>NC_044284.2:43097976-44386495 GCF_004027225.2 Strigops habroptila | reverse complement strand
AGAACACGCTGTGGGCACAAGCCAGCCCCCATGTGCACAGCTGGATCAGTGCAGGCACTCACCAATGATGTTCCTGATGTCCTCCTCCTCCAGGGCTTGCTTTGGAGTGGCAGGGATGGTGGGACTGACTGGTGTCAGCGGGGTGCTTGCCGGTCCCCAAGCTCCTGGGCTGCTCTCTGGGGCAAGGCTCATCCCCATGTCCCTTGAGATGCCAGTGGTGGTGGCCATAGCAGGGCTGGGGACAGCAGTGGTGGCTGTAGGCAGGCTTTCAGTGGCTGTAGCCACCACTGTGCTGGTCAAAGCTGCCAGTAGCTGTGGAGTCTCCTCTTCCACCAGCCCTGGCAGGGCAGTCGTGGTCTCCGGGGTGGGGGTCAGCCAGCTCACAGCAGTGGGGTCCAGTATGGGCTCTGTGGACATGGCAGGGGACAGGGGCACTGTGGCCACTGAGGCAGTGTCGGTGGCTGGCGGGGTGGTAGGGTCACTGTCAGGGGTGGGCGGCCATCCCACCGGGGAGGGCTTCCTCGCATCCTCGCCCACCCTGCTGCTGGGCCTTAGGAGCTGGTCCTCGATCAGCAGGTCCACCGTGTTGTCCCCACTGAACAGCTCATCCGCTGGCAAACACAGAGAGGGGGAGTAAGTCCTGTGCAGCCCCTCTGCGCCCACCCCACTGCTCTGGCCCCTCTGCCCACTTCTCCAGGCTGTATTGTACTAAATCCATTTGGGTTTCCCTTTGAATTTCCAGCTGGAGAAAGGCTGTGTGAACTGCAGGGGCTGATGGTGCCTGCATTAGAAGGTGAGCGAGACCCCCTCGCAGCCGTGTTCATCACCTCAGGCTGGGCAGAGCAGGAGGTGATGGAGAGCGATTCAGTCCTGCCAGTTCCCAGAGACGGAGCAGGGGCTCCGTGCTGCCTGGGACAGGATGGACACAGCTGCAGCACCCAGCCAGATCCCACTCTCCTAACCCAGGCTGCCAAAGCAGGTGCCTCACCCAGGGCACGGGGACCACTTGGGCTCCCCAGCTGTTGCAGGTACCCTCTGCTGCTCTTCATCTCAGGGACCTCACAAACCCACACACTGCTTTGCAGAGAAAGGGCACTTGCCTTTTTGCCTGTGCTGCTGGTCCCAGGGGGCTCGGCCCCTGCTCTCACCATGGCTGGGTCAGTGAGCAGCACCCTGCTGAGCTATCGGGCAGCCAGCAGCAGCTCTGAGCCGCCTTCCAGTACCCTGACTACTGCACAAACCTCCCAGATGCCATTGGGCTGGTGCATTTGCAGGACTAACATATGTGACAAACATGCATTTACTTTTGGATAGGTGGTGGTGCTGGGTATTTTAAACCAAAGCAGTGACCTATTTCCTTAGCTACCAGGGCTTTTCCATGGAATAACAACTCTGCACTGGTCCCACACACAGGGCTCAAAGGCTGCACAGGGGTGAGGTACCAATCATCCCACCTCCAAGCCCTCCTCCCCATGGTGGCCCCATGTGCCTCCCAGGGGATGAGGCAGGACTCAGGGGTGGACACTGGTTTTGCTGCAGGACGCAACCATACCACTGGACGTGGCTGCAAACCCAACTCACGTTGCTCCTCAATGTCATTCTCTGACTCAGTGGACTGGGCTTTGTAGTAGGTGACCCCTCGGACAATGGTGGGCTTGGAAGGAGGACGGCTCCTCACACGCAGCTTCCTCTGCAAGAGCTGCTCAGGCTTCTCATCCTCCGGAGAGAGGTGCAGCTCCGGGAGGGACTCAACAGAGTTGATCTGCTGGGATATGGTTTCCTCTTTCAGGAATCTTTCTTCATATTTTCCCTGGAAGAGATGTAGGAAGCCGTTAGGGGATGGGCCAGAACAGCCGTGTTTTGGCAGATGGGGCAGGTCAGGCTGGCCAGCCAAGCAGTGGGTAGGACACTGTCCTACCTCCCTTCTCAGAGTCATCTTCAGATGCAGACCAGCATTTCCTCTGCATGACCTTGGTGCCACCCTGCAAACCTGGGACCCAGTGCTCAGTAAGGCACAGGCTGGGGGATGCAGGATGTGAGGGCAGGGTAGGGGGACTCTGGGGCAGCATTAGCAGGGCACAGCCCTCACTGCAACCGCTCGCACGTCCACTCCCTGGCACTGCCAGAACCTGATCCATGGAGAGCATGCAATGTGCACTGAGCTTTGGTAGAGCAGAAGCTGAAGGTCCTGACAAGCAGGGACCAGGAACCATCCCCAGGGCAGGGAGCGGGACCTCGCCATCCAGGGCAGGAAGCGGGAGCTCTGCACTGAGGCAGCCACCAGCTGCCACAGCTCATGCCTGAAGGATTTCATCTCATTAAAGGAAATCGGAAAGACAGCCGAAAGGTTGAAGCGGTGCCCATTTGGCTGAGAAGACGGGCCCAGGGTTCCTTCACAGCCCTGCTGCAATTAACAGTGAGAAAAAGGGAACATTGGGAAATGAGGTCACCCGGGGTAATAAAAGCCCCACACTTCTCTCTGCTGCCTGGATCAGGCTGGCTCCTCTCCAGCAGGCAGCAGAGCCCATGCTCCAGGCATGGCCTGGGGAGCAGGGGAGAGGCACTGGGAGCGCTGCCGGACACACCGCTCTGCCTGGAGCAGAGCTGCCATGGCACGTCAGGGTCAGTGCCCCACAGTGCATGGTGGGAGGCTTTGGGAGCCCCCCGCTGTGTAGGACCCTCAGGGGCCATGTGCAGGCTGCCTTCACTCCCTGGAGCTGAACACCCCTCTTTGGAGCTGGAAATGATGCAGCAACAGTTCTATTCATCCCCAGACACCTCCTTTTGCCCTGCAGAGGGGACCCTGGGGTGAAGGCAGGATGCTCCAGCAGCCAGCCAACATGGAACAGAGCAGCACAAGGCCATGCTAGGTTGCACCACCAAAGCAGTAAGGGGGTCAGGACACCCTGGAATGGCCTTTTCCCAACACACCCCTCTCTGGGGCTGCACAGAAACCACTGCCCCAGGCACAGGATGTCCCTGCACTGGGCAGTCCCCATGGGGATCCCCCCAGTCTGGGGCTGGAGCCAGTGGGATGCTGGAAGCTCCGCCCGGAGCCCGCCAGGAACAGGGGCTGGGTGGGGAGGGGCAATGGCCCGGGAGGGAAGAAGGGCGACAGGCTGCCCTGCACCGAGCCCCCAGGCCCTGCTAGCCAAAGGCTCTGAGTTTTCCAGCGCTTCCCAGCCGCCCGCAATGACATCATGCTTTCCAAGCAGCACCGCCGCTGACCTCGCACACCAGCAGCCCCAGGGGAAGGAGGGAGGCCCGGGGAGCAGCCCCCTCCTCCTCCCTCCTACGTCCCGGCGGCAGCTGGGCTGCGCCGCGAGGAGCAGGCTGGAGCCGGAGGCACGGAAATGGGGTCGGCTGAGCCAAGGAGAAAATAACCCTGGGCCAGGGGCCACATCCAGAGACACCCTCAGGGCTGGCTCACGCTGCGGCAGCGATCTCATGCCGTGCAACACGCCTGGGCGGTCATACCTCTGCATGCATGTAGGCAGCCTCAGCGTCCCGCTGCAGCGAGCTCTCAATGTCAGCAAGGCTGTTGGTAAGGAGGCTGGAGCAGTTCTCCCGGTCCCTGCGGTGGGGATCCTGCAGACCGTCCTCCACATTGGCTCTTGCCCGATGGCCTTGCTGTGTGAAGTTCCTGGACATGCCCTTAAAAAGCAAGAGAGGACTTTACACCATGTAAAGACAAGGGATGCTCCACGACCCCGCAAAGTGCAGACCAGGAGCCAGTGAGATCCATGCTCACATCCTTGGCTCACAGCTGGGCTTCTCCATGCAGTTGGGTGCTTCAGCTGCTAAGAAGGTGCCCCTGATCCCAGTGGCATCCAGAAACCACATCCCTGGTGTGCACATCACCCTTTGCCACAACGCCCCCATGGAACAACAGAGTGGCCTTGAGGTTCTTCAATGCCCATCTTCAGCCATGTTCACTGGCCCATAGAAGGAAAAGACAAGCTAAGGCATCTAAAGTCCCAGCCTTGACTCCTTTGCCTATGGCAGCAAGTTCATCTCCCATTTATTAATTCCACTTTCCTAGCAGGGTCCCATCCTGGCTGGCTGCTGCCTGCCTGACCCCTGAGGCAAAGTCCTTGAGGTCCGCATCCCACTTGTCTGATTTCTGTTCTCCCAGTCCTGCCCCACTGCTCAGCCGCACTCAGGGACTGCTCCTCCCCATCTACTCTGCTCCCATGAAGAAAGGGAGAATTTGGGGTCGAGAGGAGAGCCACTGACCCTCAGAGAGTTGTCCTGGGACTGGGAGGGAGCTGGGGCTGCCTGCAGCTCATCAGGCAGCCCAGGGCAGACAAACCCTTTGCCCTTCTCAGTCTCCCAACGTTGTATCTAAAGGGTTGCTGCAGTCTCTGCTCATCACTCCTTGGTATTTTACTGCTTTGAATAGTTGGCACATCAATCATAGCATTTTTGCATAGATTGATGGTGGTTCCCCCAGCCCTTCATTTCCAATCTGTCCCGCCATTCATTTCTCCTAAACCTCACCGTGACCTCCATCTGCAGCCTCAGCATCACCAGCTGATGCAACAGCTGCAAGCTAAAGACAAAGCAGAGACGCTGCCTCTCTAGAGAAGACACTAGCTCTGCGGAACAAGTGTTGAGGGTTCCTTCCCTTTACTGACACCATTTGTATAAAACACCTTGTTATACTGCAGACAACTTGCAATAACTTCTCATCTCTGCAACACCACCATCCTGAGCTCAGTTAGCCCCCAACTCCCCTCCATGGGCATCCAAATTCCCAGTCTTTACCCAGGAATCGTGAGTCACATATTTATCATGCAACTTTGAGGCTGAGTCCAATAACACAGGGGCTTCTCAGCAAGCATTTTGCTGTAGTAAGAAAAGGAATAGGGGATTTCATGATGCTCTCTGAGGAGCAGAAGCAGCTTCGATACCATCCTCCTCTTGGGAGGATGATGACTGATTCTGACAGCCTTGTGCCCTTATCACTTATTCTGTGTAATGTTTGGCTTACGACCTGCTTAGGGATAAAATCTGCCTCCCCTTGAGTGGGGAGGCACCACCAAAGCCTGGCTTGTGATGCTGCTTGAGGCCGCTCAGCTGCTTTCTGGGGAGCAGCTGCCAAAAGCACACCTGCCTGGGAGGCCGATGCTTTGAAGCCATGCCAGGCTCTTGTTCACCATCTCAGCTGTCCATATTGGATCCCATGGCCAATGCAGGGTGTGATCCTCCTCTTCCCAACAGGAATTTACATGCTAAGCCAGCAGCAGGAGGCATTTCACACCTGTTGCCTTACGCTGCCTGCATCAGCTCTGCCCTGACCCAGCGGCTCCAGGGGAATCTCCATGTACCAGATGACGATTCTCCATCAACCCAGACCTCTCCTGTCCTGCTCCATTCCATCTGAGTGCCTGCGGGCAGCTTCAACTCCTTGTTACGTGATCCTGCGGTTCCACTTCTGGGCAATTAAAGACCCAAATCTGTGAATTCCCCCCTCCTACACCTTTATTGCTCCCTCTCTGGCCAAACTACATCAGCCAGACCAAGCTTCCTGCCTGCCTGTGCCACTGCAACAGGCTGTGAGCGGAGCAGCCACGCTGCAAGATCACCCCGAGGTGCTTAGACATACAAGTGCCACCAGCACTGCTTGCACTGAACCCCTGTGCAGGAACTGGCTGGTACACAGGACCACTTCCGTACCAAAAAAGAGTGCAGTCGGCTGGTTTCAGGGGAGACAAATTCATGGACCACAGATCCATAAATGATACCAAAAAAAGCCTGTCCCCTTCATCATCCCTAATCCAGCTAACTGTGGGTATTAAATAGCAATAGACCATCAATCTGTCCTGATGGGGCCCTTTCTGTCCCCTGCTCTGGGGGAGACCGGCTCACCGTGCCATGGGACAGGGCTCACTCTACCACCAGATCTGTGGCCACCAGTGTCACGGGGGTGAAGGTCCCCGGTGGGGATGTGCGGCATAGGGCTAGCGGCACAGCTCCCACTTCCCTTGCTCCTCTCCCCTAATTAGGAACCCAAGAAACAACCGGAGAATATGCTAAACCACAGGAAGAGGGTGGGATTGCAAACAAAAACATTGGTGCTTTGTTATTTTTAGACCTCAAAACCCTTTTTCCCCTTCTGGGTCAATCACTGTGCTTGGAAACACAGAGCCCCCCAGGCGAACACGCTCCTCTCGGCTGTCTCCTTCCTGACCCCAGGATGAAGCACGCCGTGCTTTCCCAAAACACTTTGCAAGTGGAATTTTGGCTTTATAAATCATTGCCTCTCGGCTCCTGGCTGCAGATGAACAGGACTGCTCCACTCTGACAAGAATGTGGAATTACTGTCCCAGATACGGACCACGGGAGAAAACTCCAGTATTTAATCTGGCAACCTGTTGCTACATAGCTGAGCACAGCTTAATACACTGCAAACCCCACGCTTTGCTAGCCAAAGAAATATTAAACTGTATGGGAGCGAAAAGTATTTCACTGAAAGTCTGCTCTAAAAAAAAAAAAAAAAAAAAAGAAAGAAAATAAAAGGAAGGTACTTTATGTATAATTTTTGGAGTGTTGAGGGTTCAGCTCTTTTTTAACACAGGCCAAGATGTAACGTGGTCCTTAAGGAATCTGACCTCCTTGGCTACCAGCACTCCTGGTGAGTGTACCCCAGCACCAACCCTGAACCTCTTGTGCCCACATCAAACAGCACAAAAGCAGCAACTATCACACCAGCACAGACGTAAAACTGAGAAGCGGAAAAACTTAACAGCAGGCCCTTCTGACCATAAAGGGATACTGGTTCTGATGAGGCCCCAGCTGGGATCCTATGTCCAGTTTGAGCCACAAGGGATGGGGGGAACTGGAGAGGGTCAGGGGAGGTTAACGGAGTGGTGATGCGCTGGGCACTGCCCACGAGGAACAGGGGTCTAGTCAGAACAGTCTAGTCTGGTCAAGTTTAGTTTCAGCCTAATAGTTCATTAACATTTCTTCCAAAAGAAACAAGGCTCTGAATGCACCAAAGGTACCAAGACCTTGACTTGAGGCAAGTCCTACTGAAGGTAACAACCTCAAAGAAGAGAGCAGGACTCATCTTACCTCCTCGAGCTTTTCCACCCGACCCACCAGCTTGGTTGTGACCGAGTGCAGCTTCAGAAGGTCTAAGCCATAAAAGGCACTTTCCAGCATCTCAACAATGGAGGACAGCTGCAAAGCAAAGGGAGCACACCGTCAGTCAGAGGCACTTGCTCTAAAGTACCTGCATGGTTTGTACAACTTAAGAGTCAAGACAATGCACCCATCTAAGTGCAAGACATATGAAAAAGCAAGTTTTTCCTTACACAGCCCTGTTGCCGTGGTCAGAGCACAGCATGCAGAGCAACACACACCACCTCTGCAGAGCTTCAGGAGCACGTTTTGGGTGCTGGGGGATAGCAATCAGAGCAAGGAGAAGCACTGCCCTCCTTGCCAGCACTAGGGAGGTTCTGTCACAAGCCCAAAGGATTAGCTACTCCACCACTGACATGACTGGCAGCAAAAGAGGCAACAGGAGAACAGCAGCTCAAATAAAAGTCAGTCTGAGATCACACTGAGTTCGTGCCATCCTGTGCTTTTTTTCCTGGAACAAGAAGAAACTTGTTTAAAAAATTAAAAATATTCACAAATGCAAGAATGAAGCAACTGAAATTCAGCACCAGCCTGGTAACAGTTTGCTTCCCTGGAGAACAACTTTATCAGAGGGATGCTGCCTTTTCCTTCAACCACCTGTTTCAGAGGGGCTCTGCATTAACTCATCCCCTTCCTGCAGCAGGAAGGGTTGTGTCCCCATGTTCTGCCCAGAATCAGCCCTTGCCCACCAAGCCTGGGGATCCAGACAGAAATACCCTCATTCTGCATTTTGTGGTGCTCACTCTGCAGAGCACAGTGCTGAGCAAGGCACAGACTGGTGAGGAGGGCTCCTGGGCCATTCCCTGCCTCAGGTCCCACACATACCCACTCCCTGTACCCACATGCCCAGCATGGTGCTGCAGATCTTACAGCCCCAAAGCCGAGAAGTGTTTTCACAGCATGGGAATTACTACAAGGTGGTGGCATTTTCTCCTAGCAGCTACAAACTGCTTGACAGAGCTCCATAAACATGGGAGAAGTGCAGGCAGCACTGCTGGCAGCACTCTGAGTTTCCACCCCAGCCTCTGCAGTCTCCCTGTGGAGCTGATAGCAAAGGAAAGATTTTTTTGGGCCAGATAAAATGGCAGCATTAAGAGACAAGGACTGTTTTATGGCTATGCATCCACTTTCCACCAAGAACTGGACGGAGACGACCAATACGATGTACACAACCTGCCAGACAGCCACCGGAGACATGTGCTTTCCCTCCAGGCTGGATAGTTTCCATCAATGCACAAAGGCCACAGACTTTATTAACCATCTTCCAAATCTTCCTGAGCACAGACTCCTTGCAAGACTTTGTACCCAAGATCCCAAAACACGCGCTGTGCCTGCAAGCAGAGGAGCAGCGTGCTGCAACTTCACAAAAACAGATCTTAGATTTAGCTACCCCCTGCCAACACCAAGCTGAGCCTCCCAAAAAGACCATACTAATGCACACACAACTAACTCACTGTTTCCTTCCCTCCACCAACTGTGGACCTTACTCCTACTGGTCTGATGGCCCATGAATTCCTATGGGACCTCGTTAAAGGCACAGATGGGACTGAAACCTTCAGCTGGGATGCCCAGTGCAGCCATTCGACTGAGCTGGGGTGCCTCAGGGGTACGTTCCTGCTGCCTGGGGTTATCTACTCCCTTCCTCATTATTTCTTCAGGGACACATCCTCCAGCCCACCCATCATAAAGGAGGGCTCTCATTTTAGGGAGCTTCCCATGGCTCTCCCACCTGTGGAGTACCCAGAGCTTTTGAGTCAGAGCATAAGAAAGCCTCATAAAACACCACAGACATAGAGCATGACTCTACATGCTTCCCGCTGCTGGAAGGGGCAGGAACAATGCTCATGAGACCAGCCCTGGGGCTGTTAGGAGCAATGAGGCGGCCTGGCTTGGCTTTCCTGGCCCCCCTGCCCATGAGCGTGGGAGCTGCTCCTCGTGAGTCACACAAGAACTGGGGCTGTATCCTACAGGCTTCTCCTACAAGAGGTGGCTGTTCCCCGCGAGCTCGACCCCAGAAGGGGCTCTGTGCTCGGCGAGAAGGCAAGCCTGTTTTCACAGTTCCTGGGGTTTGACTCTCACAGCACAGAAAAACCCCACGTGTGTATATTTGGATAAACCTTGTGAAATCGTTTGGCCGCAAATCCTTGCGAAATGAGCGGGTGAGCCTGGGCCAGTTCCTAGAGGACAAGCTTTCACACCACAGCTGGCTGTGAGCTGCTCCCTGGTGGGAAGAGGCAGCCGGAGCCAAGGGCGCAGCTAGCCATGCCGCTTTGCTCCTCCTGGAGGCTGACCGGCTCCGGAGAGGACAGGGAGAGGGGTGTGAGTTGCTGGTGGAGGAGCTCTGCCTGCTTCCCGGTGAGGGACTACAAGGGTGGCTCTGTCACCTCGGAGGGTGTCCCCTCCCCTACCCACAGGGAGCTCACAGCACTTCATCTAAGGCCAAGTGGGACATCCTGGCTTCTTCTGCAGATGGGGGACCACCAAACAACTCCAGGCTTGGTTTCCTCCTTCCCTGAAATGATGGACTGTCTGCCTGTGCCTGTTTATCTTCCCTAGCTGCAGGGAAGCTTGGACAAGAAGCTGCTAACTGTCTGCAGTCAGACAAGACAAAACACATCCTTGAGCTCCAAATTAATTAGAACAAGCCCATCGTGGTGGCCGTAGTGGCAGGCTGCCCTGCAGCACCTTGCATGCTGCCTGCCTTCCCACCTGAGCTGGGACTAGCAGCACTGCCCTGGGGTACATCCCATCACTCAACAGTATCCTCTGGGAAATCCCCAGGGCTGGACCAAGACAGTGGCCCTTGGGGGAGGATTTCTGCTGCCTTGTGCAGGTAACAAACTGGAAAACTCAGCAGCATCTGCTGCCAGCTGCTAGACCAGCAAAAGTAAGCATCCAGTCAAAGCCACGAGTACTTAGAACAAACACTGTCACATTTGGAAAAGAGGGAGATATTACTAAAGAGACAAAATACTGAATAGCACAGAAGTGTCAGCATTTGAAACAACAAAACCCATCCTGCCATCATCCAGCTGTGTAACACACCCTCGCGCTGACGCATCAGCAGCTTTTGGTCCATGAAGCCAGAAACAGCTTTTTGCGTGGGTCCTTGGGAGCCCCTCTCTGTGGCCGGGAACGGACCTGGCAGCTGCAGAACAGAGCTGTGCCCCAGGGACATGCAGTGCTGGACAAAGCGCAGGGAGCAGCCCAGTCCCTCCTGGGCTTCCAGCACAGGCAGCCACAGGGGACCCCAGGCAGCATGGGGTGAATCTGCATCTGCTCACATCAATCCCTTATGCTGAGCTTGATTTTTATATCAAACATGCAGATACAAAAGTAACTAAAAGATGTTCTATTTAAAAAAAAAAAAAAGTTTCGGAAAAAAAGGTTTTTTTTAAAAAAACCCAAAAGAAAAGGCTTCAGAAGATTTCCCCCTCCCAAAAGAATCCCAAATCCAAGGTGCTCTCCTACCTTCAGGTCGCTGCTCTCTGCCTCCCGCAGCTTCTTCAGCCTGAAGTCCCCCTCACAAGGGTTGAGCGCCGAGGGGGGGGCCACACACGCACACTTGCAGCTGGGTCCTGACGTGATGGTTTCCACCGTGTAAAAATCCTCCGCTTTGAAAGCGCCTTCGTTAATCCTTTGGCAGGCACCACGGCCCAGGGGCCTGACCAGGCATTTGCACCGACAGTTGGAGCCTTCGGACACTGCCTTCACCTTGTCATAGTCACCTAACAGCTGAGCACAGGTTACCAACAGTTAGCAAACATCTTGTCCTCTGCTTGCCCAGCAAGGGACAAGGGCACCCTGAACTTCACGGTCCAAATAAGGACACCTTGGACGCCCTAAACTTCAAGGAAACTGGCCAGCTCTTCCAAAATCCAAGAAGTTTTCTAGAGAGTGCAAAGTTTTCTGGTCCCTGCCTACAAGCCTAAGCACAAAAAGGGGAATAAAAACTGGCTTCTCCCAACAGGGTATTTTTTATTCCACTTGGCGTAAAATGGACCTAGCTGCTTGGAATCTTAAATACAGGAATTTTAAATATGAACCCCATCCTGATGTCTTTTAATGCTCTGTGTCCAGTAAACCCAATAAATCACCTGCTACTCTGAAGAAGATTCTTTTTTACATGGGCAAACAGGGTAAGGGTGCGCTGGAAGGATTACCGAAAGCCACCCTATGAGCAGCGTAACCTGGTGGTGAAGCAGTATTTCTGATTAGCCCCATACAATGCCAGGAATTTCCTTTACAGCGATTTGCAGACAGCGCTTCTGAAAGCCCAAGCACAAAAATAACTTTGACGGTACATTTCCAATAGACTCCACATTAGCCATTTCCGAGGGCAGATAATAACACAGTCTGATCGGCCAAATCCAATGGAAACCTCCACCACATCCCACTGGCGGGGCAAGAGCCTGGCTCCCTCCTTTCTGCACACAAAGAGGCTCCACCAATTCCCCTCCTAAAGAGCTCCCCGGTTTTTAAGTCCCCCCACCCACGGAAACGATAGGATGGAAGCTGTGAACTGCTCCCCATTGGGCTTCAGGGAGTTCACTGCACCCCGGGGCGATAAAACTCCCTGCAGGGGCACACACCCCAGCATCGTCAGTGAGCGCCGGGGGGCGCACAGCATCCCCCAGCACCGCCGAGCACGCACATCCAGTATCCTCCAGCACCGCCGAGCACGCACATCCAGCATCCCCCAGCACATCCAGCACGGCCCTGGGTGCACACAGCATCCCCTGGCCGGACTCCGAGGGTGCGCAGCCCGTCCCGCGTTGCCCCGCTCTCCCGCCAGCAGGTACCTGGGAGAGGATGTTCTCCTGGTTGTCCGCCTCGTCCTGCAGCGGCTCGGCGGAGGGCCCGGCCGTGCCGGCGGGGGGGGGCCCTGCCCGGCAGCCGGCGCCCAGCGCGGCCAGACAGAGCAGCAGCGGTAGCGGCCGAGCCATGGGCGGGCGGCAGAGGGGCCAGAGCCGGGGCCGGCGCGGAGCCGCCGCTGCTCGCTCAGGTGCGGCGCGGCGGGCGCGGGCGGGGCGGGGCCGGGCCGGGCTCCCGCCCCGGTCGGTTGGTCGGTCCGTCCCTCCCTCCCTCCGGTCCTCCCTCCGCGGCGGGATAGGCCCCCGGGCGGGGCCGAGCGGGCAGCGGGGCGGGACCGGGGCCGCCCCGGGCGGCGCTTCCCACCTGCGGCGGGGGCTGCCCGCAGCTCACCCCCAGCCCGGCGAGGCCAGGGCTCGGTGCTCAGGCTGCCCCTGTGGGGCAGGGCTCCCCTGTCTCAGGGGAAAGGCTGCAGTCAGGAGGAGGCCGGTGGTGACATGGGCATCTCCCGCTCGAAGCAGGTTTTGGTGAGCTCCAGCATGTAGGACTTCTCTAGAGGGCTGCAACCCCTCTCCCCAAAATAACCCACATCACCTTTCTGCACCAAGCAAACCTGTGCATCCCGCCCCTGCAGCTTGCCAGGGAGCTGGTGGGGAACAGAAAGCCATCCTTATAGCCTGCCTGGCTCCTTTTCCATCTCCACTACCAGTCTGACTCTCATCCTTCATGTGCTTTGTGCCACAGGGAAGCCGTGCTTATGGCAGGGCACGGCACGGCACGCCTGCATGTGATAACACTGCATGTGCTGGGGTCACGCAAGCAGTTTGTGTTTCAAACACAGGCTCCTAGCCATGAGCGCAGACCTCCGTGTGCTCGCTAACATTCAGGCTGATGCTGCTGGGAAGCGGCCCCGCTCTGGCAGTCCTGTATCCTTCCATGCCTCCTGCCAAACGGAAATGTCTTGGACACGCTGTTCCCAGGGAAAGCACAGTTGCAGCATCCTCCACTGCGTAGGTGTCTGCACTGCCCTGAGGATGTCTGGGCCTTGCTGACACACGAGGAAATCTGAGATGCCCTTATAGATGCATCGATGGAAATCAAACACACGCCAGCACCATGCCCCAGTTATGGCATGGGCTTGTGTTTGCCTCAAAACCTGCGCACGGGTCAGAGGAAGAAGCCACAGACACAGCGGGTGGCACGAGAGGCCACGTGAAGCTCTCACTGAAGCAAGGCTGGGCACGAGCAAAGCACCCCCAGTCCTTAATGCACACGTGCCCCCAAACTACCCCAAAATGGGTGCCTGGAGTCCTGGGAGCAGGCACCTCTCCAGGGAGGCTCCACCTCTCCCATCCCATTGCTCTCTCCCAGGGACAGCCTGTGGGGATGGAGCTGCCAGACACAAAGAAAACATCTTGTGTGGGAGAGGAAGCTGCTGTGGCACAGGAGACGGCAGAAGCTGCTGACTCCAGGGCCAGGACCGCAGGCTTTGTGTGGCATGGTGCTGTGCCTTCCTCTCCTCCGGCCTCCCTGGGAACTGAAGCCTGTGGAGAAGGGGACGGGAATGTATGAGTCCCTGCAGCAAGGCTGAGCAGAACAGAGCAGGAGAGGAAGCAGCCGGGGAGGGTGGGAGGACAAGGACAGCGAACCTTCAGGCAGCTGGAGAGCAGTAGGAGAAGAAAGGCATTTCTATAAGCCTCCCCCACCAAGCTCTCTTAAGGATAAAAAGCCCCTTGGGCACCAGCTCTTTCACTTCTGTTTCCATTGCTCTGTGATGACAACAGCTGAGCTTCCTCAGGAGTAGCTGCTCCATCTGTCAGCACAGACTGCCCTGAGGCTGCGAGACCAGGGCTTCTGGAGCCACAGCCCATGCCCAGCGGGGCCTCCAGCTGGCTCTGAGCATCGGACCCCCAGGCAGTCATGTCAGTGTCAGAGCTAGCAGCTGAGAGCAGCCCCAAGAGGTCCCACTGCAAGCAGCACCTAAAACTTTTGAAGCCTTTTCCCAACAGTCACTTTCAAAGGCTGGAAAAAGGAGGAAAACAAATCGACCACAGTATTTCAAAACAAAAAGGAAAGATTTCACATATTCCTGACAGTCTTTGTTGATTTCTTTTTTTTTTTTTTTTTTTTAATAAAGGGAAGAAAGCCTTTCTGGTGGTATTTAGCTTGGGCTAAAGACAAGTTTAAGCCTGTCCTTTGGGAGCAAGAGGAGACAGCGGCAGGCACTTTGGGTTCACTGTGGTCATCTCTAACCCTGAACATTCCCCCTTCAAGAAAAAAACCAAGACGAACCCACAGACAGGGGACAGTGGAGCAATCAAGTGTGGCTCTGGCTTTTCTGTCTTGCTGAAGAAGGCTGGCTCACGATCTTGGCATGAGTAGGAGGCCCCAGTGTCCCCATGCATGACCCCATTCTGTGTGACTGGTGTCGTGCGGAGCCAGGGCTGCCCAAGGAAGCAGGTATATGGTGCTCTTCAAGTGCCACGAGTGAAAATGTCACCGCGGCTGGGGAAAAAAAGGAATCTAACAGCTGTATGACAGGAAACAGCATCTCTGTGCCTGGAGCTGTAGATGCAAAAAAACTGTCCCCCACAGTCTCCCTGAAAAGAGTGTCCTTGTGCACCTTCCACCTCCATGTGCTGATCTGGGCCCTGCAAGGTCTGGGCAGCGCCTTGTGAGAGGCGCTAGCAGCAGGGACACTGTGAATTCTCAGTCAAGTCAGGCCACGGATGTGATGGTGGGAGGCTTAAGACCTGGGCTGACCGGGACGCTGGGCACAGGGTGTCATTCGGTGTGATGTCAGGGCAGGGCAGGTCCGAGGGAGGCAGCGCTCCAGCCCAGCTCGGGGCCACCGCTCCCCGCGGGATGCTCGGTGCCGAGGTGGGTGACCCCGCGCAGGTCCCCGGCGCTGCCGCCGCTCCCGGGCTGCCCCCGCCGCCGCCGTCCCGCTCCGCAGGGGCGCAGCACCACCGCGTGGCCCCGCAGCCCCGCGCACCGCTCGGCTGAGCCAGCCCGGGGCGCGGGGCTGTCCCTCGTTAAAATGCTTTGCAATTAAAATGCTCCATATCCGGGGCAGAGAGCCAGCGCTGGCCCGCCGGAGACCACCCTGAGCCTTCCGCGGGCTGAGCAGTCCCAGCTCGCTCAGCCCTTCCTCGCAGGAGAGATGCTCCAGTCCCTTCCTCCGCTGGACGAGATCTCTCCAGTATGCCCATGTCTCTCTTGCACTGGGCAGCTCAGAACTGGACGCAGCACTCCAGATGTGGCCTCAGCAGTGCTGAGCAGAGGGGAAGGATCACAGCATTCCCCCGTAATGCACCCCAGGACATTCACCACCTTTGCTGCAAAGGCATGTTTCTGGCTCATGTTCAACTTGGTGTCCACCAGCACCCTCAGGGCCTTTTCTGCTGAGCTGCTTTCAAGGTGGGTGGGCCCCAGCATGTCCTGGTGTATGGGATTGTTCCTTCCCAAGCGCAGGACTGTGCACTTCCCTGTGTAGAACTGCATGAGGTCCCTGTCAGCCCATTTCTCCAGCCTGTCTCTGAACGGCAGCACAACCCTCTGGTGTCTCAGCCACTCCTATCTTATATCAGTGTGTGGGTGGGAAGGACGCACACCTGCACAGGACACCCTGCGGCTAATTTAGGAACAGGTTGCCCAAAGAAGTGGTAAATGCTCCACCCCTGGCAGTGTTCAAGGCCAGCTTGGACAGAGCCTTGGGTGACATGGTCTAGTGTGAGGTGTCCCTGCCCATGGCAGGGGGTTGGAACTAGATGATCTTAAGGTCCTTTCCAACCCAAACCATTCTGTGATTCTATGATAACTGGCATCCCTGGTGGGATACACATATTCCTTGTTGTCTGGCCCAGAGGTGAGCAAGGTGAACTTGAAGCTGTGCTTGATCCTTGCATACTCCTATTACTTGCTGTAGCTCTTCCCAGCACCTCCCTGTGGCCTCAGCTCTTGTGGCTTTTGGTCCCATGGCCTCAGGTGCCAGCACCACATCCTGTTGAGAGAGACCAAAGCTGCAGGAGGCAGGTCTCCTTGTTAACTTTCCCATGCTGAATTTTACAAGGCACTATAAGCTATTCCAGCTGTGCCTGCCAGAGGTCACATACAGAAAAAGGGTGGCGGAATATGCCATCATGTCCCTGGGCTCTACAGCTCCATGCCTGCTGTCAACAGCAGCCGGGGGCTCATGAACGCAATGTTTCTGTACCTGCCAGTAGAGAGATATCCAAGCATTTGAAGTGACAGGGACCCAATAGGTGCCACTCTTCTGGGGACAGCACATGGTTAGATGGGAGGAGGCCATGCAGCCTGCCAAGGAGCTGCAGCAGGCAGTGACAGTGTCTCATGCATCAGCTCCATCATGCAGCTTTGCTACAGGTGCCCAGGGTAAGGGAAGCTCCCTCCTACCTGCATCCGCTGAAGGAGGAAATCCATCTCATGGAGCGAATTGACTAGACAGGAAAGCTCATGATGTGACCCTGAGTTGCACAGCAAATTGAGAGGTTTCCCTACTGACCTCAGCAGTGACACTTGTGTTTATGCCTGTGAGTCAAATGAGACCTGGGCGAACAGGCATATGCCGCGGAAACCATGTTTTTCTAAGGCTGTCCAGCCCGTGTCGCCTGCAGGAGGCACAACTGCATCAAGTCTTTCAGCATCCCTCCTTCAGCATGCCCTGGCCAGGCAAAGGAGGTCTGTCCAAGCCAGAATAGGAGACATAGTCAAAAATATGTCTTAATAATAATAAAAAACCTTTAAAAGAGTGTTTTTAAAACCTAGACTAGGCCAGGAGAGTTGTGCTGTGTCAGATGGGCTAGCTGGTCGGGATGAGCCCCAGGCTTCCTAGACAGGTCTGTTTGACCTGGTAAGAGCTTATGAGAGCAGCTTAAAGCTGGGTTTAGGAGAACATGCACCAAGCTGAGCTGCATATGCAGTTGAGTACAAAGCTCAGGACAGATTACTGTAGTATGAGAAAAGTGGGACTTTGTACAAGTTCTGCCTTATAATCACGTTATGCTGAAATTCATGGCTTCCTATTCCCATCCACCAAGCAGTGCCAGACCTTGGGGCCTGGCAGTTTCCCATCAGTGTCAGAAACTTTTTGGACTTGCCTGGGGTTCCCTGCACACCGCAGGTGCCTGTCCTGTGCTGATGCTGTTACCTGCTGCAGGGGGCAGCCTCAGACACCTTGCAGCCCTGATTTCATGATGAGAACCCCTGCTCCATGCTTACCCCATGTGTGGCATGGTGGGAAAACAGGTCTAGCTAGGAGCCCAGCTTTGAGCAGCACAAAAAATGTCAAAAACGCCCCAGAGGGTAATGGGTGGGAGTGCCTGTTCCCCTGATCCCCAGCTCATACCCACTGTCTTCCTCCCCAGTGCAAGGATGCAAGTATACACATCCTGCCTCCCTGAGATGCCAACTGGTTGAACCCATCCCCACTGCACACTGTAATTAAACCTGGCTGAGCCCCTGTGATCAAGGTGAGGTTCCACATTGCTGTGTTTCAAAATCCCCTTGACCACACACACCACAGCAGCACAACGTGCCCTCTCCACTGCGTGGGGCTGTGCAAGACTGTCCCTGGGTTTTGAGGCCACTTAGCCAATGCCAACGCCCTGCCACATCAGCTCACTTCCAGCACTCCCACACAGTGTCCGGGCTGCTCCATCAGTACCCAGATACACACATATGTGAGCCACCCCTTGGCTTCTGGGCCACTGCAGGAGGATCAGAATGTCCCCCCTGCTCCTCTCATGTCTGCACATCCCACCTTTTGGGTGCGCGTCTGGGAAGGGATGCCCAGTGGATTCAGCACAGCAGCATCCCCAGGCACCATATGTATGTGTTCACACCACCCTCCGCACGGAGGCCATAGCACAAGCTGTCACTGAAACCTGGCATGGGCACAAAAAGCAGCACCTCTAGAGATGAACTTTCAGTTGAAAACACAAAATTACTAATTTTAGACAAAAGCCATGACGTAACGAGCTGGTACACAAGGACAACGATCTCCCCATGCAGCCCTGACTGTAGCACCTTGCATTCACACCTTCCTCCCTCCCCTGAACCCCAGCTCCCTTGCTTCTGTGCTGACCCAGCTGTGCTCAGAGCAGCCCTGCAAAAACAGGGAATGGGGCCCACAAGGGAAGCAGGGGCTTGAGGGTGCCACAGGGGGCAAAGGACAGAAGCAAAACCTTCTGTTTCTATCTCCCAGACAGAAAACAACATTGGAATTTTCTGGGGGAACCTCCAACTTGGGCAAAAGTGTGTCTCTGAGGACTGGCTGTCTTCAGTCCTTTTGGCTCCAGGGAAACCAGCCTGGCTCTCCTTCACAGCTCCCAGGTGCCGTGGGCCCTGCCTGGGGGTGTCCCTCTGCTCTCCCCTGAGCTGAACCGTGGACCTGAGAGGTCAGGGGACCTGGGCTGTGCAGGCAAACCCCGGCCAGCCCCTGAAGAAGCTGCTGATGGTCAGCTTTTGGCAATGCTGGCAAAGAAAGCATGGGTAAGGAACAGGATGGACTGCCTGTCCTGTTCCAAGCAGCACTTCTATGGTGTCCAGGACACTGTGGTTGGACCCATGGCACACATATCAGTGTTCTTCTGAACACACCACAGTGTTCTTCTGAACACCACTGCTGCAGACTTGGTCATGCAGCAATTGTTTCCCAGCTGAGCACCTCAGAGAGGGAGACATGGACACAGCCAAGAGGAAAAGGTGGGGAGAAAATGGGGATTAGCAAGGGCTGATAGACATGACCTCTCTCTGGCAGAGGTCTGGGTCAAAGGAGTGTTGGCAGGTCCTGTTGCAACTAATTATGAAGCGCAGCTCGTCAGGCATTGACCAGCAAGCATCAGCCCGATCTGCAGCATTCAGGGAAGGTGATTGAACAGGTAGAGTGATGTGCTGGGGCAGGTCCCTCCAGGACACAGCCACCACGTGTTGTGAGGTGACCCTGGCAGTACATCCGGAGATGGAACCAGCCCCCGCATCGCCAAACCTGTCCCAACACGATCCCTGTTTGCCCTGGGACAACAGCAATTTGCTCCACTTCGGTCAGTGTCCACGCCTCAGTGAGGATCCTGTGGGCTCATGGGGGATCCAAGAGACATTTGGGAAGATACTTCTTCTAATCCCACCACCTTTACTTTCTCACTCTTCTCCCCTATACCCTCACCAACACTACTGTTCTACACCCCAACCGCATGGTCCTCGAGTTTGGGGAAAGAGGCTGGACCCAGCTCTTAACCTGTGCACACACAGGACATTTCCTGCAGGAGATGTCCCACCCTCGTGGTCCTTTCTCATTAAATGCTGGTCCCAGGACACCAGCAGGTCTGGCAGGAGCGACCAAACCTGCCAAGGGCTTTGTTGATGAAGGAAGTGCCAAAAGCCATCACCACATGGGTGGGAGGAAGCCGCTGGCACCCACAGGACTGAGGCAGGTCTCTGGCATCCAGCAAGCTGCCTGCTGGGCTGGCAGGCTGCCGGGTGGTTCACCAGCCAAAGGGCCACATTGCAGAAAGGCAAAAGTTCAATCCCAGTGTCTGCTGTGGGACCCAAACTGGGCACTGCTCATGTGACTGGCTGCCCCCCCCCCCAGCCAGGGGGACCTCTGTTGACTTCTGATCCCACTGGAAATGGCAGCCAGGTCCCCAAAAGGCTCACTTTGCAACGAGGCAGCTGCCAATGCACCCACCCCATGCAGAGAAGCGAGCTCCACCACAGATGTCCCTGTGGCTGAGCATCAAGGGTCTATGCTACCCCGACACATCTTCCCCCTTGGAGAGAGCTCACACTACAGGAGGTGTTTGGGCATGAGGGTGGACCTTTTACCTCAGGTGTGAAATGCAAGGCACATAAGACCGCTGGATCCAAAAGCCTCATGACTCAGAACATGAAAGAGGAGCAGGAGAACCCAAGGACATGACCAGCATTGTGGGGCTCTGCAGGGAACAGGGAGGTGGATTATTAGTGCTGGTGCTAGTCCTGCTCTTCCAAGAGGGACATATTCAACAAGGAACCTCCAGAAGCCATGCCATCAACACTCCAGTGAGCCTATAACAAAACATCTGGAGACACGACCCACTGCCTGTATACAGAGAAATGCCCAGACTGCCATTGCCCCATCAATCTAACTTCTCTGACCTTAGATCTGGTGCTCCCTTACAGCCTAAACATGAGGCAATGTGCATGCTACAGCCTCCTCTCCCTAACTTCACTGACCTCAATCTCCGCCACCGCCTGGCAGCTAGCTCAGAGACGGAGCCATCCCCACAGCTGGCCTCCAACCCTTTCTGTTCTTCAACACTTCTGCTAGCACATGGACCCAAGTGGTGTCCCCCATCAGCATGTTCTGCCCAGTCCCATCCATGTGGGCCAGATCCAGGTGGCAAGACATCCCTCTCCAGACAAGAATGCTCATCATGAGCTGTCTGTGGAGCTGTTGAGCACTACAGGAAGAGCCTGAGTCAACCCAAGAGCTGCCCAAGGCCAAGGAAGCCATGACCCGCTCTAAGGTATCCAGGAAATTAAAGACAGGAATATGACGCAGCCCTCCTGACCCCCAGGTTGTGGCAGCTGCTGGCAGGCAGAGCATGGGTAGGTAGTGTGAGGATCTGCTCCACACCTGAGTAGTATAACTGCATTTTAAGGCCATTAACAAACCATTAACTAGCGCCCAGAGACAATGCAGCACATGTCCTTGGGCTCTGTGACGCAGGCAGGAGCAGAGCAGCATCCCTGCAGCCTCCACGTGCCGCTGCTTGGAAATGACATACCCAAACCATTTCCACAGGTCTGGCTTTTGCTGGCTCACCATAGATGAGCCACCACCTATTCAGATGACAAGGACACGAGATATCACCGCACCTGCTTTGTGCTTCCCAGAGCAGTGCAGGCCACAGTGACTCATGGAGCTACTTCAGAGGTGAATCTTAGGAGTACCTGAGCTGCGGGCAAGGATGCCTATGCGTCCAGAGCTGAATACGATGCTCCAAAGCATGGCTGTCCTCTTAGCTGTGACCCACACAGCCACTTGTAGAGACTGGCTAGATCCCCACCACCCCCGAGGTCACTGATGTCCCTTGAGGGTGTGCAATGCTTGGCCAGGGTGGCAGATGTAGACTGAAACAAACCAAACTGACCAAACTTCTGCTGAGAAAGACAGAAACAAAGATCATGGCAAGACTGGCACTGTGCTTGCCTGGAGTACCGTGCATCTTTAATAGCTTCTCTTTCGAGAAAGAGGATCCTGCATAAGCATTTAGCATCTGTGCTGCCTTGCAGCAAGACCTTGCACAGCTTGACCCCAGGCTGGGTATCCAGCCAGCTGCCCATATTTGCTTTGCTTGAGGCAGTTGTAAGGGAGAAATGAATGCAGTTTTCAGTTCAGCTTGAAGATGAACATCATCCAGCCCTGGTTGTTCATCTGCCTGCCCTGTAGTCTCCCCTACTAGCACTTTGGTATAATACAAATCCTTGCATCTGCAAGAGGGTTTCTGGCAGGACAGCCTTCCCCGGCTCCTCTCACTGATGCCAAAAATGTTAATTAGGGCACCACAGCCTCTCCAAACTCTGCTCTCACACAGGAGCACCTATTGATGAGCTAGATAAAGGATTTAATACTCATTCTGATTATTCTCACAAGCTGATTCTGAACTCATCCACCAGCTCCCCTTCAAGGTTTCTCCTTTGGGCATAGCTGCCTGTTTTGCAAAGCAACACTGAAAAGCCTTCCTGACCCCGTAGGCAGTCTTGGCTCTCTTTGGGCTTTCCCATTTCCTTGGCCATGTAGCATATGTCTGCCCCAAGCCTCCAACATCTCACCCTTCAAGCAAGTCAGCCTTACTGTTCCCTTGGAAGATGCAAAGTGGGGTGGTGTGTGGAACCAGCCCCAGGACAAGGCCCAGCAGGGCTGTGGGGTCTTTATCCCTGGAGACTTCAGAACTTACCTGGACATATCCCTGAGCCAGCCACGAGGCAGGCGGTCTGCTTGGAGCAGGGCTGGCTGGAGGTGCAAACTCTCTCTCCCAATAGAAAACTTCTTGGGAACTACAGTTCACCCATTCTCAGCAAAACCCACCTGGATCCACGTCCCTCTCACCTCTTCCCTGTCACACACTCTCAGAGAAGTTTCTGCTCCCCATTTCTCACCCAGCTCTTCAGAGCTACATCTCTCCTCTCCCCTGCCTCTGGGCAGCTCCGCTCCTAGCACTTTCAACATCAAAGTTGCTGTTCAAAGATGTTTCAAAACAAGCTGGGTGTACTACATCCACCTCTGTTTACAGGGACATGTACTGGTCCTTGTTGTTACCTTCAATCGCGTCACCTTCCCCTCCGGGAGAGGCAAAGGTCACCCAGACATAGGGATTTCAGGCCTGCTGCACCAATACCAAGCTTTCTCCTCCCTCGGCCCCGTCTTGGGCTGCGTTTCCCACCCATGCTCTTGTTACTTGTGCCCTAAAGTAGCTGGAAGCCAGCTGAGCTGCAAAGCAGTGGAGGACTCAGACTGCTTTTGGAGCAAGACAACACATTTGCCCAGGAAGATAAGAAACCAGTGGCTCGGGATGAGGCATGATGATTAGATACAGTCATTGCACAACACCTCATAAAGCAACCACAAGGAGTTTTCAAGCTCAAGACCTGCCCTAGAGCATCTCTGGAAAGCTCCTGTCTTAGATCTTACTCATGCCTGGCATTTCGCACCACCCCGCTCTGCTGCAGGACCCCGTGCTCCAGGCAGGACCTGTTTCCATTGCACAAAGGGCTTGACAACTCTGCATGCACAACCTCAGCAGAGGCACCCAATTCATGTGATGGCACCAGCAGTGCCTATACTACCTTAGCAAGCAAAGGCAAGGGGACAGGAGTGTATTGGGAAGAGGCTGACATGCATGTACCTGCCCACCCTCCTTGACCTAGTTGCCATTTCTCCATTACTACTGTCATGCCTGGATATGCCTGCCAGCCAAAAGGGATTAGCTGGAGGACTCAGCTCCTTTGCATAGACATCTGTTAGCCAAGAGCAGGGCACAAGGATCATCCCTCCCTGCAGACTGGTGGCTCCAGGGTGTTGGCCAGCTCTGCTCACAGTCACCTGGGTGGTGGGCAGCCAAACCGGGTGGCACAGCATCCCTTGGACTGGATTCACCAGGCAAGGGCAACAAACAACTGAGCCAGCCCCCGCCCTTTGGGCAGTCTCCATTTCAAGCACCAGGTCCTACCTGTGCTTTCAGGGTGAAAGACAAAACCTGAGAGGTGATTACAGTTCCCATCCCACAGAACAACCCTACCCCTCGGGTGCAAAGATAACCAGATTCTCACAAGGAGGAGAGGATCAGAAGATGAAGTTGAGCACAGCCAAGTTTTCTTCTGCAGAAGGGCATGGACAGTGAAGCCTGTGGTCACAAAAGCAGGCAGATACCCCTATAGAGCAAGGGGGTCCTGTCACAAGTGCTGTAGGACATTAGAGCACCAATGGAGGACAGCCTTCTGGAGACACCTGGACTGATTGTGCATCTCTAGCTCCATGCAGCACCATACTCACAGGAAACCACAAACTTTATCCCATCTTTCCAGGTTGCCCAATCTCTCCTGGGCTCAACCTGTGCTTTGGCACCTCTTCTTCCTTCTTCATGTAACTGTTTGAGCAGGAAGCTGAGCTAGAGATCCCCAGAGGCTACTTTGCCTCTGCACCTACCATAACCACATGCTGCAGCAGATACCCCACAACTCCCAATCCCACACTTGTGTCTGCCAGTATGTGACAGACATCACAGTGCACCAGGTGCCTTCACAACAACTAAGATGAAACTAAACCATGCAGTTTACAATGGGCTGAGCTCAGGCACAGCAGGACAGAAACACACATCATCTCTAACCCTGAGCTCCAAATCCTCACGGGAGAGTTACAGGGTGCTTTTAAAATGAGCCCAGAAACCCATTCATAGCTCTACTCAACACCAGCATCATGGATAACTCAAAAGACTGGTTCTGGTGTATCACAGAACCTCTCCCCTCACCAGTTTCTGCATGCTCCATAGGAAAAAAGCACTCATCCCATCCCATCAGACACAACCTTCCCCTGATAAAAGCCCAGCTTCAGCCCACAGGCACACACCTGAGAGATTAAAAAAAAAAAAAAAACAAACACAACCAACCAATAAAAACCTCAAAGGTTCTATACATCATCATCAATCTCTGCCCACCCTAGAAATTTGCCACTTTATTCCAGGCTTAATAAAGGTCCACATAAGCACATCCCAATCTGCTTCACAACTCTGAACAGCTACAGCCATAGGCAGTGGAAGTTCCACTCCACGATGGCCAACTCCTTATTCTGTTCCAGTGTCAGGGGAAAAGAGTACATTCCCATCCACACTAATGCTGCTAGCTCAGATACTCACACAAGGGCTGAGCTGGAAGTGCTGCACAACCTACATACAAGACTGAGCTATTTCTACTACAGACCACACCATGCTAGCAGTACCCCTCTACTTTGCAGAGCTGCTCAAAAACAATGGAGGGTGGGAATAAAAGCAAGCACAGCCTCCCTCCTAACCTCACCTGGCCTCTGCCAGGTCCCAGGAAAGCACCCAGGAATACTGTAATACCAGTCATGTGACACATGAGGGTGAGCAAGCACCAGAGACATGTATGTCTCCCAAGTGCCTAAGGCTGGGAAATAGTCTCAAACATCCCACTGGTGCCCAACACACAAAACCACACTGAAGTCTTCAGAAGTCACTCATGTCTTTCATTAACTAGAAGGAACAAGAGAAGTAAGCCCAAAGAGATGGTTGACAGCTTTCCTGTTGATGAAGAGACCTCACACTTCCCAGGTACATGCAGGCTTCTTGCGCAAGGCAACAAACTGACCTCCCTTCCAGCCCTCCAAGTCAAAAGCAGCCAGCTATCGGAGTAAAAACACCACTGCAGCCAGGACAAGTCAGTTCCAATCATTTATTCGTAGCAGAATTTGAAGTACACCAGGTACTTGAAGCTCCCCAGGATAGGCAACAGGAAGAATAGTTGGTACAGTAAATTTATATAAAAAGATCTGAATACATAAAATAACATAACCTCTCACTCTTGCTACAAACAGGGCAGATTAGCCCTGAGCGCAGGTTAACATCAACAGCTTCAGTCTCTGCAGTCAGTTGTGGTTAGAACCTTTACGGCCCCACACCCAGGGGACAGCAAGGCATCTATTCTCACAACTGAGGCAATGGGTGCTCTTCTCAGGGCAGTTCTTCAGGAGCTTGGCTTCACATGCTGTGCAGAGCCTGACTTCCAGTAAGGTTCAGTCTTGGTGAGCATATCCGGAAAGCTGGCCCCAGCTTTGTTGTACAAGTATAAGAGCAGCTCTTCTGAAGATGAGCCTTCAAGTACTTCAGGATCAGCCACAGGTAATGTGTGTAGAGCCAAAACACAGCGCAGAACCCCAGATTGTTGCCTTTCATGTGCTAAGCCACATTTAAACCACATGTTTTGAGGCTGTTCCCAAACTTTGCGCAGTTCAGTCATGCTTTTGCAAGACACTTATTTGCAAGTGTGTCAAGACAGTCTCCACCTACTCTAGGTCTCCAGTTTCATGCTAGAAAAAAAAATACCATACCAAAAAGATTAAGTTTTTTCTCTTCAGTTTTCACATTTCCATTTTCAGGAATTGTTCACCTTCTGCTGAGAAGGAAGATGGGGTCTGAAGCCACATGCCTGCAGAACAGCAGGCAACACAAGCAGCACCAGAATGAAGAAAGCCCATATTACCTATCTGAGACTGTTATCCCACTGAGGCTGGCTTTACTTAATCTAGAAGATCACTGTATCTCTCTAGAGTCTGCTTCTCCAGTTCCAAGAGCTTTCCATAAAGTTTCTCAGCAGTTTCTTCATCCACATCAAACTGGAAGACAATAAGAATAGCACTGTGAGACATCCCTGTGGTGGCAGCCAGCACAGACACTGAGGTCAGCTCTGGGGATAGGCAAGGTGCACCTCCAGAGCTTCCACAGTTACAGTGAGGCAACTAAAGGCATCTGTCACAAGCCAGAACATGTTTTGGGGAAGCATCATTACACACTCATCCTCTATTATCTTCCAGCCTGAGCCAGGAGTTATTCTAGGAAACCTTGCAGATAACCCCACAGCCCTCCTTACTGCTCAGCATTCAACATCTTGTCTCCACTCCAGCCACAGGACACCCTTCGCACCAACCCTTCCATGCAAGGCATGGCAGACCCCTAGCCAAGTCCCCTGCAGCAGGAAGCTGCTGCTCCATGTACCTTTCTGGGCTCCACGTACCTTTCTGGGCTCCACGTACCTTTCTGGGCTCCACGTACCTTTCTGGGCTCCACGTACCTTTCTGGGCTCCACGTAGCTCTTCCCCAGTCCAGAAGTACAGCTGTGGTATTTGACAAGTGCATCCAGGTGCTCTGGCTTCTGTTTGAAAAGCCACACCTAGGAAGAACAGCCCAAACATGTACAAGTCCAGCACACACTGTCCCAACCAAGCCTGCAGTCAAGGACCCAAGTGCCAATGGACTGAGGAGAACACATCACAGGTGCTTTCACCAAGCAAGGGAAGACTTCGTATTTAGAGAAGTACTTCTGAGCTGGCTCCCCTCAGCTGTGACCTGCCCAAGCCAACAGTAAAACATGTTATGTCCCAGTGCTAAACCACTAAAGCAGTTCAACATGGCTAAACTTACTCACTACTGCACTTGAGGCACACTGCTACCTGCCTCCATCAAGCATGCATGTCTGCAGCTGCTTGACTGCCATCAGGGAGAGCAGCATTCTCCCTGACTGAGAGGGAAGGAAGAGTGTTTTTCCAAAATAATTTATTTTTATGAAGGTCATAAAGCATCACCTGGCAGATCAGCCCCAGTCGTAGCTGGTCCCCCAGCACTCACTGCTGTATGCTATTCAGGGCTGAAATACACCACCCACCCACCAGCCTCGTTGAGAGGATCTTTGTTCAGACCAGCAGACCCTGGAAGGAATATTAAAATCAAGTTGTGAACTACTTACATGAGCTTCTGCTCCATTATATGGGGTCAGAGTATAAGTTTTGGCGAAAAAACGGATCTGAGAGGAAAAGAAGTACGTGACAGAATCTGTATGGTAGCCCAAGGTTTCTTTGGCCAGCCCTCTGCAGCCCAGCCACACCAGATAATCTACCAGAGGTAGCAATGCTTCTCAAAGCTGACTACAGGTAATACCACACGCTTATGACTAAAGCATCCCTCTATGACCACAAGCTATTTTCTGGAGCCACCCACCGGATCAGCAAGCCTCTCTCCCTGCTCCCACATGGAGCTCACCCCCAAAGCAAGAGGCAACACGCCACACATATGCATTGCAGGCACCTCTTCTTGAATGGTTTCAAGAGCACATATGGCAGGAGGCAGAGGAGGTCTGTAATACTGCCAGTGCTGAGGACAACCGAGAAGGCATTGCCTCTCCACTGCTAGGAGAAATGTGATCCATGAGGATCAGCTTAAGCAGAAAGGCATATCTTGCAGCAAGAGCATCAAGGCTCAGAGCAGGCAGCCTTCAGGAACAGAACTGTAGTGAACCTGAAAAGCTGAAGTCCAGACGAAGCAAGACAAGGAAAGTTTTAAGGAAGCAGGGGAAAAAGCAATAAAGAACAGGAGGCTTTGCTTTCCAGAGAGACAGAAAGAGAGCAGGAAACACTGCCTTCTAGAGAGAAGAAAAGCAGAACGTCAAAAAATACACTGTGTTTTAGAAACAAATGGCATTTCAAAGCACAGGGGCCAAGTTTTGTCTGCTACCACCAAAATGACAGGAGTTTCACAAGCCCACAGCAGGCTGGCAAACCTTCCAAGGGGAGCCTTGACAAACGCTGCTACAGCTGAAGAGCCAAGCCCTGGCTCTATGTACAGTGCTGTCCAGCACGAAACCTCCAAACTCAGCTTAGAAATCAGGGCCCCAAGGTGCCAAAAGGAAAGGTTTGCAGAGAGACCAGCCTGTGTAATCCAACAGAAGGAAGAGCTGTATAGCAGCATGGGTAGCAAGGAACCAGAAGCACATGGCACACCACTTGCAGTGAAGTGTATGACAGCAGGGTTACCTCAACCCAAAACCAGCCAGGAGACCCACTTACCAACCACATGATGGGCATTAGCAGCTTCCACAGAAAAACTGGTAAAATTCTGTAGGTCATATTAGACATAACAAGACCAGGACAAACAACACTGGAATACAGACCCTGCAGAGAAGAAACCCAATCAGTGTGCACATACACAACAGTTAAAGAACAGAACATACTCCTTCCCTCCCAATACTTCTCAGCTGAAGTGTGACTATAGATACCAGTTAATAGTAGATACTCTCCTCTCTAAAGTTACTAGAGAGTTATTAGATGTAGCAATTTCTGAAAGGCTCTAATTGGAGATGTGCATGTTAAATCTGCACCCATTGCAAGACCACGAAACTGATGTGTTGGGAAGCTACACCTTCACAACCTCACGCTGCAGTCTCCATGCAGCTCGACAGCAACAACAGCAGTCATGCCAGAAATTACAGCCCACAGATCAAAGGTTACCTCACCTTTAAGAGAAGGGGTTCAGCCTTCCAGGACCAAACCATTTTCTCCTGAAGTATTTCAAAAGAGTGCAATCACTATCAGTGGACTAGGGCCGCAGCTTGCCAACAAAATCCAGCAATCCCCCATGGCAGGAAAGGCAGGTTGCTTGTACATGGTCGCATGACAAACTTGAATAGCAGCATGGAGCCATCAGGAGACACAGCAAAGCCTGCACCTCAAATGCTTGCAGGCAAAGCTGCCAGAGCAGCCTTGTTCTGACAGGCAGGTACACCTGAAAAGAGCAGCAGCTCTTTGCTCTTTAAGACCAGTTATTTGGTCTAAAAAGTGAGCTAGAACTTGCAAGGTAAGGACCACTCCTAAAAATCTTCTGCTTCTGACAAAAGCCCCAGAAGCAATATAAAGAAGTTCTTTGCTGTGACCGTGGCGAGGCACTGGAACAACTTGCCCAAAGAAGTGGTAAATGCTCCATCCCCAGCAGTGTTCAAGGCCAGGTTGGACAGAGCCTTGGGTGACATGGTCTAGGGTGAGGCATCCCTGCCCATGGAAGGGGGGTTGGAACTAGGTGATCTTAAGGTCTTTTCCAACCCTAACCATTCTACGATTCTCCACTATACACAACACCAGTTCAACCTCAGCCTCCATTTAGTTCTTAAATGTGCATTAAGGAATATATCAGGCTGCTGTGAATGAATGTAACCAGGTAACAACAATGTAATGATAATTATAAATAGTAGGAGCTCATTAGGTTTCTTCAGACATGCAAACCCCATCATCACCTGCTTATTAAATTTCCTGTTCAGAACCACACTTGTCAGGTCAGTAGCATATTTGGAGGAACTGTATGATTCCTGCCCCTTGGCATGCTGATAGTCAGAGAGGCTGAAGGCAGACTCCCTAGCATTGCTGGAAGAGGTCCAGATGAGTCGTGAAGGCTTTTCGTTACCGCAGAGTAGAGACTCAAGTTGACGAACCTGCAAAAGAATTGCTAACTTCCTTAACACAGTGATTTTCAAGTGTTACAGTACAGCTTTATAGTTCTTAAAAGCTGTGAGCTATCTGAGCTTTCTTGGCCAGTCTTCACTAGAGTAGCCAGAAGCAGCCACTGCTCAGGTACAGCTTCAGCACAAGGAACATTTACAAGCAGCCACTATTCTCCTACATGGGTCAGTTAAACACTTCAGAATTTAACACAGCCAAGCCTTGGTATTCACCCTGGAGAGAGAACTACATATGGTCTACCTCTATTCACTGGTTAACTAGACTAACCTCAAAATTATATTAACCCTTGCAATGACTATCACCATTTACTGCTATTTAAACAAAGCCCGAGACCTTTGCCCTACCATTCCTTATCTGCCAGGCTGCAGCCTTCATCAGCAGCCGAACCTGCAAGACAGAACTTATTCATTACTACTGCCTGGACCCATCTCTACCCACATCAACCACCAGGCCAAGGGCTCGATCTTCATATGCAGTCTCACCAGAATAAAGTGTCCAAAGAGGTTGGTGGCAAACACCTCCTGAAGTCCATCTCCATTCAGCCTGTCCGTCTGGGTCATTATGCCTTCTGCAGTGGTCAGCATGTGAAGTAACTTCCTGGAAGCCAAGGACAGGAGATGAACATTGCTAGAAAGCATCTACTGCTCCCCAACTTCAGCACTTCAGAAGTATCCCTCACCTTACAGGCTCCACACAGACTCTTTAATTTCACCTTCAAAGGTTCTATTAAGCCATGAAAAAAATGGCTTTGAAAAGCTCACAGAGCATCTCAGCCCCTTTGTTTGCAAGTGTCTCAATACTGACTAGACCAGAGAAGACTTGCCCCTTCTTTCAATTCATCACAGTAAAGTTCCATTAAAAAAAAATTCTTGCTCTTCCATTTCATGTTTGGATAACAAAGTCAAGCTCCATCGTGGAACTAAGCCCTAGGGCCATGCCCAATTCAGATAAGGAAAGCAGTCTAGCATCCGTGTTCAACACTCCCAACAACTGCTTTAAACACAATGCGAGTCACTTTGCTCCCTAGCTCAACTTCCCCACATTGCTTATAGACTAACAATGCCTATACCAGCATCAACTATTAGCTTCACTAAATACCACAATATACAGCTGAGAACAACAAAAACCTACAGTGGAACCAAAACAAAACCCAGTAAGAGCAACCTACACCTCCCCAGCAACACACCAGCATTCTTCACTCAGTACTTAATGGCAGGAGCTACAGGCTTTGGGTGAATTCTTGCCCTCACCCCCTCCCCCCCGCATGCAGCAGGCCTCACACTAGGGGTCAGAAACAGCTCTGGGTATCTTAGAGTACCCTGGCACTTCACCCAGCTGCCAAGCCTACGCATCCTACAGTGATGTGCTCTGCGTCACACTGGGAAAGGGAGATACGATCATCTTCAGCCCTGGACCCACAGGCATGCTTTGGCCATGATGATGCTGCCAGCACCACATACTGCCCACAAGCCAGGACTAGACCCCCCAACACCTCCTACCCAGTGAGAAGACCATGCCAGAGTGCCTTGAAGTTCACGTGCGGGTTGGGCATGATCCCAGCATTGAGGTAGACAAAGTCCAGGCGTTGAAACCTGAGTGGGAAAGAACACAAGGGTGAGAGGCAGGGGGTGACCAGGGGGGTCCGGTGGGGCAGAGGATGGAGACCCAATACCTGCAGCGGAGCTCACGGGCAACACGCAGCACGGAAGCCAGGCTGCCCAGGTCAACTTCCACAGTAGAGACCTGTGCGGCCGGGTGGGTTTCCAGGATGAGGTCTCGCGTGGCTTCGCTCTTCTGGGAGTTGCGGCAGGCGATACAGAGATGGATACGGCCATCCTCCTCCAGCAGCCGCCGGCACAACGCCAAGCCCACGCCGCTGCAACGGGTTCGGTGTCAGGTACAAAGCTGGTGGGCTGGGGCGAGCCGGGGGCGGGCCGGGCCGAAGCCAAGCCCGTTCCGGCCCGCCCCAGCCCGCGCTGTTATGGCCCCTCCACCCCCCGGTGCTCGCCGCTTACCTGCTGGCACCGGTCACGAGCACCACCCGCTCCATCGCGCCCTCCCGCAGCCGGTGCTATCGCCGCCCCTCCCGCGCTTTAACCGCTGCCCGCCCGTGACGCCCCGCCCCGCCCCGCAGCTCCCGCCAATCGGTAGGCGGCAAGGGGGCGGGGCCAGCGCCGACGGTGGCGTGACGGTGGGACGAGCGGAGGGGGGCGGGTCGCGATTGGTCACACCCCCTGCCGCCCGTGACGGATGGCCACACCTCCCCTCTCAGGGCACGCCCACCGCCCTGTGCTGCTGCCCTTGCCCGGCGCATCGCGGGGTCACGGGAGCGTCTGGGTGGGAAAAGACCTTTAAGATCATCGTGTCCAACCTCTACCCCAGCACTGCCGGGGCCATCACTAAACCATGTCACTGAGGGCCTCATCTACACGTTTTTGAACACTTTCAGGGACAGTGACTCCACCACTGCCCTGGGCAGCCTGTTCCGATGCCTGATCACTCTCTCTGTGAAGAAATTGTTCCTACTATCCAATATAAACCTCCCCTGGCACAGCTTGAGGCTGTTACCTCTTGTCCTATCACTTGTTACTTGGGAGAAGAGACCGACCCCCACCTCCCTACAACCTCCTTTCAGGTAGTTGTAGACAGCGATAAGGTCCCCCTGAGCCTTCCCTTCTCCAGACTAAACACCCCCAGGTCCCTCAGCTGTTCCTCACCACACTTGTGCTCCAGGCCCTGCACCAGCTCTGTTGCCCTTCTCTGGCCCTGCTCCAGCACCTCAATGTCTCTGTTGTAGTGAGGGGCCCAGAACTGAACACAGGATTCGACATGCGGCCTCACCAGTGCCCAGTGCAGGGGGACAATCACTGCCCTGGCCCTGCTGCCCACACTGTTGCTGGTACAGGCCGGGATGCTGTTGGCCTTCTTGGCTGCCTGGGCACAAGCTGGAGCTCTAGCCTCCTATCCTTTGCCACAGAGGGACATTCTGCAGCCAAACAGAAATGCTACCAGCTCACTGTTTCCTGGTGCCGTGGTGGCAGAGGCCTGGGTGCACAGGTCCTGCTGGAGATCTCAGGTGCAGCCCTGCCCCTGGCAGGGCTGGTGCCCCAGCTGGAGCAGGTGACTGACACAGCAGCCCCCTGCACGTCCCCGGGTGCCCCCCAGGCACCCTGACATGCTACTTAGCCCTGGGGCCATGCACACTCAGTGCAGAACGCCCAGGCACAAAGCCCTGCGGCTCAGGTCAGTGGGAGCTGCAGACATGCCCATATCCGGCCCGGTGCTCCCAGCTCCTGGCTTGCTGAGGCAGGGCTGGGAGAGGCCATGACACACCCTGGGCAGGGAGAGGGCGTCAAGGGCAGAGGCAGACGGGTACCAGTTCCGTGCCATGGACAAAGCCTGCCGTCGCTCCTGGTTCACCTACAGAGCACCATGCTGCCACAGGCTACGTACTCAGCAGGGAGGAGACATCCTCGGCCACAGCCAGCAGAACCATGCGTGGGGAACCAGTCAGTCTCTCCGCAGAGCACAGCCCCCTTCTCCCCCCTCCCAGACCCACTGTCCCACCTCGGTCCATGTTGGTGGACATCTCCTGATATGGATGCTGAGCCTCAGACTGCCCTCCTTGTCACCCAAGGAGATGGGCAACTGGTGTGGGTCAACTTGTGGGTCTCTTGAGCATCCTTCCTCCACCTCTTATGCTGTTACCTGTGTGCACTCCCCCAAGCTCTTCCCACACAGTGCAGCCCACAAGCCCCCACTGGCCAGGCTCCCGGGATGTCCACAGAGGACAAGAGCTACCACAAGGAAACCATGCAACCAGATTCACGTAGCAAGTGTCTCTTCAGCGGGTTTGCCCCTATATATAGGTGCATCTACTGAATATATACATGCCTTAGCAATAGTATACTGGAAACTGTGCCACGCGTGACTTGATGGTGCTGAACTAATGCATACAAAAGTATGGAGGGATCCATGTACCCTCTAAGTACAAAGTTCCTCCTGTCCAGCCACAGGAGGGTCCAATTCTGGAGCACGGCAGGTAACCTGCTGGGGCTCCTGCAGGGCACACAGCTCTGGCACCTGCCCAGTTCACTCATGGAGCTGCCGGATGCGGGAGGATGGACTGGTGCCAGACTGCTGTGGGATGCTCAGGGCAGCAGAGTCCAGCCCTGGCGCTCCAGCTGAGCTGTGATCCCTGGGCCCAGAGCCATGGAGGGACGGGGTGCCCACGGCTCCATGCACACGGGCTGTTGCAGGCTTGGGCATCAGCGGAAGCTCTGCTATGTGCATTCCTCTCCTGGCAGGTGAAGACGTGGGTTAACCCTGGGAGAGGAGGACCAGTAGATTTCCCCTTGGAGGTGAAAGGTACTAACATTCTGCTGCCAGCTGCTGCGCAGCTCCTGCAGGGCATCCGAAATGCATTTCATGGGCAATTGAGCAGCTCTGGAGTGCTGTGTTTTTGATGACCTCCTCATCAAACAGCTGGGAGTAGGTGAGAGGTCGGTAAGAGGATGTCCCCTCGGCTTGACTCGTGCCAGGCAGGCAGCAAGGAGCTGGGACTGCTGTCAGGCTTCTCTCTGTGCAACCGGGGTCTGGCTGGCAGGGATGGGGCTTCCTGCCCCTCTATGGCATGTCCAAAGCCCAAAATGTCCAGAGAGACATTTGGTTTTGCCCTATAATTGCACAGCCTGCTGTGAGCCAGTGGCAGTCCCTGCTCCTCCTCAAGCAGGTAGTAGCTTCCGGACAACCCCTGCTCCAGCAGGCACATACCCGTGTGCATCCCTTCTCCAGGCACCTGCCCCATGCATGGGCCGGGAACTTCCACACAAAGAAAGTCCAGGTGATGTTCCTCCCCTCCAACCAAGGGAGAGAAGCCACTCTGTCCTGGTCACTGCCACCAAGAACACGCTGTGTCAATAAATAACCCTCATCTTAGCCCACGTTTCTCCCAGGCTCATCTCAGAAAGCTAGTGGGAGGTCCAAGTTGTCCCACGCTGTGGCTGTCCTTGCTGCCCTTGGGATTTTCCTCTGAGGCTTCACTGTACAATGAGAACAAGACCAGCTGCCCGGGTTTTATTGCGAAGTCCGAGTGAAGTGGCTTCGGTTTGCATATGGGGCTCCTCTGGGGATGGGGCAGGATGGGGTCCGGGCTGGCAGGGAGCAAAGGGTCATTCTTCACTGGTTGACTCTTGGAGGAGACGATGGATGTCCTGGAAGGAGGGACGGTCTTTAGTGTCCCGTCTCCAGCAGCTCAGCATTAGCTTATAGACTGAGTCAGGGCAAAGTGCAGGTTGGGGAAGGTAGGTCTTCAAAACAAAAGGCAAAGATGACAAAGGGAGAGAGTTACTGCCATGGAAAACAAAAAGCAAACTGCTCCTGGGGAGCCCCATTTCTCCATGCACTGGGGTGGGGGGCTGTGCTGCTGTGTGTTCAGGAGGAAGGGGACCCTTCAGATGGCACAGTGGGGCCTAGGGACACCTGCTCATGTCACCCAGCTTGCAGGGGTAAGCAGGCAAGCAGTGCTTTGGGCTGTGTAAAATGCAGGGTTTGGCATGCTGGGCCCTTCACCAGGACTCCTTCCCGGAAGTGTTCCTGTCCCATAATTCCCCCATAGCCAAGGTCCCTATCTGGCCACCTTGGAGTCTTTCCCCAGGTCCCTGATGTCCCAGATGCACCACTACCTGTTCTGTCCCATTCCATCCCAACCCATTCCACCACATCCCGTCCTGTCCCATCCTGTCCTGACGTGTCCCATCCCACCCCATCCCATCCCATCCCATCCCATCCCATTCTGTCCCTACCTGCCTGCCCTGGTCCCTGAAGAACTCGCCGGTGTTCTCAATGACCTGCTCATCGGAGAGCTGGGAGTAGGGCTGCTCCCGGCAGAGTGTGAAGGTCTCCCACAGCGTCACGCCGAATGCCCACACATCACTGGCCGTCGTGAACTTGCCCTGGCCAGAGAGAGCAGAGCAGGGTCAGGCATGGGCATTACCCCATCCTGTTCCATAAGCCCTACAGGCACAGGGTTTGAAATCTCCTTCTGCATGCTTCAGCTTCCAGATCTGGGCCCAGAGTGCTCCAGCTTGGTCGCACAGACCTGCTCTCTTCCTGGGGCCAGAGCCTGGCAATACCTAGGTCTGATTTGCAGCAACTGCTCTAAGAGCTGGGGTTTGGTAAGGACCCAGCTCCCTTCAAAGATTGAAAAATAACCCTGCTGCCTCTTCCAGGTCTGACCACGGCCAGCAGAAAATGTCATTCATCCTACTCAAAGGTTGGGCACCAGGACAACAAAGATCACGGTAGTTCCCCCATCCCACCTCAAAAAGCTGCTACCACTCTTGCTTTCTGCATGCTTCATCCCAAAGCTGGGCTCCAGGAAGGAGAGACTTCCCATCCCTTCTGCACCCCCCAGCCTGAGGAAGAGGCTGAGATTAGCCCCAGTGTCCTCTGGAGGATCCCAGTCCCCATGTACCAGCAGGATGCTCTCCCAGGACATCCAGCGGATGGGGAGCACTGCCCGCCCCTGGATGCGGTAGTAGTCCCCGCTGTAGAGATTCCTGCTCATGCCGAAGTCGGCTATCTTGATGGTGTACTGCTTCCCCACCAGGCAGTTGCGAGTGGCCAGGTCTCGGTGCACGAAGTTCAGGGAGGAGAGGTACTTCATGCCGGAGGCGATCTGGGTGGCCATGAACCGCAGGTCGCTGTAGGTGCCAGGATGGGACAAGGGAGGACTGAGGCGCTGGGCAGGATGGCAACAGGGGTACACTGCCCCATGCAGAGTGCCCCACAGCCGGGCAGGGTGCCTAGAGCAGGCAGCCCTGTCCCCCCTGCCCATCCCCTGTCACTACCTGACGCTTGGCACTTGGCCAGCGGGGGTGCTGCCTCCTTGCTGGCGGGACAGGAACTGGTTGAGGTCTCCATTCTCCATGTACTCGGTGATCATGCACAGCGGGTCATCCGTGATGCACACTGCCAGCAGCCGGATAATGTTGGGGTCCTTCAGCCGTGACATGATCTTGATTTCCTTCAGAAAATCATTCCTTTCCGGAACAGAAACCACACGGATCGGATAGACAGACCCAGAGGGGCATGGAGGTGCGCATGGACCAGCCGAGCGTGCTACCCACCCGCCCAAGCCTCATGGGGAACCTGTGGGGACGGGGGGCCATGAGGGGAAGCTCTGGACTGATCCACACATGGCTGCGGGGTGGACTCGGTGGGTAGATGGGGCACTGGGGAGCTTGTTAGGACCAGCAAGGACCAAGAATCCTGAATTGTGGCAACCAAGCATCCCCATAGAGCTCAGACACGTGGGCCTCTCAGCTGCACTGAGCTCCTGGCTGCTGGAGGCAGGGGATGCTCTCCAAGTGTCCTGGCTTTCCTGTGGGGGCTCTGCATGGGGGAGAATGCTGGGGTCTATGCATCCCCCAGCCTCATACCTGGCATTCTTGTTGGCATCTGCTCTCAGCATCTTCACAGCCACCAGCACAGGGTGGTTGGAGCTGGCATCTAAGCCCTCCAGGGCAAAGTCCTTGCCTGTGAATTTGTCCATCCCCTCCACTTCACAGAGATGCACCTGGAGGAGGACAAGGGGCAGCCATTACTTCTGGTGGCCGACACCTCTGCCAGCCCCCACGAATTGGGAAGAGCCTTGCCCGAGCCCTGCTCAGGGCAGGACCAGCTCACACTCACCTCCCCAAATTGGCCTTCCCCCAGCTTCTCCTTGAAGGTCAGCAGCTTCCTGGGGAACTCCTCAACAGCCACGTCCTTACCAGAGAGCAGGTCCATGGTGAGGGCTGGCACTGAGTAGGTGTTGCCGCCTGTCACACCTTGCAGGTTCACAATGTCAGCCTCGGCGTAGTGGGGGACACCCTCGGGGACACTGGCTTGAGATGGCTTCACAGAGGCGCTGCAGCCTGGGGAGGTACAGCAGGGCCAGCACTGCCATTGGTGTCCTGCCCTGCACCCTCTGCTCATGCTCCAGCCATTGGCTTCTCCATCCTGGTCCTCCCCAGAGCCCCTGCACTGCCCCAGCATGACTGGGCTCCTGCAGACACCACAGGATGCTCTGCTCCTTCCCCATGACTGACAAACGCACCAAGCCAGCCCCAAGCACCAGATGAACAGGGATCAGTGCCCAACCTCCAGGTCACTGAGGAAGAGATGCCAGAGCATCCCAAGGATGGTGGTGGGGACACAGCACGGCCTGGCACTGATGATGGCTCTCAGCCACAGGCTTTGTGTGACCTCTGAGAACAGGATGTGCAGGAGCTTGTGTGACCTCCCTCCTCACTCCTCTGTGCCAAAATGTTTGGAGATTGGCCAAAAGCTGGGGCTGGGGAGAGGGGGCTGCAGGAGGGTCGATGCAGGCTCTAAGCACACAGGGTCCCCCAGCTCTCACCTGTGTCCTCCTCCCCCGGCGTGAACTCAGGCAGCTTGCGGATCAGGCGGGAGGGCTCCTGGTAGTCGGGTCCCAGGGGAAATATGCGGTCGTAGGTGGAGCTGGACTCCTGCTCGCTGGAGGAGGAGGAACGGTTGTGGTTGAACATGCTGGATTCGCTGGGCAGGGAGAGGCTGACGGTCATTTCGTCATCCAGCATCCTCCGTGATGCCTGTGAGAGGGGGGCAAGGGAGGAGAGAGCTGCGACAGGGATTCCCTGCAGCACTGGTGAGATGGGGTCTCCTGTGCTCCATGGCACCATGGCCTTGCTCAGCCCTGAGCCCTGCTCTCTAGTGCCCTGTCCCAGGGCTGCAGCACCCATCTGGGAAAGATGTTTGTCCTGATGTACTCCCCTTCTATTGCCTGCCTCTGTGGAGAAGAGTTTGGTTCCATCACTTCTGTGACTGCCCTCAGTTAGCCAGGGACTGCAGTGAGACCTCCATGGTCTCCTCTTTCTCAGCCCAACTTCAGGACAGAAGGACGGACGAGCAGGCAGGTCACGAAGTCACAGCTTTGCTCAGCTAAATCCCCTTGCTCGGGAGATGGGTGCAAATCACAGCCTTCCCGAGGGCAGCAAGGAAGCATCAGACCCCACATGGAGGCTGCTTTGCCCATGCTGAGCTCCCAAAAGAACCTGCCCAGGATGAGCCCACCACTCTCAGGCACCTCAGCAGCCACCCCACACTTGCCCACCTTCTCCAGCATCTTCTGCCAGAACTGCCGCCACAGTATGATGACAATGATGGCCACCAGGATGAAGATGATTGCCACCAGGCACCCAATCAGGATGCGTGTGTTGCTGTCGTCTACCTTGAGTGTGGGGTCTGGCAGGAGAAGGGGACAGCAAGAGTCAGTCATGCTGAGGTGTGGGGAGAGACCCTGCCGCTTTCCTCCATCAGATGGGGCAGAGCACTCCTCAAGAATCTCCCCACCCAGCTCAGGGTGATGTGCTTTTCAGTGCCCTACCATAAGTGGTGGGGACCATGGGCATCTCAGGAGGGACCACCGAGTTGTTGTACATGGCTGCATCTGGCAAGGGAAAAGAGGGGAGTATCAAGGTGGGAGGCATGCATGGGTGCCCCGCAGCCCCAAACCCTCCATGAACATCTCCTCCAGAGGAGCCAGTCCCCGTGGGGCTCATGGTGGTGGGTACCCGACTGGAAGGTGATCTCGCTGAACATCATCCAGGCGTCGGCAAAGTAGTACTGGCACTTGATGGCGCTGGCCATGCGGTGGAGCAGAGGCACGGTGACGAAGCGGGCGCTGGGGTTCACGTCATCCAGCACCAGCACTGAGGAGACAGCACTGGGCTCCCACTCACTGGCATCGGCACGAAAGTAGCACTGCACCTCCTTGAAGATCTTCACTCCTTTGGCGAACATGTTGTTGCAATGGACCTGTGGGGCAGCCCGTCAGTGTGGCCATGGTGGGGGACGGGGACAGGGTACAGGTGGGGGGAATGCGGACCTTCATGGCAGTGAAGTTCCTGATGCGGTCGAACTCGAAGGTGATCTCCACGTAGCCGCCGGCCGTGCTTTCATTGCGCCAGCCAACATAGTCATAGCCCGGCCAGACGTGGTACTCATGGGTCTGTGTGAAGTCGTCCAGCCCCGATACCCCGTCTGTCAGCTGGCCCAGGCCCTCCGTCATGCTGGTGTGTGTGAGGGGGGAATGGCAGCGTGACTCTTGCCAACGCCACAAACCTGCCACCACCCAGCATCCCCCCCAACAGCTCCTCACAGCCCCTGGGAAATTCTAGAGGGGGTTCTGTTCTTTTTGATGCTCTTTCTGGAAAAGGCTATGGAATGCTGAGCATGCAGTGCAGTTAGTGTAAATCCAAGAGAAGGGCTGGAGGTGTTTTCCCCATCATACTGTCCCCATTATGATATGCAGCCTCCCAGAGCTGGCCACATCCCCTGCTTCAGGGAGCCCCCAAGTGTTTGTTCTGCTGAGGATCAGCACATCAGCCTGCCAACACAGGGGAGAAACCCATCCCCTCCTGCCTACTGCAGCACCCACAACGTGCACAAGCCCACCCAGTCCTCACCTGTACCCGAATGCCCCATCGTACACTGAGTCATTGAGGTAGATGACAGTGCCCCCGGGAAGGATGAACTGCTGCCCAGCCGGCGCGTTGTAGGACACCAGCCCATCTGCAGGGAAGGGGGGATAAGTGGCTGCCCATGCCAGACACCCAGCTGCTGGTGAGTCCGGGCCAGCCCCTGGTGGGATGGGCAGCCCCCGCTGGGATGGGCAGCCCCTCAGCTGGACTCTGGGGACACAGGGAAGGGCACAGGACCGCACCACGCACCCAGCCAGACGCAGCCGTACACCTCCACACGCAGGCAGACATTCATGGAGTGGTCAGTGACAGGGATGAAGCGGACGAAGCGGGCGATAAGGGGTGGCTCCAGGTCCTTGAGGACGATGTCGTAGGGGTTGGAGTTTCCATCCAGCACCTGGGGCAGAAGAGCACGGTGAGGATGGGCAGGCGCAGACCCCACCTGCCACCCTGTGCAGCCCCCTCCTGCCTCCTCACCTGCTTCCCATGCCGGTTCCTCCAGGAGATCCAGCGGGTGCCATCCCGGCTGTAGTTGATCTTATACATGGGGGCAAACTCATTGCCATGGCCCCCAGCATGGCGCCCCTGGGTGCCCACCAGCGTGATGAAGTGCAGGGCACGCAGGTCGATCTGCAGGAACTCCTTCAGGTCATCAGGCTCCACCGGGATCTCGGGGCACCAGGCTCCATCACCATCCTCTGAGTCCAGCCTGCAAACCAAGAGCAGAAGAGACATTTGCAGGTGGCCAAAGCCAGCCCCATGTCCTCCTTCTGCCCCTCCCTGAAAGCCCAGACCCTGCTGTGGCTGTCACAGGAGAGTCCCTGTACTCACCGTCCATACTTGGCAGCTGTGGACTCAGACCACTGGCTGGATGCTGAGATGTCCTCATCGGGGATGTGCCCACCTGACATTCCCAAGGGGTACCGGCACACCGCTGCAACGAGACCAGCGGGGTGCTGAGCAGGCATCCCTCCTTGCCTCCCCGGCAGAGGCACGTGCTGAAATATGACCTGGCACTACCAAGGCTGGGGCACATCCACAATGCCACAGCATCCCAGTCCGGGCAGCTCAGGCACAGCACTTTCTATGCCTCAGGCTTACAGAGGGGGGACAAAGCATGATGGGATGGTCCTGCACAGGCAGGTCCTGCCTAAGCAGGTGGAGCCAAGGGTCACAAGCGAATGCCAGCGCAGCTTGAAGCAAAGCCAGGAGCAAGGGGAAGCAGTGCTCCAAAGGCTGCTGGACACACCCGGTCCCTGTCCCTAGAGATCCCTTCGGCCTTGCTGGCAAGCATTCAGCTGCGGTGGAGAGAGAGCCTGTGGGTTGGCACCGCTGCCCCACGCTCATCTTTCTGGGGGTACCCAGAGAGCTTGCTCCAGAGGCCACTTGCCCTAAAAAACCACTGACAGCAACATGTTCTTGGCCATGCTGCCCCACTGCTCCCCCCACCTGCTGGGGCGATGACAAAGGCGGGCGCTTGCCCTCCCTGCTGGCCCCATGGCTCCCATTATCAGTCCTGCTCCCTGCCCAGCTGTGAGTGGAAAAGTACCCAGGGTGGCGAGCGGGCTGCGTCCCCGAGCGGCAGCCAGTTCCCTCGGCACCGCATGCACACTGCTTCCCAGGAGTTATTTTCTCACTCCTGGCTGCCAGGAGCACTGCTGAAAGGCTGGCTTGTTTGGCCGTGTTTATCGTCTGGCCACTGGCTCCAGCCCGCAGCACTGCCCCTGCACGCCGCCCCGAGCAAACACCCGCACTGAGGTGGCAGGGCCAGGCCAGGGTGCAGGGCTGGGGCTGCCCCTGCCGCGCCACCAATGAGCCCCAGTGTGCGGTGCCACCCGGCAGCCACCTCCCGTCCCCAGGTCCCTGTGCCACCAACAGAGTGGGACCACCTCTTGCATGCAACAGAGGGATGGCTGTATCTTCAGCATGAGCTCAGTGGGGAGCATCTCCTCTTGTCTCCAGCTCTCCCACTTATGATGCTCTGCAGAGTGCAGCTCCCACTGAATTTCCATTTAATTCTTGCCAAAATGGAGCCAGCCCAGTTCCTTTGCCCTAGGAAATAACCACCCTGGCCAGGTAAAGCCAACACTGCCAGCCCTGGACAGCTGCAGAAGAAACAGGATTGCTTCCCTAAGCACCATGCAACCTCTGGGGAAGACCCAGCAAACTCTTCCCACAGATGGAAGAAGCCTTTGAAGGGACTTGTTACAGGGATACCCCAGGGAAACCCTGACGCGCGGAAGGAGCCTGGGCTGTGTCTCCATCCTGGCAGTGCAGCAGGGGGCTGAGCCCTTCAGAAACAACTGTTTAAATACAGTTCTCTTGCTGACGTCCGGAGCAGTGTTGTGGTTTCTGAGCAGAAGCCAGGCACCTAGTTAAGCTATTTTACCAAAGCCAACCTTGGTTTGTTGTGAAACCACCAAGGAAAGCATGTCCCAGGCAGCAAACAACACCCTGGTGCCTTGCCTTCTACGTGCTGCAGCCTCAAAACTGAGCAGGCCTGATGAGCCTGTGATGGAGAAGGGCCCCGTGCAGAGCTCAGGGCTCCAGATGCAGTGCTTTGCCTATACCCAATGCCCCACCAGCCTGCCAGTACCAGGACAGGCGCCTGTGGCACACAGAGGATGTTTTCTGGGTCACTGGTGGTGGCTGAGCTGCGCGCAGGACAGCAGAGAGCCCAGGCAGGCATGGGCTTGGGGGCCACCATGCACTGCTCCCGGAGATGGCGCAGATGATGTGAGCCCAAGCTCAGATACCCTAGGAAGAGCACGGCCCAGGGAAACAGACCTCATGGCTCTTGCAGCGGTTCCCATCTCACTTACCTGGGTTGACCTGGGCTCTCGCAGCCTGCAGGACGCACAGCAGCGGCAGCAGCAGCGCTGGGCTGGGGGAGGCTGGCATGTTGGCAGTCCTGCAGAGACAGGGACAGGCCTCGTCACGCTGAGGCAGCTGAGCCGCGCAGGAATGCCAGTCCTGCTTGGGGTGGCCAGCCGAGGATGGGAGGGCTTCCCTAGCATGAGTGTCCCCACCTCAGCTTCGGAGGAGGAGCAGAGCCCCAAGCCTCACATCTGTGAAGGTGGTCAAAGGGGTCCCAGTGTCCATCCCCTCTGCCACCACCTCCCCCAGAGCCATAGCATGCCGCATCCCTGGAGCCCACCACATGAAATGGGCCCAGGACCTGCACGAACCTCCCAGGGCTCTGCTTGGGGCTGGCGCCATCTGGCTCCATGGACGGGCAGAAAGGCTCCGGCTGGGCCGCCCACCCTTGGATGGCTTTGAAAGCAAGGCATTGTGCAACCCCGTCATGAAACAAAATAATAGCACGTTGCAACACTCAGTTTTCCTGCCTTCTGGCTTGGGAGAGATAATAGCAGATAATCGCCCAAGATTTACAGCGTATTTATTGTGACAGATCTCTACAGCAAAGCGCATCTTGAGGACATGCGTGACACACGAAGTGTGGGCAACGGGAGCCAGCTTGCACCTGCTGCCTCTAGGGCAGCGTGGGATGGGGCTGGCGGGGACATGGGCGTCATAGAATCACAGAATTATTTGGGTTGGAAAGGACCTTAAGATCATCTACTTCCAACCCCCCTGCCATGGGCAGAGACACCTCACACTAGACTGTGTCACCCAAGGCCCTGTCCATCCTGGCATTCCTTATTTGCCGAGGGGACATTTATCCTCCTGGGATAGCCCTTCACACAAGGACTGGATGCAGATTAGACCTCTTTTTATTAAAAAAAGGCTATTTTAATCTAGTTTGAGTGCAGATTACCCTTTGCAGGAACAATTTATTAACCTGGGGGTTAAAGAGACCATAGGTCCTGGCCAAATGGGACCTGCCTGAAATTTAGTGCTGGGCTAAATCCCATCTGAGTCCCACCACACCAGCGATGGCTGGGCTGGCAGGTCCCCGGGCTGGCAGGTCCCCAGGCTGGCCCAACACCAGTGACCCTGCAGGTTCGTGCCTGCTTGTGGGGACCCACAACCTTTTCTCCACAGCCAAGAGAAAACCCAAACCCACCCTGAACCAGTTGCCACAAGTTGGATGTCCCCATCCTGCAGAGCCCAGCTGGAAGGTGCTGGATATGGCCCTGCTCACTGGCAAAGCTGGGGCTTGGCGCAGCAGGAGTGAGGCAGGCTTGCTCTGACCATGCCAGCACCCAGAGGAGTGCAAAGCCCTGTAGCTGCCTCCTGCACCCTCCTAGATGCTCTCTGCACCCAGTGGCGTGCTGCTGGGTTCCCCGGGGGTCTCTGCTAAACATCACGAGGTACAAATAAACACCTGGACTTAAGGTGATATAAGATGGTTTTTTTCCTTTTTTTTTTTTTTTTTTTTTTTTTTTTAAAGCACACATGCAGTTTGTTCCTTTTCTATTTCCAGTGGGAAAGTCTAGTTGGTTGCAACTACCTCAGCTGCGACCGGGAATTTCAACTGCATTGCTGAGAGGCACACACAAGGCTCCTGCGTTTGATGATGGCCAGTTCCCCCAACATTAAAAATCTCAATTTCCTTCTGCATTCCAAAAAAACATCCAGGGATATTTTTTCCCACTATTCTTTCAGGCTGAGTAAACTCTTTCAGCATCAGGATACCAGATGCTGTAGTCTCCCGCAGGGAATGCATTTACATTTAGTCTAATATAGGGAAAACATCCCTGTGCAGCCATTGTGGCTCCTCGGGGGAGCAGGGCTGGGGGACACTGGGGAGACAGTGACTCGGGCACTGAGGTTGGGGCCAAGGGACGCGTGGTCAAACTGGCCGAGCAGTATTGGCAACCCAGCTGGAAATCCTTTCTGTTCCACCAGCCCTGTGCAAGGGATGGCTTTGCAATGGTTTGTCTGAAAACGTTTGCTGAAAACTTTCAATCACTGGAAATTTTTAGTGCAGAGAGTTTCTGGAGCTCCTCCCTGGCGTCACACGGCCTTGGGAGCTTCCCTCAGCTGCTACTTTTATTTCCTCCCCCTGCTTCTTATTTTACCCCTTTCTTATTCTACTGAAATCACCAGGGAAAAATTAGCAGGAAAAAAAAATGCAATCCACATTTGTTCAGAGACAAATCACATCCGAGCATGGTCCCTCTCACCCCCATCCCACGCTGGCTGGTGAAGTTCCCAGCTCACTTCCCAGGTGGGCACCACCATCCTCACCGGCACTGGAGGAGTACCATCCATAGGAAAGGGGCTGGATGGCAGCAGTCTGCACCCTGCACATTCCAGGTCCTGCGTGTGGGTCTCCCAAAGGCTCCTATCGCAGAGCCCTCATCCTCGCATGGGGCTGGGGTCTCCCCTCCTGCTGGGATGGCCGGCAAGTGGGACACACCCCAGCCACACTGGAGGGAATGTCCCCGAGCGGCGAGAGGCTCTCCCTGACCCTGGCCCACGACCTAAGACATGCAGTGTTTTGGTAAGGGGGTTTGGGACCTCTGCCCCAGCTGGGACTACAGCCCCCAGCATGCTGTGCCGCCGGCGCAGCCTCAGCAGGAGTGCAGAGCAGCATGCCGGGATCTGTAGTCCTCTTTCACTCCAAAATTGCCATTTTAGACCTTCTCTGGGCTGGATGTAGCCCCATTTTCTGCAGCAGCAAGCACCTCCCCAGCTGCAGGCTGGCCAGCTCAGCCAGGGGCATCGCAGCCATACAGGGTGCAAGAAGTGGCTGGCACGTCCCCGTGGCTGTCAGCTGCACAGGCCATGGCCCTGGGGCCTGGGGCCAGGGTCCTGTGGTCCTGCACCCAGCAAACACTCCCAACCAGCTGAAACCTTGCATCCCTCCTCCCAGCTCCATGCCACGGCATCATCCCACGGCATGGCGCAGAGCTGAGAGCATCGCTCCACCTCGGTTGCAGGGATGGGAAGCCACAAGTGGATCCTCAGCACCAGGATCAGGGGCAGGACACTGAGGAGCACCAGACCGGTGGCCCTGTGTCCCCTCCCCAGGGGGACCTGGTGCCTGGCTGGGGGACCCTGGGGACAGCAGGTCCTCTCTGGCTGGGAGCACAGCTGCCGGCTCTGCCAATAGACGCACAGGCGGGAGCTGAGGGCAGCCACCAGGAAACGCTGGCTTGGCACGAGGCACGGGGGAAAACGCTGGCAGCGGGGTGAAAACTGGAGAGAAGGGGGCAAATGTCACGTCCCCAGGTGGGGACACTGCCCTGCTGCTGCCCCAGCCCCTTCCCAGGCAGACCCACACCCAAGCCCTTCTGCCCAGGCTCCGCCACGGCACATGGCCAATCCTGTGTCCTCCCAAAATCCCAAGCCTGGGGCAGCAAATGCCTCCCCAGGCACCTCGGAGCGACTCACCGGAGCAGTGGCGGGCGGGCTCCTCGCCCCTCACCCGGGCAGGGGGAGCCAGGCAAGGAGCAAACTTCCCCGGGCTGATGCAAGATGCCTCTGGGAGCGCGTTTGCATTCTGCGGATTCCTGGGAGCCGGCCAGAAATCCCACAATCCTACATCTTGCACATTTGGTTTCAATTAGGGAGCGGAGAGGGGGAGCCAGTCACCAATCCAGGCTGGCTTTTCGGCAGAGGTTATTTTCCTCGGCCCAAGGGAATGTGTGCAAAGCTATAATTTACAGCAAAACCCATTCATAGCGCGAGAGAAAAAATAAAAAACTCCCCATGGCCGGTGAAGGAACTTAAAGCAAAAGGCAGTGTTTTGCTTTCCGGCGCTCGCCGACATGGCACACATGTCCAGGACCCTCCTCTTGCCCCAGGGGGTGCAGGGGCCAGGCGGAACACCCCCAAAATGCCAGTGATGGAGGTACTCCATGGGGCCCCGTCGCTAGCCTGGAGGGTCCCACATGGGCTGTCCTGCTTGGGGCCGCCAATGGGAAGGGAGCTGGGTTCCTGCGCGGGCACATGTGGCCAGGCCACTGTCCGCAGAGCCAGCCGGCCCCAGCACGTGGCGCAGAAGCAGCGCTCTGGCAACCGGGCTGCACGCTGAGCTCGTGGTTTTACATCACTTCCAGGCACTAGCTTGGCATCGCGGCCATGGACTGTGCAATGCGGCAGGGAGAAAATCATTATCATCATGATCGGCTCAAGTCAATTTTTGTGCAATAGCTAAAAATGCAATTAAAAACAAATCGCAAAGGTAATTTTTTTTCTTTCAGATTAGTGTTTTGGCTGTATTTTATGCCAGCACCACGCTGCTGTGAGAGGGAAGCTGCACCCCAGCAGCAGGCCAGTGGCTCCCAAAAAGTGCTCTTGTCCATAGGGCGCCCCACAGCCCCAGGGCTGTAGCCTTGTTGCTAAAACAACCTCCTTGCCAGACTCCTAGCCTTTCTGCTCTCCAGGCACCAAAACAAGTCACAGGCAGGGAAAGCTGTCCACTGCCCACCGCAGGACACCGGTGCCCTTGCTGCTGCCACCAGAGAGGGCCTGCGATGCCAGCCCAGCCGCGGGCACAGTGGGAGGCATGCCACAGGGCATGGCAGGCAAGGCAGAGCACCTCCAGCCTGGCAGGGAGGGCAGGCAGGAGCAGGTAGGGAGCGGGTTAGTGCAGTGCCTGCTGCAGGGCTCTGCACCAAGCCCTCGCTGCCCTACGTGCACACTGGCACAAACACTGGCTGGCTCCCCTCCAGCCCTGCTACCTGGAATTGACACTCCAATGACTTGGCAGCAGCCAGCATCACTCTATCCCAGGACATCCTAATGGAAAGGTGCTGGTGTGCAAACAGAGTCAAAAAGCCATAGGAGTGGTGATCCCCCCTGGTTCACCGTGCAGCCCTTTGCTCCTGCTCAGCACCAGCCCTGGGGCCATGTGCATTCCCCCAAGGTGGGCCACGCTGTGCTCCAGCTGCTGCCTGCTGCATGCCAAGGAGGAGCAGCTCCACACGGAACAGAGATGTTCCTTCGTCACAGCAGCTGCTCCCAGGGCCTGTCAGAGCCGGTGGGCAGGGGGAGGCGGTGGTGCAGACCACAAGACCACCCGCAGCACTCTGCTGCAGCTCCTCACTCTGGCCCCCATCCCGGGCTGTCTCTCCTGGGACCCGCAGCCGCCAGGCTGCCTTGGCCACACACAACCCAGCTGGCCCACAGCAAGCCACCAGCAGCCACAGCTCTGGCCAGGACCCCCCACATGGCCCCCGCTTCCCAGGCACACACTGCCTGCGGAACAGAGTGCTCAGCTGAACCTGGGGTGCCCAACTGCCACTCAGACTTGGCAACTTCTCCAGGGAGGGAGCAGTTTGAGCCCCAGTTCCAGTCCTGCAAGGATAAATTCCTCCCCAAGCAGCCACGGGGCAGTGGGTGGCTGTGCATCCCCACACCAGAGGCTGTGGCAGGACTCGGGAGAGGAGCTGGCCAAGCACCACCTCCTCTCCCAACCAAGAGGTGAGGCAGTAAGAGCTACTCTGTCTGAGGGCATCAGCACACCACGCTCTGGGGCAGGAGCTGAAGAGCGCTCCCCAGGCAAGCAGAGGGCAGGTGGTGTTGCTGGAGGACACCACACCGGGCTGGTTTCACCCTGAGCACTCCAGCAGTGCAGCACACATGCCTGTTCACACCTGCTTAAGGATTGCCACCGTTTGCAGAAATTCAAGAGGAAAGCGAAGCTCTGCTTCTTTGCTTCCAGAGACGCCCCAAACACTGCAGGCCAGAGGACCTGCCCTGCATCCCCCTCAGGCAGCAACCCCTGCTGTTTTGGGAGGAGCAGAGCATTTGGCATGACACAGTCAGACCTCTGCTCTACAAGAAGAGCCTCTGTGAAAAGTCATCCTCACTAAAACACCACCAGATGACAGACAGGAGGGACTCAGAGTTTAATCAGGTGCTTCCAGTTATGCAACATATAAAGGATGACCAAAAGGGAGGACATGGGCAATGACAAGGACCCTATTAAAAAAAATAATCATGTAGATTTGAGAAAAATAAAAATTCAAGATTAACCCCAGCCCTGTACCATAAAAATCCTCTGCATGTACAATGAATATTACTATATACATGTTTAAAAATAAATGCCCACAGCCTGGACTGCAAAGAGCAGCGCCGTAGCTGTGCTTTGTGGCAGGGGAATCCATAGAGAGTTTGTTTTTTAAATTAAAATATAAATAGAAGCATACAATATGCCAAGAACCGAGTGGGTCACATCCTCCTCTGCACAGGGCCAGAGTAAGCAGGACCAGCCCCTACCAGCTACAGCTATAAACCTTCACATGTCCGAATTCCCAGCCCACCAGGTGGGACAGGCAGCCTGGCTTAGGCACTGCGCTGCTGCTACATCCCGTTCTTCACCAGCTCGTGGATCCCATCCTCGTCAATAATCAAAGGTGCGCGGAACTCTCGGTCCTTCACGTACTTTTCCAGACCCTAAGAGAGGACAAAGCAGCTCGTTAGGAACACACCACATGCCACTTGCTCTGTGTACCTGCTGAGCTGCTCGCAGGTGGCCCTGGTCCCCTCCCGTGCTAGCAGCTTGGGGGACTCTGCCTTGAAAAGCTCCACCATGAATTCAAGTCATGCTTTTGTGGCTTACCCCTCCCCAGCCAGGCTCCCAGGCATGCCCAGCCAGCCTCCCCACCGCTGCTTAATCTGCAAAGGTGCCCAAGCTCTGGGAAGCCAGTACTCACCTCTCCTCCGTAGGAGATGAGGGGAGAAATTTCACACTGGATTGGCAGGTCATTTGCATCTTTCAAGCTGCAGAGAAAAGTAGCATCAGGAGGGTTAGCTACATCCTGCCAAGGGAGCAGATGGGGCTCAGAGATCTCGCAGGAGCCGGCATGGGGGTCAGCACTGTCTGGGGCACCAGTGGCTGCTGGCCCACACAGACCCCACTGGTGCAGAGCTGCCCAGGATTAGTCAAGCCTCGAGCGCTCTCCATGGAGCTGCGAGCTAAAGTTTAGATACCAGCAGCAACTGGAAGGAAAGAGAGCTTTAGATGCAGCTTTAATGAGGATCTACATGCCTTTCCATGTGTGCAACTGCAGCAGCACCCACACCTCTGGCCCAGACCCCAGCCCCGCTGTATTTGATGCTGCATGCAAGCTAGTCACCCCTTCCTCCTCCTTCCTCCTGCATCCTTGGGTGATGAGAGATGCACTCGCAGCACCTTCCTGTTTGGTTGGCCACAACAAGTCATTTTTTAAACACACTTCTTGTTTAAAGCAGAACCTGAGGACACAGGGTAAGGCTTGCTCAGAAACACTCCCTGTGGTACCAGCTGCTCCTTCTGCCTTTGCCTCTTAGATCAGCTGTCCAGCTCCTGTGTTCTGCACAGAAGCCTGAGCTGGTGAGGACAGCGACAGACCCACACCAGCACTGCCTGCCACAGCCTAGCCCCAAAACAGCCACAGCAGCACTGCTGGGCAGGGGTTTGCATGGGGTCCCTGACCCTGCTCCTGCTGCCACCAGCCTCAGTAGGATTCCCCCAGATGCTCCCTGGATCCAGCCAGTGTTTAAGCCTGGCCAGGGGGAGCAAACAAGGAACTCCAGGGTGCCCCTTTGCTCCCACTCGCCACTGCAGGCAGAGAGGACACAGGACATCACCTGTGACAACTCTCCCAGGTCAAAGCTTGTCCCTGCTGCCACACAGTCACTCCGTTGCTTCCCGTCCCAGCTGTGAGTCAATAAAACTCGCCCATCCTAACCCAGCCTTGCATTTGTGTTTGCCTTCGAGTCAGATTCCTCTCAAGATAATTAAAAAAAAAAAAAAAAGCAAGCCATTAACCAGAAATGAAGGCTAAATGTAGGATAAAGGATGTACTTTATTATTACATTGCAACTAGTGTAATAGCCTAGTTATAAGCCTGAAAGCACTTGGAGTCTTGAATTAAAAAGAGAGACCCCAGATGTATCCCACCAGAAAGTACCAGAAGATACAACTTCTCCTGAAGGAGAGGAAAAAGCAGCAAGCTTGCTTAGTCTGCAAGTCATTTACTCACCAGCTTGAAGTCCCAGCCCCACAGATGTGCCCTGTGGCACAGAAGAACACACTGCTATTACAGAAGTTGCTTTAACACTTCCGTCAACTTCCCTGTTTACTTCTATAAACTTCCAAGCGTTGAGCCAAGGGCTGGTGTCAGTCTAGATCTCCAAAACTCAAGAGCTGAAGCCACACAAAGCACAGCTGGCTGCCTACACTGAGGTCTGCCCATGCTACATCAAAGCCTGCTCGATGTTTCCTTGGTATTCTTAATTCTGTGTCAATCTGGTGGGCACCGGGAGACGGCAGCCGTCTCCAGCTACAGGACCAGCCGGGATCAGTCCGGGCCGTGCTGCACCATGGTATGACAAACAGGGAATGCCATCGACAGGACAGGCCAGCGTGTTTCCCAACAGCATCCCGCCTGTGGGGTGACCTCTGGAGGCTGCACGCAGTCAGCAGCTGCCTGCTGCCCTGCATCTGTACCAATGGCACACGCTCCTTCCAGCTATCCCCACCGGCTGCCTCTCTGGAAAGGAGCCCAGGAGAGAGCAGACGGTGCCTGCTTACCACCCGCCACCATGAGCAGCGGCATCCATGGGGTCCTACAGCGAGACATGCCCCAGTCCCAGCATGCAACCCCGAGCACCCTGGCCCCATTAGTCGCTATGGGCACCTGCTCACCAGCGCACACCCATTGCAGCAACCGCAGCCTGGCACACTGCTTAGCCTACAGCCTGTTAGTACCTAAGCACAGCCCCGCCACCATGCATGCTGCACGGTATAGTTACTTGTCATTGACATCTGCTGGGGTGGCATCTGACCTTCCGTTTGTGACACTACGTGGGAATAAACAAGGGTTAGCAGAGCAGAATAAGTCTGGGGTTTGCTGTTTCCCAAAGAGGGGCTGTGGGGAATCTCTTGGTCAAGGGATGCTGTGACCCCAGCCTGCCTGCTGCATGGACCTGATGGTGTGGTTGGGGCTTTAGGAAGCCACCTTGTACCTACATGGGCAACCTTGGCTGTACAATGGAGACCGGCAGGATTTAGTTCACAGACACTGAATCAAGAAGGAAAGCTCCTGTTGAACAAGTGAGTGTCCCTCTGGTGGCCACCACCCAGCCCACCCAGGAGAAGGGACCCACAGCTGATTGCTCCAGCAACGCTGGTTTCAGAAGCGCTGAAATGGAGAAGGGCTGCAGACTGTCCAATGCTTGATACCCAGCCCAAAAAGGATGCAGGAGCACGGGGAGCAGCAACTCACCGAGGGATGGCGGGGATGCGTGTGCCGTTTTCATCCACGAAGTGTCCCCCTGCGTTGAGAACCCAGCAGTGGTGCAAGGACATCAAGGCATGTCGGGCTGTTGTGGGGTTGTCCTTACCATTCTGGCTGTCTGCATTCTTCAGGGGAGAAAACTCATCCTCACGCAGCACCTCGTACACCACAAACTTCCTGGTGGGGGGAATAGGATGTAGGAGGGTCAGGTTTGGGAAATGCAGCTGTTCCCTGTCACTTTGGCTTCTTCCCTGCCAGGGTGGCTGAGCTGGGGCCACAGTAGCTGAACCAAGGCCACGGCTCCCAACACACACTGGCTGCCCTCACAGCCACAAAACAGGGAGAGGAGGACCTGGGCTGTAGGGTCAGTAGATGCTCCTCTGGCGGAGGAGCAGGGCGCAGCCAAGCTAGAAGCACACAGCACCTGTTCCTCCTCCTGCTCATGTCCGGGCACAATGGCCCACTGCTGCTGAACAGCATGGGAGCTGGCATCCTACCCTGATTCCAGGGCACTGCCAGTGTGCACAGCCCTGGGTGCACTCCCTCCCTCCAGAGGCTCTCAGAGCTGCCCAAAGGAGAGCCAGCAGCCTGCTCCCCGCAGAGGAAAAACGGCATACTTGGAAAACTGGAAGATGTCGAAGACAAACTTTTCCATCTTTATCCCATTGGGCTTCTCGGGTTGGATCAGCTGCCCTGTAGTGATGTCCACATGTGGGATCTTCTTCTCAGCTACGTGGTGCTGCAGCTGTGGTTCGTAAGTGCTGCAGCGGGCCAAGAAAGAGATGTCACTCACCCGAGCAAGGCATGTCTCCAGCCCCCCAGCTCAGACACTGCTGCAGCAGGACAGCCGCTCTGTCCTGGTGCCCAGCCCCAAGGCACAGGCTGCTCATCCCCACAGCAGCCAGGAGAGGACAGCCCCGCATGCCCTGGCACAGCAGCCAGCGATGGCCGGGAGAACCCTTATCTCAAGGAAGGGACTGTGCAGAGAAGCAGGAGTCAGGCCGTGTATGCAGACCGTGTGGGCCTCGTCCCAGCACACCTGCAAACAGCTGGAGCTCAACCAGCAGAAAGCAAGGCACAGGCAGCCAGGTAGTCAGCTCTGCTCGGTACCAGCACTCCTCCTCCAGCACCCCAGCAGGCCCTTACTTGACTACATCTTTCAGGAAGGCAGTGGTGAAGTAGTGATTGGCAATGTTGCCCGCGTTGAAGAGCAGCCGCCCATCCGGGCCCCGTTTCTGGGCAGTGGCCAGGGAGATCTCGCTGTACTCCACGACCTGGTAGACACCATCCACTCGGCACACCACGCCGACTGGCTCCGTGGGGTTGGTCTTCTCCACCACCTGCCCACGGAAAGCACTGTCAGGGGAAGAACTCCCAAAGACCTGCACTTCAAATATACTGCCTTATATATAGCATCCCCCATGGAGGCTTCTTCCTGTGCAGGACAGCAGGGGTAGGCATGCTGCAGCCCTGCCCTCCCTGAAGGAGGGTGAGATGGCAGGGATGGGTGATAAGGTGTCAGGGACACCCAGAGGGCGCAGGCAGGATCTGGCACCAAGCCCTTATGTGTTGGCGGAGAGCACGGATATGTTTAGCACCCAGCCCACATGTGAACAGCCAGCTTGCTGTGCACAGGCAGGAGGCTGCTAGCTCAGCAGAGCCACCCCCTACACCTGACCTCCCCCCTCTTCCTGCACACCTCCCTCTGGGCAATGGGACCCTGCCACCAAATCCCTACCTGTCACTACCACCACAGCAGGGCAGCATGCGAGGACACAGGGCTTCCTCCTTTCTGCATACTAGGGTTATTTCCTCCTTCTCTTGCTTAGGCCAGAAGGAGGAACTGCTCTCACTTTCTCAGTTTGCTCTCTGAAAGCTTCAGGGCCAGCAAGCTCTCTCACCTGTTTGGCAGAGCTGAGCCTAATGCAAACACAATCACATAGCCCCTTTGTCTGCTAATCCAGCCTTTAAGTAAAGCTTTGGGTGTGCAATCTCCCACCCATGAGACACAGGGTTGGGCTCAGCAGTCAGCTGCACCTACTGTGTCCTGGTCTGGTGCCCAGGACGTCATATCCAGGGACAGCTGGCAGCCTGTGGCAGGGATCCAGGATGCCCGTGCTCCCTGCAGCCTCCCAAGCAGCTGCCCAGTATCCGAGCAGGGACTGAGCAGCCCCACAGGGCTCCCCAGCAGCTCTTGGCCCCAGGGACTAGGGGACCAGTGAGCCTTGGGGCTGCCGGTGCTACATCCCTATGCAAGGCAGGAAGGAAGCAGCACCAGGCAGAGTTCAGTGACACCCCGCATTCCCTGGGGTGCCAGACCCAGTGGGCAGGTGGGACTCTGGCAGCAGATGCTACTCCACCAGCAAGCTCCTGGTGCTTAGCTATCCCTCCTGGCTGCAGCGAGCCAGCTAAGGAAGGGTGAGGAGTCAGGGAAGTCAGGCAAGGATCAGGACAGAGCCCACCCTGCTCCAGGGAAGCAGATCCTGCCTGCCCTCAAAACCATACCTTGGCCCCACAGTCCGCTCCCTTCTCCAAGCAGAACCCGATGAACCTGGGGTCAGCCACCTTCACCAGGATGTTGTCCACACAGTAGACGTGGACACTCTGCACGCCCCTCCACTCCATGTCCTCCACAATGCCATGTGCCCCCAGGGCCCGGTACAGGCCCCCGTTGCCATCTGCAGAGGGAACAAACTGTTGGGGGCTGCAGCAACACCCGGCTGTCCCATCAGCCAGCCGCACTCATCCTCTTTTCCCCATGGAGCCAGCATGGAGGGTCACCAGCCCGGCCATACCCCACCCTGGTCCTCCCCGCCAAGACAGACACCTCCCAGACTGCATCACCCGCAGGCCACGTCATGCTGTGAGACTGCCCTGTGCAGGCTCCAGCTCCAAAAACTTGTCCTCAGCACTTTGTCTCATCCCCCTGCATCCCTCCCACCAGCTCCTGGTCACTGACCTGGTGCCATAGCAATCTTGCCCTTCTCCTCCAGCAGGATTTTCCCATCAAAACCCAGGGCAGGCAGCATGCCCTGCTGGAAGAAAATGACATTTTCCTTCTTCAAGCCAAAATAGTGATGCTTCACAAAGAATTCCTTGGTTGACTCCATAGTCCGGCCACTTGTCATGATGTACCTGTTGCAGCACAGAAAAGACCTGATGAGCAGGGAGGAGAGACAGGGTCTCATACTCCTGATCCCAAATGTCAGGAACCGCTTCAGCCTGTAACACTCAGGACAGCCTTCTTCCCCCAGCAAACATTTAGAGGGATCTGACCTGTGGTGACCCTGCCTTTTTGGCAAGCAAATGAAGGGCTTCACCCCTCCTTGCAACATCCATCTCCAAAACCCTACCACACCCTGTGCAGGGGGGCCAGCCAGCTGCAGCTGCCAGATCCAGCTATGACACCAACCTCCTGCTCACACACCACTGCAGCCCCTCGCCTCCCAGACCCCTGCCTCGTGTGGCAGCCATCCCATGTGGTGATATGACAGATGTTCCCAAGGGCCACCGGGTTGAGCCTGACAGTGTGGGACCTACCAGTACCATGCTCTGGTCCTGGACCCGCTAACTCCACAGGCCATGCCCATGGCAACAACACAGTGGCCAGAGGGTCTGTGCCAACCCATAGGCCCTTGGGCTGTCATGGGGGTCTGTGCCAACCCACAGGCTCATGGGGTCTTCCCCTGCTGAGGCCAATGGGGCCCATACCAACCCATAAGACATCAATCCACCAACATTAGCAGGGTCCTGCCAACACCACCCTGCATCTTATCCCACCAAGGCCACCCCAGGGGCGCTGACCACCAAAAGCAGGATGCTCACCAGGGGATGTTGCAGGGGGTGCCGTGCTGCTCCTCCGCCAGCTGCTGCAGCCGCCGCAGGCGCTGGGCCTGGAGGTGGAAGAGGGTCTTGCGGGAGGGCAGCCCCACGTCGCACATGCCCTTGGGGTAGGGGACGCCGAGGCGGGTGCCCTGCCCGCCGGCCAGCAGCAGCGCGGCCACGCGGCTCCCCGCGATCTCCGCCAGCCCTGCGCCCGCGAAGGAGAGCACACACGCGTGGGGCCAGCCGCGCCGGCACCGCGCCGCGCCGGGCCCCGCCGCCCCCCGCACCTACCGCGGCTCTCCCAGCGCGGCAGCAGCCCGCGGTCACGGGAGGCGCTGCCCAGCACGTCCCGCGGCACCGGCTCCATCCGCGCGTCCAGCCCAGCAGCCGCCGCCGTGGCTGCACCGCCGCCGTCCCCGCGGGCGCGGCGGAAGAAGCGGTTGATCTCGGCCACGTCCATGTGGCGCAGCTCCGCCGCCAGCGCCCGGCGGGCCTCGGCGCCCAGCTCGGGCCAGAAGCGCAACACGTGGCCCTGCCCGCCCTCCGCCAGCCGCTGCCCCAGCGCCGCCGCGGCACCCGCCGCCTCCATCCCGCCCGCCCCGCGGAGCCGCCGCGCCCCCCAACCCTCCACGGCCGCCCCTTTATAGGCCCCCGCCTCCGCGGGGCCGCCAATGGCAGGCCGCGGCCGCACGCCCCGCGCCCTCACTGGCTGCGGGGAATGGCGTCACCGCCGCGGCTGCGCTCGGCGGCGCCAATCGGAACGGCCGCTGCGGCGGCGCGCGCGCCGGCGGCTGCTATGACAACGCCCGCCACGTCAGCGCGCGGCCCCGGCAGCGGGGAGAGGCGGGGCCGGGCCCCCCCCCCCGCCGGCCGCCAACCCCCGAGCACGGGAAGCCACGGGCAGGGCCGGGTGTCTGGGGAGCCCCCGGGGCGCGGCCTGACGCCGGTGGGGCTGCAGCAGCCCCTCTCCCGTCCTGCAAACCACCCAAACACCCCAAATCCACCCGAACCCCAGCCCAGGCGCGGCAGGCGAGGTCTCCGCAGGGAGCAGCGCTCGCCGCCAGCCGTGCCCCAGCAGCCTGCCGGGGCCAGCCCCAGCGCCCGCCGCTGCAGCGCTCCCTTGCCCCATGCGGTGAAGTCATCGTGGGCTGCAGCCAAACACCCCCCGCGCCCGTCCCTTCCCGGATCCGCGCACCGCTGGCGCTGCAGAGCGTTGTGCAACTCCCGGCGCGTCCCTGTGGATCACCCCGCGTCAGCCGAGGCGGTTTTCCCCTGGCTGCTGTCACTTGGGGCTGATACCGCTGCGGAAACCGTTACGCCAGCGCGGCGTGAGCAAGCGGTGCTGCCGCAAGAGCCTGAGCCCCGAGGGACAGGGACGGGACGCGCAGGCGACCCCCGCAGGGGTCCGAATGACCACAGCCACTGGCGCCACCAGAGCTGGGTGACAGCCTCAGCCCCCCCGGTGACAGAGAATTTATGTGGCACTCAGCAGGGGTCCCACAAGAAAAGCATGCTGGACAACCGCCTCATACTGAAGCATCGTTTATTAATCACCTGTATCAAGCACACATCTGCTCAGCAATGGTGCGTGACGGGGCACAACAGTTGACATCTAACCCGAAGGGAGGCACTGGGTTACAGGGTCCAGCACAGCGGGAAGAAGTGTACTGAACCCCCTGGCAAGACAACCCGGGTGCAAGAGGGTGCTCAGGCTAAGGTGTTTGGAGGCTGGAGACCAGTGAGAATAAAATTAGGAATACAGCTAAGATCAGAGCTGACTTGTGCTTTGGCCAGTGATTTAAAAACCAGTTACCCTCCTTGCATATAATAAATAGGTGGAAGTGCAAAGAACTTTCTCCCTCACTGCTCCCACAGACATTGGTGGCAGAGAAAGGACTACTATTCTTTGATTGGCAGTGACAATTCCTGTCAGATCAGCTACAAAACCCAACCACCACCAAGAAATAACTGAGCGCCAATGTGTTTCCCATTTACACACGTGCTCCAAGGGGACACAGCCCCATGGACTGCCTCCTCTCGGGTAGGAGGGCCAGGTGCCTGGCCTGCCATCCCACCAGAGCAGCATCAGCCTTCCCTGGCTTGTCTTAAGGCTTCATCTTTCATCCCTTTCTCTTTCAAAACAGATCTCTCCCTCAAAGGCAGGCTGCAGGTTTTCGCATCTAGCTGTCACCCAGCCAAGGCTACGCAGGTCGGTGCTACACCAAGGGCAATTGGGAGGGAGCTGCATCAGCAGCACGGAGCAAGAGACCCAGCAAGCATCCAAGCAGAAAGCCTCAACACGGCAGTAATTTGGAGATGGGAAAGCTAGGCCCATCCAGGCACACACCACGACAGATGCCTTGGATTGAATCACAACGCACACTTCAGATACTGACAGGTTTTCGCAGGGCTGAAACTTATGCCAAGCCACCAACAGACCACTGAGACACCAGAGTGAGCTTCAGCTTGATAGAAAAGGTTTTGAAGGCAGAGAGTGCTGGATAATGATAAAATGCTTCTGCTCCGAGGAGCTACTAAACCTCCCTGTACCACAGAGTCTACAGAGGGAAGCGAGGGGCTGGATCCAGTGACATGACAGAGATCAGCATCTTCAACTCTTGGTAGGAATAAAATTTAAAAAAGCAGCTGTGAGGTTTTTGCCCAGCTCCATCCTCATGCCTGGTCAATGAGCATCCGGAGAGAAAATGTGGCAGCAGGAGTTTGCACCTTGAAGATTTATTTAGCTCCTGTTAAAGCAGCTGAACAAAACCCCAGCCAAACTCTGGAGGAACAGCTCTACCATGCTGCGGGAACAGGTTGTAGCTCCTCTCTACAGATTCATCCTGGCACGGCTCTCTATCTTTAGTTGCAAATCCAAAGCATAATTCTGACCGAAAAAGAGATATGCTTGAAAGAAGACAGAGCAGCTCTCAGTCCTAGGCAAATGCATGTGAGAACTTAAATGCATTTAAGTTCTGCACCTGCACCCTGGCATCTCCCTGTCTGGCGCACACACAGCCAGCTTAATGCTGCTGGCACGATGGCATTCAACATGTGAACTGCGGGGCCAAAGTGTTTTTACCCCTGCCTCGGTCCACCAGAGACAGTAACAACTCAGAGCTGAGGAGGTCAGTCAATACTGACCAATATCTACCAATACTCAGAGTACTTGTAAACACTGCTCTTCACATAGTAAAAATTCTCACCCAGTTAATCATCCAATTCCTCCCATACACTAAAGGTGCTTCACTGCAAGAACAATTAAATTAAAAGCAACAAATCACACACCCCATCTATGCAAAGCTGCTACATACATCAAAGTAGCATCATTCCCAGAAAAACTCTGATCAGCAAATCTCACCTTAAAACTCATTGTGGGAGTTTGTTCTTCTCGTGGAAAACCTATCACCTCAAAGGCAACAGAAACATTCAGAGAGATGGGTTCTTTCTGGGGGAGTTTGGAAAGGGCCACAGCAGACAGGACTATACACCAGCACAGAGTGGAACTCAGACTTGTGAAACGCTACAGACATTGGATCTCCTGACATACGGCACACGCACAGAGCAAAAAAATCAAGAGGAGCTTAAGTGCAGGATTCCAGCAATTCCAGCATCAGCAGGATGCAAAAAGTAAACTGCAAGGTAATTCAGGTATTACTCCAGGGAAGGTCAGGGATGGCTCAGGCAGCTGCCCACAAGTGTTTCAGCTGGAGAAAAGAATTCACAAGGGCTCTCCTCCTCACTAAAACTGCTACCAGGGCCACAAGCCAGAATATGCTGGTCCCCCTCTAATTTGGGTTGTTTCACACTACGCATGCCAGGAGTCACGATACCCTGTGTACGGATTTGCACACCCCTGGGAAACTACCACCACCTACCCAATGCCAGCAGCTGTGCAAGTGAGCTTCTGTCTGTGCACTGAAGCCACATGAGCAGACAGCATGCTCCAGGGGGAAACCTGCTCGCCCAGGTTGCTTTTCCCAAAAGCATGTGGCTGTTGTCCCCGATACTGGGAAACACCTTCTCCTGGCTAGTCAGGTCCGTGACTGACAGAGCCCTTTCTATACAGGATCTCAGACTGCCTCAGGCCCTTTGTGTAACCTATGAAGGACCAAAAGTGTCAGTGCTTCTACCTACAAGTCTAATGGATTAATGCAAAACCAAAATGCTCAACACAGAAAAGCCAAGTGTGGGACCTATGACAGACAAATATTTGTTCTTATAAGACTTGCAGGGCAGCAGTCCTGCCGCGACACAAGGAATACCGTGTGCTGTAGCACTCCTTTCAAAAACTATCACCTAAAGATGCTTACGTGTCACAGATGATTTGGCATCAGAGCTACGGAGCATCAGTGCCAGCACAGAGCATATGCTAGAAAAAGATGACTTCACATCGCAGGGTTTTCACATCACCTCAGGCTACAAAGTGCTTACAGGTTGTGCCGGGAATGAGGCTGGCACTGCTCTGATGACATGTATCCACCATCAGTCCCTGCCCACCCCAGCCATACAAGCAAGTTCAGCTTACCACAGGCAGCGTCACCCCACACCTTGCTAAGCCCAGTATGCCATCCGTGCTAGGTCAGACAGATGGCTCTCCTCAGGTCAGGAGGTGGTGACAGGGTAACGCTCAGCAGATCCAATTTCACTGCCTCCTCTGCTCTACGTGATGTGAAGACTTGAAAGTCCTCCTGGTCTGGTTTAGAGAGGATGGTCTTTCTGCTTTATTAGATATTATATATAGATAATCCTCTCTCTAGAGCAAAGTCAGGTGCTACGGCCAAGACTTTACATGGTCTTGCTTCAAATCATGTAAAAGCAGTCACCGAGGCCTGCTCAGCCCCCCCAGGCTCCCCCAGGCACCACTCCTGCCACCCAAGCGCCCGCTGGGGCAAAGCCACACATCCAGTGTAAACGAGCAAGCACAACACACACACAAGCACACGCTGAAAGCCATCCCGGCCTCCCCTGCACATCACAAAGCAGCAGTAAAGGTTTCAAAGCCCAGTTAAGTCCTTTGCATCTCTCCTTCACAGATGACTCAAAAGCAGGGCTAGGAAGCTCTTTTGCACATTCAACTGTAAAACATGTGAGGAAGAGGAGCAAGACAACTCTCCTGATTGTTGCTACTGCCTACAGCAAGTTTTGGTACAGATACCCTCTCTTATAGGCACTCAGTGGGTAAAATGTAGCCACAACAAACTTGCCATCAAAAATCTTTCCAGTCAGCATTTTTTGGGCAGCTTTGGAATCACCAGCATTTGCATATTCAACAAAGACCTGAAAGAGAAAAGAGAGAAATAGGACTTCCAGTGCAGCATGCCACATGCCCCCCCCCGCCACCCTGCAACCAGAGAAACAGTTCCTGAACATATTTTTCCCCTTTAGTCTTGGTAGAGCCCAGAGCAATGGAGCTAAAAAGGAAGAAGCTTCATGCCTGAACTGGAATTTCTTCATCTCTTGCTCCTCATTTCTAAGGGGAGCGTGTTTGCTAAGGTGGGAGAAAGTATGGCGATGCTCTACACCCTCAATGCTTCCTCTCCTGCCCACTGGCTTCTCCTCTTCCCTGCCATACCCCAGCTCCCTGCTAAGGCTGTTTGGGCACCTCCCAGGTTGGGCAACTGTACATAACCAGGAAGGAACCTGTGCTGCCCTTCAAGACAACCTGCTATTTTTAGCACTGTCATCGAGCAGATTTCCAGAAGCTGAGCAGCAGTCCTGCAGCACATGGAGTGTACATGGGAATATGCAGCCTCTTCCCACCATTCACTTACTTGGCCTTTACCAGGATTCTCCTTTGGAATAAGCAAGGAAACCACCGGTCCGTATTTCTGACACTCCTCCCTTATGTCTTCCAAGATATCTGAGAAAGAAAAGAGCTTGTTGGCTTTCACTTTGTAAACTAGATGAGCGAAGAAACAAATTAAGGCCAGATGAACACAATAAGAAACAGCCAACATATGGGCTTTTCTTCTCAATTTAAAATAAATAATCAAGAGGTGCCACAGCAGAAGCTGATGCATAATGTCCATATAATGTCCATATAACAAGACAAAGTGTCTGAACTGAGGCTCAGGAACACAGACCTGCAGGCAGGGAATCCTTGACAGCAGGGTTTGGAGTACATGGACAGTGCTTTTCCTCGCACACAAAGCCTGGCCTTCCAGCAGCTAAAACATTTGGGAATTATGAGCACCTTTTCTTTGTAATGGCACTTGGAGGAAAGTAACTAAAGCAGCTGTCACAAACCCTCCCTTGTGTGAGCAGAACCCAACCTTTTAAATTCATATCCCCAGAGCGCTCTAGGTTTTGCCACTCACGGATTTGAGAGCAGACAGAAATGCAAATTCTACCAACATGGCTTGCCACCTGCCACATAGAGTTTTTGCTACAGTTTAAGAACTCCAATGAGATATTTCAGTTCTCTGCTGAGATCTTGGATAAGTTCATTAGCAAACTTTCACAGATCTCTGCTACTGGGCTCCAGAGTCCTGCACGTGTCCAGCAGAAGCTCAGAGCCACAAATGCATTATGAGGTCTGTGGACATTTAACCAAATAAGAAAATCAAAATATGTTATTATTTTTTTAATCTAGGCTCCTTCAAGAACACACCACAAGCTCTGCTTTCTGTCTCAATCTCTTGGTCTATTCTCTGTTGGTGCAGTTGATCCATTTGGTAGCAAATCTCAGCCAAGCAGCTCTTTGCTGTTCTGGTGCCTATTAATTGTACTTCTGCTTGTTCTCGCATTCCCAAAGCCAAACAAAAGAGTCCATGAGACCACATTGCTATATAGGAATTGCACTGCTTGCACCAACCTTCATATTCTTCTTCGCACTGCAGAGAAGCATCGCTTAGGACATTTAGCAGCCTCAGCACAGGCGTGGGGAGCATCACCAAGTCTTCAATATGGGGAGCTGTTTGACACCCAAAGACAGAAATCAAAGTCCAAAGGAGCAAGGAAACAGGAAGTTAACTCAAAATACGCTGTCATACACAGCATTTCCTGCTCTTTGCAGGACAGTTTTGTTTCTCTTCACTATTACCTGCAGTTACAGCCTGTATTCTCCCTGTTTCCTACTTAACCGCACCTGTGCACTGAGAGACTCTTCCAAAGGGTTCAGTGCATTCTGCAATTATACTGGGACCAGCACCTGAAATTGCTTTTAAAATTACAAAGCTAGCAGAAATTAAGACTGGGGTTATGCCTACTTAGCTCAGATTCAGAAACTGATGTGACCTCAAGAGCTATGCTAAGTTCAGCAAACTGCCCTGCATATATGGAGATATGGGAAGATAAAAGAACTACTCTGCAACCTGCCTCTCCTGTTACTGCTACAAGCTGAAAACAGGCCGGCCAGCTTCTGTAATTCCAATTCTTAAGCTATACTACAGCACAAGCCTCACTATTCTCCAGGGTATCTTTCAGTTCTTCCCTAAACACCATGCAAGCCTTCCCCCTTTCAAAATCCAACTGCAATGCACTGTTTTTAAGACCACCACTCAATCTTGCAAAGAAATGAGAAAAGCTACTTAGCTACTTAAACAATGCACTGCTACAGAATAAGACATGGCTAAAAGAGGGTGGCCACAAGGTGGGTGAGCAATGATCCTGTGAACTTCACAGTAGAAATAACGCCCGCTGCTATGGTGCACGTGGCTCTAATAAAACAAGCAGCTCCAGGATGGCCTAACAAGCAGTGTAGCATAGATATTACTGTGGAAGAAGAAAATAACCAAGGTGGACAGACTAATGCCAAACTATAAGAGTCAAGTCCAAGAAGACACCCAGTCTTCTACAGACTCAAAGCAGCAGGGACACTGTCAGCTCCCCAGGGACAAAAGATTGATTTCATGTTCCTGAAAGGCACTGGCAGGCCAGTCATGAATTTAGGATCTGGAAGCCCAACATGGAGAGCATTAATGTTTTTATCTGTACTGGCAGCTACAGTTGCCAAACACAACAGCAGTACCTCACAGTTCTCCCACTTGACAGTGAGAGAGGGGAGAGAAAAGGGAAGAAATGGCTCCAATTCTCCAGTCTGAGGGTTCTGTCTACATCTGCAGAGATAGTGGGTTATTATTTCCTTGGAAATACTTTTCCAAGCTAAGCACACAACACATGTGAGGGAGCTGACATCTCTGCCAGGCACAGAGAGATGTTGATTTCGTAGTGCAAGAGGAGATGACAGACAAGCACACAGCTATAAATCAACTCCTACCTGACACGGAAGAGTCCTTATGAAAAGCTTAAGAGTACGAAAGGTCTTATCATCCTAGATGATGCCCAGATAGCACTCAGGGATGGCCCTTTGAAGAAAGGTGCTGCATCCAGATAACCAGGCATGTTCCAGCTCCAAGCAAACCTTTGGGACCATTCCTCCACAGGACTGTTGGCAATCAAGAAGCAACATCAGATGAACCAGAGACTGAAAGAATATTTAAGTGTCGCCTCAGTCTTATATGCTGCCCCTTTTACTGAAGTAAGTCTGTACTTCATTTCACATGCCTTTTGTCAGAGAGGGAAACAAACCGAATCCTAGGACTCAGAGCCATCTGGTCTTCTCATAACCAAGTGACAAATGCATTTCTTGCAATACCCTTCTGCCGTAGGAGGTACTTTCTGCCCAGCCCCTCTGCTTCTCCTCACAGTGCCAGGAGATACCAATCACACTGACAACAGAGAGCCCGCAAGCAGCTCAGGAAAGAAGTTGATGAACTGGAAAGTCAAAACTTGGCTGTAAATTACAAGGAAAGCCATTCTCAGCTGTCTTTGCTCTAAACAGAAAAACTGTGTCCAAGTGAAAGGCAATAACAGATCATTTTCCGACTTCCTAGGAAAGCAACAGTAAATGCTTCTTTGTGGAGACAAGCATATGTACAAGTTTGGCAAAGAGAACTAGGAAAAAAAGAAGCTGTTATATAAACTTGTTTAAGTGCACTACCCACAGAAGCACCTTCCTAGGTACAGTTAGAGGTCTGTGTGTTTAAAACTAGAGCAGAAAGCACTGCCGATTACACTATTCCCTCTGCTCTAAAGCAATACCAGCTGCAAAGTTCAGCCACGGAAGGTGGCTTTGGTTACCACAGTTCCAGTTTCTGAGATGCAAGGGAAGTCTGAAAACAGGAACAAGTTTGTTACCTTTGCCTAATACACAGGAATGCCAGTATCTTGACGTGACCTCAAGAGGCAATACATAACAACCTTCACTGCAAAGTACACCAAGAAGCTTAAGAAAAGCAGGACAAAGATTCAAGGGAAAATGCTAGTCCAGTCAGAAGCTGGATGTCTGAAGCATCAATTTATGCTGCAGAAAAGCTGGATGCAGAGCTCTTCACTGGTGGTCCTGAAAACAGGCAAGCTTTGGAGGATGCTGCAGTTCTTTTGGAACAGAAATCAGGGAGGGATATGAGCTTAAACAAGGCAGTGTCAGCCCATCGTTTGCTAACAGCCTGCAACCCACATGGGGAGGAGGGAGGGTGGAGGTGGTCCTGGGGAAACATTTTAATAGATTGAAGAGAAACTGACAGATGAAAGTGCCAGTGACCTGCCACACTGGCATGAGACAAGGCAGGCCAGTCACTGCAAAAACAGGCTTGCACCATGAGAACACACTAGGACTATTCAACCTGTGCAGAGAATGCAGGAGCAGCAGATGCTACCACCAGCCACTACCATAGTCACTCACATCCCTGGCTTCTGAACTGGGAAACACTTGGCATATGAAGAACAATCTACCCACCATAAATAGCACAGTACTCTTCAAAAGCACCTTAACAGGCACAGTATTAGGTAAATACTTCTGTCCCCTCAGATGAATGCTGCTGCTAATACACTCTTGGTCAGTTTGATCTGGGCAGAGTTTAATGGGAATCCAACCAGGGAAAAGCAACAGCCCAGGGGGCTAGAGGGGCATGGCAGCACTGAGAGCACAGGCATCGCTCTGACCTGCCTACTGTGATACCACGGAGAGTTGGCAAGTGCTGCTATGAGCAAAGGAACAGCAATGAGGCCAGAACCACAAACAATACAACTTAACTGCGCTCTGTGGCTCTTCTAGTACCTGCTGAGAAAGCCATAAGCAGGGGTGACATGTACAGCTTACCAAAGGGAATGCTGAAGAACGGGCTGCATAAAGCCTTCTCAGCGGAGGCTCGCTTTCCTTGGTCACAATGAAGCATGCTGGAAGAGAAGACACCCTTATGCTCTTTCATGTAACATGCCTGCATCAACAAATTAAACACAGGCTGGAAGCCAGTACTGAGGAACACCCTATCTTTTGGGTTGCTTATGGTTCAAAGAGAAGAATGAGAAGCATGTCTTTCAATTCACGGCTGAAGCACAACAGAAGGATCCCCTGAAAGAATTTCGGGTACACGGCATGGTAAGTTTTTCTTCTTGATGACTCTCGGCACTAAATGATGGAAGTTGCTCACTTAACAAGTTCACAGGGAAGTTCAACACGGCATGTTCCAGCTCCGCTTTCCCAGACCATTCAGCCCGTGTCTCAGGCACACATGCAATCTTATGAAAGTGATCACGCTCCAAGCAGCTCCCACATCTTTCCACAAATGGCATTCAAAGCAGCTAATAGTCCAGTGCTTGCCAGAGAACATCCCTTACTCAGCTTTACCAGAGGCTCCCAATGCTATTTCTGCCAAGTTGCATCCTCATTCACTCTGGAGCCTCAGAACAGAGTTACAGGAGAGCAAAAACAATCCCCTTGGCAGACCTCTCAGTAGAGAGCTACACAAGTGCATTTGAATCTTGACAGCAATGGAGAAGCAGCACTGTCTGCCCCCCTCCCTTGTTTCTGACAACACGCCCCTAAAGCAGCAAAGTCTCCAGTTTTCTCCAAATATAACCTCGTTGGCAGGAAGTGCAAAGCACTGAAACAGCAATTGATTAACATCATGACTGATATTCTTTATGCACTTACTCCAAACTGTGCCAAAATCAGGAGCTGAAGGATGTCTGCTAATGCTTGCACTTGTTACTAGCATAGTGGCTGGGAGATTTTAAAAATAAAAATTAAGAAAAAAGAAAAAAAAAGTAAAAGAAAAAAAATGTTCGGTGTGGGCTCTAAGTTACCAAGAGCAGGACATGAGACTTTACAGAGAACATCTTTAAGCACGTTAGTCAACATGACAAGATACCTTTTGATAAGGTCTCTGAGGTGATAAGCTGGAATGGCTGAATTAACCACCCCTTCACTGGCAAATATGCGATCAATGGTGGCAGAACTGTTTGTCTGGAAAGAACAAGGAACAGTGCTTAGGGAGGGGAAAAAAAAAAAAAAGACCAGTGCAAAGCTTACAATATCCCACCATCTTCTAGACTGGATGCTGAGGGCTCTAGTACTGTGGCATTTTGTAAGAGATCCCCAATGCTCAAGCCTCACATGTTAAACCAGCAGGCCCGCATCAGATGACGTTTTTCCTATTTGCCTGCGCAAAACCTAGAAATTTCCATGCACAGGCAAATTTGCGGCTACTGCGGACGTTAGGATGTTGAAAGGATACTCTTACCGGGAAGCGGATCACAAACCAAAACTATTTCATAAAGAACTGAGGACAGCACCAGGCTCCTGGCTCACAACACAGAGCCTTCATCTTGTTTTCTCAGGATATAGACTTACAAGAGGATCCCCAAATTAGAGCGAATGTTAGACTAAAACCAGCAAGTAATTCCTCTCTCATTGTGCTGCTGAACTAGCTGGTGGCCATCAGTCATTTATTTTGTCCTTCCTTCTGTGCCACACTACAGCCAGTGTAACTGACCTCCCAAATATTGGCAAGACACAGGCTGCAGAGACTCCTGAAACCCCCAGCTTTCAGTAACCTGAACATAGGCAGCATTCAGACATGCCAGTCCCACAGGGCAGGCAGGCCTTTAAGGCTCTGAAACCTTAATTTTCAAGGCAATAGGATTAGAGCAACATCCTGGAAACATACTCTAGTTGCCAGATCCCACCTCACAAATCCAGGTTACAAACGAGAAGCAGAAGGATGCATTTGGTGCAAGCAAGTACACCTGCAGCAGCTCTCTCTTACCTTCCATTCCTGAGATTGGACTGTATGTTTCAGTTTCATTCCTGAGAACATTTCCAGTAAAACAATTCCCAGACTCCACAGATCCACAGCAGAGGTACACTCCGTCTCACTCTGGAGCCCTGCCTGAGCCAGGCAGTTCTGCAGTTCTGCCTCTGGAGCTCGATACCCGTCTGTTTGAATATATTTCACATCCTACAGAAGATCAAACACACAGAAAAAGTTATTTTCCAGATTCAGGTTCTCCACTCTATTCTTAAATCAGTTCATAGATACCCTTCCAAACAGGTCACCAAAACATAGCTAAATTGACAGAGAGTGTTGTAGGTAGGCAATTCAACTCGCTATACTGCTGTGTTGATAAGGAAAGAAACCAAGACTGTCTGGAAGAGAAAACATCTCCCAGCAAAACAGCAGGCATCCCAGTAACATCTGATCTTTCTGAAAGACAGGTCTGCTGGGAGGAAGAGGCTGGATGTCACTGTGGGCTGACCTATTGCCTCTTGTAAGCACAGAAGACACTAGAAGTTTCAGGATAAGGCTCAAACACCCACAATATGCTCCCGCATCAGCTGCATGAGAGCACAAACAGCCCAGTCAGAACAGCAAGGCTCAGTTACAGCTGCCATTATTCAAGCACTGATGCTCTCTGGAACAAAACGTTAGAAGAACGAGGCAGGCACCTAAAGCTCAGGCAAGGAAATTATCAAAGGCGCTTCCTACGCTCCTCTTCCTTCTCTCCCTTGCAGCCAGAAGCGCTGCAGCAATCAATACCTGCTCAGCTGCTGTGGCTGGCAGAGTAAGACAAAATGCCCACACACCACCTGCTTAAAAGAAACCAGGAAATTCCAGAATCACAGAAGCTCTGGCTGGAGGGGCTGCTCTGAAGGTCTCCAGCCCAGCCTCCTGCTCACAGCCAATATCCGATCAGTTGGCTGTGGCTTTGTGTAGCCAAGTCTTGTAAGTGTCCAAAGACAAACTGCATGCTGCACCTTTTTAACACGGGAAGGCTCATCTTAGGTACACTGTCGCAACAAAAAGAACGACACAAGAACAGGCAAGCCTACTTCCTGCGTAAGGTGCAGGATTGGGAATTCTTACCAAGGGAATATATTCAAATCAAATTTATCTGGTTCTCTCATTGAAAAATAAAGTTTACAGAAGACGTTTTCAGGCAAAGAGATTGCCAAAGTGGCTTATAACTTAAAAAAAAATTGATACATAAATTGCTCATCAGTGTCCCTCCTCCTATCAGCAAAGAGCAGAACCTCTAGCATGGCAAAAGCAGCAATTTAGCAGCCCCACCAAATAACATTTAGAGATAGAGAAAACATTGTGGTCATTGGCCACAGAGTGAGATGGAATTTCACTCCTACCATCTAAGGCATTTTGAGAGATGTAAGTGGTTGAGACCTTGCTCTGTGCACAGCCATTCTCTGTTAAACAGTAACAGCAGGAAAAGTTATGCAAGGATAAGCTTGGCAGAGCTGTCATAAATAAAAGTAGTATAGTCTTGACTCATATAAGGAAATCATGTACATGTGCTGTTGCCCAAGGTAGCGGTGGTGAGGGGAAGCTGATACCCAATGCACAACCAAAGCAAGATGAGAAGGTTCACCCATAGAGCCAGCATATTTCTGGGAACTGGAAAAGGAAACTGAGCCAAACAAAGCAGATTAGAAGGAACCACAGAAGCAAGTAAAACACCTGATCAACTATTATGAGGCAAGTCGCAGAGCAAGCAACAAAACACAGATCTGAATTAAAAAAAAAAAACATCTGCATTAGACATGGGACACCAGGAGAATGTTTTTTGCTGATAGACAGCAACAGATTACCAGCATAAACCAGCTTTCAGCCAAGAATGTGGGAGAATTGAAGACAACATGGAGGAGTTAAGAAGCGCAAACATTAAAAACAACTCCTGTACCAAAGAATGCAGACAGATCACCCACACAGTCCTGATATTCACAGTGGGCTGTACTGTCAGTACCAGGTAAACCCGTAAAAAAAGTATATGAATTTAAAACCTCTAAATGAGTAGAGTGCACAGAATAGGGACAAGCCAGGACAATGTCTGCATGGAAAAAAAATCATTTGTTTACTAAACCTACTGCCCATCACCCAACCATTAAAGGCAAATTTGCTAAGAGGCTACCTGATGAAAAAGCTTTACTGATACCCCTCACAGGCTATTACTGGGAGAGGGAGGGGTAAAAGGAAGCTCTATCAAACCAACAGCAGAACCTCCTGAGGCTCTTTGCTTTCATAAGAGGCCACAGAAGAGAATGAAAACAGCAAAGACAAACTTACAAAACCCAGAATCATCAAAACAAAAAAAGTGACCACATGAAGACAGAGTGAAAGCCCGGCAAACGGGAAAAGCACAGTAGAACAGGCAGAGATCTGTCTGTGTCAGTAAAGAACGGACACTGCCTACCCACAACCAGAGTATGGGCTTTTGTCAACACAATGACATGGGAAAGGCACATCCAGACTTCCCAAAAAAGGGAAGCTGCTGAAGACAGGATGAAAGTAAAGACAAGCACAAGGACACTGCCAGAGATAATGCAGTTGACTGGGAGGCTGATGGTGAAGCCTGGATTACTACATGCGATAAGGGATGATAAAAGGAAATTCTATAGATCTGGGTGCTCCCATGCGTCTGACCACATTAAAACTAGCAAACCTTCCAGGAAGCTGACACACCACTTCTTTCAGGCATCATTAACTTTGGAATTCGTGGTCATACGTAGCACAAAGGCTTAAGACATCAAGAAAGACATGCAAAGAGAATGGGAACACAACGTTTTAGCCTTTTCCAGGAAACCCTCAGCACCGGCTCAGCTACTACTTCGATCAGGTCACGTCAACTCCTACACTCAATGAACCAAAGAGATCACAGACCCACACAACACAGAGCCAACCGCTTAGACAGCAGCAGGTTACAAACCTGATTCCCCTCTTTGAAGCTAAGTCCAAAGTCAATGAGCTTAAAGCACTCCTCCTCTGCGCTCCACAGGATGTTGCGTGGCTTGAGGTCTGCGTGCACGTAGCCTTTGTGGTGCAGGAAAGCCAGGGCTTCAAGAACATCTCGGGCGCAGTGCTGGATCACCCACATGGAGCAGCCCTGGTTGCTGGAGTGCAGCAGCAGCTCAGACACGCTGATGTCCAGCAGCTCCAGCAGGAGACAGCGAGATGGGCCATTTGCAGAGTAGTGGTTGGTGAACACGCCGTACAGCGTCACTACAGCCAGACACAGTGACAGGCATTGGTAACAAGCAATTAAACAGTCACATTCCACCACCGCCCTGATCACCGCAAAAGCTGCAGGAGGCAGCGTGCTGTTCAGAGAGAGGGAGAACCAGACTTCAGAGGGAGGCAGCAAGGGAAAACCAGTCCTGTCACCCCTAAGGGCTTTGGAGGACAGGCTCTGCTAAAGCATGAGGGCCAAGCGCTCAGAAGGTCAGTCTCTGGAACATGGATAAGCACATCCCAGTGGGTAAAATGGAGGTAGTACCACTCTTTTTGGGACATATCAATCTCCTCCCGTGACAAACCTAGCATAGTAGAGACCTGACCTCTGCCTGGGTGTCTAGGTATGTTACAGCATTAAAAAGCATATCACACGGACAGAAAGAATCAGTGATGGGTGAACCTGGGGGCCTCCCGCAGATGCCTCTGATGCAGAGGCTTCCTCCCTTGCCAGGCCCATTCCCACCCATGCAGCAGCTGTAGACGGCAGGCAGACAGCACCCCACACTGCCCTGCGCGCAGCGCGGCTCAGGCAGCCCTGCCCAAAGGGGGACACCGGGGTGCCCTGCCTGCAGGACCTACTCTGCCGACCCACAGCGTGATACCATCTCCTGCCCGCCCCAGCGAGGTCACCCACAGGGCCCAGCCCAGCGAAAGGGGGTACCCAGCAGCATGCACCAAGAAGCACCCACTGCAGGAATGCTGCTTTGGGGTGTCCAGCCCAAGGGCCCTCAAACCTGCCCGCCCAGGGGTGCCAACCCAAGGGGTACATTGTTCTGGGGGTCCCCAGCCCTGCCTGAGGGGGTCAGCTTGGGGATGAGGGCACCCATGCTCCCCAAGAGGCTGCGGGAGGGGTAGTCTGGGGACACCAGTTTGCCCGGGGGGAGACTGTCCGTGGGGGGGCTCCGGGGACAGGGGGTGCCCGCGGGGTCCCCTGCGAAGGGGGTTTGGGGAGGGGGGCACCGGGGGTGCCGTTACCGATGTTGCGGTGCCCGCGGAGGTGCTCGAGCGCGGCGCGCTCCTTGCGGAAGCCGTACTCGGCGCAGTCGGCGGCGGGCGGGCGGGCGCCGGGGCGGCGTGCGGGGCCGGGCCGCGGCGGGGGGGGCACGAACTCCTTGACGGCGCCGGGGGGGGCCCGCGGGTCTCCGCAGCAGCGCACCCGATAGACGGAGGCCGAGGAGCCGCTGCCCAACGGCGCCTGCACCTCCCACAGCCGGCCCAGCGCCTCCAGCAGCGGCGCCGCGCCCCACACGCACCCCGACATGGTGCGGTCCCGCCTCACATCGCCCCCCCGCCGCTCCCGCTGCCCCGCCGCTGCCACGCAATCCGCACCGACCCCGGCGTCGGTCGCCGCCGCGCTCCGGCCGCCATGACACCGGAAACGGGGCGGGGACACTGGGCGGAGCCGCCACCGACCCGCCCCTCCCGGGGCGGAGCTGGCACGGGGCTGCGGTACCGCGGTACCGCGGTCCGGGCCCCTCAGCCCGGGCACTGGCAGGGGTCTTGTCCCCTCAGCGCCCAGCACAGCGGCGCAGCCGTGTCACCCTCGGCCCGGGCGCCGCCAAACTCACACAGCGACCCCCCGCTCCCCCGTGGCCGCTGGGCCTGGCTCCCGGGGTGGGGGTGCTCTTTGCAGGTGTCAGGCCTCTGGCAGCGCTTGGTGGGGATATGGACGGAGCTGAACATGAGCCAGCTTGTGCCCAGGCAGCCAAGAAAGCCAGCGGCATCCCGGCCTGTATCAGCAACAGTGTGGGCAGCAGGGCCAGGGCAGTGATTGTCCCCCTGCACTGGGCACTGGTGAGGCCGCATGTCGAATCCTGTGTTCAGTTCTGGGCCCCTCACTACAACAGAGACATTGAGGTGCTGGAGCGGGGCCAGAGAAGGGCAACAGAGCTGGTGCAGGGCCTGGAGCACAAGTGTGGTGTGGAACAGCTGAGGGACCTGGGGGTGTTTAGTCTGGAGAAGGGAAGGCTCAGGGGGGACCTTATTGCGGTCTACAGCTACCTGAAAGGAGGTTGTAGGGAGGTGGGGGTCGGTCTCTTCTCCCAAGTAACAAGTGATAGGACAAGAGGTAACAGCCTCAAGCTGTGCCAGGGGAGGTTTATATTGGATATTAGGAACAATTTCTTCACAGAGAAAGTGATCAGGCATCGGAACAGGTTGCCCAGGGCAGTGGCGGAGTCACCATTCTGCAAGTGTTCAAAACCATGTAGATGAGGCCCTCAGTGGCATGGTTTAGGATGGCCTTGGCAGTGCTGGGGTAGAGGTTGGACACGATGATCTTAAAGGTCTTTTCCGACCTAGTGGATTCTATGATTTCCCTTAAACCCCATTGCTTTAAGTAGGGCAGACCCCATTGTCCTGTGCAATCACCCCAGCAAGCCTGGCGCTGGAGAGTGGCTTTCCCCAGCACCCCTCAGCATCACGGGGCTGCTGAGGCCACTGCCTCACTCCTCAGCTTTGCAGCCCCCATGCAGGTACACCCAGCAGGTCCCCAGGCTCATCAGGGGGCTTCGGGGCTATACCGCAGGTGGTCCCCTCCCATCAAAGGGCTGCTACGTGTCAGTGGGTAAAAAACGAACAAAGAAAATTTATTGTGCAATCTGCATCTTTTGTCTCAAACTACACAGACACCCTACACAAATTAAATAGAGAGACTGAACCAGCAGTGAGGTTCCCTTGTGATTGGCAGGGTTGGAAGATGCTGGTTCCTCAAAGAAGAGCTACAAGCCCTTGTTTCCATCTACATATACAATGCAGCGTAGACTTAGGCAGCATACACATATACATACTCATGTAGATTTCCGTTTGTGGGGTGGAATCAGCCACACACAGCATAATCGCATTATACACAGGGTATGTTATACCTTAGCACCGACCGCAGGCTGACCACAGGCTCTGTGCATCTCTGGCATATCCTTCATCTCCAGCAGGGCCTTCCCAAGGGATGAGAGCTGCAGAGCCCCAGTGCCGCCACAGCACACACCATGCCAACGGGCAAGAAGGCATGATGGCTGCTCCCAAAGCAAAGGGATCCATGTTCATGGCCTCCATCCTTCAGGAGGACCACAGAGTGGCTTTGGGTGGTGGAAGACATTTCTTCAGCACAACCATCCTGGCCCAAGAGGAGCTGTGAGCAGAGGTGCCCCATCCATGCGTCCTCCAGCTCAAATGTGGTCTTGGGAGCTTTTCCTCTCAAAACTACCTTTGTGGTGAGGATGCACATAAAAGCTCTAAGCAAAAACTGCCATCTCACAGCTGCTTCCTTGCACCAGCTCACAGGTCCACAGGCTGGCTAACCTCTCCTGTAATTCATGGGGAAACAATCATAGAGCAGTATCAGAGGACTTCCTGTGTCCCAGTCTCACAAAGACATCACCATCCCAAGAAATAAAGGAGAACTGTGGCTCTGGCCCACAGGGAGTGGGGCTGCCTGCCTGGGCAGGTCAGTCCCTTCCATGGTGGCTGAGGCGAGACCAGGAATCAAGCGGGAGCTGGAGGGGGGTCTCACAGGGAGCTCAGCTCTCAGCCAGAGCACAGTGGCCATCAGCCGTGCCCCCTAGGCGACCAGCCCTGCTCCCCACCAAAGCCCACGCTGTGAGTGGGTCCCCCAAGACTGGGGCTCAGATGCAGAGAGATGGCACTGGGCAGAATAATGCTGCAGGGTTGGCACCCAGAGAAGGTGCCATCCTGGCTTGCTGGCACTAGGCTCTAGGGGTGGGTAAGCCCCCTAGCACCGCAGGACAGGGTATCTCAGCAAGCACGGGGCATAAGCTGGGAAATCCTCCTGACCAGGGCAGCCAGCACAGTGTGGGTCCCTCACCCTGGCAGAGCAGGCAGGGTTGGGGGCAGACTTGTGCTTGTGCATCCATGCATGAGCATCCAGGCTGCTGAGTGATCCCAACCCTTGGTCCTCAGCCCAGCATGGCTCCTGGCTGCAGACAGGATGGAAGCACTGCGGCAGGACATGAGCTTTGCACTGACCAGGGCAAATAGCCCAGGATGGGGCTGCAGCAGCCATGGCAGGACAGGCTGTGTCTCTCCTGGGAATATGGGGAGAAGTGGGGTGTCCTGGCTCCCCATGCTGGGGCAGCAGGGGCTCCTGACACCCTGGGGATGCCCCCTCTCCAAAATAATGACCCCAAAGACACATGGGGTCAGCATGTGGCAGCAAGAGACATGCTTGGGAGAGCCAGCCCCCACAGTGCCCCTGCTGTGGCTCCCCCACTGCTACTCAAATGACAGTAAGTCAGGATGGGTCCCCTCTACCTCCCAGCCGGGGGTACATGTCTCCGGCCGCCCTGTGCTCCCCAGCGGCTCATGCTCCAGCCCTGGTCTCCGGGAGGGTTTCTCTGTGTGGGGTGAGGTCTCGGTGGCCCTCTCGCCTGCTCGCCGCTGGCTTTCCAGGTTACCCTTATGGATGAGGTCAGGCACAGGGAGAGCACCAGTGGGCTGGTCCCCACTGGGATCTGGGGTGCCCATCGTGCTGGGGACCCCAGGGCATTCTGGAGGGGATGGGTCCCTCATCCCCGGCTGCTCCCCTGAGGGGTCAGGGTGGGCTGTGGGGGGTTCAGGGGGCTTCTCCATGCTGCTCCTTGGGGTGGTCCCCACTGGCTGTGGTGCAATGAGCATGTCCTGTGGGGTCTTCAGGGCACGTGGTGTCCGCTTCTTGGTGACAGGGGGCGGGGGGTCCAACCGGGGAAAAGCATCCAGCCCCACAGCCCTGCAAGCACAGAGAAGTCACATACAGCCCCATGCTGAGGCCCCTCCAGCCTGTCCCAATGGCCCCATCAAGGGAACACTCACCCATCCTCGCTAGCTGGCTGTCCCGTGCCCAGAATGGCACCAGCGCTGGCATTCACCTCCATCACTCCCATGACGGGGAGGCCACCCGGCTCCTTGCGGCGCAGGAGATCATTCACCTTGGCCCCCATGGCCTTGCCCAGGTTGCGGAGGTGCTGGCTGCTGGCAGGGCGGGAGGGCTGCGGCAGGGCTGTGGCAGGGCCGTGCTGCGGCCGTGGGGTGGGTGCTGTGCTGGCGCTGGCATTCTCAAACATGCTCTGGTCCACTGGTGGGGGAAAGGGAACAGTGAGGGCTTGTGAGCCAGGCCGGAGAGGGGACCCTGGCAGGGACAACATGTCCAAGAGCTGCCCGCCAGCTCCCAACGCAGCAGCATGGGAGCAAATTCTGAGGGACAGGGAGGTTGCTTCTGAAGCCCCACAGAGGCTGTGGGCAGCCAGGCCATGCACTGAGGACAGCATGGGGCGCAACGAGGTAGCAGTGAGCCCAGGGCTCCACACCAGCACTGCCAACACACCAAGAGCATCTCTTACCTGACACTGGGCGACTTGGGAAGCAGATTGTAGAAAGAAAGAAAGAGGATTTACCAAGGGAATGGCAAGGGGACAGCGGGCTTGCCCCTTCCGCACTGCCAGTAAAGGTTTGCTGCTGACCCTTGCCCGGACCTGGCACGCTGCCTGCGGAGATGGGACCCACAGGAGGCCCTTGTCAGCCAGGCACCTGCAGAGCAGCAGGATGTTCCCTGGGAGCACCCACAGCCTGGGCACTGCACTGCCCACCCCTCTAGGCTCCCTCTCCAGCCCAGGCTGGCTGTCCGCTTGTGCTGGCCAAGCTCCCAAGATCCCAGGGCCTGAGCAGACTGCCCAGGAGCATCCTGCTGTGCACCGTCCCTTTGTGACATCAGCTGGATTACAGCATGGGTACCATGCTGCAGGAGCTACACCATCACCAGCTACACGAGGGTGATGGAGAGCTTTGGCCTGCCCACTGCTTCCATTAGGACCGTGCACTGTGGCACCAGGACAAAAAGCCCGGAGGCCCCATGCCGCTGTGGCCCTGCCAGCCTGCCAGGTGAGCGGGAGGGTGCAGGCAGCCAGCACTGCCTGTGGGGAGGGCTCCCCCTTGCACCTCCCGGGCACAGCCATGGCACCGCTCAGCCTCCTGTGGCACAGCGAGGGCCTGCAGGAGGGGTTAGGCTGGGCTTGTTCTCCTGCATGGGTGGGGAAAGGGGACCAGGTGACTGGAGCAGTGGGTGCTTTCTGAGGACCTGGTGGGGTTTTGCAGTTATACCACACCTCTGAACTACACTGGTTTCTCCTCCATGTCTTCCCAGCAGGAATCTTCAGAGTTGTGGGTGCTGCCCATGGGAGTGCCAGCTCAACCTCACCCATCACTGCCCTTGTGCCAGTGCAGCTCTCCATGGGATGGCTCCAGTGAGCTGCTGGGTGAACCTTGTGCAGTGCTGGTGCCTTGATGCCTGTCACCATACCTTGCCCATATCTACCCCTGCATCCCGTAGGGGAAGGGATGGTACCCTCCATGATGGGAGTCCATACTGGGACAGAAGCAGCCAACTCTGCATCCCATGGAAATAGAGAGGAACAGTGCAGTGCCCAACACTGCTCCCAGGCCTGTGGGGGGCCAGGCTTTTATAGGGATGCTTGACTCACCGCAGACCCTTTCCTCTACAGCCTGCGAGCCTGCAGCCCCACCAAGCAGCAAGCTCCCTGCCCACACCCGCACCATCTACCGGCCCTGGTTCTCGCCCTACAGCTACTTCATGTGCACCAAAGGAGACGCTCAGCAGCACCAGGACGGCCCCTTCTCCAGCCTGGCCACCAGCACCCAGGAGCGTGAGGAGCCTGATGACCTCTTGGAGATAGTCTGCTCCTCCTCTGACTCCTCAGATGAGACCCAGCTACCCAAGAGGGACAGGCTGCCCAGTAGCAGAGCCAGCATCACAGTCCAGGACATCCTTGCTGCTTCCCAGCAGCACCCAGTGTCTCAGAACGGCTACCAGTGCGTGTCATGTTGCTGCATGTTCCCCACGCTGTGGTCGATCAAGACCCACATCCAGAACAGCTCTCAGGAGGGCTACGGCTGTAAGGTGTACTACCGCAGGCTCAAGGCCCTGTGGGAGAAGGAGCGCATGCTGCAGGAGGCTGCAGCCCCCGGCGTGTCCATGTAGCCCCGCCAGCCGGGCTGCCGCCGCGGGAGGGCACTGCTCCTTCGCTCCTGTCAGCGGCAGAATAAATCGCTCCAGGAGCAGCCAGCCCTGCCTGCCTGCTGCTCTTCACTACACAATCCTTTAAGAGAGGCTTCCCGACTTTTCCTTCATCAGCAGCCAAAAAATCTCCCAAGCCCCTGAAAGCACTGCTTAGCATCTCTGCATGGAACTCTGCAGATGCTGGGAACCCCCTGGTATCCTCGAGCTGTTGGGTCAGCCCTGGGATGAGCCTGTGCTGTGCAGTGGCTGAAGGGGAAGACTGAAACCCCTCTGCTCCCAGCAGTGTCCGGGGCACCTCGCTCTCGCCAGCACCCTGTGGCTGGCACCACAAGCAAGAGTCCCACAACAGAGGAGGATGCTTAGTTTGGAGGTGTGCAAGGCAAAGGGACGCCACTGCTGGCGGTGGCTCCCAGCGTGGAGGGGGAGAGAAGTACAGAAAGAGAGAGAGTCAGTGAGAAGGAAGAGACAACAGAAAGCCTTGAGAAATAGAAAGATTTATTTAGCAAAAGCCAGTTGACTAATGACAACACCCAAGGGTTAAGTGCACTTACATTGCAGATTGGTCTCCCAGATAGATTGAGTCAACAGTTAGTAACACGACAGTTGTAGGAAAAGAAAGGACAAAAAATATAGCTTTAAATCCCCAGTTAAGGTCCATAGCAAAAGTGAGAGGCTAGAGAGCCATCTTGGAGGCAGCTCTTAGGAGGAGGATCATTTACACATGTACACCAGTGGTGCAGCAGGACGCTGGCAGGGTCCCACCCAGCTCCAGCAGCATTCGTCAGCCCATGGGGCACCCACCACCTTCTCCTGTGGACAGGGTGCTGGGCGGGAGCCTGAGCCCACAGCTGGTCCCAACGCTCCTCGCAGGGCACTGCCTGGGCTGCACGTGTGCAGCAGGGGTGGGCAGGAGTGGTGGCTCAGGGGCAGGGCTCAGCCCTGCCTGCTTTCTAACGCAGCCCAGCCTAGAAGAGACCCCCCACCTGCTGCTGCTCCTCCTGGGCTCTCCTTCCATCTGCCCTGTGCATATGGCCAAGTTCCTGCTGTCCCCCTCCCGCATGATCTGTCTGCCCACATGGAAAACCCTCTCTGAGCTCACCCATTCATCCCACCCTACCTGCGCCATGTCCTGTGCCTCCTGCCATCCCCACCTCTTCCTCCTGGTGGGACCAGCTTCCCGCCCCATGCCTTCATCGCCAGCTGCTGCGAGCTGGCAGTGGGACGTGGGGGTCCCCAGCAGAGGGGCTCGCACACAGCTATGCCCACAGCGGTGTGGGACAGGGCACACAGAGGTATTGGTGGCCAGAGGGCAGGGGCACCCCTGTCCCAAACAGCACCTGCTCCTAATCTGCTGCTGTGTCTGGTGCAGGGGCTTCCCTGGACACCAGGCCACTGCTGGGGACACCAAAACGTCCTCCTTCCCACTAGGACTCTCTAGCTCCTCAGAGCGTCCAGCCTCCTCCTGTGATGGAAGCTGCATAGCACAGCTTGTCCTGACCCTGGGAGTCTCACCCACACCTCATTCCTCATTAGCCCTCAGTCCCGAGGGGATTGGGGCAGAAAGAAGTGATGGACCTTCTTTAGCAGCCAGGAGGAGAGCAAGAGCTCGTGTCTGGGAGATCCTCAACTAGGGGTTAGTTGCAGGCAGATCTAGCAGAGATAGAGCTGGTGAAGACGAAAGCAGCAGGGAAGCAACAAAGTGAAGCAGAAGCAGATAGGAGGGCAGGTGGGGAGGAAGACAACTGTGCCAGTCCCCACCTCATCAAGTGTTTCCACAAGGAGCAGGGGTATGAACTCTGGTTCATACCCCTTTGGCTGCAGCCTCTTGGAAGCTGCAGCAGCAGACAGCTGATAAATGTGCTTCCAGAAAAGAAACACGCTCTGGATCCCTTGGAGGCCCCCAAGATGGCTCTCAGCCATGGGTGTCTTGGTATCTGGTGGGGGATCCTGAGATCTTGGGTTCACTTTTCCAGAGGGTGCAAACCAGAGGTGAAGAAGCCCCCTTGCAGACATCGGCAGTTCACGTCCCGTTGAGGGGTGGCAAGGGTGCCCATCCCTGCACACGGACGATGCCAACACTGCATCCCCCATCCCTGGTCCAGGGGCACGTGACTGCTTGGAAATGGGAGGGTTTGTCTATAAAGCAAAGCAGGGAGTTCGTGGTGAAGGGGGTGCAGGGAAGTGCTTGAAAATGTGACTTGAGAGCACCAGAAAGGCTTTGAAACCTGGCAGCCACGCCGAGGAGCCCAAGGACTGGACAATGAGGGGAAGGGCACTTGCACAGTCCTGTGCTGCATGCCCTGGCTCCCTGCTCCACACTGAGCTGTGCCTTCCTACCCGCTCCACAGACTGAGAGGAGTGGGCATTGCCTGCAGGCCCTCCACCTGCCTCAGGCAGGGACAAGCCCTGTCCTGAAAGCACAACAAACACGATCACCTGCCAGGAGCTGCCTGTACATGGCCACCCTGTGCAACCTCATCTCATTCCTTCAGCTTCTTCCCAGGCTTGTCCCCACTGTCACCCGCTGCCTCACCTCTGACTTGCTCACCCCTGCCGACAGTGCAACGTCACCAACCCTAACCACCATGCTAGCATGTACCTGGCCTCATCTCCCACCTTCTCCACCATGCAGAGAGCCAGACCACCTGCCAGTGGCTCTGTCCCTGCTCACTGCCCTCATGTTGTCTCCTTGGTCCCTCTTGTCCCCACTCACTGCCCCATGCCTGCTCTCTCATTCCCCCAGCAAAACTTTCATCTACTTTCCTGCTTCCCCACCAGCAGCAGTGGCTAACCCGGCAAGGAGTCCCTTGCTTCTGCCTGACCTTGAAATGCAGCCTGCGGGGGGACAGGGACCACAGGGAGCCCAAGCAGCTCAGCTCGCTGCCTGATGTGAAGTTGGGATGCTCCAGCTCAGCACACAAGCCCTTGCACACTGGAGCACAGCATGCCTGGTGCACCGCCTCAGCATGGCTCCATCCTCACCTCCACACACTCCTGGCTGTGTGCTGAAGCCTCGCACTCCCTCCTTTGCCCCTCTCCCTCTGGGATGTCCCGCTCCTGCCAGAGCCAGGGGGCTACGGCCAGGGTCCACCCCAGCTCCGGCAGGTCCGCACCACCTCCTGCTGACCCCTACACCGCAATCTCATCCTCCAGGCTGTCGCCCAGGTCCTGCCTGGTCTGGACGTGGAGCAGGCGTGGCGGTTCCTCCTGGGACCAGGAGTCACGCTCCTCGCTCTCGTCCGTGTTGGACTCGTACTCGGAGGCAATGCCCGACTCGCGGAACTTGATGAGCTCCAGGCTGCCCAGCGCTGGCTCCGGGGCAGGTGGCCCCGAGTCAGGCAGGAAGCGGTAGCACTCCAGCTTCACCAGACAGTCGTTCCTACCTATGGGGCTGCCCAGGGTGCTGGGGAAGCCTGAGCCAGAGCCCAGTGGCGGCGGGTGGGTGTCCTCAGGCTGTGGGGTGGTCGGGTCGCAGAGGACAGGGAGGACGTTTGAGCGGAAGGTGATCTCCAGCAGGCTGTCCTGGGAGCCCGCTGCAAGAGAAGAGCATGACTGAGAGGCAGGCAGTGCCACCCCAGCTTGCCTGGGCATCCCCCAGCCACCACAGCTGGCTGCAGACTGGCCAGAGGAAGATGGTCTGGGCTGTTTGGGTGTCAATCTCCCCACCACCACCATTTAGAGGGGCTCATTTGGTGTCACTGGTGCCAGGAGCTGCTGCTGGCCAACAAAGAGCCAGTTTTGCAGGATGAAAAGTTATGTCTCCCATCCAAGCTTCTGCAGGGAGCTGATGGCCATGTCTGCTGGAGAGGAAGGTCAAGGAGGGGCTCGTGGGCAGGTAAGGAACTGGCCTAGAGCATGCAGCCACTGGGGAAAGCAGACATACTGCTGATGGACATATGCAACTACCTGTCCATACAGCCCTCCCCAAGCCATTCACACGCTGCTTGCAAGCACCCTGCCACACACAAACAAGCCAGGCCAGAAGGGCACTTATATTGCCCTACACACCCACTGGTAAAGCACAAAAACCCCAAGAGAAACACCCACATGCATGTCCTCCACAGACCCAGCTAGCTGTGAGGGAAGAGGAAGGGGCAGGAGCGCTTACTGGTTGTGTTCCCCGCTAGCTTCAGCTCCAGCTCCTGCACCTGTTTGACCAGGAGCGAGATGTGCTGCAGCAAGTCCTTGTTCTGGAGCAGGAGCTGGTGCACACGAGCCTGGGCTTCCAGCCGCGCCGCTGCCTCTGCGGCCAGCTGGTCCTTCAGCAAGTGGACCTGTGTGACAGGAGAGAGCGGGTAAGCGTGTGGGTGATGCTGCTTAAGGGCTGAGAGCATCAACTCCGGCCAGCCCTGCTCGTCTACCAGGGCTCACCAGCATCCCACAGATAATCTGATGAAGAAGCCATTCCCTGTGGGTACCCACAGGTGTGATGTGGAGTGAGGCAGGTGGCAGTGTCACATCAGAGCACACGCAGCAAATCCAGCACATGGTCCCCTAGCCTCTCTCATGGAAAAGCCCAAGGCAAAGGGAGGTAGCAGTGACCAAACCGTTGGTCACACACGTGTGCCACAAATGCAGAAGGAAAGGCCAGCCCGGGAGGGAGCCAGATAGATGCAGAAGAAAAGACACACTCGAACAATTGGATAGTGCTGCCCATGCATGAGGGCACAGACATGTGCCATGGGCAGCCCTGTCCGAGTTGTCTTTCCAGGCAAGTTTCCCAGAGACAGGGTCCTGCCAGTGGCGTCTGTCACTAGCAGGAGCTGGAGCATCAGAGCTGCCCTGGAGCTGCAGATGGCTCTGGATGTGACAGGCATGACATGCCTGGAGCAACACAGATGGCAGAGTGCTGCTGAGACACAGTGGCTCCAGGGATGTGAGCTGGCTGCTCATTTTTGCCCTGGAAGCGATGCCTGGATGTTAGCCTGCAGGGAGTCCATTGGCAAGAAGCCCACTGATCTCAGCATAACTACCCACATGCAAGCAATCTATATCACCAGCACCATGTCCCAGGGAGGGTGGGATGCTGCTAGGTGAGACCAGCCAAGAGCCCTTGCCCAGGGGCAGCTTTTTGATCCGAGATTGTGCAAGGAGAGCCCCAGGATCGTACTCTGGGCAAGGGGACAGCAGTGCAGAGCCACAGCAGCTCAGCATCCCCTCCTGCCACCCACCCATGGCTCCTGCAAGTGCTCCTCTCTCCACCAAGGACTGAGCCAGCCAAAACTCGTGGGGAACCAGGAAAGCATGGATTTAAAAACAAGCAAACAAAAAAGCAAAACACACAAAAATACACCTCCAAACAAAAGAGACAGTTTTACCTTGGCCTAGAGAGTGACCTTGGGGAAGAAGGGGGGGCTCTCTGTAGCCTGCCAAAGCTGTGAGTTGCTGCTGCAGCTGCAGGGCCCCAAAAGCAGCACAGCTGGAGGCCACCTGCCCTCCTGGATGGGTACCAGCAGGCAGCGCCAGGTCTGCTTGCAGGCAGGTTCTGCCTGCTTTGTCCAAACACAGCCAGCAAGGCGGCAGGGCAGTGCCCCTGGCAGAGCACAGTTGAAGCACAGCGAGCTCAGGGGGTGGCAAGGGGCCAAGCAAGGTGCTGAGACCTGCAACTGTCCATGAAGCCAGACCAAGGGCAAGGGAGTGCAATACTTTATACACTGAGCAGGGAGTTTTGGTTTGCCTGTGGGCCTCCAGCCAGGTGAGACACCCCACACTACCGCTACAGTCACCTCCTCTTCCTGCCAGTGGTAGGGCAGTGGGGCACAGCAGTGCGGTGGGACAGGGACCCTCTGCCAAATGCTGGTGGGTGAAGCAGAGACCCTGAGCAGAGCTGGGATCGTGTTTAAATGCTAAGCGGGTGCCAAAGCTCGGTCCTGGCAGTGTCAGCCTGGAAGTCATCCTTCCTCACAGCCAGCAGCTGTCTCCACCCACAGCAGGGGCCAGGTGATGCTCAGGTGATGCCAGGGGAAGATGCCAGCAGAGCCCAAATGCCATGTCCCGTAGAGGGGCAGTGGCTCATGCCACCCTCCCCCTGGGGACAAGACCCAGGAAGGACTCCTGGCCTTAATTCAAGAGAAGGAACTTTCACAGGTGTCTGTACACACCTTGCAAAACCAAGTCTCTAGTCAATGAGGGAACAAAATGGCATTTCATCCTCAGCCAAGTAATTAGAGGCTGAGACAATTACAGGATGGTCCCTGTAGGACTAACCATAGATCCTGGTCAATGCAGTGGATCTCCCGGCTTTGTTAGTAAAGATTAAGCCTATGTCCTTCACCATGTGTTTAGAGACAAATTGACTCAGTACTTTTTGAGAGAAGATAACAAGTGCCATTAACAGAGGTGTTGATGTAACATATGCAGTCATCTGAAAGGCAGTTGACATGATAAGTCCCAATGTTTTCATTAATGAATTACAATGATACAAAATCACCATGGCGCACACACTGAATGGATTAGAGAGCAGCTAAGTGACAGCTCCTGGGACAAGAACCACCCTATGGTGGGCAGAAGTCCAAAGCAGGGTGCCAGCCCTTGGAGAGAGGGGGATGAGGCCAGTGGCTGCCATCCCAGGAGCCAGCCAAGAAATGGCGTTACATTATTTCAGATTTTTTTTGCCTGAAAGTAGGAAGAAAAAGAAATGACCATTGCAAGGCTGTGCAGGTATACAGACTGGGAACTGCTGAAGGTGATCAGCCCCTGCCACAAGGGACCTGGCGTTGCCTGGTGAGCTTTATCTGTAACAACACTATACTTGAATAGATATAAAGGATGCAGGTCCCCCTTCCAGAGGGGAAAGCAACTTCCCGAGCCTGTGACCCCAGCTCTCAGGGCAGCAGCTCAGCCAGAAGAACCAATACTGATTTTCTGATGTGAGAAAAGGAAAGCGTGGGACAGCGCAGAAAGGCTGCTGGAGCCGATTGCTCAGGACTGGAAGAAAGTCAAGCAATTGCAGAGAGCTCTGTGAGGGGTCAGGGAACAAGTAAAGCTGAGGTAACGAGTTCGATAAAGCAGCCAGAGCTGCTTAAATGAGAAATGCCTGCATAGAGAACGAGCTGCCAGCTGCACAGCCCAGGCAGCAGTTGGCCAGGGCTAATGCTGAGGCCAGGCACTGGCAAACAGACAGGGGCCAAAGGACCAAGCAAACTGGTGGCATACAGATCTAAGCACCTCATCTTCTGTGACAGGGCCAGGGCAAATTGCCACTCCTCCCCCACTGCTGCACAGCCCAGGAGCTGGTCCCTCCCCATTGCCTGTGCACCAGCTTCTCCCACCACCACCACCTGGGCTTCTCTGCCTGGAGGCAGCCTGCCCTCCCCATGGAGCTGCCTGTCTCCAATGCTACCTCCAGGCAGGGGATACTCTGTCAGCAACACGGAGCTTGGTAGCATGCCCCAGCCCTGCCGCTGCCCCCAGGAAAGAGGGGAGGGAAGAACCTGTGCCACAGCCACTTGTGTCTGTTGCTGCTGCTGCTGCAGGAGCTGCTGAAGGAGCTGCATCTGGTGGTGCGCAGAGAGGGGTGTTCCCAGGTCGGGCAGCTGGGCAGATGAGGGCAGCAGCATCTTGGGCGACGCTGTCAGAATATCTTCAGGGAGGAGGCAGCCCTGCAAAACACCAACATCCAAAGTACGATCCCGTGCCCCTCGCCATTGAGATCATCCAGGCACACACAGGCTGTAGCCCCTCAAAATACCCAGGAAAGAAGCTGCTGCATTCAAAGCAAATGCACGTTTTGCTGGCGGGTGCTGAAAAACTATGAAAATGGTATTTTTTCAGTTTTGACAACAGCCCAAATACTTTTGTAGAAAATTCCCGAAAAGGCTGACGTTTCTCATGGGAATTTCCACTATATCAAAAAAGTCTTTTTTTTTTTTTTTTATTTGGTGGAAAAAAATCCCTATCAGCTCTGCCCCAGACACTTTCCGTGTGGCTGCACATAGCTGAGCCTCAGCACAGTGCTCTCCAGGAGTGCTCCAGGCCCCAAGCCAAAGGGCAGCCCTGTGGCAGCAGACGGCTTTGATCTGGCAGCAGGGGAATGCTGCAGAATCCCTTCTGATCCCTGGGCTGCACATCAGAGCTGCAGCGCCGGGGCCGTGCCATGCCCTGAGAGTGGAAGGCGAGGACCCACGCACCTTAGCGTCAGCGTAGGCACTCGCCTCCTTGCCCACGGCGTCGAGGTCGGTCACGCCGCGGCTAAAGTCAAGGATGTCAGCTCCAGGCAGCGGGAGCTCCACGGCATCGATGTCCGTCTCCTCCGCCGAGGCGGATGCCCGCTCCACACCGGTGAGGCGACAGGCTGTGGGAGCAGCATCAGAGCAGAGCACAACCCGCTCAGAGTGAGAGCATGCTATGGTGTGCCCATGGTATGCTGAGTGATGCCCACCGGTTGGTCCCCAGTGCCCCCAGCCACCCACCCTCCAGCTCTGGGGGAAGCAGGTACAGAACAACACAGCTGTGCTTCCTGGATGGAAGCTTGCAGCCAAAACCACACCCAGCCCCAGCACACCAAACCTGGGGAGCAGCGGCCAAAACCCCTGATGTGGGACAAATGGGTCATCAAGAGCAGAAGACACATAGAAAGCTAAAGAAAGGTAAACAAGAGATTACGAGGGGAAAAAACCCAAACAAAACAAAAACAGATGCTCAGAAATCTCCAGGGAACTGCATATCACAGCCTGGACATTGTGTGGAGGAAAACCAAACAATGACCTGTCCAGAACAGCCCAATGCTTAGGTCATCACAACAGCACTGGCTGCAGAGGAAAGCAGGAAACCACAGCACAGCCCAAGCTGCTCCTGTTTGGATCAGGGGAATTAGCACCCAGCACAGGGCAGCAGGGCAGGGCAGGCAACCCACACTCAGACAGCAGGGCCACCAGCATCTCAACGGGCAATGGAGGTGTTTGACCAACCTCTTGCAAAACATCTGCCTCCCCTCCAGCAGTCACTGGCACCAAGGAGCATGGCAGCTCTCCAGGGCCCCACAGAGCCCTTTGCCCATGGGGCTGAGAAGGGAGAGGGAAGCCCCAGGAGCTTGATGCAAGACCACAAGCACAGCTACATACATGCAGGGAATTGCAGAGCCAGACCTGGCCCCATGAGCACCTCAGGATGCGAGCAAAGTCTGTGCTTAGTGCCTCTTCTGTGGAAGCAGTGAGGAAGTGTTTGCAGCATGTGCAGCTGAGCATGGAGAGTATTTAGGCACCCAGCAGAGACCCAGGCGCCGCTAATGGGCTCCCAGCAAGGGTGATGTCTGTGAGAATGACAGCTAACACCTAGCAAAGGCTCCTTGCTGGGCAAGATCCCAGCTTGAGCCCAAAGCACCACAGGCCAGATTGCTGTGCAAATCCATTCCCCGCAGGCGTCAGACAGCAAGGAGCCGTATGGGAAGATGGTAACTCCGCAAACCACATCTGCCAGGCTCCAGGACCCTCACATCACACCCGCCTCCATCCTTGCAGAGTACCTGGGACATCCAGGTCATCCCCATTCCTCTCACTGTCTCCGTCCTCCTGCCCATCTGCGTTTTGCTGGGTGTGCTGCAGGCTCAGCTTGTGGCAGACCTCAAATGCCTGCCCCACTGTCCGGACGATGCGCATGGCTTGGCTCTGCAGGAGGAGAGGAGAGGAGGAACTTAACCTCAGCTGGGCTGCCCCAGCCCAGCGACCTCTCCAGCCTGGCACAGCTCTTGGGGGTCTCTGTGTGCTGCCACATGGACTGAGGCACCAGAGCCCAGATCACCAGGGTGCTCTGGGCTGCCAGCTGCAGCACAGTGACAGGCTCCCGCTCCAGTTGCCCCACCAAGACCCTGCGATGGCAGGATGCGCATCACAGCATCTCTACCTTCTTCTTGGATTTGAAGACGTTGCACCTGAAGACATTGCTAGACCCATCCCTGGCAATATAGCTGAAGATCTTTAGGTCCTGGGAGTCATGAGACACATAGAATATCCTACAACGACAGAAGGGAAAGGAAAATATCAACATGCATTGTACCCACATGCCCAGGAGACTGCCAAGGCCACAGGCAGCGCTTTGCAGGGCACAGGGTGCTGGCAGCTGCCCAGCCTCTGCAGCACATCCCTGCAAAATCCCATCAGAAACATTTTTGGCAGTGGTTTTGCCTCAACTGGGAAAAGTAGCCTGCTGACACAGCAGCAGCAAGCATTTTGCAAAAGCAGCATGGGCTTTCTTTGCTCAGTCCCCAGGGACAGAGCCAGCGGCCCAGGAGCCCTCCAAGGACCAAGGAGAGCAAAGCTCACCCCTCCACCTTGCCTTCTTGGAAAGCTGCCCTCGGTGGGCATGGTGGCAGCTCTCCTTGGTCAGTCGCTAGCACAGTGCTGGTGTGGTGTGGGGTAAGTACCACGGCAGAGCCATGCAAGCCTCCATCCCCTCACCATGCAGACTTACCTGTAGATGGGATCGTGCATGACAAGCATTTTGTTCTCGTCCCAGGCCCATTCTTTTTTCTGCAATGAAATAAGCTGAAAATGAGTACGTCAGATGCTGCCCTTGAGATCAACGACAGGGCAAAGACAGTCCGGGGACAGACCGGGAAACTCTTGTCACAGCTTTGCTGATGATCATCCACAACACTTTGGTGAGGGTCGGGTCCTCCTGAGGACCAACGATGTCCCACATCACTTCCCATGGGGCCCCTGAGCCCCTTCTACACCTGCATCAGGACTGGCTCAGGCACGCTGTGGGAACATGGCTCAACTGAGGCTGATCCCAGCCCAGCCCCCCCCCCTCCCAGGCCAACAGAGTTTCACCACTGCGCCAAGGACCAGGGCTGCCTACCTTCTTCTTCTTCTTCAGAATGACCTTCACACCATCCACTGACACAATGAGATTCACTTTCTTCTTCTTGATATTCTTGGCTTTAAATTCATACTGCAAGGGATGGAAGAAAACACCTGAATTAGCCTTCTTGCATCAGGAAAGCCCCAGGAAGGGCTGAGAAGGCTCTGATATGACGGGGTAAGAGCGACAGGGAAAGGTTTGCTTCCTTGAGCACATGCCTGCACCAGCGTGCCCACCCATACTAGGACAGGACAGGAGGCCATTTTGCCCTGCAGTATCCCTGTGCTCAGCATCCAGAGGAGAACACCCTGAAGCAAACTGGCCCCTGGATGTGGATAGCGCTTTGCTCAGCCCAGGGTGGTTCTGGAAGTGTTAACTTGTGTTCCTCTGCCCCTCCAAAGGGCCATACCTCCCCTGAGAGAGACTGCCACCTCCCCAGCCCTGCCGGCCCTTGGGGCTCTACAGCCTGGCCAGGTTTGCCCCACTGGCTGTGACCATTGCTGAGCTCTTGTAAGGGAAATGGCATTTCTACTGGGCTTTTTTCTTGGGCTCAGTATAAAAGTGAAGGTGACTGCTGAGGAGTCTGTGAACTGCTCCAGGGGAGAGAGGATAATGCAATTACCCACTTCAATTAAAAATCACTGGACAGGAAAAAACCCAACAAGAACTTCCAAAGATCAGTGACTAAACACAAAGCTCTGGTCCAGCCTGGGGAGAGAATTGAGATGCCCCAAAATCCAGCTACTTTTGCATTTAGTCTTACAAGCGGGGGGTGGGCTGGCAGGGGAATAGGCTAGATGAGCCATTTAGGCTGAGCAACCTCCTGCTGCAGGACTTTTAGGGACAGAACTAGTTTACCATGGCTGCACCCACAGCAGGTACCTGGTGTGGTGGTCCCGCAGGCAGGGTGCTCTGCACAGCCATGGGAACAGTGCTCCCCCTTCCTCTATGCTCCCGCAGTGGCAGAAAAGCCCCGCATCCTCACACATCCGAGAAGAGCAATTCAATTTATCCTCTCATTATTTTGCCAGTCTCTCTGCAGAGGGAACACAGGGCAGGCGCCCCAATGCAAAGCTCTGCCTCCAGTCCACACTGAGCCTTGAGCCTCAGTGTGACATTTCCAGCACTGCATGATGTATTCACTTTGGCAGCCAGAGCCAGCAGGCAGGAAAACATGCTGGCCCTGACTGGCGATTGAATGATAAAGGGCCTGAAAATACAATTCCTTAAAGCCATTTTAAATTCGCCGATGGGGATGGGAGACACAGATGACCCGGGTAACAGTGGGAGGAGTGCAGCTCTGCCCTCCCCAGTGCACGGACCAGGCAAGCTGTGTAAGCCCATCCGCACCAGGGCTGAAGCCATGGTGATGGGCTGGAGAAAGCAGAGCTCAGACTCCCACTATGGCTACAGCCAGCCTCAAAATCCCCAGCACATACACATATGCTGCTTGCACGGCTTATTCCTCACAGACAAGGCTCCCACCAGAGTCCCTCATCAAAGAGCCCATGAGGGTGGGTTTCCAAGCCCCATCTGTTATATTTCCCTCCCCTGTCATTACAAGAAGTGAAACTGCATCTAAGAGCCTATCTCTGTGCCTTGCTAAGACCAGTACCAAGATCACCAGCAACGTGACTGGTACCTAACACTAAAGAAATGTCTTGATTTAGCCTTGAAAAGGCGAGCTCCAGCCCAGCTACCTTGGAGTAATTAACCCAGCACCTTCTGGAGCTCTGCATGTGATTTTTCCAAGAGCTGTGGGCTGAGATGGATGCTCTCCACAGCACCTAGAGTGACTGCATGGCACCTTGCAGCCTGATTTATTGGACCTAATGATCATTGATTATAAACATCAAGTTACATTTCTGTGCTGCTAGAGCTGTGGGGTTTCTATTCTGGGTCATGCCAAGTGCTAACTAATGTGGGCTTGGAAGAGACAGCAATCCTGAAAAATATCTCAGGGTTAGAGAGACTATTTTTAGCCTGGTTTTGGGCAAGTAACAGCCCCAGGACAGCAATGCAGACAGGCCAGGATGTTTCAGCAAAGATGCTACTCAGCCTTGGCATATGTTTCAGGGACAGAATTGATGCAGAGCTCCTCAGAGATGCTTCCATAATCCCTGACTGCAGGCAGAGGATTCTGCCCAGGCTTGCCCTGGTAGAGGGCAGTGCCACAGGGAAAGCTCTGCTGTGCTGAAGCAAATTCCCCTAGTGCTGATGGCTCAGGGCAAAATTCCAGCAAGAACCAACAGAAGCAAAGAAGTTAAATTCTCAAAGGGCCGACCAGCCAGATTTGTTAAGTCCTTGCCTAAATCCAGGCCTTTATCCCGACAGCGAGGTGAGAGGCAAGCTCCTTTGCAAGTCCAAGCCATGTGCTTAAAAAGCTATTGCACACCCTGCCCCATCCTGCCCTCGTTAGTACAATCACTCTGATGAGTCCAGATGCTCTTTGGGATACATTTCCCATGCAACAAAGCACAGCTCTAGCCAATAAAACACTAACGAACTCATGCCCAGTGGGACTCTAATGAAATGCTAACTGTAATTTAATAACAAATTAGCAAGGAAGAGGATTCAATAAAACAGCAGTTCAGATGAGTGGCCTCTCGCATCCCTGGGCTGCACAGGTCAGGCACGCTGAGTCCACAGGCCAGGAGATGCACTGCTTTCAGATTTGAGTTTGGGTAAATAGGTGCAAGCAGGAAGGAAAAGCTCTCAGGAGAGAGGGGCAGCAAACCAAACTGAGAGGGAGCATGTACAGCTCTGCAGAGCCTGGCACACCACTCGTGCACAGCTACCCTCCCTGCTTACAGACACAGCATGCAATTTGCTCTGCCTTGTTCACACGGCTAATTCAGCAAACCAGAGGGATTTCACCCAAAGTAGTACCTCTGGCTAAGGTCAAATGGAGCATTAGGTTCACACAGTTCCTCTCTGTGAGATTTGAGCCAGAGACTGTAAGGGATGCACCCCAAACTGTGCAGAGCAGAATGTGTGCTCAGACCTGACAGCTTACGGTGCAGCCCTTCATATTGGCAGTGACAGTGCCCTGCCATGCCAGGATGCTGCTTGCTGGTTATGGCAGGAGAAAGGCACGTCTTACCACAAGCCCTTGCACACCGCAGCAAGCCCCTGCAGCTCCCAGGAAGGCAGCAGCTGATGGTGGCAGGAAGGAAAGAGAATTTGTGCAGTTTCCCCATGATCCCCTTCGGTTCCACACCATGTAGCATTTCACATTTCACTGTATTACTTATGACTAACTAAATGGTATAATGGCCAAAAGAGCTTTCTTGGCTGTCAGCTCTGGTAGTTTGCCCATCGTGGGCATGATTCTCAATCTTTAAATACCTGTAATAATACTATAGGTTTGGGTTAATTATATTAATTCCTGGCTATAGCAATGTGGCAATCCCAGAAGATAGATAAGAAATAACTTCAGGGAAATACAGAAAATGGAAAGAGCAAAAAAGAAACCCAACTGTTCCTGGACTTGCATAGCTCCACAATCAGCCTCCAACTGAAGTTCTAAGCATTCTACTAAAATTTGTAAGCAAAGATTGGAAATGGACATCTGAGATGTGCCAAAGTTAAAAAAAAAAATAAATAAAAAATCAAGAAGATGGTCTCACTGATGAAAAAGTATTAGACCACTCGTAAACTCCAACCAGATGAGAAATTAATAAAGATTATCCCTTAATTTTATACTGCCCACACTAAAAATATCCATCTCTATTAGAAAAGAAACATCTATCTCAGCAGAGGAGGAGAGGCTTGCCATTGACCTCAGGTTAGTGGGAGTCTATTTTCAACATCTGTCTTTTATGCAGAATTCACCATTTAAATAACTTTAGATGGAAAATAATGCCAGCTGGTGTATGCATCATTACACAACACATTCCTACTGGCAGAGTATTAAAATTGCCCTTTCTGAAGAACAGAGTAACATATGTTGCTTAATAGAGAGTGCATGTAACCTTGTCAGCTTAGAGTAAAATTATGTCTGAATCCGAATGCGATGGGTATGTGTGAAAAGCACGGAAAACTCAGCCCTTAGAAACATGTTACCCATCCCTGTCACACTCTTTCTACACAGTAAAAGTGTAAGAAAACTTGTAACCACTCACTGCAGGAAAGGTTAGGCAGATCAGCCACTAAAGAAGAGAGATGATGTCTTTCTAGATTCATCATGCCCCCACATGAAAGCATCTGAAAACAGGTTAACCTGAATAGAAGTGTCCTCATTTCATTCCAGCCCATCTAAACTGCAGCAGTTAGAGATTTAAGTCTGCCCAGTAGCACTCTCCACCAGCAAGGGAAGGTACAAGGAATCCTGTATGGTCAGATTGTGCTAGCAGAATACAAATAAGCAGAAAATTCTTTAATGGAAGTTCCCCCAAATGCACTGGGCTGTCCCTACCCCCTTCTAGCTCTTACCCCCTCCTCCAAAATAAAAAAGAAACGTCACAAGCTTGTACTGAGGATACTGGAGAAAGAGCAGTCGTTTGAGAATTCGGTTAATACGGATAAAGCAATTTCCACAAAACGCATTGCTGCTCTGCTAGGCTGGGAGGCAGGAGACAAAAATCTTTTCTAAGAAAAAGCACAGAAAGGGTGTATTTTTTTTTTTTGCCAGAAAACTGTATTTCTTTGTGTTTATGCAAAAGGACATGAAACTCTGAGCAATGCCAGATCCCACAAGGCCAGCACTGCTGAATGCGAAGGGCTGGCTGGCAATGTGAGGGCTGGCCCCTGCGATGTGAGCAGCCTGCGGTGATGCCCCTGCAGCTCTGTCCCTTGGCACCTCATCACGCAATGAAAGCACAAGTGCGGGGCTGGCACAGGGCCCGCAGGGGAGCAGGGCAGGGTGCTGGAAGCCAGTGTACCACTGCCTTGGCACCCTGTGACGGCTCCTCTGCACAGCTGGCTGGCACAGCAGCTAATGAAATACCTTCAGAGTTAGACTTTAACCCAAGGTCAGCTCAGGCTAATGAAAGATGTGGCAGACTAGCGAAGGCTTTCCCAGCACGCTGGGGGGAGGAGCGGTACTGTTCTCTTGATGAAGAATTAACTTATTGCAAAGTGACAGCTGAGCTTGAGTTCAATTGGCACAGACTCCATGGCTCCAAGAATTAACGACTGGAGGGGAAACCACATACCTCCTCGCAATTTCTGCTGCTGAGAACACAGGGAATGAAAGTAAATCTCAGAAATGTACAAGAGATCAGGCATAACCCACAGGAGGGAAGCCTGAGAAACCTTGCTGGATCCTAATAGCAGTAATTGGGAGGAATGGCAAGCAGTGGCAGCGTGAAGAGGACAAGGATTTCACTTTACTGAACCACACAAGGAAATGGCACAAATACCAGTGCACATGGATGACTGACAGCCACCCACAAGCTGTGTGGGAAAGGGAACCTGGGAGGGACATGGCCCTTTCCTGACCAGAGGTGCCAAGCTGCTCCAGGGATGGGCATGGAAAGCAGGAGGAGCAGGAAGGCAGCACCTGCTGCCCACCTAGCCCTTTGCGGGTTGAACAATAGTCAGAGCCTGGTGCCAGGGTCCTGCCAGAGTGTTAAGAGCAGGGTGCAGCCAGGAACATCTCATGGCTTCTTTTTTTCCTTCTGGTGCTTTGCTAACAAGAGCAGTGTGACTTCCAGTGTTGGAGGGGCCACATCACTCCAAGGCAGGCAGCACAGTGAGCGTAGGTTCTGCAACGTGCCTGTGTGTCCTGTGAGCCAACAGTTTCTTGGGCCAAAGGCTGGGAAAGCTTGCCAGGTGCAGAGGTGGTGTGCCTTAGGCCTGGTGGCATGACTAGGGGATCCATCAAATGCGACTGTGCCTGACAAGGACAAGCAAGCTGCAACTCCACTGTGCAAAATAAGCTGGAGATCTTGTTAGGATCACGCAGCACAAGCCCAGACAAACGTAAGTAGGGGAGGAATAGGCATAGAGAAAGGCTTCCCAATGAGTTTCACCAGGAAGCATTGGCCTCCTCCAAGAGGAGCCTAACCATTTCAGCTAAATGAGAGACGACAACCAGTATAGCTAACTACAGTGGCAGAAAGAAAGGAGCACTAAAGAGGAAAAGGGAATGATTTAAAACACAGCTTTGGCACAGTAGCAAACAGATGCAACCTGGCCAGGAGTAGCCTCACAGATCAGAAGTCCCTAACCATCCAAGCCACACAGGGCTGGCAATATTGGGGTGGTGTCCATCAGACAGCTAGGCACGGTCTGCCACATGGCGGGGAACAGAGGCAGCACTGCCTCTCCTGAGAACCTGGCTGTCAGACAGGGCAGCAGAGAGCCAGGGGTCCTGCCAGCAGGGTACCCAGGGGTGGAGCATCCCTTCCGCTGTGGGTTCCTGCCCTGAAAGCAGAAAGACACCTGCCAGCCTGCATCCCCCTCATGCATCGCCCCAGCTTTACTGGGGCAGCAGTAGATGTCAGGGTATAAAGCAGCTGGAAAGTGGGATACCTCCCCGGAGGGTGTTCAGCTTCATCCAAGACACATTTCTGGACAAGGCTGCAAAACATCTGACAGTCCACTTTTCCGGGCTTCACTTTAAGCCCACAGGGGACTCAAGCTTGCTGGAGGAGAGCACACTGGCATACCTGCTTAGCCTAGTAATCTGATCAGTAATAAACAGACTAAAATGCGTTTTTAGAAGACTGCCTTAAGCCACCCTACCAAAGTGCTGTGCTGCTGCCTGTGTCTGTCAAGGACTCCCCTGACCCTTCATCATGGACAAGCAATCCCACTGCAGCTCCAGTGAGGACGTGTTACCACGCCAATTCCCACATTCAGCTGTGAAGTGCATACCATGGGCATGCCCATGTACCATGCACAAGCAGGTTGCTCACCTACGGGATGCCAGCAGCACCTCTCTGCTCCCTCCCTGGGCTGTAAGATGAAGGACGACAGTGTGGAGATCATTTGGTGTGGTCACTTTGCTTGCGCTCCCCTCTCCTGCTGCCAAAACCTGGGACAAAACCAGCTTGCAGCAGGGGTAGCTCCCACAGTGGGTCACGGAATCACAGGGGCATTTGGGGGCAGAACCAAGGTTCCCACTGGCTACATCAGCAAGCCACCAAGATGGCACGAGCAAACATGCTGGACACCTCTATCACCCTGCCAGCTCAGATTTGAGCTGCTCCTCAGGCTTAAATTTCCCCCATCATCCTGTCTATACTCCAGTGCTGGTGGTTTTGCCAGCAGCTAGACTTCAATCAAAGGGCGCAGTAATTTAGAAGGGGGAGAGGAGTAATGAAGTATGAGATGCTCGTTCTTGGGCTTAACAATGCTTTTTAAACTCTTCCATGGTTCCTCAGAGTTTGCATTTGCACATATGGGAAAATGCTGCTCTGAGGTGCAAGTGTTTGTCTGAAATAAGATATGATTTCGGTTTGTACTGACAAGGTCAGTGCCTATTTTCCCATCCAACTTCAGGTTTAATTTTGGTAACTGTCTGTGATGGTTGCAAGTACTGATGGGTATAAATGGGAATCGGTCTAAAAATACCCATGTTGCGAGAGCCACAGAGCAGAGTTATGGTTTGCTGCTTTGAAACAATCCCTGGATCACAATATACCCATTTATCACATGAAATATGTTTTCTAATAACATTGAAACATACTGATAACATACTTCACAATAAATTCCTTCTGCTCGGTTTGCTATTTCCTAACAGATCCATTGCTAGAATCCAGCCTTGATCCATTTCCTCCAATCTCCCCTCGCTACCTCCAGGTTTCATAAGATGAGCTGGCAAACTGGGATACATCCACAAGCCGTCTTCAGTCTAAGCAGTTTCATAGGAATCTCAGGGAAATCAGAACTTGCAAAAAATAAATCCATATCAATCATAGGGTTAAACAGAGAAAGTTCTTCTACATAACAGCTCATTCTCACCCCCTCTTTCGCAGACTTCCATTTACAAGATGATTTACCTCCCTTACAAGAAATCCTTAGGGGTCTCATATCTCTCTGTCCCAGTCTTAAATTGTTGTGATTTAAAAACCCCCTTAAGATCAGAGATTCAAAGAAGACCTGAGACACATCAGTGTATCTCCTCTCCCAAGGCAGTTTGCAGCCATTCTGCGTGCCATGGAAGCCCAGCGCTCTGCAGGGTGATGCAGCAGCATGGTACACATGGGACGCAGCTGGTGGTGCAGGAGCACACTTCCCAGCAACATCCCTCAGCTCCACAAAGCAGCTCAACAAAGCCACCAGGAGGTCCCTGCGCACGTGTTACTGTTTGCTTCATTGGGGCTTAACTAATGCTGAGCTTATAAGAGAAAGCTGGGGACCCCATCCCATCCCAGGCATAACATTTTTCCCCTCAGCTTGGGTACACATAGCAATGGCTCTGAGTGGAAGTGACTGCTCGTGCGCTGGGAAAAGCAGCCTCTCTCAGCCAGGCGTGAAGGTCAATGGAGACACAGGCTATTCCCAGCCTTGCAAACATCTCTAAACCCCTTTCAGAAATCCAAGGAAGCAATAACAGCACAGACTGGACCTGTGTGGGAGGCAGCAGGCTCCCACCTGCCTTCACATGCTGCCATCTCTGATGGCCAAGCATGGCACATGTGAATTAACCAGTGGGAGGGTGCTACTGGATACTGGTCAAACTGGTTACAGAAATAGCCAGGCTTTGAGCTGCTCCCTTCGGATAACAAAAACAAGGGGCACACTCTGCACATATCTGCAGGCTCTGCTGTTCACAGCCCTGGAGACACAAGAGGTGAGCTGTACACATCTTAATATTTACCACCTGTTGCTAAAATAAGCAGAAGCACATTCCTTGAAAACCCCACATCTGACTGGAATTTGTGGTGTTTTTAATCAGATACACATAGGTTCAACCTATGAGCAAAGGCAGTGAGTGCACAAGCTGTTTGGCAACAGCTCCTCGCAATCACCCTTTGAAGAAGGTAAGAAGCTACAAGAGCCTAGAAATGGCCTCTGTTCATCCAGCCTACACTGGGTTTCAGCCCGTGTGCTAGAATGAACTTGGCTTAAAGAAAAGCATTGCCATTTGCAACAGTTTAGTCATGCTCTTTATGATAATCCCTAATTAAACTCCTGCATCTTCCCGGCACCAGCATTACCCAGTGCCCTGTGGGGCCCTGGGAGTGCCCAGTGTTGAGCAGCACAGGCAATGCCCAGCCAGGCACCTTCCTCCACCTCAACAGGAAAACAAAAGTTCCGTGTTCAAGATTTGCTTTCTTCCCCGCATGCTTTCTTTCTAAGACACCCCCTGCTCAAGGCAGCTGAGATCATCCCCACCTGCAAGGAGGGGGCTAGAGGCAGAGCTGACACCATGGAAGAGTACAGAGTCACCCCAAATTCACCCACAGGGCAGGTGACAAAGAGAGGGGCACCGTAAGAACATACCCACACAGCGCTTCAGGAAGGTGTCAGCTCAGCAGAATGAGCCGAATCAGAACACAGTGAGATTTACACCCCACGTTGTGAAACACAGCATTTACTTTGGTATTTTTTTACTGCTCACCAAAGAGCTGCTCTCCCACAGTTGCACAAAAGCTTGAGCAAGACCAGTTAGAAGGCAGATGAGAACAGCCAAGCAGAAGAGCAGTGAGAAACTGAAGGAAAGCAAGCTGGTAATACTGTAACTAAATCAGCAATTTTGAATTCAGACAATTAATGAAGAATGAATGAGTAGCAGCATTAAATGCTTAACACATCAGAAACAAGCCAGCCCTTTGGGGCTCATTAGATGCTGATGGAGTTCAGCAATGTTTCCGGGTTGTATACTGGAGAAAAGAGGTAATTATTCATATCACACTTGTTTCATGGTTCCTATTTTGGCAATAAGTAATGCATGTATTAAAAATCATTCACTAAATTCTACCTGTTAAAGTCAACAAGTCAGAATAACATCCTTTAGAGAGATTTAGAAAGAATCATAGAAAAAATTCCAAGCTACTGAAAAGTTCCGAGATTTTAGGCAGAGTTAGAAAACAGCCAATACAGGACTTAATATCAAGCAAAAGGATTGCAGTACAACTCAGCACAGCACTAATTCCATGCAAATTGAAATCCTAAACTATCTCAATGAAATTAGAAGTGTACTTCACAAAGCTATTAGGCTGGCTAAGAAACTAAGAGAATACATTGCCATTTCCCCTTTTGCATGCATTTTGACAATCACAGCCCAGATTGAGGGGCTGAAACCCACTTCACCAGTGGAGCCCCAAATGAAGCAATGACAGACAGATGACAGCATACTGCTGTGCAACCAGGAAACCCCACAGTAAGGAGAGCACAGCAATGCTCATTTTTATGCAGGTCTGGAAGAAAAAAGAAGTATTTGCTATCTAGGGGTAAGCATACAGGAATTCGGCATCTATTCACTTCACGTTGATTTTATATGGCATTGGCCAAACAGCCTCCCAGAAGAAAAAGGAACAGAAGCTGCATCCACAAGATGCAAAAATGCATCTAAAAAACCCCCTGGAGGCATCAAAAGGTGTCATCCCAGTGGAAAGGACACTAGGAGGAGAGTGTGGTCCTGGGCACATGAACAGGACAACACACAGCAAAATAGAAAGGCAACTATCTCAAAACATGGCACTGTTGAAATCACTACTAATATAATCCATCCTGACTTAACATGTTCTGCTTTATCGTACACTTCAAAGCAGCAATAGAAAAGAGTTTAGAAAAAAGCAACAAGAACATGAGGCAGGTTTGCCAGTCCCAGGGGTTAAAACAACTCTTAGCTTATCTAAGGAGTAGGATAGGAGGGAGCTTGTCCATAGCTCAGACCTGGCACTCAGAGAGAGCTTCCTCATGCCAAAGGCTCTTTGGGCAAATGCAGAAAATGGACTGGCTGGGAGTTGAAGTTGGATCCATCTAAACCACAGAAAGACACATCCTTTTTTTTTTTTTTCCACAGGAAGCTCAACAGGACCTGCACTCCAAATCACACTCACCACCAGCTTTGTGCCTATTAGTCTGCGTTTCTCTTTTTTAGATATTGAGGATTTCTTAGCCTGTATGTAGAGATCAGCAAAAATGTGCTCTTTGTGTTTCCAGTACTGGAGATATACACACATTCCTGAAGTTCCCAGGAATCAGGGAGTGTTTGAAGGAGTCCAGACCAGTCCCATCCATCATGTTACAAGGGAGTAGAAAATGTCATAGGAGCAAATGCCAAAACAAAACTGAGGCCTTTGAAGGGATAAAGAAAGAGATGGCTTTCCATAATGCATATCAGTATTGCAATCCAAGAACACCACTGTAAAAGATCACAGTTGGGCTCTTTAACTAAAAAGAGTTATGCTGAAATTTAACCATCTTTGCTGGGGTTTCCTGTGGTGAATACTGACTTCAGGATTATTTTTGCCATTTCTGCTGACAGAGAACAGCAGTTTCTATAGGCAAGCATATGGCAGGAGAACTGGGGTCTTCTTCCTACCATGTTAAACTCATGCTGGTGAAAACCAAGTGACAGAATAAGAATCACTAGGGTCCTCATTCTCCATCAGGGAAGCCTGGCCTGAGAAGGAAACATTTTCTTCTCTAAAAATTCATCCAAATTTGGCTATGTTCTTCATCTAGAGGCTTTGCCTAGGTAGACGTCACTCCAGTCTGGGAAAGTCCAATCCTTCCAAAAATCCCAGTTAAAGCACATCACCCACTGGCTATCACCTACAGGGACACCAGAGCAGCTGGGGACGGTGTCTGGCCACAGTGCGATGCTGAAAGCAGCAGCTGTTGTGCGGCCATCACAGCCTCCCCACAGGGCAAGGAGGTGCAGGCAGGAGGGGGCAGGAGACCTCCAGGGCTTTCATTGTGCTTTGCATGCTACAGCTCTTCACTGGGACTGGCAGAATGTGCTCTCAACTCCTTTATCTTGTTCTCAGCTGTGCTTGTTCTTCTGCTGTCCTACAATAGACACATTCTTTGCTCCAGCTCCCTAATTAAACAAGATCCATTCCACAGACCAGCTCACACAATAGCTTTTGCAGCCTCTCCTCTTAAACAGATGTGATCCTTTCCTCTGCTCCCGCGCACCACAGGAACAGGCCATAACAAACCCACCCTTACAGCTCTCACAGCCACAAAACCCCGTGCCAAAATCCTTCTCACCTTGCTGCAGGCTGCGAGGCAGGCTCTGACACTGCTCTTCCCCCTTGGCCATTTGGTGTACAGCGTCCCCTGGAACATCTTCCTGCTGCACCAAGCCAAAACCACCACGAATTAATTTTAGCAGTGAAGAAACTGGGGCACGTGGCATTTTTTTTTTTTTTTGCAAGGCTGCAGCTCCACGCTTTGCCTCTCTTCCGAGAGGACAATACTTCAACAAACTAAATCAAGGGGTCCTTGGCCTTTGAGGACCAGCAGAGAAGCACAAAACCAGAAAGGATCATACACAACAATAGCATTTAAAGTGTTGATTTCAGCTTGGTTTAACTTTCATCCAGTCTGGTTCCCTGCACAGGGATGCCTCCCTCAGAATGAGTCTGACAAGTCACTCAGTCTCCCTGTGTCTTGGTTTTGCATGCATAAAACGGATACTAAATATTGCTTGAAACCTGACCTCCTGCTTGTGAGGCGTTTTTAGTCTTTGCTCCCTTTTTCCTAAGCTATTTCTCCCGTTAATCACAGAGCAAGAGCCAGGTACCACCTCTGGACACACTCATGCCTGGCTGGAAAAGGCAGCTGCTCAGGATGCAGCCACTTGTGTCCCTCGTGCTCAGGTCCATACATCAGCTTTGGCAGTCAGCACAGGAGAACATTTGGACCCCACTTCATCCCATGAGTAAAACACTGCCCAAGAGTAAAAGGGCAGCAAACTGATGAAAGCCTTTGATTTATTAAAAAACACACAAAAATTCCATCTTGCAGTAAACCAGAAGACAAAAACTCCAAATAAAAGCAATGCCATGCATGTGAGGAGACACTAACTCAAAAGGATTGGAAAAGGGGGATGGGGCCAGCAATCCACTATGCTGACCAGGAAAGTGCCGGGAGACACCAAGATGAGTTGCAGACCCTGAAATCAGCCACAGCTCAGTGTTCCCCTCTTACACTTATTTTCTCACCTCAACAACCTCTCAGGTGCACCAGGAGCTTATCCTTATGCACAGTTAGGAATTTAGTTTAAAATGCAAAGATAAGTGGAGAAGGTTATCTTTGCTAGCAAGTTTCTAGCAGCAGAAGAGGCTGTCACCTCTTCATGACCATGGTGGAGCTAGAGAGCGCTGAGTTGGGTACCTTATGGCTGATGACACTGAACACAGCCCTTTCCCTCAATAGCAATAATTTCTGCAGAGGTTTATGCAAGTTAGAGGGTCAGGCAATCAAAGGCAGCCCTGTCACCCTGCTGAAGGAGCAGAAAGCTATCAAAGGATGATGGTTTCTGTAAGAACTCTTCAAAACCTCACAAACAACAATTACCAATGCTCTCATGACCCCAAATCCCCCAGAACAAGCTGCAGACCTCCCCCTTGACAGCCAGGCTAATTGCATTCATGCCCATCAGCCTGAGCGTGCAACAAATCACTCCTTTCTAGGCAGGAGGAGAAGCCAGAGCAGGCACAGAGAGCAGGAGAGCCATCTCAGCACCACCAGCAGCTTCCGCAGCATCTGCAGTACTGCAGACGTTACATGTGTCAGTGCTCCAGCTACACCGCGTCCCTGCGGAAAGCAAGGTTTGCAGTGCCAGATTCCCTGTTTCTAGCGCAGCTGAGCCCTGGCGCTGAGCTGGGCCTGCTGTGCTACCAGAACCATGTGTGCAACATGGGGAGCGTCTAAGGAACTAGCCATGGAAAGCCAACAGCACCTCTCCATCACGCACCGACACCCCTGCACATGTTCTGCTGAGCCCAACAGGTAACACAGCCCATTAGTGCAATGCTTAAAGCCTGCTTGGAAGGCTGAGGAATTTCTGAGGAAGAACAAGTGTGAAGAGGGAGGAAGAGAAGGGAGCATAAGGGTACAAAAAGGGACAGACATCTATTCAATGACTTTACATGCACATGGATTTAGAGAAGGGGTGGGAGCTGGCAGGGCACCACTGGCTGGGAAGGAGCAATGCCAAAGGTCTGCACTCTCCCCCACGTTCAGGGAGCCTGGCAGACGTTATTCCCCTTCTCCCTTGAGCTCCCAGCAGTTATTTGCCGATGGCTCAGATGACGGCATCAGCAAGCTGGAAACGTGACTCACTGAGAGCGATGGTGAGGAAAGCCCCCAGCCATGGAGCCAGATGAATCACAGGGAGACACTGTTGGTCCCAAGAGAAGGAAGAAAGCCCAACAAGGAAAGGCCAACCCAAGAAAACACAGGGCAAGGATGCGTGACGGGGACACAGGGGACAGGAGGCACTGCTGCCTCCCAGCTTTTTCCAGCAGTTCCAGTCCTGCCCTGGGCTTGGTGCCTACTTGGCTCCCAGCCCTCTCAAAGGCATTTGAGTGGCTACAGGCCAGCATCACCCACCAGGGCATTGCTGCTCGCGCTGGCATGCCCCACATCAGCTGACGTGTTCCTGCCAGAGCCCTGAGCACCACCTGCCCACAGGACACTTGCCCAGAGCAGAAGTGCTCAGAGAGGCAGGAGGTACGGTTAAGACCACACACCAGCATGCACCTCCTGGCTCATCAGCTTTCCAAAGCATGCTCCCCCATCTGGGTTATGGTTTCTTTCATCCTTGCTGGCTCCACAACCAAGCTCGCCATCCAGCTAGGAAACCCCTGCTCTTTTCCAGGCTGGACCCTCTGCCATCAAGCTCTCCTCCCCACCACGGTTTGGAGCCTGGCCACAAGGAACATGTTGCTGCCCTAGGCCTGGGAGAGAACTCTTAGCTAGGTCACTGCTGGAAGCCAAAAAGCAATGAGTTTATCACGACTTATTCACAAATCCAGCTACCAGGGAAAGAGGAGCATGACCATTCCTTGTCTCCTCAGGACCCACCAGGTCACACGTTTGGCTGAGCCCCGTCATTCCTGCCATCGTGTGACCCAGCAAGACCGGCAGACAGCTGGAACAAGCAGTACTTGCTCATGTCTGCCAGGAACCACCTTCCCAAAGTCCCTCCGGCAAGCAGTGCTCAAAACCCCATTCCTACCCTGCTTTCTCTGGGCCTCAGACCTTGCTTTCCAGCATTAATGGCTCACACTTCACACCTTCTTACCAGTTCAGAAGCCCACCCTCTGCCACATGGAGTCATTTTCCTCCTTAAACTTGTAATTTTACTATATGTGCATTACAACAGAGTGTATACACAACTTGCACTACTTGATGCTGCCAGTAACCTTTAAAGCTTCACTGGAAAGCATTCATCACATCCTGACCACGGCATTAAATGAGACACCCAAGCCAGGGCCACCATGCTTTGGCCAACCCTCCTGGAAACCATCTCTCCCCTATAGGCAATCTTGGTCAAAAGGGTGCTCTGGTGAACCTGAGTTCACTGATGAAATACTCACCACAGGATGAGATCCTGACCTATTTCGTGCAATTGAGTAGGCAGCATGCTGTTAGCAACACCAGACTAGCCATTATTTTATTATCAAGTTAAGTGGCACTGGTGGTGCTGGGAGAAATACAGTGAACTTGCCAGGAAGCCTTCACGCTTTTTACTGCAATTGTCAGAGCACTGAAAGAGCAATTGAAATTATTATGGATATCCCTTCGGTTCCTCCCAGATCTAATACAACATAATCTTGTTCATCTCAGATAATCACGTCAAGTCATTAGCTCGCAGATAATTCACCTCGCGCCGAGTGCTATGGCTTGGCAAAGAGCAGGCTGTGCTCTTAAGGCAGCCAAAGCCTGAGCATCTTCCAGCCACTCCCCTGCCCACCATGCAGGTCCCCCACAGGAGCCAGGGGAGGGCTGCCCCGAGACAGGGCTCTCATGCACACAGGGCCAGCTCGCTTTCAAATCCTGCTCCATTTTATGTCGGGTACAGCCATGCTGCTCCTTGCATGATGAAAGAAAAAGAAAAAGAAAAAGAAGGCATCATTGTAAATGACTTTTAAAAATTCCCCATGGCAGGAACAGGAGCATTTCAGAAATATTTTAATTAAATGAGATCAATATGACACCAGGCGCTCTACACAAATAACTGGCCACATGCATCAATTTTCACACCAGTCCGACTGTGCATGTGGCTTGCAGGCGATGCAAAATCTTATTTTAAAACAAGCTAGTTGAAATTCAACAATTTTGCCAATTTGCTAAGATAGAGCTCAGCTATGCAAAGCAGCAGAAGCCCCACAAAATCAGATGTACCTGAGAGAGTAGGAGGTGTAGAGGAACTATATTTTAAAGTGCTTGAAATGCCTGCTTGTTTTAAGCTTGCAAAACTCAGCTGGACTCTTCCCAGAAACAGCCTTGCAGAAGACTTCTACAGAAGCTGCTTTTAAGAAGCATCTATAAAGGATATCATCCCTTCTGGCACCAAAGAAAACCCAGATTAAAGCTGCACTCAGCAACACAAGGAGCAAAAAAAGGATGATCCCAAATTCTCTAGAACAACCGCACCAAGACCCAGCTAGGTAGCACTGGAGACATTCCAGGAGCACAAAGAGGAAAGCATTTGCATACATTTACATCGTGACAATATAAAAAAAATATATAGTTATTGTTGTCATTTATAGCTGGGAAGATGCATCAGTTGGGCTCTTGCTCTCCGACTCCCTGTATAAAGTCCCTCTCAACCCAGATCCACAAAATGGACTAGATTTGGACTTAATATATACATCTCGCTCTGGTGGAGATGTTCTGCCATTGCTCTGCTTTGCTCTTGGGAGACTGGCAGCAGGGCAGCAGATCCCAGCCCAGAACAGGAATCCCAGCAATGCTGGCTATGCCTCCTCTCTGCCCCCAAAGGGTCAGGTCTCTATCTAAACAGGAAGCCATGAGGAAGCCAGGCTCAGCCAGGCTCAAGATGCTCACCCTCCAAGTTCCAACTGCCAGGGAGGAGAGGAGATGCAGCTGCTGCTCAGGGCCCCATTCCTCCCTGCTCTCAGCTCAGCACAAGCAGTTATGGGGGGCTTCCAGGATGCTCTCCCCCTTGGCACCCCCAATGTTGGGCAGGGTTCTTCCCCACATCTTTACATGTAGTAAACAGAGGCAAAGCCCAGTGAGCAGCCAGGGTGAAGGCACCACTGAGAAAGGAGATTTGCAGTGGAAGCTCCCCCTCCTTCACCAACAGCGACCAACTCTGAACAAGCTGGGACACAGCACATTCCCCTAAACTGCATTAAAACCATACAAAACCTCAGGGTCAGCAGCTGCTTCACACATCACACACAGAACCACTGCAGCTTGTTTTTGATGATCGCCCATCACTTGCTTTCTGTGCCTAAATAACCTTTTTCTTCCTCTGGTTTCCCCATGCCAATATTTGGGGATTACTTTATTCCTTAAAGAACACAACTACCCTTCTGGTTTAAGAAGGACACACATTCCTTGACCTCCAGCCAAGCCAAAACCAGCCCAGCCAGCAAATGCCCTTACAGTGCCACAGTAACATCTTGCTGCTGGGTGCAAGGCCAGTGCAGAACACGGGAAACCAGGGAAGGGCTGTACGTGTAAACTCCTGTCACACAAACCATACTGGCATCCTCTTTACAAACAGCACCCCACAACAAATAAACAGACATTAAAAGTCTCTCTGGCAGATCTCATCGGCAAAATCATGGCCTTTCAATGACTTGCATCTCTCCTATCTTACACTAGATCGGGAACACCTGACCACACATTTTGAGCACATCATTCACCATGAGAAATCATTATTTTACCCTAATTTGTGTCCTTTCTCTGCCATTCAGAGCTTTATCTATTAATTTTCGAGACTATGCTTAAGTTTCCTTATATTGGTCAACAAGGACGTTCTGGTGGTTTTTTTGTTGGAGGGTTTTTTTCCCTAGGGTTCATCTAAGCCCTCAAAATTGTCAGGTCAAGGTCCAACCACAGCCCAAAAGGCTGTCTCATGTGAAGAGCAGTCAAGCTCCTGCTGTTTTAAACCTGGGGGCAGTGAGCTTGCTGGGTGTGTGGTTTGCTCGCCTCCCATCCTGTCCTTGATCTCCTTCCATTGTGCAGGTGAGAGGCCAGGGATCAGAAGAGCAGCTCCTCTCTTGGCTATTGGCCAAGCATTATATGGCAAGAGTGCCCCATATCCTGACTGTAATTATTTTGGGAAGCCAGATGACTTCATTGCCAGCTGACATCCCCTGACCTACTCGCTGTTAGACAAGCTCGCTGCTGGCAGGCCCCAGAGCTCGTTACTCAGTGCTTTAATTTGCACATTGCCATTTACCGGGCACTAACATGCTGGCGTATCGAGGCAGCGCCTCAATTTTCATGCGGCTGAAGTGCTTATGCAAGCAGTAAAACACAAATGTGCCTCTTCACAAGTAGTTTGCTGTTACTTTCGAATTGGGACTGACACGAGGGAATCCTCTGAATCGTGGACATGCTACAGTTTCCGTCCAGTGGTGACAGCCCCACACCCCACACCTACCTTCCACCCCATCCCTGCCTCTCCAGCACACGCTCCTGCACAGGACGCAGCACCATGAGCATGGATACAGCCCTGATACGGCTCAGGCTGCAGCTAACCCCAGCCACAACACACAAGATACCAGGTACCATGGGGGACCGCTAGTGCCAGGGGTGCTCCAAACGTGATAGTGTGGCACACGAAGCTTGCAGACATTGTGCTTGGGTTACATGGAGAGTTCAATGGAGAGAAGTACAGTGAAAAATACACAGTTACGAATAACTTGGAGGACAGGACTTATGTGAGAGAAGGCTGTAAGTGTAGATGGAGGAGCAGAGTCCCTGCTGCCCCATCACAGAGGGGGAAGGAGCATCCTCACCACACTCACCCTGATCCGCCGCATGGCTGTTACGATCTCCACCCGGCTGTTCGGCCGTGGCACATCCAGGCTCCCGATGTACTGCAGAGAACGAAAGAGCAAATTAGTCAAGTTTCCATGGCACCGGAAACCTCATGGTCCCACCATGGCTCCAACTACATCCCCAAAGGGAACCCAGGGTCACTTCTGGGAAATAGGCAGCATTTTGCCTACTGCACCTGAAGCCTCGCAGCCCTCCCACCATGAAGATGTTCCCTCAACACAATGCTTCAAGGATTCAGCAGCCCTTTTTCTAACAATAAAGTAACTTCAGTAATCAGGCCAGCAGACCTCATTCATCTATGCTGTGATCAAAGTATGTAGCTATAAGCCAATATAGCACTGAGTCACCTACTGTAGACCTGGATATTGAAATATCCTTAAAATAGCTGGAGCAACCTGTCCTGTGACAGACACTTCGGTGTTTAATTACAGCCCTGCCAAAGCCTTGGCTGTTTTTGCAGCAATGCTGAGCCTTCAGGCCAAGCCTCCAGAATAAAGGAGCCGCTTTGCTATTCAAAGGGGACCAAAGGCAGCGCCACTGCGACCCAGCACGGAGAGATGCTGAACAAAAACCTTTTTAAAGTTAAAATGGAAGAGGGCAGATTCAGAAGAAGGTTCAGAAAACAGACAAGCAATGAAGAGTCAATGCTGAGCGCTAAAAACGTGTAGTTAGAAGAAAAGCGTTTTGAGTCTATTTACTAGCCCCCTGTGCTCCCACGCTTCATCTCGACACGAGCGCTGACGTAACCCTCAGCAGCGCAGCGCGGGCACTAAACCCAGCAGGGCTATGTGTTCCTGTGAATACAGCCATAACCTTCACTGACACCATGAAAACCCAGGTCACTGGTTTCAAGCACCATTGCTGAGATGGGTGCTTAAATGGCTGAACATGTGTTAGGGATCACCATAGAGGCAGAGACCACAGAGAAGGGTTATTTCTCACCCAGCATCACTGCAGGCCTCCCAGTTCCTTTCCGCTGGGACACTGCTGCCACCTCTATCCATGGCACAGCGCTGGGGCTGCATAAGCAAGCCTGGGCTTTGTGTGTGCATGCTGTCCCAGAGAGCCCTCCTTGCTACCCCTCCACATCCCAAACTCAACAAGGCCACCCACTTGGTGCGGTCATCCCCAGACGCACGGCTCCTGCCCCGGGTGGATATGGGGCAGACGTCCAGCAACCAGCACCAGGCAGCCAGTGCTGAGAGGAGATGAGGATATAAAAATAAACACCAAACAGCTGGTGTGTTCATCACGTGCTGAGCAGGCTGCCACGGTGCAGGGCAGCTTTATGTAACTGGGAATTAAAGTCCACGATGCACACTGCTGGCAAACACGGCTTTAGTTGCCCAGACCCCAATCACTGAATGCCCCACTGCAAAAGCACAGGTCTCAGTAAGTTTTCAGTTGCATCCCCTAAGCAACTGAACTAAGCAGAGCCTTCCCGCCCCTCAAAGGTTCAGGTCATATTAAGAGAAGCATCGTTGACGTCAATCAATTCCCTTTTCTTATATAAAGTCTGGAAAACACCAATAAAAAGTAGGAGACGAGGAGAAGGGCTAAGGCCATGGGCACAGGGTCACCACGCAGTATATAAGGAAGGCACCTTTCCTCACCTTCCATTGCCAGGCAAAAGTCTCAGTGGCACAGCACCTCTGAAACCAAGCCTCCCCACACTGCTCTTCTGCAGGGGACCAGACAGCACTGCTTCCCACTCACCTGCAATGGACGCTTCTTGGCTTAAATGAGGACAGACTTTTGCAGCCAGAGGATGCCTATCTTCTTCTAGCTATTCCTGACAGCATGAGGCCACTGCCACTGGAGGGGTAATCATTTTCCTTCTCCCTACATTTTCCTTCCCTAGGCAAGCACAGAATGCAGCCACATGCAAGGACAAGGTGAGTGCTGGCAGCTATAAGCTGGGCAGGAGATGGCCCCATCCACCACTGGCTCCCACAGCCACATGAATTCAAGCAATGCCAACCGCCTGGCTGATGACCACAGCAGCAACACTCAGTCATGCCTGTAATTGCATGTGTGAGCTTGGGAGGGCTGGGCCGCTCCATAAGCAAGTGATGGAATGGAAATCAGACACCTCCTGGGACTGGGCAGCACCTCCTTGGACATCCCTCATGTGAAATGGCACCAGCAACAGGAATGTCTTGATGCTGTCCTATCCACACCCCTTTCTTCAGCTATTCTCCTCCAGCCCATGTTCAGATGTACCCAAACCAAGAGACTCCAGTCACAAAGCATGGAGGATTTGCCTTTGCTCCCAAACCTGGGCTCCTACGCATCCTGCATCCTGTGGGAGTGTGCCCCCACCAGAGCCTGTGGCACCTCCTGCCCCAGCGTGGGCTCACTTCACACAATTACTGTGCTCACAACTCCGAAAACACCCACCTCTTCCTCCGCTCTGGAGGCAGGTATTTCTTGCATGTTTCACTAAACTCAACAGATGGACAAAGTCTCCGCAGATTACTTTTGCCTTCCGGGCATAAATCAGATGCGGGAACTGCACTGCAGAGGAGTAATCCTTCACAATGTGGTGAGTGTTGCCCAAAAACCATGAACTTAAGAGGTCAGCCTTTTAGCTAAACTACTATTTCTCAGGCAAGGAGCGGGGATGGCCTGAGAAACCACCTGTATTTACCAGTGATTTGCAGGCAGTGAGTGTATCAAGGGCTGCTCCTGCTCTGCTCTCCTCTAGTCCTTCTACTCATAGCACCAAACTCCATTTCAGGCAGGGGTGTGGGGATAAAGCAGGCAAGGCAGAGGCAAAGATCAATGAAGCAGCAGGGTACAGAACTCCCCATTTATCACACCCCCAACACTGAAACCCAGCTCCGCCCTCCCAGGGCAGGAGCCCCAAGGACCCCAGGCATGGGCTTTTGCCTTCCTCTAAAATCCATGTGCCCCAAGCAAGGTGCCAGGCGCAGCAGTGGCCCACAGGGGCCCACTTTTCAGCTCCCAAACCTCAGGCCAACATCTGTGCCAGTGTCCATGCCAGCAGGTTGACCCTGCAGGAAAGGGAGGCAGCAGGGCTGGGTTTGAGCATGGGGAGGAGAAAGGAAGGCGCCTGCAACAAAAGGAAGGAAAATAAAGCTGTGTGAAAGAGAGGTGACAAAGAAAATGAACCCAAGAAAGAACCCATCCTCCCCAAGCCCCTGGGAACCAAGGAGGAAACCGTATGTACGTATGCAGGACGCAGCTTTTCCAGACCCGTGGCCCCACCACCCTGCCAGGGGATAGGGGCAGAGGTGGAGCCTCCCTCTTGCACTCAAGAGCCAGGCAGAATCAGTGGGTCACCGATCCCCATGCTCTGAAGGCAGGAGGCACGGCTGGCAGGGTGGGGAAGGCAGCCTCCTCCTCCCAGCCCAATTAGGAGAAGAAAGGCCATTCGCTCACAGTGCCAGTGAATGGGCAGCCGAGAGGGTCCCTTCTGTAAGGAGGTGCTCTGGCAGCCCCACAAAGGCAGCCCTCGCACTGCAAATGGACAGAGCTGCTCAGGCTGTGTCGCCCAGCAGCACGGCGGGCAGGCACAAAGAACCTATTTTGCGGGGTGCTTTCGGTTCCCTGGGAGCCCTGCTGCTCCTCAGCCTCGTGTGTGGGATCCAGCCTTCCATCAGTCCTTCCAGGACCCCTCTCCTTGCCATGGCTTGGTGGCCATCACCCAGCGGGCTTCTCAGTACCAGAAGGGGGCTTACTCGCTGTCCCCCTCCCATGCAAACAGGCTCCCCTGTCTGTCCCAGGCATGGCTAGAAGGGGCCTCCAGGCACAGCCCACACCATGCACCCTCTGCCCATGGCTTACAAAAGACCTGTCCAGCTCAGGGAAATACCAGTCCTCCTCTGGCCAGAGGAAAAAAGAAAACAAGAAAACAAAGGAGAGCATTTTGCCAAAGCAGTGTTTGCACAAGTCACTTAGTTTCTCATTTTTCCTTGAGGTTGTTTTATGCTGCTTGTTTTCTACTCTGTCAGAAGTGAATTTTCTTGAGAAGCTGCTTTTTCTGTGACAGCAGGTGGCAGATATTTTCGGAAAGCCGAAGGCCGATTGCATCCCTGACAGGGAGACACCTTCCAAGGGGTGTTGATGAGATCCCTTGCAGGTGATGGGCAGTGGTGGGCAGCAAAAGCCTTTCCGGAGAGGAGCTGCTGCCTTCCCAAGGGAGGCACACCACTGCTCTGCCAGCCCAATACTGCGTGCATAGGTCAGGGCTGTATCATACCCAACTTACAGGGGCGCCCAGATTGCCTGGCTGCCAGGTTTCCAGCTTCAAAAGCCACCCTGAGTCAGAGAGCTTGCCAGGGATGAGGAGCAACTGCTCCTGCAGAGGAGCTGCAGGCAGGCAGCAGGACAGTGCAGACAGAGGAGACACGTGGCACCAGCCCAGGCTGGGGCATCACATCACGGGCTACACAGCCATCCCCAGGGACAGGAGAGTCTTGTTCGAGCAGGGGTCCTCCACCTGGGCTGGGGAGGGGTTACTGAAGGTACCAGCAGCCGGGTTGGATATGGGCCACGAGGGTCCCAAGGTTTCTGTGGAGTCCATCGCAGCGTGAGGCTGCACCAGGTACTGAGACATTGGCCCGTCTCAGTGTGGCTCAGACCACACGTCTGAGCCACAAAGCGAGGGCCAAAGTGCTTGGGCACCAATCCCCAGCCAGGCATCCCAAAATCAGAAGCCTCTTTATTTCCCCAGTGCCCTGTCTGCAGCCTGGCTGATAAGAGCTTCTTCCCAGGCTGCTGCCATCAGGGAAAATAAGGAGAAATCCAGTTCCCAGGACTTTTTCCGTCCCAGTGCTCCTGCTCTCCTGTTGCCCACACACAGCCTGTGCCCAGGGAGCCACAGGGCTGGGCTGGCACAGCCTGGCTCTGCCCTGCACCCCAGGAACACCCAGCCCTGCTGGAAGGAAAAGGGGGAAGTTTACTCAGACTGCAGTGGTGCAAGCTCAGAGGCCAAAGGAGATGGAAAAGTCGGGATGCCAGCTGACTTCAATGGAAAAAAGCCGCATGTTTCCAGCCTGAGCCCAGTAGAAGGGTGCAGGGGGCTCTCTGCTGAGCTGGAGGGTTCCAGACCTGCCCAGTCCCCCTTAACAGAGCTCTGTACCCTGAGGACACCAGCTCTGGGAGCCAGGTAGTTTAACACAGCGTGTCAGACCTATCAACTCATCAGAGCTATGCAACTAGACCATGGGCATTAACACAGAGACACCTCATGTCACGCAGCACTGGTCAATCTGATGCCCTAAGGATGTTAGTGCTTCTCTGCCTGCTGATCCTACAAGTGCTTGCACTGCCTAGGAGCTGCACTGGGGCTTGAGTCCCAGAAACACAGAGCTCTTGGTGGTCCCAAGACAAGACCCAGCACCCACCCTCCCCTCTCACCAGCCAAAACAGGGGCTCATGTGGCAAGGGGAGACACCTTTGCAGCAGGATGCAGCCCTGCGGCAGGGACACCAGGGCACTGGGTGAGCGGGTGCAGCAGGAGAGCTGGAGTTTTTCCATACCAAAGAAGTAGGGCTGTCCTCTCACTCCTGTTTCTGTACCCCACCCAGCCACGTAGCCCACAGCTGCCCCCACGCAGGGCTGAGCTTCCTGCACTTACACCCAGCTACAGCCTTAACAGCCAATTCTGTGGACAGGACATGCAAGACCCGAGCACTTCGGCGACCAGAAAGAGCGCTGGGAGCATCCCACCCCCGCTGCATCTTCCTCAGGCCCTTCTGGCATCTGCCTGAGTCCATGCAGTGTCCAGCTGGGACCCACAGTCTGGGCACACACAGCTTTGCCAAATCCCAGCAGAGATTTTCTCTTTTTCACTAAGAGCTTCACTAAGCAGCCTGTGAACTGACTTAACAAGTATGGCAGAAATATGCCACTGTTTCAGACGAGAACTTTTGTGGCACTTGGGAAGGTTATTTATAGCCTCGAGCAGGCAATCCTGGGCTAAATCACACTGCAACTTTGCTCTGAGCTGAGCAGCCCTGACAGAGCACACCATACTCCAGAGGTGCCAGTACAAACAGCCCCCAAACAAAGCTGCCAAGTCGCTCCCAGCCAGCTAGAGGTGCAGAGCTTCATATAACCAGTCTCGAGCTTCCCATCCCTCCAGGAAAAAGAATCTGCTGAGAAGGGAGCCTGAAGCAGAGATGGGAAACTGATGACCCCATCGGAGCTGCCTGCAATTCAGCTCACTTCTAATGTTTTTGTGTATGGCCCCTACGTACACAACGAAATACACAGGAGTGGAAACACATGTGCACTCACTGCTTGGTGTTCACCAGAGGCTACAATCCTTTTCCTGATAAAGGATTTATCTTTGCAGCAAACAGCAGGCACTGCCAGTGCTTGCAGTCTTGGGAGGGCAGCGGGCAGTTGAACTGGAGGGTTTCATAGGAAAAGACATACTGAATCAGACTAAAGTCTCTTTCATGTCCCATCTCCAAACATAGACAGCAGCAGATGCTCGGTTCAACTTCAGTTTCCCACGCAGAAAAGCAGAGAAAAGTACTGACAAATACGAGAGAAAATGCCTTGTTGCCAAGATCCCTTAAGGGAAAAAAAAAGAAACCTGCCACCCAAACCCCCAAACCCCACCTGCTGCCCAGAAGAACAGCATTTCCCCTCCAAACCTCCAGTGCCGCATTTATCTGCAGACAGGTCTGGTATCAGGAACACCAGGTTTCAGCATGCCCATGGCAGTCCTGGACTGCAGACAGTGGGTCTGCCCAATGACCAAGGTTTGCTTGGACAGCCCATTCTCCCCCCATCTGCAGATGGGAAAGCAGCAGAGAAGGACCTTGCACCTATCTGCCCCTTTACTGGGAACCACATTCATTAGGGCACTGTGAATAGATTAATGAGTCCCAGGACTGAAGGATTAACATCTGTTTCTAAATAACACATATATGGTATGTGGGACCTTGCTCTGGACCGCAAGATCTCCAGGTCAGAAGGAAAGCCTAGCCCACTAAGCTCCCGAGCCAGGAACAACTCCCCAGGGGCCAGTAACAGCTTCACTGTGTGAACTCAGCAGCACCTAGCACCCCTGTACTTGAACAGACTGCAGGTCTGGCGCTCCAGTGACAGCCTTCACCACCCATTTACTTCCCTCTACATGCCGATCTCCCTCAAGGCGTTGGAGAAGCCCGAGTCATGATCTCTGAATGTGCAGAATTGCTGGTGTTGCACAAGGTGGCCCTTGGGTTTTGTTCTGCAGCACTAAGGTTTTGAGAAGATAAGGAGTAAGCTCACATTCCCCTCCTCCTTGCATGGACCAGAGGAGCTGTACTGGGTGGAGAGGTGGAGGAGGACAGGAGGAGTCTTTACTTTCTACATACCCATTTATTTAATCAGAAAACCCCTGCACAAGCGGGAATTTCTGTCCACTCCCCTGCACCATGCTGCAGCTTCCAGCTCTCATCCAGATGCTTCAACTAACCCAAGAGGCCAGGCTTTTGATTTTACTCAACAATTCAGAGCTCAAAGCACAGAAGAAAATGAACATCCTGCCTCCCCTTGGAGCCAGCTCCTCTGATTCCCAGAAGCCTGGCTGAGGCACCTCTGAGACACAGAAGCATTTGGTGCCAAGAGAGGTGGCCAATGAAAAGAGATCCAGAAGTGCGAAATGTATTACTATTCCTAAGAAGATGGAGTGGGATTTTCCAACTATTGGATTTATCTCCAGAAAATGGATTAACATAATCCTTAGGGGAGAGTTTGCTCAGACTTGGTGTCCCCATGCCAGAGCATATGGCTCCAAGTGGCTTCACTGGGGACAAGAAACACAAGTCTCCTGATGGCATCACATGTGACAGCACCTCTTGCTTCAGACAGAGCCCATCACTCTGTGCTGGAAAAGGGCCCAAATCCTGACTGCCCGCAGCTAGGATGCCAGGACTCCCTCGGGAGAGAGGCAAGGAGGATGACACCAGCTAGCACTGAACCACTACATACCACTATGTGTGCCATTTAAAGACAACAGCAGAGAGCATAGGTCTGAATGTAAAAATAAAAGTAAAAACTAAACCAATAAATCAGCACATACCAACTAAGACTGGCATTGCCCCCTTGCAGTGAGCCCCAAGCAAGCTCGTCAGGAATCCTAGGCTGCGGGAGCAAAGAGCAGTGATCCAGCTGCCGAGGGCTGTAACACCAGGATCCCCACCATCCGCGCTATCAGCAATCCCAGAAGACTTTTAGGAGACAGGCACGTGAGTGCCGGCGCCCCAGATGAGCATTTTTCTTCTTTAATCTTCCCCAAAGTTCTGCTCTAAATCAGAGTTCCTCATTGTTGTGACTCACACTGGATGCCTGGGCAAAACAAGAGCCGTGCAGGTTTAAACGCTCAGGATTCTTGGGGATAAAAGGAACTAAAGGAGTGTAAGCATTTAATTAATCTCCAGCAATCTAATAAAAGGATGGAGTAATTGCCTAAGCCATCTGTGTTCTGTGTCTGGCATCAGGGACTGCTGGAGAAGCCCACAAATTCGGAAGCTGGGTTTTGCAGGGACTGTGCTTGGCATTAATGCGTGCCACAGGATACCAAATAATAGAAAGAGGGGCTAACAAAGACTAATACGCACCACCCCATTAACGCAGCCAGACCGGCAGCATAGAAAAAAGATGAGCCATGAGCAGACTGAGGGGCAACTGAAGCCCTTCTTCACTTCTCACACCCCAAGCTGGGCCACCCAAAACTGGCATAGGAGAGGTACATGAGATTTAGAAGGAGAGACACTTTCAGCTTCCCCACAGGCAAGAGGTGAGCAGGTGCTGGCAGCAATCAGCTCCAATAATCCAGGAGCAAAAGGCTGCAGAGCTGAGTTTGAACAGCCTTTCCCAAGAAACAGTTGCAAAGCACGTTTAAGTTTGCTCCATAAACAACTCCTCGGCTGTTTTGCTCTGCAGCACAGTACCTGCCGTCAGGCAGGAATGGCCTCTGCAGAAAAACCCTCCCAGCCCTGAGAAAAGGTGAAAAATATCACACCCTCCAATGAGCCTCAGCCTCACCCCCAGGGCACTGCACACAATCAAGTGCCAAAACTGTGATTTAGTTTTTCTTCCCCCCCTGCCAACACATGTGCTCTGAAGACAACAGTGTGCGAGGGCTGCTTGCCTCCCTGCTGCTCAAAACTGTTGTCCACTGGGGTTTTTCCAAGTCAACCTCACCTGAGTATCTTGTCAGTTTGATAACTGTATCCCCCCGGAACAGCAAAGGGGGCAGGATTTTGTTTCCCCTTTACAAATTGCATGGCCAGCTACTTCCCAGTGGAGTGGGAAGTGGCCAGTGCTACCTGCTCAGGGCTGGGCAACATGGACAGGTAGCTCGGCTTTTTCCCAGCCTGCTGTGAGATCACAAGCACTCAGCCTGTGGGAAGCCACAGCCTAAGTGGAGTAAGAATGAGAGGTTAGAAAAAAAATATAAAAAAAAAAAGAAGGAAAAAAAGAAAAAAAGTGTGCTTCCTGCCAAATCCACTAGCAAGAATGGTTTATACATATAAGAAGAAATAGCAATCTCTTATTTTGGGCGGGCAGCCCTGACCTCTTGCACTGCACCGCAAATGGCATGCAGTCTTTCCTTCTGCTCACACCATGAGTTTATCCCATCGGGGAGCACCAGCGTACACGGCATCCTGCAGACACCAGCCGTCCCCTCACCACACCGGTACTCCAGCGTTACCCACCGCACTGGGAGCACAGAGCAAAGCTCGAGACCGCCGCTCTTTCCCGGAGAGATGCACACAGTCCCTGGCTCTCTGTGGCCAACGTCCCCAAGCAACAGAGCCATGGAGGGATGCAGGGCCAAGGAGGGATGCTCGGGTGAGGCAGCAGAGTGACCCCGCTCCAGCTTGACCCATCCAACCTGCTCTGACATCCTTACGGGATGGGCGGGAAGCCTCACCCAACTCTTTGCAGCTGAGTTCAGGGGAGAGCAGGCAACGCCAGTAGGAAGGGCTCCCGGGGAAACCGGAGAAAACCTAACGCTATGCGAACAGAAAGCTGGAAAACAGGGAATCCCGAGGGATCGGGGTGCAAGCGCTGGGCAGGGACCCCCTCCGCGCCCGCCGCCCACCTTGGCTTCGAAGCAGATGCCGTGCTGGAAGGCGTCCTCGTTGTGCAGGGGGATGCGGAGGTCGTGCCGGTCGTCCACCAGGTTGTACTTGGACTTGGCGGGCATGGCGGCCCCGCGGCGGCCGGGCTGCCCTGCAGCGCGCCCGGCGCCGCCGCCGCGGAACCTCCGCCCCTCGCCGCCGGCCGGCCCCGGGGCGGGGACGCGCCGCCGCGGAGCGCGGAGGAAGGGCGGGGAACGGAGGGGGTCTGGCAGTGCGGGGCTCCCCCCTTCCAGCGGGAGGGGCGGGGAGGTGTTCCGAAGCGAGCCCCCGGAGGGGCGCTAGGGAAGGCGCCGCTGACACCTAGTGCGTGGTGCCGGGTGTGCACCCAGCCCCGCCGAAGTTCCAGACAGAGAAAAGGGGTGCTGGGGTCACAGCTCATCCCGGAGTGCGCCGGGGAACGCCGTTCCACCTCCGCGGGGCGCACATGGCAAGCTCCGAGAAACGTGTCCCTCCTCGGTAGGGGAGCCTGGGGTGCTGCAAAGCTCTCACCAATGAACTGTGCATCCACATCTTGATATCAACACCGGACATGATGGAAATCAAACAAGCTGGAAGTGAAAAATCTCCATCTTGTGCTAAATGAAAGGCCACTCTGTGTGGCCAGACTACACCCTATTGTGCCCTACCTTATGAAAACCCTAAAAGCTGTGAATGTGCTCACACACACTGAAAGCACTCCAGAGTTGCTTTCCAGGTGTGCAGGGACCCAGTCATATAGCTCTGACTGCAAGTCCAGGCTGTTTCACCCCCCTTACCCACACACACAGAGTACACCCTAAGGTACAGCTCAATCCCTCTGTGTTTTAATACCCACAGATGCTGCATACACACTGCAACGCTCATCTCACTGCAGTATGGCCAAAGAGCTCACACTGGCCTTCACACATGCCAGAGGCACCATTTGGAATGAGCCTTTCCCAAGGCAGATGCATCCCCCCACTCCACAGGAGACCCACAATTCCCAAAGCTCTTGCCTCACCCTGTTTGCACAGTCCTACACACCAGAGTACGTTTCCTCTTCTAAATGACTGCAGTGCAAACCACAGTGCTGGCTGTTGACCCTTCCCTGGGCACAACAGATACAGGGCTATTGATTTTTCAGACTGACTCGATGTGGTGAAACTTCCTTTGAGTTCATAACATAGTTCAGAGCCAGCCACAGCATTTCGGCCACATCTGAGAAATTATTGTTCCCCTCAAATTGGAGCAGGTTTTCTGCCATTCCCAGCAGCTCAGATAACAGGCTGGGCACAGACAGTTACGTGACAAGATGAGAACAAGGTATACGCTCAGCTATACCCATAAGACGTGTATGGAGACAGCCACCGTGCTGCTAGCATCCACACGGCAGGCCAGGCTCAGGGTGGGATCACAGAGCTGTCAGCACTTGAATGAATTAATCAAGGGATGATTTCCCACTGAAGGCAAGATGCCAGCAAACCCTGGGTTCTTGAAAACCTTGGAAGAGGGGCAGAGGATCAATGCCGCTGCACCAGGTTGGTGACTGCACTTGCAGAGATCCCTGGGCAGAAAGGGTGCAGAGATGTGAACACCCACGACACACTTGTGCTCGCTTAAGTCTTGGACAGGTAGATGGTGGTGGTGGGATAGTCTTGAGCCTGGATCTGCTCCATGGTGCTTGATGCTCTGAGTTCCTGCAGAAAGCTTCTGTTTACCTCTGGCAAAGATTTAGTTGACAGCATTGAAGAGGTCCCAGGTGCTGGGAGTGATATGGCCACTGGAGAAGTCCCCTGTCCAATGCCAGCTCCAAGCAGGGCAAGCTTCAGGATGAGAGCAGCAGTTCAGGGCTGCGTCTGGGTGATCTGAAAGTATTCTGAGGGACAGAGATCCCAGAGCTTCTTTGGAGCCCCGTTCTTGTGCTAGGTTTGATTAAAGTTATACAGTCTTGCCATCCGCTGCCTTTCCACAGCTAGCAAAGCCCCACAGATTTAGCGAAGAACTGAATTCCTGTGTGGAAAAGCTTGCAAGCATCTCTTCAGTGAATGGTGCCTTCAGGGAGGTTTTCCCCCAGGCACAGACATGGGTGTTTGATGGAAAAAGCCTTCAGAGCCTGGCAAACCAGCTCCTCCCAGGTGGTCCCAGTGCTCACAGACCCTTGTGTGGTGGATGCCCTGGGCAGCCCACAGCCTGCTCCTCTGTCTTTTCTGCAGCGACAGTGGCTGTTCTCACTGACTGCTGCAGTGCCCAGAGCCAACCTGGAGACTGCCCTTAAATACTGGAGGTGAGCCAAAGGACAAGCCTCACTGCAGTTACTTCTGGACTCTGTTCGTGGGCCTCCAGCACCAGCAACTCAGTGCTGCTGGACCATGTGGAACAGCAGCCCTGGGAGGGGAAGCAGCAGCTCTTCCTGCAACCAGTTTGTCCCAAACCCCCACCTGCCTGTTACCCCAAGTGTGATTTGGTGGTACTTGCTGCATCAGGCTCTGCAGGTGGCATCTCACATGGTTCCACCTTCTGGTAATGTTACAAAGATTACCTGTGTCTCTTTTTCTGGGATTGGTGACCAACTTCCCCTGCCCCCGCACCATGCCCGCCAAACCACCACCTCTTCCTGGGAGAGCCTTTCCCGGCTTTTGGTCCCAGGACATTGAGCCTAGTCCAGCACCAGAAGAGATACAGCACAGGGAGAGGATTAAACTCACACTTGTGTTTGCCCTGCAAGTGCAAAACCTCTTTCCTCCCTTTCCAAATCAATAATTAGAAACCCTGGAATTACACGTTGAAGTTGTATAACCGGTTTGCTTGTTTTTGAGGACACGGTGGCTCGCCCGCGTTGACGCAGCAGCCTGGGACAAAGGTCCCAAGTGCCACCCGGGCAGGAGGGGAGCTCACCAGAGCCCAGGACACACGGCTGGGGACGTGGCCCGGGCCACCCTGAGCAAGCCGCAAGGGCATTTGAAGGACACCTCCGTTAGCGGAGGGTCCCGGTCAGTCTCCGGGCTGTGCAGCCGCGGGCGGGCCGAGGGCAGGGAGATCGCTCCCCGCCCGTCCCCGGTGCTCCGGGCCTGCCCCAGCCTCTCCCGCCGCCTGTTGCGGCTGCTCGCCGCCAGCGGCGGGTTGTGCATTTATAATACTGGCCTGCCATCTCCTGGGAAGGCCGTGAAATGCAGCACCGAGAGCCCGCACCGGAGCGGCGACCTCCAGCCTTGCGTGCCCCGGCCCCCTGACCTGCAGCCCAGCGCTATCGCGGGGCTCCTGCCCCAGCACCCAGGGAAACCGGTCCCACGCCGCATCTCTGCCATTCACAGGCCTCCTTTTTCGCCCCGTGAAGCCGAGATGATGTTCTTGCAGTACTTAATGTGAAAGCCAGGCAAAAAAGCGTACCACCACATGGCTGCTGCAGAGACCCGTCTAGACAGGGCCAGCTGCAGCAGAGCCCCGCAGCTCCAGTACATCCCCGTAGCAGCTGCCGGGGCGCCGCAGGGCACAGTGGGGAGGGCGACTGTCACCCCAACTGGTCTGCACTCACCAACGTACCCAAAACCAAAGGACTTGGAAAAGTTGATCAGGAGTTTTAAGTTTGCCTATAGCAGTTTTCAAAGCATCACAAAGCTTTGGTAGGTTTCAGGATGAGAAAAGAGCTGATACTGTGCAAATATTTTATAAAGGCAGCCTGGCCTGCTAGTGTCAGTGTCACCACGCATTGTCGAGTCTCACCCTTTAAAAAAACATGATGGGAATACTGTGATATTTCCAGCAGAAAGATATATCTGTTACTGTAACATCCACAGCCTGTAACAGAAGCCACCTGCTATCTAGCCTGAGAGACATGGGGAAACACAGTGTTTGCAGAGCACTTTGTACCTCTAACACTGTGCCAGCACAAGGCACTCTCCCTGCAATTCTTGTGCCGCTCCGTTGTTGGAGGCGAGGACAGTCATCTGCAAATGAGGCAATGGTGAGAGCCCACCGCAGCCCCAGGAGGCCACTATACCCCTTCTCATGCTGTTCCAAGCACTCTCAAAGCAAGCAATTCAATGTACCCACAGCTGGTCACTCCACAGCCATCACTACACGTGTTGCTTCTACAGCGACAGCGCAGCCACAGTGGTTTTGGGGAGAACACACCACACGCTGTTTGTGCTCAGGGCCCCTCCTCTGGAGAGCAATAATAAAAGGGCTCTAGGCCAGGTATGCAAATCATTTTTTTTTTATTGTGCTGGATGTGGGTGGGAATGAGAAACATCGAAGAGCATGGCTATGAGAGGAAATGAGCAGATGGCAGATTTTGCAGCTCTGAGCAACAAATTGTAAAGCAAATTGGCCCTTAGGCAGGCATTCAGACAGGAAAGGTAGGATCCAGCTCATAGTTGGGTGGCTCCAGATGGCTTTAACGTCCTTCCACAAAATCTATAGCTGCAAATTCTTTTAGCGTTACAGTCCTGCAGTTGATGAGTGTTCTAGAGCACACACCTATACAACACCAGAGCACCCCAGAGTCTGCTCCCTGTGAGCCCTCAATGGGCTTGGGTAGAGAGTCACCTTGCCCCTCCATGTCACCTGCACAGTCCCAGGTGGAAGAAGCACCAGGCAAGGTTCGTGGGTCAGCACAGCAAGCAGATGCCTTTTCTGCCTAAGAAAACCCAGTGATTAACATCTAAGTAGCAAGAGCTGGGGAGGAAGCAAAAGTCTTCAGAAAGAGGAGGAAGGTAACTGCTGGAATTAAGGTCAGGAACTTGCTGGCATTTGCTGACATTTTGTTCTGATGAGCTGGCAGAGCTCATGCTCTTCCAACACACACTTATGTATGCATTTGTTTACCTTCGAGGTGGGACTGGGGACCATTTCAGAGCTGTTTTTAAAGACACAGGCATATCTTTGCTATCCACTGGAGTGCAGACAAACTGTTACTGGAACAACCTGAAAACTCAGATTTTGTCTTCATAGACATTTTGATTCTTTGCATGACAATTTCCTTTCAATTTGCAGCTATCCCAGGTTTTTGGAAGCTCTCCCCAAACCTCAAATCTTGAAACATTTTTGTTTCAGATAGACAAACACATGGTGCTTCTGGAATAAATAAACTCCCCAAAGCAGAGCAGGTGCCAGCTAAAATTAGCATTCCTCCCTGCCAGCTTCACTACAGCCTGCAAGTAAGCCATGAGAGCCTGGAAGGGCTGGGGCACCCAGTGTCCCATTACTACTTCAGGGAGCTGGTGGCAGTGGAAGCCTCCCATAGGGATCCACATGTGGGAGCTACCCAGGACTAGGAGTACTCCCACAGCAGGCTGAAGCAATGCCCACATCCACTGAATATTTCACAAGCATGCAGGAGCCAGCCCATGCAATATCCATCTTATTCTAATCTCACTGGCCCATTAATGATAAACATACCTAAATGGTACTGTAAGAAATACACACTGCATATACACAACTCTTAACCATCCTCAGCATGATCAATTTTACCAGTTGCCAGTAAACTTATCAATAAATAGATTCGCTGCTCATTATAAAAATAAGTACTTACCTCCTCAATGTACAGTGCTTCCCATCCCCACAGTAAGCATAGGAGACAGCCCCAGGACTCAGCTCCTTCCCCAGAACCTTTGGGCTATATCTAAACACAGCTGGAAAACATCTGCAGCAAGCAGGGGTACAGATATAGTGTTGTGGTTTGGTGTTTTGTTGGGTTTGTTGTGGTGTTTCTTCTTTTTCTTTTTTTTTTTTTTATTCCCACCCAAAAACTCCTGCTACCCTCTCTACACAGACCAGACCACCCCACTGCAAACCTAGTCACATCCCCTTAAATAATCATTTCCCCAGGTGCCCACAATGAGTGAAACAAATTGCCCCACATGGCCTGCCATATTACAGAGGGGAAAAAATGGTGCAGAAGTGCAGGAAGCCAACAAGGGGGTTTGTTCCCAGGTGGCTGACAGGTTCTGCCTGTATAAGGCTTGGGCTGCCCATAGCAATGGGGATGGGAATTGCCATGGGCAGGTGTCCAAGAGGAGGGTGAGGACCTGAAGCAAGAGGGAGCTGTGCTAGCGATCCCACGGTGTGGTGGCAGGAGGGCTGCAGCAGCAAGCACCTGCTCCGGGTATGTGACACCACAAGGTGCTGGCACTGCGAGCCATCCGTCTGAAATCCATTCACGGTTTGTCTTGATGTTGTCCCCAAGGTAGGATCACTGCAGAAAGAAAGCTCTTGAGGTTGATTTTGTCTGAATATAAGGGAATTTATACAGCAACACCTCCCATCTCTTCATGAAGAGCCCAGGGCACCTGGGACTCCAGGCTAGCCTTGTCCCTATGGTCCCAGTCCAGAAGGCATGACTTTGGCAATAGCTTTTATGTTGCACCAGAGACAAGAAAGAATCTGAAGGAATATGACTGTTCTCAGCTTCTGTACCAAGGAGCAAGGAAGAGGAGCATCTTCTTCATTTGTGTGACAAGCAAGTAGCCATATTCAAATGATATGTTAATTGCTGCATCTAGCTGTCAGGCTTCTTGCAATCCCTCATAAATACAATACTTGGCACTCTTCATTTGGGAATGCAGCTTATGATCTTCAGACACGGTTCCCAAGCGCAAGACACCAAACTGACGAGGAGCTGTTATCCTGGGTGCTCTCCCCTGTGAATCACTGCAGCTAATTGGAACTACCTTTGATATGTTTATAATTTGCCAAGGCTTATTTGTTGTATAATCAGACACATGGCCTCTTCCTTTAATTGCCTTGTAAACTGCCAGAATGATTAATTCTGACACAAGCTTGTGTTTGTCTGGGGATTGACATGCAGTGACTTGTAAGGGTGGTGAGGCAAGGGCTGGGACACACCCCATCAGGTGGGGGGAGCATCGTTCCTGCTAGGTGTAAGCAGTTAGTCCTCACCCTTGAGAAACATGAGAGTATGCACTGCTTCCCCCATGCAAGGGGACATGAAAATCCCATGGGTGCCTAAACCACAGCTGTGCCTGTGCAGTAACTGTGCCTGTGGACGAGCGCCTGCCGATGGATGCAGCCTTCTCAGAAACATTCCTTGTGCCCAGCCCCACTGGAGCAAAGTCCATGGCAAATGCCACCCTCAGTGCTCACGCACACTCTTGGGTGCACATGTTAACCCCTGCCCTCACCGTGGAAAACCTCCCCTAGCTCTGCCCTGCTCCCACAGCCATCTTCCCACAGCCTGTTGAAAGGCAATGGCCTGTGAAGGCAATATTTCACTCTCCCACATATTTTATATGCTAATGCTGTGACTGATAAATTCTCCTATGGGACCTCTCACGTCTGGGCAATGAGCATTTCTATGTTTGCTGCTCAGCTTTCTTGCTTGGAGATGTACTGATATAAAAAAATATATTGTCAGCCCCCAAATCTCAGTATCTGCAAATGCTGGGGGAGAATTAGAGCAGCACAGTTAATGGCCCCAGCTTTCATCATTACGAAATTGATATAATTTCACTGTGGGTGGACACTGGTAAAAGGAGGGACAAGCAGCTCAGGTGGGTGCCTGAGTGCTTAGCTGCTTGCTGCTGATGGGGCATAAGGACAGATGGGTGGAAGGAGGTGTGGGGAGAGATGTGGAAATGCACCGGCCATGTCAGCGGAATGACAGCAAATGGGGGACATGGGGATGTGGCTGCAGGTGGTGTGATGGAGACAGGGGAGTGACCAAGCCTCGCTGGAGGAGCTGGGAGTTGGGATCCAGAGAGAACTTTTCCATGACCTCAGCTGAAGGTGACACCCAGAGAAGGGTCATCTGTCCAAACATATGGGGCACGGAATTTGCCCTGGGCTGTGAGCGAGTGCCTGGGGTTTCAGAGGACCATGTGTGGGGGAACGTGCCTACATCCCCAGGCACCCAGGATTTGCTTCCCCGCAGAAGGCTTTGGTGCTGGTGGCAGCATGGGCAGGTCAGTGGTAAGAGCAGCATGCCAGTGGGAGTGTCCAGCAGGAAGAAAGCTCTTGAGATTGTCCCTCTCTTGCCTTACCTCTGTTCTAAGGACAAGGTTATTCTGGAAACATACTGTAAATGGAAAAATGCCCACAAAGAAAAGAAGGCAAGGTGGGAAGAGGGTGGGTGTGGGTGCTCAGCAGAAAGGCAGCAGCTACACACCGGAGCCATTGGTTTCCCACTTAATTTTCCCTTTCTGCTGCTTTTTGGGGCCTGATTAGGCATCAGCTGAAGCCTGCTGTAGCTGGCTCAGCCCCCTCCCAGTGCCAAGGGAAAAATTAAAGAGGACTTTGTTTCCAAACAATTGTAAATGCATAGTTTGAGAATCTGTAATTTAAACTCAAATCCTCCTCCTGCTAACAGTGATGGATGGCTTTTTCCTACTGCTTTGAGAGCCCTTGGATCCTGAACGGCAGATGCCTTCCTGATTTATGGCTTGCCTCTTCATCCGACAGGAAACTAACAGCCCAATTCTAATTACCTCTCTCTTATTAGGATGGTTTCCTATATTGCTTCCATCTTATTACTGGGGCTCCCCACTCCACCTTTGTGCAGCTGACTTGTGTTTTATGGGTAACCTTGGCATGGATTCAAATAATCTCTGTTGCACTCTTTTCACTTTCACTGGCAAATAACTTTATGTGTACTATAGATGAATGGCATACTAGAAACTGTATTTTTTTCTGAGCAGCTCAGTCAGTGATGGGGGTCAAAATGTGGGGATGCTGGGGGGAAGGAGAAAAGCCAATGCCAGCAGTATTTGCCTGCCTTTGAAGGGGTTGACAGAAAAGAGGGAGGGATGGGGGCACACGAGGCACTAAAAATAAATGTTCTTCTTCCTAAAGAGAATCTTGCTGGTTCAACTCTTTCTCATTCTTTTCTGTGTGAGAGTGGTTAATTCTCCTTGGGAGCCCATTCACTCAGCAGATGTTGCTTTTCTTCGTGTGATTAGCCTGAAATCAACAGAAAATAATCCTGTCCTTTGACAAATATTGGAGCACACAATTCCAGTGTTACAAGGTGCTTCAGCAGCCCGAACAGATGCTGAAATTACTGTCTGTAAGAAAAGCACACATGGATGTATTTATGCTTTTAAAATAGCACATTGACTGAGTTTGTGATGATGTGAGAAAAATGCCTGTTTGCATCTGCAGAGCTGGGGCTGGCCGGGGCTCCCCAGCAAAAGGACCCTGACATCCTGGAGCGAGTATAGTGAGGCCACCACTGCGGTCAGGATGGGAGCACAGGCTATACGAGGAGAGGCTGAGAGCTATGTTAGCTCAGACAATGGAAGTGGATCCATCCAAAAAGCCTCTGCCGTGTGCCTCCCGTTTGGCACAGGCTGCAAAGCTCCACCCTGTGTTCACTGTCTTGGCCGTTCAGCTCATCCTGACCAAGGGGCAAATGCTGCCGGCCAGCAGTGATGATACTGGTAGAAATTACCCCCATAGACCTTAGTGATGCCCACTGGCTGAGGGCTTCTGGCTCATCATGAATTCTTAAAATGAGCTTGTCAGCTGCGCTGTAATTCACCTAATGTGTCTTTTCCTGATAACTTTTAAATTCAGGTTGTCGTGCTATCAATCAGGACTCAAATGCCAGCAAAGCCCAAGTATTTCATGTCTGTGTCATTACCTTCACCAGCCAAAGTCACAATCTCATCAAAGAGCAAAATCAGAATTATCTGATGAGCACAGTGTTCTTGTAAAAGCCAGAGAATGGGGATGAATTTTCTTCCTATCGCCCACTCTAAAACTATTGAATCCCAGTAAACTTGCCCTTTATTTGCTGCTGTGAAGATATGAGGGATGCTATTCTCAACACTGTCCCAGTCTAGCCCTCCACCAGCTCTTTTATAGCCCTTCAGTCAATGTGTATAGCTGGAGCACACTCTGATGCCCACCTCTTCTCTCCTCCCTCTCATGAGATTTGGGAAAATACAGCTATTTCAGATCAGCCCCCTCCTGCTTGTGCTCTGTAGCTGGAGGTAACCTCCTGATACAGGGATGCCTGTGTCACTGCTGTGTGGAGCCCAGACCTCAAGCTGGTGCTTGCTGCTACCACCAGTCACGTCCTCCTACTTGTTCAGGTGATAATTTTCCCCACCATGAAATCCTTTGGGTCACATAACACGTTCTTTTATTTCAACTAATTTGCAGTCAACGCCGTTTCATATTTCAAAGTCACTTCTCATGTACCGAGGAGAGAGGAGAGAATAGCCCACGAGAGCTTTCTTGAAGGTGGTGTTTCTAATCTTCCTCTCAGACATATGAAAATGCAAATCCTTTCTAAATGGCATTAGATCATTGAATCCAGAAATATATTTGTACAGCTAATTTGTTACTGGTCCCTGAAATCATTGACCTGCCTCAGTGCAGCACTGGAGTGCTCTCTGCTGTGATGGCTCCAAATCGGCACCTCCCCACTGGCTGAAGCCTCATTGGTTACAGAGAGCTGGTGCAGCTGGAGTGCCCGGGTGGGCTCACCCAAGCAGGCCTGACCCTGCATGGCACCAGGATGCTGACACCAGCCCTGGTAAACTTCTCTTCCTTGCCCAGATCCCACGACTGTTTCAAGGAATAGGCGCTCTGCCAGTTTATGCTGCACTGCAAGCTAGCAGTGAGCTGCACTGGCCCAGCGCCCGCTCCCTCCGGCTCCAGGGGAAGCTGGGGACAGCCCCTGCAGATGGGGAGACATGAAACCCATTAATCATCTCCCCAGTGCTGTGCTGTTGCATGAAATTGAATTTAGCACCATTAGACGAGCAGCTTCTGAGCAGCCCCTTGACTCCTGCTGAAACCACTCTCCCATTGCAAAGCTGATTAACAGAGTGTGTCCACAGTATTTAATTAACCTAATGAACCCTGACGATAAAATTAGAGTCCACTTAATTCCTAGTCCTCCACTGTGGTGTGTGGGTGAAGCAGCTCACGGTGCCACATCCTGCAGCCACTTTGCAGTGGGTGCGAGAGACCCGGCTCCAGGGCTGGGCGCTCCCATGCAGCCCTGGGCTGCAGGGAATGAATCAGTCTCTTTTCCCACTGCGCATGTAAAACTCTTCACAGCCCCAAAAGAGATGATTAGAGGTAATGGATCGACAACTCGCATTGGAGCCATTAACTGGTCCTCACACCCTGGGGGCTGGAGTGCCTTCTGCTTCTGCAAATGACCCCAGGTCCCACCTCAAGGCATTTCTCCTCATAGGAAAGGATAACAAACGAAAGGCTCGGGCAGTCTGGCAGAGTCTGTGGTGTCCAGTTGTGCTGCCCTGGATGTTACAGATGCTGGTGCCTGTAGGGAGAAGGGGTATGATGGATGGGGCGAGGAGGTGGGTACCCAAGCTCCTGGCTGGGCTCTCCGGGGCTGGCAGGGCCCTGACAGGTGTGCACTCCCGCCATAGATGGCAGCAGCCGTTTGGGTTGGCGCTGCCAGCCCAGCCTGAGCTCATCCTTCCTCTGCAGTTGCTCCAGACTTTTGGAAGGAAACCGATGAAGCAGAGAGGTGTTTTTTCTGGTATAAACAGAGCTCTGTCTCAATGAGAGCAAGCTGGGAGCTGGCTGCAGCAGAGCGTGGGCTGCCCCCTGCTGCGTTCAGGGTGGCTGGGGAGCAGAATTGCCAAGCACTCAGTGCAGGTACAGGGCAACTGCAGGTGGTGTAAACTCTTCAGCACTTGATGCTTTCTAGTTATGTCTGGGTTTCTGTCTGTGAGAAGATGGATCATCACTTGGCCAGAAGTGCTGGGCTTGAGGGAGGAATCATCAGGCAAGCTTCTCTGGCTGAGGCTCTGCAGATCATAATAGTCCCTTCTGGCCCTCATGCTTATGAATCTATAAACCAGATAATTACTAAAATAGCTATGCCATTTCCCTGTGACATAACAGTAATTTAAAATATATTTTAATATACAAAATTAAAAAGAGAAATGTCCCTGGGAAACAGAAATGTCAAAGAGCATCAGTTCTGCCACTTTTAGCAGACCAAGTGGCTTTTGCAGTGGAAGTGCTGTTTTTAGAAAAAGGGGAAAAAGCCCCTCTCCCCTTCCAGGTTCCCAGGATCCTCGTTCCCTGACCAGAATGACATCCACCTCTCCACTAACCCCTACATCTTCCAACCTCTTCAGTATTCAGGTGTGTGGTGAGAAGTGAGAGTGGTGTAGCATCAGGTAGTGATCTAAGGGAAAGCTGCCTTTCCTCACTGGAAGTCAGTTATTCCTCTTCTGCCAAATTTCTGGAGTCCACATGCTTGCAGTCTTCTTGGGTGCAATGACAAGGTGGAGGACTTTAAGTGACCAATTTAAAAGCAGGTTTGATGACTGGGGAACCTCATCCTACACTTGCTTTGTGCTTGGCCATCCATAGGCCGCTCTGTTCTGAGAAAAAGATCCAAAACACATGGGAGAAAAACTCTTCTGAGCCCAGAACAAAGAAGAAATATGATGCACTTATTCCTGGAGACAGCGTTGCAGAAACATGACCCTAGCATAAGAATTTGTGGCAGCCATTTCCTGTCTGGATTTCAGTATGTCTTTAAAGTCTCCAGGTCTGGGATTGGGGCATTGAGACTGGGGAGAAGCAATAGTTCAGCTGTTTACAATTGCAAGATGAAAGGAATAGGAAAAAAGTGAAAAAAGTAAAGGAGAAAATTAGTAAGATGCTTTTCAATTTTGAACTTGTAATAATTTATATTGTTGCTTGTCCTGCAGATAAGCAAATGACAGATACTCCAAATCCACCCAGGTGGAGTTATTTTGTATGCTTTCAACATGGAGAGAAATGAAAATGAAGTCTAACAAACAAGGCTCCTGAACTCTTTCTTTACTACCCTCAGAGACAACTGAAAAGCATTTTATTTCCTGCAACCCAAGAGCATAAACTGCACTCAGACACTTTATAAGACTCGCCAGACGTCTTTCTGAAAAGCTAAATAAGTAGGACAACATCTTCAAGAAGCAGAATTGGAACCGCATGAGCAAACTGCCTGGCCAGAGCTGCGCCGTGCCTCTGCCTGCTCTGATTTCTGCCCCATTACATGGCTCTTGCTGTTAGCAAAGCAGAAATGAGCCTTTGATGGCATTATCCATCCTCCCAAGCAGTGGCAGTGCCCCGTGCCTGCCTGTCTCCTGGCAAGCAGAGGTACAGGGCTTGTTTTGGCACCTACACATCCTCTTTTAAGAGGTCAGAGCTCCTAGCACAGCTGGAGGATCAGATGCAGAGGTTGCTGTCCTTCTGTGGGGGGATGCTGCTGTCTGGTCCCTCTTCCAGGGCTGCTCAGCAAGACAGCAGAAGTTTGAAGGGTCTGTCTATCAGAGCAGCCCCTGTAGCTAATGCAGCGAGTGTGTGGGGTGCTGTGTGCCCACCCGTGAGTGCTGAGCTCCTGCAGAGCGTGGGAAGCTTGGTGAGCCATTGCCCAGGGCAAGATTATATTTAGGATGGCTTTTGTTTACGTAGAGGGAAGATAGCCAGATTAGCAAGCACGGTGGCTTCCCCATGGGAGCAGTTTATGGCTCTAAACAGGGGACAGAAAAGCAATTCTACCTGCAGGCTGTACGGCATGGGAAGGGGGCTGTGCTAACCCACAGCACAGGGGGAACTGCGGTGTTCAGGGTAAGAATAAGCAAGAATTAAGAACAATAAGCTCTGACCTAGCTACTCAGAGAATATAGAGATGATGGGGACACCCCCTTCCACATTATCATTTTTTCCTGCTGGATTAGGGTTATTCAGAAAAGTGGAGCAGGCGAGGGAATATTCACTTGCCCCATGCAGGTGAGAAATAGGGATGTCCCGGCTGCCCCTGCAGCCAGGCAAGCAGGTCCTCCCAGAAGACTTCCAGATGCTCTTTCTTCTCTTGCAAACAAGAGCCACGCCATTTGGGCAGCTTTGCTTCTTTGCCATACATGTTAATCTTGCAGCAAAAGTATTCAGGGAGCAAACTACCTGTGTTAAAGGGAGACTTCAGTTAAGCAGGAGCTCCCAGTGCCTTCAGGAAAGAGTTGTGGGTAGAGGAAGCTGTTGGCTTGGGCATCTCCTCTCAGGTCTGCACTCTCCAAACTCTTTGCCATAGGCAATAAAACCTTAAAAGTGCAGGAAAGGTTCCCATGTGTGCCAACTCCTGTCCTGCTCCCTGGGCATGGGAGACACCATGTTCAGGGAGCATTGCAGGGGGAACGGGCTGGATCCTGTGTACGGATGGACAGCTCATTTCTGCACAGAAGGCAGAATTTCTGTATCAGACACGGAAGCTGGAAGGAGCCCAAAAACTGCAGCTGTGTTGAGCAAATTGGATCATTATATTAGAAACCGAACAGGAGGAATCTGTGAACAAGAGCAGCTTGATGCTAGATATTTTTCATCTGAAGAGGGATTCAACAAGGCAAACCCACTTCCCACCGTTACCTTGGCCACAAGATGATGGAGATGACAGTTTGATATTCACTTCCATCATACCTCCTTCCATCCATGCAAACAGCCCGTCAAGGCTTCTCCCACCCCTGCCTGCCTCTTTGGCTGATGCGATCCTGTTGGGAGCACACAGAGCACCCAAGCCCTGGGAGTCTGGAGAGCAGAAGGGCTGAGACACAAATCAAGGCAAGACATATCAGTGACAGGAGCCCCCCACAACCTCATGCACTTCCCCAAAACCCCTGTACTGGGGCCAGGGCACAGGCAATTAGAGACAGACATTGGCGCTGCTGCGGGGGGATGTCACAGATCCACCTGGTTCTGGATTCCAGGACCCACCCTTGCGTGCTCACTGTGCTCTCTGCATGTAGTGGTGAGGAGCAGAGCAGGGAACAGAAGGGCATGAGCTATCCGGGCTGCCACACTGCAGGGTGGGGCTTTTGATCATGCCCCATGGCTTTATTTAGGAGAGAAGTGGCCTGCAGGCCCATAGGGGAATTAGTTACCGGCACAGTCAGCTGTGACTCCACTTCTAGCCCCTCTCCTAGGGGCAAATCCAGGCCCCTGCTTTGCTGGCCACCTGAAATGGGAGATAGGTTCTTCTGCAGGATGTATGTGATTGTGCCTGATAAAAGCCCCAGCCAGCCGGAGGCATCCAGGACATAACCCAAGACTGTGCAGGGCTCGCCGGTGAAGTTTGACCAGGAGCTGTGCTGCCTTTGGTCATTAACTCGTGGGGATGGCAGCACTCCCAGCCTCCAGCATCAGCTCCAGAGGTGAGCCCGCCTGCTAAGGTGCTGGGGGCTCCTCTCACCTTTGCTGGCACAAGCCTGCTGGAGCAGGCTCCCAAGCCTGTTGCAGCACACGCGGCAAGGGGAGTTTCAGCTAAATGTCAGCTGTGATTTGGCATTTTATCTCCAATGAAGGTGAGTGACCTTTCTGACTGCGGCCAGCGTGTGTTCTCGGCCCCACAGCAGCAGGCTCAGGTGGCTGTGGGAGGAGGCACCAGGCCATGCACTGATTTTTGGCAGGAACAACATTCATTCTTTGCTGTTTGCTGTTTCTTTGCTGCCCTTGAGTCATTGTTAAATTTGTCAAGAGTGATTTATAACTGTGTCAACAAGTGGGATCCACACTGCTGGTCCAAACAGCAGGGAGGAAGTGGGGAATAGCTCCTGAGACACAGACAATACAAACTGGAAGACTTGAAAAGAGAAGCACAGCTACTCTCCTAAGCCGCAGGCTTGCCTAGTTGCATGTTGCTGTAATTGCTCTGCATTTCCCAGGGTCTGACATCACCCCAGGGCATTTCTCTTGTGATTCAAATGTGGCTGAGTCTGTTTGGTAGGGATGAAATTCAGACTACGATTCACAGGGGTTCAGAATCTTCAGCTTGTTTTTGCAGCCTGCCAAGAAGCAACATGCTTGTCTCCCCAAAGATGTCACAGCAATTCCCTTTCAGAAAAGGCTCTGCATGTTGAACCACAGAATCACCAAAGGTTGCAGTTTGGTCCCTAGTCCAGTCCCTGGCTAGGGATAGGACTATCATCAGTGCTAGATCTGGCCTTGACTGTCTTAGTAGCCTTTTGTTTCTCCATGTCTCTCCTGAACTGGGGGCAGAGGCCCAAACAGGGCTCTGTGTCAGGTGCGGTCTTGCCAGTACCAAGCAGAGGGGGTTAATAACTCCCCTCCATGTCTTTGCCTCGCTCTTTCTAAAGCAGCCCAGGCGTATGGTTGCCTTGCTCTGCGGCGTGTCTGCAGACCAGCATGCCTGTGGGCCTGTTTCTGAGGTGCTGGACACAAATCCATCTCCTACCTGAGCTGACAGAGAGCTGGCCACCAACCGCAGGGTCACCCACCATGGAACAAATGCTCTGGCTTGCAGTACATAGAGCCGGTTCAATGCATGAAGGAGATGACTGAGCTTCTGCATCACCTCAATCAAATCAAACACCCTCTCCTTTGCACAGTACTGAAGGGTTCAGCAAGCCAAGCCAAGGAAAGACATGATTCACTTTTATTTAACATCACTCATCAGTGCCTGCACAGCCCTTCTGCTCCATTGGAAATGTTACAGAGCCCTTCAGCTGGCATGAGGCACTCCTTTCTTGTGGCAACAGGCCCTGCTCCTTGGGTACTTTTCTACCTGCTCTGACTCCAAGCAGAGGATTGTGGCAATTCCTGCTCACAAATCCCCGCCATAATGCTTGTCTGAGATTGGGTGGGGAAGGACATGTTATCGCTCCCTGGAGACCATTGGAAGCAATATTGGGCATGCATGACATTTTCCTTCTGCTTTATCACTGGAGCAATCTGGACAGACAGCAGTTGTCTGATGGAGTTAAATACCGCTGCTGCCATGTAGTTGCATTTAGCTGATGTTTATTTCCCATCAACAGAATTACTGTAACCACAAATCTATAACCACCAATAAAAAACAACAATGGAAGCGACTGCATACTGGAGCAATGCATCCCATTGCCGTGAAATGCATCCATGAAAACAGCTGTTCTCCCTCCTTTACTTTCAATAGGTAAAGAAATTGCCACATATTTGTACTGTAGGATCTCAGACCCAGGTGGGTCCTCTTACCATCCATATGGCCTGGGGAGCATGTCATGCCAGGTCTGAGGTACTGGAAAAATCCATTCTCTATTTCCCTGTAAAATTTCCATATGATGAATGGGTTCTGCTCCTCATTAGGGGCTATTCACATGTGAGTCAGCTGTGGTTGAGCTGATTTAAATGTATCATCCTGATAATAAAACCTGCTGGTAAAAAAATTACCTTAATGAGAAATCCTCAGAAGGGTTGGAGTGATTGTCCTCATAGCACTGCAGAAGAAACTCTTACAGGGGAGCATGGGTGTCTGCTAGGCAAAGGAAGATGTTTGCTAAAGTCAGTAGATGCTGCACTGGGGAGGGTTTTGAAGCTGTAGGGAGGGCCTGCTTGCAGAGGAGTCCCACTGCCATGCCTCCTTTCACATGTGAAATGGCTTACAAATAATCTGATTCCTATGGCTTGACAAATAGTGTGCTCTGGGGCTGTTCTGCAAAGGGTTACATCCAAGCAGGAATTCCCCACTCTTCTCCTTTCTTTCAGCATCCTCTCACAAACATGGCCTATTACTGTCATTATTGTTATTGCTGTTATTATTATTACGTATCACTTTTTAATTGCCTGGTAAATTTGCAATAGCTTGGAGAAAAAAACAACAAAGGAGAATGTGTAATTTGAAATGCTAAAGAGAACAAGAGTAAAGACAGGGAAAATGCAGCACATCCAGTATGATTATTGAAAAGGTGATGAGGACATTCTTAACCTTAATTACTTCAAATCAACTCATTTTGTAGAGTGTGTAGGTTTACGAATCAGATGAAATGTAAATTGATTCATAATTTCCTTTAATTTTTGGCTCTTTGGAGAATTTAAATCCATATTAACATAACCTGTACCAGCCAGTTACTAAGAGACAGGAAAAAATTAGTATGGGTGAAGCTGGAAGACTGGCATTTTAATATGTTTGAGCCCGGCTGCTGCATGGAGTTTGTGATTGGGACTCATCAGTGCTGAGTTGCTCCCAGCCCCCCTGAGCTCCTGGCTGCTGCTGCCTCCTGTGGGACTCCCAGCATGGAAAATGGAGGGCTTGGGGAAGAGCGAGGTGGGCACCGGTAGAGGACATGGTCTGAGCTTGTTCCTGCTGCTCCACAGAAATAAAAGCAGGTTAAGAGCTAGTAGAAAAGTTAACATCATCCATCACGCAGGTGGAGATCCATTGCCCAGTCCCCTCCGGGCAGCCTCAACTTGCTTTTTGCAAGTAGTTTTCCTTCCAGTTTTGTGACATTCTCCTCATAATTTGCTCTCTTGAAATTATCCCTCTGGTGCCTGCTTTTGGCTACCCAGAATTGCACAGTAAGGGAAATGCATGACTCGGTCATGTTGTGCAGTGCTGGAAAATAAGTGTCTCTCTGTAAGTCCAGTACAAAAGGACTGCATAGAAATTTTACAAGCTTCTTGCTCTCTGCCACTTGATGTCCCGAGCCAATTGGTGATGCAAAGTGACACCATGACTCCCAGGGACCAGCTCTCTGCTGTGGCAGGCTGCACAGGGATGTGCAAGCCTCTGAAGCACTGTATGAATGTAACACCGGCATTTGTCATTTCTGGTTTCAAAGAGAAAGCTTTCCTTTAAGAAATAAGCAAATACAAGAATTACCTGCTACAGAAAAAAAAAGTAATCAGGTTTGCTGGACTGCAAGAATAAGCATGTCTATGAACAAAATTGCTTTCTTGCTCTTTTTATTTGTACCAAGCCTGTGTGGTAGCTGTTTCCTTTGCTGTGCACCTGTAGGCTGAGGGGGGATGTGGACAGAGGTTTTGGGATGTTACATTCAGGCCCGTCCAAGGCACCAGTAAACTGCTGCAGCGATCTGGGCTGACCTTGCTTGCAAGTCCTTTTGGGCAGTGCCAAATGCCTTTCTTTAGAGACAGCTCTTATTTCAGGTTGGACAAAAACCAAATGTAAAAAGCACACAGGACAGCTGGCTGTGTGGGAAGCTGGCTCTGAACGCTCTCACTCTGCGATGGGAACACTTCATTACCATTTTCCCTTGTCCTGCACGTTGTCCTCCTTGAGTCAGCTGAACTAATGTGTGTTAGGCAGCTCAGGCATCTCCACCACTGCCAGCGCTGGCAATGGCTGGTGCACAGAGCTCAGCAGTGATGAATGTAGCCACCTGAACAAGCCACCGTGATGCTCTTCACCTGGTCGCCGTGCCAGGTCCTGCAGCCAGCGGTGGGGAAATGTGGGGAAGCAGCAGCAAAGTTGCTCCCAGACCAGGCAGATGTCAGCAGAGAAACATTCTGAGGTGGCACTTACTGTTTGCCTTCCTGGCTGCAGTTTCATTGCTGTTCCCAGCACGCAGGGATTATTATTCCCTTGCAAGAGTGCCAAGGCAGGGGAGATGCACATACCCCATAGGGAAATGTGGTTTGCAGCAAAAGAGCTGCATGGATACGTTCTTGCTGGTGTTTTAAGTGCGCTGAGTAAAACAGCAGGTTATGGTAATATTAATCCAATAAAGCAAAATCAATAGTGGAATCCAGTTCAGGAGCGAGGGATTTCACGGCTGCCTCTTGCAAGTACAAACACACATTATGTCATCAGCAGAGCAGTAAATCAGCATTTCTGAGACCAGCTGCCCAATTACTGAGGCAGTTAGATTATGGGAACTGTAAATTAGATGTATGCAAATACATAGCGTAAGATAGTAAAATAAACACCTCCAAGAATTACTGAGAAATCTCTGGACTGAGTCACTGACCAGGTAGCTAGCCAGGTGTGCAGGTCACAGGGCATGGAGCAGAACATATGTCTGGATGCTCCCTACCATCCCCAGGGCCCTGCCAGGCCAGCTCGTGACCTGCAAGACCCCACAGATATGCCTTGCAGGAGCACCAAGTTCCTGGCACAGACTGGGCTGTCTAGCAAAACGCATCTTCTCCATACACTGCTTTACATCTTCTTCAGGGTCCTTTGGTGGTGTGCACCTCTGGGTTTCTACAAAGCTAGAAGCTAGGAGCTACAAGACAGGGCCAGCTCCATGCTACGAGTCCTGAAGGTGAGGTAGCCATCACGTGTTCTTGCTCTGAACTGTGTCTTTACTGAGCACATGCTGTGCTGAGAAAAGATGTCAGTTTTGTCTTTTCAATAGCTTTAAAAAAATGAACCTTTGTAATTGCTTTCCTCCATGTAGAATTTCTTCCCTCTATCGTACTTACAGAGGTAAGGTAAAGCTGCGATTCAGAGGGAAGCTGAAGAATTTAAAACAACAATGATGGGAGCACTCAAAGCATATGTTTGTGCCCACAGAGGTGATGAGGAAAAGTAATTCATTCTGTGAATCTGCAAGGGAATACACCTGTGCCAGAGCACGCCATGAAAGCCTGCCTAGAGCACACCTTCTCCTGTGCCTTTTTTAAAGGACTTCCGCTCACCTTCTTTTTCTAGTTTTGGTTCACTTATATCTATTACCTTAATTCCCAGGTTTTCCTCCTGCTCCATCCACTGCTTTCATTCTCCACAGGTCTGCCCATCCACTACTTCCTGCTCAGGACAGCCCTTCTTGTGCATGGCTGTGCTTACGTGCAAGTTTGGGGGCTGGAGGGATTTGTAAGTTTTCTGTTTTGAGCACCTGCATAAGTTTGAATGAGGGGGGTTTCCTGCTCATCTGCAGAGAACACCAACATTTTGTGGGTGACCTGACTCTGAGAGGCACTGAGCCTACTACGTGTCTTGGTAATCTCTTAGATAGCCAACTGTTCCTACAAGCAAAGTGCTTATTGCATTTTCAGCTTGAAATTTGCTGAGTTTTCAGTGCTGGACATTGTGGTGTCTTCATAATCTACTGCAAAGACCTATTTAATGTCATACATCATTTCCATGGACAGGCGCTTAAAGACTGTGATCAGGTTTCTTCTTTACCCAGCTCTTTAATAAGCTAGGCAGATTGAGCTCCTTAAATCACTCTTCGGTGTAAAGACAGTTAAAGAGCTAATTACCTTGGAAGCAGGACTTAGAACCCAAAGCAACATGAACATGGCTTGGCAGAAGTGACTTTTAGCCCAGCTTCCTAAGGAAAACAGCACTGGGCTGTTTGTCTAGTGCTTGTCTGTCTGTCAGTCCTATCCTATTCTCTCCTCCTCCTCTTCATCTCAACCTGTTGCAACCCTATTTGCCAGAGGGATGTAATGCTGTGGAGATGCATACTGGAAACCTCCTGGGTACAGAGACCTGACAGTTGTAACTCTCCCAGTTGTAACAGGAGGAGCCTTGTGCCCCAATTACTGTGATAAGCTGTGGGTTTATTGTGTGCCTCTCACAGTGATGACAAACCAAAGGCACCCTGCCGAGGGAGATACTGATAGTGAATTAATAGCAGCTAGCCCGAGATGAGCACATTGAGGAGAATGACAGGCTGCTGGTCCTGGCTATGGAGAGTTCCTTGACAGGAAGATGAAGCCTCCTCAGATTACCCGGGGTGCTCTAGGGGCTGAGGCCGGCGCTACAGGGGTAGCAGTCTGCAGCGGTGAGCAGAGTGTGGCTCCGGGGTGAACCTCCCTCCCACTGCACCTAATTGCACCCACCAGGGCCTCAGCCCCAACAGGAGGACCCTTGATTTCACTGATGTTTTGGCCGAAGGCCAGGGTTAGGTGTTCCAGCAGGACCAACAGCAGCGGGGGAGAGGAGGAGATGTTTCCCTCACTCTGGTGCCCCAAGGACCCCCATGCTTCAGCAGTGCAGCATCATCTCCATTTGGTCTCTGGCCTGTAACTGGACGAGGAAAGCTTCAGGGTAGAACCTTCTTGCTGCTTTCCCTTTGTGGTGCCTGAGCTGCACTAGCTGAGGCAGCAAAGAAGAGCAGCCCAGCTCAGACCTCCTGCTTGCCCAGAGGGACACTGCCTTCCACACGTCTGCCACAGCACATGTGCAGCTGTAGCGAGCGAGAGCCTCTCTGCCATTTAGTCCCCCCTGCAGTCCCAGTGGGATGTTTCCAAGCTTAGCCTGGCATCGCGACACTGCAAAAATCTGCTGCCAAAGCCAGTGTCTGCCAGACCAGAGAGTGGGTTAAAAATAACCCTGCATCCGTGGGACTGAGACTGGAAACTGCTCCCGGGCAAAACATGGCTGTGCTCCCGAGCGATGGAAGGGGAGACGGTGTGTGCTGGAGGCCAGGCAGGAATTTGGAAGGAGTTTGTTGAATTTGCCATCATTGGTCCCTGGGGTCAAGATTTCATGCCATGACCTGGGGCTGGCAGGCTCTGTTTCTGCTGCAGGACATGGGTGCTTGTCCAGCAGGCCATGCTCAGCAGAGCAGCACGAGCGGAGAGGACAAGCCACTGCTTCTGCTCCCCCAGCCTGGCCTCTTTTAATTTGTGTCTGTTTTAATTCTAACTATCCAAATCTGTTTTAATTGGCATCCAGCCAGGGTCAACCTGCCACAGACAGTTCCCAGTGAGAACTGCTGTGCTTGGGGCAGGGGGTCTGGTCCCCACAACCTGTCAGGGACGTGGATGTGCTGAGGGAAAGGCAATGGGCCCCATAGTGCAGGGGGAAAGGGAGGCTGTTAGCAGAGCCTGGTGTTGGCAGGGAAACGATGCTGCGCTTCCATCCCATAGCTGGAAATTTAAATATTTCATTATGCATTTATTATAATTTAGTCTCAAGCCAGCCAAGTGTGTAATGAGTTGTACCAGGACCGGCATAGGGAAATGCAGCTCCTGCCTGGCACTAGCTGCTCACCCACCCCATGTGTCCTTGGGTGGTGAGACTGCCCTTGTCATGGATACTAGCTGCCCAGTGACCACACTAAGGACAGGGCCATTGGCTACCAGGCCTGGGCTAGCAGAGCTAGCACAGGATGTGTGAGAACTGCTGGCTGTCCCCAGAGGATGTGGTGTGGGAATGGGCAGAGACAGGAGCTCTGGGAGTGGTAGGATCTCACCAGTGACCCTTCCAGGTGGGAGGCGAGCAATGGGACTGGCAGAGCTATAGAAGCCCTCCTCTTCAAACTCCGAACCACAAAGCCATCGGCATGGTGGTGGCCCTTTGAGACTTTTGTGTGCCCTGTCAAATGCTGGAAGGTGCTGAGAGCCTCTGGACAGGGTCTTGTGGGTATCCTGGGGGCAGAGACAGGCTTTCAGAGCAGGCTGCTGCTGTCCCAAGGCAATAGCATATTCCAGAATTGTCCTCACAGTCCAGTCCTGGGAAATTGGCAAATGCAGAAAGAGAAGGAGGTGAGAGCCTAGGCTTTGCTGTAAGCTCAGCACTCTCCCCCTGCCCATGTATCATTGCCCATGGTCAGTGCCACTCCGAATGCTACCCATAAAACATCTACTTCTCCTCTTTCCTCCCTGTGTGAAAAACAGTTTGGAAGCAGGGGTGGTATTCCATGCAGAGATGCTGCTCTTTAGGCTGGGCTGCTCCAGAGCACAGCTTCTGTGCATGCTCCTCCACGGCTGGGCTGGCAGGTCTTTCTGACCATAGTTTCATGGAACAACAAAGCCAGAGCCACTTTCTGGCTAGTCCTGGTGTGCAGGAGGGGGGTGACACTCCCCACAACACCATGCCGCCCCTCGGATTTGCAACATCCCCCACAAATCTTGTCTGGAGCTGTCCTGCTCTCTTGTTTGCCCTAGAGGCTTGGATGTTTTTAATCCAGGTTTGATAATGCAATTAACTCCGATGGCCGATTCATGATGTCTGCTTTCTTAACAATAAGTTCTTTCGTAGTTCATTTTATGTTGCTTTCAGGGTTACACAGTTTATCCCACAAACAAGAGGTTGGGACAGTCATTAGCTTGTGAAATCAGAAACGCATGCATCAGTAACTATGGCAACTCCGGAAAGAACACCAGTTTCTAGTAAAATCAAGAATTAAGCTTACATGAAAATGCGGAAGTGGGAGAGCTCCTATCTGCTGAGGGCTTAACATTCATTTAAAAAAGCAAAGAATGGTCTGAAATACTCAGGTAAACTGAGCCTACCCAAAGCCTGGAGAGCAGGCAGCCCTGTGACCTGGCCATGCTGGTGTATCCCCACACGAGGGCAAGCCTGCTCGTGTCTGGAAAATAAATGCATTTAACAGCTGAGCCCACCAGCATCACCCTGAGACGTCTCGTGCTGCCCCTGCACTCCTCTGCCCACTCATGGGTGTTTGTCTTTCCCACGTGCAAGCCAATGCTGTAGTGTAGCTCACAGAGCAGTGAAGCTCCAAGCAGAGGGTATCTGCCGGGGGATGCTTGGAGCAGCATCCATAATTAATGCTGTAAAAACAACTCTGCCAGTTTGGGCTGTCTTATGATGTTAGGTGTCAGATGCCAGTGCAGCTGCTTTCCGTACAGCTTGTAGATACAGTGGTTTGCTTCACTGTGTGAAGACATCAGAGTCCTCTCTAAATAATTCAGGCTATATTTTGGCTGCTTCAGTATGTAAGGTCTCTTCCTTGCCGCGATGAAGAAAGTCTTTGCTTTGTGCTCTGCTTATTGCCTCTGCAATATTTCCCTTACCCATTTTATAATTGAAAAAACATAAACGGAGTAACAGCACAGGGAAGAAGTTCTTAGAGGCTGTCCCCTCTGCAGAGCGGTGAGACTGAGCCCTATTTGTCAGGGCTGGAGAGATTACATGTGTGATGGGTTGCTATTAATCTGCACGGTACCAGGCACCAATTCCAGGTGCTGCTCTATGGACAGCATCTGCTTGCACTGAGCAGGGATTTTAATGCCACACTGAACAAGGCACTATAAATACCTCAGCAGCCCAGAGAAAGGCAGGAATTAAAGGAAATTAAGTTTTTTGGAAAAGGATGCTTTTTCAGAGCTTGATTTAGTGATGCTAATACTGCTACCTGTGATTATGTTTGCCCTATTCCTAGACGCTTTTCCAGTGTAATCAGCCTCAAAGCTTTCAAATGGAAATCTTTCCTGCTGCTTTCTGCTTCACACTGATCTGGGAACAGGAAAGGGAAGGAAACAGTTGCTGGCTGGTGGGGGCCATGGGCGAATCAGGGATGGTCTTTGGAGGGTGGGAGCTGAGTGGTGCAGGGTGCAAGGCAAGCAGCATGCATGGGGAGTAGCCTGCGTACCTCTGCCTGCAGCAGGACACCCTGCTTGCCCAGGATCATCCTGGGTACCTGCTTTACACAGCAGTTCTGGTGTTGGGACACTGTATGAACTGCATACATTCTCCTTAAAAACATGTATATGAAACAACAGTTAAGAAGTTACCTTGCCTATTACAACTGCATTACAGCAGACATAATGCAGGTCGTTCCTGGCTGCAACAGAAGACATTTCCATTGGCTTGCCTCTGAGCCAGAAGACACTAGCTCTGCACCCAAGGGACCTTCTGCCACCCAAGCTTGTTGAGAACTACATGTTCCACCATTCTCTGTGTGCAGGACTTAGTGTGGGAATGCTGAGGCTGGCCCAGCAAGCTCCTAGCATGCAGACTAGCTTCCCGCTGTCTTTGCACCAAAGTGAACATGGTTAGACTGCATGGCTTCCATCAGCTAAAGCACCTGAACCTTGTGAGCTGCCTTCTTGGTAAATGCACTGCCAGTTATGATCCTCAAATGTGTTTTCAGGTGTGGGCCCATGGATGCACAAGCATAATTTGCATGGTGGACATTCAGAAAAATCACAGGGCGCATCAGGATGGTCTTGCACTCCAAGAGATCGAGCTTTTACGGAGAACCTGTATATTTCAGCTGAAAGATCATCAGGAAATGTTTACATGTTGAAAACTGATTACTTTGAACCCTCAAGATACAAATGTTCATGGTTCATTCACTGGGCTCATGAGAAAGATGGTACCATGTGCGTGGGGTGTGATTTGCAAAGGCACTTAGCATGAGTTTGAAATCCTGACCCAAATCCAAATTAAATACTTTTCTGCCAAAAGAGGTTTATTTTAGATGAGTTTTTACACTTACTGAGAGTACCTTGTCCTCTGCAAATTATCTTCAGGCTGGAAGTCTGTACATTTATTATACTGATAACAAAAGGAGCTTTTCCAAATGGCAGGGAAATGCCTTCCTTATTTTCTGCTCTTAGACATGATGCATTTCCTTTCCACCAACATTTTGTGAACATAAGCTGATATTCTTGAACATTCACAAATAAAAAGGGTCATAAATACTGAAAAGGCAAAGCAGATGGGTTCATGTGCAATAATATTGCAGATGCATTCATTTTATTCACCCTGTTTGATGAGAGTGAAGGCTCCTCAAGGCACGTTGGCTCAAGAGCATCTTGACTTCTGGATTGGATGTCTTTGATCTCACATCTGAGATTTGTCCCGAGTGCATTTTTTTTTTAGGAATTAAGTATTTATTGCAGAGGGAGAGAGCATCTCAGAAGCAGCCCATAAATATAGGCAAATGATGGATGGGTGCACTCAAGCCAGGGTGGCAGGATGAGGAACAGCAGCAGGACATTAGGATCAGAAGGGACAAAGCTGGCTGTCAGGAGCAATCACCAGCGGGAAATGCCATGGTCAGAAACACTTCCTGATGGGACTGATTGAAATTTTGCTGCCACCTTTGCTTTGGAAGGGCTGGGTGATGCACTAGGAATCTGCTGCACGGAGCATCCCATCATGGGCAGGAGCCTCCTTCCCCTTGGGCACAGCTAAAGTGAGCAAGAGCACCCTGACTGTCCAATGCCTGCGCTCTCCAGCACAGGGGAAGCTCAGAGGTTCCTTATTTGTATGGTTAAATAAACCTCCTCATGTGTCCTCAGCCCTGAGAGACACCTCTCCCTCTCCTGCTTCGCTTGCTCCAGCAAAGACAGAAGTTGCCCCCGCTCACTTTGCGCCTTATGCAGGGAGAGCCTAGTGCAGCAGGCAGGATTTTCTCCCTTTCAGGGGAAAGTGGTTAAAGATAAATTCTCCTTGGCCCCATGCCCAGCTGCCTTTGAAGGCTTCTTTCTCCTCTGCTGTTTTCTCCTTTGATGCAGTTGCTTTGATTTGCACTGCAGAGGCAATATCAGAGGCCTCCAGGTTGAAGGGACATGGGCTTTAGGGGAAGAGCAGCATCCTGCAGCACGGTCCGACCTGCTCTCTGTCCTTTTGCAGCATTGCACAAAGTGATAGATGCTGCTGGCAGCGGCTCTGGGGGGGAATAAATGTGGAGCTTCCCTAAGCAGGTCCTGGCTCTGCCCGTTTATTATTTTAAATCATGTTCCTGCTCACTTTGAAACATCTCAAAAAGAAAATAATACAACGGAAGACTGGTATCTGTGGGGCGCCACCAGGCTTGCCACCATCAGGTAATGCCTTTCCATTTGAGATCTATCTGTAAGCCAATTTTCAGTCTATAAACTGCACACATCTGTACCTCGTGTGTGTATTAATCAGGCTGATGGGTGATGCCATGGCAGATGCCTATGTGTAATGTCAACACATTTACTTTTATCAATCAAGCTTGTAACTACATGGAAAAAGAAACCCAACACACAGGATTTGACAAGATTCATTTTCAATTAAAACCTATGGACTGGAATTAATCTTCCATTGAACCAGCCAGGGTGCTCTCACATGCTTTGCAAGCTGCTCTGCCCATCACTGGCAATCATCCTGCTATGGCTACTCACTCCCTCCCAGCCCATTGTCCTTAGCTCCTGGGGACATTGCGGATGTGAAAGCGGATTTTACAGAGAAATGATCTGATTCTTCAGGCCTGTCAGGTGGAGAGGCTGTCACACAGCCACTCTGCATGATGGCAGCAGAAGGCACCTTTAGCCCAGATGTCTTCCTTCGTCATCCGCAGCTAGGGAAAATAATTTAAAAAGTGACTGACACCTCTTAGGCAACACTGGAAAGAAAACTCATTTGGAGATTATTTGGCGTCTGCTTCGTGAGTTTGCTTAATTTCCCTGCATCCTGATGGTGTGTGCCAACACGGAGATAGAGTCTTTTGTTTTAAACAGCTCATCGGCTTCAATTATTGACTATGCTCCTCATGTCAGCACCTGACAGGAGGATGCAGCAGCAGAGACCAGCCCCAAGCTTCAAAACCCTGCTTGTGGTCCATGCCCCATTGACAGAGCTGCCGCCAGGCTCCAGGGAAAGGAACAGACAGGGACAGAAGTGAAATAAATCTCAGAGTTTGTAACCTGCTTCCTGGAATGGCTCAGGATCTCATCATGTCCCCTAGAAGTGTCAGGGTGAAGCTAGCAGAGGCAGCTTGCAAAAGCAGAGGGTTTAGAGAAAGCATCCTACTTACTAATTGCAGCCTGTCCAAGGCGTGACTCACAGACAGTTTAGCCAGCCGGAGCCGGCTTTCCTGGGAGGATAAGTGGCTCTGTTCAGGTTTCTGCTTCCTGGGCAGGAGAGCAGCAGCATGATACTGAAAGCCTGGGAAGGGGGTGTTTTGTAGAGGGAATAAATGGCTGCATTTGGAAGCTGTAAGATGAAGTCTGGGGATGGCCTCAACTGAAATGGAAAGACAGCCCTGAATCCCAATATATACATGGATCAGATGAAATGTTCAATTAGGAAGTTGTTTAATGCAACAGAGAGGTTATGAGTTTAAGGGGAGAAGCTCCAGCCCAGGTAGCAGGGAAGGTCCCCATGCCAGTGTCCTGATGGTAAGGGCTGTGCAGCACTGCTGAGAGCTGGTCCCCAAGCTCCCGGGCAGAGGACACGTCAGAGGCTGCCAGCAGCATCTTTCTGACAGGGAGATGCACATCGAGCTGTGAATTTCAGGTAGATGTAAAGCAGGCAAGATTACGATTTAACACGTAGAAAAAAAGCACTTTGTGAAGTCTGGGGGCTGAGCACACCGGGCTTGCAGCTGGACTTTTGATGAGCAGACCCTGCATCCATCAGGGAGATGTTTGCATTCAGAAGGAGAGGTGTGAGCCTGCAATGAGCACAGCTAATGTGGTGTGAGAAGAGACAACTTGGCAATCTCTTTAAGAACACCAGTGTGCTGAAGGCTGCCTGCAGAATAAAGCAGCTGAAATTTCACAGCTCTATTATCACGCTCTGAAAGGCAAGCAGGTCTCCTCTCTGAATGAGGGTTGCTGGCCAGCCCTGAATGCTTTGATGGCCCAGAAAGTCACCTGTAAGTGTAGGTGCAGCAGGAGCAGCTGGGCAATGATGCCATGATATGCTGGTGATCACCTTGAAGGAAAGACAACCGGATGCTGCGCCCCATAATTTACATGGGGAAAGATCTGCTCAGAGAAAATTCCTTCCATCCCTGGAGGCAGCCTGGGAGTGATCAAGGAAGAGCTTCTGCCCACTCTGCAGGGGCTGTGGCCTATATGGGCTCCTGCACAGGGATAGTATTAGATAAGGGCATTTGCTGTGTCCCTGCAGTGTGAAAACCCCTCTCTGTGTGCTCCTAAGGGCTGTGAAAGCTGCCCTCTGGCCATGCTCTGCACTCAGCATCCTGCACAGCTTTCTCCTTGGAGAGTGCTCTGATTAACAAGTCTTTAAGGAAAGCAACAGTTCATATCCCCTTGATCTTGAAGAGCTGTGTTTAGTGCTGCTAGCAGCTTCCCCAGCCCTCCGGAGCAGGTTGAGAAAGCAGCTTGTGCTGGAGACGCTGCTGGTTGTAGCAGGGCCAGGGGGATTTTCTGGTCAGCTGGCTGGTGGGAGCAAGGAGAGAAGCTCCTTGATGCTTCCACACCATCAGGAGAACCCTGGGGATGATGCTGCTGCAGCAGTGGCTCCAGGATCCTCCAGGCTGGTAGTTCTTTCAATGCCTTTGCTCAAGGACACATCTTATAAAAGTGCCTAAGTACTTCAGGAGCTTGCATGTCTTTGGCAGTCCTTGTGATGCCCACAGTTGTGCAAACACACCACAGTGCTGATGACAGGCCCAAGGGCCCAAGCAGGCTCCAGAGCCCACCATTCCTCCTTCCCCTCACAAGGAAGGCAAGGCAGCAGCCACTGCAGCTGCAGCAGCTCCACTGGGCCGTGAGATGCCAGAGACCCATCTGTCTGCATGTTCTTTATCAGCATGACCTATGTCCTCCAACTGTTTTCCAGCACCTTTCCAGCTCTGCCAATTAGTTGCCTGTGAAAGAAGCAATGGGCCCGCTCAGGATGACTTTCTTAGTAGAGTAGAATTGGTTCATGCTGATATGAATCATGCTGGATTGCTTCCTGCTGGCAAAACTTTGGAGAGCTCTGATGCAGAACATAGGAGATCATCATATGCCCAGCTAAGATGGGCTCCAGACAGCTCCCAGGTGTGTTTTATTCCTTGCCACCTCCAGGTACATGAAAGGAGACCCACTGCAGCCTGGGGGAGTGGGAGGCTATTCACCAGCACATGGGGTGATCCGGTATCTGAGCATCACAGCCCTGCGACAATCCATCAGCTTGCACTTGCATGGCTCCGGGAGCAAATGCAGCATCCAGACTGCTCCAGCACTGAGAGCTGCCTTGGGAACACAGCTGCCCAGGTGGAAAATAGGATCTGGTCAGCTCTTACGCCTTTATGTACACAACTGCTCCCCTTTACTCAATTTGGGAGCAATTTGGGAAATTCTGATGTTTTGGCTGTGAGCAAAAATGCAGCATTTTGTTTTCCACAAAAATTGATAGTTTGCCAAGAAGACACGTACCTCTGAGAAATCCCTGCCCTTTCCCACACCTCCAACCTGAATGCTTTTAACGAGTGCTCTTGAGCCAGCCCTGTGCCATCCCTGCTTCCCTCCTCTTGCCTGCTTGCTATGAGGAAGAGGACGAGGAGGGTTTGGGCTGGATTCTGTGTTTCCACTGCCTGCTTTCCCCTAGCTTTGCAGAAACATGAGCCCCCGAAAAACCCAGGAGACAGAACAGTGTACTTAAGGAAAAGAGGAGTTCCAGATGACACTGTAATGGTGCTTTCCCCTCCCTCTTGGTGCTTTCTCATTGCATTGGTCTCTTGCTGGGGGCATGAATCACATTGGTTCTGGTGATGGATGAAATTAGCTCCAATGCAAAACGGGAAATAAAAAGCCATCCACTGACAAGACAGTCATGCAGGCATGGGGCTCAGGGCAATGATCCTTTCTGCCTTTTTCTGCTCTTGCGCTTTCTACAAGCAGCTTCCTTTTAATTAGATGGGAAGCAGCTCCGAGTCAACTATAAATGATATTATCAAACTAATAGAGTGTGATCATATCCTGGCTTTTATTGGTCTGGGAGCTGCTGCTGGCTGCCATGGGAACTGTGTTTTTCACATAGCTCCTCAGCTCTGGTTTGTAGGCATCAAAAGAAGGGAAGGGAAGAGGTTAGGAATGTCCAAATGTCCTTGCTTTGCAAAGAGCCAATGAGTTGTTCTCCCCAGAGACTCACCCAGTGGGACCTTTTCATCCCCTCTTTCTTGGTCAAGGCTGCGCTTCAGCTTTGCCCTTCATCTCCCCACTGCTTGCCAACCCCCTTGCTGCAGCTGGGCCGGGCAAAGCCAGGAATGACAGAGAAGGGAAGCAAAGGGAAAAGAGAGGGCTCTCCTGCTGAGCCGCACAGCCTGCGTGTGGATGCTGAATGGAGCAGCGTTTGCCCCACACTGGGTCTGACCCCAGGAACAAACCCCCTCTTGTCCCCAGCCCCACAGGAAGCTGCCCTGCTGCAATGTGCCTCTGTGGCACGTGGAAAACAGGCTTCCTGAAAGTTATCTGAGGGCAATTAGAGAAGTAGGACAGAGGAGGCATTCCCAGGTCCAGCAGCCACCACATTCCCAAAATGCTGGGTGGTGATGTGGGCAGTGGTGGGAAAGGAGAGGAGGGGCAGCAGCCTGCACACCCCCTCAGACTGCACACTCAGCTTGCAGCAGAGAGGGTGCAGTGTAGGATGCATTCACAACTGCAGTCAAATGCAAAAGAAGAAGAGATGGAAAGAGAGAAAACTGGCTCAGTCCTGACTACATTAAGTGTTTCTATGTTGGCAGGAGGTTGCAGGTTCCAGATACGTCTGTGCTGCCCTGGGCTGGAGCACATCTCAGCTGGCTCCAGCTCAGAAAGCTGGCTGTGATACTGAGCCCAGGTGAGCTGACCCTAGCCCGATGGCTCACACCCTCTGTGCCACAGAGAGCAGCAGTCAGCCTCCCCAGTGCCTTGTCAGCTGCTCCCCAGCCCATCAGCACTTCTAAGGGTCAGAATGTGGCATGGTGGGTGTGCATGTGCATTTGCTGGGCTGGGCATGGAGGCAGCCGCAGGGACAAGGGCTGCTGCAGAGGTCTGATGGGACCTGGGAGAAACGAAAGCTTCTCTGCTAAGTATGTTACTGTGTTTCTGTGGCAAGAAACCCAAGCCCAGCCTCAAAGAAGGGATTGTGATGATGCATGGCTGTGGGTGACACAGGGGACAGGGGCCAGCCTTGCCTGCATCCCATCGGATCCTCAGCTGGGTCCCGCCTGCATCGCTGCTCCTGCTGTCCCATAATGCTGCAGCTCTGGCTGCTTGGCATGGCGTTACCTGCTTGGCTAGTCACTCTCTTCTCGAATTTGGGTTCCTCTAAGGAAAAACACCTTAAGCAGGAGAGGTTTGTTATAATTGTTCAGCTGAAAGGCTTCTTCCCTGTCTGCCTGACCCTGCTCTGTGATGTCCCTTTGAAAAGATCTGTCCATGCTCCATGAGTGAAGGCACTGAGTGTGAAATCCCAGGCCCCAGTTCACATCTCAAACACCCCCTGCTGCATTGATTTTTTTTATTTTTTTTTTTTTTTGCATAGGACTAATTTTTAATCAGAGTGATGTAGGACATGATCAGAAGCAATTAAAGGCTGGCAGACTAATTAATGTCAATCAGCATGGTTTATGGGTATTGGCCTTGTCAATCAGACTTGATACTGTGTGTTGGTGAGATTGCTTTCAGTTCTCAGAACTAATGCTGCACAGAGAGATTTTCTTTCCTGAGATGCTTATTAAAATAGTGCAAGTCCTTCAGGAACCAGTTAAAGGACATATTTAAAAGTCCTTCAGGCACTGACAATTACAGGTAGATCCTTTGCTAAATCCCACTTGGTGCTGCAGCAGATTAAATGCCAAGCTTGCTACAGTGCTCCTGAGAACTGTGCTAGGTGCATCTCACCCCTCCCAGGGTCATTGTGCTGCTGGCAACATGCTCTGTAAAGGCTGAGGCTGAAGGAGATAGATATGGCAAGCTGCTCAGCCTAGTAAAGGAGTGATTAAATGGGCACCATAGCAAGGCTTAAGCAAGACAAGGGCAGGATTTCTTCCAGTGACAGACTGGAAATCTGATATGGGCCATTGGGTCATTTGCAGTGGGATATTTGGGAAAAAGAAAGAAGCAGAAATCTATTGTAAGCTTGATCCTGAAGAAAGCAAATGTGCAGGGTGTTTTGGAAAGGTTGGGCTTGTAAGCAAGGAGACCTGCTGCAGCCAGGACATTCCTGGCAGTGCCACTGATCTCTCCACAAGGCCCCAGGTATTAGCTTACTGCAGGCATTGGCAACCTTTCCAGCATCCGCATGAACCCATGGAAGAAGAACAGAGACAGATATTAAAGCACATTCTTTCCCTTGCAAGTCCATGTGCCCTGAACCTTAACGGTTGCTCATGTTGAAACAAAAATCAAAGAGCCTTTAAGTGCCTGTGTTAGGATGTCACAGACACAGTTGCTATGAGCACTTTTAAATCGTGAACCCCGCAGCACTCGTGTATAGTACTCATAATAGTATGGATGTAATTTTCTACTTTTACTAAAAATGTATAAAAGAAAAACTCCATCAGGCAGAGTCCCTGGAAAGTGCCTAACAGAAGTGTGAGGCAGCTGAGAGGAGATCTTGCAGACCATGGGAAGAGATGCCCAGAAGTCCCAACAGCCCAAAGCAGGGGTAGAAGGGGCTGCAGGGTGCCACTGGGCTTAGTAGCATTGCATTCCCAGCAGAAAGCACCCGGCCCATTGACAGTGTTGTGCTTGGGAGGTGTAAGACTCATGGCCCTCCGCTTTTAGAGCCAGCTCCTTCCTACACAGATTTGGAAAGGGCTGAAATGCTGATCTCCATCCTGCTGCCTTGTATAGGCCTCCCTGAGTCTGAGAAAGACTGGCATATTATTCAGCAACCTGGTCAAATGTTACAATCTAGCCAGCAGGTCTCTGAGTGGTGACCATTAAATTTATCTATGTGATTGCTTGGGCTCATATTATTAAACTTTAGAGCTGTATAATTTTATCCTTTCTGAATGGCTTACAGTCCTTTGCCACAGCCTGTCAGCTGAAGTCTGAGGGACCATGGCAGGCTGCACTCAGCTCTGGATTACATGCAAGCTGGGAAGTTGAGCCACAGCCCCCATAGCTCCAGCATGCAGAGTGCCACTGTGACATGCTGGGAACAGAGAAAGGGTACCCATTATACAGGAGCAGAGGGATTTTTATGACACACTTATTTCCATAGTACAAAATCATATATTGACATTATGGTGGAAGATTCTTTGCCCAGGTATCACTTGAAGACATACATTTTACCTAAGCAAATGCTTAATTGCTTCTCATTGGACAGTGGTCATGGGACATTAGGTATCAATAAAAGACAACTCTTAAAATACAGGCTTAATACTCTTTCCAGCACAATGTAGTGGTTATGGTTGCAGAACAGATTTTCTTCACTGCTGTTTTAGTTTTCCATTTGCTTCCCATTTGTGCAAAGTGGCTGATACCTCTGCCATAAACACATCCCTGCTTCCCAGCCCCAGGCTTTGACCTGCAGCTTTCCTGGTGCAAAATACCCCATCCCTGAGGGGGCCACGGACAGAGCCACACATTTTAATTCCTTGCTGACGTGGGAAGAGCATGGCCCTGAGTCAGAAGATGAAGCTGCATGACGCTCAGCAAAAGCACAGTGGTGCCAGTTGCTCTGAGGACATGGATCCTGGAGGGAAGCATTAATATTCTGGGCTACCACATCTCCCTGCCATCTGTTGCACTAAAGCAAAGGACACCGAAATAAACTTCAGAATCTCCTACAAGGGAGAAAACTCTGGGTGCTATTTCTACGGCAAGCTGTTCAAGGCTTGCTCACATCATCTTTCTCCTTTCCAAATGTAGCATTTTACAGAGATGTCCTGCTGCGGGGAGATGGGTTTGGTAACTGTGAGACTTGTAGGAGTGTGATTGTACATGCTGAAGGTGCACGGCATGCTCGAGCACAGCAAGCCCAGCTTATTGGTGTGGACAAGGACAAGGCAGAAACCATGTGGTTTCCAAAGCAGCTAGTCGGGATGAGGCAGGGAGCTGCAAGCAGGCAGTTCTTGTGGAATGATTTGCTTCTGAGCAGGCAGCAGCCTTTGGACATTTCTGGAAATGTCTGATGGAAAAGAGGTTTCCCCCAAAACACCTGCAGACTGCTCAAAGCCCTTGTGCTGCCCTATCTCCTGCTAAAAGCCCTTCCACCAAGGATCCATCTCCTCCAAGTGCTTATGTCCTTTTCCCAGGAAGAGATCAGCAGGAAAATTTTATGAGGATTTATTCTTTATTTGGCATTTGGGATTCTCCCAGTATAACATGCTTACTGCCTATGGCCCATTCCCCTGTCTCCTAGTATGTGCAGGTAAAGATTTATGCTATTCCAGGTGGAGCCTCACCGTAGAGATTAATGAGAGATAATTTCTTACAAAGAGGTTTATTGAGTTCTCTGAGTTCATTCACCAGCTGTGAAGTAAAACATCTGAAAACAATTTTTGAATACTAAGTTCTCCCTGGCACTAGTGCAAAAAAGGGAAACAGTGCCTTTTTCTGCTCAAGGTATTTATTCTGCTGGGCAGAGCAGGCTTGTGTGCAAAGCCCTGGGAGCTGAGACATTGGCATGGTCCACTCAGGGTATGGGAGGATGTGCCTGGCATGCACATTACATGTGTTTTGTTGACTTGCTTCTTGGGACACCCTCCTTCCCTCTGCCCTACCCAAAAGCCAAGCAGGAGCCCAGCCCCTGCACCCGAACACCAGGCTGGTGCAGAGGGCAGAGCCTGCACCAGCATCACCCAGCAGAATAATGCATGGCTATACAGTTAGGGATGCTGCTGGTTTGCTGCAGCTGATTTTCTTCCTTGGTGCATGGCTCCTTTGAACAGAAGTCACCATGGCTTGGGCTGGAGGAAATGGGTTGCAATTAGTAAATTGTGTTTTAAAATAATCCTCCTATTAGCAATTGGGCAGGTGACTGCACAGGGGCCTCCCGGGTGTATCTTTGTATGCACATACTGGCCATGAGGCACTGATTATGCTCCTCTTCCATCTCAAGGGTGTTCCTGCACCTGCCAATGGATCATTCTACTAATTTTTATCTCTGTTCCACTTAGCGTACCATGCCCATAACACATCTGCATTTTCACACAGATGCTGAGGGTACAGTAGCTGGGAAGGGCCAATGGGGAAACCCACAGTTGTGAGGACAAATTTCAGAAGATGATTTACAATTTCCCTTAAGATGTTACAGCGAGTCATCAGTGAGCTACAATCAGCCTGCGGGCTTTTTCTCCGGGATACACCAGTGGGAAGGACCTGGGCATTTCCTTCACTTATTTATTTATTCACACTTTAATTCCCCTTCCTTGGAGGTGACTTTTCTGCTATCTGCAGCATTTTTCCTTCAAAATTCCCCTCCTGACAGCGTCCCAGCAACAGGACCACCACTTCTTCACATCCCAATGAAGAACTTGCAGAGATATGTTTGCAAATGCTTTTTGCACAAATGAAATGCTGTAACATCAGGGAAGCTCACATAAAAACTAACTACAGTACTCACTCTTCCCTATGACTGGTCTTTGTCTTCAAACAACTGCAAGAGAGGGCAATCAATATATCTTGCCAGGGTCTTTTTAATGCTTCCTGAGCCATTATGGTCATAATACTTCTTCAGGCTGCTGTGTCAATACAGTTGAGACACTGAACACATCAAAACCACATAAAATCTTTATTAAGGTGAAATTAAATGAGCAAGCCCGACTCAATAACTTCAATAGATATTATCCTTCAAGGGCGCCAGACCTAAAAAGCAGACACAGCTTAAAAATCCAGGGCATTCAAAGTTAGGATTAAAATAATGAGAAACTCAAACTTTTGCCACATAACCTGGGCAGGAGGAATTTAGGAGGACGGGAATTGCTGTTAGGGTGCTCTGGGCACCTGCCCTTGGTTTTTTATTGCAGCATTGACCTGAGCTAAAAAAGTGCATTGAATCTGGGGCAGGCAGGAGGAAAAGAGCTACTGGCACAAACATTCAGTCTCCCTCTGCTCAACAAATTAACATGGATTGAACAAAAGAAAAAATAAAATTACTTATTTGCATATGGTGTGAGGTGACAGTGCATGGGGCTGCACTGGGTGGCACCAGGATGTGTGGCACCCCAGAGAGAGGGCATATGGGTTTTGCCAAGGAGGGAATGGAAAACCTTTTCACCCTGCCCAGGTAAATACAACCGTACAGCCTTGGTCCCTCCTGCCATACAGTGTGGTGCCTGCTACAGCGAGGCTGTGCATGCAAGCACACGGCGAGCTTGAGGAGGAAAGCAAAGTGGCACAGGTTAGGAGGCAAAGCGCCCTGCTGCTCCACTACCTGTGGGACAGCATCTCCCTGCACCCTTCCGTGGCCTCCCTGCAGCTCAAGCAGCTTCTGCCCCCTGCACCTTCCTGGGGTTACTGTAGGAGGTGATGGCCTCAGGTACCCGCAAAGCAGCAACACGTGTTTGGTTGGAGATGGGGCTCACTGCTGCCCAGACACACGCGAGCAGCCAGGCCCCAGGGCTGCGAGGGAGCTTGTGTTCTGGGAAGTACCAGCATGAGAGTGGAATTAAACCTCAGCAAAAAGGAGCAGATGCTGGGCTGGAGAGCAACCTGTCCCCAGGCACCCCGCTCTTGGTGCGTGGTTTGCAAAGTCTCACACTGCAGAGAGCCGACCTGACCACAGGGCCACCCTTGTGCTGCATCGTCCTAGTGGGTGTCTGTCTTCTCCCAAATCCTCCCAAGCACTTTCAGACCCTGCAAAGGCACTAGTGGTGTGCTCATGCAGAGAATCTGGGTGAAGTACCACAGGGCACTTCCAGCTGGGTGCCTGCTGCCAGCCACCCTCCCCCCAGCCTTAAACAGGGGCTGCAGCATCAGGTATTTTCACCTGCCAAAAGGAGACCATCAGAGGACGAGTAGGACATATGAGAGCTGCCAGGGCCCTCGGAAAGAAAAGCTACAGCTTGCACCCTTCTTACCTTCCCAGTGCCCTTGGCTGTGGAGCACACCAGCACACAGGTCAAGGCAGCAGCAAGGTGCTCGTGCTGCTGAGTGCTGAATACAAGCTCCCAGGAGGGTAAAATAGCTGGTGATTCAGCCCAAGGCAGCGATAAGGGTGCAGGTACCACAGGTACCATGAGGCTGTTGGGCACAAGAGCTGGGTCCAGGCTCTTCTCAGAGTTGGTGTTAGGCATGCAGCAGCACAAGCCCATTGCTGCCTCTTCATCCAAATGTTTGGCAGGGGGACAGGACCCAGATGGATTTCTCTGGGCTTGATGCTTTGCAGCAGCCTGGTATGGCTTGCTTTGCTCCACTTGCTTGTGAGCTCCTGTTTTGCAGTTCTGCAACACTTGGGAAGTGGATGGGTTCAGCCCAGGCCATCCCTGGGGCTGGGGAATGATCACAGATCATCCATGGCTGTACAGGACTGGAACAATTTGCTGTCTTTCAGGACCAGCCTAGCAGGAAGGCTCAGAAAAGCTGGGATTTTGCATCTCCAGAGGGTGCCAGCGCTCTGGTGGCCCTGCAAGCTACAGAGTGGACCGGGCTACTCCAGGGGCTGTCTCTTGGCTTGGAAGGGGCATTCACCTCAGCTCTTCCCAGCAGGTTGGTAACTGGAAGGACAGCATCAATTGGGCCCCCAAAGCACTGCCAGCTTCTCCCCTCCAAGGGCATGGGCTTCCTTGTGCCTGTGGCCTGTTTTCCAATGGCAGCAAGGGATGTCACCCGTGTGGGTTTTCCACTGGAGGGCTGGGAATTTCTGTCCTTTCTTCTGCATTATTGTTGTGCTGCTTTCACTTCAGCAGGTGGGAGTCTATAGCTTGCCAGGAGGATTTCACATTTCACGAAGGAGCTCTTTTACCAACACACCTTCTCAGCAGAAAGCTCAAAAATTGCTCAGTTCCAGCCTATTTAGTTTTAATTGTTTCCTTTTGTTCTCATTGCCCACAACAAAAAATCACCTTCCCCTAACAAACAGCCGGGCGAGGAGCCAGTCACCCTGTGCAGCCACCATCACCATGCCGTCCCTCCTCAAGTCCCATGGCTCCCAGGGGTCTTGTCTCTGCTGGGCAGGGATAGATTTTGGGGAGGAGGCAGCGGTGCTTGCATTGCCCTCAGCAAGCACCGGGCAAAGAACAGGTGAAGTGCTCCCATTGCTGTGCTGTCTCCATGTCTCTGCGGTCTTTGCTGGCTGCTCTGGCTCCCCTCTGCTCACAGATACCTGCCACACTGCCTTTCCCAGCTAGTGCTCCTCTACCTTGCTTCCCAGCCTTCCTTCAGCAGCTTCTACAGAGGGGCCAGCTCGTAACACTTGCTTCTGAGGCGGCTTTGAAAAGAAAGAGTTGTGTTGCTGAGTAAGAAACATGATGCACACAGAGTCCCCGGGGGATGTTGAACAGTGGAAGACAAGAAAAGCCTCTCCTCCCTGCCTTTGCCACAGAGTGGGCTTCAAGCACCAGTGAGCTCAAGTGCCTTTACAGGAATGATGCAGTGCACCACATCCCAGGTGAGCATCGCCTCCACTCCTCTCCTCCCACTACTGCTCCTAACGCAGGGGCTCAGGGCAGCCATTCCCCAAGGACACCCCTCTCCACAAAGACAACGCCATGTCAGCAGTGAAAAGCAGGGTCTTGCAGCCTCAGGAAAAGGTTGTGGGGACTCCTAAGCCTGCTTGGAGGTTACAGCACAACAAGGATAAAGCACTATTCCCTTTCCATGCAGGCTCCATCCAGGGAGCACAGCCAAACATCCCTCCAAGCAACCTTAGCAACAGATCAGGCTCAAAGGAATATGAACATTTCACCATAAGGCATGGCTGCAGAGCTAGCTATCAGGCTGAGACAGAACAAAAATACATACAACAACCTGTCAGAGTAAGTCCCGGGTAATTAATGTTATCCTCAGGATAAATTACCACTGCGGGTGCAGCCTGATGCTGAGCGCTGCCTGAGCGGCATGTCCCAGCCCTGGGCACAGCACCACGCTGCCAGAACCTGCAGGGTTTCCTGCACTCAGTTCTAGGGAAGAGCTGTAAAATAAAGCCTCATAAATTAATTACCTGAAAGAGTGGCAGAATGTTATTAGATACTCAGGATTTAATTGTACTGATGTTAATCGCATGTATTTTAATGGCACCAGTAGAGATGTAATATGTAATTCCATAGGTATTCCAGAATAATTTAGCAATTTAATTAATTTCTGTTAATACCTTTTAAATCACCTGCCCTTTTCCTCTTGTTTTCTCTGAGGGAAAGGATGAAGAAACTTTTCCAGTTGGCTAAATTTATTGCACATTCACTTTTGTTAGCAAAGATATCGTTTGATTTCTCAGCAGATTTATTCCCAGTAGAGAACCCCCCAAAGCCATCCTTGGGTAACAGGGTGGCCAAGCAGGGCTGTGATTGCCTGGTCCTGCGTCTGGAAGGCTGGGTCAGGGCTGGACAAAATGTTATGGACAGATGATGATGGGCTGAAAAGACGAAGACTAAAATAATTTGTAGATTTAGGTCAAATTCAGTGAGCAGAGCCAGAAGAAAATGTGGAACAGAAATGTAAACAGCATCAGGCATTTTATTCTGACTCCTCAAAATTAAATGTTTGGTTTCAAAAAAGCAAAAATATCCCGTTTCAGCACGTTTGAGATGCAGCTTTTCTGCTTGCCTCCTTGCGCCTCCCCCCAGGTGCAAGCAGCTGAGAGGTGCCCAACCCCCGGGGCAGCATTTCAGCTGGAAAAACCATTTATTTGCTTGCTGAACCCACCGCTTGATGAGTGCAGGGCACAGCACTGCTTGGATTGGTACTTGGGGTCTAGGGGAGGTGGATAAAGGAGGAGACAAGTGATTTGAGTTTTATGGGAGCTGCCCTCCGAGCCACCCCCTCCCTCCCCACACTGGCAGAAAAGAGACCATCAGAAGCCATTGCTCTCACGGGGCTTTTATTGTCTGGCTGGCCCTCACCTCCCACCCCGCTGCCTGCAGCCAGCCGAGCCACACACACTGGAGGAGGAGACCCATGCCCGTCCCCAAGCCCAGCCACAAGCCCTGGGCAGCACATCCTTCCCGGCTCTTCTTTGAGGTTTGTTTTCTTTTCTTTTTTTTTGGAAATATTTTATTTTAAAAATATAGTAGCTGTGGAAAGCAGCCCTCTTTAAAAATGCTTGATGCCAGAGTGAAATGCATCATTGCCAGCCTTACTACAAAGCCCTCCTGGGTGCCCGCCTGCAGCAGTGCCGGTGGGGCCAGGGCAGTGGCGCCGGCTGCTGCAGGTGGGGAGGCTTGCAACGGCAGGGAGGGACCCTTCCAAAAATAGAAATATTGTGCTGAGTTGTTTGGAGTGAATGAAATCCATAAAACACCAGCATTATTCAGCTTCAGCTTGTCAAATATTGCTCCCAGCAGAGTTGGTGTGGTGCACCGCTTGAGGCGCAGTCCCCCTTGTCCTGTGGTGAGGGACCCATGCCGGTTCCCAGCCCCGCTCCCTGCCAAAGGGCTTGCTGCTCTTGCCCACCACCGACCCACAAGGACCCTGGCCCCTGGGGCAGCCAAGGAGCCCCCGGGAGCCATTATAAATAGGAAACTGTAAACACAACCATTGGAGATAAGAGACATCTACAATCACAGGGTTTACTGGTTCAAAAGTCCCACCTTCCCCCCCAACCCATATACCTATGCCCCTGTCCCCACTCCATAAAAAGGTCTTCAGTAACAAAATCTTCGTTCCAGGCTTGGAGTAAAGGTGAGGTGCTCGAGGACTAAAAAGGGACTTTGCAGCCTTAGTGGTCTTTGCTCAGGAGGGGAGATGGTGGCGGGAACGACGGACAGAAAGGGTTAGCTGGTTCAGGTCCTTTGCAAGTTCATTTGGTTTGTCTGGAGGACTCCTAGGGTTATACCTGAGATGAAGACGTCTAGGGGACACTCCATAGCTCAATTACAACATGGTTGGTGTTTTGTGTCTAGAAAAGCCCTCGCTGGTGGGATTTGTCCGTCTTGCTCGCCCCATGCAGCAAGAAAGCAGCATCCCTCCTCTGCTTGGCACAGGGCTATCTGAACCAATGCTTGGCTGGGGGTGACCCCCCATGTGTCAAGGATCTCCCTCGTGGGTGATGGCTCGTGAGGGATGCCCTGTGTGCTGTGGGTGCTCTGGTTGTGGGAGAGGGAGTTCTGCTGGAGCTTCCAGGGGGAACTCCTTCACCTGGCGCTTGTACTCAAGGAAGGTGCATGCCTTGGTGGCAATCGCGATGATGTTCTTGCCAATAAAGATGGTGGAGACCCTGCTGTCCTGGAACAAGACCATGTTGATAGCCCGGATGAAGATGGTGACGATGTTAATGGTGACCAGGCTGAGGACGGGATAGAGCATCATTTTTTGCGGGGCAATGTGCTCCCCTTGCATGCTGATCTCACTGAGGGACACGCAAGGCAGGATCAGGAGGAGTATGTAGCAGTAGAAGAACATGAGCCCCTCTGCCCAGATGGGCAGGCCAGTCCTGTGTGGCTCCCACAGGTTGGCCTGGATGTCCAAGATATCCAGCAGGTCAAGGGCCACCCAGAAGAGGCGTCCCCGCAAGTCCTCTTTCTTCCGAAAGGTCCGTATGTACTCCATGCTGTCCAAGGCCACCAGCACTAGGTAGAGCCCGGGTACACAGATGGAGAGGAGTAGGGTCAGGGCTTTCCTGGCCACTGTCTCCAGGTTCTTCTTGTCTGCTTTATAATTCTGAAAGATGAAATACAGCTTGATCTCTAGCACGAAGATGTAGAGGAACCACAGTATCATGGCGTAGCCCCTCTTGGCTGTCTTCACCTCTGCCCCCACCCACACTGCCACATAGCGCAGCACAATGAGGAAGCAGATGTCCCCCACCAGCACTATGATGCAGACACCAATCTTGCGGGGCCCCTGGTTCTGCTCCACCAGGTACGCGTCCATGAAGGCCATGCTGGTCATGATGACGATGGTGGTCAAACAGACATGGCGCTTGTCAGGCGGTGGCAGCACCATGATGAGATGAGCAGCCCTCCCTCCACGCTGGCACTAGGGGAGCGGTCCTGCCAGTGGGACAAGGGGGGACATCCACAGCGAGCCTGGGGACCAAGGGCTGCTCTGTCCGCCAGCCCCAGGAAGAGATCCCTGGAGGAGCAGCGGCTCAGCTCCCACTCTCCTGGGGCTCTGGGCTGCCCCTGCAGACCCTCTCCCAGCTCTTCACCCTTCTCTGGCTGTGCCCTGCAAGCACCACGGCTCTGCTGCCAGCCTTGGCTGGCCAAGCAGCTCAGCCTTAGGCACCCTCTGCCAGCAGCAGCCAGGGCTTACAGGCAAGCAGAGCCTCCGGGATGGATGTCCTTCGTGTGTGGTGGGTCCCCCATCGTTGTCAGGCTCTCCAGCAATCCCACTGCACTAATGCACCTCCAGGCTTTGAGCCCCAGATCCTGGTACAGATCCCTGGAAATGTGGTAGGTAACCAGGCAGCAGGCAGACCTGGCCAGCAGGGCAGGAAGGGGAGCTCTCCTCTTCCAAGTGAGACCCCACACTCCTCCAGGGTCTGGGCGGGTCCTGCTGTGTCCTCACAGGGCGCTACCTTCACATCTATCCCTGTGGGGCTGTGCCATGCTCCTGCTGCTCCCAGCTGTACACACATCCCTCCATCCCTGGAAAATATAGCAGAGAACAAGCATTAGGGTCTCTCCATGTGCTGGACATGAATGGTGAGGATAACAGCCCCCTGTCAGCTCCCACCACACTGCAGCATGAGCTGTGTTCCCACCAGGAACAGTCCCAGTGTCCCACTGCCAGGACACACACCACCATGCCCTGTGCATGGCTTAATGCAGATCAGGATTTTATTGAGGACAAACACAGCCTAGAGTGTCCTGCATGGAAACATGGCGTGATGCCCTTACACAGGCACTCTCCATCCAAAACTCCTCAGCAAGCTGAAGCCTGGGTGCTCCTATAGAGAAAGCAGGAGCACAACCCTGGTGGAGACAAGCAGATCCACGAGTGTCCCATGATACTGTGAAGTCCCACTGGGGCTGTGGCACTCCCAGCTCCACATGTCCCAGCCTGGCTGTGTCCTGGCTGCAGCGGGGAGAGGGGCCCACATGTTCTGCAGAGGTCCCATCATGGGGATGGCTCTGCTGGATGATGGCCATGGGGTTTTATCAGTAACTAAGGAGGGGAATACTCAGCTTCCAGCAAGGAATAAAGGCGAGCTCTCCAGGGAGGACTCTGAGGTTTTTCCTCACTGCTCGAGCAGCCGCCTGGCTGGGTGTGAATTGGTGCTCGGGGTGGCAGGCTGCAGCAGGGGAAGAGGTAAAGCAGCTCACAGGGTGTGGGGGCACTTTCCTCCTCGAGTAGGGGTGAGCTCAGGGCTGGCATGTGGGGCTTGGGCCGTCCCCAGCATGGCAGGGGAAGGGGCAGCAAAGCTGTCCCCAGGATGGCACGAGGTCCCAGGCCGGGCTCGGCTGCTCACGGCCACGGCTCCTTCTCACCATGCTGTGCTTGCATAACTAATTTGTTAATCTTTTCTGTGCTGGGACGCACTCCTGGGAAGGGAATAGGTCCCGGTGCACTCAAGAGTACTATCAAACTGCTTACAGAATGGAGGAGACAGATAATGATCATAGCCAGATATGCCCATCACACACCACGTGACAGCTAGCCCTGTGTGCATAGTAGCTCTCTGGAAGGAAAATGCTTGACCCCATAGATCACCCCATCTTGCCCTGTGGATCCCAGACACCATGGTCACATCTGCCCACTGAAGGGGGACCATGACCCAGGGAGAGGTCCTAAGCTGTCGGAGGAGGAACTTGATGTCCTAGCCAAAGCATTCCCAGGACTTGGTGGCAATGCTTCTGCTCCCCACAGAAGCCTAACACCTGCCCCATTGGCTGGCTTGCCAACGACACATGCAAACCTGGGCTCTCACATATTTTAGGGACAGAGGCAGAGGTGGAGGTTAAAAGGAAGAAGCCAAGCCTAAGGAATTGTAAGCCATTATAAGCCAGCTCTATTTTGCATGGGGAAGTGTATCACATCTGCATATGTTTATGGGGCCTCATTTAAATAAAAGCCGGATTTTCTCCTGCTTCAGGGAGAGAACAACGAAGCAGAAAAAGTGGGAAGCCAGGTGACTCAGAGCCAGCCCTGAGGACGTGTGCCTGAGTAGGTGGACACCAGGGATGAATGTACCTGTGTCCTGGCTCCCGAAGGATGTGGCAGGCGAGGATGTAGTGCTCAGCAAATGTTAGCAGGGGGCTGCCCAAGCTGGGACCATTCTGTGTCCATTGCTAAACTCATGCACAGCAGGGAATTCTGGCATGTCAAAATAATTTCTCAAACAGGAATTGCCCAGAAAGAAACAAAAAAGATGGGGAGGATTCACGAGTCCTCCTAAATGGTGCTTCCCAGGCAAGCCACTCACTGCAGCTCTGCTCTCACCAGTATCTCTGCAATGTCTTGTAGCTGCCATTTAGGGCTTCGGTTTGTTCTTTCTTGAGGTTTCAGATAAAAATATACAGTCACTGCTGTAACTGCTTTTAAACTCGTGCCAAGTTTTACAGGGGATTTATAGCCAAGGATAGATAATTCCAGATAAATTAGGTCTTTCAGAAGGGAATAGCGTTTTTTTTCCTTTCCCCCTTAAGTATTTATGCTTTCAAAAGACAGCAGTTGTTTAAAGGGCAGTGGGTGCATCACAGCACGTTAAGGTTAGGAAGCAGCTTGCTTGCAAATCATGCCCCTCTGCTCCTGGGTGCTACATGTGTGGTCTGAGAAGCTGGGGGAAGGACAGGCTCCCAACCCAAGCTATCCTCATGCCTACATGAAAGCACAGAGAAACCCTACCCTGCCTCTAGGTGAATACCCAGGGCACCGGACAACACTAATTCATGGTGTTTACAACAGCAGCAAACAAGTCTTTCATCACTAGTGCTGAGCAGGCTGTTTTCAGCAAAAAAAAATGTGCTCAAACAGTGGATTCTTCCTTCCCCTCACATCCTAACGATTCGTAGCAGCTTGGGATGGGTTTGGTACACATGTTCATTTGTTACCATGACCTTTCAGAGCAGAGGAAGGGGATCGTGGGACTGAGCTGAACCACAAGGCTCGAGTGCTGCTTTCTCTTGGGTTAAATCTGTATTACACAAGGCAAGTGTCTCTCTTGCCTTTTGCAAATAGTTTCCAAGCTTTTGCTGCAGTGCAAGCTCTTCTTTCCAGCTGTGCAGTAGCTGGTGTTTTTCTCACTTCTTGCAGCCTTGATGCTATATGGAAACATGGAGGTCTCTACCCATCCGTGGAGCAGAGCTTGCCTGTTTGCATGATGCGTGACCATCCTACCAGCAAGGGGGCACATAAAACTCTCCTTGGAGCACTATTAAAAAAAGCAGGTAGTTTTTAAGCAACCATTACTCTGGAAAATCCCAATTCATAATTTTTAAATGACTGCATTTGACAGTACATTCAGAAACCGCTTGAGGAATGTGCTAGATGATAAACAAGAAAATGAGCATGTCAGTCACAAGAGCATATCTGAGGCAAGTATTTGTTTAGATAAGTATTCACAAAATTCTTCTTCCTGCAGGAATTCTTGTAAATAAAAGGCAGCTCACCTGAACGTAATGAGCTTGGGGTGTTACGGGTGCCAGTGAGCCAGACTGGCGGCTTCCTAAGGAAAGGATCTAGCACCCTTTGCATCCTGCTCGGTGCCAGGGCTCCCACAAGCAGGTATTGCAGTGATGCTTCACTCTTGGCAACTATAGGCTTCCTTACCAGGACAAAATTCACTTCATAATTGCATATTCTCCTCTACCGCTATCCTATGCAAACATCTCTGTTGCCTGCACTGGAGTAAGCAAATGCACTCTGTAACACCCACAGCAGCTTGTGATCAGCTGGCAAGATGCAGCTGAAGAGCAGTATCCAGCCGCACCAGTGAAGACTGGCAGCATGGCACGGGAATAGGCAGCAGCAGCATGTTCCCTCTCCATCTCAGGGCTTTCTTGGGGACACCCCAATTCCCAGTGCAAACTGCCACTTCCCAGCATCCCTGCAGGGTGGGAGGGGCTGCAGTGGGAATGGGGGGAACCCCTTGATTTCCTGGAGAGATCTGGGGGTCCTGCAGGTGGGTCCAAACCCAACCAAAGTGCAGGGTTTGCATTCTTCATCTCTGCCCTGATTCCTCTGGCACCAAGGGAAAACGAGCAGCAGAGGTGCAGCCAGTCCCTGCCCTTATTACTCTGGTCCCTCTGCTCTGGCTGGGGAGTTATTTCTTGGTTTTGTACCTGTTTTTCCAACCCTCGTGGCTGCTATAAAGCACCTGTGGTTACCTGAGGATGTGCGCTCACAGCCTTGCTTCACCATCAGCCCATGCAGTTTGGAAGAAAATTAAATCATGCTTCCCACTGCAGTGCCAGTGGCACGTTGTGGTGTGATTAAATGACCCCTAGCTGTGCCGTTACCGGTGACTGCAACATGCAGCCACCCATGACCAGTGCCCTCCTGCATCCTCTCCCATCTCTGCTCCCTGACTGTGCCTGGCATCACCTGGCATAGCACCAGGCACCACATGTGAGAGCCATGCAGATGCAGGGAGCCACCACTGGCACAAACCCCATCTCCCACGTCTGAGGAGCAGGTGGCCACAGACAAGCCTGGAGAACTTGGGAGCCACTGTCAAAACACAGCCTCATTAATGGCAGCCGGTGCATCCTGAACCCTGGCTACCTGGCAAATTAGTTTAAATTATTTAAGTTATTTGAATTCTGTCTATAAATAAAAGATGGAGGGAGTGAGACAAACGTATACACAACACACTTCCCAGGTAGTTAGGATGCCACACTGCTTAAAGCTTCATTTGCACTTTAATTGCTGTGATTTATTCCAGCTTTCCCAAGTGTAAATCCAAAGTTCCCCTTCACTTAGTCCTTCAGCCCTCTGAAAAGCTGCTGCTCCAGAAAGCCCTTTCTCCAGCTGGCAGTGCCTGCCCCGCCATGCCCTGTGCCACAGCACTGTCCCCAGCGTGGGGCAGATTGAGGTGATGGCATGGCCACCTTTTGCAGGGACTAAAAGGCAGAGCCGCCTGGGCAATGGCATCGCCCACTGGCAGCCAGCCGTGCTTCAGGGAGCAACTAAGGAACAGCCAAGTGACAGGCTCTCGGCAGGGTCGGGACTGAGAAGCGGCTGTCAGTTGCTTACGCCTTTTGTGACTCAATGAATTATTACAAGTGCGCCTCATAAGGATGGCATTTATAGGGAGAGCAAATCCTCCTCTGACTGATAAACTGTAAATCATGTCATTCCTGTGCCACTGCATTTTCCCACCTCACCTTGCTGAAAATCAGTGCTGGTGGGTGTCTTGTTCAGCATCACTGACCTGCAGGCTGGAATTTCATCTGCCCCCCTCCGGGCAGTCCCTAGGGACTGACAGAGTTGGGGATGCTCGTACCCCAGGAAATGGGGAAGGTCACTTCTGGGCAGCAGCTGCGCCCTGGCTCCTCTAAGGCAGTACCGGCATCTCAAGTGCATCCTCTGAAGGAAATGAGACTGAGGAAGATTTTTCCGGACCCTGCCCACTAATTGTGTCTGAAGGAGGAAACAGCCCACTTGCTAATGATTACAGATAATTTACCCTGTAGGCACATGGAGAAATGGGAAAGAGCTGCGAACTGTTCCCAGAACCTGTCCAACATAAACAATGCATTAGGGCTATCAGACACAACCAGCTCCTGCTTATACCGGTGAGCGCGTCCACCGTGCTCTCATCCTGCAAACCTCCTCAGCCCCCTTGGGGGATTCATTTCACCCCTCCTTTCCCCAAAAGAAACCCAAGCAGAAAGTATCAGACCTGTTACCCGAGTAGGAAAAAAATAAACCCACCCTCTCAAATCACATCATTTTTGTGATGGAGTGGGGAACTGCTGCTTGCCCAAATCAGAGCCCTGCACAGCACGGATGGCCTTTTGTGTTCACAGCCCTGTCCCCCACAGCCATCCTGTCCAGGGATCTCCTGTCAATGCAGGCAGCTGGAGCTGCTGGGAACAAATCCCTGTTCACAAACACACTGAGTTTGATGGTATATGCAGACATGCCAAAAAAACCCCAACACCCTAAAAAAGGGCTTTTTAGATATTTTGGGTTTAAAGAAGGTAAATTATTCATTTTGACTGGTACATAAAATGTTAAATTATAATACTGTGTTTTGACACTTTCAAAACAATTTACTATTTTCCTAGCAAAATGTGCTGTTTCTATAGAGGAATTGCTTGACGTTTCCAAGTCAGGTGGATTTTCAAGATTTCATTCTGATCTGGGCTAAACCCCAGATTGAAAAGTGTCAAAATCCCCCACGATTTGTTGGTTTGGGCATGCAAAACAGGTTGCATTTAGCAAACATCTGGTTGCATGTGTGTTTGCCATGGTGGGAGATGCATGTGGAGCTCAGTGCCCACGGTGTACAGGGCCTGCTCATGGAGGTGTCCCCATCCTCCTCTCTCTGCACCCCATGCTCACCTTTTCAGAGAGCTTTCCCCACTGGTGCTGGGGCTTTTCCTCACCCTTCTACCTCAGGAGACCTCCTGGGCCTGCCTCACGTATAAGGACCTACTTCTCTGCTAAAATCTACCAGCACTTTCCCATGCCCCTGCCTCCCCAGTGCTCCTGCAATCCCTGCACCCAGCATTGACTCTCCCAGGGGTGTTATGACCTGCCCCTGCCAGGGGAATTTGACCCAGCTATACTCTTTTTTTTTTTTTTTTTTCTGTTTTCCAGGTAGTTTATCCACTCTTTTGAGACACTGACGGAGTTTAAGTGTTTCCTCCAGCATGCTCCCAGCCCACCCAGTGGGCCATCAGTAGATATAACCAACACACTTGCTGGTCCCCTAGCCAGGTCACCTGGGACAGCGTGTGTGAATCACTGCCAGGTCCCCAGATAACCTCACACCATCAGTATTAGGGGGAAGGAAAATACAGAGCCAGCTCACAGTCCTCACATGGGCACTTTCCCCCTTCCTCATAGATTGAGAATGGAAAAACTCCCTGCTCTTGCTCATCCTTGTCCTCACTCTCCCGGGTGCTTGCAGGGAGGCACAAATTTTCCTGGAAGCACTGCTCCCCCGCACCCCAGAGTGCTCTCAGCACTGTTCTGGCAGCCTCAGGTGCCCTTTGCCTCATCTAGGCATGACGGAAAGGGACTCAGCTAATTAAAAGAAAATGAAAGCTGGTGTGTGAAGCTATAAATAGGAGAGTGCTGGGAGCTTTCTGGTGCTGAAAGTATGCTTGTAGGGGAAGGGGCTGCTGAGAGCTCTGGGGTAGAATGTCAGAAGACTCTTAGGGAAGATGCATCTTAATTTGGCAGGTATCTCCTACCATCGTGAGAGAATGTTAGGCAGGGGTTATTCTGCAGTAAGTAGGTGGCTGAAGGAATGAGGGGTTAGCTTGAGGTTCTCTTCTAGAGACCTGGGCAGAGAGGAATCTGCTGGTTTCTCTGCCCTGGGACCAGACTGGATGCCAGACTACATAAAGGCAGTAGGTGAGAGACCCATTATCTTGCCTCCTCCCTCACCCACATGATGCAAAGAAAGGTTGTGGACAGCAAGTGGCTGATGCATATAAACCAGGTCAAGTTCAAAAGGGAAGATGTGGGAAGACAAAGGGGTCTGACTCTTAAGCTGCAATGCTGGAGACCCCTGCTATTTGATGCTGAAGGTATCGAGCACTTTCTGAGCTCAGTGGCTTTTGTGAGGTGCTGCACCAGCTCCCAGAGGAAGCTCTGTGCTAGAGTTTAAGGACAGCAAGAATGTCTGTGTGTCTCCTGCTGCCATGAGAAAGCTTTCCCCTACCCCTCCTGTATAATTTCCCCAAGCAAGCAGAGGGCCTGGGTGCTTGAGGAGGGGAGTTAGCATCGTGTAGGTGGGGAGGTACCTCCAGAGGCCAATCAGCCCACCCGCTAGCCCTGAGAGAGCTCCTACACAAATCACAGGGACATCTCTGTCCTCCTTGTGAGCTGCCTCGGGCTTGTCCCTGCTGGCAGGCTGTGACAGCATGTTGCAGCAACTGGAAAGAAATAATTATGCCTTTGTTATTCCTTCTCAGCCCTGAGCATGGGGTTAGTAGAGGTGGGATGAGCTGGGCAGTATGTAGAGATTGATCTGGGCAGGCTGCTGCTACTGCTGCCATCGGTCTGGCCTTTGATTAAGAGTGATTGTTCTGCTCTTAATTAACACAAGGCAGCTGCTGGCTACTCTGGTAGAATGGAAGAGCAGAGCCCAGCGACTGTGATAAAAGGAGAGCGTGTCTGCTGGCTCCCGCTGAGCCTGGCGAGGCTACCCTCTCCCCAGCCACGCGCCCAGGCTGTGTGCAATGCCACCTCCAAACCTCGCAAGGGAACCAGAACCCAGAGGAGAACTCTCCCTCTTGGGCAATGCTAGGATTCAGCTGCTGTATGAGCTAGCAGCGGAGACGGGGGGAGCCAGTTAATCTCTGGGATAATTTTGCTGCTCTCTGATCTTCCAAGCCACCTTGAGATGGTTATGCTGGCAACGCCTGCCTGCTCCCACAGGGTTTATTCCCCTATCTGCTCCTCAGAGACCTTCCTGAGACAGAGCCTCTCCTGTGACAACAGGTCTCATCCTCTGGTGACACGTGGCATGCTGCTGCTCACCCAGGTCTAAGGCAGCCATCTGCCCCACATGGTGTGAAAGCCTCACTGTGAACAGGAGTGGAGCTGCTCAGCCTGTTGCTTTTGCATCTGAGCCAGTTCCCCATGAGAAGGCATCTCAGCTATTTTTGCTCTCCAGTGAAGTGACTTGTGAGCAGTCAGCAGGGTACGGGTGTACCCAGTAAAAGCTTCATCAAGGATTGGGTTTTTTTAGAGTTCAGGTGTCACAAAGTACACCTCAGACCTTAGTAACACAGGGACAGCAAGCAAGAAAGAACCAGTAGATAACTTGCAAAATCAAGGGACCTTTGCATTGCCATATACTTGGTGAGTTTCTTTTGACAAGGCTGGCCCAGTGTTAATCATGGATGACAACAGCTCACTGGCTGTCGTCACGAAATATTAGCACTCCCAGTGGTGCATCCTCCAGCAGACAGACACCTATTAACTTGTCTGGTCTTAAATCATGGTAGAGCATTGGTAGTGCCACAGAGCTGGAGACGGGCCTCAGTGGACTCTGCTCTACATTTGCTCTGCATCATTTAAGTCTGCGCCACCGCCAAATCTGAAGGATGGTGCGCCAGTGGGTCACAGCGCTTGGTAAGCTCAGAGCACAGCAGGCAGATGTGGTTGGCCCCACATATAAGCACCAAGCTCAGGGTCACCCTCCCCATCCTGCGTGTGCCTCAGCCTCTGGGGTGGGGGCAATGCTGGTATCTGCTGCTCTGACATTGCTTGGGAGATAAGCATTGCACCCATCTCGACACAGTGCAAGAAAAGTAATGCTAGCCCAGAGGTTGCCAGGGAGACATTTCTCTTGCTCTGATTTCCAGCCTTCCTTCTACCAGCCATCTAATAAATCTAATAAAATCTGTCTTGCCAGTGTCTAATTCAATTCCAGCATCCAGACACTGGACTTCTTACATCACTCACAGACCTAACCAGCTACATCCCTGGTGCACAAGCCAGGCCAAGGGGCTGCTGCAGGCTACTCCAGAAGCGAGCAATTACCTGGGATCAGAACTCACTCTCCCAATGAATTATGTTTACAGGTTTCTTTTGGGTCTCACTTAACTGAATTATTTAGATGCTTGAACACGATGGCCAGAGGCAGCTGATGACTTCTAGACCAAAGTCAGGGCACTAAATGAGGTGCCTCACATTTCATCTCGAGGACAACTCTCCATAGCACCTCCTGTTTACACTCTCATGCAGCAGTCAGCAATCTGCAGTGTATTCAGCCTAATGCATCTCCAGTGAGCAGCTGGGCTTCAATTCCTGCTCTAAAGGTGAAGGACTTCCAAGGTCACATGAAGAGTTGTGGCCAAACTTAGTTCCCCCAAATTTGCTCCAGCACCTGGAAGCACAGGGGCAGAATGGTGGCTCTGCTCCACGGAGCATCTTCTGGTTCCTGGCCCCAGCAGGGTCACATTTTAGCAGAGCTTGGAGGCTCACAGAGCCAGGGCTGCAAATGCCTTAATCTGGGCTTCCAGGATCATGTCTAATGAAGCTTTCTGGTATCATCTTTACAAGGAGGATCACCCATGCTGTGTCAAATGCTGCTAATGAACAGCTCCCAGAGGCAGGGATTTATGTTTCCACAGTGCTGCCCTCCCAAGGGTCCTCCACCTGCCTCAGAGGCAGTGACACGACAATGCTCCGAGCCACCTGGGAGCCAGACCAAGAGGTGTTGGGAACTGCTGCAGCCCCTTGCATGGGCACCAGCCAGCACGCACCCAGGAAAGGGTTGGGGTGGCCAGAGTGAGCATGTGCTGGGGCATTTAAAGTAACAACCTGTATATTTCGGTTTGGATCTCTGGTACCCTCTCCTTTACATCTGTCCTGCATTGTCAGCCAGTCAGGGGGATGCCTGCACACACCTTGTGAAGCTCAGTCCACCAGTGGCCCAGCCAAAACATCTGTGTAGTGTACCCGCAGGGGTCTGAGCTGTTGGTTGGGCAGCATCCCATTGTGCGGGAGGTGTATGCTGCTTGTTTCACCTGGGACCTGTTTGGATTGAGCTGTTCATTTACATGAGCTACTGGTTTTCCAGGCTTGCTTTGCTAACAAAATTCCTTCCATCCTCCATAAAAAACCTTTATAAAGACAAAAAAAAAAAGAAAAAAAAATGCCAGTCATCAATCCTGCTTGAGGACCTGTGCTTGGCAGGACCCACATGTCACACTGGCCTGTGGAGTGGTGTGAACCAGAAGGGTGAACAATCAAAGTGCAGGAGCCCTGTCCCCAGCACTGGGGAAGATCCTGGGCTCCTTGCTGCCAGATCCCAGGAGAGGAGGGTGCCTGGTGCGGAGGCTGCATGGAAATTGGAGATGCTGTGGCTTTCCCATCCAACAGCATTGAGCAGGCGTCCTCTCCCCCAGGAGGATGTGACAATTTGCTGTACTGGAGCTCATTGCCAAGGAGATAAAATATTTATGGCTGCTCTCTCTTGCTTCCTGTTTCAAGCCACGGTGACTTATTTGTTACAAATTTACACACATGTTTAAAGACATCTTTACATTTCTTCTAAGTACAAAAGGTTTATTTCTCCATGTAGCGTTTTGCCAGTTAGAATCAGAAACCCCATCTACTGTGTGCCTGCATTTGTCCCCGGCTTCAGTGCTCATTTTCCTCTTCGTAATGATTATCATTATACTAAGAAAAATGGGTCATTTAGAGCAGTTTCTCCCCAAATGAAAGGCTGTGGGATACAGGATATCATTAAAATTCTAAACCTGACTTCCAACCTCAAAAGCAGGCTCTTGCTATTCGGGTATCTCTGCGGAGGGAGGAAGGGAGGGAAGGAGAAAGGGCGCACAATGAATACGCTTTGGACACAAAATGACTAGTTGAGTCCACGTGGCCTTGTGCCGCCGACATCGGCACTGGCACTAAACACCCTGGGCTGAGGCCGTGGCCTCTGCTGCTGACACATGGACTCACTGGCCGGTGGTGAAGGGCAGAGGCTGCCTCCCATCCTCTCTAACGCTGCTTTCCCGGCCAGCACATCCACAGGGAGCCCATTGCATCTGCTTTCCAGCCCCGTTCTGCATGGGACAGTGCAACCAGAGCAGGCACTGGGAGCTAATTCCTACCATAAAAAGAGCAATTTAGCTCCTGCCGGGAGGGATGTGGCTGGGTCAAGTCCCCTGCAGAGGTAGAGGCTGGCAGGCTTAAAAGCCTGTGTGACAAGAGAAGAGAGCAGGCTGAAGTGCTCAGACAGAGCATCCCTGGAGGCAGTGCCTGCCTTGCCCTAGCACATTGCTAAGGGTTTAAGTAACCCATCTCTGAAAGTGCCAGTGCTGTCCCAGGGGCCAGCTGGCTGTGGGCTAGGACCTGCCACTGGCCCCTCCAACATTCCAGTCCTCACGAATGCAGGTGCCTGGAGATGGAGGAGATGCTTGCACAGGGTCTCTCCCCACCTTCTCAGTCCCGGATCTGGGCTCCCAGCTCCACGGTCCCTGCCACACTCCAGGCAGACTCCTTGCCTCCTCATTTCTGTTGATAGGAAAGCATGCCCTGCCCAAGTTCAGTGCTAGCTTTGTCGACCACAGCAGGTCTCCCACCTGTCTGGTGTTCTCTGCTCCCCGATCTCCAGCATCCTGCTACCCCAGAGTCTCGTTTCTATCTCCTGGTATCTCCAGAAGGGGCTTCATAGGAAATGTTTTGCTTGGAAAGTCTATGCAACTTCTGTGCAAGCCTGAAATTGTTGTGTACAGAGCTGCAAGGCAAAGCTAATCCGTTTTACAGCTTAGCCAGCTGCTGAAAGATGCTATTTAGGAGCAGGGAACTGCTAACTGTTTTCTCCCCACTGTGAAATGGGAGGGACAAGGGATATTCAGAGGACAAGAGATGGAGACTGACCCAAAATGGCTAATTTAGAAACATCTTTTAAGAGGGGAGACTTGCCCCAAATTGTCAACTTTTGAAGTTGTTTCTTTCTAACTGTGCTCAGAATGGACTAATTTTTTATTCCCTTTTTTCACATTTTAAATCAAAATGTATATGGAAAGCTCTCTTGCTGCTGCTCACAGCTGAGCAAATACACTATGACTTACATCATGTCTCGCATGTGGGACACAGGAACAACCGCATCAGCCCATTGCGGTGACTACGTTAACCTGCTCCACATCACAGTATTGACCTCCCCTGGTCACAGCCATGGAGTTATTAGTGTGCATCACTTCCAGGATCCGGTGTGCAGGTCTCCCCATGCTACACAGTCCCCAGGCACCCGAAAACTCTGGCAGCTGCAGAGCTGGATGTCACTCTGGGAGGACAGGACAGGAGTGAGGGAGGCAGGGCATCCCCAAGGCAGGGTGGCTCTCCTCCTTGGCCCATGTCTCCACTAGGGGTTTTTGAATGACAAGCTAATTTTGGGCTAGGGGACAGGCTGAAAATTGAATATAAATTATTTCTGTTTGACCACCACTTCATTATTTTTATTTGGGCTTTTGAGTGAAATAAAGAACTGTAAAGAATGGTTAGGAGTCAACCTGAATGCTTTGTTCAGCCTCAGAAGGACATCCTTTCTCTCTGGGATTATTTTACCCTTCTCCTCCTTCTCCTCCCCTCCTCTCTGCCGCTAACTTTAGATTGACTTTAAAGTAGCAAACTGTTCAGACTTTTCAGGAACAATAAAGAAGACGAACATCACCTTGTGTGGTTTGGTACAAAACATAGTTCCAGTGGAAAAGGATTCAAACCTCATTCCCAAGTAACTTCACACAAAGGAAAGAGCAATAAAACCTCTCTCTACCCACTAATGGCCATGAAACCATCAGCTCCTAGCGGGATGGAAGCTCATCCCTGGCAAGGTGGCAATAAAGTGTGGAACAGATCAGACATTTCCCATTTTTTCAGTGAAAAGGTGATAAATGTCTTTCTGGCAGGTAATTCTCACTGAATTTTCAACTGTAAGAGGTGCAGGAAAATTGGTGTTTGTAAAGCAACAGGCATCCCTCCTGTGCAAAAGCAGAAATGATGAAGCCCTGCTAAGAAAGCAGAGGAACTGGGGGAGACTGGGGGGTGCTGCAGCCTGGGTCACTGCTGAGCTGGCAGAAATCCCACTGGGCTGCAGAGGCACAACAGGTGCACTTCCAACCAGCTTTTATTTTAATTTGCATTCTGAAAACTGCTCCTGGAGGCCCTCCTGGCCTCCCGAGGCACTACAGGAACACTTGGCACTGATTTTCGTACGACCATTTTCCCTCTTCCACCCTTGTTCAGCCTTACCCTTTGCCACCCTCCAGTTGGGCACACCCCCGCCCTACCATGGGGTCCCCATGGCCATAGCTCCTTCTTTCTGCCTGATTTGCCTCATTAGGCAGCCGTTTCTCATTAGGATTCCTGGCAGCCCATCTCCCAGCACGGGGGGACCCAGGGGACCCTCTGCCATGGCAGCTCCAGGGGTGCTTGTCTGCTCTGTGGCCCCGTACATTACAACAATACTTCCCTGCATTTACATATTTGCATGAAACAAGCCATCACCTGCTCTGAGTAGTTAATTCCCATGTAATTAGGTAGCTAACATCTGTCACAGCAGCACGGTGAAGCCCACGCCTTGTAGCTGCCCCCAGCTGCTGTACACAGGGATGTCCCTACATCCCATGCAGCCACTGCTCTCTGGATACAAGCAGCCCAGAGCAGCTGGGTAGCAGCATAGAGGCCAAATATTGGACAGAAAATCCCAAATTTCTGTTGTCTAAGGGATGCAGCAGGAACGTACAATCGAGAGGGATGTCCTCACACCCCCTGGTCCTCACTTTGCCTGGTGCCTGACTGGCCCCTGTCATGTGGGGAGAGCCAGCTTTGAGGAGGGTGCAAGGGAGCAGGGCAGCAGGCAGCAGGCACCGGGCAAAGCTTTAGCTCACCACAAAACCAGCTGCCATGCATTCCCACCCTGAAAACAAGAGGTGCTAAGGACCCGGGTCTGTGCAGCTGGGGAAGGGCTTTCAGACATCGGAGCTAATGCGGCTGAGCCCTTCTAGGGGAAATAGCAGTAGTTCTTCACTGTCTACACTCATGAAGCATCTCTAGCACTCTGGGGGCTGATCTCTGTAATTTCTGCTATTTCAGACTTCAGTGAACCAAGTGAGTACAAAATGCAAATGCTGCTGCAAGCAGCCAGGCGTGGGCTGTGTTTGCTCCTACTGTGCACTGGGAGGGTGCACTGGTTGGGGGCTGATGGTTCTCCCTTTTTTGGTGCTGGGAAAGCCACCTTTCCCACCAAGGCCAGGCCTTGGGTGCTCTGCTAAGGGGACCTGTGCTTTGGAACGGAGCTGCCCAGCTCCCCAGCAAAGCAGCATCCACCACCAGCACATTGTTGTAGGATATGTGGATGGTGGGACCCTCCTCTCACCCTGTACTGAGTCCTACAGAGCTCTGACCCCCTCCTGATAAGAGCATGGCTCAAGCGATTCATCACTTCGTTCAGCTTTCTGCTCACTCAACTCTAGGCTCTTGCCAAAGGAGGGTCTGGCCTCCTAAGCTGTGCTTGCCTGACACTGCAGCACTCACTCATGCTTCCTTTCCTGGGGATAGCCATTAGTGCCATTAGCTCCGCCCACTCTGCTGCTCCCCCTGATGAGTGCTGGTCCAGGGAGGTGATGTTGCTTGGAAAACCTCTCGGCCAGAGAGGATGTATCCCTGCTTCTGTGAGACACTCTTTGGGCTATTTCCCCCAGCATTTTGCTTCAGCTCAATTTTTGGGTATTTCCTCCCACCTTGGGAGCCCCACAGCTCTTCTCTGACCTCCTTCTTCCCAAGCCCCTCTTTCCAGTCCCCTTTGTGTGTCACAGACATTACCCTGCTCCTGTGTGATGTGCTGGGGCTGGTGGCTGGCCATCTTGCCTGTAGTGATAGGTGTTTCTAACTGCGTAGCTAAACCCTGATGTCATGCTGCAGGAGCAGAGTGAGCTGGCCTGGGCAGCTCTCCGCCTCCTGTACTTCTCTGCCCCTCAGTAATGAGTGCAGCTCCAGCTTGCGGTGTGATCTGGGGTGCAACCCCCCACAGGTCTCAGCCCTGCTTCCTGGCTAGGGTAGTGGGTCCTCTGACTGTCCAAACCTGCCCTGGTTCTAGGACAGACTGGGATGAGGAGCACACTGATTTTGAGTGCTCTTACATGAATACTGAGTCATCTATGGCTTTTTGGGTGCATCTTTGTGTTCCTTTCCCATTGAAAGCCTATTTCTTTGTGCTGTACTCCAAATTAGCTGAAGTGTACTTGCAGGAGAGACTGTGGAGAGCTGTCATTTCTTCCCTCTGAGCTGAAATACAAGTGGCTTTCTGCAAGATGCTTGTGTGAGCTACATCCTACAAGATGCCTTATAAGTCTCTGGCCCTGAGCAATGGGAGGACTGGGAGAGCACAGCTACATTCAGGCTTGCGCTAACTTGACCTCAGGTCAGCTTTAAACTGATTGGGTACAGCCAGTGCAAATCCTGAATTAGTCCAGTTTTATAACAAAATAACTCACACAGCTTTCCATTGAATGAATTACATGTGCATAAATGTAACCTTTCTGTAAAATTAAACAAGGTCTTGAAACACAACTAACCACTTGTCACTGTACACATCTGTCATTGTGCACATCTGCCACTGTCAGATTGCCACTAATGCTGGGATACCCTTCTCTGCTTAGCAAGGAGTCATCCCTCCAGTTCACACACCCTTTGGCCTACCAGAGCTGGCTCAGCATCTTCAGTGAGAAAACAATGCAGATAAGGAGGAAGGGCACTAAACACAGGGCACATCTGTCCCCTTTCTGCTAGCTGATAGACACACTACACCGAACACTGGCTCCTAGGAAGTCATCACTTATCCCTGTGTCTTGCTAGACAGCATCTGCTGCTGGTGAGATTATAGATTGACTGTTAGAAGTGGTAGTGGATGCTGAGATCCCATTACAGGTGTCATTTCTGTCAACACATGGGGAGTTTGTATCTGCAACTTCTGTTTGGTGATGGTGAGCTCCCAGAGATGAGTAGTCTCCTCAGTGTCAAGTGATACACATATCATGGCCTGGAGATAACCCAGTTTTGGGATTCTGCAGCAAGCAACAGCATTACTCATTTTGGGCAGTGCTCACAAGGGAAAGTCTCCAGAAAAGTCTCTATTTTTTAGTACAAATGCTGCATATCAGGAAGATATGGAAAAGATTCATGAAGTCTAAGCTGAGAAAGGCCACTCCGCCTTCCCTTTTTTACTGCACTGAAAGTAGTAGAAAATTCATCTAGTTGAGGGCAGGAATAGTAAACTAAACAATCCATGCTAGGGTCATGTTCAGAGCTTTGAACCTGAGTCTTGTGCTCCATCCCAAATTTAACCAGGAATCAGCTCATTGCCTCAGAGTGCCCAACAGCCAACGGGGTTTTGCTGGCAGCTACTGCCTTTGGCCCTTTATACCCCTGCATACCAATAGGAAGGAAAATGGGATGGGTAATTTTATCCTATCTCACTAGAAGCAAAGCAGCGCACAAGCCTGTTCTTCCTCTCCTCTAAGTTTAGCCCAACAGTGTATTAAATAGCTGCTACTGGATTGTTGCCAGACCCTACTTAGCTAAACTACCTGACTCTGCAAAACAGCAGAAAATTCTCCATTCTGTGTCATTTCTGATCCTTGGGAGAATGACCCACATCCATCAGGAAACTTGACCACCCTGGCCTGCAGAAAGCCAGTGTAATTTGGGAAAATGGGCAAAGCAATGAAGGCTTTCTTGTGACATTGGGCATGTTTTCCATGGACATACTGCTGCATGGAGCCGGGCTGCTGGAGTCTCAGCTCAGGGCTCTCTCCGTCCCACCCCTTTAAGCCCATGAACAGTAATGAATAAATCTGTCTCTGCTCACTTACAAATAGTTTATAAAAGGTTCATAAATGATTTCTAGATGCTTTAATGAATAGTTAATCAATTGTTGCAGGGCCCATCAGGTCAGCAGATTGCTTATAGCCATCAATTACAATGTCTGCTGATGTGCTTATAAGCATCAGTAGGACTCACTGATGTCTGCATTGGGCTTGTAGCATCTATAAAGAGTTAATAAATAATTAATACACAATGCGAATGCTTTTAACTAAAAGCTGTAGAAGGCTATTGAAAAATGCATTCTTGGAAAGCTATGGGCAACACAGTGAGCAAACATTTGTACCTGGGTTTGAATCCCTGCCTCCGAGGAGCAAATCTGGCAGAGAGGTGCCAGCCCAGCCTGCAGGCAACCTAGCTACCCGAGGAGCAGCAAATTTCCTCCGTTCAAGGCAATCTGGTTGATTCAAGAGAAACTGTGCCTGGCACGGGCTGGGGCAAGGGAGACCCTCCTGATCCCCTCTTTGAGCCCAGAGATGGAATGCAGAGGTGCCTGCACCAGGGATCTTGGCCACCTCCTCTCCATCTGCTGCAGAAGCACCTTCTGTGTGCTGGCTGCCCCAGAGAAGGCACTGGAAGCCAGGAAACATGGATGCTAGGGAAACCCAAAAAAATTCCCAATTCTGTGGGGCTCTGGCCTGTGCCTCTGGGCATGAAAGTGCTTTTTCTTTCTGGCCAAAGGATGATTTGGGGTGAGCTGCTACTCCCCTGGCCTCAGCATCCTCCTCTGCCAAGTGGGGAGGATGACACACTAAAATGCAGTACCAAGGAGTTGTGCACTATAGCACCACAAGGCAGCAATGTATATGATGTTTGGCCTCCTCAACAGAAGTGCTTTATTATCATTAAACACTGAGTATTTCTGGATGATAAAAGCAATTAAGTGTAAAAAAAGGTAATGATCCATTCCATATTGCATCCAAAAGATATGAAAATCCCTTATAAAATTACCACCCAGGCACAGAATTGGACCTAAATATCTTTATAATGTAAGACAGAGAACTTTGCTTACAGTCGAAACATTTATAAAGCATTCAATTAGCCACCAGAGGGTTCCTTAGTATTCCCCAATTCTCCACAAGCACAGAGGCAATTACGGGAGATTCTAACTTTTTAAATTAAAGACAGGAGAATTTGGATAAAAGCTGTTCTCAGGTTCATGCCAGAAGGTACATGAGGAGCAAATTTCATGCAGATAAGGCTTAATTTACCACACAATTTAGTTCAGAGCCAGAGCAAGACTCTTCCTGCACGTTTGCTGGAAGATCCTTCTGCGTGAGGAGGGATGGGTATGTGATGTACTACTCTGTGAGCAGGTCCTGAGGATGCTCCTGGGAGGAGCTGGGGCACGGTGACATCCCTTGTCCCCTCCTGCTCTCTCTGCAGACCCCACCACCCCTGCAATGTCCCCAAGCTCTTGGTGGGGGTCCCATCGCCATCGCAGCACCACTCTGGGGGTGTCTATCATGGAGATTCCTGTCCCCCTTGCTCCTGGCCAGTGAGTGCTGGGAGCAGCCCTGCATGCGTGGCAGTGGGTGTCCATGCCTGCAGCCTGTGCTGCCCCGCTGCTGCTCAGTCCCTGCACGCTCCACCATGCGTCATCGCATGCTGTGCCTAGGGACTAATTTAGGTTGGAAATAAGGTGTATATTTGTAACGGGTAGTTAATGGTGAGGGTAATTAATCACAGCAGCAGATTGGTGAGGGACATGATGGATTTCCTGATCCTGACATCTTTAAATCACAATCAGTTTCTCCTTCCAGAACTGCTCGGGCAGAGCCAGAAGCAATGGGCTCAGTGATGGATCACCCAGTCAAGATCTTCCCACAAACCAGTGCTGCAGTGGGAGCCCCCATCCACATCCACCCTGCTATGGGGTACCAGGGCTCTCCCACCCCAGGAGAAGGCAGCAGAGAGGAGAAGAACCTCCCCCCACACCAGGGGCTTTGATCACTTCCTCCTGATTTATACTTTGAAAGCATTTCAATGGATCAAGATGTCAGATCTGTAGTGCTGCCAGGAAACACCATTTTCTTCCAATAAGCAGAGAGCAGCAGGTCATTTCATATCCTGTACCTGCTCTGCTCCTCCAGCAGAGAGGTAGGACTGCACCTTCCCAGGGTGGCAGCACCCCTCTGTTCCTTTCAGGGTGGCACTGGCAGACCTCTCCTCTTCACCGGGAGAGCAGCACCCCAGCACAGCCCCTTCCCTGCAGCTCCTTGGGAACTGCATATCCCTACACATCTGCATGGGCAATTGTTTGCTTCTTCAGAGCTGCTCCACGCTATGATGTGGCCTCACACAAGCATCGGCAGCCGGTTCCAAACATTTGGACCTCCCACAACTGATTTCTCATGAGTGGCTTCATGATCATGGCAATACTTTAAAAAGGAAGCCAAAGCCATGTCTTTCGCTTTGCTTTCTGGCTCCTGAGCCTGCAAGACTGGCTTGGCTCACATGCAGAGCCTTGTTCTCCAGCTACCAGTGACAGACACTTCACGCTGGCTTCCAGTGCAAGCCAAAAACCTCCTGCAGCCGCATGAGAGCCTGCTGCCTTCCCAGGCAACAAGGATTGCAAAGCTCTCAATGCAACCATGGGGGCCACCAGCCCCACACTCCAGCCTCCCCAATGCTGCACAGGGCCCAAAGGACCCAGGCAGGCAGAAGCATCATGGGGGGTGGCTGTGTGAGCCCTAGCATGGTTCTGGTCTGTGGGGTGACACCAGGACCCCCATCCTCCCTGGAGCTGGCTGGTACAGACCTCTATGTGAATCACCGCATGGGCAGGGAGGAACCAGATGCGCTTCTCCTGACCCCATCCCACTGCTGCACATCCAAACCCATCCTATAAAACCAGTCCTGTGGCTGTGCATAGGAAAAAGTGTGTGGGGGAAGGAACACCACTGAAAGGTGAAGTGAAAGTTAATATAGCCGCATAAGCAAACTCAAGACACTGAGCACAGGGAGGACGCAGGAAAGCGTAATGCTGAAAAGTACTGTATTTGCTGAAAAGCAAAGCTCTCTGCTACTTTTTCCAGAGCACTTGAAAACCCGAGCACAACCTGACTCCCTTGGGGCATTCCGTGGAAACCTCTGGCATTTCCTGCTCTCTTTGGGTACCAGACAAAGGGCATACAAACTGTTTAATCCCATACTACAGCACATTTTGATGCTGCTGTTTTGCCAGAGCTAAGATCACTACAGCAGGGGCCAGCTGCAGCAGGCGAGGGAGGCAGGGCTGCAGGCAGCATCCTCTGCCAGCATCCTCAAGCCCATCAGCATTTCGTTTTACCCAGGGCAGCATGTTGATCCCAGCAATGCTGGAAGTCAACATTAACGCCACGCTTTGGCATTTCCCAGCTGCTGCTGCCCAAAGAAATAATGCTTACTGCACGTTAACAGGGCAGGGCTGGGCGCCCATGCTGCCTTTGCTGTGCCTAGGCAAGGAAGAGGATTGCTACAGTGCAGAGAGATTCCCTGCTGAGAAAGCAAGGGCTGGCTCTTGGGACACTTGCATTCAGCTAAAAAATGGGAGGGGGGGAAAGAATGTGTTTACAAATATATGTATTTATATATCTTTATGCATACATCTATATGTATGTCATTATGCTAAGTCATGGTGAGAGAAAGTGGATCGGCTACAGTGTTGACATTCTAAAATCAGGTTTTATATAAAATAAGTATTTGCTTCATGTACCAGTAGTTGGTATCAAGATTCATTTTCATCCTGACTTGTGTTACTGCTTGATATGTTTGGGCAAAGCCCAGGGCATGTGCATATCATTGCCATTCATAACATATACATGGATTCATGACCCAGCTAGCAAGCTGAATTGCCTTGCAATCTTTTTTCTGCTGCAGAAAGCTTAATAAGCATATAAGTCTTAGCAAAAAGAGACCCTGTGTATTTGCTCTGCAAGAGGAGCTCTAGAATGGAGTTGTAGGAGCCAAAGCATTGCATCAACTGCCTAACATTCATTACCTCATGAAAGGGCTCATTTCTACAAGCAGGACCCATCATGTCCATGGAACTAACAGCAGGGCAGTAATTGTTAGTGGAGCTAACATATAAACTACAGGACAGCAGTACAAAATAGAAGCTCCAGGACAGCTCATGACTTTCCTTTCCCCAGAAAAAAATCCCAGTGAGGTTATTTACTTCAGCTCTTTAACCAAATGCCTTTGGCAAAGGCACTTTACTGTTATTAAGAAGGCATAAATCGACTGCTTGCAAACGTATACCTGTGATACCCCATGCTCCTGCAGGAACAGAAATACGGTTACCATCAACAGGCAGAAACAGTGATTTTACTAACGACTTTTATGTCCCCATGCGCTTTCCTGACATGGTGAGGAATGTATCCCCACTGTGGCTCAGATGCAGGGCTGAGAGCAGTGACCTGAGTCCATGGGTGGCTGTTGTGGGGCTACAGCATTTATTTCACGGAAACAAAAGGTCCATCACCAACAGAAGCCAGGGAACTAAGGCTGCTCACAGAGAGCAAGGAGAGGAGACACGAACAGGAGGGGAAGAGGCACCTGCTTATCCTCACGTGAGGGGAAAATGGGCACGATTGGGTTTCTGCTGCAGAGGAGCAAGGATGACAGGAAAGGCACTGCATGCACCAGGGACGCTGCTGAGAAATAGCCCTCTTCAAAAGACCTCCACCAGCCTTTAAAGAAAAAACTCCTGACAAAAGATGGAAAAGCCACAGCTAGCTAGGGAGAAGGAAGGTTTGGGTTTATAGAAAGCTTTTCTCACAATAAGAGAGAGATATCTATGAAGGACTGGCTTAAGAGACCTGGATTTCTAGGGTCGAAGATGAGCTGTGACACCCTGAGGGAAAGAAACAATTTGATGTAAACAAGAAGATAGAGATGTATGCACTGAAGGAAGAGTCTGACCAGGTGTATGGAGGAATTAGGATCACTGGCACCAGCTGAGAAACCAGGCAGTTTTGGAATAAAAGGACCACATTGAGGGTTTGCTATATATCTCCCTGGGAGTCATTTTGGAGCAATGCTGCTGGAGACAGCAATACTGCTGGGACTGATATCGTGTTTTAAGAGGCTGCTTTCCAGGCAGAGGCTGAGGCGCAGATGCTCAAATCAATTCTGCTTGGATGTGGCTGGAGCAGGCTTTCTACCTGCCAGTCACAGAACTGACATGAAGAGTTGATGCTTTTGTTTGCTTTTTAAGTAGAAAGAACATTATAAAAAAGCCAGCTGTAGAAAGTACGCTTGGAGTGAGCAGTCACCACTGGCTTCGGTATAGTTAGAAAAACAGGCTGGCAAATGAGGGCTTCATCCTGTATAGGAGAAACTGGGTGAAGGGGTCTCCAGCCTCTTCCACAGGGGTGCTTTCGGGACCTTTGGCCTCAACTTCAACAGGTCCTGTTGGCAGCCCCAGCCAGCCCAGGAATGCAGCTGGCTGAGGTTGCAAGGCAGGACCAGCACTGCCAAACGCAGCAGGGCCATAAGCACCAGGGAGGGAGTAGAGCTGTTTAAGCCGAAGGACAGTGCCATCACAAGAAGAGATGAGGATAAACTGGCAATGAATACTCAGGCTGGAAGAAGAAAAGATGGAGCTTTGGGCCAGCCCCAGCGTGGAGGACACAGAGAACAGGAATTGGGTTTTATTCCCAGCTTTTCCAGGGAGGTGGCAGGATGCAGCACCTGGGACACCAGGGCTGGGGGCTCTACAACCCCAGAAGCCCTCAGCCCACAGCCCTGCTATTGCCTGCCATGTCCCCTTCCCCACCCATCCCAGTGTCATGGGGCTGGGAGCTCCCTGCAGGACAGCACATCCCTTGCCTCCCAGCTCCACCAGAATGTGCAATCCCTGCTTTATTTCATACACATGGCTTTTTTAAAACATATGTGGCATTTCCTTACAACTGTCAGCATCGACCTTCATAGCTGCCATGGTGATGAGCACCACAGAGAAGCCTAGAAATAACATGAATGTGCCACATGCTGGCCCTTTTATGGGCCCCACTCTTTTTGATTTACTTATATGCAAGATATTTCACAGGACAACCCAATTAAGCTTGACAGTTGGCTGACAATGAATCTCCCAGCCCAGTGATGGCTTGCAGACGATTTATATCGAACCAGGTAACATGATGCAGAAGACCAGTAGAAGCTACTGGTGGTATTCCGCATTTGTACTTGCTGATACCAATGCAGGGTCCACCGTGATCTTTATAGTAACATCCACTAAAGTCCCCCCATGCCACAGGAGACAAGCAGAGCTTGCCTCATTCGGTGCTGAATACCAGCACAACTCCAGGCTACAAGTTTTAGGAGGGACCCTTAACTCCCCCAGCTGCATGCATTGGGCAAACACTCAGTTACAGAGTTCCACCAACCTTCTGGGATGTTACAAGAACATTGCATGCCTGTCTGCATACTTTTTGGCTATGACTCGATCTGAGCAGGTCACTCTGCTGTGAATGTAATGCAAAAGCGTGGTCAGCCACCCTGCACTACAAAATTTGTAGGAAGCCATTGTGGAATCAAAAGTCACCAGGGTGCCTTGGTGGCATCAGCACCCACAGCTGATCTGAACTCACTCACTTTGTCTGCAGCCAGGCTGCTCACCCAGGCTTCTACCACATCTTCCAAGACAGATGCTCCTCACACAGCATCCATCGTAAGTAATGTCTCATTCAGCAATTTTAATCTGATACCTCTGTCATTCCAATATTTCCTATATTCCCATAGTAATAATAATAATTCCTATATTCCAGAGGAGGGAGGCAGAAATAAAACAGCGGACTCAGGGCTTCCATTGCTTGTCTCTCATGGCCCCTGATAAGTCATAGCTACTCTGGGAAAGCCTCTCTCACTCTCTGGACCTGCTTCCACTTTTTCTGCCAACCAAATAAACAGCCGTGATGGACAACCCTCATCCCAGAGCTGCTTGAGCTGGCCATCCTTCCCAACTGGACGGCATCTTTCTTACTCTCTCCCTGCACACTCCCCTAGCAATGAGCCAGGGGAGAGCATCCCAAGCAGAGATAGCTGAAAAATTAGGTTATTTACTGTGGAAATAATCAAAAGTTGCTTTCTGTGTTGCCCTCCAGGCAAGGCAGTGCCTGGATCCTGCTCCACCTCTTTTGGAAGTGAGGGGGAAAAAAGCCCCCATAGCTTCTGGGGGAAAATACAGACTCCACGCTTACAAACAAATGCAGGAGCATTTTTTCAGCTCTTTTCGGCTGGAGCCCAGTACTGGACTTCAGGCCCAAACATCCATTTTCAAATTTTTGATCCTAAATGATTTAACAGTATTGTGGAAGGATAGTGCCTCATAAAATCACATTCAGCCACTTGAAAACCCAATTTTCCAGCAATTTTTCAGACAAGGAAAATTTTGATTGGCTGCAGTTTGATGTTGAGCTGACACATGAACCTGGGTGCCTGGAAGGTTAATGAAGAACAATGAGTCCCAATAATGTGACCTAAACTACCCAAGCCGTACGATTATTTGACTTCAGGTTTATAAATTCCCCACAAATTCACATTAAGGGTGCCAGTTCTCTCCTCTCCTTCAGCATTTTCTCCTTTGATGTCTACTGCATTTTCCAGTACTCTTCCTTCCCTCTTCCCTGGATGGTTTTATCTTGCCTTTGCCAAGGAAACTGAGCACAGGGCAACTCTGCAAAGTTCTTTCGCAACTATAAATTTCCTGTACTCCCCCTGCTAGACTTGGGTGTGAAGAGGAAGTTCAAAGCAATGATCCTCTGTTCCCGTGAATTTTAGGCAAGATCCATGTAGGACTGCGAGGCTTCACTGCCAGCTACACAGGAGGACAGAATTAATTAAGAAGTAATTAAGCTCCACCATGACCTCCATCCTGAGCCTGGGAGGCACAAGCAATGCCCAACGTCTAAGGGCACATGAAACTATGAGGCAAAAAAAAAAAAAAAGTGTGCTGGCTATTAGGTTGGATGAGTTGTGTAGGTGCAGAAAACATGGGAAGATCAGAAAAGCTAAAAAGTCAAAGGAGAAACCAAAGAAAACATAAGATTGCTTTCTATCAATGAAATTACAACTGAACAAACCAGTGATTGTACTACTATAACTGCAGAAGTGACGGAAGGAGTGGAAAGTAGAGGCTCCCCTTCCCAGGGAGCCCTAGCTGGCTCTCTGCTGTGCCACACACTGAAAATCAGCAGCCACACTCACTGAAATTTAAGGTACATCAGGGGAATTCAAACAAGAGCAAACCAGAACCTGGATATTTTGCAAAGGGATTAAAAGAAAGCTCTATAATACAAGCAAATTACTCCACAGGTAAATTAATTATGTGGAAGCTGCCCAGGAAAAGGATGTGTAGCAGCAACGAAAGCTTCATTAGCACCACTGGTGTGTGGTACCAGTAGACTGGGAAGCTGAAGTGCAGGCACGCAGTCTGTGCAGGGCAAGGGGAGGTGCTGACAGGCAGAACCACTATGCAGCGGGTTCTGGAAATGTAGAAAGTGAGGGATCTGTTGCCAGCCTGGATCTTGCTTGCAGAGGTAAACTGCAGCAGGAACTTAAAATCCAGCTCTGGAAGAGAATCACAAGGTTACATTCCGCAGCAGGGAGCAGTTGCTTGGACGCAGAACTCACGCAGCCTTAGCATAAGGAAATCTCTTGCATGCTGCCAGGAATCTCCTGCGATTTTTAAATGCAGGCAAGTCTACAGGGGTTAGCCCAGGCTGTCCTAACTTTAATAACACAAGAACTCAGGATCTTTAATAATAAAGCTTCTATCAGACTACACTTTAACCTTGCTATGTAAATGACGTGCAAGGGCAGGGGGTGGCTATAGACAAGCTAACCTAAGTTGCCAGCTCTGCTGCTGCTGCAGAAATGAACTCATAGGGAACTGAAAAGCCACCCCAGGGCAGGGGCAGCCAGCAGCCTGAGCTGTCTACTAATTGCTAAGGACAGCAAGGGACCTGCGATTTGCTATCTTGCTGAGTCTGGTGTATGGGAAGGGCGAGGGCATGCTCACACGCTGCATGGTTTGCAAACAGCACAGGGGGGAAAAGTTCAGCTGAAATGCTTGAAGTGGGAAAAAGCAGCCACATACAAGGATTAATAATAGCCGCTTTCATCTGAACTGGAGTCACTAGCAAGACCCTAGAGATGTGCTCGCCTAAGCAGGTAACGCTATGAACTGTTTCATGTGGTAAGCCCAAAAGCAACTACCCAGAGGTTGTAACATGCTGGGTAGTGCAGCAGCTTTCTGCTACGCACCTGAGCAAGGCCAAAGTGCCTTCAGGCACACACAGCCCTGATGCCCAGCTATTTCAGTAGACAAGGTTTAAATGCCAGGAGTGCAGCATGGCCTGCAAATGCACATGTTCCCATCTACTTGTGCAACAGCCGTTGTAGTGGCAGGAAATTGAGAGACTTCTCTCATTCTGAGGTCCACAGTGTTACTCTGACCCTCCTGACCCTGAAACCGTGGGAGGTTTGGAGAGAGCATGTTTTTAAGATGCTTGTCTGTTTGCTCCCTCCAGCCTCACAACCTGAGGGAGAACCTCTTGGCCCCAGGGGAAAAAAGGACTTATTCCCTCCATGGCTGCAGGGACCTGTATCTGCTTCCAGATGCTTCCTCTGAGAGAAGGGAAAGGTGTGATAGTCTTATGGGAAGCAATGGAGATTTTCTTATGTATCCCAAGCATCAAACTCGCATTCAAAGGAGGCTCTCTGTAGATGCTTTGCACAGCTGGGCTCTCACATGGGTTTATCTGCAGAGCTGTCACAGTCCAAACCTCTGCTTTGCAGCCAGATTTTCATATTCTGTGCTGATTTCCCAAGGGTCTTCATTTGGGCTCATCATCCCCACAGGGATCAATAGGACTGCAGCTGCCATCGTAGCATCTGCAGCCAGCTTTGATGAGCAGCAGTGTGGTCTGCTGGATAAAGCAGGGGATGGGAGCCAGGAGCACTAAAAGCCAGCCTGGCTCCTGCCAGGAGCCTCTGCCGAGGGCTCAGTTGAGCTGATCAGTGTCTTCGGAGACATCCAAGGCATGTCCCAGCCAGGCACTAACATCAGTGACCTCACGTCCACCTGATGCTCAGAGGAAGCATCGAGAAGCCCTGTGGCTCCAGTAGGCAGAGGATGCCAGGTGGTGGTCTGCTCCCTCCACATCACACCCTAGCCCTTCCCTTGGCAGATGGCTCTGACTTGTGAAGCTGAACGCTGAAAAGCTACACCATCCACGGCCAGGATCAAGTGAGAGGAGCAAAATTAAAATAGCTGGCACAGTCCTACATCACGGCAGTGAGGAGATGGCTGGAGACATCTCTTCTGCCTCAGCTCTACATTTTGGACTTGATGATCTTAAAGGTCTTTTCCAACCTAGTTGATTCTATTAGTCTATGATTTGGGTAACACTGGGGAGAAGCCCTGCTGCGGATTAAGTGTGGTGCGTGCGGCTGGCTGCAGAGCCAAGCACTGCTCGCTACCAGAGCCTTTCCAATCTGAGTGAGTGCTTCTGTCCCTTGCCAACCTCTTCTTCTAAAAACCCTGTGGAATTACAGGTCCAACAACGGACTGTAACAGCTGTTACAGAGACCAGCAGCCACCTAAGACGGTGGAGAAAATACACGCATAACCGTGGGCTACAACCTTGTATAGTATAGGCTGCGTTCCCTTTTGCAGGATTCTGTGACCTACAACTGGTGCACACTTTGTGTTTTGACACCACCTCCCAAATATCTGTAGTAATGCCAGGTACAACCTACCTTCCTTCACACCTAGTTCCGTGGTTGCTGTACTTGGATGCGCAATGCAGGCATTGCTCAGCACAGGGATTTAAGCCTGATCAGCACAGCAAGAGCTCTACTAATATAACCACACAACGATACCATCCCAGCCCCTCTGATCTGGAGAAACTAGACCTGCAGGGAAACACATTTGTCCCCCCGGTCACTGCACAGAGCCATGTGCTCAGCAGGATCTCCTTCGCCTTTGGCATCAACAGGATGCCGGCTCAGGCCTGACCCGCCAGCACGTTTCCCTGCTACGTGCTCCTTCAGCTGTAATAAAGCTCCAGGGGAAAAATTAAGGCTGCAGTTTGTCAGGTGTCTTTGTATGCAGTGATGAATTCTGCATCATCTAGTTATTAACCTCTTGCAAAAGCTCAGTGTTATCTTGTATGGAAGTGATATTAGGTTAAACAGCTGTTGATAACTTATCTCCCATTATCAGCAACTTCATTTGAGGCCAATATTTACTCACATCCAACAAGCATTGCTGTATTCCCAACGGCATTCCTTATGGAGTCAAATGAGAGCAGCTTTTAATAGATCTTAGGTACTTAGGAGGCCCATATTACCCAAGTGCCTCCCAATCTTCAATGCGTGGCACAAGGAAACTCCCAGAAGGGACAAAGCCTGGACACGGCGCATGCTATGGGGAGGAAACCAAATCTGAAGGAGAAAATCTAACTCTGTGGAGGAGACCTAACTTGGGGAGCATCTCCTGCAGACACAAAGATGCTGACCCCAAATTTGCCATCTGCCGCCTCCTGCACCAACCACTCATGCTGCTGCTCCTTCCCATCCTTGCTCCCTCTGAAGGCAGGTCAGCCATGGGCTAGCAGGTCCCAATAGGTCCCAACCTGTGGTATTACCCTTTCCCTCCCCTTTCAGGGCTCAGAATAGACATCCCCTGACACTCCACTCGATCATTCACACCTAGCGTAGATAGGTTTCTCTTAGCTGACGGTAAGCGTTTGTGCTCTTGCTGTGGACTCTGTCAAGAGCATCAGTGGCTTGCTTCATGGTATTTTTCCAGGGAGTCCATCCTCTTGTTTATTACTTTTGCTGATGCTATAACAGCATTGCAAAGCCTTAGGCAGAGACTGAGACCCCACTGTGCTGGATGTGGTAGAAGCAGAGATCAGAGAAAAGAATTTGCATCCAAAAAAAAAAGAGATCCCTGCAGTCTAACTTCTGCCAGTATTTATAGGGCATGATCTCGTGCATGAGGCCTGGGAGGGGGACCGGGGTTCTGGGTTCAGATCCCAAGCATTTCTCATTCGCACAGGCACCTGAAGCCCCCCACCACACTACCATGCACACACACACCCGGCACCACAGTGTGTGCCGCAGTGGTGCCCATGCACACAGCAGAGCTCCTGCTTTCCCTGCCTGAAGTTAGGACGCATGAAGGCAGAGTTTCCCAGTGAGCTACACAGTCCAGGCTCTGCTCACAGCCTCCCCTCTCCTCCACACCACCACTGGTCCACACTGCAATGAGAAATTACACCTCAGCAATCACTGGGCTGTTTTATTACACCATTGCAATTGATGAATCAGTTGAACTGAACCCATGATCTGCAAGCAAGTGGTAGCCCTAGGAATGGCCAAGGGCTGGTGTGGGACTGTAGTTAAACACTTAGTCTAAGCTGCAAGTGGCAGGTACGTTGTAAGTGTGAGCCCTGACTCAGTACCCAACCATGGTGAGTTTATAGCCTTCGATATTGTTACGTTAATCATAAGGAATCTCCCAGTTCCTTGGAAATACAGCGACAAGCTCTCCAGGGCTGGTTTCAGTAGTTTTATTCCTAGGTAATAGCCCTCTCCTTCATTTATGGCTATGTCTAGACACAAAGTGAAGAAGGTGCTATAAACACTTGATGTAAAAACCCTGTCTAACTCCTAATTCCTACATTTCACATCCCAAACGTGCACTGAGTGCACGGGTATAAAGTCTGTGCTACACACCCTCCCAAGCCACCAGCCCTGCATGACTGCAGCTTGCTGTCCTCAGCACCGGCGCGTGGCAGGTCCCCAGGGGCAGCCCAGAGGGTACCCAGGGGCAGGAGGCTATATGCTCAAGTCCTACAATCTGCTTGAAGAAAACAGCCAAGTGGGAAGGAAAGAGGCAAGGTGTGCTGTGAATCTCGCAAGATGCAGTGGGAGCAACTCTGCTCCTGATGGGACTTCTCAGCACTACCCTTCCAGGCACGCTCTGGCCACACAGGACAGTGTGAAGAGGAAGAAATCAAACTCACCTGTAAACAAGAGGAAAGAGATCCTTTTCTGGGAGACGTTAATTCATTATTGATCAAAACAAACAAAATTAACATAATGGAATGAAATCTTAAATGTTCAAGGCCTCTCTGCATATCAAAAAAAGCATTTACTAAGCTTAAATATTGTGTTTAATGCACTCATAGCTCCAGTGACACCACCCAAGTTATACGTCATACAGAGGGAGCTTTTCTACCTATTTCAAGTCTCCCCAGGGCACTTGAAATAACTAAGGCCTCTGAAGCAGAGGGGTGTGAGAGTGGTCAGGGAGGATATATGCCTGGGGATGACCCAGCACCACCAAGACTGGGCACACCACAGGGGAGGAGAATTAAATCATGACCCTGTGCAAGATGATGTTGATGCTGCTCAGGACCAAGCAGACAAGTGAAAGGGCTTGGGAAAGGGCTGATTAGCACCCACACACCTCAGCCATGACAAGCCAGCTCAAGACCAGACATCCTCACAGAAGTGTCACACAAATGTGGCATCTGAAACTCTGGCCTGTGGTCTTGTAGAATAGCTTGGCTGAGCCAGCTCATAACACCAGTGACAAATCCAAGAGCAAGCAGTCAGGGACCAATGGCAAGAGAGCTGGTGACCTGCCTGAGGTGACTCTGCTGCCAGCAAAGCTGGTGACTTCATCTCAAGACACTAGTTGTTGTCAATTATTTTCCAGCTTTTGTGTGCGTTCATGCACTGCACAGCACTTTGGAGCCTTCAAGATGAAAGGTACTTTCACCAGCACTTCAGTGGCTTGTTTCCTATTATAGGTTTGGTTTTGACACTCCCCCACCCTCTTGTCTAACTTTCTCTACAAAGCATTTCGCACTTTTTCATCTTTCTTCTGTGGTCCCTAGACAAGGGAAGAAAAAAAAAACCAAAAACAAAACAACACACCAAACCTCCATATTTATATATTTTTTGGAAAGCTTAGATTAATCAGACACGGTGGTCTGGGGATAGGAGACTTTCACAAAGGTGATTCTTTGACAAAGATATCTGCATACTTCTCTGTGAACTCCTGTCTTGAAAATGGCTTGGTGCTTAAGAAAAAAGGTCCTTGGTTTTTTGTTTTTAAGAAGCCTAGTGGATGTTTTAATTAAGTTGAATAGGAATTCTCAGAGTTACTTGATGTGAAAATGTGAGCCTATAAGAGCTGCCTTTGAAGCTTGAGTTATGTTTTAAACGCTTGATGAGTCCTGCAGAGCTGTTAATCCTTTTAGCATAGCTAATAGCTATTGCTAGAGTGCTCATGAAATCCTGATCTGTTTGTGTCTCTGCCGAGCTGGAGGCTCCCTCCAAAATGGCAGCAGTCCACCCTGGCACTGTTCGCAGACACCAGCCCCAGCAGCCCCCCATACCACTAAAGTTGGGAGGAAGAGAACACTTGGGGACCCCAGGGCAGGTGGTTGTTAGATGGGAGCCATCGGGGTCTCCTGTGACGCCGGACCACTCTGAGCATCAATTCGCAGGAGCATGTCCTGGTGGCATCCTGGAGTTGTGCTCGGGTCAGAGGCATGTGTGAGCCGCTCTGATCCCCTCCCCCAGGAATGGTCCCCATCCCTGCAATCAATAGTGGGGCATACCACAGTCCACTGTGGTGCAGTCCACCACAGGCAATCCTCTGCCATGTCCAGAGTTGCTACCTTAAAATAAGAGCTTTCCTTCTCAAATATTTTGAGTTCACCTCTCTCCAGATCTGGAGAACCACGCCTCACGTTGTAAAACTGCTCTACAGCTCTGGATTTGCTTAAGGGACAGGTAGGGAGGAACTGACTTTGGGGAAATGCAAATGCCTTCCACAAAGGATGCTGCAGGGAGAGATGAAAGCCAACTCCATTTGCATTAGTTCTGTAACTCTGGATGTTTTCCCTCTTCCGTTTAGACTGGAGTTCACACACACACAGAGGCACACACGCGTTTTCTGCCACAGAGCTATTCCGTTGCCAGCTGCTCCTCCCAGGAGTTTTGAATAAATCCCCGTTTACACATGGAGCTACTTGCCAGAGCACCAGCAGGAACCTGCTGGCAGAGAGAGCATCCAGGTAGCTGTGATTCAGCAGAGCTCTGCTGTTGCTCTTAGGGCCAGCACAGCCTTGCCCTGTACCCCCATGCACAGAGGGTGAACCCCTGAGCCTGCACCAATCTATTGGTTTGTTACAGCAGAAAAACAGGCGTAGGAAAACACCCTCTCTCTGGATGTAGGTGCTAAATAACTGAGTAAGAAGGGCTCTCTCCCAGGTTGGTACGTGCACACAGCACTCCTCGGGGATATCCCCACCTTTTCACAGCAAGGCAGCAGCAGAGCTAGGGCCCAGATCCTTCACTGGGTTTACCTTTGAAGAGCTCCTCAGAGCACCTGCAGCACACAGAAGTGTGCCCACAGCCAGATGGGGACATGGGAACGCAGCATGAGGGACTCGGCTCCAGACGAGAGCTCCAACCACAACGCTGTGCCAAGCCACACGCGCTTCCTCAGCTCACCACTCTGAAACCCTCCTCCAGCACTTGCACAGTGTTCTGTGTTTATTCCCCTTAGTATTTTTTAAGGGAGCAGGGGGATACCTCGCTGGCACAAACCCTGGCTCCGCCAGGTCCAGGGGAGTTTAAAAGCAGTTATGCTCAGGCAGCCTCTGAAGCCACAGAGGTAAATGGGATGTGGGTGGAGATCCTTGTATTGCTAGTGTCTCAACTAGAGATGTTTTTCTGTAACTGGCTTAAACAGGCAGACGAACATCTGTTTTCATTCTGACAGCAAAAGCTTTGCATTGGGAAACAATAAAAAAGAAAAAAACTTATATTTAGCCAGGTCTACTGTTGGTTGCAGCAAAACCTGTAGAGAGCCCTTAAAATTGCAGGATCTGTGCTTATTTCATCTCATGTTGGTGACGCTCGGGAGAAGGGGATTTCTGGCGGAGGATTTTGCATGCAGCCATCAATCTCTTACTCACATCCATTCCTGCAGATGAACCCAGGGCACCCTCTGCACCCAACAGGCACCCAGGGGAGAAGGCAAGTTCCACCTGTGATGTGCAGCCATGGGGTGGATATCCTGCAGCCTGAATGCAGACCAGCACAGCGTCAGCACTGGCAGATTAAGGAGCTACCCTGGACATGTGGGACCCAACAAGCTCATTAGACGGGGAGGGGATGGTACCGGGACTGGGCATTACAGTAGACCCAGGAGAAGGTAGCTCATGACTAAAGAGGCATCCAGATTCCTGGCATAAACCACCATGGGGCACTCAAACCCTTGTGTCAGCTGTCCCACTGCCCAACAAGAAGTATGACAATGGCATGCCTGGAGTGAGGACTCTGGAGCTCAGGAGCATCAGATCAGGCTCCCCAGGTGATGTGCTGCGCTAAGCACGATTCCCACACAGCCATGGATCAATACTGCACACCCATGGGAAGTCACAGCTCAGCTGCACGGCCTGGCTGCCCGACGATGGTGACGCTGCCACCGTGCAGGAAAACAGCGGAAAAGGCTGCAAAACGGGCATCTTCCAGGCGCAGCAAAGCCCCCCCACCCCAAGTAAAATCCACCTGACAACTCCAGCGAGGCAGGGGCCCCAGCAGTACCCACATCCTCCCGTCTGTGGGTGAGCAGTGCCTCTGCTAGTGGGTAGGAGAGGGAAAGGTCCCACTCAGAACATGGTCAGCACTCCCAGCTGAGAGCCGAGCCCCTCACTGTGCCCTGGGGTGTGCAGTGGCCGCCGGGCTGTGCCTTCTCTCCCGCGCTCGCTATCTGAGGTCGGTTGCAAAGGGGTAGGGTTTCCAACGCGGAGACCAGGAGCATCTGCTGTCCGCAAGGCTAGCATCCCGGCACTTAGCCCTGCTGCGAGGAGGGCTGGAGAGAGTTCGCATTCCCAGAGGAGGACAGAGATGAAGCACTGTTCTCGCATCCTCCGGCTGAGGCCTAGCCGGAGAGCATCCCTGAGACCGGGACGAAGCACCGGCATCCCGAGGGTCGGGAGACTCGGGTATGTCCTTCGGGGACACCCCGTCCCACAGGTCCCGGCCCGGGGCTCCCGGGCTGAGAGCAGGTTCCCCGCAGCCAAGTTTGGTCCAAAAGCAACAGAGGTTTCTCCCGCATCAGCCCAAGCAGCCGGCTCTGCTTCCTCCCGCGACCCGGCCGCCGACCCTCCATCTGGGGGGCGCGTTGGCCGCAGCCCCCCGGCACCCCGACACTGCGGCGCGCGGCGCTGCCCGAGCGGGACCTCGGCCCCTGCCGCTGCTCCGCCGGGGGTGAGTCCGGGGGAATCGGGCACAGCGGTGAGCGGAGGGGAGGGCGAGCAGCCAGCGGCGGGGCGCAGCCCGGGGCAGCCCCATCCCTGCAGCACCCGATGGCGGAGCGGCGGTGGGGGGAAGGGAGAAGGGAGACGGTGCCCGGTGGGACCGCAACGGGGGAAACTTGTGCCGCGTCCGGAGCCCGGTGAGGCGCTAACGCAACGGGGGGGGGGGGGTGTGCTCGGAGCCGCGCCGAGGCGGGGGGTCGGCGGGGACCCCCAGTGCTGCCGGCCATGCCTTACCTGCGGGAGCCGCTCCGGACGCTGCAGTCCGCGCCGTAAATCCGTGTGCCGGGTGCGGCGCCGGGGGGGGGGGGGGGTGTCCCCCCCTCGGGGGGGCCGCGGAGCCCCGCCCGCCCGCCGCTCAGCCCCGCGGCGCCCACCGCCCCCGCCGCGCTGCCCGCCGCCCCCTCCCCGCCGCCCGCCGCCGCTCGCCGCCCCGCTGCCGGCCCCGCGGCCCCGCGCCGAGCTCCGCCGTCCGCGGGAGGCGCGCTGGGGGCGGGCGGCGGGGCGGCGCGGTGCGGGGCGGTGGGGACGGGGGGCCGTGCCCACCGCCCCTCCGCCCCGCGCCGCTGTGGGGGGCTGGGACCCCCCGGGCCCCGCCACTGTGTCCGCAGGAGCCGTGCGGAGCCGTGTCCCCCGGGACTCCCGTTCCCGGGAGCTGGGGTTTCCTCCACCGCCATCCTGCGGCCGGGGACCCCCATCCCCGTTCCTGGCACCCGAAAGCAACCCGGCCTCCGGGATCCCGTCCCCGTGTTGCTGGGGGCTGGGTTTGGATCCAGACCTCGGGACGCCTGTCCCCAGCCCTGCGACCTAAAAGCGACATCAGAGTCCAGAATACCTGCCTCCATCCCCCCGTCTCCATCTCCATCCCGCGAGGCTGCGGTCAGCCCTAGAGCCCTGGAGTCCTCAGCCCTGGAGCTGATTTCAATGCCATAGACCAGGGCTCCGTGCCACCATCCTGGGGAGCTGTGATCAGAGCCCAGGACACTGTCCTTCAGCCCTTCTCCTGGCTGTGCCCCGGAGGTGGCCCAGCTGCTCTGCTGGAAAATGCAAAGGGGCTGCCCAGTCTTTTCCCCCACCCCGTAGCCTGTGCCCCATAGCAGAGGTCCCGCACCATCCCATGGGGAGCCCAGGCCAGGCACATGCCCTGTCTCAGTCCCCCTTCTGCCCCTGCTATGCCTTCATACCTCTCCCAGCCTGCCCAGACACGGAGGCAGTGCTTCATCAGGGGCATTGCTGCGGCAGCTCTGACCCCAACAGCACTGGAGGCACCCTGCCATAGGTGGGCTTTGCGTGTGGATGACAGGAATGGGAACTGATGCCACTAGAAATCTCTTAACTCCACAGACCTCGGTTTTTGAGAGCAGCAGCTGAAATGTGGTGAGTCCTGTCCTAAACATCCAGTCTCAGTTTGAGTATTTCCTGGGGTGCAGAGCCAGTGATCCAAGAGAAGTAGCTCCTTGGTTAGCTGCCTTCACCACCAAGGGCAAGCAGCACTGAAAAGTGCCAGGCAGAAGGACACCAGCCTGCAGACCTGCTCACACTCCTTCTACCCGCAGGCTCACAGCACTTTGCAAAGAGGGAACTGTTGCACTTTAACTCTTTGCAAAGGAAAGCACTGGCCCTTCGTGGCATGAATGGGGGACTCTCATGAGATGCAGAAAGCAATGTCCCATTGCTTCTCAAGCAGCAGACCCCTGACACAGCTGACTGGCTCAGCTCCCTGGTGTGGCTACTGTTCCTCTGCACTGGGATGCTGACTATGGGAAAATTATCAAACCCAGGCCCAGCAGTTTCTTAAGGTAAAGGCTGGAGGCTGCTCTGCACCAGGTCACCATGCTGGCCTGGGCACACACCCCAGGAGAGCAGAGGTGCCTTCAAAACCAGTCGCCTGTAGCCAAAGCTGCTCCAAAAGAACTAACCCTCTCCAGTTATGGATGGGACTATGTGAGAAGGGGGCCCTCTCAGGAAGCTGTATGAAAGCAGATTAAGGCAGCAAGTGTGCTTTGCGAATATGAGCTTAATCCACTAACCAGGTCAATCAAAGCTGCAAGTGATGCTTTTCCCCTGGAGTACCTTGCTATTCCTGTGCCTGTTCCTACATTGCTGCAGGAAAAGAAGCTTTGCCTGGCGTATACGGCAGCTGCCCTCCTACATCTGGACCTGCTTTATCTAGGCAGGCCAGCCACAACCCTAATTTCCAACCATATTAATGAGTAATACTATAGATTGCTATGAGGGACCTGTGGCCATGCCAGGTATGGCAGGAAGGCCTTGTTTCTGAGCTGGAGCACCAATACGACTCGGATACAAAGTCATGCAGAGCAGGGCAATTTAGAGATCTCGCTGTGCAGTCCTGGTCACTTATCACACTTATGCTGAATTATGCTTCACTTACACAACCTCTAAGGTTGCTACTCCAGGGAGGCAAAGCCAGCTCTTATGCTAATTTGACTATTTGTTAGTATAATAACTCTTACTTGCTTTTACTGTGCAGCTTAATATTGTCAACACTCCTTTATTTTGGTGTGAGAGTGCTTTTACAGTGAATTATAACAGTAGAGGTTAATTTGCATCAATGGAACATTCCAACAGGCTCATACCCGTGGAGTTTATAGCTGGAGATTCATACATCATTGTACCTGACCTCATGCACAACACAGGCTGCTTACCCAGTTACTTCTGCACCACATTTTGTATTTAACTTGGCCATAGCTACCAGTTTCTTCACCATGGAGCATGTCTGCATTTCCAAATCACTTGGAAATGCATTGATTTCCTGCTGGAAGCCCTGATGAACCTTCCGAGACCATGTGTGCCCATGTCCCATGCCCACAGACCCACACTGGCTTACTTCCCAGGTATGCTTGGGTGGCAGGAGACATTACAGAACAGGCAGCATACAGGACATGAGCTCAGAGAGTTTAACTGTGAATCAAAGCGTTGGGTCATTTGAGCCAGCTCAGAACAAGGTTTAAGGTTTTTAAGGGTCGCTGTTTGGAAATATATGTCCATTGGCTGTGTGTCATAAATATCCTCATTTATCCTGCTGGAACTGGATGAATAATTGAATAGAGGTTTGTAGTTAATTGATTTGCTGATCAGTGGAAAGAAGTCATGAATAATTTATTTGACAAATCTTATTCAACCATCCGTAAAGCTGGTCAGTTACTGAAAATAATTAGTTGCAAACACTCAATTTTTCAGCTGATGGCTTTGTCCACTTGCAAATGCACCTCACACTTGTTGCCTTCCAGCATGGATCCCCACAGATTTCTCCTCAGCTTGGTGCAGAGGCTGCTCTTCAAAACAGCCTGAACACTTCACAATGGCTCTTCTGCTCCATTCTTCTACTTCATGTGCCACTGGCAGCAGCTCTTTTCTTCATCATCCTCACATTGCAAAACTTCTTCTTCCTCCCTGTGTCCTTGCAAGTACAGGCTCTTGGAGTTGCACTGAACTTTCAAAGTAGGATTCAGTTAACATCCTCCATTGAGGATCAAGGCACCTAACAGCTCTGCCAAAGAGGAAAACACAGGTGTATATGTGTGTACGCGACACAATCTGTTCTTGTCACTTTCCAAGCTTTGCTGTATTGGTTTAGCCCCATAGAAGGCACCTGTGCAGCCAACCTTCAGGGCACAGATGCTGCCTCCTGCCTGCACGGCTGCGCCAGTGAAGAGATGGAGCAGAGGGCTGGGACAAGCACACTGGAGAAGGAATATTCCACACCAGCTTCCAGCTGTGCAGCAAAGAACCAGGCTCTAACTCCATTTTAAGCTTAAACCTTTAAGCAGGCCTCATAAGCCTGTCAATTTTCCTGCATCTGCATGAGTCCTGGTCCTCCCATTGCCTGCACCCCTTGCAGCACCTGGTACCATAAGCAGGCAACACCTGCAACTCTCCTGGGTTCCAAAAAAAAAAAAAAAAAAAGGAAAAAGATGCTTTGAGGTTTCTCTAAAATTGCTGTTTATTTGCCAGTTCTTGCACGTTAAGATTTCTGAGAAAACAAACAATCTCCAGAGGCTGCTTGATGTTATTTGCCTTCTAGCAGAAATCCTATCAGATTCTCCTGTGGTTCCCAGATCTGGTGGGGGCAGCTCCCCTCCCTCTTCCTTTTCCACCCCCAAGCAACACACAGACACCCTCCCTATTGAATTAACATCATCGTTTCCCTGCAACATCCTCTCTGAGTGACTTCCTGTGCTCACAAGCCATTGCAAATTTGTTCTTTCCATGGCTGGGTATACTGAACAGCAGGACTCAGGGGCCGCCTGGAATGTGTGTGCTCCTGTGCCAGGCTGCTCTCATTTGGAAATGAGAACCTCCTCTTCCAGTTCAACCTGAGACAATTCAGAAATCTCTACAGAAGTCCTACTATGTTTAAAGGAAATAGGTCACTTGTCTGAACACATGAGCTTGCTGTCCTTGTTCAGGTGCAGAGAGTTCCTTCTCTATGGGAACCCTGTGAGTTTGTGCCAGAACCTGCAAGACTTGTGCAGTTTGGGGGAGTGATTTTGTGCAGAGCTCAGAGGATGCCCAGCCTTGAGCAGGGTCTGTGAATGCCCCTGAACGTGAGCTGGCACTGCTGCTGTACCCTCGGAGGGCTGCTGCTGCTGCAGCAGTCAGCGCTTGCCCGCTCTGCAGGAAGTTCACCGCCTGGGACCGGGGGGCTAATTTCGTTATGCAATGTTTGTAGCCAGAGTCAGGAGTTTAATTATGTCTTTCCTTTTCTTGCTGGCTTTCAGCAAAGCCACGTCTGCTCTGCTTTGTGTGATGCTCAACCATGCCTGCAAGAAGGTGGGCTTGTTACACAGCAGGGAGGTGGTGGATGGAGGCCACAGATCTAAAGGTTTGCAGTTGAAATCCCTGCTCTGGGTGATTACCTCCAGCTGATGGCCACTGATGCCAGGCTGGCAGCTTGCACATGATCCTTATGGCCTAGAGAGAGAGGATGTCACAGTCCTCTGGGTCTGGGACCCCAGCTACCCTGATGTCTCAGAGCATCCCCCACGCTGAGCTACAGCAGCTCTTTCGCTGTGTGCAGCCCATGAGGGTCAGGATGCACCCTGGGATGGCAGCCTTTCCAGCCTCCTCACATCTGGTGCCGGGGGACCAGCTAAACCCCTTCTCTTTCCTTCTCTCTCTCTCTCTGAGATGTCCTCCCCTGGGACTCTGCATGCTACCAGGGATGGCTAACCCTGGCTGCTGTGGAGCTGGGGCTGCCAGCACTGCTCTGCCACCTGAATTTATGGTGCTTTAATGTATTCCTCCCTTCCCCTTGCAGCAGATGCTCCATGTAAATCAGTGCCACAGATGAGCTGCACTGCTCTACACCAGCTGGGACTTTTGGCCTTGGAAGACTTGTGGCTTCCAATAAATACACCAAGGCATTAACCCAGGCTGAGCAGGGGGGGCAGTAGCTGTCTGTCAGCCCACACCATGCATCCTGAGAGGCTCCTGCAGCCTGTACCAGGGTCAGATGAGCCGGGACTGTCCTGAAAGCAACGAAGAGGAAGTGTCCTGTGTGTGCGCATCCCTTCAGGGTGGCAGAAGTGATCCAGAGATGTCCTGGACACCCACCCTACCTCGATGCCTTTATCTTTGTAACCCACTTTGGAGATAGCCTGTGTGGAAGCTACAACAGTGATGTGGGGGTATTTTTCACTTTCAGATTTGCTGTTGAGCTTGTTTAGGTGGAGGATGGGTTTAATGGTCCAGGCTTAACAAAAAGAAAGAGGAAAGTTTGCTCAAGACAACCTAATTGATCTTAATGAGACAGGAAGGGCTTTGTGCTGCAAACACCAGTGTTTGTTTTGTGGGTTTAATGCGATTTCTGGCTGGGTTTGATTACTCTGGGGAAGTCCTCTGGCCTAATAAACAGAGCCATAAGGAATTAGCACTGATAATTTCAGATGCTGCTCTAGGCCTGAAACAGGGTGGAAACAGAACCAGGGACAAGGTAATTGTGAAAGGATTCAATCAGCTCCCAATTACCAGACAGTTTGGGCTGCTCTGGTGGGTAGGCAGCAGCCAGGGCTGGGTGCCCAGGGAAAGGGCACACCGAGTGGTACCCTTGAGTGGGGTGACACTGAGCACGCTTGGTGTCAATGTGTGACAGTGGCTGGTGCTCCCAAAGAGCCAGGAAATTGTATGTGGAAAGCCTTCTGGATTCCCCACCCCACCCATTGTGATGATGGTGAAAGCAGTTCCTTTCAGGATGAAAAATCTTTTTCAAACCCTGGGCATTTGGATTGTAACTTTCCAGAAAATGGTGTAATTCCCACTTTCCTCTAAACTGAAAAATGGGAATACAGTGTGGGTTTGTGCTTGTTTTTTGTTGGTGGGGTAATGGAAGGGGGAAAAATGACTTTGAATCTCACAGCTGCTGCTGAAAAAGTGGTTCTCCAGAGAGCAGTGTTTCCAGTGAGAGGTTTCTTCATTCCTGTTAGCAGCTGCCTGTCCCCATGGGCTCCCTGGGGTGTATCTGTGTCCAAACCTACCCCAAGCAAGGGGCGAGGAGGTGGCTCAGCTCATGCCAGTGATGCACCTTGCTCCTGCAGCCTTGGACTCAGCCATGGCCACGAAATCCCCCTAGCATGCCTTGGGAAAACAAGGTGAGGGACAGTGCCTAGCTCCTGCTGGGCACCCTCGCTGAGCATCTCCCTGCTTATCCCCATGAGGACATCCGGTATGGTGCCTGCCTGCTGCTGTTGGTGCCAGAGGGGCACCAACCATTTGAGTCAATTGATGCCTTCTTATGGCAAGGGGAAGAGTTGGAGAAAACACAGCAGTTTCTTAGTGCTTTCCTTCTAGACAAGCAAAAAGCAGAGAGACAAATTGCCGCAAGTTCTCCTTGCTTCCATTAGTAGGAGGGAAAAGAAAATGCTCATACATCTTCCCCCACCTTCCCCTTCTTTCTTCTTTTTTTCACCCTTGAAAACAAAACTTACTAAAAAGAGTCTCCCTCCCTGAAATTCCTTCCTCCTCCTCTGAATCTGTCTCTGTCTCTGGTGTTTGGCCAATATGCAGCTCTGTACAGCTATAGACACAGGGCAAAGCTACATCCCCATCGCCCCCAGCCTGTCCTCACTGGTCAGCCACCACCAGAAACATGTCAGCACTCCAGGAACAGGCAGAGTCACGGTTATCAGGGGCTGAGCAGCACTGAGGGGCTGAATCACAGAGAAACCATGCCTCTGCATCCCAGGTGAACGTCATGAGAAGAGCAGAGAGGGAGATAAAGATTATTTATAGCTGCAAAAGCAATTACACGGAACTGGTGTAGAGGAGCCATCAGGCTGCCAGCTGTGGAGGAACAGACACCCCTGGGAGGCACTGGGATGGGGGTCTGGGAGCTCATGGTAGGCCAAGGCTGTTCCTGATGGGACCAGGGCGTGCTTGTGTGTCTGACTGGCTGTGTTCCATATGAAAAGCAGGAATAGTTACTGTCTACCTCTGCCTTTTCCACATCAGTATAACTCTGGGTTATGGTCCCCAGCTCTCCATTGCTCAGCTTCCTTCAGAGCTTGAAAAATCCTCTCTGCTCTTTTCTTGCCCCCTTGGACCAGGGATTTGTTCTGCTCTTTGCTTTTGCTTCCCAGAACAATTTGCTGTGTTTCACATTGATTGCTGTCTATTTTCCCACTCTGGCTGTTGGTGGACTTTGCTTTTTATTGCTAATTCTTCTTCTTTCTCCTCTGCTGGGGTAAATACTTCCCAGTTTGTTTTTAACTGATGCTAGTGGATGTTAAACAATATTTACTAGAGAGAAATATTTTTTAAATCAGGGGGTCTGATGGCTGATATGGCTTTCAGTTCTTGCCAGAGACTGGTGATATACCCTGAAATGCTGTCTTGTACCCAAACCCATCAGGGCTGAGATAAGGCCATGGTCTCACTGTGTAATTTATGGTTGGAGACCAAAGGACTGTGTAGGGAATGCATAGATGGAGACTGTGCAGGCAAGACAACAGCTCACCACAAAAGCCCAGGCACCTGCAAATTTGGGTTATATTTAATTTCAAATGCCTGGAAGGTTCTTGTTTGATTTCTGCAAGTATTTCAGACTGAGAGCTAATAGGGGTAGAGTTAAGGCACATCTAAGGCTCTTCACAAACAGTGTATGGGCACTTGCTAGGCTCTTCAGGAGAAGCTTGGGCGGTGTGCTTATATCTCTGCTCAGTGAGGAGGAAAGGTCCCAGGCAGGATGAAGGCCAGGGGAAGGTGGGTTGCACAGCCCATAAAGACTGCAGCACCATGCATATCGCAGGCAGGGAATGGGCAGGCAGGCTTCAGGCAGCACCACTACCCTAGCAGGACGAACCACCCAGAAACAGCTTTGGAGGCAACTGATGGCCTTTGAATGCTTTTTAGAAACAGACAAATGATTCAGGCCCAGACCTGCAGAGGAGAAATTTGGATAACAAGAACTTCTGTCTGATGAGATAGATCTGTCAGCTGAGCTTTATTAATCCAAAACCCCAGATGAAGCTGTCAAGTCAATCAAGGACTGGAGCTGCTGGCCTTGCTCCTCACCCTGCAAGTCAGCCAGCTTGGCGAGGTGAAGACATGGGAAAGCTCTGCACGTTGTCTCTCCTTTCCACTGGGGTTTTTTATTATAGCCCTTGGAAAACCTCTTTTTTTTTTTTTTTCTTTGTTTCCTTTTTTTTTTTTTATTTTTTAAAGAGAAGAGTTTGGGAAATCTCATCAAAGTCTCTGTTAACAGACTGCTCAAAAGCTCAAGCTTCAGAAACCAGGCAAGGCTAGTTTTACGGTACTCGGTTTGAACTTTGTTCTGCCCCCATTTATTTTATGATGCAGTGTTTAGTTAAATGATCACTTAGTCCTTTCTCCTGGGGCTTTTCTCTCATTCCAGCGTACATGGTGCAAAATTGAAGCTGTTCAGGAACCACAAATCTGGCCTTTTCCAACATTTGAGTACTTAACTTGCCGCCTGAGCAATGTTTTTTTAACAACAGAGCTTTTTGTCTGTAGCATCTTAAATCATTTGGCATCAGTTCCATTCCCATGGAATTCATCGGATAATTAGCTCTTGGTTATAAGAGAGCAGCATATAGTATCATTACCTGGCATCCCCTAATGCAAGGCTTTGCATGTCACCATGGTACAGTTTTTCTATTAAAGCAGACTGGTTGGTAAAGGCCCCAAGAGGCTCTTTCGATTCACACGCTGCAGACCAGGCTTCTATATTAAAAACCCATTTAAAGTTCCCCAGCAAAATCTGTGAATTACAAAAGTTAAATTCTATTAGTTCTTTCCCAAATATCCCAAGGATAAGCAAGGCCAAGATACTGCTCTCTGTTCCCATACACTGCTCCGTGCTAATGCACGCTAATTTTCCTAGGGAGCTGGAGCTATCGCTTTTGAGCGATGCTCTTACAAATAGGTTGCTGGAGCTTTGTGTAGGGAAAATGGGTTTATTTTCTGCAGAGAGGATGGTGAATTTGCATCTCAATGAATACCTTTTCCTTGAAGGAATTTTCCATTGTAGGAGTAATAAATTCTTCTTGTGGGTAAACTGCTCCAACCACCTCACCTGTGGGATGTGCATTCGCAACACTTGCAGCTTCATCGCAAAAGTGCCGGCAGGGAAACCCTGGCCTGGCCAAAGGGTGCTGCTAAGGGGCCAGGAGTGAAGACAAGCCATCCATGCACTGCAGGCATTGCACAAGTAGCTGGGCTGGAGATGACTGGTACGATGGGCAAAGCTGGCTAACGTCTACCTGAGGCTGAATATGCCACAGCAGCAGGAACTAAGGAGAGGCCATGGGGAGGAGGGATGTGAATTCTGGCTGCATGGGAAGACACAGCTCTGGAAAGGAGCAGATAATCACGGTGGTGATGAACTGCATGAATCATTTAGAAGGATGTAATCTTGCGCCATATGTTATGTGTCACTACATAGAGAACGTGTCACATCCATTAGGATAATAATTGCACAGTTCATCTTCTTTTTTTTTGGAAAAAAATACCCAAAACACATTTTCTAGTCTCATCAACACTTGCACGGCAGAGATAGGCTGCCTGTAGCACTGCATTCCTGCAGCAGACAGACTGGGTACCAAGGGCAGGTGTTTGGGGAAGCATCAGGCTGTGTCGAAGAAGAGAGGGCAACAGCTGGGTGGGAATGGAGGGAGGTTTGGAAATACTGTTTTAGTAGGCCAAGAGGGCTAAATAAAACATGAGCTTTTCCATGGGCATCTGTGAAGAGGTCAGGATGGATGCCAGGCCCTGGACGTAGGAAGGCCATAGGCTTTTGTACACTCACATCTGCCACATTTCCAGCCAGAAATGCTCTGGACTCTGAATTTTATTAAGGCTTTTCTGTGCTTACAAACCCTTCTGCTGCTAGAGATGCCATCCTTGCTAGGGCTCTGCAGCCACATCGATGCCTTGCCCTTCTGCAGCTCCCTGGAAGGCTGTGCTGGAGAGCCTTGTGGAGCAGGATGGGTGTCAGGGGCACAGGGTGAGTGGCTGCCACCCCTAAAGGACCCCACACACTGTGGATGGTGTGGGGGCCAGCAGCCATGCAGGCAGCACGTGCAGGAGGGGTGGCTGTGTGTGCAGCTGAACCGCTCTCCCAAGGTGCGCAGGGTGCCGCGGCTCAGGGCAGGAATTAGTTTTCATTAGCAGTTTTCCAGGCTTTTAGGCAGCCAAGCAGCCATGCCTGAAAGACTCTGGGGTGAGCTGTTATTATTGCACAAAGGTAGCTAAGCTCCCAAATCCTATTAGTGGAGAGGGAAGAGATGCTGCGAATGGCCTGAGGCAAGACAGCATCCAGCTGTCAGCCAGGGAAGGGCAGTGTCACCTTCCCTCACACCTCACCTTCCCCCACACTTCACCTTGTCCCACACTGGCAAGGTTGATGGTTTTTCTCCCCCATGCCAGCCAACCCGGGTCAGACACATCGTTCCAAAGCTATCTGACCTCTCTGGTACCCACCGTCTCACTGGGGAATGGCTGTACTGCCGATGTCCTGCCACTGTCCCCCCATGCTCCTCTTCCTGCTCCTCCCACTGTGAGTGCCTTTGTACATAGAAGAGCATACATCCAGCCTCCGGGCTCCCCCATCAAGCAAAGCCGTAGCTTTCCTGCCAACTTACATTGGCTTGGCAGGTGAAGGTTACTGTGCAAATTAAATATATTTAGCCTTCCAGGTTTTTGTAAGACACTTGATTCGAGCACTACATGACATTTTGATTTTAAAAAATAACACTGCCTAATACCAATAAAACCTAAGTCAAGAGGCAGAAAAATTACCACCACCAGGGAATCATCACCCATGGCTGCCGCCGCTGGTCTGGGGAGGCCTCCGGGCTGTCCCATGCTGTGGGCAGAGGGCAATGCCCTGTGGCAGACAGTGCTCGGGAGCAGTCCTGCAGGGTCCTCACACACCCACAGGCACATGCTCAAGGGGACAGAGCCACATTTTTGCTCCAGGGGACAGAAGGAGAGCTCTCATGCACAGCCTATCCTGTCTTGTGCTGCCCATCTCGTGCTGCCCGTCTCGTGCTGCCCATCCTGCCATGGGAGCCTCCTGCCTGTCTTTGTGCAAGTCCTGACAACAGTGCTCACAGAGCACTTCCAATTTCATGGCTCTAGTTTATCCCCGCTGCTCCTCCTCCTCTCCAGTGGCATAAGCCCATAAGGCTTTTTGAAGTGCAGCAGCACCAAGAGACCTTCAAAGAGATACATTCCCTGTAGTGAGTGGGCACTGGCACCTCTTCACAAAAATCATGGCAGTGAGAGGCGCTGAATCCCTTCTGAAACAAGAAGCCCCATGGAGCAGAGCTGTGCAAGGGTGATGCCAGCCAGCCCTGGAGAGAAGGATGAGGAGCAGGTGCCTGCAGCCCCGAAGGTGCTCCACTGCCTCCTCAGTGCTGGGGACAGAGACCATCACCCCAAGCTGGGGGTGCCTCTGCTCAGCTCACACACCATTATCTTCCATTGATTTTTAGGTCCAAAGGGCTGAAAATAGCAACACAAGGGAACAGTGAGCTGACTTTTCATTCCAAGCAATTTTTACCCTTCTCTGATGTCCTGGAGTGATTCTTGGATGTTTTAGTGATAAACTGCCAAGAAAAAAAAAAAAGCCAGTGGTGTTTGCCATTTCTGTATCCTTCATACTGGCAGAGCATTGCAAAAGGCTTAACAAGCCACCCCACAGAACACAGGGGAACAGTGGCTGTCCTACATCTCCAGCTCCCAAACTGGGGGGACTGGGAAACTTTTCATTCACCAGAAATTCCAGCAGAATTTTTAAGAAGAAAATGCCATTACTCAGAAGGGACCATGGCCATGGCCAGAGCTATAGAACAAGGACCAGCTGGGAGTTTCTGAAGGAAATGCATGCTCATTAGAGATATGTGGGGCTCCCTTTTTGGTCCAGCACCCAGACCAGGATTTTAGGGAGTGGACACTGACCTCGCACCACCCAGAACCCTTTTACTTTGCATTTCCCACCCTGACGGTGCAGTCGGGGCTGGGAGCAGGGGAGGACAAAAGCACAGCAGCTCCAGAGAGCTTCCTGAGGCTTTCTGCGTATTATATTCTGTCAAGTGATTTTCACCCCCCAGCAAGCTTGAGGGAGCGTGGTGCGCAGCGAAGAATTACAATAAAATTGAATTATTCTGGCGTGCGGAATTTTTCTTCTTGCCATTTGTCAAGCTTTCTGCATCTTGTTCCAAAGCAAAGAAAAATCACCCAGCGATCCATCAGAGAGAGGAAAAACCATAAAACCTCCCCAGCGTGTGTGTTGGATGGCAGAGCATCCGAGCAGCCCCTGGGGTGCTCAGCTGCCTGCCTGGCCTCCTCCACAGCCCATCTCCCTGGTGTTGTGCCCCTCTGTCCTCAGTGCCAAGTGTTATCTGACAAAATAATCTGCAGCAAAAGAGCTGGTGTGTAATGCCAGACAGGGCAGTCCCCGGTGAGGTTGTTTCCAGGGGCAGGTTTCCTTTGCTCCTGTGAATGCTGGAAGTGGAGTGGTGGTGCAGAGGTTGTGCTCTCCTGAGCTCCACCCCATGGGGAAGACTCACCTGCAAAGATTAATTTCATATCGATTTCTATAGCTAGATGCCTGCTCTACTTCAATTCTCTATTAGTGAGCTGAGCAGCACACGGCGATGGGAAACTGCAAGGAGGGCTTGGATTGCAGAAGGGTTTTCTGAAAATCCAGGAGAATCTCATTTTGGCACAGATCAGATAAAAATAGCTTGGATTTTGTCAGCAATATAGGGAAATGAAGCAAATCCCTGTCCTTCCCCCCTCCATCCAAAATAATAATTTTGAATTGGTCAAACTTTGTGAAACTGGAATGAAAGGGAATTTAGTTTACCTTTCTTCCCGCCCCCCCACCCCAATCTTGGGAAAAAAAAGGAAGTCAAAGATTTGACGAAGTACGCTGAGATCTACTTCATTCAGAAAGCAGAAATCTAAATTTTGACTCTATTTATGTATTTGACCACTCGATGCCATTCCCAGACCTGCTCCATCAAACTGAAATGGATGGTGTTCAAAAGAAAGACACTTCTGAATTCCATTCATCTCTCCTTCTGAATTCCATTCATCTCTCCTTCTGCCTTTTCTGTCTGTGCTGCTAGGCTGTGTCCTACCTACACTCAGACTCTGAAAACCCAATTTTAGCCTTAGCGCAGATTCCACTGTGCATCCTCCCTCGGTGTCCTAACACCCAAAAATGAAGGAAACGAGGCTGGGATGTGCCCAGTGCCTTGCACCTGCTCAGGAAATTTGAGGAGTGTGAAGAGCCTGTGTATGCTTTGGGGTATGGCGAGGGGATGCTCTGGACCCCAGACCTCAGCCTCTGCCTAAGACCTCTCTGGATTCTTCTGCCCTGCTTCATTCTGCTCCTTTGGAGGTCCTCATCAGAGAAGTGCCCTGCTAGCACAAACAGGGAGATGGGGAGCTTTGCAGGGTGCATGTTTCTTCTTCTGAAGTGAGATTATAACCAAATTGGTATCTTCCTCCAGAAGATTATGATGAAATAGCATTTTCTGGATGAAATGACTGTGTTCAGCCAGCTCTATTCTGCTTTACCACATCTGTTTTATCTGTGAGTACTGCTTCTCTCAACAGACCAAGGACTCCCTATTCCTCCCCCCCCCTTTTTTTTTTTTTTGGCCTAGAAAAGGTCAAACTCATAGATTTTGTTTGAACTTCATAGAAAAAGCTGTATTTGACTTGGCATATGTCATGAAGGGTGGAGGAAACAGCGAGACATGGCTCAGTGGCTGAATGGGTGAAGGACTGAGGGACAGGATGATCCAGCCCATAAGGCAGCTCAGAACAGAGTGGGGACCAAGGTGACTCCAGTGACACTGGGTCCCCTCACCATCTCCTGCTGTCACACAGCCTGTTCACAATCTCTGGCTCCCTCCACCCATTAGATGCATTCGTTAGTGCTGCTGGAACTGCAGTGCTGATTGCGGCCACCGGCCCTAATGAGGCAGTTGTAGGGGTGGATAAGGAGACACGTGCTCGCTCAATCCCCATCAAACTCAGTTCTCAATGGCTTCTGCAAATGTTGGGGGCTGGCCACAAGTGTGGTTTTTCCCCAGGGTCTGTGGAGGTGAAATGCTGCTCCCCAGCAGAGAGACCAAGCCCCACAGACCTCCCACCCGCCAGCCTCCTCATGTCCATAGCTCGCTGCCTTCGGGGGGCTCCTGTTGCAGACATAGCACCCAAACAGTTAGCTAAGGACAGAAAGAGCAGAATATCAGTGGCACCAGAAACCTTAATCCTTGCCTTGCAAAGGGTTGACTTAGCATCTTAAGGGTTTCTTTCCTGCCCTTCGAGCTCCCTGCGCCACCCGCAGAATGGTTCATCTCTCTGATCCGAGGCTGCCTGCACGGTGCCAGCTGGCAGGAGTTCCCTTTGACAGCCTGAATCTGTCAGCACCAAATGCTTTCAACTCTGGAAGGTACCGCTGTGGACATTAAAGTAAAATAAAGTGGCTGTCCTTTCAAAGATTTTTTTTTTTCTTAAAAAGAAAAGAAAGCCACAAGCCTTTTTCCTGTTTAAAAAGTAATTAAAAAGGGACTTTAAAAGTCAGAACTTTTTGCTTTGTTCTGTATAATGCTGTTCTTAAAAATTGTTTCTCAGAAAGGTGCTTTGTCCCCACACAGTGATGGTACCCAGGGCCAGCCTCTGCCTCTGCACCACCCTGGTTTATCTGGGTGCAGAGCTGGACAAGTCAATAAATCTCTGCTGTTTTGCTCCTCTGACAGTTTTGAAGAGTAGGAATAACCTGTCATGGTTATTTTCGGTCAGTGTCAACACAACATGGCACTTCCTCAGACTTTCTGGTGGCTCAGAAATACCAAATAAATTAATAATGTCATTTAGTACTATGCAAGAAACCATTTCCTTAGATCTCAAATGAGAGAGGCTTTCAGATGTGACTGGTTTGTCACTGGTCTTTACATTTTTCTTTGAAGGTACCAATAATTCTGTTACCTTAAATTAAAAAAAAAAATAGAAAAAAAAAAAATATTACGTATGGGGTTTGTTTTGCCACTGAACGCTTCACTATTTCTTTCTCTTTTTGGGGGGGAGAGGAGGCAAACCCAACTTTCCAAATTCTCTTTCAAGATGTTTAGCCAAAGGTTTCCCCTTGGGCAGCAATGCATGAGAACCCCTGGCTTGGAACGCAACGCTGGGACCTTCACTGCTGCCTTCCCTGATTGCCCCTCCATCCTTTTTATCGCCTCTGTCTCCTCCATTCCCCTTATGGTGTCTCCCAGTCAGACCTGGGAAAATTCTGCTGCTTCTCAGAGGTCACAGGCATGCACTCCATAGGAACCTCTGTGCCTACCAAAACTGCTCTAAGATAAGCAAGAAAAACACATTAATCTAATTACCAGTGTCCTTTAAGAGCAAATATTTAACTAATGAAATCAAGGCAAGGAAAAAAGAGCTTGTTTAAAATAGAGCTGAGCAGGCTTTATACAAATCACATGCTTCCCAAAAGCAATGTCATTCTCTGAGCTCATGGAGATGTCATGTCCCCAACATGGCACTTCTGCCTGGTCACATAACTCAGTCAACTGGAGACTGAGCACGAGGGACCTCAACACAACTTTGAGCCCCAGATCCAGTGATCACCTGCTTTCGTAAGGAGAAGGCAGTTCTCATCACCTCTCTCTGCAGACACCACTGTCCCTGGCAGAGCCAGCCCTGAGGAGCACACGAACCTCTCACCCTGCATAGGGCAGCCTCAGGTCTGGCTTGCTTGGATGGTCGGCTCCCAGCTGTGCCAAGTGCTCTTGCTGTGGTCCCCCCAGCCATAGTTAAGATGGCTCTTCATCACCACTCTCCTTATGCTGGCTCCTGCCATGTCCCTTGCTGCCCTTCATCTCGCAGGGCTCATTTCTCCCTCTCCATGGGTACACACAGCTCCAGCATAGGACCCAGACTGGTGTTACTGGTCAGAAATGGTTGGGACATGTTTATTGGAAGGTGTATGAGAGGTTTGTAGTCAGAAATCCTCAGTTACCCTATGAAGCCTTGCACTTTTTGTCAGCACTCAGCCTTTGCTTTACTGTTTGTGCGCACAGAGCAGGACCAAGCAGACCCACAGGCCAGAGGTGATGTTTGGGAGGCATGAGCCTAAGACTACCAGAGCCAGACTGCACCAGCTCCAAGCAGCCATGGGCAGGGGCAGAAGAGCAGCTGAATCCTGCTGCTCAGCTCCCACGCATCACCCATCACTACCAGCATCTCCCCTGGCATTATTGCTATTGGGCTTTGCTGGCTTGACTCAATAAGCTTGATAATTTCTCTGTGCATGTCAAGTCTCTCTGGAGCCCTAAATCACACCTCTCTGAGGCTTAAAAGAGCCATTGCTTTGCCGTGTTCCCTACAGGACTAGCTCCCCTTATCCCTTACGGACCCCAGGCAATAAATGTGAGGGACTGTCCATAGGGAAAGCAAGAGCAGATCCTTTCCTACAGAACTGGCCTTAACTACACACTAAATTTGGGTTAATTATGAATACATTCTCCAAGATAAAAGTTGAAGGAAGAGCTGAGCATCAAATACACAATGAATCTAATTAACGTGAACATAGCTAATTAGATTTGAATCTGCTCACAATATTGCTTGAAACTACTGGCTTTATGGGAGTAATTAAAAAAAGTTAAGTGGGATTGGATTCACAAATTAAGCAGCCCCAACGATTTCCTTTTAAGCATGTGGTCTTTGCATATATTGTTGGTTTATTTGACTTCTTGAAGAAACTGTAATTGTGGACCATCTATCCCTCCAGAAGCTGATAGATTCGAGTTCCCAGAACTGCCACCATTTTTACACACGGAGATAGGGATTTGCAGGAGGCACCATTTAGCACAATCCTTTAAGGGATAAAATGCCTCCTGCCTGGGAAATCACTTGCAGAGCAGCCAGGGCAGGAGCCCGGCGGCTGCTTAGACAGCCAGGTTGGGGAGGTCAGACCCAAATTTCTCCCACATCCCCCCGGGGACTTCCCACGGTTGGGAATGATGGAGCTCCAGGTGGGTCCTGGCTGCCCAGGCTTTCTCTGCTGTGAGCTTGCCTTGCTCCTGGGGACTGGACCACGGCTGCTGAGCACACCTAAGGTGGCACTAGCAGACAGTGGGTGAGTAGGAAGCTTCCCAGGGCTAGCCCAGGTGATAGGAATCGGCCTGGGGCAGGGCTGCTGGGAGCTAATAGGCAGCTCTAGGCATATAGGAAGGTTTTAGGGGTGTGAGTAGGGCTGGGTGTGGTATGGGCTCTCAAGGAGAACTGGAAGCTGCTGTGTGATCCTCACACCAGCTCTGGGATTCTGTGGAGTGAGAAGGTGGTGAATTTATGGCTGAAAAAATGGTGGTTTGCTTCTTCCTATGATGTCTAGAAATGGTGAGTGCCTGGGGGTTAAGCAGCCTGCTAGGGCAGCCCCTCTCCCTGAGAGGGAGCAACCAAGGGATGAAGCTTCTTGGAGTTCTGCTGGGGTCAACCTAGAGGTGGGGAGGTTCCTGGAGAAGGGCAGTGTGGGACAGCCAGCAAATTCTGCTAGTCCCCTTCCACCAAATGCAATGCAGCTCCTGGTGTCCCTTGCAGGCTGCTATCTACTGATGGAGGGGGCCTCTGTATACAGTGGAAGTACATACATTAAGTAAGATGTTATACACGTTAGAAGGGCTTAGCCCCTAATGAAATTGCACTATCCTGAGTCCTTAAAGCTGTCACTTTAGCAATTTATTTTATTTTTCTTTATCAGTTGTAAAGGAGGATGAAACTGTGCTCTTGATCTGTGTTTCATGCTTCTAACTCCTGCTGCTTCTCACTGTCACATAAAGACATGGTCTGGTTTAGGTTCCTGACAGCCTCTTTATAGCTGGATAATCTAGCACGACTGAAGCTCTTTGTTAAAGATTGCCCTTGTGTTCCCATCCTCTGGTCAGTGGGGTGGGGGATCCAGCCTGGACCATAGCCCTGCATGCACTCTGCAGCGTACACAGTCCCTGATGTGTATTTCATGCCCCATTCCTGCTGCCTTGGGAGCGTTCTGCCTGTTTTCGAGGCGCTATTTTGTTGTGTTGTACCTGGGAGAAAAATGGCTTTTTGTTCAAACTGTTCACAAAGCAGAGGAAATGAACTGCAGGGTGGGGGAGATGCAATGGAAGCTTGCCTGGGAATTTTGGATACTAGTGCATCCAGCAGAGGCAGTTGGCTTTACTTAATTAAAATGATCGTTGTGCTGAAATACCTAATTAGATTCAGGCACCTGTAGCCAGACAACCACAGTATTATACATTAGCTAGTGTGGCAGAGATGTTGCTGCTGCGCTCAATGGCTCTTGCCTGGCACTGTGTCAGATGGCTGCCCTGGTTCATTGGGCTTCCTCGTGCTGTGTCCCCTTCTCAGGGACAGCCTCCTGTCCTTGCCTATGGATCCATCCTGGAGATATAGGAGAAAATATCGCATCCTGTGGTTATGGTGCAGGGGACTCCCACAGCTGAGATGTGTGTCACCTCTGCCTGCTCTGCCCCAACAGCGTCTGCCCTTCAGGCAAACCACTTCTCAGGCTGAAATTTGTCACTCGTGTCGTTTGTTGCGTCAGTTCCCAGGGCATGTGCCTGCCACAGCTCTTGGCGCTGGTTCAGGTGGCGTGACCTGCAGAGCAATTTTCCAGCACGAAAAAAATGAACTTGACCTTCTGCATGTACCTTTCAGCCAAAGTGCCTGAAGGTTTAGCTGATCAGGAAACTTCTTCTGTTTCTTCTGAAACTTCTTCTGAAACTTTCTACTGTCCTGGTAGCAAACACTCAGTGGGCACTGAGATAGACCATAGCAGCAGCCACAGATTTCAGGAAAGTTTGGTTTTTAAAACTTCCAGTCCCAAGATAGGAGGCTGGGAAAGCTGGATCTGTGGGATACATGTCTTGTAGGAAATGCTCAGCTCATACGAACATCTCCAGGACTGCAAGGAGCTGGAGCACGCAGCGGTGTACGTGCTGGGCCAGAGTCATGTGTGCTGCATGCATGGTCCTGGGGATGGAGGGTGGCCTCAGCCCATGCTGAAATAGCTGTGGCATATGGCTACCTGCAGACCATTGGGTTTGTGTCACTGCCTGCCAGTATGGTGCAGTTTCCTTCCGGCTCTGGCACTGGATCTCCCAAGATATGCCACTTGCAAGCTGCAGTGATGGCTGCTTGTGCAGTGCTGGCATCGCACACAGACCACCACAGCACCATGTCAGCTCACGCCCTCCAGACCTTCTCCAAGCTGGGAGAAGGGTCTCCAGGGCATGGCTGGAACAGTTGAGCCCAGTCACCTCTGTTGGGCCATTTGTATGGGAGATTGCTGGGGTCAAGACCAGAGCGTGCCAAGTGCTGACATGCAGCTTTATTGTATGACTGATCCAGTGACAGAGGGATCTGGGAGTTAATGAAACCAAATGTGGAGTTAGACAGGTGAGGATTGCTTCTGTTTCCTTAATGGGGATGAATCACCAGTGATGCCTTCCCATCCCTTACTGTTGGGGTGAGATGGATAGGCCCCCACAGCCCTGCCCAGGGGGTGCCATAGGGGCACAGTGCAGCAGGGTGCCTGTCCCAGAAGCTGCAAGAGGGACAGTCGTGCCTCCTGAGGAGATGGGACACTGCACAGGAAGTATCAGCAGCAAGGCCACAGTTTTGGGTGCCGGGAGGGAGAGTGAAACCCCTGAGCTGCCAGAGCAATTCATGAGTCACCGAGTCCTGAATTTCACTCCAACCCACCCATCTGTCATGACTTGGCTGCAAGATAGAGCCATGAATGAGTAATCTTCCCACACAGAGTAGAGCAGGAACAGACGGGAATACGCCCTGTATTTTCAAAGTGGAGGTTTTGATTACCACGAAGTACAATAACTGACAAGCGCCTTGTGGTGTAATTATTGTTGTGAAAGTAAAACCACCACCACTTGCCATTGAATGTGCTGTGGAGAACTGATTTGGCAGTACCAAAAAGGCATGTCTACTTGCAGTGTGGCAATGAATGTGTCTGGGGGAGGAGGAATATGGGGTGTAATAGGGAGAGGGAAAGGCCACATTGCATTGAAGCCTTTGCCTCTGCAGGGTGTGCAAGCTCCTCTGGGAACCCAGCCAAGATGTGGCAAGGCTCCAGAAAAAGATCCTGTAAATCATTGTAATGTGACTATGTCTTACAACTGCACAGTGTGTGCAAGAAAGGGATGTTGAGATCAGCTGAGCTTTGTCCTTTTAGAAATTGTGAGCTGATCTATCTCCCTGTTTGAAGACCTCTGACAGCTCAGTGATGCTCACAAGCTCCTGTGCCAGCAGCAGTGAATGGGGAGGCTGGAGGAGATGGGTGTGTGGTTTGCTCCTTGTGCTGAGCCTGCTCCGTCCAGTCAGATGCGAAAATTGGAGTTATTGCCACAGCATTTCCCAGTCTTCTTAGATCCAAAAGCACATCAGTACTTATTCTGTTTAATTTACACTCAGCCTCCTGCAAGGAGCTTCTTACAGTTCTATCCCCAAAAATATGTTCAGAAGAAAAGGTCAGTTCTTCAGGGCCCAGCACTTTATAAAGCCCATAGCGAGGGGATATAATATTGTAGCTAAAGTAGAATTGGCTTCTCTGTTACTGAAACCCCCTCAGATCACTGCCTTATTTGTCAGGCTTGGAGTAATTAATTTCTCTCCATTTCAACGGTTTCCCAGAGCATTTCCCACTGTCCAGCTTGGCGCTGCAGGGTGCAGAAAGCCTTGCTGTTAGGAGGACTCCCAAGCCTGACAGTGGGATATAACTGAGTTTGGAAACTGCATTTGACCCTCCTTGCTCATAAAGTCTTTTGTCAGTGGCAAAGTGATATTTCTGTGGAGGGGGAAAAACCCCTCATCATTGCTTGGTGAACAGCTCAGTTGTTCAGCTTTTACTGCTTGGGTAGTACCGGGCAATTTTGGAACCAGTCCCTGTCCAAAGTCCATTTCATTTCAGAGCAAATCAAACTCTGGTTGTCTTCTTCCAATTGTGTTTCTGGCTTGTGAGGAGCTGAGGCAATTCCAAACAACGTTCTTTCTCTTGAATGCTAACAAATTCTGGGTTTTACAGAGCTATTGGAGGTCTTCCTGGAAGACTCAATGTACTGGGCTTTCTTGGGGGGTTGTAAGATTTTTTTCTTTTTCTTTTTTTTTTTTTTTTTTCCTCTCCTAGCTTTGGTATCCTTTTCAGCAGTTAGGATGGCTCCCAGCTCCCTCCATGCTTCTGCACACGGTGCTGAGACCCCCAAGGATATGTCTCCTTTCCCAGGGAAAGAAGCTGGCCCATCATCTAGTGGGCTGTGTGACTTCCAAACTGGGGAGGGATGTACAGGGAAGCTGACATGAACCTGTGTAGCTGGGGAAGGGGGGGAAAAACCAAATGTCAGCCTGGGTAAAGCCTTGAACTTGTATTCAGAGAAACATCCAAACATGAGTGTGTTACCAGCCAAGTTACCTCCCTAAGCTCATTTGCAGAGATGCGTTTCAACACTCTGCAGCACTCTGCAAAAAAGAAAAATAAAAATTGATTTTTCTTACTGGTTCAGTGACCATAATGTTTGGAGTTTTTTTAAATCCTTATTTCACATTGAATGAAGCACTTGATTCTACTCAAAAGAAAACACTTTGGTTTTGTTCTGCAGTACTTACCATTCTCATTTAAATTTAGCTTGATTTCTAAATGAAACATTTCTAACGGATCACTGGAGCCTCTCAGTATTGCTTCTATTTAACATTATGACTTAGACACCATAATATTTTGGGGAAGGAAAAACACTTTGCCAAATGTACAATCATTTAGGTGAGTCCGAAATGGTGAACAGCCTCTAAACTGATGACCATGTTTCCAGAGCCTTGTTTGGGGTCCACTGATGCTGAGCTGGTGTCTTGGATATTCCTTCCAGGCACACAGAAGCCCCAGGTCTTTCTCTTTGTCCACGTGTGGCTGGATTCTGTTTTGGCATGATGTGCAGGCAGGGGACCAGCAATAATAGGCTTCCTGATGAGAGGAAGTAACTGGTTTTGGTTGGGGGGCACCCCCAGCCCCATTCTGGCTCTTTGGGTGCCAGGTTCCCCATCCCAAGTCGGTGGGTGGGGGGGGCTTTAAATCCTCTTCCCCATTTCTCCCCCCGCCTCCCAGACCCCTGACTTATTTCACTTTATTGCAGAGATCTCATGAATTATTGATCTCAAGTTTGGTGTCTCCTAGCAACATGTTTACTTATTCCATTGCCGTCCCTGTCCAGTCTCTTGGACACATGGATTGTCTCTGGCCCCTCTCCCAGTGTCTCCCCTTGGTAGTTTTCTGCTTGGAGTCACCATGCTCAAATGAGTGAGATCCAAGTGCCATGGTTCTAGGGACTACCTGTGTGCTGCATGGGGCTGTTGGTCACTGGCAAGGGGAACCTTGAGCACTTGGGTCCAGTTCCTTTATAGTTCCCCTCTAAGCTTCTCTGTGCTTTAAGTTGAACTTGCAGCTGGCTTTGAGGCTGGCATGGGTTTGGAAAGTGTACTTGCAGCAAAGCTTTCCTTCCAGCTCCTGCCAGAGCAGTCCCGCACTCTGTGCAGGTGCCTGATTGAATCCCCAGTGCCCATGTTAAGAAAGGGCTGAGGCAGCCCATGCTACAATTTCCTACAAAATGCCACCTTCTCTCCCTATGTTTCATGCATAATTCAGAGGATCCTCTAAAAATAAAGTTCCCCAGGCAGCCTCTGAAGCCTGAGTAATTTGCCTTCAGGATCATGGAAGAGGTGAAGAGCTCCCTTGGGGCTGCTCATTAGCAGAGAGGCTGAGGTCTGGCCAAAGTCCCAGTGGGACACTTGCTGCTGGTACAACTCAGAAGCAGAAACCCACCTGGTGCGGTGCAAGATCTGTGAGGGAGTCCAGCCTGGGCTCTGCCTTCCTCTTACTGCAGGGACAGCCTGTGAAAAGCCTCCACTGATATTCTTTTTCCATGTTGTGTTGTCTTACCAGTGACCTGCAGTGACAGAATAATGCCATGGGGGTTTCAGAGAACCATGTCATACAGAGCAAGAGTAGCAAAGGTTGCTCGTTAACAAGATAATAGCAATGAGATGACTATATTTAGCTGTTACACATTGACTTACGCGAGTATCCACAAACGTCTGCTGCCAAACTGAGAGCTGCTTAAGGTAAAATACAATACATCTGCCCATGGCAATGTGTTTTGAGTATGCTACGTCACCCCAAATCCAAGGTTTAATACCCCTAGGTCAGATTTAAAGGGAAAAAAAGAAAAGGCAAAATCTTAGCTTTCCCTCCAATGTCCCCTGCTCTCCTGAGATAACCTTGGTGTTCTGCTTTACTGAATCCATGTTTTATGCACCTAGGTCCTGCTATCCAACTCATGCTCAACTTTCATCCATATTTAGTGACTCCCAGTATAACACTTAAAAGACTAGAAGGGCAAAGTTGGAAAAAGTCTGTTCCATCTTTTTTTTAGCATCCTGGCAACCCACAGATTATCTGCTAGAAACTCTCTTCTGATCAATGGACTGATAAACCAAAGACATTCCTTATACTATTAATTATGCTCATTAATTATGTCTCCTCTGCCTAGACAAAGGCCCCTGTCAGCTTCTCGGCAAATCTGCAACAACAGGCATTTCCACAGGTGGGGGTGACAGGCAGGCAGCAGAGTGGGTCCCAGTTCTTCCTTTAGTTAATGGCCTTGGTAGCAAATCCCAGGAGAAGCACAGCATGGTCAAAGCGGTCCAACATCTCGACACTTGCTGTTCAGCCTGGTGTTTCCAGGGCTCACCAAGGCTTACTCATGATTGAAGGCACCCTGAGCAGCCAGGAGTAGATGGATAGGTCAGTAGTAAGAATATGATGGGCAGCAGACAAGAGTCCCTTTGCATTTTCTGCTGGTCCATTAGTCTTCTCCTGATTTCCCACAATAAAAACCAAAATAAATAGTTCTTTTGAATTGACACGATGATAATAAATGGATAATAAATGGTTTGGGAGCGGCTCTGTGCCCTGCTTGGGCAGGGATGCAATCCTGAGATCCTCTGAATCCCTTACGTGCCAGCGCAGAGGTTTCTGCAGGTGAGGGCTGGAAGACCAGGACAAATCCCTGTATACTGGACCTCCTCACTCCTTTCCATGTGGTGGGTACTTAAACGATGGACCTCAGCATCACAGGATGCAGTGAGTAATAAGCATCTGCATGGCTTTGAAAAGTTCCTGGGCAATTGATTGAAAATAAACCTGTCACAGAGCACAACACAGCAGTGGGGTTGGTTTTGCTCTGGGATGGTTGTGCTCTGTCATGCCCCATGCTTTGCTCATGACTCTGCTATGCAGCTGATAGTGTTCACTGGTTGCATGAGCAGCTCTGCACAATTTCAGCTGCTGCCTGCATGCAGGCCTGGGGCTTGCACAGGTATGTGTGCAAAGGAGATTTCTCCACAGGAATGATATTTGCGGTGTTTCTGGGTGATACTTTCGTTACAGATTGAGAGATAAGGGGACTGTAGATGAGAAAGCAGCTGAGGACTGCGCTAGGCAATGGCTCTTAATTTAAAATAGTGTTTCCAGGCTGTTTCTGTTGGTATGGGACTCCTGCTTCTGATGCTTTTGAAACAGACCTCATCTCATTTATCCTGGTCTACTCTGATCTAAGCTCTCTGGAAGGTGATGGGTTGACTCTGGGTCTTGCTGGTGGTCAGGGCCCTCCCTGCTCATGCCAGCCTGAGCGTGGGGTCCAGCCCCACAGCTATGACTTCAGTGAGGCTGGGAAATGGCCGAGATATATCTTATTGGACAGGAAATCAATATCTAGTTTTAGGATACTTTTCTATTGCGCTTGATTGTTTTATATTATATTAAGAGGCAGTATACTCACTTAGCTTGCTACTGCATTATTTTAGAGCTTTGGAGCTCATGGCAATGTTGAATGTATTTTTTTTGCTCAAAGATGGGAATTCTTCCCCATCTCCCGACCTTCTGTGTTAGCAAAAGTAATACTTCTTGCATTGCAACTAATGGTTTCAAAATGGAAAATGTGTAATGGGATTGGAGACAGCTGCTAGGATTTGCAAAGAGCCTGAAATAGTTCTTGCAAGATGCCAACTGTTGTGTGCATTTTGCTGTGCTCCTACTCATAGCGCAGGAGGCATTTTCATTATGTGCTTATCAGCATGTCCAAGGAAGAAAAGATCAGATAGTAGAGCTGTAATACAGGAAATGAAGGAGGGAGAAGATGGAGATGTGAAAATTCAGCCATGCTAGCTGGTAGCAGCTCTTGAAGGAATATCTCTAGGTCCCTTGATGTTGCAGGGGCATCCAGTGCTCAAAGTTTCTCCTTCCCTGGGTCAGAAAGCTCAAAAAACCTTGTTGAGGTCCAGGACTGAAGTGGTTAGAAACTGGAGAAGTTCCCAGTCATCCCCAGGGCAGTAAGCTTAGCTTACTGGAAGATGCTGTTCCTTCTGCACCCAAAAGCTGCTGTCCCTGGAGCTGCTGGGACAGGACACAGTAATTTTCTTTTTAATCTAAGCAAAGCAGGCAGCTGGAGGGGATGGCAGAGCACAAGTGCCTTAGATGTCGGGGGCATGTGCAAGCAGGAATCCTTCATCTCATTATTCATCCATGGGAATGGCAGGATTCACCTTTTGCTGTATCATTCCCACCAAGTTACTGAGTGCTGCTGGCCAAAGCTTGGGCCATGGTGCTGGCAGGATTGCTCTTGCAGGCAGCATAGGGGGCAACAGCTCTCTTCGCTATTCTGAACGGATGGGCAGCGAGAGCTGAATGTGAGAGCACAGCGGAGCTCACGTATGAGGGATGTGCAGGCTCAGACCTCTGCATACCACCAGCTCCCTGTAGCCAGAAGGAGAGGGTGAGCTGAGGCTCACACAAGCTCCAGGCTGCGTCTCTGCTCTCCTCCAGTGAGATGCACCACGGGCCAGGGCAGCACCAGTGTCTGACACTAGTTCAAATGTTTGATTTCCCGTAGAAGAGGTCAGCTGAGAATAACACTGGAATAGATGAGGGAGGAAAAGGAAATTTTGGGAACACTGACAGCCCCTCCCCATGTCTGTGTTTGGTGAAAACAAGGTCATTTCTGCAAGCCCAGTTCCCTGCAAAATGTTTCAAAGTTGATAAGAAGCTCTCTCTCTTTTGCTAGGAGATTCCTTCGGGCCTTTTTCAAGATGCACACAAAGACATTCCCTGTCTCAGAGAGCATCTCTCACTACAGTGGGAACGTGCAGTGCACCAAAACAACCGGCCCCCTGCCACCATGCACCTCGGCTGCGTTGTCCTTGCAGGATGAGCACCAAACCCCTGATGTCATCCTGCTCTTGTGCCCATTCTGTGCTGGCTGTGCTTATCAGTCCAGTGTTGGGTAGGTGGCACCATGTTCCTGGAGGTGTCATGTCAGAGACTCCAGCTGACTGGCAACTAAATGGGCTCTTTTGGTCACCATTGAGGACCAGGGCTCTGCAGCCCTGCTTTCCATCCTGCCCACAGGTACCTCAGCCCCTGCCCTCCTGCTTGCCTCCCACATGGCCTGGACAAGTGCAGCCCTGTAAAGCCCACTCCTGCTTCTGCCATTTGCTGCTGTCAGACCCCTCCAACCTGCCCCTTGCATTGCAGTAACCCTTGCCTTGTAACCATTGCAGTAACTCTATCCCTTGCCAGTGCACTTGTCTTGAGTAGGAATTTGCCCAAAAGGAGCCTCAGCCATGCACTAGCACCTGAGTGATGCTGCAGCTGCTGGCTAGAGAGAGGCCTTGGATGCTGCAGCATTCAGATAGCTGTCCCTTTACAGTATTTTATAAATTTAGGTTGGGAATATTTGTTTTAACGGCATGACCCATTTAGCCCATTCAAATGTCTCCTGCTGAAGTGACAGTTTTAACATTTCCCTTTAACCAGTACAGATTGTGCCACCCCTGGGTAATGTGTTAGCAAATCATATAGTTAGTGCTGCGCAATAAACCACTTTTATCTCATACTGGGAGAAGCCACAGAGGCCTTGCTGAGATCGCACTTGCTTCATGAGCTGGGGGCCAGGTTTGGAACCAGCTGATATTGGCTGGCCAGCATCATGCACAAAGGCTGGGCCACCAGTAGGAAGATGGTGCTATGCCTGAAATGGAGGGGTCAGACTCCCAGGGATGCTGTGCACCACTACAGAAATGATCTCTGTATCACCTGAGGGTGGAACAAGCAGCAGAGGCTAAACTCTCCTCTTGCCTCCCATTGCTTGCTCTGAAGGAGTCCCTTCATACGAGGGAAAGGTAGCAAAAGTGAATATCAAATCAATCCTTCATCTGTGGCAGCCCTGCTAGCCCCATGCTGCATCCCTGCCTGCTGAAGATATCCTAATTTGCAGTTCTCAAGGAGAATAGAAGTTGTCATTTGATATTCCTTTCAAGTTCTAGAGTAGAGAAAATGGGATAAGGTGCCTCAATATCTCAGCATCTCACTAGAGAGCCTGTCACAGGTCCCTGTAACAGAGGACACCAGAAAGTTTGGAGTTATATACTTATTATTCCCATAAAAGTGAACTATTCTTGTTTGTTGCTGTTGTTAGATGGCTGCGTTGGTACAGACCTGTTTATTTACTGAGGTGGCCAGATCTGTGTGACTTTAAACAGCGGGAAAAACAGTAAGCACTGGAGAGCACCAAGTTATTTAGGACTTCAGAGGTAGCCTTGAAGTTCCCCTACATAAAGATCTGCTGCCTCCTCCCTCTGTGCCCTCACACCCTGTGCTACATCAAGAGGAAAGCTTCTTGATGTGGCTGGATTTTCTTGGCTGATAGAGGTGGGGGTTTTGCTCAGCACCTCTGCTCAGCTGGGCAGTCATTCAAAAGCTAAAGGTAGCCATTCAAGTTCTTCAAAAATGACAATCTGCTTTCTCCAGAAAAGCTTGCAGACCCAATGGTAACTGCCACCTCAAGTCCAGTGAAACAGCAGCAGTGTCTCAGGAGAAGACAAATGGCTTTGTCCAGAAGAAACACCACCAAAAACAGATGAAGAGATGTGCAGCTTGTGCACTGCGCCCAGACTGTAGGCCCCTGGAAAATGTCTTCCTGCTAGGCTCCAGTCCAAGCCTGGCACTTCCTGGGGAACAAGGGCGTCCTGCAGCCAGCTCCCATCCATGCCTGCTCTGCACGGTGTCCTTGTGCCATGGGCATCCCAGCCCTGAGCCCCTGCACCCACCTCCTGCCCTCGGGGAATCAGACAACCCCCAGCAGCACAGTGCTCACTAAGCACATGTCTGGGGCAAGCCTGCAGGCTCTGTGATACCTTCAGCTGGGTCCATGTTGAAGCGATGCTTCTTGCATTTCCATTCACTGGCATGGCACCATAAATCGTATGTAACTGCTGTCACCTTGCAGAAAGGAAAAACATCTGTTTGGCCAGGCATGCCTTGTGGGGCAGATTGCTATAGAAGTTCAGAACAATTTTGGCATCCTTGTAGCTTGGAGGTTCCTGTGTCTTGCTAAGGGGAGGAGACAGCAGCACTGGCCAGGGCTCTACAAGAGCTCTGAAATCCTGCAGCAGCACCAAAGCCATGCGTATCAGTTTGTAATGACCCTAAATGCCATGGGATGAATTTGCCGCTTAAGCAGGTTTTAATGTACTTTGCATGCTTTAGCATCATTAATGACTTAATGAATTAGGCTAATGATGACTTTTGAGTTGCACGTAGGCTTACATACAAATGCTCAGCCTGCTGCATGGGACTGAAAAGATAATTTCCTTTTCCTTTCAGGCCATTAGGCAGGCTGGGAAGAGGAGGAGATGCACCGATTCTGGAAGGAGTCAGAGATGAGATGCTGCATCAGGCAGCACTTGTGAGTACCAGGTTGTCTGACCAGCAGCGCTCTGCAGGCGATGGGCCCCAGGAAGGCAGCTGAGGCGGAGCAATGGAACCAATGAAACACAAAGGGAGGGTGTTTCCTGCCCTTTGAGAGGAAAGGGAGGGAGAAAGAACGGGTGTGAAGGACCAGCAAGAGAATGAGTGCAGGGGACTGAGCTTGAGATGGAGAGGCTGGTGAGAGCACCCGTGGTGGCTTCAGTTCCTGCCAAAAGACCACTTGCGATAAAGCTATGTGCTCTGCTCCAAGACTGTTTCTGGAGCATTTAACCCAGGTAGCTCACTGGCACCCTAGTGCAGCCAGTCACAGTGCCAGGGAACGTGGTCCAGGCAGGTTAGTGACCTAGCAGTGTGTGTTTCTGTAGTGCTGCTATCTTGTCCCTGCCATGGTCCTACCAAGAGGACTCTGCAAATCCTGCCTCTGCAGAGCCTGGAGGGCCTTGTTTGGCTGTCTGGCCTCTGTGGCTCAGGGCTGTTCTCATCCTGGGAAGGACTTAGCTGATGTCTCTGGCTAAAAGTACATGATACACTGCTTCCAGATCTGCAGCCAGCATGATTTTTTTCTTCACTAAGTAAAAGAAACTGGTGCACTGTAATGATTTTCCTCTCCTTAGGCTTGGCTGATTATTGATATTGGCTCAAACACAAGACGGCCCAACAATAGCTAAGGAGCAGCAATCGCAGGCAGGCTCTCAGGAAAGCCTTTCATCTCGAAACTAAGCCTGGCCACATGGCTGCCAGGCTGAGAGATAAGCAAAACAACTATTTCTGCCCTGGACATGTAAGAAAAATAGGCAGTATAAGAAGGCTGTGGATATATGGAGTGAGTCCAGTAGAGGCCACCAAGATGTTGAGGTGGACAGCACGTAGGACAGACAAGGAGAGCCCAAGAGCACCAGGTTTGCTTAGAGAAAGCGGCTTGGGGGATGATACTGCTGTCTTCAACTACCAAATCAGGGGGGTGAGTATTGAGAGGACAGATGAATGCAACACAAAGAAATTCAGAGCAAAACTTCCTGAAGAGCAGATCAGAAGGAAATGCAATACTTTCCACCATTCTCACATCTCTGCGCTACCTTTCTCTTGACCCTCCTGAACTGGCCTCACATGGGTTTTTGCTTGTAGACTTCCATTTGTTTTCTCCTGGTGCAGTCTCTTCCTCTTTAAACAGCACTCCAGCAGCCATGAGATGGAAAGGTGAGTTATGTCTGGCTTATGAAGTTGCCAGCTGGAGTTACAATGAACTGTACTTGTATCATAAATCATGTGCCCGACCCCTCTTTCAATTGTGGCTTAGCTACAACTTCTCTAATGTGAAAAACACTTGAAGGATGGAAGCAGCACTTTGTCCTGGTCAGGAATAAGGAGCTCACAGCTGCTTGGGTGAGCGTAGGTTAGCCCCAAAACCTCTCTTAGAGGACTATCCCTCTAAAAATATCACAGTTGTGATTCAATGGGGCATTGATCATGCAGGCTTTTATTAATGATCGAGGACTGTGCTGATCAGCCAGGTAGAAAATGTAGTGTAATTCTTCCAAAGTGCTGTGTGGTTATGGATGAAGACACTGTCAGGATGCGCGGGAATTATGAGTGCTCATGAAGAGTTTAATGCTGTGCACAAATGGACTGGTGAGATCCTTGGACGAATAAAAAAGAAAGCTAAGCAGAGAGATGCGCTGATATTGGCGCTTACGCTGATCTGCCTACACATCTAAAAGCACATGTAGGAAAACCAGGAGAAGGGTCATCTCTAAAAGCCACTTTACAGGGAGAAACCTAATGGTCTCAATCCATTTAGTTTGTCCAAAGATTGAGATGGTTTGAACACGATTCTGTAAGAATCTTTGTAAGGAGATTATATTTCCAGGTCTATTTGTTTAAGGGCTTGTTTATATACAGGGCTCTTAAAACTAGCAGGCAAAGCCATAAAAAAGATTAAGGACAGGATGCCCTAATGTTTTTATGCAGGGAGTGTAACTGACTCTCAGATGCTCCACCACAACTGCAGGCAAGCTGTTTCTTCATGCAGCATTTCAAAACCAAGTTTTGATGATTCTTTAAAAAGCCGGGGTGTTGCTAGAGGTAAAACCTCTTGCTAAGGTGGCTGGAACAAGCAAACAATGCTCTGGGGGCTCTGAGCAATGCTCAGTGCTGGGCCTCTTGGAACAGGTGCCCCTTCATGGAACAAGGAGCACTCATGGGTGGCTAGGGATGTCCCCAAATCTTGCCAAAGAGTGGGTTTGTTGCATATCAGCCTCCAACCAAAGTGCTGAGGAGGAGGACAGTGGCCACCAGGCAGTGGCTGATGGCCCAGGACATGCAGAAGTTCAGGCCACCCATCCTTGAATCAGCACACAGATCCCACCAAGGGCATCAGGGAGAAAACAGGCTCTGCTCCTCTCTCTTCTCGCCTCCTGTTCCCTTCACTTTTCCCTGCCTTGTTGCTGGGTAACTGTTTGCCCAGCATGGAAGGACTCCCTTTTCAGAAGAATTCAAAACAAAAGTGTTTCCTCTTCAAACATAAGAAATGATTAATCGGAAACTTTGCTTGCTTTTTCAGTTTAGATATTCTACAGCCAAGGGGGGCGGGGGGGAGAAAAGGCTTAAAACTTTTGACTACAGCCATGAACAGATCTTTTTACTGCTCTCAGCTAACCTCACCTTAAAATTAAATCTGACTTTGAGGTTTCCAGGCTGTCGTAGGTGTGGTAGCACTTAAAGCAAGCAGAGAGTGAGCTGTTGATGTGGTGCACAGAGAGAGAGTCCTTCCCTGCAGGCAGGCAGGGGCCCTTGCCCTGTGGTCTTCCAGACCTCAGGCTGATTTTCCTGTCGAGCAAAACCTGCTGCTGCTCCTGCAACATTTGCGAATGCCCAGAGGTTTCTCTATGTTAAGCAACAATCCCTCCACAAAGCCAGGGAAAGCTTTGATTTCTCTCTTCTTTCATGGCATGGGGGCTTATTGCAGGCTTAAAGATAGCATGAAAAATGGCCATCATGTAAGACCTCCCACTACTTTCTTTTGAGAACAGGTCACTCTCCACAGGGATGGTGGTGGGAGCTAGTAGCAACTCTGCCTCGTACACTGCCTTGGGGGACCTGTACTTTCCCTGGCACATTTTTCTTTCCCAAATGCAAATCAGATTAAACTGTTATCTCAATCTAAAATGCAATGGATTTCTCTTCTGACTGCCGCAGCCCACGTCAGAAGCAGATATTATAGCACAACACAGCCTGTGAAACACTAATCAGACACCTAACGGGAAATGCTTAGAATAATGAGATGAAAAAAAGCTCTGAAATTCATTACCCATGGCAAAGGGGAAGCTGGAGGGAAGACAATTTACTGTGGTCCAGGAAACTGCTGTATTTCTCAAAAAGAGAGATGTGAAGCAGTCCTAAACCTATCTTCTGAAAATTACTTAGCATGTTCTAAATCAGTTAAATGGGCATGATGGGATTTTTCATAGAGCAGTGGGTCACTGCCTAGCTTTTATTTGTGTGCATAAATAAAAGTATGTAGGGAAGAGTGTATAAATAAGAGTGAAGATTTCAGAAGTCGCAGGGATGCAGCTCTGTGTTTTAACCGCAGGGAAGCATCACCACATCCAGGCTGCTATGAATTCGCAGCAGTGACTGCCCAGAGTCCTGGGGTAGGTGGTCCTCCTCTCCTCTGCTCCTTCTGCCTGTAAGTTGTGCCCTGTCCCAACCCACACTCATGCTGCCAGCCATTGCCATTGTGCCCAGGTTTCACCATGGTGTTCATCAAGGAGCACGCTGGTGATGGATGCAACATCAGTGATCTCACGGAAACTCTTGTGAGAAATACATAATACATGAGCCTGGATTTAAACAGAGCAAGCTGAATCACTGCTTCTTCCCCAGGACATTTTAAAGCCTCTTTTCAGCTGTACAGGACCTTGGGTTGTACCAGGCATAGCTAGATTTGCTGGCTTACACCAGCTGCAGATAAGTGTTCTCCTTGATGTTGATAGGAGCATCTGCGTTTTCCCACCCACATGATGCTCAGTCTTCTGCCCCCAAGGCCAGGCAGCACGGGATTACACTCAGAAAATGCGTGTGATTTATTGTACCTTCCTGCAGGGAGAGAAATGCCGAAGGGGAACATGATTGACATCAATGTGCATAACTCTCCAAATCATTTCATCTTGGTGCTGATATTAGCAGCTCCCTGATCGCAGACTCTGTTCAGAGGTTCCCCATGGGATGACTTCTCCTACATATGCCAACCCTGGACTGCAACCAGCTCCACCAAATAAACAGCTATAAACTGGGTAAAATGAGGCGCAGCCTTTTTCTCAATTCCTAATGCTTAAAAGTGCTGGGTTTAGTCCCTGCTGCTGGGGGAAGGATGGAGGCCAGGGGAGCCAGCATTCCCCTTCACCTCTCTCCTAGACAGGCAGGCATGGGCATCAGCTCTGGGTAGCACAGCTCAGTCCTGCCTGGGATTTACTTCTCCGATCCACTGCCCCGGCTTTCTGCTGCCGCACAATCACACTTGATTAGTTCCTGGAAATACAGAGCAGTATTTCCATTGCAATTTATTACAGTCACTGAGACGTAAATTCAGGAGGAAGGGAATGCCAGGGTGCTGCAGGAAAAGGCTTTCGGAAGGCAGAGGGGAAAAATGAAAAGAAAATTAAACCCCTTCCATTTGGTATCATAGAAAATTATTGTAATGTAAAGCTGTTGAGGTGCCACACCTGCCTGCAGAGTCATTCTCAAGGATGCTGCTGGGAGGCAGTCCTGAAGAAAAGAAATTGGATGGCAGAGCAGAAAATAGGCACGATACAGTGGTGAGTGCTGAGAAGGAGAAGACCTAATTGCACTTGGAGTGGATTTAGCCACTGTCTTTGCTCTCACAGGATGCATTGCCCTTTGCGCTGTCTGAGAGGAGATATACTTCTGAATATTGAAAATCAATGCTTCTGTTGGCGTTTAGAGAATTACTGGCAGGTACTACTTGTCAGTGTTGCATCAGATGGTGGAGCAAAATATGGCAAGAGTTGAGGTTTGCTGCTGCAGCTCCAGGGTGCCCACCTGGGACCACGTGCCTCACCCAGAAGCAGTATTCCACCTTGGCAGCAACGTGCTTATCACTGCATGGGTGCCTGCTAGAGCAGCAAGAGCAGTCCTTCTGTAGGAGGAGGAGGCGGCACTTCACTGGCACTTGGTTAATTCAAACTGAAGCCAGCCTGTGGGTGGTTGCTTGAATCTTTGCCAGAGGGAAAAAAGGGGGAAAATAAAATTATTTCTTTACAAATGACCTTTTTCTCTCCAGTTTATCTTGATTCTCAATGTTGTTCTTGATCAGCCAAAGACAACAAAATGAAGGGAAAATCATTTAATCAAAACATAGCTGAAAAAGAAAATATATTGGTCAGAAACAATGATATCCTAGTGTAAATGTCCAACGCAACTCACTTTGCAAGATTAGAAGGTGAATGGCTCCCTGAAACCTCTGTAAAAGCTCTGAAAATTGAGAGACACCTGAACGAGGGAACCTCAGAAACAGGGTAAGATAATTTTGGCATACTTTGTGGGTGAGTCACGTCTGTGTGAGAAATGAAAGCTGCTCAGGACATCATGGGGACTTCATAGCTGTGCATTTCCAGAGCACATATGCTGTGCTGGCCATCCCGCTGGAAGCCAGAAGCACATTTCCACACTCCAAACTCATCATCTTCTGCACAGTATCCAGCCAGGCAAGGCAAGGGCTGAAGCTTGTGGATTGCTTTGTGCCAAGAGACTTATGCAGTGAAAACAGTGGGGGGTTTTCTCAATAACACACATGCAGGGGAAAAAAAAGCAAGCTATGAATTTAAAGTTACTTGTAATTCGGGTGTTGAGCTCCTTCTGCTAGGCTGGGTCTTCAGGCAGGTACAACTGTGATGGGCATACTCCCTAACTACTTCAGCAGCAGCAAAGGCCAGGGATGATGAGTATCCTGCACAAAGAACATGTCTGGGAGCAGGTCCCAAAACCTCAGCAGAATCAGTCCTCAGTATGTAGGATGTAAGCACAGGGTTGTATGCTGAAAACCCAGAGTCACAAAATGCTTGTAGGAGGAGAGGGATGGGAGGATGGAAGCTGCTCCAGGTACCAAGAGTACTTCTGTGGAGCTGTGGCCAGGTCCTGGAGGGGCTGGAGATTTTCATGAGCTGACTGAGGATAAGCCATGTGGCAACAAAACAGCTTAAGGCATGCACAAGTAGCGTGCATCCTGACACATCATCCTTCCCATGCCACAGAGATCAGTGGGGAGAAATGACCATGGAGCCAGGGCCAAGGAGAGGGAGGGGCCCAGCAGGCATTATAAATATTCCCCAAAACCTATAGCTATGCTCAGTAAGAAGGTGTGATTCTCCAACTACATGAGCAGTGATTAGAAGTGAAGCAAGAAATGTGATGAGGATAGTGATGCCGATGGAGTAAGAACTACAGTTGGGTGGCCATCGATGTGTGTCAGCAACTCACCTTCGACATCTCAGTGGCTCGAACCATCCTAAGGTGCCAAGAGCCTGAATGTGAGGTTCAGCCTCTATGGTAAAGCCTGTGTGCACAGTGCAAATGGGAAAAAGCAGGGGGGGGTGAGGGACACCTGCCTGCACTGCCCAGCACAGTGGCCTCCAGCAAGGGATGCCAGAGCTGGGTGTGTAAGTAAAGCAGTAATTACTATGGCCTGCGGCACCCTGAGGCTCAGGGTTTCTGATGGAGGCAAAATTTTCTGAGCCAACTGTCTAATCAGTGGGGAGAGTGGACAGGGTTAGCCAGACCCTGCCACAGAAATAGATCTGGTATCACTGAGTTGGTAATTGGTGATGATTTTAACGGTGTGCTTGAGCCCTGCAGGAGAAGCTGCTCTGCTTCAGAGAAAATGAGACTTGACACAGGTTTCTAACCAGGCCAGGCAAAACACTGCAACAAGAAATGTAATCAGAGATGGTCCTGCTAGTGTCAGCATCTCACTGGGAAGCTGGTGTCAAAAGGAATAGGGCCGAGAGGCTTAGAAAGCCCACATGGTTCTGGTACCCGGCAGAGCCTTGGGCACCTCACAGCGCTGGGCAGGGAAGATGGGCATGCCCAGGCTGCAGGCAGAGCAATGGCTGGCATCAGCAGGCAGCGCCCAGGAGTCTCTAGGACGACATTTCCTTTGGATTTTAAGCTTGGCAGGACAGATGGCTCTGTGGCTACTGCCAAACCTCATTTCTTCTGAAAGCTGAGCCCAGACTGCAGGCTGCGTTATTCTCAGAGAGAATAAGCCTGCAGATAATGTCTCATGTGCTGTGAAGGGCCAAGGCTGATATACTAGCTTCCTTGCAAATTTAGTAACTTACAGTTAACTAAGCAAATGGAGTTAACTGAGCAAATGGAGGCTCAAACCATAAACACAGGCATGCAGATGACACGTCTCTCCTCCCTCCGCAGAAGCAGAAGTCTCTTGTGGCTGCAGTGTTGCCTGAAATGAGATTTTCGGTGTTTTAAAGGAATTGGATTTGGGGACCCACTCAGGGAACCCTAAAACCAGCTCGGAGCTCCACGGTGCTGTCCCTCTGGTGCTCAGGGAGCAGGACCTGGCACAAGCAGTAGGGGTGTCTGAAGTTGAGCACACACCAAATAATTAAGAAGAAAGGAATTATTAAATAACTTGTTGTTATTGCGATTCTAATTACACTCTGTTAATTTCATACCTAAAAGGTGCTGTAATATTCTTCTGGAATCATACCTTGCTGGTCTCAAATTTGAGAATTTCAACATGCCTGTGTGGTTGGAAGATAAAAGCAGAGCTGGAGAAGCCAGAGCAAGCACTTCAGAGGCAATTTTACCATTCACTTTGCAGCAAAATAAATAATTTCAACAACCCCCTTTACCAAACCCTGAGCAACCTCCAACTCCCCAAATCACTGCATTTCTTTCCTCTTACTCCATACAACTAAAATATATTTTAACAGGAGTAGCAGTCTGGAGGGTTAGTCTGCAGGACAAGGATCTGTTTGTAGGAAACTAAACCTTGCCCAAAGGGTCTTGCAGTGCCCAGTTACTCCTGTGGAGCAGCAAGACTGCCCATGGTGCTTCATCAGGCCTGGGGAGCTGTGTTTGCCTCTATGCTGGGACCTCTCCAGGCAGCTCCCTGTGGTGGGCCCTGGGCTTTTGCAGTTTTTCCAGTATCACCTGGGGCTCCAAGGAGTGCTCCTAAAGGGCTCTGCAGGGGTCCCTGTTCCTGAGAGAAGAAAGGATCATTCCAGGGAAATGGCAGTTTTCCCTGATTTGTGTGAGTTTCTTTGTGCTTTTATGGCAGCCCATAAAATGGATCATCTGTCTTAAAATTCATGGGCAAGTAATTGTAAGCTCGGCTGATTTCTGCCTTGTATACCAGTGCCGGCTGGGGAGCACAGGGGTGCCCAGAGAGAGGCTCCAAGCCACCAGCCCCATCCAGAGCATGTCACTGATTCATTTTCACCAGCAGATTGAGCTAGCTGGGGACTTTTCGGAAAAGTGCCTGGGCGGGAGGATGCTCCATTCTCCTTGGGAGAGCAGGAGACAGCCACAACTCTATTTTCAGCTGAGGTTTCCAAGGCACTTGTTTACCAGCACTGCCAACAAAAGTTGTTATCACATCGGCACTGCTGACAGCTCTGTCTGGAGCTGACTTCAGAGAAAGCACCTCAAGAGTGCTGGAGGCAGCACTGAAGCTTTGTAGGAAGGATATTGCAGCTGCATGAGTTTGCCCACCCCTGGAACCCATTAGTCAGCACCTGAGACCAGGGACCCCACTCCATCTACCCTTGCTGGGATGAAACCAGTCCCTGTTGCCTGCTCTGGGAGCTGGATCTTTACCAGCCATCAGTGGCGTTATGTGTCAGGGGGTAGCTGGTGCCACAGTGATGCCAGCATACCTGCTCAGCATCACCCTCTGAGCCCGACTCATTAGCCAGGTCCAAACCTGCCATGCTCATACCTGGTCATCTTCCCATCCTGGGATGTGCAGGAACTCAGGAAAGGTCCTCCTGGAGAACACGGTGTTATATCTGCTGTGCTCCTCTCAGCTAGTCATTACGTAATTACCTGAAAAGTCAATTGGGTTTGCCTGGGTTAATCCTGCTGATTTCTCTCAGGCCTATAAGCTGTGAAGAACTTCTCCCAAGCAGTGATGCAAGTGGCCAGTGTCCTCAGCAGCTGCCTTAGGAGACACTGAGCTGCTCTGGTGGAGCAGAGAGCAGTGCCAGGACAAGCACAACCACCGTCTCTGTGCCCATTTGCAGGGTAGCATCCTTGTAGGGGTCTTGTCCTGTGCTCCAGCTGCTGCTGTTACCACTAGTACCCCATCCTATGCACCCCAACTGCCCACTGCCACACCAAGGCAAGCTCAGGAGCTGGTGTGGTGTCTCCCATGGACACCCTGGGGGGAGGGGGTACGCTTCTCCCCACAGACAGGGAGATGAGCTGGGGGGTGCGAGGTCCCAGCCAGTCCCGTTTCATCAGCCCTTGGAGCATGGTGGGGAAGGTGATTTGGGGACCATCATGTGAAGTATCCAGCCTCACATCAGCCTCCCATCAATTTCCCGAAGTAATGAAGAGGTAATTAAATTTTGCAAGGGAAGAGAAGCTTCACCAATGGCAAGAGCATATTGAAGCTCCCAATGTCATCAGGGGAAATGCTAGGCTCCAAATTAAATGCATTTACTGTTTCATGTACCCTTGCTTACAATTGTTGTAATGAATCTGGGAATTAATTGTTTGCCCATTTAAAACAAGTCCCCTTTTGCACTGTGCCATGCTCCCCTCCTCCCTGCCCTCCGTAATTTGATATTCCGGTTAGAAAACAAATTGGCATTCATTGGAAAATCAATCTTTTCATTGTTTAACTCTCGTTTCTCTGGGGAACGTGTGGGAATGGAATTACATCCTCTGATATGAACCCTCTCTGAATGCCTAATTGCAGCTGAGGAGCAGAGAGGCTGCCCGCATCCCAGGGGCCGCTGGGACCGTGCACCAGCAGCATCCAGGGCGCTGCCTAAGGAGGAGCACAGCGTTGGTCCATGCTGGAGAACATCAGCCAGTCACCTCAGTAATGAGCCTAATAATAGAGTCTGTCATTTATTAGCTGGGATAAAATGGAAAGTGCTTGTTATGGAAGGGGAGACGACAACCATCAGTGCAAAGAAAAGTCTGAAGACACACCGTATTGTGTTTATTCATGCTGAGGAGAGGAAGAACAAACAAAATATGCCCTTTCATGCCAGTTTGAGAAGAGCTTGGCTCCTACACTTCTACTTCCCAGCACTGCTGCTCCTGCAGCCTTGGGCCACCAAGGTCCCCAGGGACAGCGGCTGGCAGGTCCCCAGGGTGCTCGCACAGCCTACACCAGCCATCCTCTTTGCAGAAGGACAGAGCAGTACTTGCTCAGGACTTTGCTTTTTCCCTGTAAGAGGGCACTTTCGAAGCACACCAGGCAGCTGGCCTGGCAATAATGCTTTTGCTTCCCACGGAGACGCTTGCTGCTAAAATAAAATGCTGTTTTTATGAGTAACATTGGTTTCTTTTATACTTACTGCAGGAAAATGAATAGCCACTTTTATGCAAAAAGCTTTTACTGCGATATCACAAAGCACTAATGAATATACAGAAACAAATTATATGGTACCCCATGTGTCAAAACTCCCGGCCAGAGATTTACAGCAGAACGAGTAGCAGGCAAAGATAAAAGCCTGAACCAAAGCAGGTCATATAATTAATCAGGCACAATAAATTTCTGAAAAATTGAGCTGTCAGTCCCTTCCACCCAGATGCCCAGCTCCATTTCAAAGCTAAGTAACTTGTAGTCACAAGGAGTTAATGCAGCAGATAAAGCACCACCACAAAAAAAGCAGCTTCTGCATTTGCAAGGGAAAAGGTTTCCTCACACCCATCCCATGGATGCCAGGATGCACCAGGCAGGTGCTTTGGTACCCTCAGAGCATTGCCCCCCATTACTCGCTTGCTTTTCATCTTCCCTTTCCTCTCTTGTTCACAAATTACACGCAATTGTTCACACAATTACACACAAATTAGAAACAAACACATACCAGGTTGTACTAATGAGTTGTTTGGAAGATTTCAATGGACCATTTGGGCGAGCATATCCCAGCTCTGGCAGGCTGCCTCCCCACTGCTGCCTCGCAGCTGCCCCACAACCACCCACTGCCCACCACACTGGGTCCACCCGCTCCTCCTTATGGCCCTAGCAGGTCAGGAGGGAAGATGTAGGGTCCCCAAAGTTGGGTGTACAAGGTGCAGTCATGCTGCTGGCATCCTTTTGCACGGAGGGGCTTTATCTCCCCACAGCCAAGCGTGCCTTTTGCCCATTTCAGCCCCAGCGTGCATTTGGCATGCGGGGCATCAGCGGTGGTGCTGTGAAAGATGGCATGCTGCTGTCTGTAGCACCATAATAGCATTCCCTCCCTTTTCTCATATTCTCACTTAGCAACACTATACGAGCATCTTTGTCAGGCACGTATTAAGAACCATTCCTCATAAAAAATTAAGGGCTATAGAAATAAAGTGACCTCTCCGAGGACTTCAATTACACTGTAAGGTAATTGTGTCTTCCCTAGGCCTCCATCACGGTGTTTGGGAGTCTTCAGCAACAATTTATGTATTTATTACAGTTTAACTATCCTTAGCCCTCAGCTCCTTCCAGTAATGAAAATATATAGCGCAAAACCCAGCAAATACAGACTGAGCCATGTGTAAAAGATGATGGCAATCCTCCCAGCCACCACACCACAGAGAGGAGTGGCAGTAACACCCCTACACCTTGTAGGGCTGCCAAGCTGCCCCATGCGCTGGGTCCCATAAGACTTCCATAGGGCATGTGTAGGTGGCAGAACAAGGGAAACCACAGCAAAGGGTTGGGGCTAAAACAGTCCAGACTGGAACCAGGGGAAGGCAGAAAACCTTTCCTGGGAAAAAAAGAATATATTTATTATTGTTCTTGGCAATAAAGGTTGCTTGGAATTGGGACAGGAAGGCAAAGCAGCCTTTATTGTGCAAAGCCTTTTTTTTTGTGTGCAGACCATTTTTAGAGAGAAGGAGCAGGGCTGCAGAGGCTGGAGACAGGCTGAGCTTGTTATGCACCAGGGGAGCATCCCTGGGGACAGCTGAGGCTGTCTCCAGCTATAAAGGGGCTGGGGGCCCTTCTGCCTGGGGGTTTGCCCAGAGTAGAGTTGGGACAGTGAGGTTTTGTTTCACCTATCAAAGTGCTGTGTATGGGCTGCAGATGAACCCCAATCCTCACTGCCATGCCCCAACACTGCCATATGTTTCAGTGTGAGCTGGTGGATCCAGCCAGGGTAGCCACCATGAAAGGAGAAGAAATGCTGTAAAAACCAAGGTAATTTGGGTCCCCCCACTCACCCTTGGAGGGGTCTGAGCATGTTGGCAGGGAAAAGTGGTGTGAAGGGACCAGACTTACTTTCTTTCTTCTCAGCTCTGAGGGGCTGGTTCTCCTGGACCACTCAGAACAGCAGAAGTCTGTGCTGAAGACGCAACAGGAAAAAAAAGCCTTGTAAGATGCCATTGGAAAAAAGAAAGACAAGGCAAAGTTTTCTTCTTGTCAGAAAGACACCAAGTCCTACACCCTGGGTGAGAAAGAGATGATTTAACAAGAAAAAGATGTCACTAAATCCCTGAGCTATAAATCACTCTTCTTGCAGTCTTGCAGCAAAAAATACTTAACAGCCGTTCTGTGCAATACCAGCGCAGGAGCCAGGGCTGGGGATTGCAGCTGATCTAGGGTAAATGGGCAAACAGGGCCTAGCTGTTTGTTTTATAGTTGTAGGAGAATTATACAGCAGCTGGGAAATATTTCTTGCTCCTGCTCTGTTACAGGCTAATGCCATGAAGATGGTGCAATCTGTATTAGATGTGCCTGAAAGCCTCAAGGACTATCCAATGGGGGCACCCTGAGGGAAGTGCGTTGTAATAAAAACCTTTAGATCATTCATTCACGTGGCATCATCAGGCCATTCAGGTTTTTTCTTTTTGTTCCAAATAAAAAGAAAGAAGAAAAAAAGTCTGCTGAGTTACAGCAGAAATCAGTGCCAGGTCCCAGCAACCTCCTTCCTGTGGGGTTTGGATGGTGATGGTGTGTGGAAACCTCTACTGGGGATATGGGTGACCAGGGTGAGTGTCAGGAGAATTTCCAAAGGGTTTATATCAACATTTCCTAATACAGAAACTGTTAAGCTGAAAGCAAGAGGGTGCTGTATTGCTGAAACCATTTAGCAAACAGAGGGCAGGCCCAGCCAGTAATACAGCTACTAAATGTTTCAAAAGGGCTAAAATAAATCAGGGGAAATTACCAGTAAAACTGACTGGGTGGAAAAAACAATAATTAAATGGTTGTGAATGGAAAGTTAAAGAGCTCTTTAAGTGTTTAAGAAATGGCGAAGCAAACAATTTTGCCAGAAGTTTAGCCTGACAGCTGTTAAAAATCAGAAAACAATAGCTGGAAAACAAGGAAGGGAAAGGAGTCTGTGAAGAAGATGCTATGGGAAGCACAGGAAATTGAGATGAGAAGCAAAGTAATAAGAAAATTTTCAGTGTTGGTGTAGATGCCACTGTTCAAAAGAGGAGAATTCAAAAAAAGCTAGAAAAGAGAAAGCAGATCCTCCCATGGGCAGAAAAGGCTCACAATTCAGAGGGGGCAGGCAGGTGTGATTGAAAGGAGGACATGCCTTTATACTAGCTGAAGATGATGGATGCTCTCTCTTCTATTTACACTAAAGCAGCATATTTTAGAATTGGCTGCCTTACCTAGCTGCCTCTCCAGAGCCTGCAGCACTGCTGGGTGACTCCTGCCCCGTGGTTAGTGGCTGAACCAGACCGGAGCCACCTTCCCCTGGCTGGAGCATGTGAAAATGGATAGAAACCATGGGGCTGCAGACACTATCCAGGGATTGATGGCAATGGGGATTGTGCCCAAGCAACAGTGATGTCACCACCCTCCTGCCACCTGCTCCCCATGTCTTTCACAGGTCTGATCTCCTGTGGTAGTGACATGAACGTAACTGTATCCACCACTCCCCGGTGCACACAGACTAGCTGAGAAGGGGCCAAAAGCAGCATGTTCAGTTGGAAGCTGAGAAGACCACACCAGCCTCGGTATGCTGGTTCTTAGGCACTGGATATGGCCTTATTATTGACTTGCTGGACCTGAGCTCAGCTTGTGCTTGAAGGGTAGATGAAGAAGGCTTCCAGGTCTATTGCAACCCAGTGATGCTGGGTGCAATAGGCAACATCGCCTTGGGGAAAGGCCAGCCAGTTCAGCTGAGCAGTGGTAACCCCACCTGGAGAGGCAGGATCTGCTGTGGACATGCTGTTCTGGGAGCATCACTACACACCCACCCTTCTTCAGACAGTTTTGCTCATCCAAGGGAAGCCACTGTTGTGGTAAGTGACTGTGCAGTATTTCACTGCCCTTTGCCCCATGGAAGCTTTGTGGAAGAAAGCACCACTATCACCCTCTGCCCTGATTTTCAGGTTCATCTAAGCATCAGAAAGCAGATCTACAGCCTAGCCAGAGCATAATTTGGAGAGCTGCCAGCACGGCTGAGGACATCACCTCCTAATTGCAGAGCAGAGTCACCTCTTGGGTTGCCTTCTCTGCCACTGAACCAAAACAACTTGATCACATTTCACTTTTGGTTTAAATCTTTCCATTTGGATCCCAAGGAAAGCAGCTGGGAGTTAATGAGTGGCATTTCTTTTCCTGAACTCTGCCAGTGCCACGGCAATGAAGGTGTAATTATTGAGAGCTGGACATTAACCTACATACAAGCCTGGTCTCACTGCTTTTCATTCCCTTGGGTTTATTGATCCCCCCTTTTTTTTTTCTTTCTTCGACTTGCTCTTGCTTCCTCTTTTTAAAGATTTCTAAATTTATGGTCAGCTCAAAGGGAGCACTGCTGTCGTAATGAAAAAATATAGCAGTTTGGTGCTGTTACTTTCTGGCTGTTTTCTTAGGCCCTCATTACGTTTGTTTTCATCTGAACACCATTTCCGTATAACAGTTGCAAGCAATATTATATTAGCCTTAATTTTGCCCTTGCTGCAATTTCTACCAGAAAATTGTTTCAGCTTGGAAATGGCCAGATTTACTCTTCAAGCCAATGAAAATAAGTCTGCAAGGTTGAAAAGAAGATGTCAAAAGCAGGCACTAAAGACCACTTTAAATGATAACAGTTGTACTTGAAGCAAAAATAATACACAAAGCTTCCATCTTGCAATTTTCATCCTTGGACAGCAAAGTGCTTTACAACAGAGTTCACTGGCAGCAGACAGCCCTGGTTTTAAAGGTGAGCAGAAATATGGCTTTTACTTTCTTTGCTGTGTTCCTCTGCCCAAAACCCGCTCCTTAATGAGACTTACTGGCTCTCCTCCTCCCCCAGGACATGCCTGTGCCCGCCTGGCTGAGCAAAGACATTCACAGCAACTGCCCCGCAGGGTCCAGTACCGAGGTTTGCTCTTGCCTCATTAGCTGTCTTCCCATTTAATAGAGAGAGTTGGCTTTAGTCTGGGTCGGGGGGAGGACGGTTATGCAGCTGCTTGGCTTTTTCACCCTGTTGGCTCATCCTCATGCTGCAGAGGTGGCTGGAGAAGAGGTCTCACTACCCCACCAAAATATGTCCCGTATGCCCTGGCGCTTGGTGTGGCCATAACTGGGGACTGAGCACCATGACATGGGCTGAGCCAAACCTTGGCCCAGGACAGGGCAAACCCAGGTGATGGCGCAAACATGTCCAGAATGTCCCCAAACTCATCAGAGCAGCTCTGTGCATAAAGAAGATGCATCCTGCAAGAGCAAGTACCAGGACTGGCATGGACACCCAAGACTGGCTTCACCCCTGGGTTAGGCGTCCCTCAGCTGCCATCACGTCCAAAGCCAATACACTTCTCCCTATATTGAATGGAACAGTGACAATCTGCTGAGGGGGGCTGAAATAAGAGTCAAAATGGCAACCTCCTGCTCACTAGGACTTTGGGTTTTGGGGGCACGAGGTGCTGTGGGGCCTTGCTGCAGCTCCCCGTGCAATATCCCAGAATGCTTCATCTCTGTGGGTGAATGTGTTTTGTTAAATAAACCTCGCTGCCTCACATTAGTACTTCTGGAAAGCCTATTTCTTGTCTTTGTGTCCCTGGGGATGAGAGCTAATTAGGATAAAATACTCACTGCACAGGCTGAGTTAGAGGAGCCACTGCCCCAGGAGTGGCTGCTCTTCACCCCAGAAATGCAAGCTGCAAAATGTAGGTGCCTTTGGAGGTCTGATACCTGAGGAAGCACAGGCAGGGCACAGCCTTGTGATGCTGCTCACTGTCTCCTACCTCTGCATGTAGGAGTGGGTCCCATGGGGGGCAGTGGGGACCCTCCTCACCCCAGGGCTTGGCTAGACAGCTGCACAGGGTGTGTGATGCCTGTAAAGCACAACACCAGATGCCTGACTCCTGTCCTGTGGCTAATGGGTGCTTTCTCCCTGTCTCTGAGCTGAACTGTGTGCTCATTTTAATGGAGTGGTTTTCCTAAGCGCTGCTGAAAGCTCGTGGGTGTTTCCTGAGCTGAACATTGCCTGATGTACCCACCCACTGGTTTTTATCACACCTGCCTTATGCCCCTTCTACAGAGAGAAGTACCTGAGCAAGCCCTGAGATGCACCAGAAATGCCTGCTGAAATAGCTGCAAATGGTCTTCCTTTAATCCTACCAGGAGGCCAAGAGGCAAGAGGTAGCACCTCTGGCTCTGCTCATGCTGGTCTGTGCCTTTCCACCTCCTTACTGTTATGCAAATGCTGGCAGCACAGAGTTTGCTGCCAGGTAAAGCTCAGCAAGGAAATCATTCCTGCAGGAAGTTTAATTGCAGCCATTAAGCCTTTAATCTAACCATGGTTTGTGTCTCTAAATGGCGATGCTGTCCCTGAAATATAGGCATACCTCCACATACCTACTCACTGCTTGTTTAGCATTGTGGTTACGGCTATATTTAGAGAGCCACAAGCAGGTGTTTACACATTTTTTTGACCAGATAATTAGGTTGGGGTTTTTTTAAATAAATAAAGACCCCCACAAAAGCAAACCTGTCCATCTCTGACCCCCCAGCTCACAGTTCCACCCACCGTAAGAGCTGTTTGTGGTTGGCTGCCTCTCCTGGTTTTCTGCTGTTGAGGCCCCGCCACCTGAGCCCACGTGGGAGACAGAGTCCCCCCATCACACCGGTTCAGCCCCATCCCAGCACTGCAGCCAAACCCTGGCCCCAGCGCAGGGTTGGAGCTGCTCTGCAGGGTGTACCCATATGGGTGCGCAGGTGAGAGGCAGAAGCCTGTCAGCATATGGTGCTCTGCTCTCTCTAACCAGAACACACCAGACCAGCCTGACCAAACTGCTTCCCTTCTTGTGCCTGTGGCAGTGGCTTCCCCTAGCTGTCCCATCATGATGTCTGTGGTCCCCCTAACATGTGCACATATGCTCACATCAATTATCAGTTCTAGAATGCAGAATGAACACGTTTCAGACCTCAATAGTAACAGGATGTGTTGCATGGTGATAAAAAAGGAGGAGCAGCATGGCTCACCTGGTGAGGCTGGGAAAAATGATGGTGACCAGCACAGGCTCGTTCACCAGTGGAGGCTGCAGGTATGACTGCGCTGCAAGTCCCTTCCTCTGGCTCCCTGTGGTCTTTGTCAGCAAGGGAGAGCCCAGGAGAGCCCTTTGGAGCTATGTGATGAGCTATGAAGCCTTCCCATAGGGAGGGACGGCTGCCACTGGTTTCCCAGCCCACCTTACAACGAGGGTTCAGGACTCTCAGCTGTAAAGAAGAAAGAGCTTTCATTTTTGTCCAGTCAAGTTTAAATGAGCTGTCCTGCAATAAAACAAATGCTTAAAAGTTATAGAGAAACATGGACAAAGTGCAATCATCCCCAAAAGGCTGCCTTAAATAGAGATTTTGTTTCATCTGGATGTCTTATTCCAGTGAAATCTTATCTGCAAGTTTCAGGGCTGCCTGGGAAATCTTGCTGCCTCACCAAGGAGAAGGATATTTAAAAAGGATTAAATCTGACAGCCTTATAATGAAAGTGGATTTTTAAGACATAAGCAAACATTCAAGAGGAAAAGGTTAGTGGGCTGTTGAAAATGCAACCGCATTTATGCTAATAAAGCTTAATTTCTAGTTAGCTACCAACAGACTGGCTGTGATGAGCCATGCTGACTGCTGGGCTCAGGTACTGATGAAGGCAGGCATCTGCTGTGGTGGTGATGGGAAGGGAGGGGAGCCAGAGCCCCTTTTCAACACAGACTCCCACCAGGCCACTCACCCTCCCCAAAACACTGCTGAGGTCCTACGTGAGCACATTATGCAATGCAAGCACACTACGGGGCTCATGAAAGCACGCGTTAAGGAAGGCTTCGTTGGTATATTCAGACTCCAGAGGCAAGAAGAGTTGTGCCCTGAATTTAAAGCGTATTAGGCACTAAAAAACCCACTACTTTTAGGTGGGAGGTCTCACTCTTTCCCACACCCCACAGGAAACTCATGCATCAATTAGGGCTCAGCTCACCCTACAGCTACGGAGTAATTCAAATCAATCAAACACATCAACTCATTGGCCATTAAAAGTCTTGCTCCAATTAGCTTCAGCTTTAAAATAAAGCGAGACACACATTCTGTTTCACAAAGCTCCTGCCTATATTTCTCTTCAAATATTGAAATGACATTTCTGCCCACTGAAGATAGGACCTTGGAAAAGACTCTCTGTATAGTTCATTTGCTGGAAAAAGAATTGACAGCTCAATTAATCTCGCAGCCTGTGACTTTTAAACCAGGGCTGTCATTGTAGGCACTCTGGGATGAGAGCAAGAGAGGCTGGATAAATATTACAAGATGCTGCTATCCCAGGGACATTGAGCCTCATCCCTGTGCTTTGCACCATGCCCCTGTCTGCCCACCCATCCCGGGGATGGTGTAACTGCCCAAGCATCCGTGGGCTGCCCTGAGCTCAGATTTGGATATGTGTCCCTTTGCACACAGCTGGCATGGGCATGGCTGATGGGATGGGGACCGGTGTCCCTGGCCCAAATCAGCTCTGAACTTGCCTGGCAGAGTGCAGCCACCAAGCTGGAGGAAACACTGGCAGCGACCTGAGCCCAGCTGTGCTGTGCCATGCTGCAGAGACACCAGCACTGCTCGTCAAAGCTGCAGTCCCATGCAGAGTGCCCACAGCCTATAGCCAGGATAGAAAAGGTCCAAAGAAAGGAAATGTTTGCTTCCCATTTTCCTTTCCAGCTAATGATCTCACTGTGCAAACATCTCCCTACTTCGCAACTGGTGCTCTCCAGACGTTCCCCTCTTGTTTTCACCATGGAAAACCCATGGCCGGGCAATCTGTGCATGCTAACCTCCTTACCCAGGCCTCTGTCGGCTGCAAAAACAAACACCCCTGGCAAAATAACTCTGCACGCACTTGTGAAGGGCAGCCACTACCACGCACCTCAGCCCCACCAAACAAGCCCATCAAGCCCCTGGGCACAGCAGCTGCAGCTCTCCAAGGCCAGGTCTCCCTCACACATCTGCCCCTCAGCATGGATCTAGGGGCATAGCTCATCCTGCTGTGCCTGGCCGCATGTGGTCCATGTATGCTTCAGGGTGGTGTGGGCAACAGTGATGGCTTTGCAGGCAGCTGGATGTGCCTGCGACCTTACCAGGTACAAACCATTCCCGGGTTTCCCACACAACTGATGGGATTGACCTTGCAGCCTACGTTAGAGCATTAATTACCTTGTTCCTCATTTTTATTATTATTATTATCATTCCTTTCTTTACAGGTATAGAATCACCTCGGGCTAGCAGGCACTGTTGTGGAAACAGCTTAAATCCTCTCTGACTCCTGCACGTAATATTTGCCATGCAAAAGGTCTCAGCTGGGTATCAGTTTCCTTGGCCTCATCTCAAAGTGCTAGAAGAAACAGCATCACTTTCATGCTGTTTTGTTCTTGCTGCTATCTCCTGATCTGCAGATTAAATACATCACAGTCTTCCCCTAGCCTTGATCCAGAGGCCAGATCAATGGGATTAACTTCCAGCTTTCCATACAACCTTTCCCCAAAAGCAGACTTAAATAACATGCAGTGATGTCCCTCAGCATCCCAGCAGGCACCAGTGGCCCCTTGCATCCTTCCCTGGCAGCAGTTTCCAGGCCAGAAGATGCCCCAGGAGGGCAGGACATTCCAAAACCCGAGGGCACAAACACTGCTGACACAGGATTGCTGTAACCCGAGCCATGTCAAGTGCCATCAAGAGCCTGGCAATCACTGGGAGCTGCATGCTCTCTCACCCCCCCACCCGCAGCCTGTTTCTAAATTCACCAGGAAACAGAGCAGCTCATTCCAATGCAGACTGAAAATTCCCACTGTGGCCCACACCACAAACGAGTTAGACCTCTGCGTTGCCCCTAACGCAAGGGGAAATTGCTTTTCAACTCTGCACTAACAGAAAGCAGCCATGCATCACTTACCAGTACTGAGTCCATTTATAAAAAACATGTTTTTGCTCTGCTCTAATTGCTTCAAATGAAGCAATTGCATTACACTCCCTCCCATTCATTGCACCTCACCAGCAGACGCTCCCCACCAGCTCACTAAGTTTGCCCTTAACATGAATTAGATCTCAATGCTCAGGTGGTGGAAAAGTGGCCGCCGTGCCTGTCATACCTTGCTGGGATGCAAACAGGCCTCACAGGTTTCCCAAGCCCTTAATGCAGGCTGGCAACAGGGAACAGGAACTGACTAGGCTGGTCAGAAGTCCTCTTCCAGCTTCACCAAGGAGGTTAATTTAGGAAAGAGAGAGACCCGGCAGCCCTTCTCTGCAAAGCAGGGATGCAGCCACACTCCTTTGCTCACTCTCAGCTCCTAACTGCGGCTTTTGGTGCTGTTTCTGCATCCTGAGGCCCAGCCTGGCTCTGGTCCCATCCCAGCAGGTTTTCAGGTACCCGGGGGATACCTGGAGTCTTGCAAGCACAGGAGAGCAAGCTGTCAGCTCTGTGCTAACCCAGCACTTAGGGTGAAAAGCAGAATAAATAGACTTATAGAGCTGTCACATTTAAACATGATACGGGTTAGGTCATAAATCACCTGAGCTTGTATTTCACATCATTTCTAATGATATATGTCATTAATAAGCAGCTTGTCACTTCCCTCTGCTCTCAGGCTGCTGCTACAGAGCACGGGGCATCCCTCCTGCAAGTATTTACACTTGGGAGATGCTCCCCTTCCCTGGGCAATGTCAATGCTTTGGGTTTATTCCTTCACCTGCCTTAATTTTCCCATGCAACATTTAGCATCCAGCAAGGCACACAGGACCAAAGGACCCTTCTACTTTGGGATGGCTCTATGCCACCACGCACAGGCTGACAAGCAGAGGGACTCGCAGATTCTCTAGCGGCAGCATCACTGGGGATGGAGCAGGAATGCTGCCACCTCACTGCCCGGAGCTGAGCCAGCCTGGGCTTTGCTGTGCAAAGGGGAGTGCTGAAGCACCAGGGCTCAGCACCAGCAGGTGCCATGGCTTGGAATCTTCCGGGCTCTGGCTTGGGCTGGTTGCCCTCCCGTGCTCCCCATGCTACAGCTCCCATGTGCACACACACACACACATGCGCGCATGCATGCTCTTCCTGCCTGCCTCCGGAATCTGCCCATTGCCATGGAAACAGAGTGACATCAGGCACTGCTAACGTTACTCCAATGACTAATTGCATTATGAATGGCAAGCCAAATTATGGAAACAATTCCCAGGCCCTAGGGATCTGCACCTAACATCCCAGGCAGATGCCAAAATGTATCCCTTGCCTGCAGAGATGCCAGGCAGGGCTGGAGGAGAAGAGCTGAGGACCCTCACCTGGGCTCAGATGTGGGGCACAGAAGGGCTGCTTGAGGTTCAGGCACTTTTACATTGAATCCCAGTTTTCTGAGACTCCTCAAGAGCTGTTTTGTACCTGCTCAAGCTGCCTACTCTCACTGGCACCTTGCTGCAGCAGGGCTGGTGGCACCATTGCAGCACGGTGTGCAGGAGGAGGTGCTGCACAACCAGGACAGGAGCCCAGATTCCCGGAGGGAGTGACCATGGACTGGTAGGACCTGCCTCTGCCAAAACAGAGCCAGGTTTATGTCCCCCAACTTTGTTAAATTTAGCCATCTCCTGAAAGCCTTTAAGGGCAGGCTGGACACCTTCCACCCTGTTGCTGCAGCAGGGAGGAGGGCTGTACCCAGAGCCATCCTACAGCACAGTGAGTGTCTGGCTTGGGGGATGCTGGTTATCCCCTCAGAACATAATTTCAGAGATTTCATCAGACTCCAGAATAAGGAAAGACTCTGGAGAGATGGCACTTTGCCAGAACAGCCGATATGAAAGGCAGCCAGGGGGTTAGCTATTCAAGTATTTTGCTTTTAAGTGACAAATACCATAAAAAGGGCTCCAGTCAGAGGCAATTCACAGGACAGGGTGATGGAACTCTTGCTCTCAGCTGACAGCAGCTATGTGCAGAGTTGACTGCTTGTGGATTCCTTTTCTTGGTAATCTGCTGGATATTGGAGCCATCTGAAAAAAAACCAAACCAGGCCAGCTCTATTTGTTTATTCATTTATATATTTTAAATCTCTTCCTTAAAATAACGATAGTTTATTGCATCAGCAGTTTATAACTCCTGTCTCCCTACAACATCCTGGCTGATTACAGCTCTGTATTATTTACTATCTGACACCAAAATAAGAAACATTGTGAAAATACGATAAGGAATTATTTGGGCGCCCCAGATGCAGCCTGAAACACACCAGTGTTCACATCCCACTAACAGAGTTAACCCTCCACTGCCCACCTGCAGGCAGGGCAGTAGTGGCTCCTTCCTCCCTGCACCCCTCACACTCCTGCTGCATCCTCCTCCAGGCACCCCAGGACATTAGGTGCAGGCACTGACTGTGTGTAATCATGTTAATTAGTGGAAGACACTGATTTCATCCTTCTGCCACTCCAGGAAGCATTAATTACAGCAGAAGGCACCACTATCACAGAGGTATTTCTCCCTGTGCCCAAGACCTTGGTGATATCCAGCCGCTGGGAAGGATGAGTGGTATGCCAGTACTTAGGTATCATCGCGGTATGTTCTTCCAGCGCTCTATGAATACATTTAACACAGCAGCTCTACTCATAAATCCCCATCCATCACAAACTGTTAGTCCCTCCTTGAGTGATGTCCTTTAAATTAAAGACAGACTGGTCATGTTTTTCACCAACAAATAAAAAATTTATTATCTCTCCTTGGGTTTTTTTGTTTTTCTTTTCTTTCCTACACAAAAGTGCACTTTCCCAGGCTGGACAGAAATACAGGTTTCCCTGTGGCTGCTGGTGGCCCAGGCTGCAGGCTGGGTGAACCACTTGACTGCAGCCGACAGTGGCGGGGACCCTGCATCAGCTCTTCCCCATTAATAGGCTCATTTAGGCAGCTGTCCCCAGCAGCACCCATTAACACACATGAGAGAGCGCCCAGAGGTTAGAGCTTCACTAATCAAATGTGCTATTAAGATCCTAATTCATTTCATTAGCCCATTTCATCTGACACTTAGTGAGGCTCAGAGATTGCTCTGTGTAACAGGAACGAAGGCACAAGGCCTGTCCTGTGGAAAAATAATCCTTTTCATTAGGCCCGTAGTTCCCTTTCATCCTTTATCAGTTTATTTCTAAAGCCAAAGGGCGCTGGGGATGTGCAGCTCTGGCAGAGCTGCCATGGACTTTCACTTTGTGTGTTGCACCATGAAGAATGTAAGACTGGGAGGAGTACACAGACAGCAGTAATAGCCAAAAAAACCCCCAAGCCCTGAAGAATAGGTGACCTGATTATTTGATTACATATTACTGGACTGTATTTTGGGGATGTTGTCTAGAAGACAGGCTGAATATTTAGAAGACACTGGAGACTGAAATGATTAAATACTTCAACCCCATCTGAAATAATTTCTGATATTTTTCTCCCTTTGATTGGTAGCCACGTGAGATAGTCTCAAAGGTCAGCAGAGAGGAGGAAAGAGGAATGAAATACAGATTGCTCAGGAGACTGATAAACCAGCGAGCTAAACTTGCACCAATGCCTTAGGCAGAGAGGCTGACACCACTTAATTTTCAGTACAGATTCTGTATCACCTCTTCAAAACAAATGAACATGACGATGCATGACTCCGCCTGGGAGCTGTTCACGACTCTGGGGATTTTGTGCGTGGGGAAAGGGCTCAAGTGACCAGATAAGCAGGTCTTCAGTTATCAAATGAGCATTCCTAAATATGTAGACTCCCTGCACAGAAACACACTTGAAACTGCATTAAACCTTCACACTATTAAAGAAATATTTTATGAAATAATAATTTTGTGAATATAATATTCACCTCAAGGACTAGGTTGTGGCAGTTCTTCAGAACAGAGCTGCAGAAAATATCTACATCTCACTGAAATGCTCCCATTGAGCAAATCTGAAATGTTCCAACCACAGGTTTAGCAAGCTCCTACCTGAAAGCAGCTTTCTTCCTGGGTGTCCAAGAGTTATCTGGGAGCAGCCCCACGTGCCAGCAAGGCTTCCAGGCCATGAGCTGGCACTGAAACCTCCCTGAGCTCACCCCAGAAGGCTGATGACAATGGCTCCCTGGCAGGAGAGAGGATGAGCTGGCCAGAGCTGGGCTGAGTGGCAGCTTGGTCCTCACTGTGCCACGCTGGTAGGGCATGAAGCAGGTAGATGGAGCCCTGGAGCACCCTGTACCATCCTCCCCACTGGCAGAGCCCCCAGGCCTGCCCGCCTTCACCTTGCTCAAGAACATATCATAAAATCATAGAATGATTTGGGTTGGAAAGGACCTTAAGATCATCTAGTTCCAACCCCCCTGCCATGGGCGGGATGCCTCACCCTAGACCATGTTGCCCAAAGCCCTGTCCAACCTGGCCTTGAACACTGCCAAGGAAGGAGCACTTCTTTGGGCAACAGCAGCACACACCTCAGTTTCCATCCCCAGGCAGCGTGTGAAAGGAGAAGAGATACAGCCTGGTGACATCCTGCTTGCTTTTTTCTTGCTGGGGTTGCTACCCGAGATGCGGAAAAGGGGAGAGGTTCTGTCCCCACTGTCCCCACAAGCCAGAGGCGGCAATGGAGGAATGAGCAGCAGATGGAGCATCTCTTACAGCAGGACTCTTAGGGGTACTTGGGCTCTTTTGATAATTTATTAGCATACAGAGTCCCTGCAGCCAAAACATAAAAATCCCTTTTTCTTCCTCTGTTCTAACCCATGCCTTTTGAGACAAACAGTTTCTCAGTAATTGATGAAAAAAAGCATTTTAAAAAGCATCTTTGCCCTCAGAAATTCAATCCCATCTGCTCCCTCAGCATTGCCCGGGGCATTGGCCTCCCCCCCGAGCAGCCGGCAGAGGAAAGCCGCCTCCCACCCGGACCCCTGTGCTGCTGCTTCAAAGTGCTCCTGGGGGGTCCCCAGGAAGGTGGCTCTGCCATAGGCACTGCGGTGCTCCATAGGGTCCCCGCTGGAAAGACAGAGCTCAAAGCTGAGCACCACATTGCTGTGATTGGGAAAATGGTGCCGAGAGAGGGGAGCAATATGCAGCACTGCTGCTGGGGAGGGCAGCAGGGAGCTGCTGGGAGGTTCCAAACCCACCAGTACTGCCCTTGGCAATGCAGCCCAAGGCCAACTGCATGTCTAGCCAGGCTCAAGAGCAGCAGCAATGTAGGCAGTAATGCTGAGCTGTAGCTGAAACAGGAGGAATTAACCCCACCAGCTCCTCCGCATGCCCCACATTAACTACTCATGGCACGACTGCATTAAGCACAGCCAGGGCAGCACCAGGAAACTTCAGCCCCAGGTTTTCTCTTCAAATATACGAGAGAGATTATTTTTCTTTTTAAATGCACCATCATCTCCCAACAAAATTAAACACAGGCAAGAGAAAAACCCCTGCTGAGCAGCAAGACCATGAATCACTCCCTTTCCTATCCCTGCCAGCTGCAAGGCTGGAGTGTGCCCATGGCTGGTAGGCAGAGGCGTGCTCTTGCAGGAAGCATGCTCCCTAAACCCCTAGGCTCTGCATTTTCTCCCTGGGCAGTTTCACAGCCCCACAAGCCCATCCCCACTCCCACCAGTGCTGTGCACCCCCATGGCTGTGCTGGCCGCAGCGGCTGGACCCCACAGCACCCTCCAGGGATGGCAGCTTGAGTTGATGCCATCTGCGGTCCTGCCCTTCCCATCCTGCAGCCCCATCCTTCCCCACAGCACCTACAGCCTAAATCATGGCCTGACTTTCCGTGGCAATGGAAGTTTGTGCCCATCTCGTGCCGGGAGCCACCATCCCCCTGCCCAGCCACAGCCAGGCAGCGGAGGTGCAGGCCCCAAGCGCGTCAATGAAAAGCTCTTCTTGATTTAGTGATATGAATTACAGCATGATATAAAGGCCTATTAAGGGCTGCTTTCTAGAACAAATGCTGCCCCCGTGGCTAATCAGCAGAATATTTCCTTCATTGAGAGACAAAATTAATATCGTTTGGCAGATGCAACGATGCCAAGTAAATAACTTGCAATTGAGCTTTATTGTTATGATGCCTTTTGTTGCTGGTCTTGGCCTCAAGAGGATAGCAATGAAAAAGGAAGAATACAAATGGAAACCTGTAAGAGCCTGAAATAAATGCATGCCCTGAAACTGCGGGGAGCTGGGGATTAATAGGGGCTGTCAGCATGCATGGCACAGCCTGGCCACACTGCCCTGTCCCCTGCGGAGGTACTCAGCAGGCAGAGGACAGGCACACAGCCTTGGCCAGGCTTCTCCCCCAGCCCCAAGGGCAGCCCAACCCTCATCTGTGGGCTTTACAGTGTGTTTGCATTTTTAAAAGGGGTTTGTAAAGAGAGAAGACGCTGTGTCAGTGCTGTGAAAGCTGGCATTAATCAAGGGTGATAGCATGGTCTCCTTGCGGGGGGTTAGCATTATAAAATACATATTAGCATTTTTTATATTAATCGGTATAAGCAAGAAAAATCCTTTAAAAAAGCTAATTAGAAAACTCATTTACTTAGAGGACAGGAACAAATTAATACCAGGTCTCAGGGCCATGAAGCATTCATAGAGCGAACTTCCCCAGGCTCATGACTCATCCGCGCCTCATGTTCAGGCTCTTGCCACGCTTGATGCAGTGACCCTGGCTCCCAGCTCGGATCAGGGGCTAATCCTGTTCCAGGAGTCACAAACCGTCTCATGCCAAACACAGGATAAACTACGCTTCAGAGCCCACTGTCAGACTAACACTTCTTCCAGCTCCCTGCTGAGCCCGTGGCAGCAGCGGGCGCTTTACAACATTAACAGTGCAACCAGGAGAAGCCAAGTCATTACAGGGGCCTGATGCTGTTGAGAGATGGGGCCGGACCAGGGCAAGAGGCAGCAATTTCTGTGCTTACAGAAAATGCACAGGCTTTTACTTGCCTTTCATCTTTCTTTCCTCCCCAGCAAGGGATGCAAGGGCGCCACAGCAGCAGAGAACAGGGGGATAGGGGCCCCACCAGCTCCCCAGCTATGCTCCATGGCCAACCCTGTTCAACAGGGAGCCTTCATGTAAAAGCATCCCAAGAAAAAGTCTGCCTGCCACCTTTCCATGGCCAGACTCTTCATTCCCTGTGTCCTCCTGGGACCTAGCTGCTACTGCAGCCCCAACACCCACCAGTGTACAACCCAGGGAAGCTGCAAATCCCATGTGGAAGACAAGAGTAGGCATGATTAAGCAAAATCCTTTGCTTGCCTCCCAAGTGCTGGAGCAGATTTTGCCAGCTGAGTAGCTGGAATACAGCAAATACCAGGTTTTTACCTTGGATTTGTGTTTGCAACATAAAGGGCATTTGGTGGCTCCTGCCAGTCAAGCCCAAGGGCAGGCATGGTCCTGCCACACTGGCTCACCTGCTGCACCCTGCTCCCTCCCAGTGCTCCAGTCATGCTCCACTGAGCCATTCAGTCCTTCCAGAGGTTTCGCAGCTCGGCTCCCTCCAGAGTGGCCATGGGCTGCTGCAAGGCAAAGGAGGCATCTTGCAAAACAACCAGGCTGCGTTAATAAGGTTAGATGGGAGAAGGAGAGCATTAGTAAGGGCTGAGAGCCTGCTCTGACAGCTACCCTAGCGAATTCCTTGTTTGCTTGTCTTTGAGGCAGTCAGCTACACTAGAAAGCTAACGCTCAAACATTTCTTAGCTGTACTTAATGCTAAATCAAAGCATGAGCCACCAAGTGAGCATGGCTACCTCCCAACCCACTGCCCCCCTGGACCAGGCTGGCTGCCGGGGCCGAGCCTCCGGCCCTACTGCCCATATCAGCCCCTGGGAGCTGCAGGGACTTGCCTTCCCCAGCTGCTGGGGGCTGCCCGAGGCACAGACATGCACCCAGGGTCCTGCAGGACTGAAGAGAGGTCAGCTCTCTGCCTCCCACTTTAAAAGTGTGAAACAAGTGAGAGCCAAGGGGCAAGGAAATGTCAAGCTCGGGGTAATTTGACTTATGGGCTTGCAAAGTGCTTGCACTTTGTTCATCTTCAGTGTCTAGATGGACCTGCACGAGGAGTATTTCTTGGTGAGTTAAAGGCCCTCCAGCCTTGCAGAAGAAAGCAAACCAGAAGGACTGGATCCAGACCGTAAGGTTCGTGCTAGGAGATAAAGTGCACAGTTAAGTGAAGATACCTGACTGCTGCAGCTCCCTGGCTTAGCAGGACATGTCTGCCTTGTCACTGAGGGATGATGATGCAAGACTGGCAGAGTCGTTTGTGTGCACAAAGCCCATTGGACCCTAAGCTGAGCCTGGGATAGGCACCCACAGGCCAGGAGCTTGCAATACATGAGACTGCATGTTCACACAGTTCATGTGGGCTGCACACCTCCGTTTTCCTTGTCACCCATTTCAAAGTATCTGGGGAACAAAACTCCTTAGGGATAGGGATCTGACCATGGCCCGGCAGCTGGTACACAGGGCAGGTGCAGAGGGGCTGGAAGGATAAGCAGCTTCCCAGCTTCAAGGGTACAGGACACAGGCCGCAAGGGCTCGGGCTGTCAGCTAAGGAGCTGCAGTACTGGCAGACTGCTTCACACAGGAGCTGTTGGGTCCTGGAGGCGAAGGGTGAGGGTGACAGACCCGAGACTCCCACTGCAAGTAGCTGAGGGTCAGAAGAGGGGAGCTGAGCCATCAGACATGTGTTAACTCCCACTAGGCGTGCACCATGCTGCCAGACACACACGCTCACACCAACTGCTACCAGCTCATCCTCCTGCAGGAGCTGGTGGAGGAATCCCACAGGGAACCCAAAACACTCTAGGCTGGAAATCACTACTCCCAGCAGCTCTTATTTTTAAACATAGGTTGCAGCCCTTATTTACCAGCAGGCGCAATGTTGTCAGGAGCAGTGACTACAGATGCCTCGCTTGCCTCTTGCAAAGTAAACCTCCTGTTTTGACTGCAAGCTGACTGATGCTCAGTTTTTTGGGGAGGAATATTTCTAGCTACACACTGTGATCCAGAGTTATCAGCCAATTAAGTATTTATGGCCAATTCCATTTTCTTAGCAAGATATTTGGAAAGCAGGAACCAGTTACATCAGAGATATGGGTTAAACTGTGCTCTTCCATAAACACCTCGATGCTGGCCTACCAGCAACTACATGCACAGAAGTCCAGTAAAAGCTCCTGTTAAGGCTGTGCTTGGGAAGGAAGCCATCACCAGAGTGTGGTTTAAACATTGCAGCAGTAACTGAGCCTGTCCTCAGTGACACATTACAACAGGATGAAGAAATGGCCATGAGCTCCCAGCCCCACAAGGAGGGTTAGCGGTTATGAGGGCTTCCCAGGGACAGACCTTGCTGTGAGCTATCACCAGGTGAACATGTGGGACAGCTCTTTCCTGCCTGACCCTTGTCAGGTGTACTCCACGACCATATGCAGCATCTCTGGTGAGTCCTGGTTTAACCCTGGTTTCCTGCTTTTCCAGCATGGCTATCACCTCTAATATGCTACTCTCTTCCTGACATCACTTAGAAACACTGGATCCAAACCCAATCTAAACTAACTCCCTCTAGGATACACCAAGAGGGACAACTGCTGTCCCTCTTCAAAAAAAACCCCAAAACAAAACAAAGCCTGCTGCCTATTCTACACCAGCCTTCCCCCACCACTTGAGTTTAGCAAGCAGTTGCACACAACATGGACTCACTGTCTATCAGCTTCTCCAGCCAATACCTACTGTTCTCTCTTCAACTCCATCAAAAACTTCAGGGCAGATTCCTGCTTTCACATAGAAACGTACAACCAGCACGGTGAATGGCAAAGGACAAACCACTTAACAGCTTGTATCTTTGCTTTTCAGTCTGTAGTGGGTTGTTTACAACACTCTCCAATTTCTGTGAAGTAATACTTCACATTTACAGAGCATGCTTGAGCCATGGATGAAACGTACTGCTTGAGTCATCTTCCACCTGTCACAGCATCTGCCAGAGACCAGCACATCATCTGGTTGTTGGTTGCCACACATCTCCCAGGGCAGCCATTCACCCTTCTGCAGCATTTCTGACTGCTGTCAGGGGCTCAAGCCCCGGTGACCGAGGTCATTGCAGCCTTTAAAACCAGTGTGCTATGACGGTGGGTGAAAGAAGCCAGCCTAAACGAGGACAGGAAATCACTTCAAATGCCATGGTAATGGTATGAGGTGACAGACATCTATTTGTTCCTAGGTTATATCCCATTAAGTGTGACTGCAGTCACCCAGTAGACTTTCCTGCCCTCATTGCAGCTGATGTTAATTCAGGGAGGATTTTCTTGGGATTTTAAGTGGTGTTTATCATACAGCATCTCCCAGTGGTACTGCAGAGACAGCTGATGCCTTGCCAAGCTCACGAGGACTGGAAAGCATCTGCATTTCAGATGCATCAGTATTCCTCTAAAGTTGTGACCAGTCGCTGAAGCATGACCACAGCTCAGTCCCTTTGTGTCCAACTCCTGTGGAGATGCTGGATTTTTAAAAGGCAGCCTTCACAGAAGAGCCACCCTCCAAAATCTGGTGCATTAGAGCACAAAGCCCTTAAAGTATTTCCCATTTTGTGCTCTCGTGCTGGTGCTGAGAAGAGAGGTAAAGGAATGAGGGGACTGCAGGTATTGGTTTTAAAAGCACTGCCAGCTCGAAAGACCGTGCTGACCTTCAACAGGGACCACAGAGTATCTGCTCTGGATTAAACTAATTGGTACCTGAAATGACAGTGGGAAAACAGGGCCAAAACATAGAAACTCTACTTGCCTGTGGTCTTTGCATGAAGTGTCTGAAGTACGTAATGCCAGCACAGCACCACAGGTGGAAAGGTGATCTTCCTTTAAGCTGCTTTCAGCTGTAGACCCTCTGGATGTACATGCCAGGACAAGCAGCTCCAGCCCCTCTGGTTCTTCTAACAGCTTCCCATATGGCCACCTCAATACAGGGGTTTGTGCCATGCAGTAAATGCAGCTAGCTGCAATTCACTGTAGGCACTTTTATACATCAATCACACACACAGATAAATACAGACATACTGAGCACTGTCATTTTTCACATTCTACCAGACAGCAAAATAATTCTTCACAGTCAAGCAGGGGAAAGGCACTGCTAGTTGTGGTCTCTGCTGAAACAGGATCCTGGGATGAACGCTGAAGAACACTGCACTAAGTGCTGTGCACTGACAAATACTTGATGCGAGGAAGGAAGTCATCCCATGAGCGACTACTGTCAGTTTAAGTGGATGGCAACATAATACATTGTGGCATTCAGCATTAAGCCAACCCTGATAAGCCACAGCAAGGCATGAGCTAGACCTGCACTTGAATTTGCGTGCTTTTGCCATGCTCAAGAATATTTGCCCACTCTTCTTTGCTGAAAACCCCAGGAGAACAAAAGATCTTTTGAGGGCAATATTTTAAACCTAAATGTGATGCAGTATGAAAATTCCCTTGTATAAAAGCTGAAGGAGGATATAAAATGCTCAAAGAGAGACTGGTGCTGGCACTCTTGTTAGTTCTAGGATATACTGTTTCCTTCCCACTCATGAATAATTTTCTGTGAAACCTGTGTCTGAGTAAGTCCTCTTGTACACTAAATGTCAACAGCCCTGAAGCCAACACCCTCCCAAAGTCGTACCAGCTTGAAACAGTTGAGTGCTTGGTAGCCTGCACCTACAGAGGTGGTGTGAAAAGCAGAGCAATGTGGGTTGGCTTTTAAAGGTCAGGGCTACTTTTTTTAAAGGTTATGGCTACTCTTCCAGAAGCAGCAGCCTGGGGCCACCTGCCCCAGAGATGGATCTCACTGGCCCACTGGGCTCCCAGGACTATGCTTGTCACCCCTCATGCCAGCTGACAGCAGGCAAGCTGGTTGTAGACAACAGCCTCGGTCAATGCACACCCCCCTCCCAGGGGCTACTCCCATCTGTGTAGGGCTCACTGGAGTTGAGGCCTTTAGCTAAGAATTGCACTTCGCACCAGCTTTGCTCAAGCTTGGTCCTTGGACAAGCCCCCTGGTCCAAACAGAAGAAAGGCTGTCTGAAACTTGGCCCATATTCAACTGAGCTTCAATACTCCTGGCCTACCAGCAATGGCGCATTCAACGAGGTCAAGCCAGGGAAAACCAGCCCTTCCCCTGTGTGGCTCTCCACTGACATTTGCATTGCCACTCACTCCTGCAAAAAGAACCATGCGAGTGGTGCAAATGAGCAGTGTCTGGAAGATTCTGAAGTTTACTTGGTGGAGTAGAAACTAGGAGACCTGAGCCTTGTCCACCCCTTCCCACCTGCACATGGTCTCCCTGAAGAGCAGCAATCGTACTGATGCCAGGAAGAAGGTCCTTAAAGATTCCTGATATTTGGCTGTTGATTGAGCCGAGAGCAGCTGGTAAATCAGTGACACCACTGAGCTGGGGTAGTAGACAGAAATCCAGACGGAGGAAAGCCCATTGCTCACAGCAATTCACAAATGAAAAGCAAGCTGTTTTCTCAAAATTTATTTATTCTGAAAGTGTACGACCAGAATATAAAAATATTCTTTGGTGAAAGCAAAACAGAGAAGGGTAGGAAATGAATGCCAAGTGAGAAACATTTGCATGTTCCAGGGGAAGAAGCCTCCAGAGACAGAACTTGGAGACTCCTCAAGCTTGGAAGTTAAGGTCATATTTCTATTTTACAGGAACTTCCTATAGCAGATCCATAGTTATCTCATTGTGACTCATAACTCAGTGGAACAGGTTGCTAGTTTGTTCTCTTTGAGAAGCCAATTACTTCAAGTGCATCACACCAATAAATGAAACCAGTGTGCAGCTTTATTTATTATTAGGTATTTGTTTTTCCTTATGACAACTGCATTACAGCTGCCACAAATATGCAAACCAGCTGAATTGAACCAGCATGCCTTCCTGAACATTTCCAATCTCTCTAAGCTTTGGTACTTTGCATGTTCTCCAATACCTGGATTTTTCTGACTAATTAACTCTTCCATTTGCTGGAAAATATTGAATGCAATTAGTATTTCAATGTGAAGCCTCAACGTATGCTGTGCCTAGCAGCTGAGCACTGTAAGAGAGGCCAGTGCTTGGTAGAAGAACTAGAAATCTGAAAGATGAAAGGGCGATTTATGCGCACTCCCGCCAAGGCCTGCTGCAGAATTTAATTGGCAAGGTCAGCAATAAAGGGGCTGCAGAGAGAACCACCAAGGTCATGGCCCCAGTGCAAATCACAAAGCAGTAACAAGTTATGACTGCCATGCTTAAAAATCAGAAATTACGTTTGGCTCCTCACCTCACACTCCCCCATGCCAAGCTGCAGAGTATGTTCTGATCAAGCCAAGTCTATTCCTTTGCTCTTCTCAGTCCAGCTTTACCTTTTCAAGGGGAGATACAAATCACTCCATCCAACCCTTCTGCAACTTCATCTAGCCTCTGTCTGCACTCTTCCTGCAGCTGCTTCAGCTCTCTCTCCAGGCTGGCCTCTGTCATCTGCAGTTCTCTGATCACCTCTGTAGCACTGACAGCTGAAACAGGCTCCTTGGATACAGACCTACCAAAGCCCATTTTGCTGGCAGGATGTTTGTTTCTGAACACGAGTCTGTGCGAACCGTGCATTCTTTTTTGGGGGGGAGCACAAAGGTATGTAAGATCTAACAGTTTTAGTTCAACACTTTCCTGTATCTTTCTAGCAGTGGCAGAGAACCCCTCCTTCTGTAGCTCTTCCTCTCTTGTTTTCACCTGTAGAGAGAAGGAAAAAGGGGAAAAAAATAGTATGGTAGATTTCTGTGAAAAAAATCGTCCTGCCAGGAAACAACACAAAATGTCATCACTGAACTAGGATGTACCAAAGAGAAAAAAGCCCACTGTGAGTGTAAGCCTAAGTGCATGGCAGTGAAAACTGAATTAAGCTAACATGTGCCTTCTACCAGGTAACAGCCTCAGTGACAAAAAAGCTGCCTGTAGTCTTTTCTTTGCAGATTCACAGTCCACCAACCCCTCCATTGATGACTATACACAAGGGCTCTGCACGCTTTCCTCTTAACCCAGGAGTGGGTGGTTTGACTTCAAAGCAAAATACACAGGGCAAAAAGGGAGACCCATCAGAGTGACTTCCATCACGATTGTGCTTTAAGCCGCCACACTGTCATAACAGATTAATTGCCTCATGACTAACAGTCTTATTCCAGTTTGCAAATGCTTTCTGTACTTGGCAATTCTAAAAAGTAGGGATGACAACTGTAAGCTAGAAATTCCTTAATTCTTAATTCTCATTATGAGGTAAGAAATAGGAGAAGGAAAATTATGGAGCAGAGACAAAGAAGTAGAGGCTAAGACCACAATGAGTACCAGACAGCACACTCTCACTTGAAGATGCAGCACAGTAAAACAAAGCTTTTCTTATGACAGAATCAGTCTGGACGATAAAAGCAATTGTATATACTGGGATTTCTCCAAAGCATTTGATTTAATGTTCTCTAACAATTTGATTTGAAGAACTTGCAAGATGGTAATTGCCTTGCCAGTTTTACTAGTGGATTGAACATAAATTCAGTGACTCATCTAAAAATGTAGTTGTCAGTGAAGAAACATCCATAAGAAGAGGTATCCTGCTAAGGCCTTCAGGGAAACGGCTCTTGGTCCAATGACATTTTCTGTTTCTGTTACAGCAACAAGCTGCCAAATCAGCTCAGCCAAAAAGCAGCAAAGTTTCAGAAAAGTGATGCTGCCTCTGCAACCTGCACAAATCCCAGAGCTCTCCTGGAACTTGTGCACAGTTCTCGAGTTCATGCTTGAAAAAAAACCCACAGGGAAACAGATGAGGATTCAAAGGCAGGTCATGCAATGACTTGCAACCCAGAAAAGAAGCCTTATACTATGAAACTTCAAGAGCTCAAACTATTCCGTTAACAGAGACAAATATATAATTTGGTTTAGAGCCTAAAAGAAAGTGATAAAGAAGGTGGTGAGAGACCAGACTCTGCTGACAAAGCCATAAGAAGCTCAAATGGATGAAAATTTGAGTTTACTATTCTGTTTCGGAATAAGACATTGTTTCCTACTGTGAGGATAATGGACCATGAAATGCTTCATTGCAGCTCCAGGGATGAATCCCTTGGCCAAAGCTCAGCTCAGGTCAAGCTCAGTGCTAATGATACCCCTTCCAGCCTTGAAACTGCTCTACAACCCATCCCTTCCCTGGCTGCGGGTGAAACTAACAACTCCTTAGGGTTTTAAATCTGCAGATCTGCATTAAGATATTGGTACCTCATACATTAGCACTTTGACAAATTCCCTGTAAAGTCTGGGATATTTTGCTGTCTCTCTGAAGCATCAGAGATTGGTCAGAGCTCAAAGCAGCACCAGATGCAAGGACAAGACTCCTAAGGTAGCAAAGCCTCCCCTGCCTTTGCCACTGCCAAGCTACAACTGCTCAGCTACCACACCTGGAGAAAAAAGGTGTGTTTTTTCCATAGATTAGTTGGGAGGATTTCACTATTGAAACCAATTCAGAAGCTTATGACGTAGAGATCAGCCTATGTTTTCTTACGGTATGAAACACAGGAGGCACAAGGGCTGCAGTCACAGTTGAATTTCCCCACTGACACCAACTTCACCACAACTTCACTCATCCCACATTTTTCATCCATCTTCTTGAGTTTTTCAGCCAAGTAATTAATCCTCTTCTGATTTGTTATTCTCTCCCCCTGCCCTCGCTCAAAAACAGATTAAGAAAATCAATCAAATCAGAAAAAGAGTAAATTTCTCTGAATTTTTCCTAACATGTTAAAGGCCTCATCAATGCAGAACCATCCACTAAGGAAGACCTCTGTTGATTAAGCCATCTGAATAGAGAGTAGATGCCAAGAGAAGCCTGTCTTTATCCTTGTCCAAAAATCAAGGCTTTCTCTTTATCATAATCTCCAAGGAATTCCAGGACATCTCTTGGTGTTGGCTAAAACAATATCCAAGGTCCAATTCTGTAACACCACTTTAGAAGAAACAAAACCGAAAAAAATAAATTCGATGTTATCTGGTCTCTCCACTGCCAATGAATAAATGGAAAATTTTGTTTGCACAAAATGGATTGAATGATGGAATCCAGGATGGAAAAAATTTCCCGTTACTTACAAAGAATAAAATCACTCAGCAAACAGAGCCCACAAAATGTGATTTATTTTTCACATTAAACTCAGACAGAATACTAGTAGGGCTATGTAAAAGTACTCTAATGGAACATAGGTTTTCATACTCTTCACAGTCCAAAATTGGAGAATTTTATTATCCATTGTGCAAGGCACATGATGGAAGAGCATGCTCCTCTCAGCATTAAGTGCGCTAAGTTCTAACTCACAGCAATAGCAGGAATAGGAATTACTATACTGAAGCAGGAGCAGCTGTAAGGACAATGACAACAGCCTTACAGTTAGGCAGTCAGGGAAGCAGAAGTAGTATACCAAATCCTGACATCTGAGTATCAGAAGGGTACTGCACATTTTATCTTCTGCAAAGAGGAACAATATTTCCTGGGCTGACACTAGATAAATTTAACAGGGTAAATTTTCAAAATAATGAATATGAAATAAGAGAATAAGTTTAGCAAAGCACTATTTATTTTGTCTCAGCGCAATCTGGAGCTGGAAAGCTAGCTCAAGTTCCTTTTTGCACTGTTCTTCATGGTAAGCTCTGCAACCATATGTATGCCAAATACTCTTGTTACAGTCTGTAGATCTCAATAGCTAAAAATCTCTGAGGGTTACCTTCAAGTAATATTCTTTACTCTTCACATACTGAGCACTTGTGATAATACTCAATAACCTCCTCTTGTATAGTTAATTGATGCTCTTTAACAGCTTGCTGTCTCCCATTAGTCAGCACACAATGATTATTCTACACTGCAACACAATCTCAGCAGACCACTTTGTATTAAACAAACATATTGTAATAGATTAGGAGCCTCAGCATTTTGTGCCTGCCCGTCTCTATCCCACTGCTATGCCTTTCAGTCTCAATCTACCAGCTGGAAGTTGAATTCCCAATTAGGTACGTAGTGCTGTCTGACAACTGCTGCACATCCTCTCTGCATAAATACAACAACATGATAATCGTTGTTTCCACTTCTACAAAACCAACCTCATCCCAAAGGGACATGGTGCATTTTGAGAAAAGCCACACCAAATGTAGAGGGAATCGGCTGAAGGGGAATCAGCATCTTCAAACTGACACAGATCCCACTATGCAGCGAGTACTAATCTGGTGAGCTGTTCACAACAGCACAACAGAGCAGTCACTCACAGATGCTGTAACTGAGACTGTGGAAGTGTGCTGTCCCTCTCCGCACTCCACGGTCAACGTACCCTACCAGCTTTCCCATTCCTAAGACCACTATAAGCTATCAGGAACCTCCCATGGCATACGACTGTCCTCACCAGTCCTACAACGGCTGCATATGGACAGATGCCACAAGCGAACACCAAGGCAAGTACTCCAGCTGGGCTCCTTTTAGCCCTTCACCTCACCATGTCACCGACTGCTGTCTGGGACAGGATAGTGGCCAAACTGCTCCAAGTGCTCCTAGATTATTTCCTTTTAAATAACTTCAGTCTTCCAAAAGACCACCGTAGGTTTTCAAAAGGTATTAAAAACTAAAAGCAAAAGAGAAAACTATAATAATTTTCATGTTCTAAGGAGAAGCCAGTGAATAAGTGTAGTTACAGATAGAAGTATTGCATCTTAGATTATGGACTGAAAAGGGATGGAAGTGACAGACAGCCTGTGCTGCCCTTCCCAAAGCTGGTACAGTGCAAAGGGTTGTGATATGCACAGACATTGCTGGCAGATTCACACGTGGGAATATGCAAAGGAATAAGCACTAGAATGAAATGGATCTCTTCAACGTCAACTGGAGAGTGGGCAGAGACAGGTGGCCTCTAGTTCCTGACATCCTGGAATTAAGCCAGGAAGGACATCCATCAAGTGTGGAAAGGATTTCCATCTCCCCAGGGACAGCGCCATGACTGATGCTGCGTTTCCAAAAAAGTTCAGGCTGAGGAAAATGGCCAAGCCAAAATAGAAAAGGGTGGGCCCAGTCCAGAGCTGGAAAGGGGCAGCAAGGTGAGGCATATCCAGAAAACAGGCTGAGCAGGCAGCTTGGCTCAGTCCCCACCATGGTGGATTAACTGATGCACTGATGCGCAGGAGAGACTTCAAGCCTGCAAACATCTACGCACATGGTTCATTTTCCCAGCACTGCCTCATCCCCACCTTCTCTGAAATTTCTTCTAACCTGAGATACTACTGGCTGTCCTTTTCATCCAGACAGCTATCTCAGCTATTTTCAGTCCTGGGAATCTTCTGAATAAATTTTACAGCAATGAGTTCAGCAGGCAAATCATGGAAAAGGAGTCACATATTTTAAATAAGCTGCCATCCAGTTTCTTCGCATGTTCCACTGTTTTGAGGCCAGAACAGTAATACCCAGATGCACCTCCTCTGGATGTATGCTAATTCATCATGTGGACAGTCCCAGGCTTTCAGCTGCTCATCTTGTGGAGGTCTACTTCTATCAACTGCTTAGTTGACCTACACATTTAGCTCATTTATCTCTCCTCAAAGAGGAGACCTTCCAGCCCTCCACAATTACTGCTGTGGTTTCCTCAGCTCTCTCACATTTGCCTGCAACCTTGTGGATAATGAACTTCCCAAGCACTTCGTGTCATTCTGCATGGCTCAAACATCACTGAAAGACTGATCCGTCTCAGAGTGTTAACAGCTTACTAATGAAAAGTACAGTAAAAATTATGCACAAAATGGTTCTTTTTCTGTTAAGGAGCAAGCTGAATGTGAACTTATTTGGAGAGAATTTTACCAACATGCAAGACATCCCAAAGAGATGCTAAGAGATCTAGATGTCTTTTTAAAGATGATGTTATTTAAATAACATTATGTTATTTAAATCATTTACAGTAATGACCTAACAAAAGTGACAATCTTCCAAATGCTGAAATCAACATTTTAGCTTTTAAAACTTTACACGGCAACCTAAAAGCCTCAGAAACCAAATGAATGTTCTGCCTTCGGTTACGTACTTGAAGGAAGCCACTAACTAGAGATAAAGTTTAATATGTAACAGCAATGAAAGGTCCAAACACCTATTTTGAGGAATAGAGCAGGGGGAGGCATAGGAGCATTTCCATTTTATGATTGTGTTGTTGCCAACTTCGAGGAAGGAGCAGCAAACCAAATTGTTGGTGCTCCTCTTGAAGTGGATGATAAAGACCAGAATCATGTAATTATTTTTTAAATCACAATCTCTTCAAATTATTCTAGTTTTGCAGAAGTGGCTGTAATAACAGTATTGTTCAGAAAAACAAACTGCACGAGCTTAGAAATAGCACACTTTCTGCCTCCAGTCCTATCTGTCCACTCCTCCTCTCTTATTTCTCTCATGAATAGGGAAAAGACCCCATATGCATACAGCATGAAACACAAATTATTCTTGCCATTCTGTACAGACAGATACTACACAGAAAAATCTCAGATCTTGTCTTTTTGGGTTGGGGAGTGAAAGGAAATTAGGAAATATAAATGGATGCAATATCCAAGCCACCAAGTCATACTGCCTTTTCTATCAGGGTATAATCACCCAACACCTTTCATAAACTCATCTAGTTCCTCTGGAAACACCAAACAGCATTTGACTTGCAGAATGTTTTATTCCTAAAGGAAGCTCATTTCCAAGCTTTATTTTAAAGCTACCACATCTAAGATGGCCCCCTGTACCTGGGGAGTTGAAGAGTGAAGTGGAATATGACACGCCTGGAACTACATGATTAATGAGGGGCCAGACTGCAGAAATAGAATAGACCTGCCGGGCCAGCCAGTGACCTCACCTGCCTGGCTCCCAACGGCTTCCCGGCACATCGCAATAGCCCAAGCACAGGCACTGGGAGACATACTCCAGGTTAGACGAGCTTCTCAGAGCTTTCAGTCTCTATGTATACTGAGCAGACTCATTCAACAGACAAGCATCAATTATAGATAAAGATCTATAAGTGAAAAATGAAAGCAGGATAAAGCACAGACATACTGGCATGCTCAGAGACTGCTGTGCAGAAATCCTGACAGCTGAGTGCTAGAAAACAGGCATGGCGAATTAAGGCTAGTTTAGGAGTTTCAGTCTCCAGGCTGGAAGCCAGATCTGTCCAGGGTCTGAATCTTGCTAACACTTGTCATTAATCAGTCCAAGCCTGAATAACACTTTTCAGATGACCATTGTTCATACCTTTTGCTGTCTTGCAGTTTGTATCTAGTTGTTTATTCCACTACCACCCCACCAAGAAAAACCTTGCAGAACTGCAATCCCAGCTGAGAGTCTATCTAGGATACAGAAAACAGGATAGAGAAGGATTTGCAGACTACTTTTAAGAAGCCCTCCTTGTCAGCACTGTAAAAACAGCACCAAGTACAAAAGGAAAGAGAGCAAAGGAAGTAATAAGCAAAAGTGTCAATAACATAGAAGGGTGAAGGACAGAGTCCACTATAAGCGCAGCAGAAAGATCTGTAAGCATTAAATGCAGCAGAAAGATCTGTAAGCATTAAATAAAAGTGGAATACAAGAAAAACAGTCGCAGGGATCCCACAATGCCCACCCACAACCTCTCTGTGCTTCTATACAAGAATTTCCTGGCTATACAATACACATTCTGCACACCTTGCTGCATGCAGAGCAGTGCTGAAAAACAAGCACCATGGTCTGTCTGTGAAAGGAGATGCCCAAGCAGAATTCATCTTAAAGATCATTAGAGATAGCAAGAACTGAACAAGTCAACACTATGGCTCTCCAAGTTTGTCACTGTTTTCTGTACAGAACAGTTATTTATAACTCAAGTGTTTTGTGTGCTTGTGTGTCCCCAAAGGCACTAAAATAAAGCCCTTTTCATGCATAAATAGAATGAGGGCTTTACACTTCTTTAACAATAAACAAATAATAGCTTGGCTACATGGACGGTTTCTTATGTTTGCACACACACCCCCTCTTCTTTTTTTTTGAACAATCATGTTTATGTGTATGATGAATTCTTCCTTAGTAATAAGACAGTGACCCATTCAGCCTCAGAGAAGGAGAGAAAGGCACCATTTCAAGGGATGCTGTGAATATGTAAGTAAGTGATGGAAAATCAAATCCTGCAGCTCCCACTTCTGGGAAAAATTATGGAGCGGGGGAGACAGGACCCTGCAGAGCCTACAAAGAAGTTCAAACATTTGCTGAACAGTGAATTCCAATAAAATCAGACCCCCAATCTTCAGAAAAACATCTAAATGCATTCTGCTGCTTATATAGAAAAAAACAAAACCAAAAACATGACTTAAAGCAAAAGCAATATCTGCATTCAGCTGTTCTGGGAACACTACAACACTGAGTAAGCAGGTGTTTTAGTACAAAAAAATACCTTACTCTAATTTCAAATTCATGTTTTATAGTAACTTGCCCAAACGTAATTTCAAACCTCTAAGAAAGTTACAGAGTTATTCTGCAGCTCTATAAAACTTGTCTCATTGAATCAAGCTTCTTTGCTGTAAGCTTTCAAGGTTTTTAATTTTCTGCAGTAATTTCTGCACACTGAAGAGTAACCAGTTAAAAATGCTGGAAATCGTAATTGTCTATTTTAATAGCTGAACACTTCCCACGCTGTCCTGCCCAAATGAGGTTTCTTTCTTCTTGTGAGATCCTTGGTATTCTTCTGATATAGCCCATTTAATACCAGTTCTCATGCATTTATGGATTTAAAGGCATAATAAACTGTTTGATAAGTCTAACCTACCACAAAGCACAGGCTACAGTATCTCACCTAGTAATTTCTGCAATGCTCTACTACATTTTGGTAAGCTACAGGGTCTATTCTGGAAACATGTACTTCTGTTTTTTTTTAAACACAGGCTCCAGCAGATTGAGAAACTACCCTATCACTGTGTTATCTCAGCAGTGAAATACATCTATGGTTAAAAATATGTCCCTTTTCAGTGAGTTCTGCCTCAGCCACTGGGTCTTTCATCTGAAGTCTTATATTCTCAAAACTCCACTTCTGTCTAAGAACTTGCAGAACATGATCCAGCTGTAACTTTGCCTTGGTTAAATCACACTCTTCTCACCTCTCAAAAAGACAAACCAAATACTTCCTTTATTACACCTCCTTTAATCCTTTCCAACCTTTCAACCATTTTCCAGTTGTAATGGTGGTTTAAGTGGGGCCAACACATCTCATTAAGCTCCAAATTGTGATCTATATATTATCCTCCATTTAATGACCAGAAGCAGATAGCAACACTTAGTTGCCAATAATCTAACAACTTCTACATGACCCATTACCTTCTATTTCCTAAGGCCACGAAATGGAAAGGTTTGCATGTATCCAAAACCTGATGCTGTACGCAGGTCTAACTGGTTTGAGGAACACACATGGGTATTTCTTACTAAACCAAAAGCCCAGCAACAGTATGAAACTCATATAATTTCTTTTGGCTTAACAATAACTATAAACAGCTAAAGCAGAATTTCACCTTAACATAATTACTAATTCTTAACTTGTTATTAGTTCAGCAAGAGCAAAAATCTTAGGCCCTAGGAACTGGTGGTGAATAAAGGAAAAGGGTGATCCCAAAGCAATATTAACGGGTGCATTATTTGTACTATAAACTATGAAGACATTTTAGAAGGGTTGTAAAGCTGAGCTATAACAACTGACAGAAGATGTAATTATACAAGCAGCTGCATTCTAAATTTTCCTGGGATTTGCAATTTCCTGCAATTAGAGAGGAATGTATTAATCTCCATCTTATGCATGCTAAAGCAAGATATTCACTACTGAAATGTTAGCTCCCAGGCACACCTATTGTCAACCCAAAACAGATTGACAGGGAAGCCACAGAGAGGCAATGAACCTATTTCATACAGGAATAGAAGGCCATCTTTTAACTGGGGGAGGAGTCCTCTGAGAAGAAACTAAAAATATAGTTGTAATACCAGGAACGCACATGGCTGCATCCAATGAGAACAGCTGCCATGGTCTGGTATGGCACTGCTGCTCTGTGCTTCCTTTTACTGTATACACTGAATACTGCAAAGCCCTTCGTAAGCCTTCAGAACAACATCCATGCTCTTCTCCAATGGAAAACTTTAGATGGTGAGGAAGCATAGTAATGGAAAGTTAGAAGTTAATTAAAGCATTTGAATGAAAGAACTTTATAAAAAGGAGTGACCTGAACTTGTCTGAATGGTTAAGATTTTTGTTGGGTTGGTTTGGTTTGTTCTGAGGGTTTTTGATTTGTGGCATTTTTTGGTTGGTTGGTTGGTTTGCGGTTTTTTTTAAGATATAATCAAATGGGTCTATATTTAGACTGATGTATCTAAATACATTGATAAGAGTCAGAAAAGTCAGTTTAGCTTAAGATAAAGGAAAATGATACAGGATTAAGAAAACAGGAAAATAACAATATCAATATTTTTCAGGGCCTTTACCAGAAAACTACAAAATATACCTCCAAATATCAATATAAAACACAAAACCACACAACTGATAAAAGCATTGCCTGTTTGCTTAGCTTACAAACATCTGTCCCACAGGCAAAGCAAAAGGGAAATTAATCCTCTTAGACCTTAAATCAACTGAACTCTGTGACTGCTGTGAGCAGGCTTGCTTTCAGTAAGGGCTTCATCCAGCTTTCCTGCAACAGAGATGCACTGCATCCTACACAATCACAGAATGGTTTGGGTTGGAAGAGACCTTAGAGATCGCCCAGTTCCAACCCCTTGCCATGGGCAGAGACACCTTCCACTAGACCAGGTTGCTTAAAGCCCCAGCCTGGCCTTGAACACTTCCAGGGATGGGGCAGCCACAACTTCTTGGGGCAAGCTGTTCCATGCCTCGCCACCCTCAAAGTGAAGAATTTCTTCCTAGTATCTACTCTAAATCTTACCCTCTGTAAGCTTAAAACCATTTCCTCTTGTCCTATCCCTACATATCCTTGCAAAAATTCCCTCTCCAAATTTCTTGTAGGCTCCCTTTAGGTACTGGAAACTGCTCTAAGGTCTCCCAGAGCCCCTTCTTCTCTAGGCTGAACAGCCCCAACCCTCTCAGCCTGTTTTCATAGGAGAGGTGCTCCAGCCCTCAGAGCATCATCTGGCTGTCATGGTTTAAACCCACCCAGTAACTCAGTACCACGCAGCCACTCGCCCACCCTCACCCTTTCCCCTCTCCGGGTGGGATGGGGAGGAGAATCAAGAGAATGTAAAACCCGTGGATTGAGATAAGAACAGTTTAATAACTACAATAAAGTAAAATATAGTGATAATAGGGAACAGAAATAAAAAAAAAAAAAGGAAAAACACCTATAAATGAAAGCTCACAAAACACAAGTGATGCACAATACAATTGCTCACCACCCACTGACTGCTGCCCAGCCTGATCCAAGCAGCGATCGATCCCTTCTGGGTAACCCTCCCCCAGTTTCTACACTGAGCACGACGTGCTGTGGGATGCAATACCCCTTTGGCTATTTTGGGTCAGGTGTCCTGTCTCTGCTCCTCCATGGCTTCTTGTGCCCGTCCTCACTGGCAGAGCATGAGAGACTGAAAAGTCCTTGATCAGGGTAAGCACTACTGAGCAACAACTAAAACATGAGTGTGTTATCAGCATTGTTCTCAGACTAAAGCCAAAACACAGCCCTGCACCAGCTACTAGGAAGAAAAATATCTCAGTTACAGCTGAAACCAGGACAGTGGCCCTCACTTGGAGAGTGATACCCTCGAAGAGATACACAAAGAGGCAGTTGCTTCAAGGTCAGCCCTTGGGTTGGACTGCTAAAGGATAGACCTGAGACAAACAGCCCAGAACAAAGGCAGCAATACTGAAAGCCTCATGAGGCACATCCCTCTCACACAAAGCTACAAAGAAGTTTCCTGTTGTATGAGTATTTTCTGAACTCTGTTCCCGAGATTTTTGGCATGAGTAAGTTGCTTGTGCAGTGGTCAACTTCTGAGGAGAACAACGAAATGCAAAGAATGTAATGTGTTTATTCTATTGCAGCAACTTTGTGGACAGAACCAGCCAGCAACAAATCATAAAATAATAAATGGTCTTCAAAGAAATCAGCAATTTCTGCATCAGCTCTGTTCAGCTAAAGAGGATGCTTGCAGTGCCAGCACGAAGACAGCAGACATGAAGCATCAGCAAGAACATAAGATGGCCAGAATTACTGTGCTCTGGAGCATGAAGCTCAACTAAACCTCCTCAGCTACTTCCTGAGAAGATACACAAGCCCATCACCTGGTACAATCCTGCTGCTCTCAGGAAAATAGGACAACTCCAGGCAGGAGCATCAAACTTGCAGATTCCTTACCATCAACCACAAGGAGACAAAGTTCAGGCTTGTGAAAGTCCCATATGCTACACAATTCTGAATGTGCACCACAGAGGTTAAGAGATGAACTCCTATTTCCTTCTCCAAATTACAGATCTTCAGCATTTTACAGTAGTAAAAAAAAAATTCCATTACAATTAATTTATAATTAATTTCTTTCTAACTAGTTTTATCTCTAGACTTTTCAAAATCCTTGAATTCAATTAGAAGACCACAGAAATTAATTTAGTAATAGGCACATACTCAAAATATATGATATGAAAACTGGAGTGTGTCAGTGTAACTAATTTAGACACTTGCAAAAAGGCTGTAGTGCTACTTTGAAAAAGATCCTGACAACTACAAATTACAAAGGAAGGCAACAGACAAGTATTGCTTCGTATAATAAATTGCTCACTTATTTTTCAATTTGTTCTTCCAAACTTTTATCTTGGGCAGCAGAGATAAACACTGATGATATATCATCTCAGATCTAAGTGACTTGCAGAGGCTTGGAGGGCCCCACATTGTTTTAAGCAGAGCTTTGTCGCTGTGCGACATGGAAGTAGCCACTTGAGAAACGCTGCTGCTTGCGACTTGCACTTCTCTCTATTATCCTGCTTTGGGAGAACAGGATGTGAAGCAAATTCAAGCATTGCAGTCCCTGTATATACAGCCAAAAAAGGAATGTTTATACAAACCACTCCTAAAACACACTGATGAAAGGAAGGTATTACCACCTAATCATACAAACTTAGAGAAAAGGGTCTTATGCAAAAATACAAGGAAAAAACAAAATAAAACAAAAACAACCACCAAAAAAAACCCCACACAAAATCAAGCCACAACTTTTAGTGAGTTTCTTTACCCCCAGACTGGTTTGGTTTTCAGTTAGAAAATACTCTCTTGACCCTTTCAGAGGCTTTGCATGACCATTGCAGAATGTCCACCAGCACCCAGTCCTGCAGCTCTTTCCTCCGCTTTTGGGGGAGGCAGGAGCAGTGCATCCAGAGCAACGAAGGGTCACTCCAGCAATCCAGCCTATCCACAACTATGGCATGAGGTGAATGGAGATTTGTCTACATGAAACATTTTCAGAGTTTCAGTGAAAAAGCAGACATTTTCTAAAGACACTACTCCTCAAATGCATTCAAGCAGTTTCTCTTATTACCTCACAGTTTTCATGGTGACTAGCAGCTGTAGGTGGACGTGAAGCTGCCTGAATGGCCATCATGACTCTTGCAGCAGCCACAGGCCGGGCCCTACAGCTAGCCTGCAAAGGGAAAATCAAACAGCTCTCAGTGTTTTGAGAGATCTGAAAAGATGAAAAGTTAGCAATGGTGAGTTCTGAGCTTAGAAGTGTGCTAAAGCTTTACTTAGATGCATTTCTTGCTGGGAAGAAGAGATGTGACAATATTAGCTGGCAAATGAAGTTGCTAAACCACTGTCCATCATATTTGAAAAATCCTGGCAGTCAGGTGAAGTTCCTGATGACTGGAAGAAGGGTGATATAACCCCCATTTTCAAGAAGAGGAAGGTGGAAGACCCGGGAAACTACAGACCTGGGAAACTATGGACCAGTCAGCCTCACCTCTGTGCCTGGCAAAATCTTGGAACAGTTTCTCCTGGAAAACATGCTAAGGCACATGAAAAACAACGAGGTGGTTGGTGACAGTCAACATGGCTTCACTAAGGGGAAATCCTGCCTGACCAATTTGGTGGCCTTCTATGATGGAGCCACAGAACTGATGGACAGGGGCAGAGCAGTTGACGTCATCTACCTGGACTTGTGCAAAGCGTTTGACACTGTCCCGCATGACATCCTTGTCTCTAAATTGGAGAGACATTGATTTGATGGATGGACCACTCGGTGGATAAAGAACTGGCTCGATGGCCGCACGCAAAGAGTTGTGGTAAATGGCTCGATGTCCAGTTGGAAAACAGTAACGAGTGGTGTCCCTCAGGGATCGGCGTTGGGACCGGTTCTGTTCAACATCTTTGTTGGCGACATGGACAGTGGGATTGAGTGCGCCCTCAGCAAGTTTGCCGACGACACCAAGCTGTGTGGTTCGGTTGATAGCTGGAGGGAAGGGATGCCATCCAGAGGGACCTTGACATGCTTGTGAGGTGGGCCGATGCCAGCCTTAAGAAGTTTAACCAAGCCAAGTGTAAGGTCCTACACCTGGGTCGGGGCAATCCCAGGCACTGCTACAGGCTGAGTGGAGAAGAGATTCAGAGCAGCCCTGCGGAGAAGGACTTGGGGGTGTTGGTTGATGAGAAGCTTAACATGAGCCAGCAGTGTGCGCTTGCAGCCCAGAAAGCCAACCGTATCCTGGGCTGCATCAAAAGAAGCGTGACCAGCAGGTCGAAGGAGGTGATCCTGCCCCTCTACTCTGCTCTTGTGAGACCTCACTTGGAGTACTGCGTACAGTTCTGGTGTCCTCAACATAAAAAGGACATGGAGCTGTTGGAGCGAGTCCAGAGGAGGGCCACGAGGATGATTAGGGGGCTGGAGCACCTCCCGTATGAAGACAGGCTGAGAGAGTTGGGGCTGTTCAGCCTGGAGAAGAGAAGGCTGTGTGGAGACCTCATAGCAGCCTTCCAGTATCTGAAGGGGGTCTATAAGGATGCTGGGGAGGGACTCTTCCTTAGGGACTGTAGTGGTAGGACAAGGGGTAATGGGTTCAAACTTAAACAGGGGAAGTTTAGATTAGACATAAGGAGGAAGTTCTTCACAGTGAGGGTGGTGAAGCACTGGAATGGGTTGCCCAGGGAGGTTGTGGATGCTCCATCCCTGGCGGTGTTCAAGGCCAGGCTGGACAGAACCTTGGACCACATGGTTTAGTGCAAGGTGTCCCTGCCTATGGCAGGGGGGTTGGAACTAGATGATCTTAAGGTCCTTTCCAACCCTTACTATTCTATGATTCTATGATTAATTTAGAGATCTACTTTTATGTCAGCTCATCTACAAGCAGAAGGGACAAAGACACAGAAATGAGTTGGATACTTTGTTCTGTTGTGATCAAGTACCCTTGATTTCAGGGCAGACAGAGAAAAAGGCCAAGGTTAAGGGGAAAAAAAACATTAAAGTTAAGCTTTGAATACATGAATGCAAACAGTCCTCCTAAAAGCACCTCTATCAACCCACCTAAAAAGCAAACACTACTGCAAAGTACGCAACACTTGTAACTCTTGCTGGAGGAGGAGGAACCCATCCCAGCAGTCTGCCCAGAGCTGTAAAGTAAGCCAGATACCTCCTGGAAGTTATTGTCCTCAAAACCCATTCTGGAAGGTTCAGTAAAACCCACTGTTTCTGGTAGAGCTGCCCTAAAATACAGCTACTGGCTATGGTGTTTAATATGGCCTCTGTCAGCCAGAATTAGCTATGTCCCCAAGATATTGCCCTTGTAGAGGACAATGTTTGTTACAGTGGCTCACCAATTGCAAGAGAGTCTCAAAATCCAGAAATCTTATAGTCACAGATACCTCAAATCCCACCCACCAGCCTCCAAGCTTTTCATATTCAAAAGATAAATGTGGTGCTGAGACCCGTGATCTTACATACCTTACATATCTGACCCCTACAGGCATTCCTAGCCTTCATCCATGTTTTATTGTGTGCTTTAACTGTGTAAATACCTAAGTACTACACTTATTATTTCTTAAAAATGCACTAAAACATTTACAGCATCTATGAAACACAGACTCTCATTGGAATAGTTTTTTTTACAGTTTATTATTAAATAAAGCTCATCTAAAATTTATTGGAGTGTAATTCTTCAGCTGCATTTACTACGTTTCATTGCCTTGGTCGGTATCCAAAATCCTGGCAAATAACAGAAGTAAAATATTAACACTGGTTATTGATTATACTTTAACTGATACTGTCACCTGAGCAAACATTCTGCATTTCAGCAAAGAAAGGCATATTTTGGGAAGCAAGAAAAACTCACCCACGCTTAATTCAAACCCCAGAGTTCTGCACACAAAACAGGAGAGGGCTCTCAAATTTTTAATGTTTCTCTCTTCCCTAAGGAGCTGGAGTCTTTTAGAATACATAAGCCCCATGAAAAATGTCAGGCTAGGTAATTTATTTCCAGTTACAGTTTTTGTGTGTTTGAAATTGGTTTGCTGATTTAGCTACTGGTACATAGTCTCTGTCTCTCACGCAGTTCTGCACTCATTCAGCAATCTGCACAGTAAGTTGCATCTGCAAACAAAGAATCTTTTTAATCTCTTTGTATGCTGCAAGCTTACACTGACTATTCAAGTCTGACCAACCTGCACACAGTTCTCAGAAACAAGTAAGATTCTTACAAAAATCTCCCAGGTCTGCTTATCTGCAGGAACTTTCCACATGCATGCCAGCCCTAAACCAGGCTAGCTAGGGGCCTCAGTTCTAACGCAAACGTTAGGTCCTGCTGTTAAGAGGACAACCAACACATGGAGATTGCTTCTTTCCTCCTTCCAACACAAGGTAGAGCACACTGCCCTCCAGGAGCAACCACTTGGATCTTCATGGGCAAGCAGCCTTAGATCTCCTGCTAGGACTATTGGTAGGTGACAAATAAACCAGTGCAAGAAAATACATGAGCAATAAGTGAATACAAAGATTAGGATCTTACTTCCTACTGTTTTACAGCACATCCATGCTTTCTAATAACCTAAATTGGCTAATACTATGCAAATTCCATCAACAGCAAATTTAATCCTACATTTAACTAAAGAACTCCACATAAAAGCCATTAGCCTTGTCCCTCCTTGCCATCCTCCTATCCATGTCCTCCATTGCTCCCTCTGACGGATGTTTCTGCTGATCTCTCTGGGTTTCCTCCCCCTTCCAGGCATCTGGGCCCAGCCAACCATGCACTTCCAAAAGCTGCTCTTGTGGCCTTGCTAGTTCTTCAATTTCTTCTTGCATGAAAAGCTCTACTGACAGCTGCTCGGTGCTCCAGATGGAGGTTTCAAACACAAAGTAGAACACAGAAATGCTCTGGGACCAGGGAAGGGGCAGGGGAAGGGAATGTGCTGACTGAGGAAATAGGCTGGCACTGAACCATTCCCTCCACTTCCTGCACCGCAGACAGCCTGGTTAATTAACTACTCACTACACTAATATCTTCATATTAGCAGAAAGCCCAGAGAACTAGAGTAAGCAGCAGCAATAGCAAAGATGCAATGTGAACAGTTTACTTTTAAAGAAAGAGCTTTTGACAAGCCTGCAGAGAGCTCTTCATGGAGAGCTCAGCTGGCCCGTTGCTGCAAGTCCCAGGTTTTAGGCAGCAGAAACACATCCTGGCCCTGCACTGGTGCGGGAGGAAATGCAGCAGACCAGTAGCTAACCCAACCCCACCAGTGCTCCTCACCACTCACACCGTGGAGGAAATAATAAGACTTTATATTTTCCTTGCCCGCACACATGCACTGCACGTGCCTTTACTTTCACGCAGGTTAGCCACACACACAGCACAGCCACCAAGCACTAGCAGTGGCTACTACGGTACCCACAGTTCCTCATGCCCCCCTCCAATTTATTATGAGGCATATAGAAAAACTTTGGAAGCGCATTAGTTTGAGTAGATAAAATTCAACTCAATCTCAGTAAGAAAACAAACAAACAAACAAAAATAAATCCCTAAGTATGTAGAACTATGTTTCAGCATCAGCCTCTGGAACTGCTTCCCTACTTCAAATAACGAAGCCTTAAACCAAAATGCGTCAAAACCCATTCAGTATTTTATAAATGCAAGATCCTTAGGAAAAAAATCTCCTTTTATTAGACTTCACAAGGTCTCCAGCAGTGTGCTGTGATGAGTTGGCAGTGGCAAAATGTTTGAGTGAATCACAGGACTCTTAGGATGAAGTGAAAGGCCTCTGTGTTTCAGTCCCCACCATCTCCACCTGATGGGGTGTCCCAGGCCACTCCTGCCACCACCACTGACCACCCCTGCACCTCCCCTCTCCCCAGCAAGAGAAAACAAAACATGCCTGTCCCCTACAGCCCCTCCCCAACACACTATGAATCTAAAGGGAATCTCTTCTGAATTGGGCAGCCCTGAATCCTCCTATCCCTATCAAGTCTGCGTGTGCAACAGTTTGGGAAGCTTAGGGGCTACTGAATGGAAGGGGAGGTGACTAATCAGGAAAAAAACACAGAAACAAAGACAAAATTCAAGTTTCAGTGTGCTCTTCCACTGTCATTAAGTAAGTCTGATACGGGCCAGGGATTACAACCTCTGGAAGCCTCAACTCTGGGTACTCAGGCACAACATGAGCCGAGCATACAAGCACAGCCACCAGTACTTCTGGAGAGGACTCTAGTCTGGAAAGAGCACGTTCAAGCTCAGATTAATGGCTCTAAGTCTTTCTGGGCCATGCTTCAGATGTGTATGCATGAGCAAGCTCCATTCCATCATATTGCCATCTCAGAGGAGTCTGGCTTGCTTTTAAATGCTAATGAAACATAGAGGATCCCAAGATGCAATATCCCAAGTTTCAACAAAAGCTCAGTATGGTGTGAGCGTTTATGTGATGAAAACTGAAACGATCCCCAGTTGAAGTGCTCTGCATTCCAGCTTGTGGATGCCAAAGATTTAACACAGACAGAAATCAAATCCCCATCTCAAATAGAGGAGTAGATAATAAACTATTCAGAAAGGAAAAAGCAAACAAGTTCTCTTCTGGAATTAAGAGATTTCATCTTTTACAGTTAAGTTTGTTTCTAAGAAGAGAAATATTTTTAAAGCTTAACCACTTCAATTAACTTTTTGACAATTTACAAATCCCCAAATTGTCACCAAAGAAATGATGAATATTTGCCCAGTACTGCATGGAAGAAAACAAAGCTAAGAGTAAGAAAGCCACATATTCAGATCACGCTTCTGACATATGCCTTTTCTCCTCCAAGATGCGGAACATATTGCTGCCTAGAGATGGATATTAGTTAAAATGTCATATTAATCAGGGTTTCACAAATCACCCAAATCCCGTGGCAACATTCAGATGTTTCCTAGTGAATGTCCCTGAAATGGAAATGGTTTCAGGGTCATTCCAAGCACACAACCAATGAAAGAGCTGGGGGCTGGCAGAAACAAACAAAAGAAAATAAGAAAGAAAGAAACAAATGAAAATAAGAAAACTAAGTTCCTGGATTTTGAAAGATTTACAAACAATAGTTTTAATTACCAGAATCACAGTGTGCAAATGATCAAACTTGCTACAAATAGACACATCCTGAAACCACATCCTGAATAACCAGACATCATGGCATAGCAATGACTTTAACACACTGAAATACCTCTACATTGTCCAAAATAAATAAATAAATCAATTTCAGGCTTGCATAAGTGAAACATACTTCAACAGGTTTTCTAGCCCAATCCAGTCTTAGAGCAGGTCCAGCTCCCCTTCAGCCACCCTTGACAGATATGTGCATAACCTGGTTTGTGCAGAGTCCAAGAATGCGATTTCTCACAGCTCACTGGACAACCTACTCCAATGTTTCTCTGCCCAGGGCATCAGGAATTTTTTTCCCTAGTATCTAATTAGAACCTCTGTGTTGCAATTGACACACATTCTTGTCCCATTTACTGAGGACAAGAGGAAAAAAAACCCCTTAAGATCTTTCCCCCACAGAAAATGTATTCAAAGAATCATACACCTCACTTTAGTCTTTCCATTTTTAACATAAAGACCTTCAAAAACCTGACATTATGACTTACAATGGTTTTCATTTCTCTCTTCTAGATTCTTCCCCAGTTTCTCTCCTGAACTGTGATGCTCAAAACCGGATGTAAAGAGTGAGCAACTGTACCTCGTTTTAACAAAGCTCCATCTAACCCAACACTGTCTCCAATAGTCTTCAATAGCAAATAACTAGGGAATAAGTTTAGAACTAGACAAATATGTAATACCTCACAGGAAAATACAACCTCCTAAACCCTAGGAGTTTATGGCTGAAGGACTTTCTTGACCAGAGAATACTTCCTATATTTCTTGCTTAACAATGATTTTTTTTCTTTAATTTGTCCAGTAATTCCCTCTAGGTTCCCCCATCATGAAAACCAAGTAGCATCAGAAGAACAATAAAAAATGTTTCCTCTTGCTCCACTGTGATATTCCTCTTCTAGTGCAAGGAGCCCTTGCCTAGGTAGATTTACTCACAGAGAAACCCTTTCACAACTGGGGTCATCACTGATTCCCCTCCCTGCACCTTTTCAGCTTAACCATTTATTTTTTTTGTTTCTTTTTGAGTTACGACTGTGACCAGAACTGCACATGGCATTCCAGGAACGGATGGGAACATTGTAAGTTTTGCTTTCCTCTGTTTTCCTAACACTTCTTAGGATTCAGTTTACTATTTCTGACCACTGACATTTCCACAGAACCATCATTATAACCCCAAGAGCTCATTCATGTGCCATGACAGACAGCTCAGAAAAAAAAACGTGTAAAATTACGATTCTCCCTTCAGATGCATTCTGTTAGATTTATCTCCATGCAATTTTATCTGACATTTTACCACTTCGCTACTCAGTACAAGGACCCTCAACAACCCTGTGCTGTTGTCCTTCATGTGCTCTCAGGGATTTAGCCTCATCTCTCAACTTGGGCACCTTGTTATGCACCTCCTTTCCCAGAGCAGTTACACACACACTGAGCACCACGATGAGGCTCCACCAGTGACCGCCTCTGCAAACCCATCGCAGCCGCCTCCTCTCTGCTTCCTGCTCTGCCGTTTGCTCAAGGGTAAGAGGAAAAAGTGTCACGTGGGCAGTTTATTTTTGTTGAGAAGCTTTTCTGGAACTTTACTAAATGCCATTTGTAAATGCAATTAAACGACATCAATCCAACTCTCTTGCCCACATGCTCACTGGTCCCTTCCAAGAGCTCCAACAGATTTTAGATTCATGATTCCTCTGAAAAAACTCTGCTGTCTCTTCCCCAGTACATCACGTTTCATCATGTGCCCTCAATTCTGTTCTTCAGAACAGTTTCTACTCAGTTGCCTGGCACAGACATCAGGCCTACTCGTAACAACAAACATAATTACTCCATGGATTATCACAGTTTTTGTGAAGTACATGGTAGTGGGCACAAGAGCTATAATAAACTGTACTGTCCCTCAGCTGAGCAATGCTTGTGAGAGCCAAGATAATTTCCAGATGTCTCAGTATCACAAGATACAAAGATAGAGGTAATGACCACTTTAGCTACCGCTGTATCTTTTAGTTGTTTGACTAAAATAAAATAATATAGAAGGAAAGACTTGATAAGCTTATTTTTCCAGGGAAAAGTCTGAAGGGGGCAAAAACATAAAATTGATGGAGGAGCCTGCATTCAGCAAGCATCCTGACTGTGAGGAAAAAAAAGACAGACTACAGACAGAAAGAATCACATAAGCAGCAACACTATTCAAAGGAAGGACTGATATAAAGAGGATTGATGAAGAGTCATCTGACACCCCAGCATTCCAAAAAATGCTGTCATGTAGCGTTACAAAATAATTCTGTTCCAGGGCATGTAGAAGAGGAGACACTTGCGATAAACCATCCTTTTAACAACACACTTAAGATGCACTCCATTTGTTACCCACGGTCATAAACTCGTGATATTCACTGAATCTCAGGAGCACTGGAACTTGACTGACCATCATTCAAATCCAATCACTGCACCTATTTCAAAGTACAATGAAGAATTCATCGGTTACTCTATTTAGACTTCATTTCCAAATTTAAACATAATAAAATTTCAGTGTGTTTATTATATAATATTTAACAGCATATATATTGTTATATATGAGAGGAGTCAGAGCATATGTTGCTTTGGAAATCATGCACTGGAAAAAAACAGTCATGTTCATTTTGCCATAAAAGCAACCAAATCTTATGATGCTAGAGACCTGCCTGGTCCAGTACCCCATCACTGACAGTGACCAACAGCAAGTGCCTAGAGAAGACTACAAGACAGAGGCAAACATGGAGATACTTCCTCAGAATATTTCCTCAGCCTGCAATGATTTGTACTCCTGCAGCTTCCTAAGTTTGTAATTCATAACTGTACATTTGGTAGTCTGTGATGAATTTCATCTTCCAAGAATGTGTCCAACGGATTTCAAATCCATGTACAGTAATTATATCCAGTGCCCTGTGGGAAGAAGTTCCATATTCTGTGTGAAGCTGCAGCTTCTTGTGCCTATCCCTGTCAAACTGATCCAAATTAGTTCCTCATCCTTACAGCCAAAGAGTGTGATTAGCTCTCTACATACATTTTCCAGGCCAGACCCTTCTGAAATCTTGGGCAAACACCCCTTGATCTGACAACCTGCCACTTTTCATTTTGTCAGCTGATCTGCAGTCCTGTCTACCAACACTTCAATCTTAAAACAAAAAACCAAAAAAACAAAAAAACACTCACACAACCCCAGAACCAAACAAAAAAATAAAAAGCCCAAGCAAAATTAAAACCCTCTCCTGAGTTAATACAGATACAAAGTAGTGATACAGCATTTCTGTTACTGCTCTATCTGCCCCAACTCTTTCTTTCACTTCTTCTCCATCCATAAGTTTCATAGATTCTCTGGTATCCTTCTTTCCTCTTGATGCATGAAAAAAAATTACTAGCTTTTATGCCTGCACCTTCATTGTATCTTCTTCTCCCAGCATGTTAATATTCAGATGAACCTTCTACACCTACATTAACAGCTCCTTTATTTATGTCCTACCACCCCCTCTGGGTGCTTCCCAGTGTCTCCCCATTCCTTATGTCAGCGAACACCATGTATACTTCCTTCATATCACCTGCTTTCCTCTGCAGCCAGCCTCCCACAGCCAGTCTGTTCCTCCACCAAAACTTGTGCTTAGTCCCTTCTCTCATTTCACAGGTTTCAAATCATTCTTATTCCTTCCCTCATCAGATATTTCAAAGGCTACTAACTCAGTGAAAGATGACAAGCTCTGGCCTCTCACGCCCTCCTTTTCCTACAAATACCTATCTTCATTTTTCTCACTATAACCATTACTGATGCTTTCAGCCTGCTGCCTCTATCCCCTCCGGGGGCTGCCATGATTTTTCCTCTTCTCTCCTCTGCAATGCCTATCCTATGATGCCTTCCAAAAGAACACTTATTTAGTTTCAGCATGCTGCTTCTCTGGGACAGATGCCTACTTTGTGTTTGAAAGAGCACCTGGCATGCTGTGGGCATAAACAGACAAGTAACTGTAGATCTGATATCGAGATTGCAGCAAGGTTGACACACAGCAGACACAGGGAGGCTGCCCTATGATGAGCCATAGTGAGAGCTGAATAGCATAGGATCTTAAAAGTCACTACGGATCAAGAAGGCCAGCCAAAGCCTTACCTTCTCACACCATGCAGCCTTTCGGCGAGTTGTAAGCTTATGCAGTTGCTCACGGAGCGTCGTTAGGTCTCTGGATAATTTGTCAATTTGCCCAGTCAGACTGTCAGCCCAGGGGCAGCACGAGGCCACCTTTGGCAGCCCACTTCCCTCTACACGAGCGTCCTGGGACTCACACGTATTTCCCTCTTCAGCCATATTATCTAACACAGTTTCCTAGAGGAAAAACAATAAAAGTTACTCTTCGTCAGAAGCAAAAATGGTGTGTCTCCCATCTTCTTGGTAATTCGTTAACTAGGAATTCACCGCTGCCATCTCAGTATACAGTTGCTCCATAATTTCAGAGTTACTTTCAGAGATAACCTCCTCAGCTCATTTTAACATATTTCTAAGTTAACAGAAAACTTATGCTGCTAACCTAGCTTATTTTAGAAAGCACTGAATACTGTGAGCTACTCTTCACTGCACTAAAGCATAAAGTAACACTCACGGGACAGAGATCATTACTGCAGAAGCTCTAGGTATGCTCCTTCCCCTCAAACTCTGAGGTTGGATGCATTTCTATGGCTTTTTGTGATGACCAGGAAGGAGGTACATGCTTACACTGTTCAGGACAGCCCCATCTGGTATGTGGCACAGTGAGCTGTAACACCCATGAGATCACCTGTGCCCATGTAAAACTGCAAGTTGAGGAAGACCAAGAGATCCCTGCTCCAGGCTCTGTCAGCTCTGCTTTGACCATGACCACCTAGCTGGTTCTATAGTTAATTCTGCAGCTGCCTTCAGAGATAGCAGCTGTTACTTGAAATACTGAAAAAAAAAACCCAACCCAAATAACTTCAGAGTCCTTGAAATGCATGCATCTGTATACACTGTGTGCACAGATTATGTAGAAACACAGATTTCAGGCCAGGGTAGCACAGCGTAACTAAAGGACCCAGGCCTCTTCACTCAAAGAGTATTAAATATTTATTTCCATATCATTATCAAGAAGACATTAAATAGGAGAGGTCATAATCTCTTTTAAAGACAAACTTTACATTCAAAATGATCTTTAGAAATTGGAGGAGTAATGTGAAAATAGTGAAATTCAGCAGTTGAGCAGCACAATCTACACACAGACAAGGAAAAACCAAATGCATAATTACTGGCTCAGCAGCCACACTGCTGGAAAAGACATCAGAAAACCAGTAAGTCACCAATTTTGTACTGTTAATGTCAAGCACTGTTTCAGAAAGTATAAACACAAGTCTCTGTGATAGAAGAGCGCTGACTATAACACTGATATACGGGTGAGGCACCTGAAGTTAAACACAGACAAACGGGAAGGGAAGTCCCATATGAGAACAGCAACAGCCATCAGAAGTTTGATTGAATGGCCTACAAGGAGACATTGAGAGAACCAATTTTGTTAGCCTAGAAACAGGAACTGGGAACACAGTGACATGTTAACAGCCTTCACTTATATAAAAGATTGCTATAAAGAGGATGGGAATATTTTTATTCCCCTCACCCCCTCTTTCTCTCCTCTGCAGGTAGGTTAAAAGCTCTGGCTTCATGTACAGCAAGAGATTTTTTGGCTCATACAAGAAAAAACTTTGTTAGATAGCTAAGAATTGCAAAAGATATCCTACAAAACCTCCTTTTTCAGTGAGCTTCAGAACTGCAAATTGGCATAAAGGAGCACTGAGCCCAGCAGCTCATGTCAACCAAAGGCCCAGCTCATGACAACACAAACATATTTTGGGCACCCACGAGCTAACAAACTGCATGGAACAAAACAAGACTTTCGTTGTGGTGGTGGTTGTTTTGTTGGGTTTTTTTTTTTTTTGTTGTTGTTGTTAATTTGAAATTCATTGAATGACAGAATTTTAAAGAAACATTACTGCAGTCACCCCATTTGCTGTAGTTATGTCGTGCTGTTATGCTCCTGCCCACAACCATCAGAAAGACCTGGCAGTAGCTATGCAAGCACCATCCCAGCCATCACAGCAGCAATGCAAGCCAAGGGTTAACTGGAAAGAGAAAACTACTGTATCTTCAAAGTGCATCTCATTCCCATACATCCTACTGCATCCAGGCATAGCAACCATCATCAGCAAAACAAAAGAATCCAGCCCATTGAATTACTGAGAAAGAAGTGCTGGTTAGGTTTTTTGCAAGTATTTATTTAGGACTTAACTCCAGGAAGCACACTAACGCTCACAATACTCCCCACACTGTTCAACATGTCAGAGGCAAACATTTTGGTGGATACACTGAAATGCCATAACATTTGCTGTTACATTTTGCCTATCTGGAGCAAGACTTGTGCTAGCATTGATGCTTTCCAAGTAACCATAAACAGTAGACATGTAAAGCAAAAAGCATGATAGAACCAATGGCAGTTTGAATGGCTCTGCATTGGAAGTACCCTTCAAGGTAGGTGAAGTAATTTTACATTCTCCTTTGCTTTGCTTTTAGTGTAGAACAAGGCATATGGGCAATTAACAGTCATCTCACTGATTCTTGAAATTTTGTAAACTCATATGGCTAATGTGGTGCTCTAAAGAATTATTTTCAGCAGCTGTGAATGGGCAAAAGTCATAGAGAAAAGTGAGATGGATGGTACCGTTTACACTCACTTGAGAAATCTAAAGATGCACAAAGAAAGGCTTATTGATTTTCTTGTGATCATTCAACACAGTTCAAGGGGAAATCGACAATGTCAACACTATTTGCCTGGGAAAAATGAAGCTGTTTTCAATATCAGCTGCTTGCAAATTTAGTTGTTCTCAAGTCTGCAATAAAGCTTAGAGGCCCTCTTCTGAAAAGCCATTTAATTTTAAGAAAACGTATGATTGCTGTGTTTAAAAAACATTAAAGACATGAAGATAAGACATTTTCATTTGTGTTAACTATATGAAATTCTGCCACTCTGCCCTGCAATTCCTCAGCTGAGCTGAGTGAGTCTTACTGAAGAAAACAGAAGGATGAAGGAGAACTAAGGAAACATGCCTTACTTTACCAAAGGCTTTTTTGCTTTTTTCATATGCTGTTGAACAGTTGGTTTGCAGCATTCATTTCTGTGAGAAGGGGCCTTTGGAAGTGGTCAGCTATGTTAGAGACAAGAAAGCTGCACCCATCAAAATCAGTGTGATTCATTACCATCCACTGCCAATAAACTGGTTCCAGTTGCTTCCACTCCAGAAAGGCTTCTAGTTGCATGGTTTCAGACTCCAGAAGCTGTAATAGCTAGAGAAAAGGAGACAAAGGAAAGAAAATCAGGTAACATTGATCTCTTGTGAACTAAATGAAATGTGTATTTGGTCTGAACAACAAAAAGTATCAGTGGTATATAGGACAACACCATGTTCCTTCACATAAACACTGCCAAACCAGCTGCAGAAACATAATGTGAAATATTTTCCCCAGCATCTCTGATTTATTCCTCACTCCAAATCTACAAACACCACCAGCTCCTACATACATAAATGTGAGTTTCTATACTGTTTTAAGGGATCAAAGAGCCATAATTCCAACATATTAAGGCCTAGATGCATGACCATCTCCGAATCTTCTACATTTCTTGACTACCAAATTAATCTATGTTTGTCCAAGAGTACTTTTTCATCTATCCATTCACTCACATATATCAAGGCTATAAGGTCTAAACACCTTTTCTTCCACGCCATGTACAGCCTTCTCTCAGCTAAAATTTACATCAGTTGGCCTTTGACTATGTCTCCTCATACTCAATAGTAATGACCCCAGCTGCAATAAACAGGTATCTCCACTAGTCCAATGTATCTCCCTCCCATGCTGCTCCCGTACCTATAGAAATCTCAGAACTCCGGTATCTTCCATCCTCTCTGCCTTTCCCCCAAAACCTCTCAGCCTTATTCAGATCACTCAAACTGAGATGATCTCTGATGCTCTGAAATAGCATGGAAGAACTCCCTTTAAAAATGTTATGTATTTTATAAATTGTCTGATCTGCTGCATTAGAAATCCCTCCCTTTACTTGAGAGCATATAAAGGAGAGAGGTTATGTTCTAGCTGTACGAATTATAATTTTTTCATAAATATATACATAACATGCCTGTATGCACACACGTATATGGGGAAAGAGACATCCCAAGACTAAATATTTCCATATCAGTAAAACAAAAGTTCTTGGAAAAAATGATAGATGAACAAACTAGGTATAAATCAAGAGCTTACCAGCTTTAACAATTTCAGTACTGGCCATATATTCTAAATGAACAATTTTAACACCAATCTGACACCAAAGGCAACTTTTTAAGATGACACGTAACAGTATATGGTCTCAAGGAGAATGGTAAGGACCAGATCAATACCAGTTAGACCACTATCTTCTGCTAGCTTTGTTGGGTTTAGTTCTTACTACATAACATGTAATTCAAGTAACTGCAAAGCATGAGTTGACTCTGCAATTTTATTCTGCAGATATAACTTTAAGATAAAGAAATCAAAGAAGGGAATGCACTTTGCAAGACTAACTGCTGGAAATTATGCGTAGTTTGCTCTAAAACACTGCTGGATCCAAAATACAATTATTACACATTTGTTCGCGGAACTGACACTTGGCATTATGCTTAATGACTCTGCTAGTTTCAAGCTCAGCTGGTATATGAAAGGTGGAAGAAAGGATTTCTGTCTCCTTTCTTTTTCATAGGTATATCTACAGCACAAATGGCTTACATTATGGGATCTGATGCTGGCAATAAAACCCAGCCAAAAGGTTGATTAAATATTCAGGCAACAGCTAAGTTACTTGATTTTAAAGTAGCTTTGTAATGTGGTCATGAGCTCTGTGTGATTGCAGTATGAACATGTCTTGTGACAGCTAAAGAGGGCTGAAGGTTGGAATGGGGAGCTTTTCATTTTAAGCCTTCAAAAACAAACAAAAAAATCTTAGGAAAAACGTAGTCATCATCTTTAGTTTTAGTCTCACTAGAAAAGCTCCTGAATATTAAAAAAGCCATGTGCCACTTGCTTTCATACCACAACTGAAAGGATACGATTCTGAAACTTCACGAACCCTGTAAATGATCTGTTGGAGTTAACTAACCTTACAGCAATCAAAGCTTTCTGAGCAGGCTCCTAACCTCAAGCCTTTCAGGATATTTTGCAATTCTTCTTCTTTTTCTTTTTTCTTTTCTTCTTTATTTTTTGTCGCCCCCACCCCCCCACCCCTCCTCTATTAGCTGTTCCATTGGTTATAACTTGAACAGCTCATTTGAAAGCATTCATCTGACTCACCTACTTGTGGCATCCTCATCATTCACCAAAGTGTTACCACCCTCTGAAATATCAGGACAGCAAGTGTGTGCTAGATTGTTTCAGCCATAAATCAGCAATGGGGTGACTACATCACTCATCCTAGGAGGACAGTTTTCAACCTAGTTGGAATGCACCATGACAGCTTCAGGCAGCCTGCAGTAGCCAACTTTTTAAGATTTCTGGTTTTGAGTTTCTGGCCTGAAGGACTTAAAGCACTATTCCTGGACACCAACATCCTCTGCCATCCTTTATATGGGCCTTTCAAGACTCTCATGTTATTGCAGCATGGAAAATAATGCAGAACACAATAAAAGCTAATGTATTACAAATATCCTTGAGATACCTTAGCAAAAACCATAAAACCACATAAATGTTCAAGGCAGGGACAGGGCAACAGATTACATGCCTGCATGCCATTCATTTGGTCACAACGTCAGTCTCCACATGACCTAGGGGTGACAGGCTCTCACTACCTGCACTTACGAAATGAACACCTATCTGGATCAGCCACCTTCTTCCCCCCAACCCCACCCTTTACTCAAGCATCTCATGATCATTTATTGTTCTTTAGCTAAGCTACACATTTTGTGAGTTTGAGGTTAATGGTGTACATTTTCTTAGGTCACTCGTTGCAGTCACAGCAGAGCTAGTATTTCAGCTGTATTTGCAATAGTGGAAACTAAAGCCCAAATTGTACCTCTGCATCTTCCCAAAACACTGCATCTTTTCTTATTCATTTAACACCAGCAACAGTTCACACAGAGATGCCTTTATATGCGATAAGCAGTTCCACTTCTGCTGCTACATAAACCTCTAAAAATGTAAGACAAATTTGCATACTGCAACTAAAGCTGCCTGCTCATTTTCAGTGACCTAAGGACCCAGATATTGTCACGCCTCCTAATGAAATTTAAAGACTAACATCTGCAGAAGAACATTAATTTTGTCTCATGAGCAAAGTGAAGCAGGAAGTCAAAAATGTGCCTCACAGATATCTAAGTGATGCTTATGGATAACGCATGAAAATTGTCTTCCCCTCTTCATTCTTCTGGAGGAAGTTATTGCTCTAAAATACTTACACTGAGATAAAAAGTAATGACAAATTCAAATCGCTAATCTCTGTGGAGAAGTAATTCCATAATGAATGCTGAGAGCAAACACTTTGCAGTAACAACTCCTCTAAACCATTGTAAAGAAATCATCACTGGTGCAAACGATTTGCAAGCAACAGCTTTGCTATAGAGGCTAAACTGTGCTTAACGGAGCTGTCTCAGAGCAAGCTGCCAGGAAACCTCAGAGTGATGCAGAAGAATGCAAACTCTGTAAAGAACAAGCCTTGCTTCCTCTGACATGTGGCTGTGATCAACAAATCCAAACATCCAGCATCCAACACAGCTCACGGACATCAAGAAACTTTGGGAACTTCAGTTGCAAAAGCCCTAGGTAACCACATCTTCTAGATGGTTTTGGATACTCAATAAGACGCCAAAGTTGAGTCCTCTTTGGTATCCACAAATCTAACTCGCACCAAAATCATTATTTGAACATATTTTTAATTACTTTTTATGTTGAGACAGCAATCTTTTTCATATTATTTACTAGCATACTACCAAATTCATTGATGCCTGTAGACTGTTACAGAAATCAATATTTAATAATTTGCAGCATAATGCATCCTTTTCATAAACTCAGTTCCAGAGAGCTCCCCGCAATGAGTATTTAATCTCTGATGTCCCTGGATCATAATTCAAGTACCATATCACTGGCAAAAATATTTTTAATCAAAAATTGCTCTGCCTAAATATTCAGAAAATCATCCTACTCTTAGACAAAAAACAGTCTTTCAGCAGTGAATTATGTTTCTTGGCTCAGAGGCAAAATACTGCTGATTCATCACCTATTCATGTATGACTATAGATAGAAAACTTGCATTGGACTCCCGATCACCGCAAATCTCACTCTTAAGGCTTGAGACAGGCTTAGACAGGGGTGTCTTAGTGTGAAAGCTTATATGAGGAAAGTATTGAGACTATTTCATACTTTTATTTGTTTGGTAGGAAATGACTTTATCCAAATTAAATTTTGGTAATCTAAATACTAGTTCTAAATACATAACAACAAAAAAACTGCAAATAAAGGGGTAAATACTCATGAAAAAGTAACACAGTTTACATTATCAGAAGTAAACCATAACTGGGATTAAGGCTTTAGAGACCTAACCAAGCACCAGTTGAAATAAAATAATCACAACACAGCTTCCTCACTGCTATCAATACAGAGCTCACTTACCAAAAAAACAAGCATTCCTTGACAAATGAGAGCCTCTTGGCAGGCTGGCTGTTAGGTGGGTGATGTTTTGTTTAAAATGGCACATTCTGCCCAAATTGCACATTAGCAGAGGTAAGTTTTGAGACCTCATCACCAAAAAAAGGAGAAAATCTTGGTATCATAAACATCTCAGGCTGGGACAAAAAAATAACTGTAGGTGGACACGCTCAGTGCTCCAAGATTCAGTTCCACATTGTGATTTATTCAGAAGCAAAGCTAGTTTAAGACATTCCCATATACCCCTTGAAGCCTGAAGCAAAAATAAATAGGCCTGAAAACTAGAAAGTCACACTGGAGTAGTGTGAAGTAAAAGCAGCTGAAGAGCAAAACCCAACAGACCAATAAGCAGCCTCTAGCTACAAGGCAAAAAAAGAACTACTCAAGTAATTTCTCTGCCTTTGAAATATCACTGAGGGTTAAGACACAGCAGGAGAGACATTCTGCCACCCAACCATCACAAGGCAGGTGGATCAGAAAGGCTCCTGGACAACAAAAGCGGATGAGAACTTCTCCTACCACCAGCTATGGACCCCACGACTGAAAACTAGGGACCTTCACTGAAACACTAGCAGGGATGAGGGAAGGTCCTCTGTGGCTCCAGAAGCAGGTATTTCTGTGTTTAGTGAGCATCATCTCTTCTGGAATTGTAATGCTTTTTGTTTGGGGTTTTGGGTTTTGGTTTGTTTTGGTTTTGTTGCTGGGGTTTTTTTGTGGTACAGACCGTAAGGGAAAACAGGATTTGGATCTTTTGCTCAAGACAAAATACATAAAATACAAACCACATCAGCTTTGGGTGGAGGAGTGTAATTCCAGATGCTTGGATGTGTGCAAAACCTCCAAACACCTAAAACAAAATCTGTGACTTTTCCACTTGCCAACACCGGTTTTATACCACTGCAGCTTGAACTCCACTTGAGCTATCTCAGTTTTACATTGCTGAGAACAGGGAATCAAACCACCAGTTAAAAACTTCAGTGACAAAAATCATCATTATAAAACATAATTGCTATTTGTGAAGGGATTTAGAAAACAGCTGTTTAAAATGAAACTGAAAGAAAATGGAATTTAAAGCAAACAAAATGAGGCATTTGGCACATAAAAATTGTACCACAGCTTTCACATTGATAAGCAATGAACTGAGATGTACTAACAGTGACATTCACTTGCAGAGCAACAGGTCAATGAATGGTCCACTTTGCATTTTTCCCTGTAGAAATGGCACATATTAAAACAGGAGAAAAAGATCAGGAAAAAGAAGACTGAAGTGCAAGTTTTATACTTTAACAGCCAAGATCAAGATGTATGAGAACGGAAAAGGTACACATTTTCTTCCCCAAAGGTACAACTGATTTTGGGTGCCTAACCTGGCATACCTGAGGAGCCAAATCTTCAGGCAGTACTAAGTACCTTTAGCTGAATATATGCTCAATTAAAGCACATCCAGTAGGCACCAAAATAAAAATCACAATTTACTTCAGAGAAATCCCAGCCAGAGGATTTCAAAGGAAAGCACCAAATCATATCACAGTACTGCCTGACAGCTGTTCATATTGTACTGCCAACTAGAACCTCCATGTAGCTGATGTCAAAAGAAGACCATTATTCATCTGCCTTTATTCAGACTGTTTCTGTACACAGAACAAAGTATTATCCATACTCAGGTTTTCTTCTTCCTCCCTCCCCCCTCCCCCCATACTTGCCCATTTTCCTATATTTTGAAAAGACCACAAAAACACACATAGAAATCAAGAGGAACAAGCAATTCCTGATTTGCTTTTTAAACTCATCTGAATTCAGAATTGATGCTATATTTCTGAACAGTATCAATATCCTGGTTTCCGTGTGTTTACACGCTGGATGTTACCGCACCACGAAGAAGTGCTAGTCATAGGAGGAGCATTTCCTTTCCTTTGTGTGTGTGTTATGACTACTAATTCCAGCAAGGGAACTAACCCTCTAGGTTTTACCCTCCCCGCTTTATTATCCCATCCATCCTTGCCACCAGCTTATTACGTCCACCTACTGCGTCCTTTCTTGACGTCCTTATTTGGCATTTGGCAGTGAAGACACAAAAACACTATCCTTACACCAAGCAAAAGAAATGCCTTTTTTTTTTTAAATCGGCCTGTATTGCAAACACCTACTAAGCCAAGGGGTTGGCTTTTTTCTTCTTTCCTTCAGATTTAGTACTTTCTCTTAAAAATAAAGGGTTATGTAGCACAAGTTGTATACAGGAATGTCTTAGAACTCCTGTTGGGGGTATGGGTTCATCTATTCTCAACTGAGTACACCAACAGGGTGCCAGTCCCAGTCACTCCACGTAAGGCTCCCAAGCCTCCTTTTCCCTCCCTGTCTGCTCCCTGCAAGAACAGTTGCTCACAGGCATATGTGAAGCACCCTCCTGATGCAGATCCTCCCACAGATGCCTGCCAGCTCCCTGCCACCTTTTTTGCTCGCTGGCCTGCAATGACCAGGTGATCCTTAACCTAGGACTGGATGAGCAGTGACATCCAGGGCTTCCCAGTTCTGTTTTAAGGGACAGGAGTTGTATGGCTTCACCTGCACTCCCAGGGCACCATCAGATGGACATCATGGCTAGGACTGGCTTGTACAGCATCCACAGCAACAGAAACCCAACCTCTGAGCACAAACAATTATAAATGTTAAATAAAATTGAGCTCTCACCCGAAGACAGAAAAAGAAACATCAAGAAGAATGGCTTCCACCATTGTGAGACCCAACAGTGCACAGAATTATCACAGATTTCATTCTAGAGAAACAATGAGTTTAAGAAGTTATTCGATATGCAGATTAGTCTAAGCTTGCCAACCTGATATGAATAGTTTCTTCCAATCTAGCTCTTCTTTGACAAGTCATCATAGCCTACCATGCATGCAGGTATTTCACACATTTTTAAATATGCATTATTGACTAGAGAAACTATTAATTTAAAGTCTGCTACAGTCTCCCTTATGTCAATTAATTTCTCTTGCTAGTCTCTTAACACAGTCCTTTAAATTAGCAACAAACATATTTTAAAAGAAGCACAAATCCGAAACCACTTGCAAAGCATGAGTAACAGCTGATTGTATAACTCTATTTCCTTGGCTATTTAAAAAGAGAAAGTAGAGCTAACATTATGGTCAAACTGCACACACAGTTTAACTTCACAAGGCTATAAAAAAAAGCTTTACCAGTCTTCTCCCTATCTGAGCTGCATTCTCACCTCTGAAAGACAGAGTTTAGTTCAGCTTTCCAGCAACAGTTCAGTTGTGACCAAAACCATATGAATTTAACTGTAGTTTGCTTCTTTAACTAGCACGAGGCTAGAGAATGCAACAGTCCTGTTTTGCTTGGCTTTCTGAATGGGTGTGTCTCTTTGATGCAGTTGTGAATGCAGGACAACAGAGGTTGCAGTGAGGGATCACACGATCGTCATAGCTCTGGGGCACTTCAGGAAGAGCCTTCATCAATAGGCATATTTTGGCACTAGAGTGACAAGCCTGAAGTCTCTTTTCTGATAGAAATGGGTAATTTATTTCTCTTTTAGATGAAAAAAACAGCAAAGGCTCCACAAGCAAAGATGCTCTGCACTCTCTAGTGGCCACTGTTAGCTTCAAGGCACAGTTGAAGAGATGGGTTATGAGTTTTAAAGCTCCTCACCTTAATATTTTTTTCCTGACATTTAATTTGTTTCTTCAGGACCTAATATCCCAATTAAGATCCACTAGGCTGGACCACTGAGACCCTTTCAAATTCCATCACAAGACAATGGCAGCAAGTAAGCAACTCTCACTCTGAAGTCTCCTACCAAGGAAAGTTAAGAGGCAGCATGACCAGGGTATTTCGATATGAATGTGGAAACAAGACACCTCGCACACCACGCACGCCCCTGCACATCAGCCTCAGCTGATCCAGCTGATAAATGGGAATTTCATCATTCAGCTCACAGACACCAGATATGATGCTGGTACAACTTTTTCTACAGCACTGTAAGGGACCACAGAGCCTGCCTGGCCTCCTTGTGCTGGCCCAAAGCGCCACCTGAGCTGGGGCAGCTTGCTCCCATCACTCGGTTTGCTAGCACTTCCACAAAAAAAGGTTATCCAGTGCCAACTGATGACAAAGCACCTCAGCCTTGTCTCTCCAGCTTATTAATTCCAGCTGCATTGTCTCAGGTGGAATTATATTATAGTATGTCACTGTCATTGTCACAGCATTCAAATTATGTTAAGTATGGCATAAAACAAGCAAAAGTACAAAAGCAGCAGTGAAACTCAGTATCATCCTATCAGATTTTCCGTCATTGGCAATCACAACCAAGTGTTCATATCAATCAAGCCACATAGTGCCGTATATATCTACTGTGTTTCAGAGATACCTTCCTTTCTTATGGTGTAGGAGACTAAGATATTGCTGCTATACAGCCCAACAATTTATGGAGTCCATGATGAACCACTGCATCATTTTTCAAGGACCAAGAACTCTACATACTTGGTCAATAAAATGTACTAAGTAATAACTCACCCCCCAAAAATGGTGATGGCAACTCCAGAACTGCAGCTCTATTAACTCCTCTTTTTTTTGTATGGCTAAGTTTAACTGAAGGCAATATTAATGACAAATTGCAGCCTGGGGAAATTTTCAGATGAAGGTAATAATGCCATGAGGAAGAATGATTTGCTTTAGTGTAGCTATATAGTGCTGCTAGTTCTTCCAATGGGACACTAATTGCAGCTAGAGGCCACCTTCCTTAAAAAGTATCTAAAGAAATACTTTAGCACTAAAACTGTCTGGAATAATAAAAAAAAGTAGCATCCTTCCCAAGAAGGAGCACTGAGAAGTGAAATTGGGTACAGCGTTCAACAACTACATGATTCATGGCTGGGTGACAAGCAAGTACTTGTCATCTGAAGAAGATATTCTCATACTAACACCATTAGCTATGAGCAGAACCACACAGGTAGGAAGAGACCTCTAGAGGTCTCTAATCCAATCTCCTTCTGAAAGCAAGCTGCTCAGAGCTCTGTCCAGCAAGTCCTGAACACCAACAACAGAGATGTCACTCCTTCTCCAGTACCTGGTTCCACATTTTTACCACCCTCACAGCAATTTCCCCCCCCCCTTGCATCTGGCCATTTCTCATGTTAAAACCTGTGCCTGTCGCCCTCCTCCTGTCCCAGTGCAACTGTGAGAAGAGCCTGGAACATGCTCCAGCCCGAACCACATCAGTGGCCTTACTGGACTTGCTCCTGTATGACACCGTCTTTGCATTGACAAACCCAGCCCAAACCAGACACCTAGCACTCAGTGTCACGAGCACTGGGCAGAAGGACAGAATTCCCTCCCTTTGGCCTGCCAGCTGTGTTTCTGCTAGCACAGCCCAGGATGCAGTCAGCCTTTGCTGCCTGGGCAAACTGCTGGCTCCTGGGCAACTTGTCCTCCTGGACTCCCACGTATTTGGTTTGCTTTTTGGTTTGTTTGGGGTTTTTTTGCAAAGCTACTTACTAAGCAGTCAGCTCCCAGCCTGTTCCATTGCAAGGGGCTATTCCATCCCAGATGCAGGCCTTTGCACTAGCCTTTACTGAGCTTCCTAATGCTCCTCCCAGTTCGTTTCTCCATCCCCTCCTAGTTCCCTTCAGTGGCAGCACTGCCCTCAAGTGTATTCAATTTGGTATTGTTCACACACTTGCTGGTGGTGTGCTCCATCCCATCATTTAAGCCACAAATAAGACGTTAAACAGTACTGGCTTTTGGGCTGATCTCAGAGGGACACCTCTAATAATCAGGCACCAATTTGAATTCAGTGGCCCAAACAATTTTCCATTCACACTACCATCCACTTATCCGACCCATCTCTAACCAACTCTGCTATAAGGATTTTCCTTTAGTGATACATAAACACAGACACATTCTCTGTCCCTGTCTTTCTCAAACTGCTTTAATTACATGTCTTTGCCTCCTTCTTGGATAGAATACTCCACACTGCATTGAAAGGTAACCATGAGCACGATCTGAGGGGACTGCGGAGGTGGAAAGTGTCTGTCCCAAAGCAGGTGGATCTGAACCAGCTGGTAACAGCAGGCATCAGATGAGCAGAAAACCATCTGACACCACAGTCAGTCACAGGGAAGGAGAAACAGAGGAGATTGTTTTGATCATATTCAGTCTTTGAGATTTAAAGCAGTTCAGCTCCTGCAGAGGCTTCTTTCTCTCCACAGCATGAGGAAGAGTCACTCCATATGTTTCTAACCTCTCCAACCTCCCTAAATTAATTCTCCCACAGACAGCCATTCATCCCTTCTCCAAACACCCATCCTGACCCTCCCCAACTGCTTCTTGGCTCTGGATAGTCCTTGTCCATCTTCCAGGCAGGATCTGGAAGCCAAGCCCCACTGCTTGCAGAAGGGAGCAAAACCTACAACAGCAGCACAACAGGGATGATCGGGGAAGTTAGGAGAGGAATTCCTCTCCCAATACAACTGGTCCACTGCCTGCCCCAACAGGGAGACTGTTTTGTGAGACCACACAAAGCATCCAAAGGCAAATCACTTATATTTAAGTATTTTCCAATGCCATCCCTTCTAAAACTGACTTGAATCTGCCTTAGAAATACCAATATATACTATTTTGCACAATTTGATTGCTCTTGCTTCTACAGTGCACAGCTGGCCAGACCCTTCCTTTCACTTTCTTAAGGATCAGGAACTCAGCTACAATTAGACACTGTCTAAAAGCAGCTCTGAAGCCATTTGACCTCTAATTCTTCCCAATTTTACACAGATGACAAGGTTTGCATCTGCTCTGCCTCATTTTTGCAAATGAGTACCTGATCTACCGTTTCCAAGAGCTTTTAATAGCTACTATAGCAAACCATGTTTTATATGATAAATGTCAGCAAATGAACTGAAAACCAATTGCTATGGTATTTCAGAAGGAAAATGACATGGCAGCTGAACCCCTCCTTCTGTAGAGTGAATCATTAAAAAAAGGCAGGAATTAAATTCTTTGTTCCTGCCATGCAGCATGGGTGGGCAGCACATACTGTCACTGACAGTTTCTTTGCTTTCTTAGCTCTTATTCTTTCCTTGCAATGAAATGCGAGACGAAAAAATGATACCTGAATCACTAAGAGGTTTTTTATTTCATTTTTAAATTGTTTTCTCAAGTAGCCACTCTCCTACTCTACAGGCAATACATAATAACAACCAAATCGCCCCATTTGCAAGACAGTATCCACTGCTACTCCACTAATTCTGAGGAGGGGTTCCCATGTACACAGCTGGAAGAGAAAAATACAACAGCTTTTTCCATTTTCAATAACCTTCAACATACCAAGCTTCAAAGCAACAGAGCCTTCTCCTCCAAAAAATCAACAATAATCCAATTACTACTGGATTTTAAAAGTGATTTAGGCAGTTCTAAGAGAACAAAAATGCTTTAATGTATTGTGCTAAGCATCCTCACACACAAGGAAAATGAGGGTTTCCCAGTACAGCTCATCCTCCCTGCAGGCTCTGAATCTCTACCACCCCAGCACAGTAGACTTCACTGTGCACAGTACCACGGTAGGCACTCTGCTCCTGGCATTGCACAACCACAAGACCAAACTAGAGATTATCCAGAGAGAAAGAATAAATCTTTCAACAAACATAACCCATGGGGGGTTTAAAGCCAGTTCTTGCTCCATTGTTGAGCTTACCAATATCAGGGCACCAAGGGGAAAGCAGTTATCTAGGACACAGCAGGACCCCCAGACAGGGTCAAACAGCCAGCTCAGACCAGCCAAGTACTGCAGACGCTCTCCTGACCCTGCTCATCATACAGCAGCACAAAGGCTATATTCTGTTTGAGCCTGCAGGTGCCCTTCATATTAAATCCATCCTTACAGCCTCCACTCTTTCTTGTTTGAACAACTACCATTAAAAATCGAGTACTCTGGATCATTCAGCTCCTTGAGCTTTCTTGTGAGCCTGCAGGCCTCCTGCATTTAGGTGCTGGGGCCCCATGTATAATTCAATGTGTTATCAGATCTGCTCTTCTCTGCAATATTAATGTCAGCTCCCATGTTAGTTCTCACCAATCTATGATGCATGTAAAAAATCTAAAGTAACTGTGGCTGCAACACCACCACAATACATTAAGTAATTTAACGAGTTGGGGGGGAAGCACTGGCTTTGACTGGCAGTGTTATTCAGAGCTCATGGCAGTAAGCATGCTTTACACTTTTAATACACAATCCAGCAAAAGAACTGCTAAGGTTAGAAACTGAAGCATTCAAAGTTTAAAAGTGCCACAATTCAAGCTGCCTAAACAACACTAATTTGACCATCCCATGTGTATAAGGTCTAGAATTACATGACCAAAATATTTCCCTTCAAAATCTCTCTTACCCAGCGCACAGAATGGCTGGTGCTCACTCTACAAGCTATTCCTTTTCCTTATAAATTGCATATTATTCTGTCTATTCTTCAGAGGAAAGCCATGGACTTATTTGCCATACATCACCCAAACCCCATTCTGAAGACAGAGTTTTTATCTTCCACATAAACAAGTTCTCTTTCCTAATGACCCATGTGAGATGAAATGATAGTATTATTGTCATTTTACAAATGGGAAATGAAAGCAAAGAGATGAAAGTGAAATGGTTCCATTTCTTGTGGTTGCATTAACTGGGACTTCCGAGACCTGATTTTCAGAGAACTTTAAAATTACTATAAAGCACTTTATGGACACACCTACCCAGCGCAACTCAACAGCTTGCAGAAATGCTTTATGTTGTTTTCACTGAGTTAGTTCCTGAGCCAATGTAGCCATGGCACACTGCTTCAGCTGAGCAGCTCGAGTGGAAGAAACCAGACAGCGGGCCCAGGCTGCACTAACATGCATAACTCCACTGACTCTAGGATCCAGCCTAATACTTCAGCAGAGCAATGTGCTGCAAGGATGACCTACCACGTTATCTGGTGTGTGACATTACTAGGTGATGCTGCCTGCACTGCTCAAACTCTCGAAGAGCTCTGAGCACAGGTCCCACCAAATTTAGCAGCAGATAGGCATACTCAACATTTCCAGAAATCAGATGTCTGAGCATCAAATTGTTCACAAAAAATGTGAACATCCCATCAGCAGCCCATCATGGAAAGTCTAGCTTAAATAACTTGCTGTGGGGAACATGAGAACTGAAAGGCACAGAAGATTGCAGCTCTCCAGGACAAAGCTCTACTGCCTCAGCCATTAAGGCTTCCTCCTCTTCCAACAATTCTCCCACTAATACAACTACTTCTTCACCTTCCTCAACCACTTTCTTCACCACGGCTCTGACTCAGAAACAAGGCACTCTGTTTCTGATATAATGGTTCTGGGATAAAGTATCCTAATAAACATGCATTACACTGCAACATGGTACTCCAAATTAAACGATTAATATCTTTGGTGTTTTAGAAAATTCCTGCTGTGGCATCAGAGACGCCCAGATGCCTGCAGGACCATAACCTCTAGAGGTACCAGATATGCTTCAGACTCTTGGGTCAACAGACTAACTAGCAGCAGTAGGAGGTTGTCCATCTGGACCATTGCTGAAGGGGGATGACATTTTCCTACAAGTAGGAAATTTCTCAGAATCCCACAAGGAGCAAGACAGTGCTTTAAGTCTTTAGACAGACTCATCTTCCCTGTTCACCGCACTCTATCCTAATTCTCCTCCCTGATCTTGACTTCCCCTGTCCATATTCAGCCCCTCCTGCCACAGCCTCTCTCTAGTGCCTCACTCAAATCTCTTTTCACCCAGATAGTCTGAATTCTTTCACATCATCACAGCCACCTTGCCTCCCCAATGCACTCATGCAGGCCTCCTGTCCAGGGACCTCTTCCAGCTCCTGACTTCACTGAACAAGAGCCAGAGCAAAGAGGCTCTCCACTGTCCATCCTATCCCTTTCCTCTGCCTGTCCAGAGCCCAACTTCTGCTCCCAGCCTGCAGCTCCTAACACAGTCACATGTTCCCTGTGTTCTTCAATGTATAATATTAGAATGGTTTAGTAAAAGCAAGTTAAAGACAGGAAGAGAGGAAAACCTGAATACTTTAAAAGGACCAAGCATTTGTTATTTTTATTCAGTGCTGTCGTAAGCATAATTATGCAAATACAAAAAACTTGTCATAATTGACCTTTTCAAAACATGTGTGTCCATGGGTCTAACATACAATTCATTGGTGAACCCTGAAATTTATTAAAGGTCAGCAGTTCTAGAACTTCTTCTCATTTCATCATTAAAGTACTTAAGATGTACCCAGCAACAATCATCAATGAAAAACAAACTTGCCTAAAATGGGTAAAAATTTTGATGCATTGGGTTAGAAAAACCTGTGCCTTTAAAAAGTTCTGTAAAAGGAAAAAAATGTTGTTGCTACAGAATCTATCAGCTTACTTGCTGTTCTGAAAATTCAATAATGCCAGAATCCAAATATTCTGGCCATCTGAAGCCCTGTAAGCAGATTTATCAAGTGGTCAGGAGTGATTCAAACTAAGCTTTTTCTAGCAGTGTGTAGAGTAAGTCTAAAAATCTCATTGTGTTTTGATCCTTTAGGGCTTGGCTGTCTCTTCTGCCCTACTGCTCTGAGAATCGTGTCACAGCTCACATAGAGCCTGGCATAACACTTAATAAAATAAATCTGCATGAAGATTTCTGTGGAGTCAAGACTCATCACAGAGGAGTTTCAGACAGAATATGCACAGAAAAAGCAAAACACTCTCCCCCCAACCCCCATTTTCACAAATACTCACAAGCCCTGATGCAAGTACTCTTGAATTTTATGCTGCATTATTTTTTAAGCAGGGTCCACTTGAAAAATTTCAAGTATTTTTTTCCTTTCAAGAAACTGAAAACAATGACAAACAGGCAAAGCTTCCCTTAATTAGAACAATAGTTACAACATGAAATGCTGATCCTGTTCCATGACAGAAATGACAAGAACCGTGGCCTTTACCAAGGAAATGAAGTAATGAACATATAAAAAGCTGAGGGCCAGATCAAACAGAATTAGTTGCTACAGCATCACAGAAGATAATGAATCTAGGGCAATTTATACCAATGAAGGCAGTTTGTCCTTGAAGCTCAAGGTCATTCTTTCAGAAAAGATCAAATCTTTTTTTTCTGGAATCTGCATGCAGTGCAAGCCTTTGCTTCTTGAATTCACCTTCTACACAATAGCATCGCAAGCTATAGCATGAATGTGATTTTTATTTTTTTCTGTTGGTATCTTCACTGAGAAACGTGTTGGTTCAACTGCTTCTTGTACAACAGATGGAAGGACATCATAAAATATCAATGGTCCCCTAGCAGGCTCTTTGAAATTCAAATAAGGTTACACATCCTTCACCCCTACCATACAAGACCATAACAGGGTTGATTCAGAAATACTACATGCTAGCACAGGTCTGTGTCAAATCAGTAAAGTGACACAGTGTCAAGCTTAGCAGCAGGGTTTTAACTGTTTATTTTCATTTAGCGCCTGCCTGCAGTGTCTGTCACCACCAGGAACATTCCATGAAGTCCCAAACAACCAGCACAAGGACACCAAATATAGCCTGGCACACAGCAGCTAGAATTATCCTGCCATAGGTACTCCATTTTCATCCAAGACAGTCAGCAACTTAGGATCCATTTCTGGAGATAATGCAATAGCATTGCAATTATTCAGTAACCAGCTGAATAACTTGTATTAGATTAACAGGTTTCACATTTGCTACTCTGCCTTCACAGATGTTCCAGGAGGTGGTGCTGTCACTCAGATAGGAATAGACCCAAAACTCTCACATGGTGTTTGTGCACTGAATATACTGGTTGATCTTACCATTTAACATGTCTATGAAGATAAAACACTTCAGCAGATCAGGAGGACTTTATGCAAGAAGAGCACAAGCCCATATGTGCAGGCATATGATGCAAACTAAAGACTCAAATTTCATGCAAAGTAACTAGAAAATGCATGTTCAACATTTCTGAAAATTCAAAGCCTATCAGCTCCCAATCTGAATGAACTTCTTCCAAAAAGAACAAAGCTCTTTAGTGCTTTGCATGAATTCAAACCATGGGCTATTACTCACAGGGAATAAACCTGTTGCGTCATCCATCTCTAACAGCCATCTGGACAGATGTTTTAAATGGAAACTGGCACAAGATTTAGGGTCCAGAATCAACTTACCTTACAACCTGATCATTTACCCCTTGAATGTCACAATAAGAAATTATGGAGTTCCATCTGATCAAAGGAAGCAATACACGTACATTGGCTTCCTTCCATGATACATGAACAGCCCAGAAAGCAGAGAAGTGCTACGCCCGTACCATCCTATTCCATCCTACCCAATCCCTGCTACTTAGAGAGCTAAAGCTTACCTGAATTTTTTATGGGCATGGAATTGACCATACATTAGGTATGCAAAGTCAGACAATTTGTTTGCTCCTATTTAATTGTTATCAAGGACCTTAGTTCCTTAAGCCAAATATATTTCCCTTAAAATGTGTTAATGATCAATTTTTTTTTCCATAAAATTCCAACACAAAATTATTAGATATTGACATCCAAGTTCTATAAATTTCTTTGCACACCTATCTGGCAGACAGCTGCATTATTTATTTGCTGTCACACTCAGTAAATTGATCTACTGGCATTTAAAGGTGTCATCTTTACTCATTACAATTTCAATGATTACTCCTGCATTGCCAGCACTGTACCAATGACCTGAGTTCTGACTTCAACTTTTAATCTCTGCTAATCACAGAACCTGTGAGATTGAGTTCCACGTATAAAGCAGGATATGAAGTGACAGAAGAAAACAAAGGAGTAGGCTGTTTTGCTTCAAAGTTCATTCATCTCTACATGGTAACAAGTTGATGAGAAAGTTAATTTAATGACTCTTAAGTGCAACATGCAGTTTTTCAAGCTCAAGGAAATACATCAGAACTGGTGACATTGCTGTGGGCTTCATAGACAAGAATGGGATTATATTAAGCTTACAATGACAAAAAAACTACCCAATTGGTCATACGTCACAACCGCTGTCCTACAGACGCAAGAGGAATGTGAGAGAGACCACACTGCCCTGGAAAATTTGGGGCAGATGTCACTTGCCCTCAGCCACATCTTCTGCATGCTCTCCCCAGTACACTTCCAAATTATTTTAGCAGCAGTGCTAGAGATCAGAACTCCATTTCTGCCCTGAGATATTTCAGGCTGGAAAGTAACTGCAGCCCTCCAGCCCCCCCAGTCGACATGGAGAACTATTTAGAAACGAGCAGTACCACTACAGCTTGGAAAACATACCAAAACAGAAGACGTACAAGATGCTCTAGGCTCTGCTGTAGCACACTCTTAAGTGATACATTCAAGAGGTTTTCAAGAAAAAGACACAATGAACATCCAGGACACGCTCCCTAGCAATGCACAGGCTGTTGCACGCTGCCATGCTGTTTGTCCCTGATCTACACTCTCTGGCATGGCCTCACAGGCAAACGGCTCCATAACTATCACCACTCATTGAGGTGCTTCTGATGAGAAAATGGCCACCAGCGTATCTTCTCATGCAACACTCTGCAAACTAGGGGCTGCTCAAAAAGACACAACAGCATTTTGGGAAAGAAAGGACATACATATAGAGGTCAAGAGCTAACACAAGCATGCATATGTACTTCAACTGGAAATTGAAGCCAGCTGGAATAATGTCACATCATATTCACTGACACCCCTGGGCAGCACAGGAACTAAACTCAGCAGTGACCTTAAATTCACAGCCAAACACAGATAGATAACCACAGCCAAGCCAAACTGCAGGAAAAGTTGGAATTTTTATCATGCCTCACTAGAGAAAAATATAATTAAAACTATTATACTTGGAAAGCTTCCCGCTCTATAAATCTGACAAAGACATTTATAATGATAAATGAATAATAATGTCCAGGAAAATCCCTGTATATAAAAGCCCTAAAAGAGTTTTAAGTAAAAAAATCCAATGGAAGAATGTTTTAAACAAGTTAATGTGCACCTTTTCTATAAAAGGAGTAGCATGACTTTTTCCATTTCATAAACTGAAGTTTAACTTCACAGCTATCTGTATCCTATCACACTTTTCCTGTCAGACTAAACATCTCTTGGTTTATTACAGGTCAGAACAACTTATCTCACAGGATATTCTGGATGACAATGAACTCTAGGCTTCAACAGAAACAGCCAAATGTCCTTTCTGTGATAGCTAATTTTTGACACTTCAATCCACTTTGCATTTCTAGCCTTTGAAGGATACCTAACACAAGAAGAAATTCATAACACCATCCAACAACAGGGATGCATTACAGTAAGACATATTGACGTGCTTGCTCTTTTTATTGATCCATGCAGCAGGCTGTTATTTGAGGTAACATTAACAGAAATGTCACATTACTTAAGAGAAAAAAAAAAAAAATTTTCACAGTTTTTGGAAAAAACATTTGGCAGAGTGCTGCCATCTGCACCAATATTTGAAAACCAATCTATTCAAATACGTATAATTTACTTTATCTTATCAAGATATTTCAAAATTAGAGGCTTTTTATTACATTTTTCCAGAGAAATATCACTTTGCATATTGAGTATTATATCCATCTGGAAAACTGACACTTGAAACAGCCTTGCCTTTTCAAGTCCATACTACCTTGTTATATCAGGCTCTTCATACATACTAAGCGTATGACTTCTGGAGGCTACTTTTGGGAAATAAGGGTAAGGGGAAACAAAAACTACAAAGATTGCTCAAATGATGACAGTAAGAATTTTAAGCCTCTCAAAAATATGCATATGTTGTGATGATTTCCTGCATTTTTTCCTGCTTATTTTAGAATCAGGCACAAGAGAGCAGCTTAGAGGAACCCCTTTTCTTTAATAGGTTCAAGAGCTTCAAGTAGTTAAGAATTTCACAGCTGATTATGCTGACAAACAGTTCCAATTTTGGACCAGTCCAAGCAGTATGTGACATAAGAAAAGAGTTTCCAACACACATGCACTGGAGCTGGAGGAGCCCATTTGGGATTGTGCCTGTCAGAGCCCAGAACTGGAGATGGAGATTGTGGCCGCTCACAGTTTAAAGAAAACATCTTCTGCCACCCTGCCTCTGCCTCTCTCGTTGATCACCCTCGCTTGAAGGGGTATCCCTTGTATCACATATTTGCTGTTTAAGCCTGAGAAACGTAGAATGAATACTCTACAGATTTTAACTAAGCAACATAGCTGCCCACTCAACCTTCCTGACTACAGCACTTTACCTAACCACAATGTTTAAAACACAAAAAAATTCTTTCCATTTTATCCTGGGCCTCCATTGAACAGCACACCTGAAGCAGACATCCAGAAAGGGAGCAGCATGAAAGAAAGAAAAGTCCTGGAATGATTCATTAACAGCACAGTCGAAATCGAATAAGCTTTATTAGAGTATCATTATGCTTTACTGGAACAGATCAGTGATACGTTCAGGGTAAGGCTTTGGAAGAAGGTAGTTGTAAAGTCCTTCTACACAGCCTGGAAGTTTCTAGTACCAGCACACCAGACCTTTCTGGACATTTGCTAAGCTCTGGAAGACTATAATGTATAAGCTTCAAAGGACTGTGCTGCTGTGTGTTCTGAGCTGCTGAGCAAACCATAGGAGAGAGACTGTGAAGCACAAATGAGAAAGAAATTTCAAGCTGACTTAGTCATTTGCTCTAGAAAAACAGTAATTTTCCAGGAAAATCTTCTAAAGAGTTGAACCTTATCAAGAGGCTGGATGTGAACATTCATCCAAGGAATGCTCAGTAATGAAAGATTAACATGCACTTTACTTTAGGGGTTTGAACTGAAGACTATCTCCCATCTTCAAATCTACTTTTCTGAATCTCTTTGTGCGTGGTATTTACAATCTCCACTTCTGTTCTTAAGGTAGCAGCAGAAAGAATATCTTCTTTGAGTAAACAGATTTGGACAGGCTGCAGAAATTTGCCAACTATTGGTTTTGTAAGGGCTGAGCTTAAAATTTCAATCTTCTTTCAGTTTCACACAGACTAAAACTTTTACAAACTGATTTGTAAAACAAATGTATTATGTTGTATTAAAACAAGTGAATTGTACTGTTTCAAATTATAAAATGACACATCCATAACTGAGTATATAAGAGTAGCAGAAATACATATATGGAATGGTAAAACAGTACATTAGGAAAAATGATGTTGTCCTAGAAGGTTCTGTTTGAACATGTAAGGAAACACTTTACTGTGAGAATGACTGAGCATGGAGCAGGTTACCCAGAGCAGCTGTGAAGTCTCCATCCTTGGAGATATTCAAAAGCCATCTGGACATGGTCATAGGCAGCCTGCTCTAGGTCACTCTGCTGGAAAAGAGGAGTTGGAGCAGGTAAACTCCAGAGGTCTCTTCCAATCTCAACCATTCTGTGCTTCTAAAGCATTTTTCAAAATAAAGCTTCTTACTACCGAAAAGGTAGTCAACTTGTATAATTTCGAGAACTAATGAATGTTAGCACAGATGTGCTTTGGCTCTCCCTGGAGAGATAGATCTCTCCACGTCCTCACTGACAAGACACTCAAGCAAGGTCACAGGCAGACACTCTGGCTGGCTGGCCCAGGTGTAGTCACTGGTAGTATACAACAGCAGTCAGCCAACTGATCTAAAATGTTTTAGTCTACAAGCCTTTTCTTAAGTGGCAGTTTCAGTCAGGTCTCTCCCCATTTCCTGTCTACCAGTTTTTACAAAACTTTGCTTAATAACTTTATGTTCTATCAAACTGGAAGAAACCATTTGGTGAATACAAGTTATAATTGAGGAAACTGACAATTCAATATATATAAGCCCTTATTCCTGTTGGAAACCAAATTAAAAACATGTTACAAGGAGTGCAGTCTTCTGCTGAACAATGTTTGTGAAAAGCATATAAAGCATCCAAGAATTACAGCAGAGGCATTACCTGCTTGTAGTTTTCCGGTTGTCTAACAAGATCTGTTTCTGTGACAGAAAAATGTCCAAGGATCTGGTCCACATGGGAGCCACTAGTGAATAAATGGATCTAGAATAGATTAATTTAAAAGATATTTGTCAGTACAAGGACCAGCCCATTAACATCATTAGTTACCATCTAGCAGCTGCACGGATTGGAACGGTGACGTGAACCAGTGGATACAAGCCCATTCCCAATGGACAAGTACAAATGTAACTGCTGCTACCAATACAACAGACCTTTTTTAAAACAGCCTGCAGGAAATGATGATCATGCACCCCAATCATCTCACAAAATGGTCCATCTGGTATTGTTACCAGAACCACATGCTGGAATTGCTACTGCTGCTACCACAATAAAATTGAAAGATTTCTCTTTTTGTCCTGTCTTAAAGTCTTTTTTCTTACACTACACACACTCTTATGCATAGCGTGAAAGGACAAGAGCCAGCAGAAGACTTATCAGAGGTGAAAGATACCCTCAGAGTAATTTTTTATTTCTTCCTTTAAAGCAGAAAATGCTACTAAGTTACATTAAGTTTCTCTTGCTGCTATATATTGTTGGCTTTTGCTTAGCGGGACCTTGTCCGAGGTGGCTAGTGATGGTATCATCAATTATTTGGTGAAGAAGTTTCCCAAGTTAGTCAAGGGAACAATAAAAAGCAATTCCTCCTATTCAGAGCTGATCCCTTTGTTACTGTAATAACTGCACCTGCCAAACAAGATAGTGCACATTTGTCAGACAATCACTCATATTTCATTAATATTTCTGCCAGAACACAGAGAATGTTTCCTGCTTTTCTTCCTTTATTCTAATACGAACTTTATCATACACTTGGGTGTTGACAACTATTTTAAAGTTGACAGGCACTGGGTAATTATCAACCCTTCCCTGAAACTTCAGAATATTTTAGTGCTCCTTTCCCAAAACTCACTTCTGGTGACAACCATCTGTCACATGTGCAGAGCTATGCGAGTTTAAAAATAAAAGAGCACCTCCCCACACAATGTTCTTCCTTTCTACTTGCCACTCCTCTCCCTGCTGCATTCTTGCATAAGTCTGGCTGTCAAACCTTTGGGCCTCCAGCACCAGGAATGAATTTCTGCCCCTCTTCAAAAGCCTGTTGCAGCAGCATCACTGGCTAAAGCCCAGAACAAATACTCAGAAGCTAGAATGACTGAGGAATAAGGTGTTTCTCTGAGACCTGACTAGATGGACACTGGAATAATCCAGTATTTGTATTTTTTTTTTTTACAATCTGCTACCGATAATCACAACACACTGAAGATAAAACAAGGCTTAAAGAGGAAAACAGTACCAAGGTACAAGCAGGAGGTTCGAGAGTGAGACAGAGCTGTTGCTTTGTGGCAATGGAATGAACATGGATGCAGGTCTGATTCAACCTTACACTAAACCACTGCATCAGAGTACAAGCACAGCCCCCCACTGAGCACCACTTCTGGGGAGTTTCCAGTACCAATTCCTAAACGCCCTTGAGCTTAGACACCCTACAGGGAGATCAGCTTGCCTAATTCACCTAAGAGGAGATGAAAAGGGGGCTTGTTCATAGTTCACACACACTTCCACAAGACAAAAAACTTGTACTGCATTAAAAAATGTGCTACTGAGATCTAATGGCAAATTCACTTTAGGGAAAAAAAAATGAAGATTTTTCAAACCAAATATCTCAAGACAAAAATTATATAATAAACCAAGGTAGTAATTTAGAGTAACATGGTAGATTCTTCATGCCAAGATACCGATGCATTTAACAACTGCAATTTAGCTCACTCGTAAATTACTGACAATGAGGTAATCACCCAGCACCAGTCTCTGCCCCTTCTGTTATTCAGAGATCAAGACTTTGTCCTTGTCACTTTACTCTTTTACTCCAACATCAGATATATAGATACCACCAATCCAATTCACTGTAATACATGTTATTTTATATTGTTTATCTTAGAAGAGGCACAAGAAACCACTCCATTCATAGGAGGTATTTCCCAGTGCATACTGGCAGAATACAACTCTTGCTCTTACAGTTTCCAAGTGTATTACAACCATTATTTTTATTTTACCACGATCTGGTAACACCAAATATGCTAAATTCTCCTTCTAACACAGAATCATAGAATGGTTAGGGTTGGAAAGGACCTTAAGATCATCTAGTTCCAAACCCCTGCCATAGGCAGGGACAGCTTCCACTAGACCAGATCACTCAACCTCAAGGCTGTCCAACCTGGCCTTGAACACTGCCAGAGATGAAGCATTCACAACTTCCTCGGGCAGTCATCAGGAATTCCATTTAATATCATTTAATTCCTATTAACTTATACACATAATCCACAATCAGATGTTCACCTGCTTAACAAAATTCACCTCTGAACCCAACCTAACCCTCCCCTATCTCAGGTGTAATTTCTGTCCTAGTCTTTTAGCGGATGGAGGATAGCTGAAAATACCCACAGGAAATCCACCAGTTTTGCAGAAACTCACTTGTTGGGCTATTTCTTTTCACATGCTGATTGTGGCACAGTGCATTTAACAGACCCCAAAACAATGCCCATTTTAATCTATACAGGTTCCTACCTTTTTTTTCTGAAACTATGCAAGGCTTCTCGATCACATTTTTTAAGACAAAATGGTAATTCAAAGCCTAACTAAAAACAGCTGCTCTCTCCTATGAATTCAAGAAGGATCAAAAACCAGGCAGATAGATACTCCTCTGGCACTTGACAGAAAGAAGAAGAAACAGAATAGAAGGAACCAAGAGGCGTGCCTTAACATGGTAATTCATCCTTCGGGCTTCCATATATTTGAAGGTGTACCAGGTAAATATATACTACTGAGAATTTTGAGGTAATTATAACGGTATTACTCTACTATATTTTCAAAGCAGGCCAAGCTGTCCATGTTGAGAAGCCATTATGTTACTCAACAGCTCATAGCCTCAGGCTGCAAAATTCCTCAGGTTAAGATTTCCCTGAGGAAGCCTTCCTCCTACACAGGATATGTGTACATGTATATAAGCTTCAACATGCCTTCTGGGAGCTGAAGTCACTGAAAAGAAGCTCATCAGAAGAACTAGCAAAGAAGAGGAACAGTCAGTCAGACCACCTAACAAGTAATTCCCGACACATGACCAGCTGTAGCTCCAGGGAAGCTTCCCTCTTCACTGGTTACTGAAGAACTTCACACCATCAAATTTAAACGGCTGCATGCAGGACAGAGTAGATAGAAGCCCCAGCAATCAGTTTCAGTTATCATTTGTGTACTTTAGGGAAAGAGCAACGATTTATTTTTGCCTGTTTCCCCCTCATATTTCCCTCCTACTGCTTCCTTACCCTTTCTTCAGGCAGTACAGTACTACTTCATTAAGACATGAGTCATCCCTTCTAACCTGAAACTACATGTCCTTGATCACACAAGTAATTCAGAATTTTTTCACAAAATCACAGAAACAGAAAAGACCTTTTGAGATCTTTAGTCCTACTTCCTGCTCCAACAGGGATTATCACCAACATCAGTTGTGGCTTTGTGTATCTAAGTCTTGGAAACCTCTGAGGATGGAGACTATTCAGCATCTCCGGTGACCTGCTCCAATGCTGCCCATCATCCCAGAGAAGCTTTTTCTAATACGCCTGAACCTGCCAAGCTATAATTAATGGCCTCTTCCCCTTGATCTTCTGGTACTGCTGAGAAGATCATAGATCCATCATTGTAACTGCCATTCTTGTAACTACCTGTTAAATGGCTGAAGACAGCTATTAGGTGACCTCTCCCTCAGCTTCCTCTCCACCACAGCAAGCAAGCCCAACTCCTCAACTTCTCCTGGGAGGTCATGCCCAACTTAGCTAGTCCTTGACTATCTTGGTAGCCTCTTGCTGGATCCTATGTACAATTCTTACTTCCAGTAAGAGTGGAAAACCAGTCATCTCCTGAATAAGGACATATTTTCCAAGTGTGATGTGTTTTTCTCAGAAAGCCCCAAATAGAGAATATGGTATTTTAGAGCCTCTGTGAGTCACAGAATGAAATCTGTGGAAGTGTCGCCACTACTTGGCAAAAATTATAGCTCGTGATCAGCAATAAATAAGACTGTTCCACAGTTGAGATACGTAACCTGTTAAGTTATTAAACAGAGTAAAAGCTGTAATTATCATTTTGTAGAGAAAGCCTTCTGTAAATCTGTCAGCACAATCAAAAAACATAACACTTATTAGCCTTTTGCATACCGTTTGTGGCTTATATGAGAAAAGCAGCAGTTCATACAGAGGTCATATTGGGTCAGCTAGTCTTCAAACACAGACTAGTTTAGAAGTTTTAAAATCAATACAGTAGCAGACAAATTTCTCTACAAAGAATTGGGAAATATCGATTATTGTTTATGCAGCTGTTAAATTGTCTAAGTTATATTTTGTTACCATAAATGTTAACATTAATGTGGCACTATAATGAAGTCCCTTCTAAAGCCACTTTTACCTTTCAATTTTCCTGCTTTTAATTCAGACTAAAATATAAATCAGAGCACTGCACTTTATTACAGCTCTGAACAGAACTCCCACAGTAGCACATACATATCTGAGCACACATAATATCAGCATGTGATCACATATGGAGGAGCTGGGCTCCAATCTATCCTCCTATGTATAGATTTGCGATGGCAGCCCTCTACATACACTGCAGAACATGGTCTGATCGTAGGCATCACCACCAGCACCGCTTATTGCTTTCAATTTAGTCCAATGATGACTTCTGGAGAAAACAGTAATGGCAGCTTTGGGAAATTGGCTGAACAGAGAAACATTCTCCCTCCTACTTATTCTTCCAGATTCTGGAAATCATGGTCCAAGGAACTGCAGCATAGCTAACCCATCTCTCATCTTTGTCTGACTGTAACAGTCCTAACTTGAGCAAACACTTTTCCTTGGATAGCCACAGGGGAAAAGAAAGTCCAAGTTCATTTCAAAGTACAAACCCCATAGGAGGACATTATCTCCCCTGTCAACAAGTTTAGCATGATGCCAAATCAGTACATCTCTTCAGCATTTCAGTGCCTGATCTGGACCATTGAGGGTATCTCTGTTTGTACTCGAGCTCCTAGGTTCAGTCTGCTCTTAATTCTTCCTTGGTCTCATTAACGGCATGGTGAGATATCGAACCTGCCTAACGATTTGATACTGCCAAGTACTACATAAATCAGAGCACTGATGATGAGTTATAGAGCTATTTGCCTCACTTACTATAAAAATCATCATACCTTAAATAAAGGTAGTTATCGAGGGGAGAAGATGCCAATCATTTCATTTGGGTTTTATAGCACTAAGACACCTCTTCCAATAGCATCACTGTCTGTATCTTAGTGCCAAAGCCAAGGACTGCAGCTGCACTTAAGGTGAATTGCTATCTTCATTCCCAGATCAGGAAAGCACATTGGCAGTGGGCAATGAGAAGCAAAAGGTTATTTTAGATGCTGCACACACAACACCTGATCTTTCCCTAGGGCTGTCAATCAGACATCTTCTCTAGCAATCAGTTCATGGTAAAGAACAAAATGTAACCTCTTACAGTTTTCAGCATTACTCTGTCAGACACAGGATTAAAACTAAGAAGGCATCTTCATTCAAAACCACCTTTTTCCGATCCTGACAATTTTCTGATAAATGTTTTTCTTTGAAAAGAAATTTCTCAAAACTATTCTTAGTCTCAGAAGGGTTTTCTGTGAAGGTTCTGGATACAATACCAAGTGGCTTCATATAAGTCACCTGAAGAGATATGAATGGAGAAAGGGGACTTTGGGAAAACATTACTGAATAACTTTTAGTACTATCTTTAGAACCATTTTTTTTTAAGTTTGTCTCTGCAGTCACCATCACTGTAAACTTTGGGACTGCAAGCTGTTTCCATCCTAAGCAGACATAATGCTCATAGATGTCTATGATTTTCAGACAGGCATATAAACATAGTTCACAAACAGGAACAGAACTGGAGTCTTAGATGTAGAGACCGCTATTGATCCTTGATTTAAAAGCAGGTAAGATTTTGGATTCTGCTCAGATGTTGCCTAGTACTTCAGAAAGGGAAACTGCATTTTATCTTGCTGTTATTACTTTCGACATCCGTGCTCCGTATTTTGAACCTACGTTTCTGATGAAGTTATAATAAACAATGCCATAGTGAGTTAGAAGAACTTACCTTGTGCAAAAGTTTGCACTGCTCTTCGTGCTGAGCATGCAAACTCCGCCACTGGAACCTCAGCCTCCCATTTAACCACTGAAGGTATCGAACATCGACTCCACCTTCTAGCCCATGTTCAGGTGCTTTTTCAGTTGTACCTTTCAGGCTGTTAGGCAGACCATCTTCACACTAAAAGCAGAAGAGAATACCAAAGTTGGCTTCAACACTTTCAAATTATTCAGTAGCAAAGAACATACAAGGCAAATAGGCCAAAGAGGAAAAAAATCCCCCAAAAAGGAAGTAATTTCCAGCAGTAAAGAGAAATTGTAATCATTTAGAATACAAGACTGTGAATAGCATAAACAAGTACTGAAGTCTAGAATAAATATCAGCTGCTCAGCTATGACATGGTGAGCTGTCTCCTCTCCCATCTTTCATTTTCCATACCCAGAAAGACACAGTGTTCTTGGGACAGCAAGCATGTTCTTTACCCAGATGAGGAAAATCACATTTTTACTAGATTTTAATAAGTCAAAAAACACAAAAACCAGATCTTGCTCTTCCAGTGTCTTTTCGAAGACCCTATTTTGTATATCAATGACTTACACAGGGACAAAGCTGTGGGCCTGTGCTTACCCAGCTATTTTCTTTTCTCCATCCAGCATTTCCCTTCTTGCAGGATAGAGGAAAAGAAACAATCATCCAGCTGACATTGGCCACGAGTCCACAGAGGCAATCCCAGCTACAGTTCCAACACCTATCTTGCTTTGTTTTGCCTTTCCCTAGAGTACTTCGGAAGGAAGGAGGGAGAAGCCAAGAGTGTCCTTTTCTTCATCTTGTCCCACCTTCCTTCTGCTGCAGGAAAATAAAACCACAACACCTTCATCTTCTAGATAAGATTTCTGCTTGGCCAATGGCATAAAGCAAGCAAGACATTTCTGTTGTATTTCTTTTCCAAGGAACATGGAGGGAATTGAACCTCCTCCAGCCTCTTGCACAAAGAGATCATTCACATTTACAAACAGATCTCTCTCTCCATTTTCAGCTGAGACTCCTGCCGATTGCAAATTAGAAAGGAAGACATAGGTTATTTTACTTCTGATGCCAGTAACAGCACTTAAGGCAAGGCTGAGCCGTCAACTTCATCCAATCTATAGGAAGTACATACAATAAACACACTCCATAATTCCAATTTTTTAAACACAGTATATCATAAGAAATAAACACAGAACTGCAGAGGCCTGGTTATTCAGGATGGGTGTTCAGCAGCTAAGAAAGTGTCTCCCAGTTGTTGGACTCTCAAGACATTTCTTTAAAGCAGAAATTTAAAAAGCTTATGTGAAACATCACTGTTTTCAAGAAAACACTTAAGCAGATATTTGGATCCATAGACCTTGATGGTATTTAAACATATGTGCTCCTCTGCTTCACAGACTTCCATGTTCAATAAAATCTTAGGAAGATTCAGTTGGCAGGCAAAGCTTTAATGTAATTCCAATTTAGATCCTTAAAATAAAAATGCAAACTGTAAAATGAAGATAATTTAATCTTGTCTTAAATGCAGATTTCAGCAGAAGTACACCTATAATCGTGATCAAATAACCCCTAACACTTGTTTTACCTGAAATACCACCTCAGCTGACAGAGCCTCTAATACAATGAGTGTTCATATTATTTATAAGCACAGAAGTGCTGTTCTGGTCACAAAAAAAAATGTACCAAGATTACAGGTTTTTTCCCTTTGCTCTGTGGCTCAGATAAATGCACACTATAAATCACAGGGGCAGGGGGTTGGTAAAGGGCTTTTCCTTTTAAAGGCACACATTCATCTTGTTTAAAAAAAAAAAGAAAAAGACAAGACAGTATCTCCTTTGTGCCAACTGCAATATCACTCTTTTTCCTCAGATGCCTTCAGCCCCGTGCCCCTAAATCAAAAGGCACTGTGTCCTAGGGTGCTGCAGTTCCAGCTAAGTACCTTCATGGTTCAGATGGTCTTGCCCCCCCCAGGGGGCATCAACCATAAACCATGGTTTATGGACTATGAAACCATACAGATATGATTACCGAGTTGTCCATAAACATGATGAGCCAAGCAACTGGATATTAGTCACTACTGCAGAGAAAACTCATGTGTAAACAACATTAAAACACTTCACGTAAGCAGCCAGAAAGCCACAAGGCCAAAGACAGACTTGGAATTTCCAGACTAAAATCTGTATTTTCCATAATTTACAGTTCAACTCCCAAGTTTCCTGGTTAGAAGTTTAAGAATGGCACAAATACTGCTCTCCTGGGGATTCATTTCAGGAAGGAATGGCATTAGACTCGATTGCTTTGGCAGTAAGTGACAAACACCATGCAGAGCTAATTTTATTGTAGCAACCTGCCTTATTAATATTAAAATAAGGAAGCCAGCCAATGCATTTTTAACAGGATCTTTCTATTATTTATTTCACAAACTGCACCAAAAAATTACTTTTGCTATGAAATACTTAGCCTGGTCTAAAGTAAACAATGTAAGAGAAAAAAAAAAAAAAAAAGTCTTGCATATTATACTGTAACCTCAATTTCTAGCTTCATCTTTACAATCTAAGACTATTTCCTGTTCTCCCAGAGCGAGAAAAATCACTAAAATACCAAACCAAGATAGAGCCTTTGCTTCAAATATGACTGAATTTATCTAATCTATGCAGCAATATGGGTACACACCTATATCCACTTCCGACGTACAGAAGTGCATATTTTTTAGTCAAATTCATAAAGAGAGCAGCCAAGGCAACTACCCAGAGCTCTCAACAGCCTCCCTGCACTTGGAACGCTCCACAGCAGCTCTGCAGAGATCATTTCGTAGCCACTTACCAGAAAAGCTTTTTGCTTGTAAGCTGTTTGTTGCAATTAACGTTTCTCTTTGATTGTGTTTCAGAGAAGGAAGGTGCATGGACTCCAACTACAGAATGGAGCCACGGGCTTGCAGAACAAAAGCCACACCAACATTGATGACCAGTATGAGTATCAATACCCACATTGCTGCGTCAGAGCCTTTTCCCATTATGCTGGTGATATCAGAGCTGGTTTTGTCCAACTGGATGATGTGGACTCGCCAGAGCACCTGTGATTAGTGTAACTTGAAGAGAACCTAGAATGAAGCACCTCAATTCCACTCACGCTGAAACTCACTCCACATCAGCTTTCCTGTCCTAAAAGCTCAAAGTACTGCTGTTAGAAGATCTTAATATTCATTTATTGGCAAGACTCAGAAAAGCAAGCACAAGCCTAATGAAGGTGACAAGCATATATTTACATGAACCCTGCCCAGACTTAGGTGGACCTTAAACCCAACTGTCCCATGGCAAAAGACATAGGCAAATACCCTGCTAAAGACTATGATAAATACATGTTCCAGGACACCACACATCACCATCCCAACTAAGGTAGCTCAAAACCTACCCCAATCTCCTAAATACATTGCTGGCTTAGTCAGAGCTAAACATAGTTTATACCCTAAAAGGATATATTTATAACTTTTGCAAGGCAGCCTCCAACACCACACGAGTTTTGCTCTAAACACTCCTCCCCAGGCTATTTCAAGTCCGATTTTTATGAAAACAGATGCCAGATCATTCTTAAAATGTGTGAATGGACTTGTAGTTAGACAATGCAGCAAGTGCAAAAAAAAGCCAACACAGTCCTTGTGGCAGAAGTGTTCTGAGCTGACGAGTCAGAGTCATGAAATACACTGAACTGAAAAAAGCCATCAGATATAAAAGTGCTTAGAGGAAAAGAATAAGGCGTGAGAGAAAGGAAGGTGTGAAAAAAAAAAAAATACATGGTGATACATCAATTTTCATTCACATTCCACACATCTGAGAAAACAACTTGCATGCAACGTGCTTAGAGAGAAATTAAAGATTAAGATGTTTCAACTTTTATAGCAGAAATAAAGCTCTTCTTTTTAGTTTGAAATACAAAGCAATCCCATGTTATTGGAAATCGGAGAGCAGGTCTAACAACAGTGGATGGAGATAAACAAGTCCTTCATCATATAAATAGTTTATCAAAGAACAACATAAACATCAATGTATTTGCAGGCATGCGAGAAGGAAGCATTTTTTGCACTACTTGCTTCATTTGAGAATTTTAGTGACCTGGCATGGGGTTAACATTGCTCTGTTCATATACTTTGAATTAAACTCCAAGAACTGCTTTAAAGCAAAGTTCCTTGCACATTCAGTGGAGATCTTACAATATGCCATAAGGAGTACTGCAAAGAAAACCCTCAGTTGTGCAACTTCATCACACTTCTACGCTTCCTGTTCTTTTCCAATTTATATAGGTGTCAATGCTTATAAATTCTTACCTTATTAAAGTTACTATGCCCTGTGCACACAATGGCAATGGAAAGGCCTACGCTGCCTGCATTGCTGTTAAATCAAGGCAATGGCAAGGCTGTGTCCCCAAGAGATGCTCTTCCCCGACTACAAGCTGCCACCTGTCGGTAAAGGACAGATCTCGGCTCATCCCGGCGAGCCGTAACATCCCCGGACATCTTCCAAACCCCTTCGAGGATCAGTTCTCTGCTTCCAAATTTGGACAGCAAGCAAACAGCTTGTTGCTCTTCCCACAGAGAAGCAGCCCTACTGGAACATGAACATCACGTTTAACCCACAGATAAATGCGTTAAGTCAAGTCCTTGACATTAATCCTTGAACAGAGCAAAATAAAGCAACCACCAGTTGAAACTTCCAATGCTGTGCTCCCAGACCACGGCTCGCTTGCACCCGAGTTAGTCTGGGTCTAGATAGACACTATTTACCCTCAGGGACTACTCAAATCTTAACTACACTAAGTTTTGGTATCACAAAAGTGGGGAGGAGCATATCTAGATCCCTTGCTGCAGGACTCGGGAAAGCAAAGCAATCACATAAATCAAGCCAATAACACGCTCCTGCAGCTTTTACTGAGTGCTCGTTCTGAATCACTCATAATTCAGACAATGGTTTTGATATGACATATGTTAAGCTGTGTAATTACAGATCTTTAAACAGAGCGTATTTTTTTTAATTAAACACCATATCCAGAAATAACATTATCAGACATGCTTTCTTAATTAATACAGCCATATATCTATCTGCAGGAGAAAATGTGAAAATTTCAATAGATGAATGTGAAAGGGACACTATTTTTATTAATAGCACCATCAACACCACCAATTGGAATTTCTCCTAGACAAGGTAAGATCCAGAATAGATGTATGCATAGAAAAATAGATGGTGCAAGAACCCACTTTCGCACAATGCACATACCAATTAAATATCCACATATTTATAAAGAATGTTTTCCACAAACATAAGTGCTCACAACATAGAAGTTACACTCATCGCATATTCAGCAATTAAAAAGAACTAATCCCCTGTGTTTCTGAAAGGCCTTTCAGCTTTTAAATTTCAATGCCTTTTGTAAAAATTACTACTCACAACAGCACTCCCAAGAGCCCACTCTTGGCAGAGTGAAAAAGAGAAGGTGCTGCGGGAAGACAGAAAATGTGAACACAGCTCCTACCCATTCCAGCCTTGTTCAAACAAGCCTGTCTGGCAGTAGCCACAGGCCTGAGGCACTAAAGCAAGTCAGTCCCTCAGCACATCCCTCCTCACTCATTCAGGAGGTTACCTTAGAGCTCTGCAATAGAGCAAAGACACTATGCCTTTGAAAGAGCACAGCAGAATTGCCTAATCTTTGGAGCTGCAAGGTTTTAAAATAACATTTAAATCCCAAAGCTCACTGCATCATGTATTCAGACGAAACAGGGAAACCAAATACACTAAAACAAACACGTGGCATGGTAGGTCTTAACTCCGAGCACTGCATTCTGCAGGGCCCAAGAAACGCAGTATCATAATGCCTTGCACTGTATTTCCTGTGCCTGCAGCTGCAGCCCTGCTTGCCCACGTCCATTTTGCTCCACTGGGGCAAGATGCTGGACAAGGAGTAACCAGCAAAGAAAGATGCAGCATGCAACATCAGCAGCAAATCTGGAGCAAGAGGCCAACAGGAAAAGAAACAGTACTGCCCTCACGGAGAAGAGAAGCAGAGCCCTGCCATGTGTAGAAGGCCTGCCATGCTATTCTTTTGTTCTCCTGAGGAAAAAGTGCTTTATTTCAAAGATCCTCAAGTGACAGCTAAACCCTAATCACTTAAAGTGGGACATCAAAAGCAGAGGATGTTCTCGTTTAAATCAAAACACCATAACCAGAAGGTACAAAAAGTACTGGCTGCTCCCTGACACTGGAGGGCAGGCGAGGCACTAAAACATCCTACAATCACTCGGATTCCCCAACAGCCAAGGAAGGAGCTCCCCCCACAGGATTTCAGCGAAGTACACAGTACCAGTAACGACCATGCTAAGCCTTCCTATTAGCACGCCAGTCCTCATCTTCCTCTCCTCACGTGAAAGCCCAGGTGACTCCAGTGCCTGTTGGTAGAGCCCCATCTAGAACACATCAGCTGTAACATCAGGTCCAGGAAATTTTGCATCTATGTGAAATTCAGCTATAACCGGGGGGGGGGGAAGGTGTTGGGGGGGGTGGACGAGGGAAGGGCACAAAAAACACTCTTGAAAGTGTATTTACTGTGTCAGGCAAAACTAAATGTTGTTAACCACACATTTTCCAGTGCACCACAGGAGATTGTTTTTTACTGGGAAAGGTTCCATGACAAGTCCGAAGCATGGAATTAAAAAGAAAAGAAACCCACAAAAGGTCAGAAGGAATAGCATGTACCTATGCATTACAGTACAACAGGGAGACAATTTCAGCTATCACCTGTAAGTTGTGCTTTAACACCAAAAAAAGTGCATTTCAAGAGTCCAAACTGAATTGTGCTCCAGCTCTTCTATGGCAAAAACATGTTTCTAATTTAATAATCTCTGACCACAAAATATGTTTAGGTCTACAAGCAGTATCAGTAAATAAAGACAAAAATTAACACTTCAGGGTTCAACAGTTACCTATTCAGGAAGTGATTTTTAAAAGTACAAAGAGCAGAAAAGTAAAAGTCAAGCATTTTTATGCCTTAGTTTCTGGTAGAAGCCTTTACAGGATGGGCAGAAATGCAATGAGAGTGCTGCAACAGACCTAACAGCCACACAGGAGCCCAGTGAGCTGCAGAGGTTCAACCCTGGTGCTACCCCAGCAGAGGTGGCATGGAGAGGAGTTCAGCACACACCAAGCACCTCAGTCTGCGTGGGCAAAGCAGCACTGCTCACTGGCAAAAATGAGGTGGAGGAAATTCTGCAGGAGAAACTTTACACATCCTGTGCCCCTTGTTTTGGGGACAGCTTTACTAAAAGTATACCTTAGCACCTACTCAATACAGCAACAATAGTGTCAAAAAAGGGGGCAAAAAGATAAATGGTGAGAGGTACTAGGAAGACAGGAGGACAAAGAGAAGTGTAAGCACAGGGAAGAAGGGAGGGAACTCAAAAAATGAAAGCTGACAGTCTAATACAGCCCATAAAGATCTGCAAAGCAATTACGCTTCTGCATCAGAATCAATAGGTTAATAAAATTCCTTCCTCCGCCCCCACTGGGATAGGTGGAGAAAAAAAAACCCACCAACAACAGAAAACAAACAGAAAAATTGTATTTACTGACACTAGTGTGAAAGGTTTCCCAGTTTTCTGCTGAGGGGAACATCAAGCTTGGCTGCTACATTAACATTTTTCTTTAATAACATGGTTTATGGAACAGCAGTGACAGTCAAGATTTCTATAAGAAAAAGGCATTTTAACAACAAGGTTAGACCAAGCAGAAGCATTACACTATACTGGAACTAGCCATTGAGCCAAAGTAGGTAGTGACAAACAAATGATTAATCAAATTGCAGACCTAAGAGTCAGGAGGCATGCTGAGTTTCATTTTTCCCCACCAGAAGTAATTAAACTGAGTTCACTTTGGCATGCTAGACAGACACGCATGAATTCCAACTATAATAGCCATAATAGCCCTATTTGTTGATTACTATAAATTCACAAAAAGGGGAGGGGCATCCAATTTCACTTAGAGGTCAAGCAGCAGAACAGATGGAATTAGTGGAACCAAGAACCAGTGTTTGTACAACATATCCTGCTGATAATAAGGGATATAACACCACTACCCCCACCTAAAAATACTCAACAGCCTCCACACATAATTAAATTATGGAGCATACAGAGATTAATTTCAGCTGTAGAGATAATACCAGTACAGGCAGTTTTCCTCCCTGGAAACAGAAAGAATACATGCTTACAGAGTACTGCTATTATCTGCACAAGCCATCATAGATTTGGAGAAAGCTGTGATGATCTCACTAAAATTTAAGAGAGGGGGAATAAAAATGTAGTCAAATACTGAATGTGCTAAAAAGACAAGTTTATATCAAACAATTATCTGCTTCTCAGAGAGAGAGAATATAAGAACTCCTCAGGTCTGCCTTACAGGTCCAGCAAATGACAGCATTTCACCTACAGGTTTTCAGATGTGTTTTGAACTCCAGGATTTTCATGTGTAAATAGGAATCAATGAACAGCACTCAAGAATAATCTGCCTGTACATGATCACCAAAGCAACAAAAGATGTTGAGACTGCCAACATGGCAGTGCGCATTTGAGACGGAAATCCACAAGCAGTGTAAAAAGCATTTGAAGACAACAGCCATCACTTAATCACCCAGTGCTTTAAAGCAATAACAACAGGTGAGAATTCCCAAGCAGACACTTCAGTAAATCGATGTGAACCTCCAATTCAGACTGTACTTAAGCCTTTATAGATTTAACAGAATTAGTGATTACTTTTTTTTAAAGAGTCGACCAATGCAAGTTTTGAACTCCCACTTACTGCTTCTGGAGTCATCAACCTGCTGACACATCAGCACAATAAATTCAGAGAACAGATTTACACTATAGCAGCCAGCTGTGAGAGTTTGACACATACTATCAATCCCCTCCTCCCTCTCCTGTTCCTCCTGCACATCAACACAGGTTCCAGTCTGTCCTTTAAACTGCCTCCCCCCTCAGTTTGTAAACCTCATACACTGGAAGAGTGCCATGAATGGAAGACTGGAGAGGGCAGCAGCTCCCTGAATCCTGCTCACTGGGCAGCCCTGCAGCAGGCCCGCAGTACTGGCTCAGGAGGTACTGCAGCATTGCCCTTCTGAAAAAAATGAGCCCCATGAGACAAGATGCCCTGAAGGATTTTCTTACCTAATATACAGGAGCGTTCAACCCATATAATCATCCTAGGCAACTAACCATACCTGTCCTTACCAACAACTACCTCAAGACTATTATTTTTTAATTACATTAGCTACATTAAGCACTACCTCCTACCATCTTAACCCTTTCATCAGGCTTTCACCACTGTCTAGTTTATAATTTTAGGAATCACTTAAATTTGATTCTGCAGATGTAAGTGCATGTAAAAGTAAGTTTGTGGAAGCCTTCCCCAGCTCAGGATCTCAAGATTATGAATTCCATACAGCAGCTGAGCTCCATGTCCATCATGTGTCATGAATACTCTTGTCCCTCTATAAATAACCAGCCTGAGACCCTTTAGAGCTCATGGAAGTGTTCAATTTGCAGGGGAAGAAAACTGCGTTGCTAAGGAACAGCAAAGAAAAAAAAAGGCCAAAGTAGTAATCTGAAATGAAATTAAAGGAATTAATTTAATGGGCCCTTGATATGTTGGGTGTTTGGCACACTATCAGCAATTTAGCAGGCTATAGAGGCTTTGTTTCAAACTTAGGCTGAAAGAATAGTCAGAACATGACTGCACCCTTAATTTAGGGGTTAGCTGCATTCTCTCTCATTCATACAACAGACCCTGTCAGCTTTTGTGGATTTCAGATGAAATTTTAAAAGTAAACCACATGAATATCAGTTTGAACTACAGCTATGACTATAGTTCTTAACACTCCATTCTTTTAGATGAAGACAAAAGGTGAGGATTTTCTTCACATTTTTCTCACTAGTAGACCAAGAGATGTGCTTTGCCAGTAAGTACTGGCTTTCATGATTTGCTGATTTTGGCAGAGATCTCAGCAATGCACAGAACCAAATACTATTCCATGGATTTTTGTTTTACAGTATTTTCATTTCAGGAAAATGCTTTCAATTGTTTATAATCACTTAAAAAAAAGACTAGTTGTGGTGGAAGATTTCTAAAGCTCTTTCTCCAATGAGAATTTCAGTTGTTTAAAAGAGCATTTCCTTTTCTTCTTGAGACAGATGTGTCTCCAGATGTTTTTCTTGTTTTACCTTTTTCCTTCAGTTTACTCAAACAGAAGAGTTACAACAGCGTTACAAGACACTACATCTCTGGCATATTTAGCAATGCCTTTACAATTTGTTACATGTTTTCCAACACTTCAGTTTAAGTATCACAAATGCCTGGTATTTAACATTCCCAGAGTCAAAATTCCAGTACTTCAATTGTTCAAGTTGTATTTTAACTCACAAAATGCCAAGCATCAAATTGACAACTTCACCTTCTTCCTTTCTCACTATGGTTTTAGGGACTATATTGTTGAACAGTCTGATGAGTAGACTTTGCCACATGAAGGTTTCCAATTAAATAGCTACGAAATAACAACTACAAAACTATCACACTTTTATGCAACAAACAACAGGTAAACCACTTCATGAGTGGTTTACAAGGAACCAACTTACCAAAATGAGCTGACCCACCTATCTTCTCCTTTGCACCCACCATTACCTCCTTATGTCCTTAACTGTGCATTCTTAGATCTTAATTTGGTTGGGTCTTACCAGTTGAATGTATTAGTTTTATAATGCCTAGTTGATTTAATAAAAGATTCTCCCTCAAAATTCTGTTTGTTTTACCGTTGTGATGTAGAATCACAAAACATACTAGTCACACTGTAACTACTTTTTTTCTAAAAAAAAATTTTAGCTGTTATTCTAAAGCTTGGGCTTATTAGATCCTGCTGTAACTATCTTTTTTTTTTCATGTGTATCTAATTTTATTGGAGCATGAAAATGTGCAAGATGAACACCATACAAGAAATGTTGACATTAATACAATGAGCTTTACATATATATGCTAATTGCAACTCCCAGTCTATACTATTTTTGTGTCACCTATTGAAAAAATTTTCCAGACCCGTAAACCTTTCCAAACACTGTTTCAGACAGTTATTGGATAAAAACATGAACTCTGTATTCCATGCTTTTTGACAAATACAGGTAGAGCAGGTTAGAATTGTGGTGAAAGGCACAGCAATAAACTTCTCAGTGTGCCTCTGCATGGTCATAACAGATAACATTGTGTTACCATAGTTCTTTCATCTCTTTTTGGAAATGCAAAACTTAAGACCTTCAGAGAAAATAACATAGGCGCTGCCCCATTTCCTGAACTCATGTCGCCGCTACGCTTCACTCATCACTCTTTTGTAATAGAAATTAAGGACACACAAAACAAACTGCTACAATACAAGAAAAACAAGAAAAAGGTTAACAGAAGTTTAAAGTAAAAGTTCTCCAGACATGTTTTTCCTAAAGCCTGAAAGTGCCGTTCACATCACCAGAGGGCACCAGAACTCACACCCAGTGCACCAAGCACAGGCTCTTGTGTTCTGCTCCCTCTTCCGTGCAGCAGTCAATTGTACTGTAGCAAGAGTGGTCCATTTTCCCAAAATACTGTTGTTAACGTTGCTATAAAGGTGACTCATCCCTTTCAAATTGTTTTCTATTTGAACAAGTGTTTTCCTTCTGAAGATACTCTATCTACATCACAGTGTTCCAAACTCTCCCTTTCCTGCTTTGCTGTCCTCTAAAAAGATTCTAGAAAACCAGGCAGCCTACCATCTAGGGACTGTAGAACCACTCATGCTACAGCCTGGAAGCACAAAACTTGAAAGCACAGAGAAGGAAGACATTCACTTATTTGCACTTCTCCACACTGGTCTCACCTATACAGGAAATAAAAATCAGGGAGTTCCAATAGGGGTGGGAGTTTGAGAAAGAGAAGGAAGACACATCACCTGCAGAGTTTAGAGAAGGGAAAGAAAACAGGTTCCAGATACTGGCCCCTTTTAAGTTTTTTTTTTAAGCTGGAGTAAAGCATTTATTTGTAAAGGTACAAAGTCACCACACATTACACACTAATGATAACATGGCTGCTGTCACCGAACATTACTTATGGACAGATGAGACAGAAAGACATGAACATGCTCACCGTGCACACAGAGGTTTCATCTCCAGTCTTTACTCTGTTCCGAGCCAAAAGCTGTTCCAAGAGGCTTATTCTGTGCAGCAGCCAGGAAAATGCCAGCAGCAGCTCCCGACTACCCGCTGAGCCATCGGAGGGGAGCCGATAGAGTTCTGGCCTGTCATAGCCATAGTACCACAACGCTGCCTTTACAAACCTAATTTGGTTATCTGAAAAGAAGAAAACAATTGAGAATAACATACTGCACTACTAGTGCATTTATGCTTCAGTTCCAGAAACTGCTGCCTCCTCTGAGAGCGAGATTTTTAATCAAGCCTAAGATTTGTGTAAGACAGTGGAGACTACAGCCTTTCTCTACAACCGATAGATGACACAAGTGTAACGGGTAAAAGCTTTCCTTATGCTGCCCCATTCTCATCTATGGAACTACTACTAAGGGAAAAGAAGAAATTCAAAGTTGAGATCAAGGCCAGTAATGGCCTCTTGGAGATTAACAAAGGCAAAAAAGGTAAATAGCCATCCCCACTATAACAGGACTCCAATTCACCTATTCATTTTTTATGAGCCACCAAGCATGCTATGAATTAATAAATACTGAGTCACTTTACTCCTGAATGAAACTGGAATTTAGAGATAGAAGTTTCACAGCCTACTGCAAATCTCTGAGCACCAGTGAGCAGACAGAGATAATGCAGCATACCACATGGACTGTTTAATTCTCGGGAACGCTCTGATCTATATTCCTTCACACCAGCAAATGTTACCTGACAGCTACACGACAGGCACTACAGAACTGTAAAATACTGAGGAAACAGAGAGAAAACTTATTTTAAAAGGTTCTGACCAGTAAGCCTCAGCTCTGTACTACGTCAAAACTACGAGAACATAATTAAGGGGCACAATGATAAACAATACGCACTGGGGAAGAACTAACACTTGTAAAAGGAAGTCCTGCTCAAAAAGCTACTGAAGTTCTCCAAAGGCAACAACAAGCAAGTGATTAAGGAAGAGTCAATCAATGCAGGACATTTAGACTTCCCAATGGGATTTAACTAGCACAAAGAAACTAAGCCACTACAGTGGAGGGACAGGGAAGACCCTTCAATCAATGACAAGTGCCTAGCAGACAAGAACCAGAGGGTGGGAACAAATGTTGGTTTCAGATGAGGGCTCTGTGCTAAACAGTTGCTGTTCAACCAAGTCAAAATGACACACAGACAACGTGATAGTGACAGAAAATTTGGTGCTGATGTGATATTACTCAGTAGTAAGGAATGCAGGCAGACCATGAAGGATTGTAGAACCTAATGAGCCCAAGCTTTAGAATGACAGATAAATTTCTTCTTAGAAAAAAAGGGAAAAATGATACACATGAGAAAAAAACAATCCTAACTGTACTGACATAGCAAGGGGCTTGGAGCTGACCATTGGACTCAGGAACACAATCTTAGATGATAAAGGTTTTTCATGACTATCATCCAAAACCAAACGGAATGTAAGAAACCTAGAAAGGAAACTAAACAGAACACAGGGAATAACACTATATTGTTGTCTATACCTACCGTGACCCCACATCTCAAGTTCACAGTGTAACTTTACTTCTTAAGTCACAAAAAACAAAGAGAAGATGAGTACGATCACAAGTGCAGAACAGCTTCATTGTAAGAACTGATGACATAGGCCAAGAAGATGACTAAGAATGGATATAACAAAATGGTAAGTACTGTGGAACAAGTGAATAGGGAATAATCTGTTTGCACAACATTCAATAAAAGAACTGTAAGTCACCAAACAAAGCTAGCAAGTGTGTGAATAAAAACAAGTTAAAGAGATGTTCTCCACACATACAGCAAAGCCCTGACATTTCTGGCCATGAGACGCTACGGATACTGAGAGTTATACAAGCTCACAGAGGAAGTGTATTGACAGAACAGGATTTTATGGAAGCTTACAAAATACAAAGACAACCTTTCTGGTTTAGGACATCTGAGATGTAAATTACTGGAGGTTGAAAGAATACTCCTCTGAAAGAATCCTTCCATATTTGCTCTTTCCCCTGGGCATCCACTTCTGACGGCTGGAACAGCTGGATGAAGCTAGAGCAACCTTCAATTTGATCCAGTTTAGGCATTCTTACAAAGTAAGGAAGAAAGCTGCTCCTCTTTTCCAGTGTAATGCTTCAGTATCTCTGTAGGGTTTCATAAAAAAGGTACAGTAACAGACACAAAAATAACAGTAAGAACAAACCTTGTAGAATCAGGGCTTGTCACTGTTGTCCTTAATTAACATACCAACCAAGTCATCAAATTACATACTCATTTGTCTGCTCTTTGCCACTCGTGGCAAAAACATCCCTTAGCACTGACACATATCGTAATCTTTCTTTGTCTGTCATCAACTGCTGAAGCTCAAAAACCAAATAATGACCAACTCCAAAACAAAAACAAACAAACAAAAAAAAAACACCCAAGAAAAAAATCCTGTTGCTGTCAAAAGGAATTTTTTAATTACAAGAAGCTCTTACAGTGACAAGTGGTTGATTTAAGTTGATCTGCAAAATGCTAAAGGAGTCTTATTCACCAAAAGTAACATAAAGCCAAGACACAGGGAAGAGCTATAAACTGACCTATGCTAATAATCCTATAGCAGCAGCTCTGCTGAGGCTGGAAGGAGCTGGTAGTCATAAAGTGCCACCAAGCCCTTCGCACCCTGACAAACCAGAGGAAGGTATATCATTTGCACTGTTTGACCAACTTTAGGATTTAGAGAAAAAGAATGCAAATCCCTAAGGAGATGCCTACTTGCAGAGTGCTCTTCACTCCAAATACACAGCTGAAACTGTTATACAGATTATTATACATGTTCAGCAGTAGAAGTGGAAATACATGATTGGCCATGTGAAAGCTACAAATGAATTCCTGACAAAGACCTTAGCCACGACTGAAGAACAATAAACAAGATCAGGAGTGGGATTAAGCAGGTAACTTGATGGTGCAGTTACTAATTTTTTGCAGGAATAGTGTTTTGCATAGCAGAGCTTCTGCAGAGATGCATGACAGTTGGAAAATTGGGTTTAAACCTAGCCTGTTTCTGCATTACAGACACAAAAAGGAAACCCAAACACCCGAATCACTTTGCTTGTTCTTTCTGTATAACCTGTGAGTGTAAAAACAAGCAGCTTCCCTTCACGATGTCAGGGTGGCAGAAATGCCTGTGGTTTGCTAAAATCTTGCTATGCAATACAATCCTTTAAGAACAGGGGGAATCACTCAGATATTATTTTGATCCCTCTTGAATATTCTCACATGAGCTAGGTTTTCATGTTGCCCTTTCCTTTTCTTCGTGCATTTGTCAAAAAAGGAACCGCCGTAACAGGTAAAGGGAGAAATACTCCAAAAGGAAGGAAGATGAGCACATACTTTCCTCCTTTTTCAAAACAAACCAGCATCACATACTGCCATCTGCAGTTCAAGAAGCTCCCCAAGAAATCACCTATCACAGAAAAGGAACAGAGCAAGCCAGGTACATTCCTCTGCTCTGATATACCACTCAGGACCAGATCCACGAAGGCAATTTGCCACCTGAATTACTGCATTGCTTTGGTCCTTTATCTCCCCTTTTTCATCTCTCCCTCTCATGAAGGGCTGTGATTAGTGCCAGTATGAGGCAGGAATTGTGGGCAAGTGGTGAAAGCACGGGTCTGGAACTGGGGCTCAAAGAGCCTTTCCATAACATTATAGAAATCACTTTCCCCATCTCTAAAGCGCTCAGATAAATGGCAGCAGAGGCTGTACAAGTGCCAAGATGGACTCCTCCATAATGTGCAGCCAAGAGAGGAAAAAAACTCCCATCACTCACACAGCAGATAACACCAGTCACTCAAACATCTCCCCTTTGACAACATGTTCTTATGGCATTCCATTAGGATTGGGCAATTTATAGAGAAAGAACCACACAGTCCTTCCAACTGAACCCTTTCTGCATGCATATTATTTATTATATTCAGCAAGTAAGACCAAGCTGTGGATGAACCTCAATGTTCAGCCCTCTTAAGACTATACTCAAGCTGTGCTGTTCTGCTTTACGAATCCTGCAGAATATTTTCAGTGAATTACAGCATAATATTCAAATAAGGGTTATGCATTATCCTGGCAGGCTAAAGTGGAAAGGAACTAAATCAAGTACAAGAACACACAAATACATTACTTCATGCACTCAGGCAAGAAACATCTGCATAGGTAGTGGTATGATGGGAAACTACTGCTGCAGAAAAACATTTTCTGCTTCATTTGTCAAACACACATAAATACATTGCAGCTCTAGACCTCTTTCCCATACTATAAAAACTGAATGGCACCTCCAGAAAAGAAACACTTCCTCCAACTATCTAAGTGCATATATAGCACTGCTACCTGCTGTGGCTGTCAGGTTGTTAACCAACACCATCAGCTCTCAGCCTCTGTGAAGACTGAGCAGCAAGAAACAACTCATCATGACTTCATCAGTAAGGTTATGCCCAGAGTACTATTACACAGCTTACTTGGACTTGTACTCCTCTGATGAGAGACCGATTGTTCTAACACGTTTAAGGGGCTGGAGTGTATTAACAGCTTCCCACCAAAGTTTACAATAAATGCTTTTCACTGTGTGAAGAAAAATTCTTCCAAAAAAGAAAACAAGAGCCATTTGCAGAATTTTATAACCACTGACTGGGGCCTTCTGGGGTTTTTTTGCAAGAATAATTCATACATTTTAAAACATCACTGTGTGGTTTTGGTTTCTGGCTTTAGTTTTTTGGGGTTTTTCTACATGTGATTTTTCAAAGAGTTTATTTTCTCCTAGCTAGGCAATAAAATACATCAATCATTTAAAAACATGGTGCAGAAAGTTTTTCTGAACAATATGACAATCATAAGAAGGGAATGACTAGCAGCTGTTGTAGTCGAAGTAAATTTTAATCTCCTTTAAAATTCACCTACATGAAAAGATCAGCTCAAAAACTGACTAATGAAAACTCCTAACTCAAAACAGAAACACACACTGGGGTGCAACTTCAAAAGTCACTTGATAACAAGGACTTCCCAGATCAAGGAAAAATTTTCTGCAAAAATCTGTCCTTTTCTATGGGCAAAATCTGCAAGAGCATTCTGTCCTTGCCACGCGCTGCTTGCATATAGCACCTTGCAACTGCAAAGGGCCCAGCACCTGGCATGCAAACCTTGAAATGTAGGTCTCACTTTACAGAGTAGGAAGAACCACCACTGCGATTACAACACCACATGTAGCCTACAGGCCAAAGGTCAGTGTTTCCTCTAGAAAAAGGAAGGGTACAACTCCATTTAAGTATGGCTTCTCTTTTCCAGAAAGCTGTTCCTATGCACATAGTAACCCTTATACTGAAGGAGTCTTCACAGTCTTCCTCTGGGATCTTGCAACTGCTGCTCTCTTTGTTTTAATTAAATTGTACAAAAACAGCAAAGAAAGGAAAGCCTGATCCATGGACTAAAGCACTAGGCTTGGATTAGGGGAATTCATTTCAATTCTTTGTCGTGCAACAGGATCCCATAACAAACCAGATAAAGTTATTTAGTCCCTATGCCCAAGGCTCCACTTCATCTGCATGAAATAAACATGTGAAAGACCACAAGTGTTCCAGAGCAGGGACAGAGAAGAAAAGCAGTAAAATACTGATCGTGTTCACAGCAGACAACTCATTCACTTGGCCAAGCAAAGGTAATTAGTGTAATCTGAAAAACAGTATGGCTCTCCAACCTGAATTTCAGCTTTAATCACCATGTTGTGACTAAAGAAGTTTCTTAAAAATCAGCTCAGCAGTTCTGAGCAGAACCACAAATTCCTACCTTGCAATCTACCATCAGAAGCTGCATTTGCTCTCTCTAGAGTCAGCAACCTGCCACATGCACGTGGAAATCCTGTCTCCAAATGCGACAAGCAATTAACATGGGAGCAGCCAGGATTCAGCAAGGTTGCACTTGTGCAGGACCACTCTACAAAGCTGTAAGAGACAGCCAACAGACTTACCATACACAGCAGATTGTGTACAAGTAGAAAAGCAAAAACAGCCAAATGAAAAATAGCAGTCCTGTGAGTAACACTGAACTATGCTGATTTCCTACTGAGCTACCAGCAAAACTATGCTGGTTTTGCTCCACACTCCACAATGCTTAGCCTTTTTTAACTCTGCTTACAGAGCCATCAGATTCCGAGCTCTTCAGGGGCTTAAACAATGTTGTTCAGGTTTCTTTGCTTTCAAGGGCAAAAGTGGATTTTAAGTGGTTTTGGTCTGAGGAGACCTTTATCCATCACAGAGAATTCCATTCTCAAAACTTCCTCTGACAAAGAAAGAGCTCTAGATAGGCATCTTTCAAGAGAGATGTCTGAAGAATATTGTAGTTGGAATAGCATACATTTAAACAAATAGTGCTCTGTCATTGTGAGAAGCCAGCCTGTATTCAGCTTCCCTCTGGAGCAGTGGCCTTGTCCATAGAGATATCCACAGTCTCTCTAAAATAATCACACACTTTACTTTTTGTTTTGCCTATAACTTCAATCCAAAACACTGCCTTTATCGTAGAATAGTTTAGATTGGAAAGGTTCTTAAAGATCTTCTAGTTCCATCCCCCTTCCATGGGCAGAGACACTTTCCACTAGACCAGGTTGCTCCAAGCCCCGTCCAACCTGGCCTTGAACACTGCCAGGGATGGGGCAGCCACAGCTTCTCTGGGCAACCTGTGCCAGTGTCTCACCATCCTCACAGTAAAGAATTTCTTCCTAATATCTAATCTAAATCTACCCTCTTTCAGTTTAAAGACGTTCCCCCTTGTCTTATCCCTACAGGCCCTTGTAAAAAGTCCCTCTCCAGCTTTCTTGTAGGCCCCCTTTACGTACTGGAAGCTGCTCTAAGGTCTCCCCAGAACGTTCTCGAGAGCCCCAACTCTCTCAGCCTGTCTTCATAGAAGAGGTGCTCCAGTCCTCAGAGCATCTTCATGGCCCTCCTCTGTACTCACTCCAACAGGTCCACCTCCTTCTTATGTATACGGTTCATATGCTGTAATTCACAGTTTTGGCAGCAGGGGATCAGCTCCAATCCCCACCTTCCCACCCTCCTCTAAGTTTAACAGGGCGTGATGCAGGCAGCTCGGGTCCCCAGGCATGTATAAGCTCTTAACTGAAGCAATCCCAGGGATTAACCCCTGGGGCAACAGTGGGGGAGAAGCGGTTCTGCCATTTGAGAGATATGCTATAATTCACAGCCCTGACATAGGACCTTGACAGAAAATTAACCACAGAAATCATGCATCATATGTGGAATGGGGAAAAGAAGGAATCAAATGAAAAACAGATCAATTTCTGTAATTATCTCTGCAGATACCGAGAATGCATAAGATCATTACAGAGATTTACTCGCAATCAAGTGCTAAAGGGAAACGAGCTTCTAGCAGACACAAGGACATTCCAGTTTCATGGACAAAGCAAGCCAAAGAGACACAAACCTGCCTGCACAGCTGTTATGCAATAGTAAGTTGGTGGCACAGGTCTTCAAAATGGACCATTCCTGACAGGAAGCAAGGGGCCAAAAAAAAAGTGCTACAAAACCAGCCCCAGTACTTCCCTGGGACAGAGGGAAAGCACAGCCAGCCAGACTGACTAGGTTACCTATGGCATCAGACTCTGTCCACTTGCGTCCATGGATTTGTTTCAGAAGAGCATAGAGCAGCCTCCAGAAATCCAAGCTCTGCAAAAGAGAGGAGTGGGGGAAGATGAGCAGGCAAAATATCTGCCATATATTTAGTCTTAATTAGGCAATTAAACCCATATCTGAGCAGCAGCAGTTAATCAGAAGAGCACACCTGCATCCTGCCAACACTGTTGGATGAGGCAGGTTCACATATTAGCTGTCTTATGAACACAACCTACAGTGAGGTGCACTCAGAAAGAGATGGGCTACTAATGCCCACTGTACAGCAAGACTCAGCACTTCTGCTGTGAGGCACATGCATGCAGGAGCACGGCTTCCAAAGTTTCTGCTCTGATATAGCCACATATGGCACAATTTGTCCATAGTCAAACTAGCACTCGAAGACACTGTAAAGATCTGACCATGACAGCATCAAAAACTCACAAACAAGAGGCAGCACACAAGGAGTTGGAACTGGAAATCACTTTTTGGCCACACAAGGGCAGCACACTGACAGACTGAAACAGTGATTCTTACAGTTGGAATTTCAGTCAACACTCGTAAAATGCTTAAAATAGATAATTGAGCAAGGAAAGCATTCTGTGTGCAAGCTGGAGGCCCTGCGAGCATCACCCTGTAAAGCCCTGAAGCAAAGCGCCAAGCTGGCGTACAGTAAAGGGAAGCAAGCCTGAGGTGACGCTAGGACAGTGCTGCAGACCGCGGTGAAACACCAAGCTTTAAGTTAAAGCCACAGTGCGATAAAGCCGTTTCAGGCGCAGGGAGTTTGCGGACAGTCACACAGCGGCTGGGGCCCACACCGAGGTGTTTCACCCCGCAGCCCCCGGCTCCGGGCTCAGTCCCACTCGGGTGTCGCCGTCCCTCCCACCCGGGACCGGGCCCCGCACGGGGACCCCTGCCCAGCCACGGAGCCGTCCCCGCACCCGGGGCGGCTGCCCCGGGCCCTGTGCCCGTCCCCGAGGGCGCAGAAGGGGGGCGGTCGCTAGGCAACAGCGGCGGCCGCCGGCGAAGGGTGCCCCGGGGCAGCCCGCGCTCACCGCCTGCGGCCGGTCGAACCTGGCGCAGCGCAGGGTGTCGGGGGCGGGCCGTGCGCGGGGCGGCAGAGCCCGGCACAGCGCCCCGACGGCACCGGACAGCGACCGGCCCCGCCGCTGCTGCTGCTGCTGCTGCTGCTGCTGCTGCCGCTGCTGCTGCTGCTGCTGCTGCCGCCGCCGCATCGCACCACACCGCCCGCCGCCGCTTCCCGCCCGCTGCCACGGCGCGACGGACGCGTGCGCAGGGCGGCGGAGCGGCTCTTTCCCTCCGCCGCTCCCGCCTTCGGCTGAGCCCGCCCGCTGCGGCATCCCCTGGCGGCTGGGCGGAAGCACTGCACCGCCGGCCGCTGCGCCGCGTGGGGGCGACATGCGCGGGGCGCACCGCGAACAGGCCGCTGCTGCCCGCGCCCGGCCTCGCCGCGGGGCTCCCGGGGTTAGCGCTCCCAAACCCGCTCCTGCCTCCCCGGGAAGTGACCCGCAGCCGAGAGGGAAGTGCCCAGGCGAGGCAGGCTCACCCCGAGCCACGGCCGCATGTCTCCCCCAGTCAAACACCCCCGAGTGAGCCCTGCAAGCTTCCTCTCCCTTCCTGACCGAAAGAGTCTTTGCAAAACGCCACTCGTTTCTCTAAACATACAACTCTGATGCTGTCAGACCGAGAAATAGTTTCCCGGCCGATGGGAGAGCGCGCGGTTTGGCAGCAGGGGATCGGCTCCGACCCCTGGCTTCCCACCTTCCTCTCAGTTCAATGAGGCGTGATGCAGGCAGCTCGGGTCCGCAGGCATGTATAAACTCTTAACTGAAGCAATCCCACGGATTAACCCCAGGGAGGACAGCAGGAGAAGTGGTTCTGCCGCCTGGGAGATAGCCTGAGCCACTGAGATCGAAAGTCCACCTTTTGGCCAGGGTTTACATGGCCAAAACCCGGCGCTGGATGGATTCCTGCTGTGGGCCTTACACAGGGACCACCGCCAGAGCGTGACAGGGATTCTGGTCTGCTCCACTCATACAGTGGGGACCCTGCCTGTGCCTGTGCATAAGACCTGCTAGAAACCCCCACTGGTGGTTTCTTGATCAAGTACCCAGGTCATAACCCATTTAATGTGCTATTCATGGATATAGCGTGATGCTTTTCCTTTTTCCAATATCTGAACACCATGAAACAACCTGTGAAATTCCTTCCAGCTACGGAACAGCCTCTTGCAGCCAAACGGCTGCTTGCAATGAGGAGAGAAATCACACAGGTCCAACAAGACCTTCAGCTAACGTGAACTGCGTATGCACTCTTTCCCTCTGGTTGCTGCCTCTCCCACCCCTGTGTCAGGGAGCGCAGCCCCTTTTCCGACGCCGAGTGCTGCACTAGTCCTCTCCCAGTCCCATGGATCCAGGCTGCTGCGCCAGCCAGCCCTGCAAGGACCCCTGGGTGTGACATATCCAGCCTTAAGGATTTTAAAATATCTTCTCTAGCAGCTGTTGTCTCACATCCTCCCATGTTCCTAATGGCCTGGAAAGCATTTTCCTTATTCCTCATCCAGCTCTAGCTCAGCAATCTCTATCCGCTTCTTTGCTCTCTTTCCTAACAGGTTTGGCATCTCCATATGGTTCCTTGCCTTTGGTTCCCAACAGCCCATAAAGTCCTTTTTTTTACTTCCTAGAGCCTTATCGGACCTGGATAATCCTCTGCTGTCTTTGGCAACCTTCTCAGCTTTCCATACCTTGCTGCTATCGGGTGCTGTCTCGTCCCTCCATGACACATTGCTTGTCTATTTTCCCATCCCCACTGCAGTCTCTGGGCAGGAGGACCTTCAGCTGGAACCAATTTCCTGTGTTTTCTTGACCATTTCATAAACCCTGCTCAAAGACATCCCTATCCCCACACACATTCCTCTGTCTAGGCCTTTCCTCCCTGGGGCAGCTGCCTGCTTTGCCGCTGCCTAGACAAGGACTCTCCTGCAGCACCCAGTTTCACGCACCAGTGGGTGGTTCTGCCCACCAGCCCTTTCTGGGTTCCTGTTGCCCAGTCTCCTGGCCAGCGAGCATCGTCACCCGGCACAGGAGCAGCAGCTGGGAGGCACACCATCCTGGCACACCGACAGCCCCCATGCGGCTCTCCATCCCGCTCGCCAGACCAGCCTCACGGCACCCCAAAGCCAGACTGGCCATCTTCCTGGCCCTCAGCCCCCAGTCCTCGGCCCCACAGCTCCCTCGGCACGCAGCACCGTGGGCGCAGCTGACACCAGACGCCTGGCGCTGCAGAGGGTTGGCGCCTGGCCACAGGCAAGTTGGACGCCAGGCAGCAAATCCCAGCCTCTCCAGCGCAGCATGGTGCGGCGCGGCGAGGGCTCAGTCCCAGCACACGAGGCCCCACTTATCTGCTCTGCCGGCTGCCTGGGCGGTTTTCCCAGGATGGGAGAAACCGATGGGAAGGCAATGGTTTCCTGTTGTAGAGATTGACCTTGTGCTGTGGACAAGACGAAGGAGGTGACAGTGTGACAGCACACAGCATGCTGTCCCAGCAGAGATGGCAATGCCATCCCACTGGCAGCAGAGCCTCTGCCCCATTGCATCCACAGCACCCTCACCTCATCTGTCCTGAGCCCTGGTCCTGCAGGGACTGACAGATGCAAACAAGCAATTACTGAATGACATCAGCACACCGCTCTGATGTCGCTTTGCACACATGTGAGTTTACAGGAGACTGGTGAAAGCCTCCAGGACCCTCTCTATGGCAGGGGAAGCAGGACGGAGCTGGCTCACTGGCTCGACCTGCCCAGCCGCTCCTCTGGGTCCCTCAGCTCTGCCCCAGCACTGGGGCAGTTTCGGGAGGAGACAAGCTGTGGGTTGCCCCAGTAGCGAGCACAGCGGTGGGGACCATAAAGGGAAACTCTGGGCACATTCTGAGAAGCCAGGGATGCTCCTGCTGGGAAGAGGTCACCAGGCTTTGCCCTCTCTCAGTTCCTGGGGCTCGTGTGACGGTGAGCAGCCATGGAGCCGACCGTTTTCAGCGCGATGTGTCAGCTGGGGTCATTTCCGCCCCGGGTGACTCAGCCGGGGCTGAGGATGCTGTTTGCGCCCGTGCCATGGCAACCCGCCGCCGCAGACAGCCCCACTGTTTGTGGCCGTTGCCAGAGATGACGGTGGCCTCCCGTTGCCTCATGCAGATTGTATGTGATAGCGGCGATCTCTGCTTGCTCCGGCAGCAGCACAGCTTCCTGATGTCACCTTGGCCCAGCCCTGCCAAGCGGAAGGTGTGAGCTCTCCTCCCCGGAAAACAAACCCTTGGCTCTTTTATTTTTATTATTCTTTTCATGCTTTTATCCCCGTGAAGGCGCAGGCAGGAGCCAGCCTGTCTCCAGGCCAGGTCCCCAGGCCATGCATCGGTGCTTCCCACGCTCTGCTGCCAGCTCGGGCAGCCGGAGTTTGTTGCTCCTCTCCTCTCCTGTCCTCTTTCCTTCCCTGCTCAGACGGCTGAGCAGACATCAGAGCATATCACAGCGGCTCTCCCTGCCCACGAGGGAGGTTTTGGATGGCCATAGCATTATACAACCTGAGCAGATCATGCAGGCTGCACGATTTCCAGCTCCTTCCCAATGCGCTCCCAGCTCTTTTATACACACATTCTCTATCGCCTCGCTGGGACGCCAAGCAGGAAAAGGTACGGCCTGGCAGCAGGGCAAACATCATGCCAGCAGGAAGAAGCAGAGCAGCATAGAGGCTGAGAACACAGGCTGCCTGCGCAGGGAGGCAGGCCTGCAGTGATGCTCAGCCCCACGCTGCCTGAGGAAGGGTCGGGGATAACAGCTCCCACCAGGCACAGAGCAGCCCCATCATCCGGTGATGATGATCCATTGTGGCCTCATGTCTCCATCAGCCAAGCAGCCCTCCCTGGCTGGGGAGAGGATGGTGCCCTCCAGACTGCCCACCCTGGGATCTCTGTTGTAGCCCAGTCATGTCAGGTCACAAATAGGCATCTCCTTGCCAGAGGGCAATGAGCTGCCTCCTGGCACTGTCCTGACCAGCAAGGGGTGCTGGTATTGTGGCATGGCCAGCACGCTGTCAGCACCCTGAGTTGCATCATGTAACAGTTACACACCACTGGATCCCTGAGAGGGACTGCAATATCTACACAAATGCTCTAGTCCAGGTTTTCCTGGACACAGTGAATTAGTCTGCAATAGGCCTGTACGTGGGCTGTAGCACCAAAATTCAAGGTCAGCTCCCAGCAGTTGGATACTTAAGATAGGCATTGGTGTTTCAGGCCCTCTGATGCAGGGTCTGCACTTTCAGGATGATAAGTGAACTGAGAAGGATCTCACAATTCTCTGTTGTCAGGAGTTTCACCCTTTATGCTTAAATAGCCAAGCTGACAATTCTCTGCACCAAGGGTAACTCCCTTTGCCCTCTTCCCCCCTGGGCCTTCAACGCAAAACTCACCAAAGAAAGCAGCTTTGGTGGGAAGCTCTTACATCCTTCCCTCTCCCCCTTTCCTTGAAAATAACACAAGAGGTGTAAAAATAAAACGCAGCTCTAGTGCCTAATGACAACTTTTCTTCTTGGGCTCCTTGCTGGGGAAAGCCACCCAGGGCTTTTCGCACCTAGCTTCTCACTGGATCATCAGCACTGGGGTGGGTGATGGTGGAACTGTCCCCTCCTCTCCTTCCTCCCTGATGAGACCTTGGTCTCCAGTACAATGGTCTTGTCAGCTTCTTGTTACGCCCTGGCCATCTCCCTTACCCAGAGCCCCTCTGACTTCAGTATCTTCAGCTGCTTCAGTATTTGCTGGGGATGTTGTTCCCCATGAGGAACAAGGTTTGACCCCCTCTCCTCCACCTCTGCAAAGCTGTTTCCGCTGGTGGGATGGGGTTTCCCCAACCCGCTGCTTTGCAGTGCTGGGCCAGGAAGTCTCAGCTTGCTGTGCAAGCTTGCAGAGCTCCTGCTGCCCAACATCAGCTGCACGGTCCCTCTTACCGTTGCCTGGATAAGAAGGCAGATTTCTGAGGTGTTAGGTGATGGGCAGACACTTTCTTGACCTAAAAGATACCAGAGCTCTTTGAGCTTAACACAAACCAGCCTTAGAAATATCCAAAGCAGTAGTGAGCTGGCTATCACCCAGTTAGAGACCGGCTTTGTCCCCAGGAGCCCTACACAGCAAAGAGCAGGAACCCGCTGCAGCCACAGCCCCCATGCCACGCTACCTGGCCCTGCCTGCACCCTGTCTGTCCCTGGAAGGGATGCAGCTTTATTTGCAGAAACACACTGACAGGGAAACAAACCACTCACCACTCCATGGCAGGTGCCTGGCCCCACCTGTGTGCAGGGGCTCCTGTGCCCCTGAGGTGCTGGAGCCTGCATGGATGAGACACAAAACAACCGCAAGGGACATGCCAGAGGTGGCACATCAGTGTCTCCACCAGTGCTGGCAGGGGTGGCCCCACTGGCGTCTCAGCAAGGCAGTGTTGAACCAGACCCAGCACGTTAGCCCAGATGTGCACTGCAGCTCGCTGCTGTGGCCACACTGGCAGGACACAGCCCTGTCCCCAAGCTGTGGCTGCTGCTTTCACTAAGGACAGCCCTAGGGAGCGATGCTGAGGGAAGCACTCTGCTGTAAGGCTTCCAGCCTAAGCCGCCCCTCTCCCCTTGCCAGCTGCAGGCTTAGGGACACATCTGTCCCCTGCTTCGGATTAAGGTCTGTCCAATCTGTGCTGGGAGAAAGACGCAAGGCCAGGCAACCCACACCGCCCCCCCCCCGCCTGCACTGCTCAGCACTGGGGACTGAAGCAACATCCACACCTCTCACAGATCAGCTGAAGGACCCCCCAGACCTCTTTCTGCCTTGTTCCCCTTTTTTCTTCTGTACAGAAAGCCACAGAGTCAGGGTGGGGAGCAACAGCAGTTCAGTTTCTGAACCCATGCTGTTTCCTGTCCTTTTCCAAACCCTTTTCTGCTTCCCTACCCCAAAGCTCTGGGGCTCACCCACACCCAGCTGCTAGAGAATCAGTGGTGATATTTGTTTTTTTTTGTCACAGTGATGAAGTGTTTATAGCAACCATCGCTCAACAATCCACAAACTTCATTGATCTCAGCCAAAGCTTCCGAAACAATGGCAGAGAAAGCACAGCTTCTTTTTCCGGGGTCAGCAATGGTTGTGTTTCAGGTCAACAAAGCTGGGTATCACCACACTGGAGATCACCCAACAGCTTTTGCTGTCCCAGACAGGCACCTTGGGGTTGGAGCAGTGATGGCAGTGATATCCCTATGGCTGCTGTCTGGTGACCAGGTGGGACATGGGGGCTGCCAGCCACCTCCTGAGGGTCTGCTGTCTGCATCCAGAGGTAGAAGCAGCTGGTAGGGCACACTGAGCCGGTATCCCCTGCCTGCTCAGGAAGTTGGTGTTTTCCATGAGCATCCTGCTCTCACTGGCTCCCTTGTTGCAGGAGCAGCACCACGAAGGAGGCTCCTGCCATGCTGGGAGGAAAGGGACCATCCCTGTCCGTCCCCAGCTCCCACCAGGGCTAGGAGCTGAAAGCACCGCAGATGAGCTGTGCTGAAAGCCATGCTGCTGCCTGTCTGCACAGCTCACGTCCCACACCATGGAGATTTACTGTTCAGTGGATAAAAGATTGTGTCTGCTGACAGCTCACCTCCCCGGCCCACTGTTGAGCCTCGGTGCGCATCAGAGGGGAGCGCCGAGCTTGGGTGCGGATTTCCTATCCAAATGCGATACAGCTGTTCATGCTTCCTTTCCAAAGGCCGAAGCAAGTTTTATAAAATCAATTTATCATGTATTTTCTTTGACTAAGGCTCCTTGTGGATGTGACCTGTGCCTGAACTGCCCAACCTCACAGCATCAAGGCTGGAGCAGGCAGAGAGTGTGACTTGTACAAGCGCAGTGCTTGAAGGGGAGTATCCTGACTGCAAGTTCCGGGGCTAAACACCATCTCAGCGGGAGTGCCTGTTGCAGGGCGGACAAAGAAACAGGACACTCAGAAGGAGCTTTCTGGGAATTGATACCCAAGGTCTTGTCCCCAGATCTTGCTTGAGAGACCCCAGTTTTTAACCTCCTCCATGCACAGCACAGAGTGAGGCAGCTCCAGAATCAGGTTTAGTGCCTTTGCGGGCACAGCTCAGTTCCTACATCCCTCTGTGCACCCAGGGCAGGGTGAGCCGTCCCCAGCCACCACACCTACAGTGCAAATTGGTGGCAGGGACCAAAGCAATCAGCAGCCCCAGGCAGCATACTGCAAACAGCAATACACTGCCTCCTGCCCCAGCCTCTGCCCACAGAAAGGGCTTTTAGCTGAGAGCTGGATTGCCCCAGCCTCTTCCTGTGCAGCACTTGCTTCACCATACCTCTCATTGGGACCTGCTTATCCCTGCTGGCCTGGACCCTTGCATCTGGAATTAGCTGCTCCTGAAAAGTTTTGGTGCTGGATCCTGTTGGGAAACACCAGGAGCCCAAGCCATGGGTCCCTTTCCCAGCTGGACACACTTATGCAAATCCAGAGGATGACAAATCTTGTGCTTGCCATCATTTTTAATGCTGAGGGTAAATAGCTATCTCAGCTGAAGGCTGCTGGGATTACATCACTAGTTTGCTTTGAAGCCCAGTTTGCAGAGGAAAGACACATCCCAGAGCCCCGGGGGCAGGCTGCATGCCAGCGGCAGTGCAGAGCAGGACTGTGTCTCGCTGGCCAGGAGCTGTGGGTGCTGGCACTCCCAGGAGGCTGGTGGCAAGGGTAGCAGCGGGAGGGCAGGGGGGCCCTACATGCTCTGGCTGTCTGGGAGCAGTGGTGATGGCCAAAAAGCAGTAGCCAGGGTTTGCCTTTGAGACAGACGCCTGCATTTGTTGTGCTAACTGGGTGGGAGGCAAAGCAGTGCTGGCTGTTCAAGTTTATCACACTGGAGTGTGCCTAGTGGATGCAAAGGCTCTTGGCATGAAGCACACAGGATGTTTTAAGATACTTATCAGATCGGGCTGCTTTTGACACCAAAGATTTTGACACTGGATACTGGATGTACCTCTGACCCCTGAGGGTTCTGGCCAAGTCCCAGGAAGGCTGGTGTGACAGTAAGATGCAGAGCAGCCTCTAAGGAAATGCGTGCACAAACCGTAGACAAAAATATCTCATCATGTTGTGAAGTGTGTCTGAATATGTAAATGGCATGGTTCAGGTTAGGAAAAGACATGGTTAAGAAACTATTTTAGAAACATCCCTCAAGTTGACATCTTTTACATCTGCCAGTGCTGCTCTTCCAGCAGCACATACAGGTTGAAACGGGAAAGAGCAAAGCACTTGCGAGCTAGATCTCACTTTATAATACTGCATCTTTGCTTTCCCTTACTGAGGGAGGCTGGCTCTGCCGTGCTGGTAACTTGGCTTTTTCATATGGCTGCTCAGAGCAGAAGCAGTGAATACCAGGTTTTCCTGGTGCGACAGTCCACCACCTCCCAGCAATACACCTCTCTGCCCCAGGTGAGGGCTGCAAAGTGCCATCTCAGATCCAGGAGCAAAGAGCTGGGGGCTGCCCACAGGCATGGCTTTCCAGCAGGCACTGCCAGGGGCTGGGGCATGGCCAGGAGGCTGCTGAGTGCCTCAGAGATCTCAGGTCAGCAGTCTCAGACCCTTGTCCAGCAGGACCACATGCCTCTGCATTAACGCCATGACAGCCACAGACAAGTGGCTCACGGCTGGAACCACCATGCTCTAGACTTCTGCAGATGTCACAACACAGACCCGGTGAGGCCAGGAGGGTCAGGCCAGGACCTTCCCCCTGAGACCAGGGACACCCCAACCCCAGACAAGCACTGTCACAACACCCACCATCCCTTTTCGTTGGGGTGCACTCAGCACCCAGGAGCTGTTCTCAACCCCCAGGGCTCAGGCAGCCAGTGGGCTGGGCAGCCAAGGGCAGGACCCTGTACACACTAGGAGCAAAAGCACATGGAGCCATCACACGGTGTCCTCAAGGAAGCAATAAGCACTTTGCAAGTGAGTCCCACAGTACCCCCATTACAAAGAGCACAGCTGCTACATAGGGGAAGCATCTTTTGGTTTATTAAAGGTTGAGAATACAACTGTGGACCCATCCATGAGAGCCGGGTGCCAGAAGCAGCGCTGGGTTTTGGCTGGAAGGGTGCGGTCTCCTCTTCAGGCGGCCTTCAGCAGCACGGGCCAAATTTCCTATCCAGCAGGGCGTCCCACCGCCCCCATCCCGGCAGCGCTCCATCTGGAGCAGAGCCCCTCTCCACACCAGCCCTAGCCTTGGTTACTTATTGCTTTTAATGTGCTAGTCTAGTACAGAGTGAATTAAAATCAAAAATGCATGTCTGTCGCAGTGTGTTTGTGCTGTCTTCAGGCTGTGCTGGGAACCCTGGCCATCAGACCTGGAGAGGGATGGAAGAGAGGGGCAGATGAAGTCAGGCTGGGCAGGGAGCAGAGACATCCCACAGACAACAGCGCTCCAGGACAGACTGTCTCTGCTGACAGTCCACAAAGCAAAAGCCTTTGGCATCCACTGCCAGAGCTAAGCGGGTGCTGGCGGTCACTTGGGGCTGGTCAAGAGGAGGAGCTGGCACCCAGCAGGTTGCTCCAAAGCACCGGCATGGGGGCTGGGAGTCACGGCCAGCCCAGAGAGACACCGCGGCACACATGCCTTCCCCGCTTGCCTGGAGGAGGACAGCCCCAGCCAGCCCATAGAGCCAGAGGCAGAGGGAAGCTCCAAGGGCAGGCACCAACCTGAGGTTTACTTGAACGTGTGGCTCTCAGCTCCTCCCCGGCCAAACCCTGGAAGAGAGACAGAGCCAGATCAGCATCACTGCGGGGCAGCAACAGGAGCCCCAAGCCCCCTTTCCCTCACAGCCCCAGCCCCAACAACCCTACCTTTGGGCCCGAACAAGGCAGCATAGCAGGGGTGGTTACAGTATGGCTTGCCATCATGCTGCAGGGAGAGAGAAAGAGCATCAGCCCTGACTGCCCTTCAGCTCCATCTCTGCCCATCCCTAAGTGCAGGGGACAGGGATCTCCTGGGCAGCAAACCTCACCTCTGCATGGCCTCCAGACGTCAGGGTCTTGTTACACTTCTCACATCTCAAGCAGGGCCGGTGCCAGTCCTTTCCCAGAGAAGTCACCTTCTCGGCTGCCATGGAAAGGAGATGGATTAGCCGAGGCACTGAACAAGTCAGTTTTGGCAGGCTGGCCTCCCTGTCACCAGCCTTAAGGTGTATATTTGGGGGCATTTTCTCAAGTCTATTTGTCCAGGACAGAGGGCACCATGTTTCAAACCCAAGTGCTTGCTGTGCACACACACTGCCATGTACATCCAGGCACCAGGATCCGCAACAGCAGTGCCATGCCCAGGGTAAACATCGCCACATCCATGCAGATAGATTCGTATCCATCTTCCAAGGATTTGAGGACGTCTCCACTTACAACATCAGCCTGCAAGGGGATGAATTTCTCCCCAGCCGTCTGGAGCCCAAGCGATCACTGGAGTTGGCAGGGGTGAAGGGGAGATGCTGGCAAGGATCAGGACGGTAAAGCCATTGCCACACCCTGCCAACACAAATCAGTTCCATCCAGCCACCAGAGCTCTGGCCCCAGCTCTGATTCTCCATGCACCATGGCGAACTAGACAGGGGTTGGAGCTTGGATGGGGTCCAGGCAGCGGCAGGCGGGACAACATGCTGTTCGCTGGAGCCAGGACACATTTATGGAGAGAGGAGGGAACACAGGGTGGCTTTTAATTGCAGCACAGTGCGGGAGGAAGGTATTTTCCGCAGGCACATGTGCTCTTCATATTGGCATCTGCACTCCTGGGGATTTATTAAGTGATAAAGCAGAGCTTGCCACAGAAACCCCATCAGAGCCAGGTCTCAGCACTCTCCCCATGCCTCCAAAAAGAAGTCAAGCAATGGGACTGGGCCACTGCTGGCACCACATGCCCCAGAGGGAGAGATCTCGGCAGCCTAAAGCATCTCTTCTTTGGAATCCAAATATGCCCACAACAGCTTATGCAAGAAGCAAGCTGGCAGCTGCAGAGGTGGGAGCGCGGGCAGTGCCCAAATGTCACGAGGCAGCTCTGCTGCCATCCCCAAGCACCACAAAGAGCCTCCTGTGCCTGCAGCCCTGCGGGGGCCACAGCATCTTCCCCCTATGGAAGCCCCTTGAGCGTGAGCATGGCCTGTGGCAAAGCCCTCCCATCACAGGGTTACTGGAAGGAGCTCAGCCTCCCCACCTCTTGCACAAGTATTTGCACCAACACTTGGGCAGCAGCTCTGACGAGGCTCACTGCAACAAAACCCCCCCAGCCCTCAGCCATGCAGGCAAGATTCCCCTGGAAAGCTGGTGGTGGCCCTGCAAACCCCATTCCCAGTCCACTCGGCAACATCTCCTCCTCACGCCTGCTCTCTACAGATGCAATTTGGCAGAAAGCAGCCTGAGGCACACCCAAGTAGGATCATGAGGCTCCGAGAGCCCTGGGGTGCCCAGAGCAGGGCTTGCTCTGCCTCCTCTGCGAGTACTCCTTATCCGCAGGCACAGAAATCAGGCAGTGAGCTTGGTCCTCCAGCTTTTGAACCCTCCTCAGCCTCTGCATAAACAGACACGTTTCGTAAGAGCAGCCTGATAAGCACAGGGCCAAACCCCTCCTTGGTCAAACAGCCCCAGCCTGGCACCTCTGCAGCCGCACCTGCGGGCATGGCAAACCCAGGAACCACCTGGGTGGTCAGGCTCGCCCTTGGCTGGGATCGAAGCCCATCCACAGGGAAAGGTAGACACTGACACCAGCACATCGGTAGCTCCTGGTATCCAGCCACATGGGTAAATGAAGTGCCCCAAGACACTCAGTTGCAGGAAGGAGCCATGAGCTGTATTGTGCCAAAACCCCACCTCAAACCCTGGCTGCAAGCAGCAAGTTCAAGTTCAGCCAAAGTGGTGTTCCCCAACCACAGGAGCCACGTCCCCAGCAGCCCTCCAGGCAGCGCCCATGGCAGCCCCAGCACACCTCCCAAGGGTGAGCATCACTAACAGACGCAGCTCTTTGGCAGGGAGAGCAGCCCTGGGCTTGAGTCTCCAGATTCTTTGGCAGAGCACAGGCAGAAGTTGGGGCACACACATGAGCAGAGCAGAAATATGGCAGAGCAAGCAAAAGCGACAGCATTCGGGTCCGTGATCTCTTGTTTCCCGTGAGCCCAATAAGGCTCATGCCTAGCCTGCAGTGGCGGTTTAAAAATGACGCCCCGGAGCCATCACCTCACTCTGCTAAACCATGCAGGACAACGTGTGGGCAACCCACTGACCACGAATGTGCCCTTGGGAAGGTGCTTGCTTGCCTGCCCAGGCTTTCAGGGCAGCAGGCTGCACGAGCTGGGCTTTTGGGCTGCAAACTGGTACGGGGTGGTGAGGCTAGAAAGGAAACAGAGCTGAGCTCCCATCCTGTGCCGTGGCACCGTCTGCAGGCTGGGGCACCCACCGCAGCCCACTCCCTGCAGCAAACTACCTCTTTGGGTGGGCTATACGGCCACTCAGCCGTGGCACCCTGGAGACCCACAGTGCAGGGCTGCACAACTTTGGTGCACCCCGACAATTTGCAGTGATGGGGTCTACAACATCGGAGCACCCAAGACTCGCAGCGCTGGGTGCACAGGGACCTGTAAGCACCAGGGGTGCCCGGGGACCCGAAGCCCTGCAGGGTGCAGCGTTCGTGTAACCCGGTTTAAGCAGCCCGGCGGTCCCTGCGGGGTGGAGGCGGGTGGGAGGGAGGGAGCGGGAAGCCCTTACCGAAGTAGACCTCCTTCTGGCAGCGGGGGCACTTGGGCATGGCCTCGGCTCTGCTGGGCTCGGGGCGCCGCTCGCACCGGCTGTGGGATGCTCCGCGCTGGCCCCGCAGAGTCACTGCCCGCCCGCCCCGCCCCGCCCCGCCCAGATGTGCGGCCCCGCCCGCAGCTGGAGGCACGCGCCCGGGGCACAGCCCTGCCGGGGCTCCCAGAGCGGGCCCGGCACCCCTTGCACCCCTGCACCCCTTGCCCCTGCAGTCCCTCCACCTGCGCTTCCTGCACCCCTTCCACCCCTTGCGCCCCCGTGCTCTTTGCATCCTGCAGCCCTACACCCCTTGCACCCCTACATCCACTGCGCCCAACACCCCCTGCAGACCCCACGCTCTCCAGCCGTGCCCCTCTGCACCTCGAGTCGCTGCACCCTGGCTCCCTGCCTGCTCCCTGCCCGCTCCCTGCCCATGCTTGTGCGGTACGGGTGGCTAAGCCCCACTCTGAATGGGGCTGGAGGTGTGATTGGCATCTGTCAATCACAATCCTGGATACATAGGGTGCTGACCACCAGGGCTCACCCCCTCCAAGCACAGATCTGTTTTCTCCCAAGAGAATGTAAAAGTCGACCCTCAGGCAGGGTGTCCTGCTCATGGGGAAGTTTGGGGTACGAGGTAAAGCAGGAGAGAGACATACGGCTGTAACCCCCCTGTTGCAGGACCTCAGGAATGGCGTGGGTGCAGGACATGGCTCCACTCATTGTCGAGAGCCAGCCCATCTACGTCGCTGACTGTTGTCATTTTATTAGGAGCGAGGACTTGCTGTTCCTTCATGCTTGGCTGTGAAGGACATGAAAAGCCTATCCAAAGGTCTGTTTTGTATGAAACAATCCTCCCCAGGGCACGTTGCTGTGCGGGAAAGGTCACGAGGGCTTGTGAAACCCAGCGCCAGGACGCCTACTGTCTGCCTCCCAAAACGCAGGGCACCCCTCGCCTGCACAAACAGGGCCCTGTTGACACCGGAGCCCACCCGTGGGCGCAGGAGAAGAGGCAGCAAGCTGTGCCAAGAGAAGTTCAGCTGTGATTGCTTTATAATGCAGCCTGGATCCAGCCTCTCTTCCCAGCAGAATCCCTCTTCCCATGCTCCCCACTGCTGTCTGTGGTGCCGGGCTCATCCCACCCGCTGGCAGCCCCACCACTGGCTGGGGAGCACCTCTGACATGTGCATAGGCACTGCGGGGCTCAGCAGGGCAGTCAGCAGCCTGTGCTGGCTGGGACATCGCTGGGAAGCCCGCTCCCAGCTAAGGTGTGAGTCACACTGAGACACTGTCTCAGCATGGGAGGAGAGAGGTGTCCTGCAAAGGCTGATTCCTCCACCCTGCACTCTCCTCATCCTTCCCCCCCCCCGAGACACCACATGCACGTAAGCACTGTATATTTCAGTCATGCCACGTGCCCCTGCACCGAGCCGCAGCTCCCGGCTGCATTGTCCAGGTCAGGACCCCCTCCCTGCACCTGATGAAATACAGGGGACAGGGCATACCCTCTCCCCTCTCCGATGGCAATGCTTCCCCTCCCACATGGTGACAGGCTGCTTTGAGGCCACTGTCTGGCTAGGACAGCCATCCTCAGCTGTGCTCCCTTTTAAGGCAGGTTTTGTGCCAGCGGGCAGCTGAAAAACAGCCTCCCACAGGTCTCCTCCAGCTGACCCTGCCCTGTGGCTAGTCCCCATGGACCACTCAGAGCAGCTCCTCCTGTGCACTGGGTTGGTGCAGCTGAGGCAGAGCCTGGCCACCCCTTCCGCTCGGCTCCCCATGGACTTACTGGAGACTGTCCACACAGCAGAGCGGGCACAAAGCCGGTGGCAGCTCTGACGAAGCAGGCGTCACCAAAGCCACATGATGCTCTGTGCCAGCCCTGCCCGCATGGGGCTCTCTGCCTGATGTCCGCCCCCCACACCCCCTGGTTCAGCCTGGCCAGCCCTGCTGTGCTGTGGGATGCACGCACCTTGGGCTACCCCCAGCTGGCTTCACAAAGGGGTGAGCCAAAGTGTCAGTGCACCATGCAAACCAACAGGGATTACAGTGAGCCAGTAGGGTAAAGGCTGATGTGGGACAACAGCCCCAGTTTCTATGCCACACCAGAGCTGTGCATGCATCCTGCTCATAGCCGTTACCCCACTCTTGTCCCATCGATCAGAATGGGTGCACAGCAGTGGGACAGTGTAGCAAAGCTGGTGGAGGGCCCCTGGCAGAGAGGGAGAAAGTGTTGGAGGTGCTCCCAGAGCACAGCAGCACCCTGGGAGCTCATGGGGTGTGGCTTCTTGCTTGTTTTACAGGGAGCAAGTCCATAAACACTCCAAACGACAGTGTGTGAAACACATCAGCACATGGCAGGGCAATAAACGGAGCTCCCACCAGCCTGCGCTGGGTGGAGCTGGCTGGAAATGCTGCAGCAGCCCCACATTTGGGGTCACCACTCCTTCTGCCATCCAGGATACCCCCAGGAGCCAAAACTGAGCTGCAGCTGCCCATGAGCCATTTTGAAACAGCAGTAAGCTCATTCCTCTGCAGTGGGATGCTGCCCACAACGCACACAGGCAAGGGCAGGCAGTGGGCAACTCTGGTGCTGGGCAGAGATGGCTCCAGGTAGCAGCAGAAGGGGGCAGAAGCGGTGACTTCAGCAAAGCCAGATCCCAGCACAAGTATCTCTTCAATTCAAGGTTCACAGCCTGCAAGAGAAACAACCCAGCCAACACCAATGGAGAACAGCCTCCTCAGCAAACCACAGCTTTATCTTATCTGGAGACCTTGTTCCAGTTAATTTAACCATTAGAGCAGAGCATGCTTCAGCTGTCTGTGCCCTGATAAGAATCTGTGGGTGAGGCTCCATCCCAGAGCATCAGGCGCCAGTGCTCCCCGATGGCTTAGCAACGGCCCTCGAACAAACCTGGGCTGTCCCATTTGTTTGTTTGGGTGCTGTTGTTATGGCAAGGATCTCCTCCCTGGTCCCTTGGCAAGAGCCAGCACCATCTCCCCAGGTCCATCCTCAGCATATTTTGTGCAAGGTCCTCTCAGCCTTCAAGGATTCCCCAAGACTCTCCTGAGTTCTTGGGGCAGGGTTGCAAGGTGAGAGCTCCTGGGCATGCCAGAGCTGTGGGCACACACTGCCTGCTCAAACATCCCCTGAAGCAACTTGGCCCTGGTGATTACGGGAGTAATGACTCAAAAAGTCAATGGCATTTCAGCAGGCAGGGCGGGTAACATAAGCTGATTTGGGTTTGTTTTGCTAACACAGCAAGAAAAAACAGCTATTTCCACGTAGCAAACCAGCCCATCTGCCAGGGTGGCAGCTCCTGGCTCTCCTCCTGTCCTCCCTCGATGGAGTGGGGCAGGGGCTCCCATGCTTCTCACATCACAACCCCCCAGCATGCTTGCACAGCAGGGAGACGATGCACCAGTGAAGGCACGACCCAGACACCTTCAGCCGACACTTGTGCAAGTCAAGGGCCTGCTCAGCCAAGACAATTTGTTGTGAAATATGCCCTACCCAGCTCAACATGGGACTCTAATTTGACAAGAAAATTACAGTGCGGCATAAAAAAGCCCAGCAGACACTGGGGGAGAGCTGCCAGACACGTGATCCCATCAAAAGGCCCGCAAGATGCCTGTGGGAAGCAGCACGGCGTACCCCGCGGTGGGGCCCAGTGTGCTGCCCCCCCCACTCACCTTCCATCACCTCCGGATTTGCACACCCCTAATCCCATTACTGGCCATCCGGGAAAATAACAGCATGAAGGTGGCTGTCAGGGCAAATTAGGCCGGGAGTAATAGGGAACAGGATGGCAGCGGGAAAGGCAGTGCAGGACTGGGGGCCTTGGGGAAGGGGCTTGGAAGAGGCCACCCCTGGGGGATACTGGCAGGGGAGCCCAGCACACCCACCACCAACCTGCCACTGATGCTGTAAAGCCCCGAATGGTTTGAGCCTGTGAAACACACTTGCTGTTGTGCCAAAATATGTGCTCGCTGCCCTCCTGGATGCAGTGCAGAGTCTGCCCAGCAGTCCATCCCATCATGCCCACTGGGCATAAGCAATCCCACAGCCCTTTCTAGCAGAAACTGTTAAAGCATTTCCAGCCTGGTTAAGGGAGCTGGCTGCCCACAGCAGTCACTTGTCAGGTCAGCTCCCGGCCTCAAGAGCCAGGGTGTGAATTATTATCCCATGGTTAGTATTACACTGCATGAACAATAACAAACATGGGAGCCCCGGCGTCAGCTCCCCAGGGCTCAGTGGGATGGGGTGAGCCCTGCTGCCGGGAGAGCACAGGGCTGCCTGCACAGGGCCACGCCAGGGATGCAGCTGGGATTTCCATCCGTGGGACAGAAGAGTGTGGTAGCCCCCGCCTGGCTCTCAAACCATTCCAAGTCCCAACTACATGGAAAAATCTCCTCTAATTTCATCCAGGCACCGCTCCCCCTGTCTCCCCGAGTACGGTCTGGCCAAAGTCTCTGCTACCATCTGCTCTTTCCTGCAAGCTTTCCATTAGCGGCAGCCCAAGGAAACCTCCTGGCTAAATCCTGCTGGGGGAGGGTTTGGTGCATTTTCCTGGCAAACGCCTGGCTGTTTCTGTTGTGGCTATCAAATCCAGCCAGGATCCTCGAGGAAGCAACGCCCGCTGCTTTGGGAAGCTGCCCGGCACCCATGAGGCATCGGTCTGCCTGCCGGGAGATCACATCCGCGCTGGGGGCTGGTGAGGAGTGCGGGCACAGCTCAGGGGCTGCTCCAGGGACCGGTGCCAGGGAGCACTTCCCCAGCCCTGCCCTGGCATGGGGCACTCACCTGGTGGCACCATTTGCCCTGGGCTGGGTCCAGGCTGTTGACGCCACAGCTTTTATTCTTGGTTAAAAATTCACTGGAGGTGAGGCAAAGGGGAAGGGGTGCAGGGGTGTTTGCTCTCTCCCATCAGCAGACTGTGTGGTTATGCCATGGTGGCGGTGCAGGGAGGGGAGAGGGATAGAGCAGCTCTACTCTGCCGCACCCAAGCATCACGGAGGGCCAGGGCAGAGAAAGAGAGAGGAGAGTGAGAGAAGGAGCCACAGGTTTGCACACTCATTAGCAGCATGCACACTCCATTCCACTAGCACAGGTATTCCTCCCCCTACCCCTGCTGCTCACCCCACCTGAAAACCAACCGGTGAGACAAAGGCTGCTGCAGAGCCCAGCCTATATCCTGGGAGGAAATTCCCTGGCAGATGCCCCCAGGCTGGAGCCTGCCCCAACAGCAATCCCTGCGTAACAGACCAGTGCACTGCACTGGTAGGGGGATTTACAGCCCAAATCCTCCTTTGTTTGGTGTCATGCTGTTCCTCCTCCTTCATCCCTGCCTGCTCTCCCACACCCTCTCCAGTATTTACACCCAGGACTTTAACCTCCTGCTGGGGCTGAGCCAAAGGGTGGCCAAGCCGGGGAAAGCCACTCCACTGACTTCAGGGAATATCAGAGCCAGTTCTTGGCCCTTGTGGAAACAAGCTGTGCTTACTGGGTTGCTTTTAATATCCCATCTTAAATCACATCTTCCAACACTTCATCCTTTTTGGCTTCTATTTATTGACTTCCCAGCAAATGCTTTAAATCTGTCTTGCTTTACTGTCCAGCTGTGCTGCTCCAGCCCCTGGCATGTCAGAGCCATGCTGCCAGCCACAGCTGTGCTGTCCTGCCACCTCCCTGCATTTCAGGAACCCCTCCACACCACGATGGTTGCATCTCCCTTCCCTGCACAGACTAGCTCAGATGCTGTAGCACATGCCTGCCCCCATCATTCCTACCCCTGCCAAGTCCCTCCCTGGTGTTTTCCATGTGTGCAGCCTGTGGTGTCCCTCTAGGTCCAGCCTCTGTACACTCACCGCTCCCTTTTCTGGGTCCCTGACAGTGTAAGCAATGCAGCCCTGTTTCTGGTGGCACAAGCGGCCTCAGACTCTGCTGAGAAACACCACTAGGTGACAATCCTGCTCCTCCCACAGCTCAGGGATACCTGGGCTGGCACCCATCACGCGGGGCTGCTCTCAAACTGCTTGACCACCTGTGCATTGTGGCAGCTGGTGGGATCCTTGCCTGTGCCCAGCGAGGATCTCCTGTGCCCCTGATCCAGCGAGGGGCACGGCTCCCTCTCCCAGGAGAGCTGGGAGCCAGCAAGGGTAATTGCCCAGGACAAGTTCACAGGGCTTGGGGGATTTCCAAGCAAAGCTGAACCCACTTTGTTCTCTGTTTTCCTCTGTACCCTGGAGAGCATGTCTGCAGTCACCGAGCCCTCCAACCTTTTTTATCCCACTAGCAAGTCTGAGCTGAAGAAAAATAAAATACCTGACATCCCCAAGGGGAAGGATGTTTTCCAAGCCTCAAGTAGAAGAGCATTTTCAGCTCACATAGGCCTCCCAAAAATAAATACAAAAATGCACCAAGGATTAGAGGCCAGAGCTGCCTTCTCTGCTTGAGCGAAGTGCCACTCTGCTGTGTCAGCACCCTGGTCCTCTCACCAACCCAGCAGCACAGGGGTAGCCCTGACCCCTCCGAACACACACAGATAACCCCACATGGGATTTCAAAGCCCTGCTGGGTTTGAAAGACCTTCAGCTTCTGGGTCTTAACACCCCCTCTGTGGGCTCCCAATGTGCCTGCCACGAGGGGTGCCCAACCCCCCTGCCACATCAGGGTGGGGGGACAGTGAAGAGACATCACCCACCTGGAGCCTGAGCAGCCAGGTTATCCCCTTTGGGGTAGCAGGCAGCTGTGATGGATGCTGGCTTCCCAGCACTCCCTTGTGCAGCAGAGCTGAATTTTGTCTATTTTTAATTTCATTGCATTCCTCCAATGAAACTCTCATGGGGAAAAGAAAATGTAGGCAAAAAAAATAGGAGGAGGGAAAAAAGCCAGCCCCAAACCAAAATAAATTCTTGCATTTGATGGCTGCCGCCTGGGAGCAGGCAGCAGCAAGGATGCTGTAGCTGCCCTGCCCCATATCCCTTCACACCCAGAACTAACCCAGGTACCAACCATTAGGGCATCCCCTCCCATCCCTGCCACCCCAAACGGACTTCCTATCTCAAGACCACTGGCTTAACTAGTCCCAGCAGCCCTGCATCAGCTCCGTCCCATCACACTCTAGCCTGGTGGTGCCCGGCTTCTCCCTACAGCAAGCATCCTGCCCAAAGGTGCTGGGGAGGGAGCTTGCACTTGGCCTGGGGAGAGACTTTTAACAGGGCCTGTTGTGGTAGGATGAGGGGTAACAGTTTGAAACTAGACGAGGGGAGATTCAGGCTGGACATGAGGAACAAATTCTTTACAGTGAGGGTGGTAAAATACTGGCACAGGTTGCCCAGAGAGGTGGTAGATGTGCCATCCCTGGAGACATTCAAGGCCAGGCTGGATGTGGTTCCTGTGCAGTCCTTCAGGGAAGCTCCCTGCTGCAGGGGATTGCCACAGGCTAGCAAAAAGGCTGGCATATTAAGCTTATTAATTAATGATGGTAAATAATTGATTACAGCAAGAGCTGGATTTGTGACAAGGGCTTCTCCAGCAGCTGTATCAGATCCCAGATGAGAGATGGGGACCCCCATCACCACTGGAGCAAATTTGGCAAAGTTTGGTTGCAAGGGCACAGCTCTGCTGTGGGTCAGGGAAGGAGCCTGCAGTGACACCACTCTGATTCACACAGCAGCCTTGATCCCTAAAGCATCAGAGGGGTCACATCTCTATAGAAACCCGACTAAAACACAAACACACAGAGCCCATTCCCTGGCCGGGGAACCCACTGTCGAGCCCTTTGTGCCTGGGAAAAGGCTGCATGCTGCTGGGATCAGTGCTGGGAGAGGGAACACCAGCAACTCCCGCACCCACTGCTCTGAGCCTGGGGGATGCCACTCTGGCTGAATGCTCCCTGCAGGCACGATGCATGGGCAGAGCCAATGTTCCTGTTCTGTGGTACCCGCTGCGTTTCCTAGCCATGCCCAGGTGAGGAGCAAGGCTGGGTGCTGTGGCTGGTGCCCACCACCCCTCTCCTGCACAGTGATGGAGCAGCTCCAGCCCTGAGGCTGCTACAAGAAAGACATTACAGGTGGGCACCAGGTCCCTGTTTTCCCCAGAAAACAGTGGAGTGCCTGCATCCCCGAGGGGCACAGCCAGCCCAATGGGGCTCTTGCAAGAACCTGCCAGAGGGGACGAACCAGAGCAGCGGTTCCCAGAGCCAATGTTTGCCTTGGCAGCCCCAGCCTCCGTGCCTTGTTTTCCAGACACCGAGCTCCTAGGGGGAATAGATGGATGTCTAAAACCAGGCCTGGCAGCAGGGTTGGTATCTGGCTGGGGACATGGCAGCTCCCACGGGTTAGGGGGGGTGCCTCATGCCTCCACACTGCATTCCTGCACCTCTACCTCCAGGCTGGGCTTTCCCACTGACAGCCCTGCTCAGGCACTGCGCCTGCTCAACAAACCCAGTCTGGGGGAACAGTGTCAGCTGCTATGTCACATCCCTCCATTAGTTTTCCACCCTGCAAAGCCAGGGAGGATCCCATCCCAGCCACAGGGCCAGCAGAGACTCCTACAAGCCCATCCTGCTCACAGCCCAGAGAGTGACCATGGGTTGTGCTGCACCAAGGGCAGTCTGGCCTGGGCAGCCTGAGCCTGGCTGGGGCTAAGGCTGCTCTGTCTTGCCCCAGGAGTGTCCCTGCACCGTCCCAGGACCAGAGGGATGCTGTATGGCACGCACAGCTTCCCCACCTCCACCCAGAGCTGAGCTGCACAACGCATCTCTCAAAACCTTTATTGTCAGCAAATAACAAAAGTCAGCCCCGTGGCAGCACAGGGAGCCTGGAGAGAGCAGGGTGCTGGCACCCCAGGGCTCACCACCCTGGTGGGTCCCCTGCACCAGCCCCCTCCCCAGCCTCCTGGGCAGCAGTGGGGCTGGGTGTGTGCGGGGGGTATGGGTGAGACAGGGGGGCACATGTCATTCTCCAAAGCGAGGGGCACAGTTACAACTGCTTATAAATAAACAACAACGAGAAATCTCCAGCTCTGTGGAGCAGGTGGGAATCCTGTTGCCAACCCGCCAGCCCAATGCGCTCTGCCCTCCGAAGGTGGGGAGCAGCCCATGGCCACTGGGTGCCCCCCCAGCATGGGCTCTGCCACCATGGAGGACCAGGTTGGGGGGCCACCAGCCCAAACCAGCTGACAGAGTGGGTTGGGCACCTGCCTGGGTGGATATAGAGGGATGCCCTGGGAGTGCAAGGGTGGGGATGGAGGGAGGTGCCAGACCCTGCAACCCCAACAGCAGCTGGGGTTGGCAATGGGCCCTACGGACAGTGAGAACCAGGGCATGGAGCCTGGGAAGTGCCAGGAGAAGGGCAGTGCTGCCAGATGGACCAGAGCCCTCAGGGACATGCATTTCCCCAGTGGCTAGCAAGGAACAGGGCTGGGTGCCCTGACCACCAACCTTCCCAAGTGCTGTGGGACGCCTTCACAGCTCCATCGCCCTCTGTGCAGGGGGCAGTAGGGAGCACCCTCCCATGGTGGGACTCCTGCCACCACCCTCCCCCACTTTCAGCCCCTCAGGTGCCACCCACTGTCCCCTACACATGGTGACATCCCCACACTCCCCCACTGCCTCCTGCACTCAGGGGACTGGTGGGAGGCTGAGGAGGGCAAAGCACATTGGGAACCATCAGAGATACCTTCTACCTTTAAACACTGAAGCTTATATTAGAGACTATGATATATAACCCGGGGGGCAGGGCCATCCTGCCCTGAGTAGAGACAGCAGAGAGAGCACAGCTCCGTGGCCAGCCTGGCGAGGGTCTGCTCCAGCTGTGAGCAGGAGGTTAGTACAGGGGCACAGAGCAGGCAGGTGGGCAGGGGGATGCTGTCTAGGGCTGGTTCTTCACTTCGGGGTCTTTGTCGTAGATGTAGCTTCCCACACCTCCGGTGTTCACACCTGCACAGGGGGAGATGCAGGAGGGTGAGGACCTGAGCAGGAAGGCGGCATGCTCCAGGGAGATATCCCCTCTGGGCAGTGGCATGAGCATCGAGCTCCCTATCCCACATGCCCCCAGGCACTCACCCTTTGGCCCAAAGAGGATTCCGTAGCAGGGCTTGTGGCAGTATGGCTGTCCATCATGCTGTGCAGGCAGAGAGAGGCACATGTCTGGGGTGGGGGGCCAGGGAAAGGCCAGTCCCCAGGACATGTCGTCCTGGCTTGTCCCCCAGCACTTCCCCCAGCTGTAGAGGCTGCTCCTGCCAGCCCTCCCCTGCCCTCTTGCAAAGGCAGGGGCTGCCCCACCAGCATGGCACAGCACAGCTCAGCCATGCCCCACTGGCATCCCCTATGTGTGCTGCCGGGGCTCTCAGGGCCAGGACATCCTTACCTCAGCATGGCCCCCCGGGGTCAGTGTCTTGCTGCAGCGCTCACAGCGTAGGCAGGGACGGTGCCAGTCCTTCCCCAGTGAAGTCACCTTCTCGGCTAGAGTGGGGACAAGGAGGGAGGTCACGCCACCCCCTCTGCACACATTCTGAGGGGAAGCATGCCCCATGGGGACATCACCTCTGCATATAAAATCCTGAGATAGCCCTGTGCACCCCAGCCTCCCGTGTCTGTCCCACCCCTCTGCTGCCTTGCAGGTGACAGAGGGTGGCGGAGGACAGCTACTAAGACCACACCACCCACCTGGGAGGTGACAGCAGGGGACATGATGCAGATGAAGCCCTGCACCCAGGAGCTCCTCCAAGAGGACGCATTGCTGCAGGCTTCTTGGGCACATCCCTCTGTGCCCCCAACCTCATGTCTGAGCCAAAACCCCTCCCAGTCCCTCTACATGCCCCAGGGGTCTGCATGGAGCCCCAGCACTGTGGGGCCATGCCATCCTGGGGCATGCACCCACTGCCCGCTCACCACCTTACCAAAGTAGACTCTCTTGCCGCAGCGCGGGCACATGTTGGGCTCCCCAGTGAAGGTGGTGACACTGGAAGCTGGAAGGAGAGAGAGCATGGGCATGGGAAGTGGAGGGACATCTCAGCCAGGATACGAGTGCAGAGGACCCCACACACAAACCCTGCACCCCGCACCATCACCAAACAGTGAACACCACAATGGGGGGCCAGGCTGCCAGTCCTGCCTGCTCCTCACCTTTGCTGGGCCCCTTGGGAGGTGCAGCGTTCACCTTCCTCTCCTCCACCTTCACTGGGTGCTCAATGGGTCCCGGTGCAGTCTGTCCCTCGATCTGCGGCTTCTCATAGATGTAGGACCCAGCACCACCAATGTTCACTCCTGCAGATGGGCAGAGAGAGGCTGCGGTGGTCTGGGAGCACTCAGAGTCTCCATCCTCCCCCAGCCCCACTGAGCCAAAGGGCCACTGCAATCACCGCTGCATGTTGGCCCCAGCCTGCTTTCTCCTGACCCAGGTTTTCTCCAGCCACATCTGGAATGGGAGAGCAACTCCACCTTCTGTTTGAATTGGAATTTGGTTTATAAATATAAAAAAGTGGACAGCTGTCAGGACGGATCCCTCCCTCCAGCAGCTCTCCCTCTGCACAAGGGGATGGCAGGGTTGGGACTGCAAGTGCTGGCTTGATGCTTAGCCCGTGCTAGCCTGGCTCCAGGAGTATTTTCAGGGCCACAGCTCCCTGCCAGCAGGGATGAGGGGACCTGGCCCCTCCTGCAGCCCTGGGCACAGCCACACAGGTATGGGGAGAGCACAGACCTACCTTTGGGGCCAAACAGCGTGGCGTAGCAGGGCTTGTGGCAGAAGGGCTTCCCATCATGCTGGGGAGAGAGAGGGGAGTGTTAGAGTGCCAAGTGGAGACCATGGTTCTCTTGGGATCACTTCCATCCCCACTGGTGTTCAGAGACCACCATGGCCATGCCTACACCCCAAAATGCACCCAGTCTGTGGGTCTGCCAGCGACAGCCCAACCCAACCCTAGCACTCAAGGATTCTGCCTGCATCAAATGCTCTGGCTCTTCTGCACATGCCATAAAGCGGGGCTGGAGCACCAGTACCCTGTGGCACTTCAGCTGAGAGGCATCTCCAAGCCCTAGCCCAGCCATGTGCCACCCAGTAAGGTATCACTTTGCCTCAAGCCAGGCCGTTATTAGGCACACAGAGCACTATGGCTACCCCCAAGCTCTGCCTCCCCCTCGCCTTGGTCTGAGATCAGAGGCCCCATGCGGGCACTGGTCCCAGCCCAGCTGCTGTTGGCCCCACTATCAGCTGGGGGCGATTTATCACAGGAAGGCATGAAGCGGGCAATAAGCCCCAGAGCTCCCTATAGGCATTTCTCATGGGCCAACAGGAACCGAGTCCAGGAGAAAAGAAAGGGCCTTTGTAGCTGGGGCAGGGGGCCAGCAGGGATACCACGCACACTGCCCCATGTGGAAAAGCCACTGGGACCCAGGCAAGAACCCACCGCATCGCCTGCTCGGCTCCATTCAGCATCTCAGCCCTGCTTCCTGCCCTGTGCTCCTGCCCTCCATCCCCTCTGCTGCAAGGCAAGGATGCCTTGCACAAAGTGGCAGGGCAGTAGCTGGGCAGAAGCCATGTCCCTTCCCTCGCCTCCCCAAGCGGTGCTATGCCGAAGGCAAGGGCTGGGAGCAGCCGGGGCAAGGCTGGGGAGCGAGCAGGCAGTGGGCTGGCAGCAGGCAGCTGTAAAACATAGCCAGGCATAAACATCAGTGCGCTCGCTGCGTTACTATGCCGGGGGGAGGTAAACATTTAGCTGGTCTCTGTGCGACACCTTTCCAACGCGGCTGGACACACTGGCTTGAAAGGAGGGAGAAAAAGCAGGGAAGGGCCAAATCCTGCTTCCGGCACAGTTGGTGGGGCCTTGGCTGTTGTCCCCACGGGAGCAGAATCTGGCCTTATATGGAGAAACTGCAAATCCCCCAGGGTTGACCCAGCCCAAAGCACAGAGCTACCCGTGCAGCCCCATCGTCCTCCCTGAAGGATGGACCTTGCACCCCCCCGGGCTGGTGGCAACCAGCACGGCTGTCCCTGCCGCTGCTGCCTGCTCCCAGCTGTGCTGCATGCTAAAACCCTGCTAAAGAGCTGGTGACACACTGGCATGACAGGCACTGTGCTAAACCCAGGGCACCGTGTGTCACGCTGGGGCATCACACAACAAAAACACAGTTGCTCCCAGGCCTGAGCACCTGCCACCGCCAGCGTGGCACCCTCACAATCCTGAGTGCTGAGCAGCTGCGGTGGCACCGCACTCCAGTGTAAGTCCCAGGGCACCAGTGCTGAGCTTGTACCATCACAGCAACCTGTGCTTCCCCAATTTTTGGTGTTTTTAACCACACTGCAGTGCGAGCTCTTAGTTCCCGCATGACTGAAGTCAGCACAATGCCCAAACAAGCTTGTCTGGCACACAGAGCAGCTTCAAGTGCTTGCCAGGGCACGCTGAGCTCTGCCACAGGCTGCCTGCGAGCCCACACCGGGGTGGCACAGCTGGGCCACAACACGTGGTGCCAGCACCACTCTGTGGCTTGCCCAGGACTGTGCACAAGAACTCTTGAGCACTATGTGTCACAGCAGCACTTGAAGCTACAGTGCGTGCTCCTGGGCTTGTTTGCTGCAGGGACAACCCATCCACGTGGCATCAGGTACCTGTCCCTGCCAGATTCCTGGGACTCTCCATCCCTGGGGTGCTGGAGAGCCCACCAGCCCACCAGCCCCATGGCAGCACAGCTCCCCCGCCCCATCCACCCCAGCAGCTCTTACCTCAGCATGCCCGCCTGGGGTCAGGGTCTTGTTGCAGCGCTCACACTTCAGGCAGAACTTGTGCCAATCCTTGCCCAGGGAGGACACCTTCTCGGCTGCACAGAATACGAGAGAGCAGTGAACAACTGCCCAGCTGCTGCTGAAGCCCCTGGGGAAGCCAAGGGGGGCTGTGCTGGAGGGGGCTGTTCATCGGCATGCTGTGCACATCAGCCACGCTGCGGGGACCGCTCTGTTCAGGCCACGGGCACGGGACCCCCCAGCCTCTGCCTCCCTGAGCACCGGCTCTGCCATTCCACGGATGCTCTTTCCCACGCGCCAATCCAGCAACGGTAGCATTTTCCTTTCTACTCCCTACGTCTATTTTTACCCGCCATGTTACCCAGACTGACCCTGCTCCCATTCAAATATTTAGTGTTACCATGCCCACCCCACCCGTTTAGTCATGCCTCCACACACACACCCAGCCTCCTGGGCTCCCCAGGGAGCCTCAGCCCCAGTTCCAGCCCTCAGCCGGAGCTGCCCCGGGTGCTGCTCCCAGGCCTGCATGCAGCTGGGAGGAGGGGACTGCAGCCAGCCTCCAGTGCCACCAAGGATGGATGTTTGGCCCTGGAAAACACCTGTCTCTGGGTGTGCGAGTGATCCCCATCCCAGCCCGGGAGCAGGCACGACGTGCAGACGGGTGCGCAGGCACCATCGCTGCATTGCCCTGGAGTGCCATGAACCTGCAGAGCAACTCGCTGCCGGCACCGAAAATGGTTTCAAAGTATCAGTGGGAAAATTCATGAAAGGAAACTGCTTTAAGACCTGTTACACAAATGCACCTCCTCGGGCTGGCCCCGAGCTGTGCGTCTCCAGCAGCACCTGGGAGGTAGCACAGGCTGCCACTCCTCGTCCTGCATCCCTGGCCTTGTGCTGTCCCCTCTCCCTCCCAGCTCCTGGGGGGCTGGTCCCTGCCCTGTGCCCCCCACCGATTCCCGTTCCCCTTTCCTTTTCCCCACACATGTGTGAAGACAGCTGGAAAACAGCATGATCCTCTTAAAGCCACCGTAAAACTAAATCAGAAGGGCCAAATAAAATATTTAACAAGCAAATAAAAGCGCAACCAGAGCCGGCCCTGCTCCACAAGACCTCCTCCGCAATGGTGGAGTTCCCAGCCCTTTTTTCCCCAGATGACTGCAGCAAATGTCACCTGTTTGCAGCAGATCAAGATGGGGGTCAAGAGCTCCCTGAGGGCAGGTCCTGGCTTCCAGAGCCACCCTCCTCTCAAGGCAAACAGCTGCGTCTGGGGCATGCCACAGGGCCAAGATAAGCTGAAACAACTGCCCTCACCACCCACAAAATCAACCTCGGCACAAAGCAGGGTAGCCAGTGGCAGATGAGGGCAGAGTGAGGGGACAGAGCTGGAGCCATCGCACCAGGGTGCAGGGGGGAGCCCCATGAGCATCCCCAAGCAAGCACGTGGAGGGAGCACGCGACCAGGGAGGGAAACAGAGCATGATGGGCTGAAAGCCAAGGTGGGGGCTTGGGGCCAGAGAGCTCTTGGCTTTGTCACAGCGGATGCACAGCCAGGCTGTGCCTTGGCTGCATCACCCCCAGCTCCCCCCAACGCCTTGGCCCAGCACCACCGTGGCCCCGGGTACAAAGCAGGGAGGAAACTCCTGGCGGATGTTTTCCAGAGGCCATTGCAATTACAGCTGGCCACAGCCCACACCAGCTCCTCCTGCCCCCGCAAGATGAGGTCTCCCTCCTGTATCCCCCCCTCCATAATATTTCAGGCAGCTGTAAATCCCTGCTGCTCCCTGACAACGCAGACACCCCCCCGCCAAGGCCACACAGAGCAAGAAGGACTTTGCTGTCACCCGCAGTCCCTGGCAGGGGACAAGGCAGGAGGGAGGAGGTGACTCGTGCACCATCCTGCTCCCAGGGCACAGAGACAGCCCCTGTGCTTCAGGCTGCCCCTTGCCCGCGGGTGGAAATGCCATGCAGAGGCTGCTCAGGCATCCTCTGGCTGCAAACAAGGGTTCCCGGGGGACCCGGCTGGGGCCAGCACAGCCGGACGGCTTTCCAGGCAGCATTGTTCGCGCCGAGCAGAGGAAGCAGCTTGGAGCCACCCCAGCCCATTTCCAGGGCAGTGACGTCCTGCCCGTGGCTGTGCTGCCCCATAAATCACTGCGAAGAGAAAGCAACTGCACCCAGATTTCCTGTCACCCAGCCGCATCTGCTCCATCGCTGCATCAGCTTCAGAGGAGATGTCTCTGGCCACGTCCTCCCACTGCAGCAGAGACCCCAGGGCAGCTGCTGGGGGGAGCCCTGCTCCACACCCGCAGACCCCTCAGGGACACCCCACCATCAGCACTGCAGCCTGGGGTGAAGCAGCACCAGGGCTCCATCCAGCTCTGTGCAGGGAGCATGGGATGGCAGTGACCTCCAGAGCAGGCTTCACTTGGCCAGATGTCACACCCCACCCAGCCTCCACCACTGAAGGCCATAGAATCATAGAATCTGTGGCCATGCCATACTGTGTTGAGCCATGACGAGAAGGGATGGGCCAGTGTCCATTCAGCATCACACCGCATGCACGCACATCCTGCCCTGCTTGCTGCATCCTGCACTGACACACTCAGCCTGCAGCAAGGTGATCCCCTCAAGCCTGCCAAATTTAAACCAGCCATGCAGCACTCGCCGCACAGGGCAGAGTACTCACCTGCAGGAATCTGGCCTCTGCCAAACTTGCACAACTCAGGGTTTGCCTGCCCTGGGTTACCCGTCTCACCATGGGTGGGCGCCAGGTGCCCATCGATAATAAACCTCTCCCCCGGGGGAAATGCCCCCGTGGAGGAGAGGTGGAGGCACAGCCGGGTACACGGCCAGCTACAGGACACAGCCATGGCGTGGATTTGCACCGTGCAGGGGGTGCAGCCCACGCCAACAAGGGACACCACCAGTGCCAGGTAAGATGAGAGGGCAGAGCAGGAAAGTGCCCAAGGGGACTGCCGAGGCTGTCTGCTCCCCAGCTCTGCAGCAGCCCCACCCCAGAGACAACATGGCTCATCTCAATTACCTGCTGTGCCTGGGCAAGGCAGCTGGTGTGGGCCGGAGGTGGGTGCATCTTTTTGGCTTTGGAAGGGAGCATCCCTCCTCCCAGCCCCAGCGCTGGGGTTGCACTGAGCCAGCTCCAGGCCCTCGCACAGGTATTTCCATAGCCTGACGTCAGTGCTGCTTCCAGCCACAGGCTTATTCAGCAAAAGCAAACGTAGCTGCAGCCGCGTCTCTGCAAAGGACTGGGCTGTGCCCCATCCATTCCACCACAGCCCTGGGAGGATGTGGGGAAGGGCTAACAAAGCCCAATCTGGCGATAAAGATGCCAAATCCCCTCAGGGACCCAGTGACAGGCACCCCTGGAGGAGAGGGATGCTGTCAGACTGACCGCAGATGCACTTCAGAGCACTCACATGCACAAAGGAATGAATAAGAGAGATGAGCACAGGGAAAGGAGCCTGGTAAATGGCTGGAAACAAAGCCAAGTGCTCAGGCAGCCTGCAGTGTGCCTGGGAGATGGAAAAGGCAGAGGGATGGCTTGAGGTTTTCCTGCCATGCCATGTCCAATGGTATCACCATCCATGGTGCCTCTCTGGTCTCTTGGGAAGAATCTGTGCCCATGTCCCCCACTCCACGTCCCCCACTCCATCCCCTCCTACCCTCCCCGCACGCAGCCAGGCAGCTCCTCTCCCTAATCACACAGCCGGTGCTGACGGTTACACCACACTGAGATTTTTGGCCAAGACATATATATTTAGCTCCCCCGCAGCAAGGCGAGGCAAGCCCTCCGGTCCCGAGCCGCTCGCTTGCTGGGCTCCCTCCAAGTGTGCAACAAAGCTAGCTCAGTACAGCCTTGCCAGGGAGCGCAGCCGGGGCAGGAAAAGCAGGGACAAGGCATACCCCAAGCAGGGGGTCCTGTTTCCCAGGATGTCGCTTCCAGCTGAGCAGAGAGCCAATGTCTTCCCCAGGACCCAAGTCCCCACATAGCCAAGCCTCTTGGGTGCAAGCAAAAGTTTGATTTCCAGCTGCAGCCCTAACGCGTGGCATGGCTCCCATCCACCCCGCCGCTCCCTGCTTCCCTGCCGACAGAACCTCACCTACTGCAGGCACTTCCCTGGCCGTGGGCCTTCAACCTCCTGCTCTGGTTCATGGGGCCACCTCCAGCAAGTCCCTCTCCATTTTCCACAGGGCTGCTGTACTTCAGCAAGTAGCGCCCACATGGGATGCATCCCTCTGGCTCTGAGGCCAGGCAGCTTGACTGTGGCTGTGTTGGGAAAAGATCAGCAGTGTTTCTTGCCAGGCACTGAGCAAGGCTGAGCCTCAGAAATCAGCTTCTTCCTTGCTGTCAGGCATTGCGAGCAGGACCCCTGGCCAGCAGCAGGAATCAAAGCAGCCTGCAGCCCTCCTCTCACCCTGCTGCATGCTGAGGAGCAGCAGAGAGCCAGGAAATGGGTTGCACATCAGTAAAACCCCTCCCTGGGTAATCGCTGGTCCAGCGCAGAGTGTTCCTCCTGCATACTGAGATACCATCTCTGGCCAGCAGCGCTGTCAGGAGGGTCAGACAGTTTCCTGGCCCGTGTCAGCAAGAGCAGGACTCTGCCGGAGCAGCCATGCCTAAGTGCCTCTCCAGCTCCATGGCTCCTCACCTCCCCACCCTGATGGCTCCCCACAGCCACAGGGCACAACCAGATCCAAGCAGGGGCAGGGCCAGGGCTTTGGGCAACACAGTGTGAACAGAGGCGGCAGCAGGAGAGGATGCTCGGGACCTCCCTGGGGACCACAGCATGACACTCCCCACGGGCAAGTGCATGGCAGGCTGGTAGCAGAGCTCTCCCCACCCGCATGCCAGGACCTGTCCCCACCATCACCTCCCTGGTTGCTTCAGGGCCACCCAGCCCACTGACCGGAGTGATGGGTGCCACCACAGCCAAAAGTGGCACCACAGCACTTGCTCCTGGCTCACATTTGATTGCAACATTGCAGTGACAGGTTTTCCATTACCTGTCACTTGTGCATTCCTGCTCTGCCTTTCCTTGCCTTTCCTTTCCAGTTCCATCACTTCACCTTTCCCCACCTCTGTGCTCCTACCAGGGACAGTGAGGGAGGACGGGAACACAAGGACCTCTGCCCAAGACCTGGGACCTGAGATGTGGGTGCAGAGCTCCATAAACCAGACACCAGAGTCACCGAGGACCAGCCAGGCTTGCAGAGCGCTGCCTGCCAGCCCCAAGCCTCCACCCCATGCAGCCCCAGGAGCAGCACTGCTCCCCACAGGCACGGGGATAGCAGGGTACCCAGCTGGCCAGCACAAACCCCTGGCACAACCCTTGCAAGCACATCCACATGGATCCCCATGTTCCACAGCAGCTGAGATCCAGCTCCCTGCAAGGCAGGCATCTGCCCATGAACATGCACACGAGATGCCAGCACTGCACTGTGCAGGAGCCCCAGCAGCTCCAGCAAAGCTGAGGGTGCGTGAGAGCAAGGGGGCCAAGACCTCAGCCCATCCCATCCCACCCTCCCACAGGTAATTTTCTATAGCTCTCACTATTTTCCTGAGGGAGAAGCTAATGCTAATCAGCCCATCCTACAGCTTCCCACAGAGGCATTCCCTCCCCGGCAGGGCCCTGTGTGGGAAGCAGGGAACTGGTGCATCTTTAGTTACCATTCTGCAAGGTCCACGCACACTCCGAGAGCAGCTACCCTGAGACAGGGGAGCAGGCAGTTACTCAGGGGGCCCGGCCAGCCTTTGTGCTGGCAAGCCAGGGGCCGTGCCGACACTGACGTGCTGACTGCTATGGCTGCGCCTGAAGAGCTGCTTCCTTTGTTAGGGATGGCTGTAATAAAGCCCCTCCTGCCTCTCTGCCCGGCCACCGTCTCCCAACAGCCAGTGCCCAGAGCCAAGCACAGCAGTTACTTATTAATTGCAGAGTGGCTCCTGCAGCTTGAATTTCTGCAGAACTGACCTGTCAGGGCAGAGCTCTGCGGGGAGAGCACCCACACCCCACATTACCCTGTGTGCTGCTGCATCCCTCTCCTCCAGCACGCTCAGGACATCAGTGTGACAGCGGGGTGAGGCACTGGCTGCAGGCTCCTTTGCGCACACTAGGCTTGGACCCTCCTTGCTTCCCAGCTTAGTGCCCCTTCATGTCCTTAGTGCCCCTTTGGCACTCCACCAGCAAACCGTGCTGCTCCAGCTGCAGACGCGCTGGGACAAGCCCCAGTGCTACTGGGTGATTCCCACGTGTTTTTAGGATGCCTTTTCCCAAAACAAACAGTGCAGCAGCCTCCTGCCACCCCCCAGACACCCCAGCATGTGCAGAGAGCTCCCTGCAAGCCACCCGCTGGCAGGCCCCACTGCACGTGTGCTCACCACATCCTCGCGATGGGATGGGAAAACAGGAAACCCCCCGCCGCCACAATCCCCCGCAGTTCCCTGGGAAGAGAGGTCGGGTGGCGGAAAGGCTTGGCCAGGGCTCCCGGCGACCCTGCAAAACTCATTTAAGGCTCATGGTGCAAAAGGGAGCCGGGAAAACGTGCGGCTGTTTGGCTTCAGTAGACTCCGGTCCCTCCGGCACTTCCTGCCACAAGAGATAACCCAAATCCAACGCGCCGCCACCTGCCAGCGCGGGATGGGAACTGGCCCTGCAGCCCCTGGCAGCGCTGCTCCACTGGTTAAACATTCACTGCATCTCTCCAACCTCCCCAGACCAGGCAAGTTAGCCCCAGCCGCTCCTGGAAACAATGTCACAGACCTCGACCTGCCTTAAAAAAAAATAGAGAAAAAGCCAGCAAACTATTTTTATATTTCCCTGCGCTTTTTAAAGTAAAAAAGCTCATTCTGTAGCTCAGGAAACGCCCACATCCTCCCAACCGCGCAGGGAGGAGCCCGCTGGATTTTTCCAGGGAGCATGAAGCAACAGGCAGCCTGGAAATGAGTTTTCCATCGGTACCCAGGACGGTTGGTGTTGGTCAGACACTTCACGGGGCCGGGAACGGGACATGGTGACATTTCTCATACATGACCCATGGCTGCAATCCCAGGCATTTGAGAAGTTCGGAGTTGCCAGCGTTCATTCAGCACAGGCGAGGAGCGCTCCCGAACAAGCAGGGCTTTATGAATCACCTCCCTGCTAAGCTTCGGGCCAGCCGAGGAATTCACAAGCGCTACCAAACCCCAGGCGCAGTGCTCCCATCACCCTTCCCACTGAACCATGCGGTCTGTCAAGAGAAAACCCAGGAGCCATGTCCCGGAAAGACAGCACAGAGGTCGCATAGAGTTTCTGTGCATTAAATAAACGGACCTGTGTTTATTCTGCCAGAGCCTAGGCAGGAAAGCTCAAGGCGTCAGCAAGGACACGCTCCAGCCTATCTCAGCATCAAGTACAGAGAAGTTTCTGGCTTGATCCCATTCCTGTTCATCCCCCGGTCTCTCTCAGGTGCACTGGGAAGTCCCTGTGGGGAAGATGTGTGATGGGGGCTGCTGCTACCCCACTGCTGAGCACCTGCTTCCCCTCTGCCCACAGGGCAAAGTGTCCTGGGGGGTGGGGGCAGGAACAGGGAAGCCAAGGGAAGCACAGACCTGGACATGGACCACTACACCTACAGAAATCCAGCCGGGGAGAGAGAGCCAGCACACAGCTGGAGACATGGGGTACAGCTCTGCTCCCACACACACCACATCACTGAGAGACCAACTCCCCCAAGCACGCGGGGAGAGAGAAAGAGCACAGACACTGCTGGTGCCTCACCTCCTGGCACAGCCCAGCCTGAGTGACTGACCCAGGGCCAGTGCCCAGCTGGCTGGGCGGACACGCTATTTTCTGCTTAAAAAGGAAAAGATTCACACAAGGAAAGACATCCAAGGGGCCGAGCCCTTCCCACCCCCACACAAAAAGGTTTATTTAAAGGAGGAAGACAGCAAATTCCTATTTCTCTGTGTTTACTTGGAGACGGCCGGAAAGGAATGAAAGCACCAATGCCTCAAATGCTCAGGCACCATCAGGACCCTTTGGTATTTCTCCACCAAACAAACATGCTGAGGCAGCAGGGGCAGGACCCTAAAGCACCAAAGGGAGACGGGCAGGGAGAGGTGCAGGCTGGCAGTGCCAGGCCAAGGCAGCTGGACCCTGTGGCCAGCAGGTCCCAGGAGGCAGCTTGGGCTGGAGTGATGAATGCATGCCCGGAGCCACACTGAGCCCACAGTGCAGCCCTGGGGATGCTCACCCCAAAGGATGCCCACCCCGGGGCCAGGGGGTCAGGTCACTCCCTGGGAGGCTCCTGGTGGGGACCACTGTGCCAGGGGGAAGGTGGCTGAGGCAGGCTCCCTAGGGAGCAGCAGCGAGGCACCGAGGCAGGGGATCAAGCCAGGGACCTGCTCCCACCTCTGCCCCCGGCATCTTCTGCAACCTGGGCGGTGGCGCTTACCCAGGGATGCCAGACGGGAGACACCCCATCCCTGGTTCCCAGAGATCCTGACCAGCCACAAACCCAAGCAGGGCCCTCAGGGACTCGCTGCTGCCCAAACCCAGCCCGGGCATGCCAGGATGGACTTCTAAGCTCAGACTCTGCCTTCGTAAAAGTCCCGTAGAAACCCCAAACCATTCATTAGCTCTCCCACCAGGCTGGGGAGAGGCGCGATGGGGAGGGGTGAATGGCACACCTGGAGCGAGGTTCGCAGGGAATGGGAACAAATTGGCGGGGAGAAGGTTTTGTTTGCACCTGCCACCGCCAGCTCCTCCCCACCATAACCCCCTGCCCAGTGCCCCATCCATGTCAGATGGGCTGGGTGTCCCTATGACCCGAGCCAGTGGGGACATCAGCCTCCCCAGCACCAAAACAGGTGCGGTCACACACCCCAACCGGAGCTCCTCACCCCCCGCTTCACCTCCTCAGCGCAGGGACCAGGGGAGAGTGCCCCGGACCCCCCTGTAACCACCCCACTGCCGTGTCCTCAGCCCCGGGGCGAGCCGGCAGCATCCCCCAGCACAGCCCGGGGACGGCGGCACGGGGAAGGGGCGGGGGGCTCAGCAGAGGGGCCGGGGCCGCGGCCGCTGCCGGGGGGGAGAAGCAGCTGGTGCCGGGCATGTCTCTGGGCGCTGGGCTCCCCGGGGGAGCCGCGGGGACCGGGGCGCGCCGGCACAGGGGGCAGCAGAGCCGGGGACACACCCCGGCGCCGGGAAGGAGCTGAGGACCCGGGGGCGCAGCGGGGCTTGGGGCAGGGGGGACAGGGGTGAGCGCCGGCTCCGGGATGGGGGACCGGGGACAGCACGGGAGTCCCGGGGGTGCGTCCCGGCTCGGGGAGGGGGATGCATGGCAGGGCCCCGGGGGTGCGCTCACCGAAGTACACGGTCTTGTCGCACTTGGGGCACTTGGATGCCATGGCGGGAGAGCGGAGCGGAGCCGAGCCGCGCTGTGCCGAGCCGATCCGTGCGCCCCGCTCCGCCCGGCCCCCGCCCACTGGCCCCGCCACCGCCCGGGGGGGGCGGGCCGGGGCGGGGCTGCCCGCGGAGCGTCTGCCCGGCTCGGCTCGGTATGGCACAGCACAGCGCGGCGCGGCGCGGTGCGGTCCGAGCGCGGCAGGTGCACGGCCCCGGCCGACGGAGCCCTCTGCTCCCTTCCGGAGCACACCTGCCCTGCCCTGTTCCCCATCTCCGAAAGCTCAAAGGATGCCAGTGCTCGCGATTCCCCTTTCTGGGGAAAACACTGCAATGAAGCAACGTGACTTGTTGGGTTTTGCCACTGTGCCCCATCCCTTCCAGTGCACGCCCGAGCAGCGGTGCCACCTTCCCTGTCCCTGGGTGAGCCCTGCATCCCTGCGTGCTGGCACCCACCCAGGGGACTAGCAGGTCCTATTGTCATGATCCCCGGCCCCAGAGCCCATGTAAAAAAGGGACAGGAGTCATCTTGCCCCCTCTTTTAGGGACAGCTAAGGGACACTTAGCCTCCTTTTTTAGGGACAGGAGAGCACCTGGGGGGAGGCTTTCCATCTCTGCATGCACACAGGCTGGTCAAAGTGATGTACTGTGCGGCTGTGGAGGGGTGTACAGCCAGTTGCTGTAGTCCTTTGGGGCAGCAGGCCATTTGAAGAAGCTCAGCACCAGATGTGCTGGCCGAGAGACCTCTGGCTGCATCCTGACAGCAGCTGCTCTCAGCAGCCCATCCCCAGTGCTCACAGCCACGGCCATGCAGAGCCTGGTTTCGTGGGATGGTGCTCCAGTGGGATGGAGGGTGCAGGGCCAGGTGGTGTGTGGAGGGGGCAAGCAGCAGCCCCCCGCCCTGGGAAGCGCCATGCCTGCGCTGGGTATTCTTAGATACATTTTTTCCAGATGGGGTAACTGAGAAACCCAGATTAAGTAGCCGGGACAACAGGCCTGATACAGGAGACCTTGGCGGGTGGACGAGGGCAAGAGGCCCTGGAGAGCAGAGATAGCGGTGGTAGCAGGCGGGAGAGGGGAGGGAGCAAGGCACGTGCTAGTGCAGCATGGCATGCATGGCACGACATGGCATGGCATCACGGGGCAGCGCTGCCCATCACAGGCATGCCATGGCCTGGGGCGTGAGCTGAGGGTGCTGGTCGTGGGGCCAGCCCCAACAGAGGGGCTCGGGCATCTCCCATCCCCTCTGCAGGGTGAGCCGCCGCGCTGCCTGCCCCGGCACCCTCAGTCCTTCCCCGCCATCCCCTGCCCCGGCAGCGCAGGCTGCCTTGCCACAGCGCCCAGCTGCCCCCCGGTTCCTGGCGCCATTTTCCTTCGTTGCCATGGAAACGCCATGTCAAAATTCCCTCCGCTGCACAGGGATGCTCGGGAGCCGTGCAGCGGAGCCGCGGCGGCACAGCGGCCTCGCCCGCTCCCAAACCTGCCCCGTGCCGGGGTGAGGACCCTGCACCCTGGGAAGCCCCCCCGTGCTCGGCCGACAGGGTTCTGCCCCGCGGGGCTGCTGCGGGCAGCGGGCGCACGGGAGGGGGCACTGGGGGGAGGCGGTAGGGGCGCAGGGCCGTGGGCTGGGTGCTCCGGGGGTGCACCCTGCACCGACACCCTCGGCTCGGGCCGTGCGGGTAAACAGGGAATCTGCCGCTCCCCCAAAGTAAAGCCGTTGCATTATTCATCAGCCGGCAGCCTGGCTCTCCTCTGCCGCCATTGTCATATAATTCCTCCTTTCTCTGCCGGCAGCTGGCGTGGCTGCCAAGCGCCCGCCCGGCCCCGGCAGCTTTGGGAAGAGAACGTGGGGCTTCGGGATGGGACGGGGTGACCCTGATCAGATGGGACGGGGATGCTTGACAGCGGGTTTCTCCACGGCCGCGCACCCCGCTGCCTCGGAAGGACCCAGGCGCCCCTGTCACTCCTTGCCCAGCTGCTGTCACAACAATGTGGGGCTTTGTGAGCCGGGGGGTCCCTGCACAGGGGCAGGTGGCAGCGGTGTCCCGGCCCCGAACGGCCCCAGCGAGGCCGCTGAGCCCTGCGTGCCCCGCAGCAGGGCCCGGCCCGCAGCCGCCGCGGTGCCGGCAGGCGCCAGGGCCAGGCGGGAGCTGGGGATTTGTGGAGCTATTGATTTCTGGGAGGCCAGCTGCCTCCGCCGGCACGGCCCCACGGGCGCTCCTGTGGGCCCCTCTGCAGTACCGGTGTGTCTGCCGCCACAAAGCACCCCATGGCAGCAGGCAGGTGCCAGCACGGCACCAGCAGCATCATCCCCACGCCTGCAGCGGCTCCTCTCCATCCCGAAAAGGGTCTGCTGTCTAAATCCTCTGGATCCATAGGAAATCTCAGCTGGTGCCACAGCCCCCAGGGGGCAGGAGGAGGAGAAGAAAGGAGGCTGCACCCACCCAAACAGTGTGCATGGGGCAGCCACGGGTGAAACCCCGGGCTCAACCGTGCTGCAGAACCAGCACCCAGCCAGGCTCTCGCCTGCCAAGGGCTTTTCACACATAGAGGCTAGGGGGAATTAAGACAAATCACCTAAAGGTGTGAATCCCTGCCTGCAAATGCGCTAAATCCCAAGCGGATATGCTCTTTCAGGAGCAAAGTGGCTTTAGCTGCTTGTGTCTTAAGCTGTCCCGGTTTAGGCTCGGCATGCTCCTGCACCAAGGGCAGGGCTGTCCCAGGGCCGCAGGGACAGTGGGACAGGTGACTCAGGTGGCACTGCTTCTCTGGGGACAGTGCGCCCAGTGCCAGGCACGGGAATGCAACCGTGAGACATCCTGCTGCCGGGGGGGACGCAGGGTGCAGACAGTGGTGCAGTGACACATGGGGGACAGCCCTGACCCCACTGCGCAGTGTCCCTGGACAGCCACATTAATGACCAGGCTGGGGACTGCCCCAGGGAACACTTTTCACCAAGTGATGTATTTTACATCAGAAATCTGGGGGCTGCCTCCCTGCCCGAGGGCTGAGCTGGGGTTTCCCTGGCAGTCCTTCAGCAGATGGGAGGTTTCTGGCACGGGTGACACACCCCACAGCAATGCCGAGGGGTGACCGTCCCCCAACCCTTGCCCCCATGGCAGCAGGTGACCCATTTTCCTCAGTGGTGCCTGGCCCCGCAGCCTCGGGGCTCCCCAGCCCAGCATGCATCCCGTTGCAGGCACTGGTGAGTGATGTTCACTGGTCTGGCCCTGCCTTTAATTACCTGCTTAGGGGCTATTGGGCACAACGGGGTCTCCCTGGAGTGCCTGGCAGCCCAGCATTCCCCTCCCCAGCCCCTTCCCACAGGGATGCTGCACGGAGTGGATGAGGAGCCACATGCCTGCAGCATCCCCCTTCCCAAGCAGGAATAAGACTGAAGCAAGCCCAGATTCTAAAGCTGGGGTCAGCATGTATAGCCGTCCCCTGGGCAGCAGCAACAGCCGTGGGCCCAAGGGGGGGCCTGCGAGATGTGGGAGATGTGTTTTGCTGACCGTGCGGGGCTGGCCTTGGCCATGAAACAGGGTTTGCCTCCACTAGGAGCCTTGGAAAGGCTCAAGGCTGCTTGGGACCTCTGCCTGGGGCAGGTCAACCAGAGAGCTTTGAGGGAGATTAAGGGAAAGTAATAAATAAATAAGGAATAACTCCCCCGAGGCTGCCTCTCCTTTGGCTCACCTCTCTCCCCCTCCCCGTGCTGTCTCCCCTCAGCTCTTTCTTCTTCCTTCGGATGCAAATACCACAAAAACTCACACATGGAGACAGGGCTGCTCACACAGGGAGCTGGGGCTGTAAAGCCTTCCTCTGCTCTCTGCTTGTGTCTCACATTTTCTGGCGCCTAGGATCGGCTGGATTTGTTACAGAGCAAGAAAAGATGGGGGGAGGATATCAAAAAAGACTAAGGAAAACCCCCACTGCTGGCTGGGTTTGCCCAGGGGTCACTTGTCCGTCCATGGCCCACAGCCCCTCGGATGCTGCATCGGGTGCACCCACATCCCAGTCCCTTCTGTCTCCTCTGTGAGGGTCCCCCCAGGGTGACAGGCTGCAGCTTTCTGTCACCTGAAGCTCCTGCGCCCCTGAACACAGCACGTGGCCAGGTGCTCATGGGTACATGTGGCAGAGCAGGCAGCTGCCGCCACAGGCTGTGGTGAGTGGTGGCTGTCGCCCATCAGCTACCCCAGCTCTGCCTGTGTTTTGCCTCGGTCCTCACCAGTTGGCAGAAACTTCGTGGCAAAATGGGTCAGGCTCCCATTCAGGGCCTGAGAGCTGTTCCCGGCGGGTGCTCAGGGATGTGACAGAGGAGCCTTTCACAAAACCAGGCAAAACGGTTATTTTACATTTTATTCTTCCTGCAGAGCCCTCCTGGACGTGTGGTGCCTGCCTGCTCAGACCAGGCCATCCCACATCCTGAGCCTGGGTTGCACTGGAAGGCGAGCAGGGCAGCACCCTGCCTGCAGCGGGGAAACCTGCTCCCCAACGTGAGGAACCTCTGGCTGGCTGGGAGAGGGAGGCAGCCACATGCAGGGGGGATGCAGCCCACACATGCCAGGTACCCATGGCAGCTTCACCGCCAAATGGTGGCCACAGGATAAGCACATGGCTCAGATAAGCATACGGCTCAGGAAGGGGAGCCCAGGGGCTTAGGAAGGATTAGCAAGAGATGGGAAGATGGAGGACGAGAGCAAGAGCGTGCGGGGGGCTGGCAGGAGCTGGGTCTTGTCAGGCAGCACATGCCACTGGCCAGGGCTTGGCACGTCACCGCCTGGCCCCGGCACCCGCTATCTGGAGCTCCAACCATCCACTTGTCGCTTCTCTCCTTTAAAAGGCATCCGAGCCCCTGCCGTTATCAGGCAGGGCAGATAGCACTGTCACGCTTACAATAAACAGGTTTATGGACAGCCCACTTCTCCTTGCAAGCGGGAATGGATGTCCCCATTGTCTCTGCGCCCCTTTCCCAAGGGGCTGTAGCTGCCAGCCCACCCAGGGCCTGTGAGCATCCCAGCCAGCTGCACGCGGACACCAAGGAGGCAGATACCTGTGGATGGTATCTCCATACTATGTGAATGTGAACCTCCATGGAGCAGGAGTGATGGCTCCGTGAGGCAGCATGCAGGTGCCCAAAGAGCAGTGCTCTATCCAAGAAAAGGCAGTAAACCACCTGGAGAGACCCGATCATGGCCCTCAACCCCTCAGCGGAGCCAGGCTCCATGGCAGGGCTATAGCGGGCAGGCCGTGCAGAGGGTGGCCATGCATGGCAGCAGCTGGCACCAGCAGCTCTTCTGGGGGAAGGAAAGGGTGTCCTGGGGGACAGGCTGTGCTCAGAGCCAGGCTTCAGTGGCAAAGTCCAGCTCCTGGTGCGCAAAGCACCCCAGGGTGGTTTATCACTAAGCTCTCCCGGTCCCATGGCCCCTCCCAGACACGCTGTGGCCAGAGGTCAGGCTGGCCATGACATAACATGGGACCAGCACCGTGGCAGAACAAGCGTGTATAGTGGCTGCCCGGTTTTCGTTGTCCGTGCCCCCATGCACACCACCTCCAGGACACAGCTCTCAGTGAGCTCCTGGGCTGAACACACATAACTCAGGGCCTTATGGGCACTGTGCTCTCCCCATGGCACCATGTTCTCCTTCAGCAGCACAAGGGGCAAGACACACCTCTCAGTGAGCTCCTGGGCTGAACACATATAACTCAGGGCCTTATGGGCACTGTGCTCTCCCCATGGCACCATGTTCTCCTTCAGCAGCACAAAGGGCAAGACACACTCATTGAGATGCATTTGCTCTAGGCCTGCACCAGACATTACGAGCATCTTCCTGGGATGTAGGGAAATGAGCGTGCAAACATGCCTGGCTTGGCTCCACATCTGCATGCTCCCCTCTCATATGTCCTGCATGGGGGCAGCCAAGACGCAGGCAGAGGGGAACAAACTTGCTCCTGCTCAGATGGAAAATCTCCGAATGAGCACAATTTGGCTGAAACCCTCCAGCAAAGACCTGTAAATCTGCTCACTGTGACGCTGCCAGCATCCCGTGGAGCACTGGATCCAGGTGGAAAGTCCCCTTGCAGGCAGGAGGGGAGGAAGCTGTCTGCAGAAAGATGCTGAATTTATGTTACTCGCATTGCTCCAGGAATGCGGTGAATGAATTCACAAAGCCCAGGGCAGGAACCAAGTGTGCTTCAGCCCTGACCTTGTCTGACTCTCTTCCAGGCTGAAGACGAGGTGGGGACAAGCTCCCGGCCCTGGAGCCTATCTGAATTTACTGTGTGTCTTTTCTTTTAACAGCTTTCCTGCTCCCAAGAGCCTGAACAGATGAAACGTGAGCATCAGAGGCAGTCTTTCACCAGGTTTCAAAGGTGGCTGAGCAGAGCAAACTCCTCCTGTTCAGTCCCCAGGAAGGGAAGGAAATGCAGCAGGAACACAGGGCACATCAGCCTCCTCCCTTGTGGAAGGCAGCAAAGACCAAATGCGCTCATGACATGTTTTTACCCTGAGGTTGGGGATCACAGCAGAGCCCATCACTGTTGGCCCTTGCAGGCTCTTCCAGAAAAGTATTGACTAAAAAGCACATTTACAGGGGGAAAAATACCCAACAAACAAATGCTTGCCAGCTAGAGAAGACTGTCATGCCAGGGCTTGCCTTTCTGCAGTGATGTCTCTTCTCTCCCTCTAACACTGCTGCCAATGCTTGTTTTAAGTTAAAAGTGTTTTTGAGCCTGTGCTCTCTTGCTGGATTAAGAAATCCATTCTCCCAGTCAAAATCTGCTAGGAGCTCACACTCCTCCCATACCACTACTCCGCACACCACCATGTGCCTGTGCCATCATCTGAGCAGGTTAAGTGCCCCCTCCTCCTCCGTGGCCCTACCTCAGCAGTGGAAAGCGGCTCCACCGTGACGCAGACTGACCATCCGAAAGAGACTCTCAGGCTTCTCAAGGTCTGGCTTGTGTAACGCTCACACCGAGAGCCAGAGCCCGCAGCAGAGCTGGCACGGGCTCCAAATTTCCATTTCAAAGTCGATTTCAGCGTGTATTTTGCTTTACAACTCTGCAGTAGTGTCCCGGTTACAGGCCACCTCCCACAGCAGGAATGCCAGGTTCGGAACTGTTAGTTTTGGTCATGCTTTGCTTTTTTATCACGCTGTTTCAACAGTGCTGTTACAGACAGGGCGCTGCCTTCATGTTGCAGCATCAAAAGCCAAGATCGCAGTGAGCTGCTACTGACAAGCTGGTAAAATGCTAAATAGAAAAACCCCAAACAAACAAATTCCGAAGTTAACTAAAGAAATCCGTTGCCATGAAGTATTGTAGGAATGTTTGGATTTTTCTTTTGTTTTTAAAAGACTTCTCTGACCAGCTCCCAGCTACTTTTATGCCTGTAAAATCGTAAGCACTGTAGCAAGGCCGGAGACCAGCACGCTCCATCCATGTGAGCATGAAGCACAGCCTCCCCCAAGAATCCGAGCTGAGCTTGTGACATGTCTGCAAAGCAGAAAAGTGAAGAATGGGGGTGCCAGGGACACACAGCTAGGGGAAAATATCGAAACGTATGCGGCAAAACTTGCTATGGGCTGGAAATGCATGCAGTGGAAATGAGCTGCTCCAGGCAGGCGAGCACTTCCAGATGCCAGGGCTCTGCATCGTGGAGTTAACATGCCTCAATGCCAGCCCATCTTTCACTGCAACTCCCATCAGAATTTGTCCCCTACAATCCCAAGGGCTCTTTAGGACATGGGAGCAGGGAGTAGAAGGGGCACTGAAAATAGGATACTGCCCCATTGGTATGAACCTTTTTTATTTTTCCAAGGGTCTAGAGCAGGAGGATGAATAATCAAAGACAATTCCTGCAGCAACAGCACATGAGCATTTGAATATGAATGCAGAAGAGAGGTTGGTTCAGGAGAGGTTTAGTGACAGCAGCCAGCTTAAGAGAGTGACTGATGGCTCGGCACGGATATGTCAGTGATGGGACCTACCATTCACTGCGCTTCCCGAGAGCTGGTGTGTTTTTTTGCTAAAGGTATCTTCCAACCTCTCCTCCTAAGCTGGTACAAACATAAGCCAGTGAAATACAAGGGAGCAAAGTCTGCTACTGCATGCTGAAAAATGGCATCCATATTAAAGGACATGCGAGGGATCCTTCAAAGTCAGGGCAGCACAGGATATTCTCTCTACTTGCCTGGACTCATTCCCAGAGCAATCTGTGGAGCTGCGCCAAGAAAGCTTTCAAGTTGTTGGAAACTGCAGGGCTGGCACCCCCAAGTGGTTACTCTGAGCTCTTCGTGCAGCCTGAACAGCTTCTCTCATCTCAATAGTTCATCCACTGATAACCAAAGTGCATCATCGCCTGCACGCAGGGACTTTGGAGCTCCCCACACCAAGGCAGAGCACGACCCTCTGCTGCAGCTGAGACATCAGCTCCAAATCCCACTGCAGAGCGGATGCAGCCAATTTGGATACGTATTTTCAAAGTGATCTCTTTCAGATTTCATCTTGCCACAGAAAGGAATCCATACAAGACCCCACAGAGGAAAATCAAGTGTTATAAAACCTTCCTGCAGTCAGCAATATTTCTTATGTATATATGGTTAATCCTACAGATTGATGGAGGCGAAGTAGAACTGCCAACGTCTTTGGTGCAGGCCGGCACTGTTGCGTGCAGCCGGAGGCTTTCCAGCTACCAAGCTTGGTGCCCTTCCTACACAGCACATCCTTCAGGAATGGCCGTCCCCTCATTCCATGGACAGGGAAACATGACCAGCAGTGTAGGATACACTTACAACATCTGCTAAGTTTCACAGCTACTCACAGCCACAGAGTAAATCTTACCACTCCTGAGCAGCAAATGAGCCCAAAAACACTAATCCCCGCTTCATTTATCCAGTAAGGAGCGAATGTAGAAATGACGAAGTACTTACACATCAGTGGGTTCGGTTGCTCACCCCCAGGGATTTCACTCTGCCACATGCCAGAGTCATGCCCCTGATCAGCAGGACGCATGAGCCACCACGGACAAAAGGCTCATTCAGAGCCCTGGCGTTGCATCTGCTGCCGCATTCAAGAGGAGGAGGGAGGGAGTCACAGTCTGAAGTGCTAGAAATGTTTAAACTGCACAGGAGGGGAACCAAACTATGAATGGCTCTTGCCCTGTACAGCGTAACGGCACCGGCAGCACAGGGATGGGCTGCAGTTAAGAAAACATTTGGGAGCAGAACACAACTCTGGGATGTGAAGGGAGGCACAGAGAGATGTGTGCACCAGCCAGATGGCACCCCGAGCAAGGGTCTTGGCAGCCATTTCAGAAGAGACAAAAAGCAGATGTTTCACAAAAGCTCATTTTCCAGGTTTATTAAGTAAAGTTAACTGAATTGTTTTCAATTTGTGGGGATTCCTTTCCGTCTAACCTGGTGGGTTAGCAGAGTTGCACAGAATCACGGTTGGACTGTGATAACCCAAATACAACTTTGGCTCATCTCACCGCTGACACATATGGAATGACTTGGGGGTTATTACATGCTGTGTCTGCTTGAGGCAGGTACATGTACAGATCAGCACAAGTTGCAAATGATAGTTTACATCCTTTCAAAACAGAGCAGGGCATTCAACAAATGCACTGCAATGAGAAGACACATGAAAAAGAAATTATACAGGCTTGCAAATACATAAGAAGTTCAAGAGATGCAAGAAATCTCAAACACAAGAAATGTTAAGGGAGGAAAAACCCACTTAATTTCAGACACAATGTGTTCAAATGAAAACCCAGCTGTAATTTAAATTCCCTTCAAAATGGGAAACATACAGTAACGCAATTAAAGAGAAACCAGGTCTTGTCCTGGGAGAGATGTGTCCAAAAACACTGATGCACAAACAGGTTCAGAGTTCTAAGCAAAATGTCCCTGGGCATTGGTGTACTTGACTCTTGGAGCCAGAGCAAAGCAATTCATTACACTTGCTGGACTGCTGGGCCTACTGCTGGGTCTTGGTGGTATAACAGCACGTAGGATTCCAGATGTCAGAGAGAAGGCAGCACACAAACTGCTGGTTACTGGGAGAAATGCCACAGGCCAGATCTCCCAGGGATTGACTAGAGTAAGGACACCTAAATTCTGGTAGCCTGGCCTCCACTGCACACAATGTTAGTGTAATGTTCTGCAGGGTTCTTCAGTTCTTAGCTCACTCCTTTCTCAGCCTGAGTTGTTTCTGTCTTGTGCATGAGCACAACTGGCCGTGCAAAATGATCCAAAAAACATAAGGGACAGGACCAAAGAAAACTGGCTGAACCTGGGGCTGGCTTTCAGCTCCTATTTCCAAATATCAGTTAAAGGTTGGAAATATATCTACAAAAGAAATAATATAAATGAAATAAAAAATGGCACCGTCCACAAAATTAAAAAAGAAAAAAAAATAAATCTTACAACACAGCCTCGTAAAAATGGCTTTGCAACGAGAGCTCAGTCACAAAATGAAGGGTTCTAGCTCTTCGTACATCGGAAGAGGAAACAAAGCTAAAAAGTACTAGTCCACATTCTCTTAATAAGTTAAACTTACTTTCCCTGCCCCTGTCTACAAAAGGGGTAGAAGCAAAGGGGAGAAGAGGCTACCAAAAACAATAACAAAAAGAATTAAAATTAAAAAAAAAAAAAGGAAGAAAGAAAGGAAGGAAGGAGAGACAAGGAGAGCGTGCGCGAGAGAGAGCAGTCTGTGGTCAGAGGCTCAGAGCAGGGCTGAGTTCCTTTTAAGGGTTTAAAAGATGCAAAACAGTTCCTCAAAAGTTCCCTCTCTTCAACAGTTAGTTCAATGCTGTAGCCATAGAAACTCAAGTATATATTGGAGGAGAGATTCTTTCAGGCATATCCACCATCATCCGGAGAGCTGCTCAGTGTGTGTTAATCCTCAATGATTATGGGTTCATCATTCATGGGCTGGCGTAGCTGTACTGCCTGGATGGGCCGGAGGATAATAGGCTTGTAAGGGCGTCTGGCGGCTCGCTTGGCTTCAGAGGAGGAAAGCAGCTTGCGGATTTTCCTGCAGACAGCAAGGAAGAAAGGAACCGATTACAGAGACTGGATGCTAACTATTGTAGCTTTCTCAGTTCCCCCAAGGGACCCAGGCCTGCATACGCAGCGGCTGCTCACTAACAGGATGGGCTAACGCTGTTATTTCAGTAATGAATTCCCTGGAGAACTTTTGTTTTCTGGTTTATAAACCCACCAATGAAGATGAAATTGCATTCTTTGTTCCAGAATCCCTCCCCTGCAGAGCAGAAGGCATTCTGGTCCAGCCTTGTAGGACCAGGGTCTACTGCTGTAAATACAGCACATGAAATGGTTATGACAGCCAGTTTCCATACCACTAATTAATTCTGAAGCATAGTCACTTGGATGTGCTGCAGGCAGCTTTGTGGGAATTTATAAAGCCAAATTACAACCAAACCACTTCTGGTGACATTGGTCACATCCCCGCCTGCTTATCCGTCTCTCACAGAGCTCTATCCATCTCTTTCAGAGCTCTATCTCTCTCTCTCAGAGCTCTCTGACATTCCCCAGCCCCAGGCAGGTGCACAGTGCTGCCTCTTCAAGAAAGACCTGTCACAGCACAAGCAAGCAACATTTGGTCCCCCATGGAGCTATGCCTCAAGGCTGAGCTGCTGCAAGGGAGCTCCACGATGGCCATTAACCAGTGAACCAGCACTGGTGCCTTTCCTCCCCACTGGGAAACACTAACAGGGTGTCTCCCCCTCTTATTTCTCCCACATTCCGTGTGCCCAACCCAGAAACAGGTAATATTCATGTCTTGCATTTGTTAGGAGTTTCCCTCTATGTTACAAGACTAGCAACAAGGCTTACCAGATAAAGGAAGCAGTTTTCCATATGGAGAGAAAGTAAAGACAGGAAGAATGTAGGGGGATGCACTGAAGTTTTAAAATCAGCAAAATAAAGGCAGAAAGCAACAATACAGAATGATTGCTTGCTTCTTTTTGTCAATACCAGGCTTAGAGTTAAATGAAGTATTAAAAAACCCAGATAAACCACCCACCAAAAAACCCCCACCAAAAGAGCCCACGAAAACAAACCCCAGCAACTATGAAAAACATACTCTGGAATTAAAATGAGGAATTCATTTCCAGAGGATGTTGTGGTGGTAAAAGGCATAAAAAGATTAGAAAAGAAAGTAATAAATATTCACAATAGTCCACCAGTACCACTATACACAGCCTTCAGTTCAGGACCTGGGCCAACAAGGAGGATCTGATAAAGCAGCACTGCCCACCCTTACAGGCTCCTACCCTAACGATGTTTTTGACTTACTGTGAGAGACACTATACTGCACTAGAGGAAGGGCAGCCACATGGCTTTACAAATCACAACTCAACCAGCCATCTATCCCCAAAGGCAGCTTTAAGATTTTTGGTTAGCCAACACTGCTGGGGCCAAGAAACCCCTTTTTTTGGGTGTGTGAGTTGGTTTTTGGTTGGTTGGTTTGCGTTGTTTTGTTGTTTAGGTGTTTGGGGGTTTTTTTAAAATGGAAAAGATACAATCTTACCGAGCTGAAGTCTATCACTGTGCTGATTTCCACGTTTGAGATGTGCCACTTGCAGAAGAAACTGGTCAAAATACTTCCCTCCTCCGCCTCCTTAAAATTTACCATTACTACACCAGCACTGACAAATCAGCAACTTCAGAAGATTTTGAATCAGCTCTGGACAGATTTGGTCATCTCCTCACTTGCTTTTTTTGCCCACTGAGCAGAACAGGCCTGCTACATAGCGCTTACACACACACACAGATGCAGTCTTTTGTTTGCTCAGTGTCCCCATTTCCCCCGTGCCCTCTAAAGTTGAAAGGCCACAGAGTGGGGGAGAGGAGAGAACAGGGTGGAAAGAAACAAGGTGGTGGGGAGGAAAAAAAACAACTCCAAAACTTGGTGTGATGATTTTTCTAAGACTCATTTAGCTGAAATTGATCTACTTTTAGCCAGTGGAGCTTCTTACAATATCCGCATGTGCTCAATTAGACACGCTGCCATCAGAAACACATCTCGTAGCAGTTCTAGATTCTGATCAGGTCACTCACTGCCTCCACTTGCATAAATTATAAATGCCAAGTTCCTTACTGTGAGGCTTGAATTCAAAAACTTATTCCTTTTAATTGACCAACTTTTCAAACTGTTCCCCCTCAAAGCTACCCAGTTTTCCAGTACTGTTCTCAACAGTGCTACACAAAAAGGGGAGGGGAGTGTGTGTATAAAACTGTAGGAAAACCTGCTTTCTGTGACGGAAAACACAGCCTGACCCTCAGCTGGAGGATGATATGCAGATACTGCTGCTAGATTGATTGCTACGGAGCTAACACAAAGCTCAAATTGTTTCAGAGCTCACAAACAAGTCTTACATTCTTGACACTGGAATGTAGCAGATGGTTCAGGGAAAAGTTAGAGGTGAAACGCCTGACAGAAAACCCGTGCCGCTTACAATGCTACATCACTCAGGCTTCCCCGCTTTTCAACAGGCTGCCAAACATCTCCTTTCAGCACTCATCGCGCCGCTAAGCAGCAAGGACGTAAGACAAAGAAGCCTGTTCTCTCTTTTCCTTTCTTAAATAGAAGAGATAAGGTCTTACTGAGCTGATGTCTATCACTGTGCTATGATTTCTGGGTTAGAGATGTGCTGGTTGCTCTGGGACTGATCTTCCCTGCCTCGGTCAGTGGTTCTGTATGAGCAGACAATTCTGCGCCTTTACAATAAATTGTTCTCACAACCAACATCACACTTGATGAATATTCTCACTGTTCTGTATAAATCAAAGGGCAGAGCCTTGTAGTAGCACTGAGACATTACTACGATGGACCTGCAGTATTTTTTGTGGGTTGGACCATAAAGATGTCAAGAAGTGTTTTGTAGATGCAAGATTACGAAATAAGCTTTGAGCATCTAAGGACTGACCTAGAGACCCTGCATCCAAATGGCACATGAATTTGCTAGAGCTGCAGGTCTGTAACAGGGTCCCAGAACCTCTTTACCAGAGCAAGAGGACAACAGGAATAAGGAAACTGCTTCCCCTGAAAATTAAATACTTCTCTCACTTTAATTTCAATTATATATGGAATCCCACTGCTTACTTTCACAGCATCTCACAGGAACAGAACAGGAGAAGGGAAAATGCAAGTAAAGATATGAGCTCATGTGAAACGCAGAGTTGCATTAAAGGTGTCCATAGGAACAAGTCTGACAAGGAAATTGATTTCATGTTTCTTCTGTGTTCTAGCAGGCATGGGGGTGTTCCTGCACTGAAATAATGATCCAACAGATAGTGCTTAACAACTTGAACGTTTACCGGTCTCGGCTTGCTTATGAAGCCCGTCTTTGATACTAGGCCCACAGAATAGTCGCTTGACACTTGAAAAGTTTTGCAGGCTGAGGAGGAGTTGGGGGATGTCAGGACTCTGACTATGTACTTCGTGCTAACAAATGAAGATTCAGAAAAGTGCCCAATTTAGTACTACCGGAAGAGATGAAGTACTCGAAATTCCTGACCTCCTTGGCCACTTGTCAGAGCAAGACACCCAGTAATTCCATGTCCATGTGTGCTAGGTACTGGACGGACAGCTAAGTGCTTCTCTACCTGTTGGGGGACTGATACCGATTGTTGGTAACTCCAGGCTTCAGACACAGACAAAAGCCAGAGAGCACCTCTGCTTGCAGAGAACACCGAAAGGCAGGACTGGCTTTGCTCTGACCTTCTTTGAGGTTACCCAGGAGAGAGGCATCAGGTTCTTGGGAGGAAACCACACAAGAATATGTCTCTACCTTTTTCACCACACCCAGAAGCAGTCCTCCCTTCCTAGGAATAACACAGTACTGGGAACACAAACACAAAAGCTCTGTTTGGGAACAGGCCACATAGCTTCTACCGCTCTAAACAGAGTTTACGGTGGAACTCATGCAAGGAAGGTTTTTTTTACTATTTCTATCCTTTGCACAGACTAACAAGAAGGACTAGCAGAAGCCGTACCACCAAAGGAGGAAGATGGATACTGCAGGGAGGGATAAATCTCACTGTTACTGGTGGCAAACATAAACAACCAGAGAAATGAGGCAACTTGGCCACTGGAAACACTTTGTATCACTTGAAGGTTTCAGCACTCAGACACAGGAGGAGATGTTCTGAGAGGTAACGGCATGCAAGAGGGTATGCAGAGCTCTGTAGAGGAGGCTCTATTCCTCAGCATCACCTGTGTACCAGAAGGCCCTATCCTGTTACTGATACACTGCAGTGAGACCTCCAAAGGCAGTTATGGGTCTGAACCAGGTGAATTTCCCATCTCTGTCTTCCTCCTCTTATTGCCCATCTCTTACGGGAACTGCTCTGGAAGAAGAATAATCTGCTTTCTCTGGAATGCAAGTGCATGAGGGTAGGCACATCAGACATGATTAGGTATATCATAGTCTTTATCCACCTCAACACTGGTAGTGGTCTCCGCATTCAGTTTGTAGAAATAGATCTGCTGAAGAGATCCCAGTCCAACCACAATTATCAGCTGCAGCACCCACAAGGAACACCAATCAGAAGACCTCCCCTTAAACCCTCTGAAAGACCCACTTTCCTACCTGGTTTCTTCAGTGGCCATGTAAAAAACATCATCTGGTGCATCAATCCAGTTCATCCTCCTCCTTTTCACTGGAGGCATGGATCCACCACGAATTAATCGGACTTTTGTTGGGTATGATTTCCCATTGAGCAGCAAGTTTCGGCTTGGTCCCTAACGTGATACATAAAAAAGTATAGTTATGGACTGCAAGAAACCTGCAGTAGTAGCACATGATAAGCACACAAAGGAAAAGAGAATTTAAAGTTTTTGTATCAGTTGTTTAGAGCTTACGGTAAGAATCTCCCCTCTTGCCCACGACTGAACACAGAATTCACATAAAAGCAATTGTCCACAAGCAGTACAAGTTAAGCACCTCCAATATAAAAAAGGACAGCAATACTCCAGCGACAGGACAAATAATAAATGAAAGGCATTACCAATAATCTGTTGCTTGTGTCTGAAAGATGACATCAAGGTTGAAAGATTGACCATAAGACTGAGATTTCAACTACCACCATAAATCTAGAGCAACTCTATTGATTTCAGAGAAGGATATCTAACTACACAGCAAACCAAATACAAAAATCAGAATTTACAGTTATTCTGGGGTACCAAACTTACCCATATCCTTTTTGTTCTAGGGAGGTTAATATTTAATGAGGATAGTATATAATTAAATACGTTGTTGAGAACAAATCTAGTACTACAAAGCTTAGTAGCTTTCATCATAAAATCTTTTTAGCATTTAACACCATAGATTTCCCATATATAACACATTTGCTTTGCAAATCAACACAGGTATAATTTTCCAGACCCACAGAAGCCCCCTTCCACTCAACTGGAAAAACACAAGCTGTTATTAAGAGAGGTGCAGATGAAAGGGAGCAAAGTTCTAAGCTTCTCATATGCAGCTGTCCTTGATCATTTGAAGTCCAGTTCTGCTGCCCCTCTTCCTGCTGATTAGCACATTGAGAAATCCCACTGAAATCAGTAACACTGGACAGTCAGAAAAGATGCAGAATAAAGGCCCAGAAAATTTGATTAAAGCTGGTCAGAAAATGTCCCAATAGAAATTTAATTCTTGCGTTTCACTGGCCAGACCACCTCCCCAGATGCACCAAGGCTTCTCCTTCTGCTCATGAAATGGGAAACTGAGCATGTACATGAGGGATGTCTGGCCTGGGAGATCCACCTCAAAAGGAAAGGTGGGGACATGAGGTATTCATGTCCTTAAGTGTCAGGTTATGGCGCAAAAGCTCAACCAAATTTTATCACTTTGACTTAGAAAGGGAAGATTTCAGTCTGTCAACCAAGGAAAAAAAAAAACAAAACCCTGCATCTCATTTTTATCTGAGGAGAAACCAAAAAATGATAGATTACTTGTTTTCTTTTTTGACCAGCCTTAATCCACTGTGCTAGCAAGATCTACTTCCTGTCAAAATTTAGGGCTTTAGGACTGAACAAATAGAATCCCACTTTTTAAAATCCATAGCTCTTTAAAGCTGTTGTATACAGGTGGAATAACAATTCAATTTCTTAGTTGCCCAGCTCCATGTTATACAAGACAACTTTGGCACCACAGCAGACCACTGAAATACTTCAAGAAGTGCTTTTATATCTGAGATCTATTAAGGAAAATATTTAAAATAAAAAGCTTTTCTGTTGGTTCGTTTGTGGTTTGGTGGTTTGGTTTTTTTTTTTTTTTGTTTGTTTGTTTGGTTTGGGGTTTTTTACCCCTTCCAGATTTCTCCAAGAAAATCCTTTCATTAGTGTTGCAAAGGACATTTTCTCCACATCAGCTACATACATAGGAGAACAACTCTGGAAAAAGTTCTTGGAAATAGCTAGAAGGGGCGCTCCTGTGCTTCCAGGTTGCCTTTTCTCTACCTGCACAGAGCAATCTGTTTCAAATGGTACATCCTGAAACAGGCACCTTTAATTTTCCGTTCACTAGCACACTTTGTCAAGCAATCAGAAATCAAGACAGTTCAGAGGTTTCACCCTAAAACACTTAAAAAGTGTTAAGTTATCACAGATTTATCCCACTGCACTGAATTGGTTTATTCAGCAGACACAAACAAGTAGCCAGTCTCCTCAATGACAAGAAATGAAGCTGAATTAATGGAGGAATATAATTTACCACTTCGGATCAGATGCTTAAGCAACAAACCAAATGAATGCTTCTTTATTACAAGCAGACTAGCATGCTCAAGTTATAGCCTACTCTCATGATACTGCACGCTATCCAAGATTATTAGACTTAATAATGCTTGTGATCACCACTCAGTGACCATCGGTCATACCTGCTGCTGACTGACCCATCTCAGAGTGACTACTGACGCTTATACATTGTGGCAATTCACCTAATGAGGCAAGCTCCACTTTACCAACATCAGAAGATCATTTATTGGGGGGAAAAAGTTATGCTTGAAGTTCTCTCCTGTGAGCCTCCCATAAGCCATGTGTAAGGGGGGAAAGTGATGCACAGCCTCTGCCCTGGCCCCTTCACACCGAGGTGAATTTCATGAGAAAGCATTTTGCCAGAGACACATCAATCAGACTGGCTATTTGCTTCTGTCCTTTGATTAAACTCAGCATAATGGATGAAAGGCTAGGAATAATTTTTACTCAAATAAAACCCAAGCATTCTCAGCAGACAACTTGCACACCAACTTCCTAAAAAAATAATAAAAAAGCTGTTTTCCAAACAAACCCTTCCATCATTTCAACCTTCCTCCTTCAGGGAAACACACTCCACCTAGAAACACATCCCAGAACTTTGCTATAAACAGCCAGTTTCTGTATGAGCAGAAACAAGATGTTCCATTCAAAACAGAATTCATTTATATACAGATAGACAGATTTGAGGTTTAAATTGCATTTTAACCACTTGGATGTTTCATATGCCTCTAAATTGTATTGATTTTTATTTAAAGTTTTCAATTAACTGGGTAAAATGACCAGCTGCAAACAGCAAAGACTGAAGTGAAACACTAGGGTTTAATGGGGTGTTCTATCTAGCACGGGTTAATAATCCTTCTTTTCCCTGTTTTGGTTAAATGAACATTCTCTTACCATTTGTCTGGTTTGTCCGTGGTTAGGCAGACCTAACAAACAGGAAAGAGAATAGAGCTGGTAAGACCGTTGCTTTTCCAAGACAGAAAAAAGTACAAAATCAAAACACACGCAGCTATAATTTCAACTGTGTTGTTTTGCTAAATCAGGAGTTGTCTACCAAACTAACTTCTCCCCTCCTAGAAAGGTAACTAAGAGCTTCCTTAACAACACAGTTTGAAGAGCAGAAGCCCCAAGTTAAAAACACATTCCATGTGCCCAGTCTTTTCTGTTTACTCACACCTTTCTTCAAACTGCCACTAAGAGTACACCTCCTCTTTCAGATCCAAGGTTTTCCTCAAGTCTTGGGAAAAATCTGGCATTCTGTTTTAGTTTTGGAGGAATTTACTGACATCAAGAAAGAGAAAGTGGAAGGTATTATACACTGTCAAGACAGCAACAAATAGAATCTTTCCTATCATCCTTGGATCCCCAAGGGAACTCTTCAGCTCAGGCGTTAGCTACAAGCTGTTAGCAAACAGACTGTATCTGCTGAACCTACCCACAAGTAAATACTTGCACAGGCGTAGCTCCATCAGCCACAAAGCTCTGCGACTCCAGCTACCACGCAAAGCCCTTCCCCAGTAATACACAAACAGCACTGTAAAGCACTGAGCACAATGGCTTGATTCTACTAGCTTATCTGCTATACTATCAGATACCCTATCATGCTGTCATAGCCTATGTACTGAACTGTACTTTATATATATAAGACCTTGCACGACACACAAAGGTCTTGGTATGTAAGAGAATGACATGCTGCTATAAGGCAGCAGGGTATGGCACAGAATGATCGGAAACTTAATGAACCTTTTTAGGTCTAGTTAGGTTTAGTTTTCTGAGATGCATACTCCCAGAAAACACCACTTCATTAGCATCAGTGCACCAGACCATCTTTCTCAGCCCCTTCTGGCTCAGAACCAAAACGTCAGGATACCAAATCCAACACGTACTACAGGACAGGCATCAGCAAATGCTGTCGCTGGCTGCAGAATTTACCAGTACAAATTCTGTTTTCACATTTATAGCAAGCTTCCCAGCTTGACTTCTGAAACTTCCCATTGCTAGTGAGTTAAACTGTGACGAAAGAGCAAAGCTTTTTAAAGAATCCAGCAAAAATGGACTTTTACAGCTCATGGTCCATACTCCAGCAGATTACTTAATGTTCTCCTTGATAAACCAAACACAACGTACTCACAGCAACTATGCCAGGAAACCCATGGCAGAGCAATGTAGTGGGAGGGAGGAAGGCAGAATGGGGGACATTTCCTGAGCATTAAGTATTACAACACCACAATAAAATCAACAGTTTATATCAAGTATATTTTCCATTATGTGTAGCTACTTCAAACACAAAGACACGTAGTTTCATTTTTTTGCAGCATTTTTTGTTCCTGAGTATCCACAGAGATGAAGAAGTAGCTGCCAGAAAGATTCCCATCAGATCTGCAGAACACACGTACCAGACACCAAGTGAGAAGACCAGTAACAACCACTGGATGTTGCCAAAGGCAATGTAGGCGCCAGATAATAATTCCTTTTTACATGGGAGCAGTAATTGCATCCAAAACACAGCTGTGAGCGGCCATTTGAGATGGATGGACAAAGAGCTCCACGGATGCTGGGAAACAGCACAGCCAGCAGGATGCAACCTCAATCCGTTGGCTTCAGAGCCAAGCTCTAGCATTTATTTTTTCCTTCCCATTCCCTAACAGAAAGATAACAGTTTCTTCATTTACAGGAGCTCCAAAAGATGCAAATCAATTGATGCTAGTCCCTGGATTGAAGTTACACATTTCATTTTAACCACACTCCAGATCAGCTCTTTTCTTGTACTAAGAACTTTCTTGATGACAGAACAGACTAGCCTACAGGAGCAGATGATACGTGGCTGCTGCGATGACTACTGCTGGATGTACAACAAACAGTAAACATTGCTATTCCCAAGGACCAGAATTAACCCAGAATATTCCACAATGAGATGTTGTTAAGACTGATACAAATGGAGTGAAGGCTGAGCAGAACTGCTACTTACTCTGACCCCCAATGCTTCAGAGCCCTCAAAGAGCGAAGCATCAATGCTAAACCACAGGGACTCATATCTCAGCCCCTAAGCTATATTTTCTAGGATAAAGCTACCTGTGACAACTCTTTGCTCTAGTACAACAGGACACAAAACAAAGTTACAGTTTCAATACAATTTGTATGCTTGCTATCACAATAATAAGGTATCAATTAGCATATTAATCTTAGCTATCTGTGAATTTTCCCTTCAGTCACACTTTGATGACTGGAGTTTGAAAGAATGAAAGCAGACACTAGAAGGACTAGTTTCAGTCTGCAATAAAAAAAAAAAAAAAAAATCCCACTAAAAGCATATGCAGCTGAAGCACTGCTATTAAATGAACAACTTTCACCCACAATGGTCACCAAAGAGCTGCAGAGAGACAGCATAACATCTGTAATGCATCGCAGAACAGCTGTGAAGTCAACAGGATGCATCTGTACTGTAAACAATGGATTCTTGCCCAAAAGGTTTTGGTGACTTCTGTGTGAGAGATGAGGTCTGCAAGACAGGCATCTCTAAGAATTAAACCAACCCTCTGAACCTGGGTAAGGAGTGGTGCAGACACGTAACTCACCATATGAAACTTAGTCCTCTCTGATGTGCTTGTTCCATTTTCACAGATCAAGGTTGGAGAGACATTTCTCACACACTTGAATCCACAAGCAGGTTAAAAATGTAAGACAGCTTATGAATATAAATCTGAAGCAAAATACAAGAAGGTTCTGGCAGCTCCTCTCCAGGGGAAAAAATCCCCAAAAACTAAACAAAAAAAACAAACCCACAAACCTGTCTTTATTTTATGGAGGGATGTTTAAATAAGCCACAGGGTAGAAAGCATTACTATTCCTTTCAATGATATCTAAGGTCCAACTGCTTGAATTGGACCTTAGATATCATTGATATGAATTAACATAGCCCCACCACATCAGAAACAATGCTAATCTCCAACTGAGATAAAAAAGGGAAAAAAGAAGGAAAAAAAAAAAAAAAAAAAAAAAAAAGGAGGTATTTTCAGGATCAACCAAACCTTTAAAACCACAAAGTATGAAAGCCTACAATGACAAATCTCAGCAGGTCTTCCACTCTTTGCAGACAAAGAAATTGAAATGCACTCTGAAAACTCAAGATTATATGATTTTTCGATAGCACTGAAAAAACCCCCAAAGACCTACAAAATATCCTGCCATTCAATTCCTCCTGCCAGTCTCCTCTATACACTGAAGTAAAGAGGAAGTCCCAGAGGATAAAATGAAGACATGGTAAATCAAAGGTATATCTGCAGATAAGCATAAATGTCCTTTGCCACAGATGAATTCTACATTGTTACTGAAATGACAATAAAACACCTGATCACAGCACAGAGATTAACTGACAACCACAGAGCATTCCTCCACTCCCCACAGCTTAGTGACGAAGACCTCAGAACTGTTCTTCAAGCATAAGCACAATTACAGAGATCTTGGCTCAAAACCAGTCACAGCAGGTTACTCTGCCCTAATAATCCTTTCATTCTTGAAGTATCAAAGCTGCAGATGAATATACTTTCATCCAAAGAAACACAGGTGGGGAAGGACTATCACAAACAGCAAAACAAGTCTGTAACTACTGTTACTTTGCAGCTTTATCTTTTGAGGATGGGGGAACCACCTCTCAGTCAACCAACCTGTTTCTTTTCCAACAATTTCCTATCATTTGAATCTAATGCTTTCAGATTTGTTAAAAAAAAAAAAAAAAAAGAAAAAAAAAAAAAAAAAAGGAAAGAGAATACTTAAACTTCCAGCAGCAACTCGAGCACCACCCCAAGAGCATGATGTGTGAGGAGGGAATAGTTGGCACCCAACACCACAGAGTGGAGCGTGGGAATTTAATTTCCCAATGGGATGCAAACCAGCACATCTGGTCCCACTGGAAGCCTGAGAGTAGACACGTATGCTTTTTGCTGATCCAATCCCATCCCCTGCAAGTCCAGCAACAGAACCTCAACATCTGAATGGCAGCATTCAAAAATTACTCCCACCACTCAAATTCAGCCTGCTTTTTTAACCAACTCTGCACAATACACAACTGCAATTCTGAGAAGCAGGAGAGCCTAAGCTCTCAGCAGTGTGCCCAGTGCAGACTGTAGTGCAGGGATATTTCCATGAAGTTACTACAAAAAGCACCAAGAAGCTGCAGAATAAGCACCAACCATGGCCACTTTTCTGCTTGGTTAAAAACCTTCCAGCGATTTTCCATGCCTGGACGTACACACCATTCTCTGTGTATTTACAGACTATGTCATAGTTTGGCACAGGAAGCCTGTACAGACCTGACCCTAGTACCAAGGACAAAGAGTAGCCCAACTTTCAGCCACTGGACATAACTTGCAGTTGTTAAATTTGTATTTACTCAAACTTACTAACTCCAATCTTCAATATATCCACCACCACACACAAAAATATGGGTCCTTCATGTTAACATAATTCTTCCTTTTTTTTTTTTTTTTTTCTTTTTTAAACCAATCGGGACATTGAGCAGTTAGTCACAGATGGCATTTTGGTTTTAACTTTTTTGTTTTTACCAAAGAGAAGCATCATGCAGAACATGCAATATGCAGTAACATTCATAAGCACATCTTCAGTCACAATGAACGTCGAGAATTTAACACACACTTTCACAACCAGCAAGTTTACTATACTAAAATACATTGCTTTCAAAACTCCATACACTCTTCATATGCATTTTCCTTTTCCAAAAGTAATCCTCCTCCTGGGATTCCATCCTTCCCAGCAGTAACAAGAACATCAACAGTACCATATTTGTGAGCAAGCTAGAAAAAAATATAAAAATTCGTGCATGAATGAGGCTTGATGAACAAGGATTTCACTTCCAAGTTACAGGTTCACTTGAAGTAGTCTCTGCATGTTGACATATACACACAGTTTTTGCAAGCTTGTAAAAATGCTTTAGCACCTCTCCTTTTCTTAAACTGCCAAGAATGTGATACTGCTGTGAGCAGACTGAGAGTACACCTTCTAATGATCAAAGGCTATAAACTTTTAGGAATTCAAGTGCAACAAGCAGAACAGAGCATAAGTTGTACCAAACACGACCTAAACTAGCATTTTCTTAGAATTCTCTTGTACATAAAAACAATGTTGAAATTGCAATTTACTTACCTAAGTAAGTTCCTACCAAGATTGGCAAAGGAAAAGGAAAAAAAGATTTAAGGTTAAAAAAAGGAAAGATTTGCATAGTTCAGAATACAGTAGCCCAGCCCCATGCAACAAATACAGAAACACAGAGTGGTTTGGTTGTAATGAAACACAGAAGTGATCACAGTTCTCTGTGGGACAGATAAACCCAAGACAACACTAAACAGACAGCAACGCCAGAAGAGAGATACCACAAAGAAGAGCTTTAATTTTGCATAAGTAAGTAGTGACTTGTTACCCATCTCTTTCCATAACTCCTGCACATTAACCTTGTTGCATGTGGATAATCCTTCCTAAAATGCTTGGTCTAACAATCCACATTAATTTGCTTCACAGTACTTCTCAGATGAAGTGTTTGTTCATGCAAAGCTGTACCTTCTGCTAAGAGTACTTCAAGGACCCTCTTAATACTTTCTGGGCAGTGACATCCAACTACGAGGAGTCAGTAGCCACCCTTGGACAAGCATGCTGAGAATGGAGAGCTGCTATCTATCTTGGTGTTGAGGGATGGGGAGGAGAAGGCAGGGGAGTGAGCAAGCAGCTGCGTGGTTCTGAGTTACTGGCTGGGCTTAAACCATGACACCCACCTGCATCCCTAGAAAAGCATCACAGTATATTCTGTCTCGCTGTAACACATTGTGGTTAAAAAACAGAGGCAACAAAACCATGCACCTCACTGCTTTAGGATCTGCTGGTCCAAGCTATACAAACTAGAAAGCACTGAATTATTCACTGTTCTTAGAATTGGGAGTACTACACATCATATGCATACATATATATGATATGTTTCACACATAGCGATTCCACCTAATGACAAATTCAGGCTTTGTACTATCTGGGACATTTGCAATTCTGCTCTTGAATTGTTATACATTAATTTCCTCTCCTAATAATTATGCTTGCTTTTTACCACTGCCTTGGGACATGCACTCTCCTCTTTCTCAATCAACATTTGCATCTTACCCCATGCCATTCTCATAAATGAAATGGTTTTCACTAGTTGATTCATAGAGCATAATGCCCATCTGCTGATTTCCTTTCCAGATCTTTCTCCATAACATCAAAAGAAATTAATCACAGTATCTTGGCTAAGCTGAAGGCAAGTGAAAAAGTTTCACTTAACATTTCAGTACAAAATCGTAAGTAAAATTCTCAAAAGTAATCTGTACTTTTGACATATAATCTAAAGTGAGGAAGTTGCACAGGCACACAGTTCTTGGGGTCTCCAAGGAGCATTTCAAGCAACTTGTCCTTCTTCCCAGCTGTGCTGCTGCTGGCAAGAAACAGTCATTCCTTTAAGATGGACTGAACATCTTATCTCTTAACACTAGTCAGCATTACTCTGGTCCCGATATCAATAGCTAAAGCCAGGACTACTCCCCAGTACTCTGTGTATCACATTATTCATCAAAGGACCAATACTCCCTGCCGTTTACAGTCGTTCCTGGATGAGCAGATTTCCTTTGGCTGGTTATCCTCAACTCTGGAAGAGCAGCAAGGGCCACTGCTGATAACGGCAGAATTTTAATGCAACTTATGCATACAAAGAAGTCCGAATTTTCTGCAAGTTCTAAGTCAGCCAAAATAAAAGCTTTGAGGTAAGTCTGGTCACCTACATAGCTGATACTACAGAACTTTGCTATATTCCCACCTCAACAGCTGCTTTGATCAAGAGCAGTATTTCTACTTTCATGATCCTATTTTGATAATTAAACTAATGCCATGCTAGGGTGATGAATGCTTCCAGTTCCAGGAGTTCATTCCCATTTCCCCAAAAGGAGGTGAGAAACAGTGAACCAGAACATGGTAAATTAGACTGACATTCCATTTGGTTTAGAAATCCCCAGCAGCAGAAGCAAGGTATTCCAACAGTTAATTAACCTCACTCAAAAAATTTGCAGCTTGTTTCCAGCCAAAGTTTTTCTCCTGTACCTTCTGGCTACTGCAGCTCATTATTCCATTCCCAGCTAGACTAAAAAGCCCTCTATTATTACACTTCTGCTGCTCCTGTCAGCAGAGACAAACATCTACAACTTCCACTTTGATAGAAGCATTATACAGCGTGTTTTCCAGTCCCTTCACCATTTTCACGGCTCTTCTATAAACTCTCTCCAATTTTCAGCATTTGATCCACTACTATTTTATCAGTGCAAGTTTGTTGCTGGGAAAAGCCTTCCCTTTATTTCAGCTACCCATTCATGTTCTCTCTCTCTGCCAATTTTAGAGTGCATGTGATGACCCTGAAAACCAGATTTGATTAGATGAAAGCTAACATGGTGTAAAAGATAAGGGAAAAAAAATAAGAATCTAACAATGCTCTCTCCCTTCCCCCAGTAGGAATTTGCATAGGCAAGTATCACATAGACCCCTCACAGTGGGTAGGTGTAGGGGAAAAAGTAAACAGGGTCCAGAACATAAAACGCCCTCTCTATCTCTCTAGAGGAAGTTTCATGGCAAATACTGTCAGTCAAGCTATTAATGAAAAAGCAATAAACTAATAATTTTTAACATTTCACTGTACTTAGCAGCTTATGAGACTCCATGTACTTTTCATGTTCCAAAAATGGGATTCTGCAGCAATTTGTCCATGCTAATCTAATGTTGAAGGAGCTGGGAAGGGCACTGTATGCCTAATGATGCCTCCAATACGATTTAAAGAAGCGGAAACAAAGTAGATTAAAGAAGTACACCATTCTTGTAAAATAGATTGGAGGTAATGAGGAGAGATGAAATTAAGAATATTTTCCTGTTCGTGGAATTCAAGCTCCAGTCAAAACTCTAGATGCCTGGCCAGACAAATCATACTCATGCTTGAAAAAGTTCAGGTTCTTAGCATTAAGAAGGGATGAGCCAGAAAATGAAAAATTAAAGATACTTAGCTAGAGTTACAGTAGCAAGAGAAAAAAACAAACAGCAAAATTCCAAAGGAAAAATCTGAAGTACTTTTTTAAGTCCAGCAATTTCCAGCATTTCCTAATTAGTTTTAATTAGCTCTGGCCACAGCCCACTAAAAACAGTCTCCTTTTCTTTTCCTCCTTGATCTGTCATCACCAGAGTTCAACCTGACCAACCTGCATCCACCTATAGAATAGGTGGTCTTCATCTCCAACTCATCCACCCTCAGTCATTGTTTAGGCACATTCAGGAACAGTGTTTCCATTTACACAGGAACATTCATCAAGGCACTTCACTGATGAACTGTTCTGAGGGCTGAATTCCAACCATTGACCACCCATCACCTTAAATACCAAAGGGTGGTAGAGACTCAGATGAAAATCTTTCAGGAGTGTTGCCTGAAGGAACACCCAAAAACCTACATGAACAGTTCAGTTTTCAGCAACGTTAAACAGCCTAAATCTAAACAAAGGCAGCAGTGCCATGGGAATTTAAATGCTTTAGAAACTTGACCACCAACATACACTTATAAACATGGATCCTAATGCTTTACCTTAAGCAAAAATGTAAGTCGTTACTTGGCTCATTCCCTGCAAAGTAATCCTTTTATTTTATATTGCTTTACACACTGGCCATCAGGAAAGAATTACGAACTCATCACGTAGAATGAACTTAGCAACCAGCCGTAATTCACAGTATACATACTTCTCCAGTGAATTTGGAAGCAACAGCCCAGCACCAAAAGGCTTTTGTCACCAGCAAAGAGACTTAAGCTAAAGCCCACCATAACAGCTGTCTGCTGTCATGTGTCAGACTTTGACATGGTGACCTTTCCAAACTGTAAGATATCTTCCAGGTGCCACCAACACAGCACATCTGCAGGAAGCAGAAAAACCCCTGGATAATTCATATTACATTGCAGTAGGTTAACGATTCATTGAAAACTATTTCAACACAGATAGACAAAGTGTCTTCTTGTACCTGAATTTCTGCAGAAACAATATTTTCAACCTCCCCATGCAGTTGTCTTAACACCAGCTTTTCTTTGCAGTACACTCCTACAATGACCTAAACCAGCCAGTGTGCCACTGTGTGTCATTAAGGGGAGAGGAAAACCACAAAAACAGAGAAGAACCCCCCCACAATTTCATTTACATAGGAGCTATGTAAATGAAGAATGTGGCTGGTTATAATAATCCAGTTTTTTATTCCCATTATCTTTCTCTTCTATTTTAGATCAGTTGCTACCCAAAAGTCAGTCAATCTGGATAGATGGGTTTATTTCAATCCTTTTGTACTAATTCATTGGCTCCCAAGTTCTGGTCACATGGCCTCATCGCTCTTGCTGCAATTCACCCCTTCTTCACAATGGTTTCAGCCTGTGCTCCTGTTCTCCTATGGCCTCCTCCTCTCCCTTCCCACCAGCAGCTCCCCCAAACTAGTAAGCATGTATGACTCCATCCAGAGCAAAGGAGAAGTCCCAGCACCATGTTCCCAGGTCTGGCACAGCGCAGGAAACCAGCATTAGCCATGCCCAAAGCCGGCAAAAGTTCCTAGCTCACACACAAGGCAACTGGGCGCCAGTGCTAAGTGGGCACTGGCACACAAACTGACACCAGGCCAAAACCAGATCCACCAAACTTCCACCATTTGTTTGCCTGTGACCAGCAGATCTTCATCCAAGTTCTTTAAACCCTGTTTCCTTGCAGGTGGTTCCCTTCCCTCTCTTGTCTCGGCAAAGCTTCCAATAACCCACAGTCAGAAAACATTCCAATGCCAGAAAACATTCCAGCGTCAAAACTGCTGCGTGGCAAACATTTTCCATTCATGAACATCAACCAACAAGTTTAAGCTGAACCGCTCACAGAAATATCCAGTTAACACTGAGTACCCCAGCAGGTAAACAGATTCTGGGACTGAATCATACTCCACAACCTAGCGTTTATAGGAACAAATTCTACACCAAGTATTTCAGTGGCTGGCTGAGAACAGACCAAGCAGATAAAGCAGCAGGCACGCAGAAGAGAGCCGTCGCCTACATAACTGCGCACACATGCTTCAGAGAAACACATATTCTGAGGAGCCTGAACAGGTACTTCACCAAAATCTTCTTTTTGCAAACTGCTCCAGCAGCAGTTATGACTGAAATGTATCTAATCAAATATGTATACCAGCAGACAGACATTTTAAAACACTAAACCAAGAATCCTCCATTTCCAGTAAGCAAATGATCTCAGGTCATCGAATCTAGTGCTCTATGCAGAGAACACCTTCCTGAGGGAAGAATCAGTTCTACTTTCCTCTTTTGGGACACAACATCTGAGACCTTCAGAAGAGTGTCATCTGCTGAGTGACTCAGCAGTACCCTTGTTGATGAGGACATTCAGCAGTGAGCAATACACATGCCCATAAGCAGGTAGTCACTAGGAGCTGTGGAAATTCAGAGAGCTACTCCACATCTACATCCCTCATTACCGGACAAAGCTTCTGAGGAAGCCAAACTGACCAAGGCAGCAGTGTTTTCTTATTCTTTCCAAAACATGAAAGTTAAAATGCACATGAAAAACTCAGCAACACAGTATCAAGGTATAAATTACCAAAGAAAGCAAGACAGTAGAACGATCACTGTCCTCATTCTCCACATGCACTTATATACGCATGCATGTAAATTCTGACAACTGTCATCCACTGTCTCAGCCGTTAAACACAAAGCTTAACATCAGGGCATGCAGTGTCAGCCATTTCATGGTAACACGTAAGCTGAAGTTTTTGTGTGTGTCTCACAATAACATCCGTGTATCCTAACTGTTCAAAATGTGTCTCTTCTAATGAATTTGGCTAAGTGATATCATATGTACGTTTCCCGCATATCACAAACTAAAGCTTCTGAGGTCTATTTAGTAGTCAGAACAGATTTTTAACCTGTGGAAATTTTGAAAGCTATTTTACTGCAAGTGGAAAATGTGCAGACAGTCTCTCACCAGTGACCCTCCACTCACACTGGAAAATAGGGAGGCTTAAACTTGGGACTCGATGTGAATAGTCTTCTATTTCTTTTGGTCGAAGTGAATTCGAAGTAGTTTAGGACACATGAAACTTTGATTTCTTAAAAGTCAAACAATGAAAAAACACCTAATTTCGAACCAACCATCACAGCTTTCAGCAGTTTCACAGAACTGCCAGAAAACTTTTCTGTCAACTTGAGGAACTAGTAATCAATTCCGAATGCAGCACTTCACGTCGTCAGTATGGCTGTACAATTTGTTGTCTGCATGTGAAAAGCCTGGAAGGTGAGCAGCATAACCATGGGTGGAAATGGTTACCCAGAAACACTTAGACATCAACACAGAAGGAGCACACAGACTCATTAGCCACAAAGCACAGACAAGCCAGCAGATGAAACTAAAAATCACTCTCCTAGCATAAGCTGAGCGCAGCTTCAAGGTCTTACCCCTGCTAGGCATCAACAGGCGCTTCTTCATGTTGCCTGATAGAGCACAAGTGAACAGAAAAGAGAAAAACATCACATCAGCAACCTGAACAGCAGCAGTTTAAAAAGTTCTTAATGTTAAAACACAAACAATAAGATATCAAATGTTTGTAACTATATTTCAGATAAGCTACTTATAAAGTTAGAATTAAAGGTAAAAAAAGACACTCTCCCTGCTCAATCACCATTAAACCACCTGTTTCTTTCCCCTGTTAAGGTGAGCTACCCTCCACGTTCTCACTCCTGTTACGACCAATTGAAGAGTCCCTTTTATCCTCATCTGAGAAAAAGACTGCACTTTTTCTTCCCTGACACTCTCAGGCAAGAGCAACTCTACAGAACAGAGCCCTGGAGTTCATGCCAGGAACATCCTGCATCTATCTTCCACTTCAAACATCCTCCCCTTGCCTTTTAGTCTTGAGGAGATGAAGCCCAAACTCCACTGCACAGAGATGCTCAGTGACAGGGCCAACAAAAGTGAATGCTCGGGTTCTGCACAAGGCAGGGGCAGGTTTATGCCACACCAGATCTGGCACATCTGTCCCCCTCAGCTAAGCAGCAGCCTCTGGTAACTTTACTCATAACCAGGTGATGCACACGTTACAGAGCCACCTGGGAAATGCACAGCTACTACCTACAGGTTAAAAAGCTGTAAACCTCAAAAGAAAAAGGAAGCATCACTGGATTAAGCTATAAAGGTTTTTTTTTTATACTACCCATTTAAAAAAAATCGAAAGGAAGTTTCTCCTTCACTATCACATTTGCAAGATTGGTCAAGCTAGTCAGAGTTCCACCAGCACATATGTACATATACCACCCAGGCAGTACACATCATGTGTCTTATCCAAAGGAGAAATGGGATAAGTGACTTTTTGCAAAAGGAAAGAAATTAACCTCCCTCAAGAATAACAAACTTGGATTTTATATAAAAAACTATAGTTTTAATTAATCTCTTTGTATACCAAAGGACAGAAGAAAAAGCCTACACAGGCAATATACATTTTGCAGAAAAATATTTACCATCCATTCCATTGTGTTGTTCATAACTTCTTTTTCCCAGGATAGTTGGGGACCCATTATTAATGACAGGCGTAAACTTAGCAGGAGTCAGATTGTTGAGAGAACTGGACAAGCTCTTTGCAGGATCTGGTTTCGGAGGACATGGATGAGACTCTGTTGAAAAACAGCAGGGTAGGGGTTTGTTATTAGTGAAGATACTCGAATTACAAATCTGAAAACCACCTGCAAACTTCCAAGGTGACAAAAGATACCTCTCCTTATATACAAACTATCTCAGTCAATTATTTTAACTGGAGATTGCTATTTATATAAAGCACTTTAAGTATATTTAGGAATAGACGTCTACTGAAGACATTAACCCCAATTTCATATTATCCTACAAGAAGGGCTGGTAACATAAGCACTTTGTATCTATTTCCAAAACACTATTCTCCAACAATTTGGGATCCTTTGGGGGTGCTCTATATTAAAAGCCTTCTTTGGGTAGTCATGCAACACCCCTAAATTCTAGTGAAATTATAACTTCACCAGCTTCGCAAGGTTTGCAAAAAATACAATTTCTAAATTGGCCAAACAAGTGAGGATTCAAAGCACCACTGTAACTCACAGAGTCTGAATTCAACCTCTTGGCCAAGGCAGAGATCAAGCACATGCTGCTCAGCTGAAAAGGTTTTGAGAAAGTTACAAGCAACAGCAAACGGGAGCTTTACGCACATTTTTCCCTTGCAGCCCCAACAGCCAAGTAACATATAGCTCAAACGCACATTGACCATGACACCTCCAAAAATATGTTCTTGCCAGCCTATCAGTTTCCCCCCATTTCTTTCACTCCCTTTTCCCAGCTCAACAGTCAAATGGAGACCCTGACATAGCACTAATAAAATCTCAAAATGTACTGCTACACGTTGTACAACTATTACAAGCAGGATTTTATCCAACAGCAAAACGTCTCCCTTTATTGTCTTTCTCTGGTTGCACTGTATATATCCAAAGGTTTCTTAATCAGTGTATCTCATTAGTACACAGTAGAAGTACAACACTCAACAGAGAAGTAGTAAATAATTAATAAACTCTCAGCCTTACAATATTTCATCAACAAAAATGTTCAAAGAAACATAAATTGACTCCAGTGTTTCTTACTAGTGTAAAAAAGCAATCAATTGCCTTGTTAATCTGGAGGCCTTCAAAGCACCACTGCCCAAGCTAGCTTTCGGAGGTCAGACTCACGTTAAGACTAACAACCTGAGATGTGTTTTCAGTGTAACACTAGCAACCAGCAACACTAGGGAAAATGATTTTGCATTCATTTGTAGTCAAAACTGGCCTGTCACATAGCATCACTTTAGATGCTTCCAGCACCTCAAACATACACAAAGGTTCTGGATAGAGCTACTCAGTAATCCCCCACAGACCAGCTGACGAGGCCCAGGTCCTCAAGAAAACCGTAACAAAAAAACACCAAATAACAAAACTGCAAACAAAAAACTGAACAAAACAACTAAAAAGAAAGAATGGAAGTATAGTCCCCCTTCTCTAGTTCCAGCACAGAACAGCCAGCAACTGATTGATGAGCTGTGGAAGTCAGTGTTGTCCTAAGCCAAGAGGCTTCTTGGAGAACTCAACTCTAGGTAGGAACTGCCTCCAGACAGCCCAAAAATTGGAACAGTGGACTGACCAACTGTTCCCAGAACACAATGTTTGTGCCTCCATTAGCAGATAGTAACTTGTCCTCACATAAATCAGAAGCCACAGCAAACACATTCCTCCCTTCACTTGAAATTCTGATATAGTTCCATGAGATCACAGTGGACTGCTGAGGCACTAGGTCTATCAAATTAAACAGGAAAGGAAAAAAAGGACAAGTTAATGGGAAGGTTTTCATGTTCTGTTGTTTGATTTATTTATTTTTATTTTTTTTTTTTAATCCAGAACAAGCATCTAAACCCAGAACCAAATGGAAAAAGAAATGGTCAGCAGACTAGCTAGTAGGGTTTTTGGTTTGGTTGGGGGTTTGTGTATTTGGTCGTATTTGGTTTTTTTAGTACCTAAATACCGGAGTACTGCTTCTAAAGGCTTTCGAACCACTTGCTTTAATAGCAACGGGTTTTCTGATGCCTCAGGTAAACGTGCTGTGCCTATAAAACAAAGAAAAATAATTAGAGTGCAAAGACATTTAGATATTATAGCAAAATTAAATTAATAACTCAAGTGTCCTGAAGAGCTTTCCAATTAGAAAGAAGTTTTACAGGTTGCAAGCATGTCTTGGCAACAGGACACAAATACAGGAGAATGCTAAACACAATAGCAAACATGAATATTTTAAAACAACAACTCGTGAATTTTCAACCTTATTTGTCTAGCCTACAGTCAGATAGAACCTCTGCAACATAGCTACATTTTGTGAAACCACTAGCTACATGCAAGAGATTATCTCAGGAAGTCACAACTCAAACTTTATAGGAAAGGAATCTCAAAGGGCTCCTTTGCAAGTAGGTCCCAGCTGCGTCACCACTCACATTCTGCTTTGATTGCTGCACTGTTAATAGGCAAATAGGGATGTCTTGCAGCATGCCAAGGGCGCAAGATATCTCGACATAAACGTCTGGCAATTCTTGTCAGTTTTGTTGTGTGGAGATAGAAGGCTTGTCGTGTCTTCATAGCAAACTTGGGACTCCCACTGTTTCGTACTGGCACACCATGAGGACTCTAAAAAAGAAATAAAAATAAATATTGTTTCTAAAAAATAATTATTAGAAAGTATGGTTTTAAAGAAGAGAAAGAGTATCATATAAAATCACTTTCAGCTACTGATTCACAGACATAAGAACAGAGACAGTATTACAGATGAAAATATTTTCAGCCCAGCTATTCCCCATTTCCCAAATCTTACCCATCAACATTTGGCATTTTCTTCCAAAATATCTCAAAGAAAGATACACATTTTCTCTTCAAAAGGAGGTATTTATTTCTGTGCTGTCCCAATTTTTAAAGCAGAGATCCAAAAGCCAGAGTGAAGAAGTTACCTGATGCTATCATACGACTTAGTGCTTATAGAGTCAACAGACCCTCCAACTTCGGGTGCTTAAAAGCTGCTCTGCATATACAATGCAAGCTCCTTGTAAGAAATCATTTGTAAGAGGGAAAGGAAAAATCAGAAAACAGCTGTATGGCTAAAATATACACCACAAACTCACTTCCCAAAGCAAGCTTACAGCATGCAAGAATGCTTTTGTCTCGAAGTTTCAAAAATTTCTGTTTTAATTCTTACTCTGAACTCAATGAATGCTTTTACAGAGTCATCAAATATTCTCTGTGTGTAATAAAGAATGCTACTGAAAGTCATTTATCAACTACAGAGAGCCAAAGCAGTATCTTCTTCATGAAAAGCAGCGAGTCAACCAATAAAACAATGAAAGTACTTTCTTGTTATCTCAGATCTACCCACAGCTGGAAAACAAGAAGAAATTTCAGTTTGGGGAGAACGAGGCTTTCCCCTCTCTGAATATTTACATACTTTTAAATTAACAAACAAGAGGTATAAGGCTGATAAAACCTGGAAGTTATTGCAGCAATTAGGTAGCTTCAGAGGGCAAAGAGGCGCCTGGAATGGACAGAGGTTAAACAAAAGAAATAGTATAGAAAGTAAATGATAGCAAAGACTAAGAGAGAGGAAAGAAACCAATCTAAGACCCAAGTTCAGCGTGCACTATCCTTTCTGTCCATGTGATGTAGCTACTTTTTCCAATCAGCTCAATGTGTGATGCTTCCAGATTGGACTTCCACCAAATTCAGAAAAATTCTGAGAATTTTGGTTTTTAAATAAAAGGGGAAAAATTACACAGAAGCAGCTCATACAATACCTACATAAACCTATCCAAGAGGGAAAGGCATTAATAAAAGAGGTAGAAAAACAAGATAGGGGATCTCTAAAAAGCCGCTAGCTATTTGGGGTATCTAATTTTAAATGTGCCTTGGGAAAGAGAACAGGTTTCAGGAAATAATGAATTTTTTTATGGGAAAAAAAAAAGTCCTCTTACCCCTACAGCAAAAATCATGGAAACTGAATACCAGAAACACTGGCTGGCATTTCATATCCCATGCATTTGATGCCTAGTTTGCTAAACAAATACTTGCTGATTTTTCTTTCCTTAGGGCAGTACTTGGCAACAAATTACTTATAGCTGAAGTTAACATGCCAACTTTTGCAAGACATGAAATACCAAACCCAAAGGCAACAATGGAGGATGAAGGCATTCTTTTTGTTGTTAAATATTTAAGAACAGTGAACAACTACTTAGATATCATGATACCTTGCTTTCCAGGCAAAAGCACTGAGCAGTCTGCTTTGCAAATACCTACCAAATTATTGCGGTTTGGTCCTGGTCTCTCCCCATCTAACCGTGTTGGCATTTTCAAGCCACCGTATTTCTTCCAGTAGGTCCAACAGGATGCACAGAGGCGACACTGCATGTTAGGGGGACCCCAAGAATACCACTGGTAAGACTGTGTGGCTAGAGATAACAAAGGTGGAAATTATATATATCCTTAAACAGGATCACTTTTCAGAGCTTATTCTCTTTAGAACCATCACAAAAGAAAACTCACACAAAGACAGTGCAAAGCTCAAACAGACCTTAAAAAAATGATGATGGCTTCACAGTCATCACCACTGTTAAAGATACTTGTGATTTCAGCAGAATTAATTACACTTATAAACTCCTTTTAAAACATGAACAAACAACTAGTAGGATGGGAAATTTTCCTGCCAATGAAACTGAAAGCTCTCATTTTGCAAGACCGGTAGACAACAATTTGCATGGGGGAGGAGAGCATGGGGGAGAGGGAAATTGTCTTCAGGAACTCCCCATACATTAATTTTATGACTAAAGAATGTACGGCATCTGTGACTTCACTTCTCATACAGTCCTACATTCCAGCATCTCTAAAGGCTCCCCATAAAGGAGCACAATCATTAGAAATCAGTGTATAATATCAGGCAGTAGATCAAATATGATGATATTTTATATTATTATAATGACATATATTTTGAAATCTACTAAAAAATAAGTCAAATTCATGCCTTGGTGATTCAAGTCTTTGCTCAACAGCTATTTGCAATTATGTAGAACATTTACTAACTCCCCCTTTAGTACTTCATAATTCTATTTACAAACGTAACACCAATAACTCAAGCAAAACCTCTGCTTAAATGCTGCTACGTCAAATTCCACCCCGCAACCTTTCCAAAGCCTTCTCTCCCACCCTCCACACAACACAACTTTTACTTTACTGTTTGCAGCACAGCACGCACTCTCTCTATTCACAACTGCCATACTGGCACATCACTTACTGTAACAGCTTTCACAAGCCCGTCCTGCTCCCGTGTTCTGTGCCTGTACTCCAGTACCATTCACCACTCCTGGTTTAACATTATTTACATTGATCTGGTTGGGGTTTGGCTTGTTACTTAAAACACAAAGCAGAAAGAAGGACAAACATTAACTGAGGCATGTAATTTCCTATTTGACTTTAAAAGCATGGCCCAAAATATTTGAAAATTCAGATTTCCTTCATCATGTGGCTTCCAGAACAAGCTGTGCTTACCACCAATCTCACTTCTGTGAACACACTGTCTTCGACAACATTTATATAACACTGATAATAAACTAACTATAATGACAGTTAGATGCCTTTTTCAAGAGTCCAAAACCATTTAAAAACAATAAACCAGTGAGACCACGTATTCCAGACATTCTAGTCTAGGTGACAAAATGATCTCACCTACAGATCTCTCTCAGTCCTCAACGTGAAGGATATTTTATTTAAATCTCCAAAAAGAAGACTGGGGGGATGCAGCAGGAGAGGTAGGCAGAGAAAGAGCAACTCTTGCCTTATTCAGGGAAATATAACCATAGATGCAGTCACAAATATTTCCACATTGTCTTACTGCAAAGGTTTGCATCTTGTAGCCACAATTTGCACAAGGACACCCAACCCACTGAACAAAATCTTTGGACCTTGTGTATACACAGATTTTCATGAATATGAGCTTTCTGACAAGTCTTAAGCTATGGTCTGTGCTTTTAATAGAAAACATTTACATTTCTACTAAACAGCAAAAGCCTGAAAACTTAACATCCGCAGAGCAAGAAATGCAGAAATGCATTGATGGCTGTCACTAACACATTCTAATATAACACCACCTGAATCACCTCAGCTCATCACTATACTCTGTTAAAAATGTTGACTCAGGAGGAAAAAAAAGCTACTGGCAGGAGCAGATAATGGAAGGGCAAACAAAACCTTGGCATAGAGAGCAGCATGGAATGGTACAAAATCTCTGCAGGGAAAGAGCTATCATCCAAGAGGGAAAATGAGACATTCAAAAAATCCCTGACAATTGAGGGAACAACAAGGATAGAGAATTGATATTGCAGGGACAGGACTTCTGGAGAATGGAGGGAGACGGGAGAAGCCACACAAGAAGTTTCAGACAAGAATAAACAAGGAGCTTATAAAACACGTAAGGACTCCCAGGTGCTGTTAGGAGCTCAGTTTATAGAAACAACAAAATGTAGGCAGCCTTTGGTGGCAACTTCTGAGCACAAGTCCAAACGGTAGTGCTGATTACATTTCCCCTTCATATTCCCTTACCTGAAAACCAAAGGAAGTGGACATATTCCTTTTATTTCCAACTAATAAACCCATGATTTGGAATCCACTAATTCAAGTGGAAATATCTTAAAATGGCTTTCAGAAACCACATTTTCTTATACATCAGTTGCACACTGACACAGAGTCACAGTGATTTCAGTGACCCAGAATACTTAACTACTTTTCATCCTGGTTAGTGCTGCAAAAACAGCATTGTGGGAATATGGCCAAATTAATGTCTTTCTAATGGGGCATCAATATTAGGTTTCATGTTCACAGTAATGACCCCTGAAAGCAAAGGAGTTCCAAGTGACTGAATTCCAAAGACTGTCCCTCCCAGCTCTAGAACAAACCCAAATGCCTCTGGAAAGTTTACGCTGCCCTGGAAGCCAGAAGGTCATGCTTCTCCTCATCTGAAAATGTCCGATCAGGGACTGAGATGCAGAGCTCAGTAAAGCTCCATTTCTACAGAGACATAACACATTCTGCGGTGAATGTCCTAGAAGAACCACATAAGGAGGTAAGAGAGAATTTGCCCAGTCCAGGTAAAACTTGTGATAGTGTCTTGATGGTGCTCCTTCCTGTAAAGTTCAGGGCCTTTCTGCAGAAGAAAAAGCTGAGGAGGCTGAGCAGCCCAGAAACACTGTAAATAGTTTGTTCCTTCAGTACACTGAGCAGCCCATACACAGCCCAAAGAAGCAGAGAAGCAAGGGGGAGAAAGGCCTTTAGATTAACAAGCCTGACTAGGCTTCTATTTCCTTTTGCTTATTAATTTGCATGGCTCATACAAAGATTAAAGTGTTTTGGGGTGTTTATCAGAACGGCATGAAGTTCTGACACCACAGATGGCAGGAAATCTGCAGACACATTTAACAAAGGGAAAGTTGAAAGAGGGTACATTCATGCTTCCCAGCATTATAGTGACTCTGGGATGTCACTATAGTAACCTGCTGCAAAAGAACTTTTGCCAATGATTCACTAGTAAGCTCCATGTGCAAACATTACCAAGATGCTGCAAAACAAACAGTCCTCGCAGATGCACACTGTTACAAGCAGTGTTGCTCACAGAGCAAAAGACTGAAGCAAAGAAAACAAAAGTCTCACAGCTCAACATCAGGCACACTTTTCCTTCTACACATCCTCTGAAAAAGACAGTAAAGGAGTCTGAAATCCATCAGTAAAGCACAACAAATGTTTTGGATTTTTGAGCAGCATGCCACGAAGGGTTGTAAACAGTAAGTTGAGAAAAGGACTGCATGCACTGGCATGCACATCCAAAGTGCTAAGATCTCACGTAGAAAGGAGGGTGACGGCCTGACTCCATTGTGCTGTCTACAGCCCGTATCAAACTTGTGCTTCAAGGTGAAAAATTCACTAAATCAGGCTGATCACCATGAGACACATGCTGTATTTGTGGCAGTAACTTCACTTTAGGATTTCTGGAACACGACAATTAACGTAGCTGCAACAAGCACCAGAAAGTGTCCCACTCCAAAGCTAAGGTCAAGTTTCACAGGGGCAGTAACAATAAAATTCAGGCAGCTAATGTTTTCATCATATGGGAAGAAAAAAAAAAAAAAAAGGCTCTTAATTGGTGATGATGTTAATTAAACTTATTTGAGATCACCAAAGCCTGCTACAGCTATTAACAAGAGAATTAGATGAATAACTGGAAGAACCATTAAGCAATTAATGAAGCTGAAATGAAAGATGCAAATAAGGTAGTAAGAATACTGATGGTGTGGTAAGCTACCATTTCCAGTTTTTACATCAAGAATGGAAGTCTCTTAAATGGCTTTCAATTGCAATGGAGCAGTCAGTTATGCTAGAATAGGGATCATGAAGTACAAATTTCTGGGCTGTATTCTGCAGGAGATCAGTCTCAACTGAAAAGATTAAGGTGATAAAGCACATGCAGAAAGGCGGCACTGGAAACCAGCCATCATGGACTGAAGCCCCTGCCACAAAAAACCCAACCTGAAGATAACCCCAAGCCACGCAGAACACTGAAATCCTTTTGCTGTATGTCATCCAAAGCTTTGACTTAGTCCCCCTGTTTCCCTATTTGCTTAAAAAAAGAAGCAGGGTAAGGAGAATAATATTTCTCTACTTTACAAGTGTTTGCAAGGCAGCGTTTGCAGCTTGTCAAAGTGCTTTGAGATTCTCAGATAAAATTCTGTAGTAGAATATATTAATTTACATTTACACATGTACATTTAAAATTTGCATTATTTACATCAATACATTTGGGAGATTGGGGATTGCATGGAGCACTTCATTCTTCCCTTTCTGTTCTTATCCCTTCTGGTATCACTTAGATCAAAAGAGAGAAAAGCCACACAAAATTGTATGTCTCTGCTGTTACGATCTGCAGACGTCATAATCCCAAAAAGCAACAGCTACACAACCAGACCATCACCAAAAAGCAGCAAGTAACTAGTACATATGATGCCCATAAGATTAGCAAAATGAGAATATGACTTCCACAACAGTCTGAAGACTATGTCTGGGTACATAGAAGGAGAAAGAGATGGAGACTACATCTGCATCAAGAAAGGTCTCCGAGTCCTGCATTCACGCTAATGAATGGCAGGATGAAGGATGTGAGAACATGGAATCTCTCTGTGCATTCAGGCTTCTGCTGCTGCTTTATTTAACACCTCTCCCACTGACAGAGAAATTGCTACAGAAAATAATTCCCCCACTCCCACAGTATTTCCTGAAAGCAGAATTCAACTGATTTTATGCCTTCTCCTTTCACCAAGAAGTCATAAAATACTGCTTTCCAACCTAAGGAATGCATTACAAAGCCACACATCCAAACACTGGGTTCAATCACATCAACTACAGATGTCTGTCCCAAAATCAGGGTTGTTCTTGGAAGGAACACAGAAATGTTTGTTCAATATCTAGGATGTTGGTTTAGGACTTGATAACCTCACATCAATTACCTGTATGACACTCCATGCTTCAGTTACCCACATTAAAAATTTGGGCCGCAGCCTCAAGTTAAAAAATATCAACTTGAATGCCTCAATTTGACCTGTTACTTTTTAACTGTATAAAATGTATGTGACATGAGAAATAAGTTTTGAAGACTGCTTCTATTGTTTTTCTTATCCTCCTCCCCTCTCCTCCCCCCAATTTTCCTGTTAACATCACAGGAACAAATGAGGTGTCCTATCAGTAGAACACAGCCAGAGACACCACCCCACACCCACCCCACCCCCCACCCCCCAAAAAAAAAAAAAAAAAGGTAAAATGAACCCTGAAATCCTCAAATCCTCCAGGGTTTCTCTCTGCAAACAATTTTACACCAGTTATCGTTACAATAGGGAATAGGCTTCACCCAATCAGCTGATACACTTCTGTGTAGGTCTTGTGACAGCCTACATCAAGGAATTTATTTTCAAGGTGGCAAGTGGATCATAATGGTTCAAGCGTCGAAACAGGAATGGGCTCAGTAAGATGATAACGGCAAATCAATAACATTGTTATTTAGATCCCTACACTCTGTATTTCTATCACAAGCCAAGAATATAATCTTCTAGGTCACAAGATAATGAAGATGTAATACACTGCCTATATCCAGACCTTGTACTGAAATTTGAGTAGAAACAATAAAAAAAAAAAAAAAATCTTAGAAACACTTGATTGTTGCCCCATTTGGAGGTATGAATAGCAAAAAAGCAGCAGAAGCATTCACGTGGGAGTAAAGAAGTCGTATATGCAACCAATACTTTTCCTAACACACAGGCATGGATATTGAAAGAGAAGGAAAATTTGACACCCATTTTATCAATTAAACAATACGTTAGTTAAGGTATAACACTCACAAAATCAACTGTGACTGGAAATCAAGGCCAGAGACAAAAAGAGCAACCACACAGACAGAGACAGAAGTCTTCCTGAAGTAGAAAGGTAAGTTGCTGATTTGATTATATTCTCCAGATAGCAACCAGAACCATCTTGCTGAGATACAGTGTTGAGGGATACCACTCCAGACAGCCATTATCAAATGAGCTTCATAACCTTTCAAATACAGAGCCCTACCTACATACATTATAATCCAAAAGCAAAAGCAAGACTACCAGCCTCTCTCATCTGCAATATCCTTTTGCATCTGCAGTCTAAATTACATTGGCTTTTGCTTTACAAGCTTATCACACTGTGAATTCATGTTTAATTTGATGTCCAGCGTCCCTCTGCAGAGTAACACCATGCACAAAAGCAATACTGTTGAAAAACTGCATGACAAGAAATCTATTTGGCTTCACTCTGAATATTACACCTGATTTTTAGTAAATTCACCTGAGAGATACTGACATATTTCAAAGCAAAAAAGAAATCAGGGATCCTCTATTTTCACATGAAATAAGGGATGGTCTTGCAAGCTAAATATGTGAAACTTGGTTTTGCCTTAAGTAATGGAACACATGGTAGAAGTTCATAAATATTTGAAAGGAGATTGTATTAAAGAGTGAAGGAATTATTGGGGATAATACACATGGGAATGTATCTGGGAGTGAAAGCTGAAAAGAGAAAGGGCAGAGGAGATTTTAAATTCTGCACTGTAACAACTGTTGACTGGATTATGCAGAAGAAATGCAATAGAGGGAACACTTTAATAAGAATTTATATACATATATTTATATACCATTATGTATTATTTTTAATATATTTCCACATACAATTTTTATATATATATATCACATTAGGAAACAACCACGTATGGTGATCCACTGATGACAAAAATGAAGAAAAAGAGAGGTATTATCAAACAGTTAATTAGCTACCCTTTTATTCACGACCATGCTGACCTGCTAGCAAGTCCCCAACTCCCAGTTGGTATAAAATAAAAATCAGAAGATACGTAATGATTGCTTCAGGATGGGAACATTACACAGGATGAAGGAAATGAGCACCATGACAGCACACCATCCTAACCAGGAAAGCCCCAAAGGGAAAGTCCTCTGCTGCCCATCAAGGAAATTCACTTCTGGAACACAGAGTAAGGTCGGTACATGGGAACAGCTTTGTTTTTTACATACACATAAGCAGCAGCATAAGTGTACTGGGAGGAATGCTGCTTTGTTCTAGCCAGCTCTGAATTATCAAAGCTATCATGTTTTCTTCCACAGGGTGGCTAGTTCTTTATTAGCATCAGGGTGGTTAGCATTAACTCATCTAAAATAAAAGGGAATTCAAGCATCAGCATAACGTTCATTTTATTGGTAACCTGATTTAATAGTTGAACAGACATGTCAGAGAACTATGTCTCTCATTATATAAGTAAAGCAAATATATAATACTGGCAGGTCATCAAAACTGCTACACCGAACTCTCTACAATGAAATAGAAACCAAAACAATACAAAAAGATACTTACTAGTTGGGTATATACACTTGCTTTAGTTTGCTTTCTGCTTCTGCTGCTTTCAATCGTTTCTTTAAAAAGAAAAGAAGAATGAAGAAAGTTACAATAAAAATAAAATAAGCAATATTTTTATAGGAATATTACTTGACTTCTAGGTAAAACTTCAGCACTTATTAAGGTACAATGAAGTTCTCCTTTCACTGAGCAGCTACCACAAAAACTTTTTCCAACAGGAAAGCATCCTCTGAAAACGATTGCAAGCATCAGATAATTTTGTACATGGCTTTTCAAAAAGTCAAAGAGATGACAATCTACTGCTTATAAGGACAAACTTTTAATTCCCATTCACTTCAATACATATTCATGCGTTGTTCCTGCCACAACCTCCCTCTTTTTTCACCTGCAGAGGAAAATCTGATGTATCAGTTTATGTTTGTTCTCCACGACAACATTCACCAACTGGACAATAACAGGTATAGTAATGCACCCTCTCCATCACATCTACTCAACCGTTCAACCATTTCAAGGAAGACTTCTTTGTTGATAGTCCTCACTTTTGAAGACCAAGTGACTCAGGAGATTTTCTTTAAAAGTTGAAAAGGCCCCTAATGAAAACCAACACTGCCAGGACATTAAGGAACATTAACACAGATGTGTTTACAGGAAACACATACAAGAAGTAGAGTTTCAGAGCATGGGGACACAGTACACACCATTTGTCTCTTTCTGTGGCCCTACTTCACTAAAACCATTCGTTAACTTCTGTCTACATTTCTGTAGTAATGGATCAGAGGATCTTTTCAATGGGATGTATGGAGAAAACTCTCCCAGAATGGCTCTGCTCCTTTCTTTCATTTAGCTACTGCTGTGAACTTGCAGATAGCCCACAAGAACATGTCAGAGGTGTGCAATCAGCATAAGCTTTACTAACTGGCAAGAATCCCTTTTATAACTCAAACCTTCACACCATTTAAAAAGAGAGACATTCTAAGGCTCAAGTTTTCTCTTTATTACATAACCTAAATTAATTTAGGGTGAACCTTTGGAGGCCTCTAGTCTGACCTCCTGCTCAATGCCAGGGTCATGCTCTTCAACATTCATGCTGGTAACACCAGTCTGCATAAACCCACAACAGTGTTTTCCAGACAAACCAGCAGCATGGCTATATTCTAGACAAACAAGTTAACTCAACATTTTCTATGCAGCAGCCTCAAGGTACAGCCTATGAAAATAATTGAAAGCTAAATTCAGTATCTTCATAGAAACAGTAAGCACCAGAAAAAGGTAATAAAATTGAAGAGCGTGTCACTGAGGAACTGGACAAACATTTTTACAGGGTCACAATGAACACACAGAAACAACAAAGTCAAAGTTTCCCGTAAGCATAAAGCTTGCTCTGATCAGAAGGACAGGCTTAAGCAATGGTTTTCCATTTGACAGTCTGACAGTTTCTCACCAAAGCTCTCTAGACTCGTTAAGAATTCCTCTCTTTCCTTCTCCTGCAAATAAAAAGTCAACCTATCTTAGAAATCAAAGAATAAAAATTTCAGAGAAAAAGAACAAGGACTGAAAAAGCAGAACTTCTGAAAGTTATCCTGATGCTATGGATACACCTTCACAGTGCTGCATCCAAAAGCTGACTTCTTTCTGCCGGTGTAGGCAAGTTTCCCAGATCCTGATGAATCCTATAGACTTGGAGGAATCAATAATACAGGTTTTGCTGGCAACTGGTGATGGAACTAAAAAGGTTCTTCCTTTGAATACAGGCTTCAAAGTCAAACATTTTCAAACCACCCTACCAACATATTTTTATGTAAGAAACCAAAGCATCCAATGATGCCTCACAAAAGTGCTATGACAGTGGCTTTCCAAACAGCATCAGAATTCCTCCTCAACTTTGCAGAGAGACATCACCCAAAAGAAGTCACCCTTCAACAAAATGCATGCTCAGATGCCTTCCTGCTCAAGAACTGGCAGCTGTTCCACCCACAGCGTGAACTGGAAAACAGGTAGTCTTTCCCCAGGCACAGACTACCAGGGCAGTTACGCCAACAGATGAACAGCCACAGAGCTCATCATCTCCTTAAGGAAGTCCAATATAGTTTCACAGAATGGTTAGGGTTGGAAAGAACCTTAAGATCATCTAGTTCCAACCCCCCTGCCATGGGCAGGGACACCTCACCCTAGACCATGTCACCCAAGGCTCTGTCCAACCTGGCCTTGAACACCACCAGGGATGGAGCATTTACCACTTCTTCGGGCAACCTGTTCCAGTGTCTCGTCACCCTCCCAGTAAAGAACTTCCTCCTTATATCTAACCTAAACTTCCCCTGTTTAAGTTTAAACCCATTACCCCTTGTCCTATCGCTACAGTCACTGACGAAGAGTCCCTCTCCAGCATCCTTGTAGGCCCCCTTCAGATACTGGAAGGCTGCTATGAGGTCTCCACGCAGCCTTCTCTTCTCCAGGCTGAACAGCCCCAACTTTCTCAGCCTGTCTTCATACAGGAAGTGCTCCAGCCCCCTGATCATCCTCGTGGCCCTCCTCTGAACTTGCTCCAACAGCTCCATGTCCTTCTTATGTTGAGGACACCAGAACTGCACACAGTATTCCAAGTGGAGTCTCACAAGAGCAAAGTAGAGGGGCAGCATCATCTCTTTCAACCTGCTGGTCACACTCCTTTTGATGCAGCCCAGTATACTGCATCAGATACTGATAAACATCAGATACTGACAAACAGCTTAAAATACTGCTTGATGAACCTTGTATAAGGACTGTATTTCCTTAAGACCTAAAAGCAGGAAATTCAGGGAATGTCCACTGGTACAGAACTGCTTGGGTTATTTTCTACTAGATTTCTAGATTTGGCAGGGGGGAAAGCTGCTGTTTGCTTGACAAAAGCTCCCAAGGGGACTATCTAGACTCATTATGTTATGACAGTTTTGGAAATCTATGAATGCAAAAGCTTCATGCAAGCACGAAGTATTACCAGCAGCTGAAATATTCTACTATCCACAATGTAAAGTCATTTGCCTTGGAGACATCCTTAATTTAGGGCATTGAGCAACATTTTAGTAAACTGGTGATGAATGTTAACTTCACACCACAGATCTTTGTGATTGAAGACCATGGTGCAAACTCTGAGCTAACAACTGCCATAAGTCACCTGGACCTAGCAATACCCTGCTCTCCTACAGCTGCCTGGGGATCAGCACAGAGCATGACATACAGCATATGCCTTTATTACAAACTAGTATACCAGGAAAATTGAAGGTTTTCAGAAGGTACCACAATGGACTGGATAAGTAGAGGTTTTGCACCAAGTACGTACTGCTGTGGGCAATCAATAGTCCAGATATGATGAGTTTCCTGACACTGACTGATACCAGAAGGTACAAAAGAAAGGTGCCTGAAACATAGTCATGCACAATTTCAGCATAACCCCTTCACAGAGAAAGTGCTTTGCTAGGTTCTTGGCCAGTTATTAATTGATTTGTGCTCGAAGTGTATTTACACCATAAATTCTTAATGTTGTCTGATGAAGTTAGGAATGTCCTCATCCACAAAAAAGCCCTGAACATTTGCAACTTTTCCTTAGTAGTTTGGCTTAAATGAAATCTGTTGTCTTTGAGTTATTTATGTATCCTAAGTATACCCTCTTATTTATCTCATCATATTTTCCCCATCTGTAAAAGGGAGATACTACCAACTTGTCTATCCCACAGAGACCAAGGGATTAAAATTGTAAGCACCGTACATTCGAGCTACTACAAACATCTGTCCTTTATATATCCTCTCCCTATATTTGATATCTTTCATTCTACTCACTAAGCTTGTTGGTGATCATTTTAGAAAGAGTGAACATTTATAAAGAGGAAATAACAGAAGAAATCCAGGAATGCAACGGATGTTTCAATGTCCACAACACAAGAGTTGGGTTGGTAGACAGAACAGGGACACCTCAAACATTCTTAAACATTAAGCCTTTATGATAGGGAAGATTAATCGCATTTTCTGGATTTAGAGGAGAAATTTCACACAGTTTATTCTTTTTCAAAACTCTGAAATACAAGTGCTGCTGGGGAGCAGGGGAGATGGGACAGAAAAGGTAGCTAGTCTGTGATGCATTTGAAAGAAGTGTTTCCAGCTGCTTGTGCTCCAGCAACACATCTGAGCACTGATGTGTGGTACCTAAAGTCTCTGTCTCTTGCTTGCCAAAACTGCCATAGTTCCAATGTTAGTGTAAGCTTAACAGGAGGTGTTTGGGGATAAAATGTACTACGTATGTGGAAAACCATTTCTTTGATGTTGTTTCTACTCTGCTAGCACACAGAACTTTATGAAGGCTAGTACATTAAGATGTCACTCTCTGCTCCTGGCTAGGTACAAAGGCAGCTTGCTTCCTTTAATAAAGATATTTTCTACCCGCATCAAGATTTACCCAGACCTCCCTCCTTTACTTAAGCTCCCTACTCATGTAGTCAAATATAAGGGCACTTCCACTTTCTCCAGTATCTTCTCAACACTATACATACCTTAAAACTAATTGTCTATTCCTTGGACTTTTCCAATGGCCCTTCCACATAAGAAATAGAACAGCAGAGATTGATGATATTTGATCTTCCCCCTCAAGTTATATGCTCCTCAAGCACAAATAAAAATGCAAAAAGTAAACTAAAGCCTTCAATTCCCTAAAAGCATATGACTAATTCAGTCATCTGCCACTGCTAACTGCCATGTCTCAAGCTCTTCTCAACTGCACCTCAACAGGTATAAAGAGTTATGTTTTAAAGCTTTCAGAACTTCCCCTCATGATATGAAAACAGGAGAAGAATTTAAAGATCTGGGTGGGGAGGAAGGAGGGAAGGGAAATAAAAAATCACCCTGGAATTCACAACTATATAAGAATTCAACTTTTACTTTGGATGAAAATGTAGGCATACACAAACATCACATCAGCTCTGAAAGAGTTTTTACATCTCTGGGGGAAGTCACCAAACAGCAGTTACTCAGTGGATGCCACTTCAAACCCTTCTGAATCAGAAATATATACTCTTGTGAATTGACTCAGGAAATGTGTCTCAAGAAAAGGATGCATTCAAAGGAGATACAGGATACTGAATTTGGAATGTATCTCCTGTTTTCTTCACAAGAACTCTGAAAGGGTGTCTTTGACAGGACAACTCTTGGGATCACTTTGGACAGACATTCAGGAGCCTGCATCAGACCACAAATTCAGTGTTGACATTGCAGTAGAATTAATCCTTCCAGCAGTTCTGTTCTTGGAGGGTCAGTATATCTTTTGATATGACTGAACTCCTAATTACCTTGGGTAACCTTCAAACACGGGGTATAGCTGAAGCCAAATAAAAATTACTGGATAAGAGATCCAAGAGCATGCTCCAAAATGCTCAATCACAGTATCTTACTCACGAGACAAGGAAGTGCTGTATTAAGCCTTTTGATCTTAGGTATACCAACATACGTATACCTTATTGTTCCGAGAAAAGGTCTTCTGTTGAAGTCAACTAAAAATTTAGCTTCCTCAATGGCACGAAACAGATGGATTCTGCTTCAGGATTATGACAATGCTTACTCAGTCCAAGAAAATCTCAAAGGAAATACAGAAGGATGTAAGCAGTTCCCAACTAACTGTTTTTCATCAAAGCAGGCAATTGGCTGATGACAACGAACTTCATTATTATGTTGTATAACTCTGAGAGACAGTATAAATGGAAGTTTTTATGTTAATTCAGCCAAAGATTCTACAGGAATGAGCAAGTTACCAATATTTTTTTAAAGACAATAGCATATAGCCTTGGAATATAATTTAATCACCCTCCTCAAAGGAGGGCAAGTCAAAGTGAAACAATTTGGGATACACACTTTTCATATCCTTACTTAGCATATTCATGTACAAAAATGCTGTTAGCCCCAGAATCATTTTGTGGTATTAGAGTCAGGAAAGAATCTACACAGACAAAACACTATGAAGAAACAGATGGAAAAAGTGGTGAGGGATGTGCTTTGCCAAAGACTCTGCACACATCAATAAAAACGTAATACACCATTATTTCAACTACAACTTCCTATGCTTTCTTTGTGGTTATTTATAGATTGCTCTCCCAGGCTTTTTATAAATGTTTAATAGTATTATTTGCTTGTACAAGCTGGGAATTTGAGATGATGTCTTCAGCTCAGTTCAGACTTAATTGATGTGATATCTCTGTACTGCAATTTCTACCTGTTTGGCTTACACTCATACTGTCTCTTAAGTGCAGAGCCTCTAAATGGAAGTTTTCCCCAAATCCCACTCCCTGGGACGCTACTGGGCAGAACATGTAAGGTACAGTACAACCATGACAGAAACCCCACTGCACAGGACTATTACAAAACAGTAGAGAAACTGTGGGTTTTCTGGGTTTTTTAATTGCTGCAAGAACAAATAATCAAAGTCTTTCATGCAACTATTCCCTCTGCAACTTTGTCTATGCAGAAGAAAGTTCAAGAAAGTGGAAACAGCAAAAGAATTTAACCACTTCCTAATCAAGGCAGTTTCTCCAGTTGTTTTGCCTTCCCAGCACACAACTTCTCACTTTTTCTGATACCTACCATACTGCTAGATGGATTTTTATGACTAAGTGAGGTGAGATAAAATATGCAGGAAAGAAGATAAATGGATTCTTCTCAGTGCAAATATTGAGCATAGAACAAGCTGAGTACATCTCCTAAACAGCTGTAGTCAGAGAATATAGTAGCACTCACTATATCAACAATACACACAGTTCGATGGCGAAGGAAAGACCATGACCTCATTTCTCCAGCACATTTTTCCCCACCATGCCAGCTTCCATCACCATCCCACTGTTTTACCACCCATTCTTTTACTGGAAGCAGAAGTTTACATTGAAGAATGAACTTGAGGAAATATTGGAATGAGGATGCCATTAATAAAAAATACAAAATTGATGCAAAAAAGAGTTCTCACTTGTCCTGAGGATCCATCTGTAATTTAAAGAGTGTTCCAATCAGAAAGAAAAAGGTAAAAATCACATTGCAAACCAAGGTGCCCAAACATAGCACATGCTGAATACTGGTCAATGCCTCAGGCATCTTCTCTTTATCATAGGCTGAACTTCCAAAGAAGCAAGTTAAGGCACGACATTTTTGTAATTCCACTTTTTCTAATACTTCAAATAGATGCTTAAACATAAAGCTGATAATTATAATGAAAAACCCATTATATATTTCTCCCTTCTTTTAATTAATTTTTCCATTAAATATTATAAGTAGTTTTCAGCATCTAATAGTCTGCAACATTTTGCATGCTGCTTGCACTGTGCTTTAAGGAACCAAGCAGCCTTCGTATTTAAACAAGTAGAGATAAAAATGATTGTAAACACTAGTCAAAGTTGATACTCAAGTATAACGAGTCTGGGAATTTGAGCCATCAATGCTTCCCAGACAAACTCTTGGAGTGCTTACATGGGGAACCTCCGTGCATCTGAATCAGAGTCATAGGCAGGCAGAGATGGAGAATTAGCATGGATGCCTGCTGTATAGCACTGCCCATCCCCTAAGAAGTCAAAACTGAAGTTAATGCTGATCTTGAACTCTATGGGCAGAAATTAACTGTATTCCTTTCCTCAAACTGCTGAATTCCTAACCTGACATTTGAAAGCTCCAAACAAAAAAAGTGGAAGCAAACATGAAAAGAAAGCACAAATGCCAATGCTACATGTTTGCATCCACAGAATGGCTGATAAGTTTAGTGACAAAAGAGATTGTTTGGTGCTTCAGACAATTACAGAACCCACCTATTGGAAAGACTGAACCCCAAGAGGGAGAATAAAACAACGACGCTTGGTTTCAAAGGCAAGAAAAATATCTTCCGTTTGAAAGAAAGAGATGATTCTGACTCTCTTACCTGCTGAACGTATCTGTCTGTAGTTTTCCACATATAGTAATATTCTATTATGCTTGTTAAGGACTTCCATGGGAGCTAGGGACATAAAGAAAAAGCAGCAGTCATTGCAGGGAACTGGCACACAGACTCACTGAAATTCACATGATTCCTTTGACAGTTTCTAGCAGAGTCTTGCAACTACTAACCCTCCTAACAAAAAAAGACAGTCTGAATCTCTAAGGGCATTAGATGCGCATGGGACCCATGTTAAATGACATGCTCTTCCAAAAGATAGTGCTTTCAGTGTAGAAGTAGAGCAGGTTACAGGTAAATCTTCATGCTGCATTGGCTCCACAGTAAACAATTCAAGAGGCACAATGTGGAAGGAAGCCCACTGGCTCAGACTCTCTCTGAGCAGCAAAGACTCGAGCAAGAGTCACAACTACACCATCACAATTCTGATCTGCTTGGCTTCTATGGAGTTGGCCCATTAAAAAAAACCAGTAATAGCTACTAACAGAATTGTGCCCTGCCAGCTCTGTTCTCTGTGTGAGAAGCACAAAGATTTCAGCAGGACCAGTGTGTTCTGCTGTTTCCAAGTCCCTCTGTCTAAAAGATTAGAGTGCGGCATAAGAAACACTAAAACGACTTGTTTTGTTCCAGAGGACTCAAACAGCGATAGAGTGAAACTTGGCTCTCTTTACTGCACTCCATTCAATCTGCAGGCTGAGCACTAGGGTAGACCTTTGGCCAAACTACAGGACGCTTCCCTTGGATTCCCAAGATTCCTTCTTAAACTACCAAAAGGCCCTTTCTGAACTCTCATTATAAAAGTGACTAAATTTTCATGTTTCAGAAGGCCCAGTACTTATTCTCCTTCAAACACAAATTAATCCACAGCAGCTAGGCTGTCACAACACTTTCCTAAACCCTCCCTCAGCTGTAGTGGAGCAGATGATTTTAAATTAATGTCTCTAAAGGAAAAGCTATCATCTGTGATTTGAAATTCTGACTGTATAACAGGCTGTCATCAGTATGAGGTCTGCCTTTCCGCAATATACAGCAAGACACATGCTCCAGTTCAAAGCCCTCTACTTCAACATGAAGAAAACCAACACAATTTAGACAAGCTGTAAACCAGCTCTGTCACTGATTAGAACTGGTCACCATGTGGGTCCTCATTTTATATACTTACAAAATCTTGCTGAATGTCAGTGAAATCTTTTCCGTATTTTTCTAGTGCTTCCTCAAAGAGGTTTGCCTCTGAAGCAGACCACTCCTCCATCTCATCTCTGCACAGGACTGGCCCACCTTGTGGCACAAGCGCAGAGATTGCCTTGGAAATGTCATAGACATTTTTGTGCAAAGTGTCCATAGCATGGAACTACATAGTTGTAAAAGAGAAAGATACATGTCAGGGCAAGCATCTAGGGGGAAAAATGCTCAATGGTCAAACAGCAATAACAAAAATTCTGCACCAAGATTTGAGGGTGCATTGTTCTGTACCTAATACAAAGTCAATAAAAACTTGTTCCAACCTCAGACTCCCTGTAATTGTCAGCGTACAAGTCTAATGTTCACTAAGAACAGTGGGGTTTGTGGCATATCAGTAATTCCTATTTAGCTACTCACCAGCATCACCACTGTAGCACTACAGTTAAGAAAATACACAGGATAGGGACCCATTCGCCCCAGGACTGAGCAGCCCTGTTAGGTACTATCCACACATGTGAAATGAAGACAGAGGTCCAAGGGCATAGTATTGTCAAATAATCCACAAAAACTGCATATAAGAAAAATATTTAAGGGCAGCAGCATAGCCATAAAGTCCCTTCAATGGCCAGAAATCCCCAGAATATTAAAGTCAAGTCACACATCATAGCTGAGTAGGAAAAAAGAATTGCTCCCAGGAGCAATTACTCCTCAGAAAGCTGAGCTATGACTGTCTGCAACTTGTGATTTACAAGGGCTGAGAACATGTTGCGAGGGAGGAATTGGTAATAGTAAATGAAATTTTGGCTTTATTTCCTGATTTCTGCAGCTTTAATCAGGATGTTATTTGCCTTTCATCATATCAGTTTTGTGCACGTGCATAATTGATCTGCAGTGCTCTATCCTAGAATTTATTCTATATATGATTTCACATTATTCCAGTTATGAGGTGAGGCCTTGATAGCAGTTCTCTGGAGACTTAATAAATTTTATTCAAATTTTCATTAAACTAGCATAGAAGTTCAAGTTTTCCCTTTCCTGTATCTACTCACAATAATTTAGGATTATAAAATATTAACAATGTCACCACTCCTCATGTACTCTAAAATAGAGCTCACTGAAGAGAAGAACTGGATCAACTGAAATTTCTTATCTGACCACAAGCTCTTCCCCCAGACAATCTTGCCCAAGGATGCCAGTGACAGTCTGTTGTTAGGGAAGTGATGAGGAGTGGCTTCTGGCATTATAACGTTGCAGACAGGCAGATACTTATTTGCATGCTTCTCAGGACAGCTACTAAGCCCATGCAAGAGATGGGCTATGAAGCATGTCATCAGAACATTTTAATAAAACAAAACAAAAAAATAGCTCATAGACTTATCCATGATGGATCACAGGAAGCACAAGGCCAGAAAAAGTTACTTCATATGTAAATAAAGGGTTCCTTTACAAAGACAGGATCTGCTTCACAGCAGGCCACAATTACAATCCATCTGCCTCTCTTTTTGCCAACTGTTATTGCTGAGGTATTTTGTATTTCTCAAAAACCTACAGTCCTCTTAAAAAAAAAGGAAAAAAACCCACACATAACCAAAAAAACTTACCAGTGTGATGTCCCTAGAGGCTGCTGCAGCACTCATGTGCAAACTTGGCTGTCTGACAGAACTACTGCAATCTAGTGCTCGAGCAAACGTACCAACAGACCTGAAAGAAATTAAATGGAACATTAATGCAAAACAAGCATAAATATAAACACCCAAACAACACTTCTTGACATCAGTAGATTCCATTTCTCACTAACAAGGTTACATGGTTTGGCGCTAGTTCTGAGCCAGCGACTGTTCTCTTCAGATGTGGTTTGTTATTACAAACATACAGTTTGTATGACCAAAGAGGCTTAGGCTTAGGAGGGGAAACAGTGAAAGACTCAAGGATCACAAATGGGGAGTTCTGAAGTACTCTCTTATGCCTTATCTCTCAACAGACTTAAGCTTTAACAGAAACTGAGCAGAAGCAAGCTTTATGAATGACAAAGTCTCTTCCACAGCAGCAAGACTAGTGCTGCATTGTCCAAAGGTAAAGAGACAGCTGCCAAGACCAGACAGAAAAAAATGCAGTAACACAAGCTTTTTCCTAAAAGTTTCTGTAAAATTAAAAAAAAAACCAAACCATCTTTATTTTACAACTTAATATTGAATAACAAATATATATTATATAGCTGGCATAAGAATACAGCAATTCTCAAATATTTGCCAGTGCCAGCCATTCCTGCATCTGAGGTCACAACCCCCATGCTCCTCATTTTATTCCTAAAGAAATTAAGTTGGAGAAACCTTCAACAGGAAAATCAATTTCTACTCTCTTCACTGCTTGCTACACCACATGGGTGAAACACTTGTGCTCCTGCACAGTGAATTGGAGCTGAATTCCTGCGAGCAACTACCACAAAAAGCAGGTGGGTTGGGTTTTCTTCTCCACTTGTATCACTTCCCCAAACTAGTTGAGCAGACAGAGGAACAAACTAGCGCTGAGCAACACAGGAGCAGGAAAGGTAAATACTTAAGCAGTAGTTGTCATCAAATATCTAAGTTTGGCTAAAATAGAAACCAGACTCCCCCACTCAGGTTTCTGTGGAGATTCACACTTCGCCCTCTCCCTGGCCTCCCAGTCACCATCCCCATCCTGCTTCACAACTTCCCCACTCCCAGCTTTAGCTGAAGGGATACTTTTTGTGTGTGTCAGTGGCATCTTATTATAAACTGGATCACTTTGCTGATTCTGGGTAGAAGCAATTTTTATACTGATCTCCTCAGTGATCCTCATTATAGCACGCATCTTCAAGCGGCTGTATCAACAAACCCAGTGGGCAGCAGTCAACAGTGAGAAAGAACCACTAGAAGCAGCCTCACCACTAAAGCCTACACACAGTGGAAACCCCCATCACAAAGCAGCTCTACAGTCACTCTAAACCAACCCACCTGAAAACCCTCATCCACCGGGGTACTTCTACCCTTTCACTTCCTGCTGGGTCTTCCCCACGCTAACACCAGAGCACTGTGTGGCTCAGTGGCAATTTGAATCAGTCCTGCTGCAAATTAACCCAGAAAACAAAGATCTTAGCATTTTGATAGTGTCCTGTATTTCACTTGATTAGAAGCAACTATGAAGCCACAGCCTTGCCAAGAAGGGCCCCTTAAGAAGCAGGAATACCCTTTGCTGGAGATATTCCAGCTCTCCCCATCATTCCTTCATGTTTGTTCCACACTGCTCATGATGATCCTCCCGCCATTTTCATCCATTTCCCTATGTCCATCTGATCAAGTAGAATTAATCTGTTGCAGATAAATCACTTAGTTCAGCCAGTTTGACTTTACTGTTGGCACAGGTCAAGGGAAACAGCAATATATCATGTAAGCAGCACAGTAAAACTTCCAAGAGCCTAAATTTTATGGTGATTCCTTAGTGTAGCCAGAACACTATGAACTTTATGAACCTTAAAACAGTCTACACAACAAAAAGCCCATATTTAACCAATGGCAAAAATGTGTTAATGGATTCTGAACTGTGAGATTTTCTTCAATGTGGACTGTAGCTGAATTTTAATTTTAACCAGCCTGGTTTCATTCTTGGCTCCCTGTTACCGGACTCACACACAAGGCCCAAGCAGCCACACAAAGGTTTTTAAGTGCTGCAGTTCAGATTTTTTTTTTTTTTTTTTTTTTTTTTTTTTTTAATTTTGCCCAAAGTTCATCATAATGGCAAGTTTTACCTTCCAAGTACATAGAAGAATCGATGTGGGTGTGTATTTCTGAGTAGACACACACTTTTCATCTTGAGTACTTAGAACACTGCATTTCACCAGCTCCTTCATTTACATCAATTCTTTTTTATTTTTCCTCAGCATTTCCCTGAGTTTGTATCATTCAGCATGTTGAACGCATGTACTGCTATTCGATACAAACCCAGCCCCGTTGCATTGTCCAGCAGCTTCAACCAGAACTGGAGGGCTCTGTCAGGCAGACTGTTACACACAAGCTCTAGCGCTGCCTCTCTAGTGAGCATCCCATCGACTTACCCCACACGAGGCACAGCAATGCCACGCTTGGGAAAGTTCAGGAGAAATTTCAAAAGCATGGTAACTCAAGAAGGGAAAAAACAATAATCAAAAGGTGGACAGAACTATGGCCCAGTTTAACAGAGTATCTGAAATACAGGTTTAACTCTGTTTTCCAGGGCTAAAGCCCTTGGCTGAAGCAGGCACCCCTGCAAGTCAGGAGTCCACAGACAGAACAGCCAATGAGCAGAACAATCAAGACCAGCAAACAAGATACTACTAGCAGCTTGTAACTTCACACATCCCTTTCCTAACCATATTCAGTAACTTCCTCCACTGACTATAACCAGCAAAAAGGTCCAATTACCCCTCTACACATACCACTTTCCTCCCATCCAGTCCTACAAACTTAGCTGCAAGACACAAAATTTGGAGAGTGTTACCTTTTTTAAGTTTTTTCTCCCCTCCCCAAATTATTCAATCACCAATTTTTAGAAGAGCTGAAAATTTAGTACTGGCTTCTGTTCATATAAATGCATACCAATGAAAAAGCTCAAGAACACTGTTAAAAGGCAAAATTGATCAACAAAGATTGCTCTGGGCTTAAATGAAAGCACACATTTCACCATCTGTACAGATTTGCAGGGTTTTACTTTATTGTGCCTACCTATTGGAATCTAAGCATTAGAAAGCATCCGTGCTCCATCAAAAACACTTTACCAGACTTCTGAGCAAACTATTAAGAGATGTTAAAATGTCACTAGATTTGAAAAAGGGAGAAAATGGACAGAGTAATAAACTGTCAAGAATCTAATTCACTAAGCCTTCTGCATGCTGGCTGAAGTATTTGAAAAACCTCACCATGTACAGGAGAGTTTTTACATGCCATTTGCTATTCTTTTATGGAAGTGATTAAGTTGTAAATCTGAGTAGCCATGCAATTCCCAGGAAGGCATGTAAATGTCCGTCATTTCAAAATGGAGCAAGTGAATAAAGCGACTGAAACCAGTATGCATACTAATAAAGCATAAAGCACTTAAAAAGTGCTTGAAAGAGTTATTAACATTTACTTATTGAAAAGAGAGGTAAAATGCTCTTACCGTGCTACCACCAGGAACTGGTCTATTTGCTTGTCTACTAGAGGGTTAAAGGCTTCCCAAACTTTTGTTTCAAGTTTTGACTGATCTCTTCCATCATCCTCACCTGGTTCAAAAGCAAATCAGAAATGCTTGGTATGGCTGTTTTAAAATAGAAGTACTTTCTAGATTTTTTTTTTCCTCACAGTAATTTAACTGCTGACCCGTTTCAGTTACTCTGCTTCAACCAGCCACTGTAAAAATTTCATTCACTTATTTGCCATGACAATTTCAGTTTGACAGGCACAACACCACACCTCATCTGCATCAGACAATCAGATTTTCAAGCACTGGTTTAAAGGACGCATGTAATGAGAAACAGAATACATCCTTCTCCTGACTAGACAGTCTCTCTTCTGCCCCTGTGCCCAGCTACTCTTTCTCCTTTATCTTGCAGCAGCTCTAGGACACACTCCCAGCTGTTCTGAGCAGGCAAAGAGTAGCTGGTTTTCAACTTGCGTCAGTTGCTAAGGGGGAAATCATGGCATCAGACTTTTGCTTTTATATTCCTGACTCTACACAAACCAAAACACCCTGGAAAAATACAGGAGCTATTGAGACTTTTTATTTTTTTCTTTTTTCTGATCCCTTTAAAACATCTGGAGATTATCCTTCTCTGAAGGCCGTGTTGGGCTGCTGATGGAAGAGAATGCCTTTCAAGTTAGATCATCCTCACTTAGGAGGCTTGCCCAGCTGCTGAATAAATACCAGTTTCATAGGCAAGTTAAACAAGAGTCCTGACCAATTTGTTTGCCTGTTCTAACATGAGCCTAACAGTATCAGCAAAGCTCCTAAGCAAAGACAGAAGCATCTCATTGCTTTCACATCTTTTTCCATACAGCCAGGAGAATGTCTTTCCAACATGGGCCACAACTCCTGCTCTCTTAGGAGAAACATCCCAACAGACCTTTCCCCATGCGTTACACGGGTCTCGGAAAGGATCCATTAGACACCAATATTCCCCATCCCTCTCAGTTTCTCCACCCACTTTTGGATCTGTAGGATAGTGCAATGACAAATCTAGAGTTAGTTACTACTTGGTAATTAGTATCAGTTACTACTACTACTGCTTCCTCTTCCTTGGGCCAGGGTCCTCATGGTCTTACTGCTCAATGACACAGTGGGAGCAGGCTGAGGCCTCAGAACACACTCAGGCCAGCAAATTCTTCCTCCTGCCTGTTCTGCAGGTGAGAAGTCTAGGCTGGCAGCCAACACTAGGGATGGGGAGAGAGAGGGCTCTGAGGAAAAGCACCCAGCAGTAATGGGCAAATTGATGAGGGGAGACAGCATTTAACTGGCAGTAATTTGGGAGGGGCTCTTATAGGGAAGTGAGGCTTGATTAAAAACACAAAAGGCTTTATAGACGCAATGGAGATTTGTGTTTCCCATGGAAATTCTGAAATCTCTTAATAAAAGAGTACAAGCTCTGAGAGAGCCAATTAGTTCAATTTATTTCAGCAATTTTTATGATTTGGACAAATGCCCACTTAAAGACTGGTGTGAGACATAACTAGTTGTGCTTAGTGGGCAATAGCTTCAGTCACCAAGAAACTAGGCCACCGTTGTATGCATGACCTGGCAGTGGAAAGCTCCACCTCCCACACCTCTGCAGGCTGCACATATAAAAGCGGCCACATTCAACATTCAACAATTGAAATAAATAATGAAAATTACCCTCTTTTAGTAAGTCTGTTATATCTGCCTGGTATCTGTTTCCAACTCGGATCTCTCCTTTATCAGCAAGTAGGGTCTTTTGTTGAGGATCATATACTAGTGAATAAAAGAAGAAATCCTAAAAATAAAACAAAAGCAAAAAAAGTAAACAGTATTATTAGCTTTTTACTTTCAGCTTTGAGTACATACTAGCAAGCTTTTACATTTTAAGTTTGATTACTTATATATAGATTTTAAAATTGGGTGAAGAAACAATAAATGAACCGCTGGTTTTAAAACCCTACATTAAATGCTGCCACTTTCTTTTATATTGTAAGTGTAACAGCTCTCCCTCAAAACCAGCCATTCCCTTAATATACAGTCTTTGAAGCTGAACAAAGCTCCTCTTGCACAAATGAGGCTCAGAAGGGACAGAGATAATTTTTAGTAATACCAGCTGTTTCAGAACACAAAATTGCACTTTCTCATATACCAAAATAGCAGGACGAGATGCTAGTGACTTATCTGCACAAAAATATTGGTACAAGCCAAAGCATAACTTCAAGAGTGTTACCAATGAAACACCCCATAGACACAAAGCCCCAGACAACCTCTGTGGCCTCTGCTGGACTTGCTCCAGTATGTCAATGTCTCTCTCATGCTGGAATGCCCAAAGCTGGATACAGCCGTCCAGAAGTGGTCTCACAAGTGATGAACTGAGGGAATGAAATTCTTCCCTCCATCTGCTCGCTACGCCTCTGCTAAACCAGACGAGGATGTACTTGGTTTTCCCGGTCACAGAGGTGCACTGTGACCAACTTCTTGTCCACCCCCATCTAAGCTTAAATCACCGTGTTTCCTTCAGCTCATTACTGAGAGAAGGACAGCAGATTTGGCAGCAGCACTAATTAGCTGCAGGTGGCAATACATTAATTTGTTGCTTTTGTTTAAGCAGAGAAAAAAGCTAAAAAAGCTGCTTGGCTTCTGTTACCTGGGTGTGTAAAATTAAAGCAAGAATTCATACCAGAACAAGAATGTCCTGCCAGGGTGCAGAAAGAAAACAGCCAAAATTTTAACTACTTAAAGCTGCACAGTACAAGTAATTAAACTTTTCTGCATGGATAAGTACTTAACTGTAGCTATGGAGTAACACACTGGAGACCAGGTATGCTCCATGAAAGTACAGTGGGGATAAGGGGCACGAAGAGAGCTCCAATAGGTCACGAAATAAAAGACCTTTCATAACCCCTGTCCACAGCAACACTATCACCAGGGAAGAAAAGTGTTTCTGAAGAGAAACATTGGGTTACATGTTGCACCATTTTTCACATATCAGGTTTCCAGCTCATTTTCCTTTTCCCCATATTTCTGTGTCAATAGCAGGCACCCTGTTTAAACACATCTCATTTCATGCTCACCTCATTTTCCCTTTCCCTATATTTGGTATGTGTCAACTGCATGCAACAAAAATGAGGACAAAACCAGCATCAGTTTCAAGCCCTGTTCATCTTCATGAAGAGGTGGCAAGGGAAAAGAGTCTCCCAATCTGTTATACAAAGCCCGAAAAAGGAAGAATCACTCTGAGTTTCCGCAGTAACATGGCAAAAATTCTGCAGGCTAGGGCTTCTAAGGTACATACTAGTTCTCTTCCCCAGCCCTGCACATTACACACATTAATGCAAGACTGATATCACAGAGGTAAGGTTTCTCATGTTTTCTTTAAATGTGTAATGCATCCAGCATCCAATTACAGCATGTTACAATTACAGTGTTAAACATGGTAACTCTGTTTTCTGCTCCAATTTTAATAAAAATCATCATTTTTCTGGGCAGAGATCACCACCTCTGGAAGGGAGGAAAAAAGCCAGAAAAGAGCCAAGCAAGTCAAACCTGCTCCGCTAACCTAAGAAAGCTACTGCATGAAAACGTATCACCTATGCAGCACAGCACGAGAGACAAGACAGGAACTCACAGCAGTCTCCTCCAGCAGAAAACAGGCCATTTCCCCACCATGAAAACATGAACTCCAAGGGCACGAACAATCTCAAGTTATGTCACGATTAACAGGACAGAAGTTTGCAAAATGCTGTTCCAACACCCAGACAAGTCAATTGGAAGGGTTGTCTGTGGTTGGGTTTGGGGTGGTGGGATTCGATTGCATCCTACTCCCACAGGCACCAGGGTCAAATCATATCAACCTACAGACAGAAGGGAGCTTCAGAGTATATGGAAAGTAATTTATATTATAGCTGTGTAATGAAATCTGGGTCTCTTGCTCCCCATCATACACAAAGTTCAAGATATTACAATATTTTGAGAATGTATCGTTGCATAAATAAAATGTAGGTAAAGCTTTTGTCTCACAAGCCTCCAAGGTTATAAATACAGCCTTTTATTTATTCAGCTCTAAAATACACAACTCTAGGACAAAGTATATGCAGTGCAACATTAATGCTTTTCAGGCACACTGCCCAGCAAATACACAAACCAAACACTGTAGTATAAACAACACAGTAGGCCCCAAGGAAGGCCAATTCTACTGGCAATTCCTGTTAAGTCTTTCTTGGCCAGGGAAAGTCATTCATTGTGGAAGGGTCTTCTCCCATGGTATTTGACTGTGACATGCTCTATTGCTTATTTTTATTGATTATCACTATGAATTTTCTCTACAAAGTAAACTCCATCCTTCTCTACCAGTCTCAGGTCATATTCTTATATCTTACCCAGTTTTGTCTCGAAGCAAGCATGTTTAATGAAAAAAAATAAAAGCCTCTCAGCTCTTGTCGCTAACCAGAGCCTCCTCAACAGTGGAAAGATGGAAGTTTAGGGGCTAAGCGTGAATACCAGACAGGCTGCAATCCCCAGAGGTAATACAATACTAGTACCATCATCTTCCATAGAAGCACGAAACTCAGCTCACGCAACGAGTGGGATTTCTGAAAACATTATTAAATGTCAGTTTAGTGCCAATGCAAACTATAATCTAAGGAACAAAGCAGATCCTTGCATACTCTTGCATGTGTGAACTCCTGATCACCACTACATAATAAGAACAATTTTTCAGAAGGGTTTCACAAGAAGTGCAATGTTCAGGACAAAATAACATGGCTCTTAAAAATCCTCCATGTTCATTTTAGCTGTGAAAACTGCATATGCTGAGTTTGCAACAGTGAAGAAAAAGACTTGTCTCTTTTAATTTCAGATCCCAGACAACACCCAACAGGTTTGGAAAGATTAAAATGACCTGCCAAGAGTTAAAATTAAACCATGACTTTCTACTTCTCCAAAGTGTTAGACAGACACGCAATCTCAGAGCTTCCCTACCCAAACTCCTAAGCCACCTAAGCTATAGCCAAAAACCAAAGCCACAAAGAAATTGCAGTAGAGCTGGAGAACAGGCTCAAAGTACAGTACAGAAATAATGGTTATTTCATAACAGCTTGCAAACTTATTTTCATGAAGTCAGTGTGGGTGAGAGGGGAAATGGATTTTAACTAGAGAGCACTTTATTTTTAGGGGGGATACCAAAAGGAATGGAAACATCAGACATCTGCCCAGCAGGCAAAATTCACACAAGCCTCTGGATATATCTGAGCAGAGGAGTAAAATAGATGGTACATATAGTTTCCTGCAACATAGAGAAATCAAATGCTTTTGCCATAACTGACTATGCCCTTCTCTTGATCTCCATGGGAATTCAGTATCTACAGGAAATTCAGGTTTTCGAGTTGTTTTTTCCCTTTTTCTTCCCATTCCTTACTCCTGCTACAAACCCAATTTTGCCAGGCACAGTAAAAATGTCAATGCTGGTCCCCTTCAGCTTCCTCTCCAAATGTAATGGAGCAATCCTCCTGAGGAAGATGACAGAGAAAGGGTGGAAGGAGGAAAACAGATAACACAAACGTAATTTTGTTATGCTTACTAGCTCCTTAGAATTTTCCATCTGCATGTTTAACCTCCTTTGAGGCAGACAGCCTCGGGCTGAAAACCTGCTTTTAGTGGTCATAACATATAAGAAACCAAACAACAAATATCCTAAACCCGCTTAGGCTTTATTGACAAAAGCCACGTTAAAAAAAAACACCAAAAAAAAAAAAAAAGAAAAAAAAAAAAGAAAAACAAACAAACCAACCCACAAAAAACCCCCACAAAAAACAAAAAAAACCAACCCAAAAACAAATAAACAAAAAAAAAAACCCAAACACACACACACACAAAAAAAAAACCCCCACCAAAACCAAAACAAAAACCAAAACCAAAAACCAACAAACCCTGAAACATTTTGAAAGCAAAGAATGGATCAAGAACGGGGACGGGGGAAAGGAACAGTTCATAACAATACCATTCACCAGACAACAACTACCTCCTTTTTAATCTCTTTACCCTCCACCCAAGCACATTTGTGTTCCTGAGCTTTTAATTTCTTTACCATCTGTCCAAGTTAGTTTGCACCACAGCAAAATACCATGCTAAGTGACAGGACACATTCAGGGAACTCTCTCATTCTGTGAAATCTCTAAGTGCCTGCTCAGTTTTAAAAATAACCTGCATCACTCATCTTGCATTTTTAGAGTTCAAAACCATGAAAAAAGAAATTTCTTTCTATTCCTACATCTGCAACTGAGCAGTTGCATGATTAGAGGAAGCCAGCTCCCTTCTCTGTCTCAAGGTACCTACCTGTAACATTAGCGATAATAAAAATGTGTTGGGAGCAACTGAGAATAAACACTACTTAAAAGTTGGATACTAGTAAATCAAAAATAATTTCAGTTTAAATCTTTCTTTCAATGTGGCAATCCTGGGCTGCTAGCTGGTTACAAGCATTTCTGAATACAATGTCCCTTGTTTTTCGCATTCCAAAGAGAGACCTGACTATTTAATCTCTGTGCTTTAAAATTCTCTTAAACCAGAATATCAGATTAAATTAATCTTATGCTTAAATAAATATTAAAGAAAGCTAAAAAGACATTTAAAAAGAAGGGCCAACTATGAGACAGAGACTACAGTACATTCCTTGCAAAAAATTATGTTTTCTCCTTTTTTCTTAAAGGCTGGTGATGACTGTTACCCTACTGTTTTTAATTACAAGATTTCCTCTTTTGTATAACATTTTAATGTTTTCAAATGCAAATGTAATGCTTGCAGATGTATTCAGCTACTGCATCACCCACCCTGTCTCATCTGAGGCATGAGGCTTCAGGTTTGAACTCTGAGGCTGCCAGGAACAAGTAGGGCTCTCTTTACAGAAGGACAGGCAGCCTAAAGTCACAAGGATGTAAACAACAGGTCTGGCCTTTAGATCTACAGAGTTCTGCATCAGAATGAAGGAAGCCTAAAGCTTCCCACTGCCAATGCCCAGTATGTGTAGAAATAAAAGAACCACCTTCTTTTAGAAAACTTGCAAAAAGCCACCAATCCTAGATTGTGCCAGAATAAACTACTCAAGGTTGACAATTCAGAAAATAGTCCATACCTCCCGTTCCAGATAGGATTTAAGGGATTCTGTCTCATTTAACAGAGTAACGCTGCATTTGCCTCTAAAAAAAGAGAAACACATTTTATGAAAAAACATCTTAAATGCTCATGTGATTCTCACAAGATGGTATTACTGAAGTTGTAAACATAATTTAATCTTACACTGAAGAATACTTTAGTACTAATACTACTACTAATAATAACAATAATAATAACAATAATAATAATAATGCACTAGAAGAAAGTAGTCATTACCTAATGTGTGTGGCTGGCAGAGATTCTAGCTGTCGTGAGAGAAACAACTCACGATGTCGTAGCTGATGCTTCTGTTTCTCTGGTAAATCAACCATTTCTGGATTTTCCATCTCTTCTTCCATTTCTCCTAGTCACAAAGAGACAAAATTGATCATCAAGAACAGTGGAAGTATTTATTCTGAGCCAAACAGGATGAGTTGCTCCAAAACTCCTTTGCTAAATAATTCACATTATTTAGATTAAATCTAACTTCACCTGAATCCACATTTCAGCCAAGTGAATAATTAGATAATTAGTATAAATCCTTTAAATGATGCCTGTGAAGAATTGTATTGGGATCAAAGCATTCCAGGTACACACAGGTCATACTGGCTCACCAAGCTGAAAGTCACATACATCTGCTACCAAGAGACAAGTTCTGAAGAGAGCTGCTCTTGGAGACCCCATCACTGCTCTGACAGATTCATCAGGAAGAAGCTGACACATGACGACTGAGGCAGTAAAAGTGCTATCTTTCCTCTTTGCCAAACATCAGCTATCTTACACCCTACTCCTCTTTTAGGATATCACAGACTCTTCCATCCTGACTTCAACAGCTTTTGCAGGAAATGCCCCCTGAAAAGGTTAGTTTATTTATTTAGCATATTTTATTCTCTTCACCCCAACCACAGCCAATAGATCACAGCACAGGACCGAATGCCTAAGGCCAGTCTTCCAAGCCACTCTACCCTACCATACCATACACATTTGAATGCCATGCTGCTGCATTTCAGAAGCTTGCTTTAACCTGGTGTCAGGATCCACCATGTCTGTCTTAGAGCTAGCCAAGCTCCATCCAACCAATGTTTAAATGAATGCCAAAGTAAATATATGAAATCACATCCACCCAACACACAACTGATCCAAAACATCTTGAGGTACCTTTCTTGTAAGAAATAAACTGTTACTATATTTTGTGTATTAGCAAGTACCCTCTCAATTATGCAAGACAAAGCTGTAAAAGGCAAAACACCCCCTTCAAAAAAACTCCAACCCTCCCCCCCAAAAACTGCGCAAAGCTTCCTCACGATGAAAGACTTCAAAAGAACACACCAAGCCTTCTCCTTCCCTAAGAAATTAAGGCAGTTACTGTATTTTCTGAAACCACAGAAAAGTTTCCCAGACTGTAGTAGAACGAGCTGTAAAGTCTCATATATGAATCGTAAAACTCTAATTTTACAGCAGCAGTACTCTCAAAGAACAGACTTATGCCTGCAGCTTAATCCAACAGTTGTTGCCAAGAAACATTTCTAGTCAGAAACAGAGTCAGGCACATATATAAATTATGATTTATATACCCTTAAGATTAGTTAACTATAATCCTCATAGTTATCCCAAAATAAAGCAAACAGAAAGGAGAGATCTCCATTTTATAAAACACTAAAATTGCACTCAGTTTTCAATAGGCCACCACTACACTGAAGGGGGTGACATAAAATTATGTACCCTTCAGGTTCCCCACAATTTATCACTCTTTTACTGTCCTGGAAAAAGACCTGTGGTTTATATGCCCCTCAGGTAAGCTGCTCCAGAAAGGAAGGAAAAAAAATAGTAGCATAATTAAACCCGACTGCAACATACAATAGCTCTTATACCACATGAGCTGTTAAGCATACAGCAGTATGCACTTACATTTTAATATTTTCCTAGGAAACAGAACACCAAATTTACATTTGTGCCACAGTTTCATGGTTCTGCAATTTATTTACTGAAGTGGATTCTGTTTTAGTTGAAAATTAATATTGTGGCTGCTGAACTACACTATAAATATACCAGCAGTAATCCACGAACCAGTCAGTATAAGTTCCAAGGTAGCTTGCCTAAAAACCGAAGGATACACAAATGAAAAGGCATTCATGCCTGCGCTTACAACAGTTCTGGATAATGAGACTAGTGCACTGTGTAATGCAGGAAAATAATACAAAGAGCAACCTAAAATACTTAACATCTTCAATATATTTAATAACCTAGAGGGGTTTTTTTAAATTACATTTAAAGAAAAAAAATATATAGCAACCACTTTGTGCCAATCAAATCTCCGAGCAAAATGAAACCACCCAGCACAACCAAGCTAACCTTGGGAACTGCATCCCTTCAGGTAGGCTCATCTTCCAACTAGTGTTTTATTTATGTGTCTAGCTTTTGTAATAAAATAAGGAAGGTGGGAAGCATGCGTTCTCTTCTTATGGCAGCTCTGCTATGCACAGCCTTTCAAAATAAAAACGCACAATACTTTCTTTCTGAAAAACATTAAAGACATTTCTACAGGTAACAAACAACTCCCCCCACACTCAGAAGCAGAACTGTCATAGTTCTCAAAGACAGATGTAGGAATATTTCAAGAAACGACACAAACAAATCTACACAAGCATCTTCCCTCCTTTTTCGCAGCCATGATTTAGTACTGAAGAGAATGAATCTAGCAAATGCATTTGGAATCAAGGGAAGATGGAGAGAATACAGGACTGGATCCAGTACAGGCCCTGAGAAATAAGGACCACAGTCTTAAAAAAATATAAATATATATATATAAAAATATATAAGAAATCTTTTCAGAAAGACTTGCCTGCGTTTTTTACAGTACTGCAGAATAAGTGGTATGGGAATACAGAAGGGGCAGTATATTGGGACTTCAATCCTCTTACAAAGCTCTACTTCAAAATTAATCTCTCTGCTTGATAGATGCACTTGTGCAGATTTAAAACTAAACATTTAGTCTTAATACAAACAGTAATATATCAGCTATGTAGAAGTAGCCAGTGGAATGCTGCAAGGAGTGTATTAGATTAAATATTATTTGATATTTGATAACAGAATCATTAATAGCGCATTAAACAAAGCTTGAAGATGACTTATATTGGGAACAAGAGACAGGCAGATTGGACACAAACAGCAAGACTTGTGTGAAAGCTAACATGTATGGGAAAAAATAATTAGAAAGAGTAAACTTGGAGTTGACAGAAGAAACCCAAGAGGCAGTAACTGTAATTTAAAATGGCTGGGTGTGTGAGATGTGAAATTAAACATCAATATTTGCTAGACACTAGAAAGAAAAGCAATTTGCTATAGATCAGATTGGGCTCTACAACAGAGGTAAAAAGCACCAGCCCTTTCTCTGCATTCTGGGTGTCATACATGGCAGAATTCGGAAACGCACGAAGGCAAACGAGGTACAGAAATTAGGTTTAGAGAGCACAGTAGGTTGTCCAGCTTGGTAGACAGTCTGTAGTAACAGAAGAATTAGTTAGCAAGGTTATCTATCACTAAGGAAAAATGTAAAGAGAAAAAGAAAAAAAAAAATGGGGTCAGAACATTGGGAAACACAGTAAAGCCAGTGCTAGTGACCTGCGTAACAGTTCCTTTGGCAGCAAGGGAAGCTTCAACTTGAACAGCTCAACTAAGCAGCTTGGAAGGACATTACAGAAGCGCTGCATTTGACAAAATGAACAATACACTACCACATTCCTTCTCCCAGGTCCAGTTCCAAATGGTCTGTATTAAGCCTCAGCCTTATTAATTTTCTCCCTACCAAAAAACCAGATATTGAATCCTAGCTATAGAACATATCATGAAACTTTTAACTAACAGAAATCCTTATACCTTGACACTTCAGAAGGAATTTGTGACATTATCAAGATATCACACTACAATCCCTTCCAATATGTCTTGTGATCATCTTTTGCAGCCATGGCCGTGATAGGTAGCATACAGAGCAAACAGACACCATTTGGGGCACTTAGCTCAGCTTTCCTCGCTGCACCAACCACAGAAGAGAAAAAACAGTTTCCTCCTCTCAGTAACAGAGCCAAAGTGTCATTAGTAGATTAATGAATTTGACTCCTCTTAAATCTCCATATGTGGTGTTGGGAGAAAACAGAGAAAGGGAATAAAATGGAAGAAATTAATAAAAAGAACTAATTTGTGAAGCTATTGCCAAGCTGCATCTAAAGTTAAAACACAATACCACCCAAACAAACCTCAAACTCAACAGACCGCCTACCTGTTTAGGCACAGAGGTCTCATGGACTGATTGAGCAATGACACTTCACTGCAGCAAGACATATTTTTAGAAGCTTTGGCACTTAGAAAACCATGCTGCCATGTGCGCCTGGCACCCAAACATCAGCTGCTGAAAACTAACCATAAACCCACCAAACTGGCCGGCAATAACTAATCAGTTCTCCAATCACTACCAACTAGTCACTCATTGTTTTACGAATCAGGATAAACATTTTCAAATGAAGCAAAAACTGCGGTCATAAGACAGATCACAACCATCTGGAGATGGTTGGGGGTGGATCGTTAGAAGGGAGGATAGGAGGTTGTATTCCTGCTGTTGGAATACTTCTAGTTAATTATATAAGACATTATATAGAAACTATATATATACAAAAAATATATAGTCACAGCATCCAACAATTGCTTGAGGAGTAAGCCATCTTTCTCATTTCTCTTCCCTCAAGTTCTGCCTGCAATCTTGTTTGCATACAACATCTATCTTAAACTACTCCAAAGTCTCTGGACAAGGACACTGGACAGTCTCCTACTGGCGAAGCAGGTTCATTTCAGAAAGAGGTGGAGAAATTCCCTAGAATAATTTGTGAGGTCATTAAAGAGACTTATGGATAAAAAGAGCTAACAATGTATGGAAGCCTTTATAAAGCTGAAAGATTTATAGGACAGCTCAGACAAGCTTTATATCATATGATAAAAATAGTAAGATCACAGATCAAATCCAAGAATCAGGTTGCATACATCAGGTACTAATTTACAGTCACCAACTATAAAATAAGGTGCTTCCAACTCATTTCTCTTTATAAAGAGTTATGAGAAAAGACAAGGTATCTCAGACTTGTCTGTTTCAGATATCTGATGGATTATACAAGCTAAAGCATAAGTGGGTTTTGCTTTGGGTTTGGTTTTTTTTCTCCCCTTTAAATTTGCAGCATTCATTTCACAATCACATCTTTTTCCTTCCTTTATTGTAATATTACAAAATATACATATACTTTTCCCATTCATGCTCTGGCCATATCTTGCCACTACTTGGGCTCTCCCCGCACTGATCTCAACAGTAGGTCTAAAATAAAGGCATCTTAAACAGAAGACTGTGTGAATCCAGAAATGTCTGCAGTCAGAAAGCTCCATTAATCAGCTGAACAAAGGCAGTTAAAAGATCAGCGATGCAGATACGTACATCTACTGCAAATGCATCAAAATGAGGCAACAGGAGACTTTATGGAAATGAACTCAAAGTCAGTGACAGTGCCAAGTATCTGTACTAGAATCTTAACATCCACAAAATTTCATTTCATTATATCATGCAGGTTGTAGATGGCATTTTTTTCAGAATAAAGAATTAACACTGCCCAAAAGCTTAATTTTATTCTCTTCTCCCTGCTTAAGAAGAACGGAAGCCACACAACAGCACATCTATCTAAATAAAGGAAAGCCATTTAGAAGCAATTTTATTCCGCAACAGAAAGAAACATACTGGAAAAAAATGTTAGTTACTAATGAAATTTACACTAAGAGACAGCCTTCGTTGTCTCTGGTGGCTCTATTAATAGGATTGCGCTATAGAAGAAATTTACTGTCTTTCAAACACGTATGAATATGAACAATGGTTTACTTGTTTGCATTAAAAGAAACCTTTCAATTTCTTACCACAAAAAAAAACCCCAAAAAACAACAAACCAAAAAACATCAGCCTTTGCAGGTTCAAAGAGTATTTATATGAGTTCAAATATTTTCCATTTTCAGCCTCAGACATGCGTTTCTTTGAACCATTCTGACCTGCTTCCTTTACTAAATCTAGTGAAGTGAGACACAGACGAAGGAATCAATAGTCATGTTATTTATGGTGAAGCTTCTACTAAGCTTCAGTATTCTCTGATAATACTGCGCACTGAAGAGGTACCAAAAAAGCTTTGCTACCACAGTCTGGCAACACAGCCAAATGTCATCTCAATGCCATGTGACTTTTCTCCCAAGGTATGGTTGCAATGGAGAGACTCATTTGGACTTGAATCTACAACACGAAACATTCAAATTTATCAACAAGGGGCTAGTTTTGCTGCATGCTTTCCCCAATGGCACTACAGCACTGAGAATATAGCAAGACAATACTGTTAAAACTGAGTACCTGATTTAATCTGATTTAATCAATCCCCATACAGTACAACTATGTAGATCTCTATTACATATGCATCACAGTCTATTCATACATACACCAAAAAGCACATTAAAAGACAATGCTGCTTGGCAGCCAAGTCATAATTTTGACATGCTCAGATCTTATTGATTCTTTTTCATTAATGTATGTGCCTTGAATTACAAGGATTGATATGGTTGTCCATGCTTTTTGCTGAATTTTAAGCAATCTGAACTCCACTATTTAGAAGTAAAAACAGTTTAGTAACTCCACCTGCTTAGTCTTTTTCTCCCTTTAAACATGTCTGGTTTCATAACTGTTTTGTTAGCACTGTGTCCATCATTTTGCAAGAATGGGACAACAGAGATGCTGAATTGGCAGAGGAAGGTGTAATGAAACTAAATCTAATCCTCACTGGCAACTAAAATGGAGTCAAACTTGCTGGAAGCACCCTAGATCGAGTGCCCAACATCACGTAGCATGTTGCACTATTTCTTCTCTGAAGACAGATACTCTCCGTGAGAGCCAGCTAGTGTGCCCTGCTCTCCTCCTTTCTAATTTATAATGTACAGATCTACAGCAGCTTCTTAGGTATTGGGGGTGGGGAGGTCGGGGGTGGAATTTGTGGGGTTTTTTTTTAAACCATCCGAATTTTTTTTGCAGCCTTACAGATTTATATAGGCAAGCATCTAATCTGTACTGACACAGCACTATTTTTTGTATGCACTTTCTAGCATTTTAAAACAGTTTGTATAATTGAAAGAGAATTGTAAATGCTAAGTTTTTGTTGAGAGCTAAGTTTCCATCTCTACTCAGCGAGGTATCTCACATGCCTCTGATCCACTTGGGAGAGGAGTAAATGCCAACACAAGTTAACAAAACATTCTGCAAAATGATAAAAAGCAAGAAATTAGTTACGCAGCACACAGGCAAGGGAGGCTGATGCAAGGTAGCACGAACAGCTCCCTGAATTTTATGATAGTTTAATTTCATGCTTTTTAATTGATTTTTTAAGTAACTACAGCATTCAAAAAAAGTTTTCAAGTCTCATCTCAGCGCAGCCTTTCTTTTTTTCCTAACAAAAGGACTCAAAAGATTCAAAATACTGAAATCATGTCCTGAAATTCAGTGCTTTTAAAGTGTGCATACTGATGAAAGTTATGTCACTACAAATAGTGACATAATGTTGGAATTTAAAGAGAATTTCTGTTAGCAAAGTTTCAAGTCGGTTTCCTATGATCAGTCTATCTACTCATAAAAAAAGTTTTAATTTTTTTTTGGGGGGGTGGGGTGTGTTTGTTTTGTTTCTTTTTTAATCTACTAACCAAACTAAGTAATTAATGAGAAGTACTATATGAGACAGGGAAAATACTTCTCATCCCCAAAATGAAGAAATTCACTTCTGTGAAGCAAGTCAGATGACTTTACTGAGCCCTAACTGAAAATTTATGTCCTGTCTGAGAATAATAAGGACATTTACGAATAATAATACTGATACTTGTAATTGTAACATCAAAGTTCTATCCAAGTTTGGCAATTTTGTGTAGAAGAAATCTAAAAACAAACAAGCTTACTTGCATGTTTGTCTGCCAATACAATAAGTGTACTTGATATGTCTCTTCTTCTGTAGAAGCATACCACCTTTGCTTCCACATTTCCATTGGCAGTCTGAAACAGGAAAAAAGAAACATTGAGCACAAATCAAGAACTGAACTGTATGTGCACCAAACTAGAAACATCATACATAATGTGGAATTTTGTACAAAAGCTACATAGCTCTTGTACTTTCTACCTTCTAACACCCTCCAGCTGCACACACTTAATCTAACAACACACAGACTCTGGTGTGATCCATTCCAGGGTAGGGAAACAAAGTTTGGCCTTTCCCTCCCAATTGTTTCTGTGGGATCACTATTTTCAGCAGTTACAGTGGCAAGAAATACCACTTACCTGCAGTTACAACGTATTTACATGCCACTTTGGTACTTTTCAGGTAAGGCCTACATTATGTTGAACTCAAAAGCATTTTTAAAATCCTAATAAAAAAAAAGCTGTGAAACGTAACAACAGAATTCACGTTTATGCTGTTCTCCAAGCTCTGTAGGACAGTAGGAAAGCAAAAGAACCCGGCCATTATTACTTTCACAAAAGGTTTTCTTTCCCTGATAGCACTGGCAAGCTAAACAATGACCAACACTAAAAAAATCATTCAAAAAGGAGAACCAAGGAAGCTGTACTAGGAAATAAACTCTGCACCACTGACAACATACAGAAAGGTCTGAACTTTTGAAAGGTTTGGGATTTTTTTCCTAAATCTCTTAAAATGTGATCATCAATCACTCGTAAGATGGCACCTGCCAAACTGTGAAAGTGCATTTATACAAACTCTAGGGAAAATATACCTACTGGTTTGTAACAGCCCCAGCCAACGTACTGCCTCTAAAATAAATCAGAAAATAATGAAAATGTCACTTCAAGGAGTTGTATTGTACTACTGACGAGGCCTTGAAGAAACTAGAAGTTTGATGCTAAGATGTGAATGGAGGAAAAGTTTCATTTTTTATACTATGAGTATTCTAACACAAAGAAAGAAAAGGGAAAAAAAAACCCAAAACAAAAAACCAACCAACCAAAAAACCCCAATGAAACCAACAAAAAACCCACAACAATCAACACAAATATTTGCCCTTGCAGCCTAACAGTTTTTGGTACAGAGCCTGAGGAACTTCTTCCCTTTTTTGTTAAATAATTCAGAACTTTTGAATTTTGAGGAACCAAAACACAAAGGCAGGAGCCATCTTGTTAAAACACAGATAGCTACAATGTAGAATTCTGTGTTTCGTTTAATTGCCCAGGCTTCATTTACACTCAGTGAAAAAAAGGTAACTCAAGATACACAATTCACTTCAACCTGAAAGACTTATTTCAAAGTATGAATCAGGGAAACTACAGCTCAAGCAAGAGTTGCACCAAGATGAGAGATCCAGGCTGAAAGTTCTTCTTTTCAAAGGGGGGGGAAATGAAGAGGGAAAAACAACTCTCTCCTAGAAAGTGACCTGCACCCTGTAACTTGTGGAATATAACTATTGATAACCTCATGGCTATGGATCCACTGGGAACACTTTAAGAACTTGCTCTTGTTTCATTAACGGAGGAGAGACAAAAGTATTTCTGCAAAAGACCTCCACTAAAAAGCAGGGGTTACAAAGATATCCTAGCCTTCAGGTTCTGTCTTTGTCATTATATTGATGCATTTTCTCTTCCAAGTAGCTGTTTTAGAAAGACCTATGTTTCCATCACTGGTGGCTGAAGAAAAAGACCTAATTTTACTCAGTTAATTTAAATTCAAATCCAAACCAGCGATGTCATATTCCTTCAGGGGCAGGGAGAGACTGCAATGGACATGCTGGTACTAAACTTGAGAAAGCGGCATGTTTAGGATACAGCTAACAACTTCAGAACACTCTTCCCCCTCTTAACTAGGTAAAATTTCAGCATCGAGGACTTCAGCTGGCTTCCCACATACAAGCTACCATGCTTCCCTTTTAGATCCAATAAATAGGAAATTTGGCAGATGAAATAATACACCGGCCCAAAGGACAACCAGCAAAGACAAAGTCTGAGGAAGCAGATAATAGCTCCCAACCTTCCTGTTGAACAAGTCTCCCCAACAGAGATCAAATTACAAAGCTCTCCATCCTCTAGGCAAACTATTATCTTCATATCGCATGATCCTGGCACAGGATTGAAGAACTGCAGAAATCTCCTGCCCTACAGCTGGGCATAACCACCTTGAGAATGACCTACCACTGACACGCAGTCCTTTCGTACCAAAGGAGAACAATCCAGCAGGTCTCAAAGCATTCCAGAAAACTATTAGAACAAAAGTATTTTTAAGCTTCTAATTACCAGAAAACTGCTAAAGAATTGTTTTGATTTTAATCAAATCGAACAGATCATAAATTCAATTAACTTCAAAGACTTGATGGAAAAACTTGTTTACCTTATTGAGCTCTTCTATTCTTCGTATTAAATACGGGTTACTTGAAGAATTTTCGAAGTAGACATAATCTGACAAAAAGAAAAAAAGCTCTTTAAAATATGAACTGCTAAAAAAATTGAATCAAAACCTCACATGCATACCTGTTAGAGACACCACAGCAAATTCATTTCTTGGAACAACCAGTATTTCAAATGTTCCTATGAAATCCAGGATTGTAAGAAAGGAAATAAAAACCCCACGCCAGTATAAGGAACATTTATTAGTGCAATCTGAAGGCAATAAACTCACTTTCAGGGGAAAAAAAAATTCGATGCTCTACCACCAGCCTTGAAAGCAAATCATATGATCTTCATTCTCTCTCTGATCAGATTATTTCCACTTTGATCACACTGTTGTCTTTACTTGCTTCCTCTTATCAAAACCCAGCCACTTCTCACCAGCAATACACATGATCTTTCCTTTTCCACTCCAGCTCATCTTACACACATTGCCCATTTACTTAGAGTACAAACAGTTTCATTCTTTCTTTCTCCTTTATCTTTTTCCCTACTTCCTGGTCTTTTACACCAATGTAATCCCAGAATACTCTCAACAAAAGTCCGTATAGTAAACCAAACAGGTCCGTAATATTAATATTGTCAAGCAGGAGATACATATATATATATACACATACATATAAATTATTTGGTATTACTGAGCTCCAAGCTTAAACATTCCTTTTTACAGGTAAGGAAATGGAATCTCAAGAGTCCTGAATAGACTTGGCCTTTACCTCCCAATACTCCAGAAGCCAAACCCTAAGCCTTAAGTGAGGCAAAAAAGAGGCCTGAATTCACCTCCCTGCTGCAGCCACACACCCTCAGGCGCTGACCTTGCATGCAGATCCAACAACTATTCCTTCAAGACTATCATCTACTAAATTCAAGACAATTTCCCTTCAGATTTCCCAGCTCATTCATGTTTGGAGTGAAAACAAAGCTATGGAAAGACCTATAGCTCCTGGGCATGACTTCTTCTGCAATGAAGACATCAGCGTGATGCTCCAATGATGAATGGGTTTTTAGCGGTGCTTGCCTTTTGTAAATGGAGACAACTACTGATGCTGTTAGCATCAATCTCCTCAAAATGCTTGTTAAAAGGGCAGCTGGTATCAGAGATATTCTGACCATCTCCCCAGTCCAGAGGAAGGAAGACACCCCCATAGGCCTCTGCTCCTGAAGACCTGTACCATGAGTTAACCATTCCCCTCTTATCCTCAGGGTGTCCAGGGAGATACCAGAGCATTCACGCATCATGTCCTGCAGCAGCCCTTCAAATTCCCCAGGTCGAGCTGCTCAAGCTCCTGACACTGAGATTCTGAGACTACTGCTTTAGCTCCCGTTATCTGTAGGTGTCCCTGGAGTTAACAGGCCAAGCTACCTGCTATGTGAGACACAGGAGCACAACAGCGACGGCTGGGCCAGTGACCCAGCAGGAACTGCAGCTTGCCCGACCTGCCAGCAACTTGAGTGTCCATGTCCCTTCAAAAGGGCTGGGGTGCCTTAGGAGAGAGGTCACAAGCTGAGAATCCCAGGGGATACAATCCCGAGAATTAGAAAAAAGTTTCCAAGGTCTTGCCTTTCCAAAACCTGTGTCATGTGCCATGAGTTGCAAGGACACCTTGCAATGAAGTCTCAACACGGTCTTGAAGTTGTGAGTGATGAGGCTGTGTGAGATGCCAATCCTCAAACAGTGCACACCTGGGGTCATCTAACCATGCATACTGCAACCAGGGCTAACGAAGCATAGAAACAGTCACTATTTTTTTATATATATAATTTTGTGCATTCAGTGCTCCACACTTCTCAGACTAATCATCAGCCATTTTCACCCACACTAACATGCATCTGAGCAACTCCAAAACTTCCCTCCCAACTGCAAGAGTTGTGTCTTCCTAAATGTCACTTCCTTGCAGGTTTAGACTGGAGAACGGTCTCATCTGAGGAATTCAGATTCGACATCTGAGTTGTAGAAAACAAAGTTTCCAGAAATAGTTAAAAAACCCAAGTAACCTGATCCTAAATTTCCACTCCTAAGCACCAAACAGGAAACAACAGGCTCAACATTACTATGACCAGAAGTCCCAAAACCAAACAGATATTGCGCAGCTCCAGCAATAACAACTGCTGACTGAAACGACGATGGGCATTAAGCAATTTACAGATCAGCAGAGTAAAGGGAAATCTTTTTACCCCGCAGCAGAACCATCCATGGCACAACAAAGGTGCAGCAGTGGAGGATGCAGAAGCTTTGAGGTACCTCCGTGCTCACTGGCCACTTCTCAAGGCTCCACCACCCGAAGAAAGGATGAATTCTTTCCCTCCAGCCCTCTCATTACACCGAAGACAACCTGCTACCCCTCACTTCAGGCAGTTTGGATGAGGCTGATGCAAAAATCTTACATTTGTGAACACTGTGACTAAAAATGAAAAATGAAAAGTAAAGGAAATGTCAATCTCTGCCCCAAAAATACAACTTTGTTGCTAATTCCATAGGTTTCAGGTGACTAAGAGCTTTTTTTGCATGCGCATATGTGCATATACTCTCACAGACACATTTCCTACCTCAAGTGAACATCAACTCCATTTTTCATGTAACATTTATTGATTGTAAAATCTGGCATGGATTTACAGAAAGCTTATCACAGATGAATGGTTTACCAAAGAACAGCTCACGGTGGCATCCAACAGTTTTGAATAATAAACCCCCCCAAACATTTGTTTTGCTCAGCAGAGGAACATCCCCAAACCTGCACTCCGTGATCAGCAACTGTGAACAAAGCTCACACAAAACAGCCAACTGCTCACTGCAGAACCAAAGCTGTCCCATGGGATGCTTCAAGAGCTGACACATGACACAGTGTGGAGGTGCATACTTAGACCAGTGCTTGATGACTTCATCATGTCACAAATGCACAGCCCAGTACATCTCATCCACGTTTTAGACTAAGCCCACAACTATGTTAAGCATATCACCAGTAGCTATGCACCTAATAAAGACCTATTTCCCATTACTCAAATTACCTGGGAAAGGGTTTCTTCCTCTCTGCAAGTAATGCAGAGCGCACTGCAAATCACATAAACCAGAATGCGAGCAGGTCAGAGGGGAGTAATTTGCATTTTTCATAGAGATTTCAAATACTTAACTAAAATTAAAATGCTATCCTGCACAGAGAAATGCTTGAGTTACTCACTGTTCCACACGTACAACAAGGAAATTTCAAGTTCAACAAACCACTCTCCAAAATGATGCTCTAGCAGGTGAGAGCACTCTTAAAATTATTCCACAAGCAACAAAACCCATGAAGGTTGGTTTCCTGCACACCAGGTTTAAAGGAGGTACACCACCATGCTCCGCTGACCCCTAGACTCCAAAACACCTCCTTTCCCCATGAGCTGCAGTTCCCCTTCATCTCCAGCTTCCTCCCCATACAATGGAAGAGCATCCTTCTCATACTGCCTACCCAACTAATACTATTCCTTTTGCTTTCAGGACAGTAGCTACAACTCCATACACACACAGATGCACTGGGTAACAGAAACCCTCTACAGTGTCCCAGCAATCCAGTTTACAATGGGAGACATCCTACATGTGCACAAGTGCCAGAGTCTTTGTGCCCGAGGCTGAAAGAGAGGATAGGGAAAGAGACAAAATTAACAGACCTCTAAACAACAGGAAGAAACGCATCTCAGCTCCTACCGCAGAACAGGAAGGAAAGAGTACACTAAAATGAAATATAAGGTCTAGGGACAGAAAAGTAGAGCCTCACAGCAAGCAAAGCAAGTCAGACCCTTCAATTAGCGATCCTTGCTAATTTATTTGCTCTCCTACTTACACAACTGAAGAAAAGGACTAGCCTATCCACCCTGCAGCCCACAAGCACAGCGTGTGTCCTTACAAACAGCAACCACCATAAAACACATGAAGCTCACCCCTTACCACCAAACTGCCTGAACAAAGGTTGGCTCAGGCTGGCGATTCAATCCCATACCTTCACAACAGCCTGCAGTTTAAACTAACAGTCCCTGAATTAATCAGCCATGCATCCACATCACTGTAATTAACAGCATCGCTCATGCACGTTACAGAATTATCTGTGATCAGGCTAAAACAATGACTGAGGAGCGTGGCAATACCATAAGACAGTAAGGACCATCACACATATCATAACCTTCTGACTCAAACTCAAGATGTTTTTCTTCCTTTTGCCTCACTGTTACAGAGCAGAAGTACGTCCATAATTAAATCTACACCAAACTCCTTTATAGCTCATTTTTTTTCCTGTAGTTGAAAAAAATGTGTAACTTACTAGAAAGCGATGCTGTATTACACAGGTACTGAACTGCTAGAACACACAGAAAGGAGCATACTTGCAACAGAATGACAGCCTACAGAAATTTGCCACAAAGGCAGTAAAATAGTTGTTCTCAATTAGCAGTAAACAAACTTTCTTTTTGCTCTCATATCCTTTTAAGACACTACTGCAAAACAGCTTCTCCCTCTGCCCTCTTCATGTCAGCTGCTGATTAAGTCTACATCAGTCCATGGAAAAGAAAATCAAGAGGGAGTACCGCAAAAGAAAGAACACACACTGTCTAGAGGTCATATGTTTATAAGATTAGACATGTCTGAGCTACCTAATAACCTTATGGGCTTTTAGGCGATCAAGTTGCAAAAAAGCCCAAAAGTATTTTTATCCTTCCCAAGTTACATCTGCCTTTCAAGCTACAAGTGCTGAGGACTGACCTTGCTGAACAATCCCTACCTTAACTCCAGAAAGTCTTACACACTGCATACAGCATCAGCCTACAGATGTACTTGGGACACAAGGAAGTCTGAAGCCTTCCCCTTCCCACACTCACTACCGCTGTCGGGCACAATGTGCATTTCCAGACATGTGATAAAGAAGCAACTTCACAGTTGCAAGTATTTCCCCTGCCCAAACCACAAAGCTGCTGCCCTGAATTAAAGATGAGTGTCAAGAGAGTGCATAAACTTAAGATGACCTGCTTACTTTATGACTTCTCTTACAGGAAATACATGCCTCCTCATACTCTGGGTTTCCAATTCAACTCTGGGCCAGTTTCTTTCAGTAAGCTTTTCAGCAGCTTGGTCCTGAATCTGTCAATCGCTTTACATTTTGGATAACACAATCCCTCCTGATCTATGTTCTTGTGTAAAAGGAAGCTGGAGGGGCTACACTGCTTTCAGCCTGCAAGTCAAGCACTCTCACCTGGCAGAGTCCAGGTCCCATTGCCTTCTGGCTGTTCAAAACACAGCAACACTCACAGCAGACGTCACCTGATGAAATGTTTAGCTACAGAACAGATAGAGTTTCAAGACAGAAAGCCTTACCAGCACAGTATTTTCATTACCAGAAATGCAAAACTGAAACAGTTGTTTCTGTTGCTATGAGGTCCAATACACCTGGTGGTATACATGAACCAGGTATTTACAGTTTCACAGATCAAAGGTATTAAAGATATACTGTCAGCACAAGTTCAACTTGTATGTACTGGACAGCAGTATTTGTGGCTACTACACAGACAGGATACATGCTGCCTTGTCCTCAGCTTGCTGTGCTATGGGCAACACACCCCTACTGCCACTCCGCTCCCTGAAAAAGGAGTGGAAATGGAACAACAAGCCAAGCACACAGCATCTGAAATACCTACAGCCACTTAGTGAGGGACACGGCAAAAGCAAGCACTGTCTCCTGCAAAAATCTCCATGCAGTTAACAGCAAACCATCACTAAAATTATCGTAAGGACAGGTTGAGGTACCTCAGTTAACTCAAGCGAGCTTTGCTCTTGTTTCTTGATCAAGGAACACATTCATATGGTAAACAAAATGTTCACATTTTATTTTCTTCCAAATGTATGTAACTTGCACCTAGAAAGGGGCAGTCAAAATAACTTGGCTGTTTTGAGATGAAACCTACGTATCATTTTCTCACTTGCCTCCAAAAATCCAGATTCAATATTCCCCAAACCGTAGCCCTGAAGTAGAAGGGACTCACGGCAAGGTCCATGTAACAGGACTACAGGACCTACAAAAAAGTTCATACAAACTTTTATCAGTGCAAGCTCTTCTCATGTAGGAGGAGATGCTACAAGAAAAACCCACCAAAACCAAAACAATGAAACAAAAATGCCACACCAAACCTAGGAAGGACCTGTAATGGTTACAAACAAAACCTCAAATATCTACCACATAGAACTCTACTCAAGCTAAGAAATATTCTTTACTCTTTTGGAGAAAAAAACCCATCTAAAGTTAATGACATGCAACTTTCTTGGACAAACTGAAAGCTGCTTGATCCAGTTTAAACTCTGAAACATTAAGTGATTTGGAACTTCCCAAAGGTCTTCTGTTCTTTGTTTTCTGTCATGTCAAAAGGGGAAGAAAAATTCCTGTTCAGCTACCTCGTATCATTTTTTTTTTCTGATTCTCAGGGAAACAAGGTTTATGCAACTCCATTATCCATCCATTAGTTCTTCCCCATTAACTCCAGAACCCTTTGTTTAAAACATTTCACAGAGGGACAGAAGTCTCAAAGATAATTAAGTTCCGATCACTGTTCCCTATCTTAAAAACATAGATACTATAACTACAAGAGAAAGTGAGACAGTAAGACAGACAATTAGAGATATGAAATGGTTCCCACTTCAGAAACAATTAATAGACTAGGTTTTAAAGCAAATCACTGGAGATCCTGCAGTGTTTGGGGGCATTATCAAAAGAGCTTGCTTTCTTATGAACCTCCCGACACCTCTATTGTCAGCTCTGTTCAAGGCAGGTCTTGGACTCTATTAACTTCTGATCTGATTCATTATGACCAAGTATGTTGCCAAACGTTTATCCCCTCTGCTGGGGAAGAAGGTAGGTATTCTGCCTAGCAGCAACAATCTAGAGAGTCAAGATCTCAGCTCTGGATGAGACACTGAGTTCATACATACGGTACGTTTCCCAGTAAAAGTGCAAAATGACAAAGGAGTTGGAAGAGAAGAAGGGGAAGAACCACCCCATGGAAGAAAACACGAATTTTAGACCAATTCAACATCCTTATTTCTGTTCCTCACAGCACTGGTAGCTGTCTTCAGTTGCAGAAGATCTGTGGAAAAAAGTAAAGAACAGTAACCTGCTGGTTCTTGTGAAAAAGAGGCGATGGGTGTCAGCTGTACTTCATGGGTCACTCTTCTTAGACAAGAACTATGCCACGCTGAAGTAACTGCTATTAGTGATGCCAGCTTAAAGGTAAGGTATGGAGACTGTGTACAAACAAGACTTGAAAAGAGAATTTCTGAGAATCCTGGAAATAAAATTAAGCTTCCAAAGTACTACCCTGAGGATAAAGAAGCAATTCTGCTGCTAGAAATCAATTATACGGCAGTACAAGGAAACCCATTTCAATTAATCCACTCCCAACATCCCAGCTATAACTGAGGCACACTTGTATGTGTCTCTGACCCTTTAAGTTCACTAAGTCAACTCCCTCCAGCTTCCTATAGGACAAGTATACAACAAATATTCCTGGAGAACCATTTTTTTATTCTCTGCTTTACATGGGATATCTAAGCATGATTCAAAGACCACTCAACACAAAGCCTCTCCTTCTGCCACTTCAAATCCCAAGGATGTAGCTATACAAACATTTTCCACAGTAGCAAAGTTGTGAGCGTATGTAACTTCAGCTGCACCAGTACACCTCTTTGTGGGACAATACCATGAAACGGCCCATGGAAACAGTCCATACAGTTCTTAAAACCAAAAACCTTTCCCCTAAGGTGGGCTGTAAGGGAAGACTAGGATTGTCTAACTTACAGAAGAACCAGAGAAACACTTGAGCAGATGGAAAAACTAATAAGAGAACTCCTTAAATCACGGGGGTGAGGGGGAACAGACATAGGAGAGGAATATCCTCAAACTGCACCCTAACAGTCTTCTCTAGCAGCCAAGAGAACCGCCTGTTCCATTGCAATTCTCATTGCTAAGGATAGATAAGAAAAACATTATTTTTCCACAAGATATTTAGGCAACATCAAAGATGACAAGAAACCAGCTTCATGTTCCCTGCAAATACCTCAAAGAGTTGCAAAATGAACAAAACAACACCAAAAAAGTTGCGGTTTTTTTCCTTTGGGTTGGTTGAACAACAATGTTCCACTTCATTAGTCAATGTGAATTAACTTCTTGGGCCATGGTATGACAGTGTATTAAGCCCAGAGATAGGGGTTTCAATGCCAGATCAAAAACATCATGACTTCACAATGTAAAACATGGATGAAGTATAAACTCCTGCCATAGTTTTGCAGATGTTTCTTCAAACAAGAGTGCCAGTGAGGCTGATTCATCCCCTGCCCTCTCATACCACCCCCTCAAGTTGTGACATCTTCTCCTTGGATGGAGGAGGCAGGCACACACGTGGGAAACCTGATTAGGAACACACCCCGGTCAAAAAACTGTCTCCCAACCAAACCAATTCCCTGATGTGCTTCACTGCACAACCACACTGAGCCGTGTAAGCCCAGCTCAGGAAGCAATGTGAGGACGGCAACCAGTGCCTGCGAGCAGGCGTACCTTACATCTACACCTCTACCTAAAGAAACATCCACAGAAACCGTCTCACTTGGCTGGTTCAAATTTGCTCAGATATTGACAACTTAACTCCGTAAGGACAAGCTCTGTGCTAAATCAGGCATCATCTGCTCACAACACACTAACTTTATGCTTAGTCAAGTATCGTCTGTCCTCCTACATCTTGCATAAAGGCATGAAATCCCCAAATTAACCAGAGCACATCATGTGCAATTTAACAGAAACATTACCATGGGCCACATTTGCCACCGATCATGATTGGTGATCTGGCACTGCACAGCACCAGAGCTGTGAAATCCCAGGCGCTAGGAAGGCTAAACAGCTTGAGAGTAGCACACATGTAAAAGACTGGAGAAGCCTACATTTTTGCTTTCGCTTGCAAACTCACTTTAAAGCTGCCAACTAACTTCTTCGCTTTACTTCATTGATCAATGTCAAGTAAAAATTGCCTCAGGAATACTTCTCCTTCCTAAAGATGATCCAGCCAAAGATCTGGAAAAGGAGAACATGTGCATGTTTCCTTCTGGGCTGGGCCACACTGCCTGAAAGCTTCGCCAGTGCTTCGCAGGTCCTTCACTGGTCCTTCTAAATTTGGTTTTACAAGTAAAGAGGAGAGAAGGAATCATACCAGACTTTAAGAATGCTCTGAAGCAGGGCCTTTTTGTATATTAGATCTACGGCAGTGAGCCCTGAGATAATAAAAACCTAGAACAGTAATATTGTACAAGAGCACCTTTCCCAACAGTTCCAGTTATCTAAACTTCATGGGGAACTGAGGCAAAGCAGCTGGAGGGCTTAGTCACTTACCTATTTGAGGATTTAAAAAATTAATGATCTTGCAAAGTAATAAGATGCAGTGTAAAAACTCCTTGCTTGGTGCAGAAGTAACACTGACTTAAGAGATGACTTGCTGCCAGAAGATGTGCAGAACTAGGAGGAGGTGACCTCCAACAGTTCATACCCATACTTTCAAGCAACCCCGAACTGCTGAGGAATAGTTTATAAATCAAAGTAAAAAAACAGTAAACCAATCAACCACCTTATTGTCTTCTCCTACTGGGAAGAGATTAAGACTCTATAGTTATTTAAAGTTAGGATGTTTAAACATCAGAAGTTGCCTGAAAAACAACTAGTGAAAGGACAATCTCTCACACTCACCCAAAAATCTCACTAGTTAAACAAAAGAAGATCCTTCAAGAGTTTAAAAGTCCCTTTCCCACAATTTCTTAACAAGTGACTTTTATTCACCATCACTGAAAGGCAAAACACACAAAGATGACCAGCGGGGCTCTAAAGGCTGCCAACAGGGTGCAGGCCTACCAAACCACTGCCAGCCCCCTGCCACAGCGCAGGCTGTGCCCCCACCCCAGCCCTCCCACCGGCCACCCTGGCACAGGAAGCTGCTTAAACTCACTAACCCAGCAGAAAATTGACTCCATTGCTCAGTGAACCATCTAACGGGCCAGCAACACCAATTTGGCCAAAGAGGCAGCCAAGGAAAGTGAGACGAGGCAGTAGGTGAGCACCACCCTGCTGGGGACAAGGAAGGGGGAGGCCTGATTTCCCTGCCTCTGGCAGAAGCAAGTTTAGTGCTTTCTCTCCATTTTGCCAGCTGCAAACGGCTTGAGAGCTATTACAAATCCACAAAACGTGTATCAACACCAGTTACAGGTCTGGCCCCCAAACACACCTGAGCTGCCTGACAACACGCTCCGCGCCATGCAGCATTTCCCAATTAAAGGCTAATGAATGCTGAAGCAGTCCAATACGGGGGAGAAGGGGAAGGAAAGGAAAACTGTAAAACACAAGAAGATAAACTTGTGTAACTATAAACAATGAAAGGAAAAGATTAAGAAACCAAATGCCTGGCTGTTGCCGAAAGGTGATAAGCTAAAAGTTGTCCTAAATTTATTAGGGCAAATGACTACAGAAACGTATTAGTAAGTTGCAAGAATAAACTCTCATTTTTATTACCTTTAATGGTTATTTAATACCTCTCTCCACTAAACCCACTCTCAGCTCAGGTTACCTTCAAATACTGCACTTCAGCTGAAAGTTAATAAAAACCCCAGTAATAATAATAAAAAAAACACTACCACCAAACACAACCAAAACAAAATTATCCCAGAGCAACCCCTCTTCCAACCCAAAATACATACACCCTGATAACAAAGCAAGGGACAGGAGAGGGTTTACACATGCCCCTGCAGCCAATTATCTGAATTACAGGCTCCAGATCTGGACTCACAAGATGCTTCTATGTGAACTTCCTTAGCAAGTCTGTACCTCAGTTCTTCATCAGGAAAAGCAAAGCAAATTGTTGTTGACATCACTGTGATGCCAAGAGGACCAATACACCCATCTGCTCACAGCTGTCTGGCAGCAGTTTGGATGTCAAGAGCCCTGTGCTACCATGACAGTCTGGATGCCAAATGGGGTACGTAACGGGATGAGGGCAGGTTGAACTGTGGTCCTCAGCCACACATTAATAACACCCTGTAGCAACAGAGAGGTGATGTCATCCTGCCATTCTTAAAAACTCTGGGGCTGGCTATGCTGCAATGAGAAGTATGACTGCAGCACAGACAGGAACACCAACACCAGGTCTAATCTAGTGAGCAAGAATAACACCACCAAGTAAGTTGTGGACCTTCAGTCTCCAGGGCACTGGAAGAAAGCTGCTGGGAATCTTAGGTGTCCGTGCCAGGCTCTGTGGGGTCCTTTCATCTGCTTTAAACATGTCAGATGCAGCTGGCACATATGTGCATGACTGACCTGTGATCACATCTCCTAATGCCATATAAAGATACCTTCAATATACCAGACTCAAAAGCTGGGGTAATTTTGTAGCTGAGAACGCTCCCCAACAAGTGGTTAACTCTTACAAGTTGAGAACATATAAAAGGCTTTTCATCTAAAAGCATAAACTGACACTTGTCTTAGCAAAAGTGCTGGCTTCAGTAGTTCTTCCTCCATCCTTCCTCTCCTTTCTTTCCCCATCCCCTTGTTCCCAGCACTCCCACTGAGCCCATTCAGCTGTTCACACAGTCCCACAGTGAACCAGATTGGGTAGTTGATGCAGATTAAAAATAATCCAGGAAAAAACAAAGAGTGAGGAGGAGGGAAGGTGGAAAAATTTAAGTTCCTCAAATCAGTGCAAGATGGAAATGCAAAAATCATTGTTTCGCTGAATCAAGGGAATGCCATAGGGGCATAAACCTGCAGTAGGGCTCAATCAATTACTGTCACTAAAGAAATACTCATTGTGGTACAATTAAACTCTCCCGGAGAAGGTGGAGACAGAATAGCTGTTGGAAAGTCTTTTGACAGGAGATGACCTGTTCTCTTCCAGGCAGCTGACACAGCACTCTCCCGAAAGGGGAGCCTGGCACTAGCTAGAACAATGAACATCTCTCTCCCACATGCATTTTTTCATCAGAGGCCCCAAATTCCATCTCAGAGGTCCCAAGCTTCTCAGATCTGGTGTTTATCCAACATTCCCATACGGTCTGCGATCGTGCAGACTGCCAGGCCGCTCCATGAAGCAGCAGGCCAGCCCACCATGACTCCTTCCAAGCAAAAGCAGCCCACTCTCATCACGCTGCCATTTATTTCATGGCTGTACAGCAGCTGTTAAGAAAATCTTCATTTCTGCTGCACTGGAGGCAGGCGACTCCAGGATTTCCTTCTGGACAACGAGCAAGATCCCATGCTGCATTTTGGAATTTGATACCCTGGCATCTTCGTTGCACATTTAAAAACAGTTTCACATCCCCCACGAACCGTGCAGGTTATGAGCCCAGTTTGTACTGGAAACCAACCGTCTCTCCATCAGAAATGTACCAGTTGAAACCTGGCAGGAAACAGGAGAACCAGTTGCCTTCTCTAAGCAACTCAATGCCACCAGTCAACTTACCCACAGAGGCTTAACAACAATTCAAGTGGCAGCTCCTAACTTCCCCCAGCATGCTCACTCTGCTACACAACACAGAGGAGAAGACTTGCATGCCACCTTCGGCCCCCATAGCGCAGGCTCCTCAGCTCCTCTATCCAGGAATGACAACATTGAAAAAGAGCAAGACACCCCATGTCCTCTGGAAGAGCTGTCAACTATGCATTTTAAATCAGTCTTTATCAGACAAGCACAATCCACCTTCTGGCTTCTGAAAGCAAACATTCATGGTGTTCATGATTGGGCCAAAAGCGACAACCATCTTTTCTGAGTCAACGTATACCTCTAAAAGCATTATTGATCTGTAGTGAGCAAGCTGCTTTTGGCAGCTGTTAGGTCTGGAGTTCATACAACGCAATTCGGCAGCCACAAGAATAATAACAGATTATCTGCTGAATGTTTGTCTTCCAGTGGGAAGTGTACGAAATGACTATGCACAAATCCCATTCAGGATTTAATCCTGCCCTGGAGTTCACACACAACTTCAGTGCACAAAACCATTAGTGGGACATACCAGCACCAGAGGTCAAAAACAATTCAATAATACAAACTCCTTTGGCTCAGGCTGAACAGAGACACAGCTGCATGCATCCATATGGTGATCTTGGTAATATGTCAAATCAAGACTTCATCCATATGTACCATAACGGAGCACTGTAACCCTGGCTATCAGCCAGCTGCCTTGTCCTCTGCCCAGAAAGGTTACAGAGCAAATCCTGGACACCATTTCCAAGTATAGGAAGGACAAGAAGGTGACTGAGACCAGGCAAAATGGATATACCAAAGGCAAATCACACCTGACTAACGTGACTCCCCTTCCAGGATGAAAAGACTGGCTCTGTGGCTGAGGGGACAGCAGGGGATGTTGGACACCTTGACTTCATGTAAAAGACCATGCTAGAGTGTCCCATGGCATTCTTCAAACCAAAGTGCTGAGGTGTGGCCTGGATAATGGGATAATAAAGGTAGGAGGAAAACCATCTGGAATGCCAGGCTCGAAGGGCTGTGATCAGCCATTACAACCTCCACCTGGCTGCTAGTTACTAATAGCATCCCTCTGGTTATGAAAGGTACCCAACGTGGATCAACACTGGGGCCAGCCCTCCTAAGAAGTTTTTTACTTACCTGGATAGAGACAAGAGTACGCTCTCTACAAGTTTGGGGACTTGAGGAAGCATATGACACGTTGCAGGGTAGGGCTACTATTCAGAGAGGCTTCAACAAGTTGGGAAACAGTTGACAAAAACCTCAGGAAGTTTAACTACAGCTAGAGCAGAGCCTCACATCTGGGGTGGGGTAACTCCCTACGGTGGTACATGCTGTTGGCATAGCATCTCTGTAGGAAGGCTCTTAGTAGAACAAGAAATTGCCCAGGAGCCTGCAGCCCACCCTTGCAGTGAGGGCGGCCAGCACTGCTGTGTTAGCAGGAGTGCAACCAGGAGGGTGAGGGGACACATCCTGCCCCTCTGGTAAGTACTCCTAAGACCACTGGAGAGCTGAGTCCAACTGGGGCTCTCCAGCACAAGTGACATACAGGAAGGAGGCCAGCAGAGGCCACCGAGGCAGTCAGTGCTGGAGCATGGGATGTTCAACAAAACGCAGAGGCAGGTTAGTTCAGCCCGGGAAGGAGAAGGCTCAGCAGAGATGTTCCTGCTATCTACAACTACCGAGTCATAGGTATTTTTTTGTGCAGACTGGGCCAGACTCTTCTAAGAGATGTGCAGGGATAGGATGAGGGATAAGGGGCACCAGCTGGAACACGAGGAAATCCAGAGAAACAAATATTTGCCATAAGCATGGTCAAACACTGGGCAGAAGCCAAAGTAAGGGTCCTTACGAGATACTCATAACCGGCCTAGACACAGCCTTGAACACCCTGCTTTCCGGGGACAGCTTCTAGCAGGAGGTCAGCCTAGTGATCTAGAGAGGCCCCTTCCCACCACCCATGGGGTGCACAGTGCAGATTTTGCCATGCAAAATACTAGAGACAACATTCCACGCATGACGGGCACCTAAAAAGTTAAATGCCAAACAATAATATCCAGGAAACAACTCTCTTTACCAGTCACACCAGGAACCAAGCTGTAAATTTAAACAACTCATCTTACCCTTCGTCTTGTTACTTTCAGCATCTCCAAACCAACATAAGGCTACATGCACACGTTCAGCTTGTAGCAACCCAGGAACCAAAGTAGGGACAGCCAAGAGGCACACCTTATCCCTCTATCAAAACCAAGTGCAACCAGAAAAAAAGTACGAGCATGACAAAAGAAGTGGTATTTTTCAGAGCACAAAGTAAGGGTAGGCCCAAAGAGCGGAAAGTTGTTGATGGAGAGCAGCCAGACAGGATGGCTTGGCCACCTTCGCTGTATTTTTTCCCTTGTTTACTTTACTCCGGTTTTACAGAACTCCACAAGAAACAGGGCATTTTGAAGAGGAGAGAAGCCCACAGAAACATCTTCCCACACATCCTACAGTGCTGGGGAGAAGGAAGCTCCACAGAACAGCTTTTATGAAGGAAAATGGCCGAGCACAAATTCATGCCAGACCACCCTCAGTTTATATTCCATAAAATACAGTCCCAAACCCTGTTGCCTCTCCTTTCTCTTCACGTGAGCCTAAACAAAGGACATTTAGACAGGAGAGCAGCCCTGAATAGAAGACTAATGGGAAAGCATACAACAAAACAGCAAGTGCGGAAGAGGAGGCCAAGATCTGCAGGACGTGCCTCACACCAGTCCCCTGCTCTACCAGCGGTCTCTGCCCATCTTTGTGCTCCTTATCTCAGCAACTCCTCCTTGGTCCCCACCCCTACAACCTCGCATGACCCCCATCGAAACAGCCACTCCGTCCCAGGCCCCATCCCTGTGCCCGCCCCAACGCCGCTTCCCCGCGGCCTCTCGGCTCTCGCTGTCCCGCACCGCCCCAGCCCCGCTAACCCACCTCACCGTGCCCCGGGGCCGGCTCTGCCCGAGCCCCCCACGCACCCTCAGCCCCGGGCCGTGCGTGCCCCATCGCCCCCCACCCCCAAACGGCCCCACAGGGCTGCTCCTCACCTCTCACCTCAGCCTCCCCCGCCGCGCCCCGCATCCCCCCAAACACACCGCCCGTCCCGCCCCGCTCCTCGCCCCACAGCCCGCACCGGGGCTCCCCGCGGCAGCCCTTCACCCCGTTTAACCCCACGCCAGGCCTCCCCTCACCCCACAGCCCACCAGGCCCCTGCCCCGCTCCCGCCTCGCCCGCCCCTCGGGAGCCCCGCGCCCCGCCACAGGCCCCCTCCCTCCTAGGCTGCCTCTGGGCCCCAGCCCGCCCCAGCTGCCGTTTGAACCCCGGCCTGCCGCCGCCCCGCCCCGGGCCTGGCCCGCCGGGCCCCCGAGGCGCCGCTCGCACGCGGGAGGGAGCGAGGGGAGGGAGGCGCGGCCGGGCCGGGCCGCGGCGGGGCCGGGGCCCCGGGGGCGCTTACCTCCGACCCGGTACATGTTGGCGGCCATGCCCGGGACGGGGCCGGTGCGGGGCGCGGGCCGCTCCCGCCGCCGCCTCCAGGTGCCGGATCCGCTGGAAAATGGAGGCTGGAGCGGCCGGGCGGGGGAGGGGAGCGGGGGAATTAAAGGGGCCGCGCCGGCTGCCGCCCGGCCGACAAGGAGGGAGGGAGGCGGAGGGCGGGGCGGCGGGCCCGGGCAGAGAGGGGCCCGGCGGCGGGAGGGAGAGAGGGGGAAGGAGCAGGAGCCGGCCCCGCCGCCCAGCCCGCAGCGTGTGAGGGCGGCGCTCCGCGGCCTGCGCCCGGCGGGAGGGCACGGGGCCTGCGGGCGGGCAGAGCGTGTCCGCACACAGAGGCGCACAGGCGGGCTGCCCTCACACGGACACACGCACCCCGCCTGCCCGCACACAGCCCTCGCCACACAGGCTGAGCCCGCCTCACGTACACACACACACGGCCTGTCCCCAGGTACAGCCCGACACACACACGCTCAGGCAGCACCTGTGCTCACACATCTGCCTGCACACACACATCTGCCTGTGCTGGCAAACAGCCTTCCTCACAGCACACTGCCTGCACACACACACTGCCTGTACTCACAGCCCTCCACACATATACACACACTGGGTACACTCACAGCCCTCTGCACACCCACCCCTGTGCCCACACACAGACCTCACACACACACACATCTGCTGCTTCTGGAAGCCCTTCTCGCACACACAGTGCCTGTATTCACACACAGCCTCCATGTACAGACATTGCCTGTACTTGGCGGACCTCACCTGTCCTCACTCGCACACACAGTCTTCCTCACACACCCTGAACCACCACAGGCTGTCACCACCCCAGGCAGGAACAACAGGCCACTCCATGGACACAGCTGTCCTTGTGCACACCCGTAGCCAGCTCACACCCCAACAAAAACCTGCACCTTTGGTAGTCGGCACATGCAGACCTGAGGTGCTGTCAGCCTCTTGGGCTGAGCAGGATGAGTACTCTTGCTCCTCAGCTCCAGCGCAGAGCTAGAGACTCACCTGGTGTTGCCTGAACCAGGTGCCAGCACAGGGCCCCTCCTCAGGCAGGTCATGGTGACTAAAAAATACCTGTCATGAAACCCTTTGCTGGAGTAAGTGGTTAACAGTGTGAACAGCCATGCCTTTTACCAGAGCTAGGCATGGGTTGTGCTCTCAACCCAGCTTCTCATAAAGTCCTTAAACCTCGACATCTGCTAGAATACATCGACTTGATGTATTTTTGTTAAAATTCACTTTATGTGTTAGAAAGAGGAAAAAACCCCAACCAAACCCCAAATCTCTGACAGTCCTCGGATCCCAGTAGGGCACTGGGCTCTGTCTTCATGTTTCCAATGTGTGCAAGAAGCACAGCTAAGTGAGGAAAGCACTTCTGGGAGTGAGCATTGGTCAGCCAAAAAAGTTCCATGCACTGAGGGTTACCACTGTGGTAATTCGTCCTTTCTGAGCTGGCACAGCCATCAGGGACACTGCAGGACACAAGGGCTGGCTCTCCCCAGGCTGCTTCTGCAACCGTTCTGCAGAGCAAAAAATAATTCAGTACGACACAGAAATATTATCCAGAGTAAATATTTACAAATCACATCATGGGGCACTCGGTAGTTGCACATGAAGAAGTGGAGAGTCACATGGCGTTGACTGCTCTTTCCAGATGCTAAATTGTGTTTTAAATGATAGGGAAAAAAACATGTCGGAACTTCCCTGCTGTTCCTTTTCCAGGTTAAGCAATAGCTGTGGTCACTGCTGGGGTGTTGTGCCATGGGAGGAGGGGGAGATGGCAGCGGCTGCCACAGCCTGGGAAAGAACTTGCAACACCCCGTCTCCCAACACCAAACCCGACTCCCACGGGTGCTACCAACTCCCATCATGGCAAACTCAGTCCTTCAGGAAGGCTTCTGGTGCATCCTGGCAGAGCATCACTTGCGTTTGAGACCTCTCATGTGGCAGTGAAGGTGCACCTCTGCTGAGAAAGGCCAAGACCTGCAAAAGACAGACACCATTGCTTTGAGAGCCTAGCCTGAGGCTGCCTGGCAGAAATGAGTTTGTCCAGCACGCATGTGTGAGGGAGACTTCGTAGGCCCATCGCATGCAACCTGGCACACCCCAGCCCTGAACCATCCTTGCTCCACCCAGCTCTGATTTCCTTCTCCTCCCTTCCAGAAGACAGGGGAGCATGCTCACAGTCCCACCACATCTTTTGGCTTGGTGTGGATTGCTCCCCAGTGATGCGGGGCTGCTCCCCCTCCAGCACCCAAGCCTTCTGACCACCCGTCCCCTCTGCTTGCACCCTGCTTCCCCTGCCAAGACAAGCTCCTCTGTGGGGTCTAATAGCCAGAGTTCAGGCTGCACCTCTTTCGCGCAGCTGAGCAGGTGCAGGTTTACAGCTTAACCAGTGCAAAAAATACACAGCCCAAAAAGCCTTCACACACTTGTTGCCCCTAGTTGTCCCACAGTGCTCCTCCACCGTGCCAGCAGCCAGGCCCTCTCCATGGCTTTTGGTGCTGTTTCTGCACTCAAGTCCCGAATTTGCTCTCTCCCAAGTTACGTTCCTTCCTTCTGCCTGGAATTACCCAATCCTTGCTCAGTGCTACCTGGGTGGGACTTGTGTGCCTGCTCTGCAGCAAATGGCTCAGGCCATGCAGAGGAGCTGAGACATTCATCAAGACCTGCGTGCTTTGAGAGCAGCCTGTCCCGCTGGGAGGAGCTCCCTTCACCCCTGGCTCCATCAGCAGCCATGCTCCTGCCTCCACCGTTGGCCAGAGGAGCGCTGGGATGCAGGCTGCTCCAGCTCCACATTTGCACGTGCTGTATCCTGGGAACCACAGCCGTGGACCTATTTTCCAAAAACCTTTCTGCCTCAAACCAGCTGCTTAACTCTTCTCTTTCCTTCCTCTCTCACCGTCCCACTCCCCAGCACCAAGCCCAGGTGCTTGCCACCCCACACATCCCTGTCCCTCTCCCACTGCAGCTTCAGGCTACTGCAACCTCCATCTTCCTCCACTGACACCCCCTCAGCACCCAAACCAGATGAACAGGTCTCTTTGGAAGAAGGGGCATCAGGGGCAGGAGAGAGGGCAGCAGCAATCCACCAGCTCTGCCCTGGAAACACTGCTGGGCAGCAGGATAAATAACACAAGAGATCCCCCCATGCCAGAGAGCGAAGCTGCTGTCTTCTACTGGAGACAACTGCCCCAGTCATGCCAGAGCCCCCGCCAAGAGATGACTCAAGGGATGGGTGTGTGCTTTCATGTCCAGTTTTATTAGTGTTGCACTAGTACCATAAAATAGTTGACGAGGTCGAGCACGTTGCAGTTTGTTCCAACAACAAAAAAAAAAAAAAAAAAAAAAGGCTATTTACATTTAATCTGTCTTCATTTAAAAAAAAACCAAAACCAACCTAGAACCCCAACACTGCAACAGTGAAACAGATGGACATCTTGGGAATCTACAAAGTGGTAACGTCCCCTTGTACGCTGCAGCCCGGACAAGGCTGGCAGCACGCAGCCCCGGTACCTATGCTCACAAAGTGCTTCCCCCCATGGCCACGGGCAGAATGCTCTGCAACCCTCCGGCCTAGGCACAAAACAGCAGGTAACTGGATGCAGACCCATACTTGTGCTCTTCCTTAAGGAAAATAGTGACCTGCTGCTTTCCAAGCTGGCATGTCCCCTTCTCCCCCAGTCTGTCCCAAAGCAGCCAAGTGACCCTGCAGAAGCCAGCCCTACCAGAAGCATCTCCCATGAGAACCCCACTGAAGAGGCTTCGGGAAGCCTCTGGGAGATGCTGCTGATCATTTCTGGCCTTCTCCCTGCCAGATAAGCCCAGAAGGAGTGTCACACTAAAACATCACCACACAGCTATCTGCTGAGATCAAGACTCCCTGAAGGAAGGGTACACAAGCGCTGCATCCAATCTAGCTTCAGGAAAGCTCCAGGGCCTCCAACCCTTTACTGCTGCACAGCGAGACTGCCCTAATCCCAGCCTTCCCAATTCCTTGTTATACCAAGCATCAGGAGAAGGCCACCAGCCCTGATACCTCTTGCCAGGCTTTTCTTCCTAAATGTGGAGGTGCTGGGTGCAATGTCCTCCACAGCAGCTCTCCAGTGCTCCCTCCAGCACACTGCTGGTGAGAAACACAGTGGGGGCTTTGCTGCAATTGCAGGTTAAGCACGGAGCAGTGGGGTTCTCAGCCAAGTTTGATGATGGAAAGCAAACCAGCACATCTCTTCCAGCCACAGAAACCTCTCAGCCACCTACCCCTGCCCTCTCTGCAGGATAAAGCCACAAGCATGTGCTAATTAAAGCAGCAAAGCACAGCCAAAGAGACAGTGACTCTCCCCAAACTCACGGGTAATTAAGGAGGACTCTGCAGTTACCACTGAGATGTAAACAGTAACAACTGAACTGGATGGAAACTGCAGCACTGAGTTAAAAACAGCCACCCAAGGCATCAAGTCACCAGCGCCGCAGGAGAGCCAGCCCTGATTGAATACTGGCAGGGCTGAGGTCCAGCCTTTGTCTCCAGGAAACCCAGCCTGGAGGAGCAGGAAGCACTCAAGGTGCAACACGACGCCACAAAACCCTTCCATCTTTCATCTGCTCGCCAGCGCTTTTAAACTAGGTCAGCATCGCAGAGCCCAGCGCAGCAGTGAGCCCGCTCCTGAGACCTCACCTCCGAGCGAGGCGCGGGCCCCCTTCGCTCAAGAGCAGCTGGAAAAGAAACCAGCTGCTTTGAGAAGCCACAGCCAGGGGAGCAGGAGATGCGAGCTCTGGGACACAAAGGGACACGGAGACCAGGAGACACCGCCTTCAAAGCACCTCCCAGCCAGGCATCAGCTCAGATGCTGCCCGCTCCAGCCCCTGCCTTCGCTGTTAGACGGCGTGGTTCCAAAGCAAGTCCTGTCTATGCCATGGCGTTTCTTTGTTTGAGTTGCACCTTCCTCACCAAAACTCTCAAGAGCTGAATGCAGAGCGGTGCTGTCTCTGCTCTAAGCCACCCTTCTGCATCCGCTGACCCACATGCAACCATCTAACCTGACCAGGCTGGTGCAGCTCTGCAGGCACAGGCTCACTGCTGCCCTGCAGCAGCAGGGATCTCTCTGGCTGGCGGGGCTGGATCTTGGCAGGCTCCCTAGGAAATTGCTGGGGAAGCTGGGAGGGTGGAAGGCCCAAGATCCCAAAATGGCCTGAGCCACATGCATGCTTTGACACTCCTTTTCCTTAGAGACAGAAACCTGTTTCTCCTCCAGTCAGGGACAGAAACAGCTGCACAAAGTGGCTCCACACAATACAGGAGAAACAACAGAGGCACAACACCCTGACTGGAGCAGCACCACCAAACTCACATGCCAGCCCTTGCCTCCAAGGCAGGGAAATGCCACAGCCATCCCCCCAGGCAAACAGCTGGACTCCAGGAGGACAAGGCTGAGGAGCAGGGATGTTTCCTTGCATGTTAGAAGCATTTCAGAGCAATGGCAGCTTTCCACATGGGAGGAACCCTGCAGAGACGCAAGCCCTCAGGCATACAGAGAGTTTCCTGGTGAATTCACTTGTATAAAGTTAGAACAAAACACAAACCAACATGAAATGCAACGAGCAGAAGTGTTTCTCTCACACGTACACACACACAGAGTAGAGTAGGGCAACACACATTTGACAGGCAGGACCCTGGAAATCCTGTCCTAGCTACCATTTGTTTCTTTACAGTAGGTTGAAATACAAAGAGGAGCACAGTGATTGTTCCCCCCTCACCCCCCCAGTAAACAAAGTTATTGCAGTCGGTCAGTCCACCCCACCTCTGCAGCAGTAACACGCTCCAGCACCGAGAGCTGCCCAGGCTGAGTGTGGGTCCTGGCACTGGAACCCAGCCCAACCACTCCTGTCACACCAGCGTGAGACTCAAGGAAGAAATCACACACTGACTAATTTCCTTTAAAAAGCTTCTTCTTTCCCGATGCCACAGCCTCAATAAAGAAAAAGAAGTGATGTGCTTATACACCATCTCTCGCACTACTGCTGCTAGGCAACACTATACAGTCCCATAGCACCAGCTCAGGTCAACCGAAAACACACGAACTGAGGGACATGACGACAGCCGAGCTACAGCCGAGCTTTTGTCACAGCCAAGAGCTAGCAGACGGCAGGCAGACCTGCCTGCAGGGCTGCGGGAAGAAACACAGTATTGCAACTAGACAATATGTCCTGCCCAGCAGCGTGCCACCAGGCATGGGTCCATGTCCTCCTCCCCAGCGTGGTTTGAAGGGAATACCCAGTCCCTGGCCAAGTAGGTTGCACTTGTGCTGGGAAAAGGTTTAATGAAATCAGAGTTGGTGAAGCAGCCCGCAGTGTGAGCTGCGATAGGCACTAGATCCAGCAGGGACCATCCTCTCGCGTAATAACCCCTTGCTCCCCATCACCAACAGAGCACACCACCACCGCCCTGCCCAAAAGAACCTGGGTGGCCCCTGTGTAGAGCAGGACCTGCCAGGCAGAGCAAAGCGGGTCCCCCAAGACTTTAAAACCCCATGGATAAGGGATCAGATGGATAAGGGAGGGGGGGGAAAGAAAGGTTCAAAAGCATCACTGCCCCCAGAAAGTGCCTTCTGAAATGCTCACAGAGCCTGGCCTGCCCACTAGGGTGGGACACAAAAGGACCCCAACAAAAACTTCAGTCCCCTACCCTGACACACCAAGAGGTGTCTGTTCTTTCACACCGCAAGCACACTGTTCTCCCCAAATCCCATCCCCAATCTGCTTCCAGTCCCTCCTAGGCATGCTTAAGGAAGCCTGGAGAGCAAAAGGCCTGCAGGACACAGAGATGCTAAGACCTGTGATTTGTCACACTGCCTCCTTGTCTCAGCACCTCAAGCGTCCCTGGCAGCAGCGAGGTGTACAACACGAACACAAGTGCAGCCAGAGCGAAGCCAATGGTGCAAGACACCCAGGAATCTCACTCCTCCATCTCACAGGATGTCTTGCTGCCTGAGGTGGGCAGAGAACCTGGCTGGCTTCATCCTGTCTCATGCCCCAGTTACAGCTTCCACTGCACCAGGTGACTGAAACCCCTAGGCAAAGCCTTGACCCATAGGCAATGCTATTCCAGGGCAAAAACATATCCTGCTGGGAAAGGGATGCAGTCCATAGAGAAATTCCTGTGGAGAAGAATACTCAGAAAGCAGTAGGTAAGGACAACATCCATCAAGAGAGTAGCCCGTGGGAGGCCACCTACCCCCAGCACCCTTCATATTTGTTAAAGTCTCTCAGTCCCTACGAGGAGAGGTCCTGTGTGGTTCAAGGGCATGGTGAAAACGCACTCCTGCAGCGGTCCTGAAGCCAGGCAGTCTGCACCCAGCCTGGGGACGTGCACAAGGGAGATGGCAGCAGGCTCTGGGAAGCACAGTGCGGTCAGGGCAGGACAAAGGCAGCAGATAAAGCAGCCCACGCTACCTCACGTGTGCAGGTTGACAGATGGACGGGAAGGCAGCTGGACATGCAGAGCGCCTGGCTGGCTCCCAGTCCAGCCAGGACAGTGATGCGTCACTTCACAGACAACGGCTCATCTTCCTGGATTTGTTTTTTTTTGGCAACTTATTTCCCCCCCTCTTTTTTTTTAATTATTATTATTTTTTTAGAAAGCATTAAAAAAAATCTGCAGCTGTTAAAAAAAATCCTTTCCCTTTAGAGGCTGGACGAGGTTTTATTGACAGGTAAATAATTGGTGTGAGTATGTAAATAGCAGCGACCCCACTGATGCGGCGTCCCCCAGCAGCGCAGCCAGCTGCGGGGACATTGTGACTGGCTCGGTTTGGTCATTGTCACAGACCTGGGACACTGGAGTTTCCTTACACATAGTGTTTCCCTAGTTCCAGTTCCTGCCCAACTCTCCTCAGGCTTCGCTTCAGCACAAACACCTGCCCGTCCCCATGGCAGACTCAGGAATCTCCTCCCCAGACCTCTCTAGCTATGCAAGTGGTTTGTTTTTCAGGCCGGACAGTTGAACTCCCTCCAGACTTGCTGATCTCTCATCCTTTGGCAGCAGGAAGAAAGACTGGTCTTCTTTTTTATTCCTAGAAAGAAAGGGGAGGGGGCCAAATGCACCGCATGATCTTCCGCAAAATCCGTTCAAGCTGATCCATGGCTCCCCCAGACCACTCACACCAATGAGGTCTCAGGTTAATAAGCAGTGCAGTTATTCAGCTATCTGCTTGTAAGTGGTAGGTGTTCTTGGGCAGGTTGCCTGCTCCTGCCAACTCCCCCACGACTTCATGTTGTCAGCACATCTATATTTAAGACTGGGGTTTTTTTGCCTTTGTTTAAAGGGGTTTCCTTCCCTTGTAGTAAACTTAAGAGTTAATAGAAAAAAGTAATTCAAAAGTAATCCAAGCACATCTGTAATTAATTCTGCAGGAGAGGGCAGAGAGACGCGAGTCAGAGTTGGCACGCAATTCCTGGCTCCTGGTGTGCAGTCCCGGGACGGACAGAAGGTCCCTCGGCCGAGCACGGCTAGAAGTTAGATTTGGAGTGTCCAAATATGCAGATGGGAAAGTGCTTGACATGAGAGGACCACTGTGCTGCCAGCTGAAAGAACTTGACGTCGTTCCACTCCACCCCATCGATGAGGACTGCAGGAGACAGTGAAAAGAGAGGAGAGTTAGAAAATACCGAATGGAAGTGGCCAACATGAAACAGCTTTGCTAGAAACCTCCCTGCAGTTGGCAGAGGGAGGCCTGGCCACTGTGTCCAGGGTACATGCTGCTCTGCCTGGCCACCCCACCACTGTAAATAGCTGCACACACTGGGGAGAGAAAGGCTCCATAGCAGACCAGGTTTAGGGAGAACAGATCAGATTGTTGTTCCTGCATCGTTCACTGACACTGGAGCTCCCCAGACTGCTGATTTCAGTGTCACCTGATCTGATTTCTTGAATTTCTCAAACACGCTTCGTTTTCTTTTACAGGCAAATGCACTCTGTAAGAGTTGGACACCAGTCTCTCATCATGGGCACTTTTAACCAGATCCACACCTTCTAAAGAGGAGCCACACGTTCTGAGACCACCCCTCACACTCACCAATCTCACAGTGACTGGGCCAGGATTAAGGAAGTGACCTAAGCAGATCTCTCTGCTGTTAACAGTGGTGGTGATTATCAACTGAATAGGCTACAGAGATAGTTTTGATACTGGTGGCACAGCTCCACTGACAGCCCCTTTAGGCCTGTCTGCAAGACGCATATGCAGCTCCTGCTGTGGCGAGCCTTTGTGCCACAGTCCTGACCAGCGGAGCAGCCACTGCTCTCCGCCATCACTTGCACCAGACGTGCAAGACAGAGAATGACAGGGAGGGGAATGGAGCCCAGCCCAGCCACTGTCCCCACCCAGGGCACTGATTCAGAGCAGTTTCTGGGTAAGGGAAGGTATTCCCACATCAAAGACCTATTAAAGCATTCCCCTATGCCAGACACATCCAAGCCCATTCCCCAGGAGCACCCCTATTACGTTGGCTCCAGGACATAAGGGCAGGACACCAGGGCAGCCCTTTGCCTGGAAGACAATGCTAGCATGAGCCTTGTCCCAGAACCTCGACAGGATGCAAGCGCTGCACTTACCGCGCAGCATGTTCTGCTGATGTTTCGCTGTGCAAATCAACCTGCTGATTCCTTCAATACACTGGCTCTTTGACTCAACCTCTTTGTCTTTTGTTTTCTTGGGCAAAAACATCACTGGAAGAAAATCAAACCGGCACACAGTAAATCTCTGCCACTCTCAGGCAAGACTTGTTTGGGTTTTTGCATTTAAACATTCATGTCTGAAAATTCTAACTCTAATTTTAACTCCTAAAATCATCCCTGTTTGGCAGGAGTTTGACTGTGTCAGTGCTCAGCACCATCACCTATGCACATGGACATCTTAGTCCTTAGTGTCCCCAGGTGAAGCATTCCCAGCTCATAACCCAGACTCAAAAGGGCACCTTCAGGGTAACTCCTGCTGCTCTGTTGGGACACGAGGGAAAACAGCAGCATCTGTACCGGTGCCCAGGCTGTGCCCTGCGCTGGGTGAGGGATCTGCCGGGCGGCTGCACCACCTAGGGACAGTCCCACATACTGCACACGCTGCCGGGAACGCTGGTACTCCAGCCTCCCCCTATCTGCAGGCAGGTCTGCTGCACCAACAGTCACCTGGAGAACATGAGAGACTAAACTGTGGGCGGCTGGTGGAGACGGTAAGCATTAGGAGAGCTAAAAAGGGTCCAGTTCCCCGATAACTGTCCAGACACATGAGCAAAGATGTACAGACTGACTCCACAAAAGCTGGTGGGTTGAACATCACTGCTCCAGGTCAGGCCAGTGCCAGTGAAGAACATTTTGAGTGTCTCAGGATTGCTTCTCCCATAGGCATAGTGGTTAAAAAAGGATGTGGTCAGGGGTGGGAGCTCTGGTACGAGCAGTGCCATAGCTATGTTGCCGGCAGTGACCTGGCTGTAGGGTTATGCACCCATGTCCTGCAGCCATTGGGCCAGGATGCCTTCTCTCAGAGACCCCAAAAACCCAGGCTTCCACCAAGAATGATTCCCAGGCCCAAAGGCAGAAAGATGTTGTGAAGGACAGCTACTGGCAGTTGAATGTAAGTGCAGAACTGCCTTGCTGCCTCCCTGAAAATATTTCACTGCAGAGGTGCTCTCAATTTTTACTGTTTCACATTACCAAGGCCAGAAGTAAATACAGGATTACTGACAACATTTAAAATGCCTTTTGTTTGTTTGTTTTGATAAAATAAGACTTCAAGAGCAGAAGATTAAAAATTTAAAAAGTTAACATCAGGCTTTGTGCTGAGCGTGTTCCTCTTCTACTGCCTTTTGTCCCACAAAGCACTCTGTACAAGAACATAAGAGCTCCTGTAGAAGAGCTTACGTTGCTGCAACCCTGCTCTGAGTGACATCACCTCCTGCATGCACAAGCACACCTAGCAATGGCTTGTCAGGTCTGGCTGATGTGTTTGTCTGGCTGGGACAGTGGTGTTCTAACACAAGGATACCACATCAAATCCAGCAAAACATCTCTGCTGGGGCTGCTGCCACGATAGGATGCACACAAGTCCTGCCTCTATCTGCACTTCTGCCACGTGGCAGAGGACAGACCAGAGCATGGAGCTGTACAGGCTCTGCCTTGGGTCAGCCCTGACTCTGGTGGTCAGGGCACAAGCTGCCTCTTACCTAATCCAGTACTGCAAACCAGCACCAGCAGGCTCACAAGGAACACAGGGAAGCTGTCCAGAGCAGCGTGCCTCCTGGCTTTCTGCACAGCCACCCACAGATGTCCCTGCTCTGTCCCCACCTTGGTTCTTTTGGGCTATACCATCTCAGATGTTCAGCGCTCAGGGTGAACACATCCCCTTTTTACAGCACAAAGAGGAACCACCCTTTCAAACTATCACCTTATTCAGTCACTTCTCATCTACAGACAGACTAGGATTTTGGGAATAAAACCACGACTAAGGTGCTGTAACACAGGACTGACAGGCTGGGCAGCAGAACAGGAAGAGCAGCATTGCACTCTTGGCCTTTGGCAACAGTAAATGGGCCACCTTACCTTTCTTGTTCTTCTCTTTTGTCACAACAGTCATGGACATCGTTGGAGTGGTGGCAATCTCACCACTGGCAGGTAACCTGCTGACCTGGAGGGACCGGAAAGTGCATTTCAGTGTGTTTTTGGTAGTGGAGGGGTCCTTCTTCTCTGGGTCTCTCTTTCTGTCCATGGGTGGAGCTGCAATCCAGTAATCCACCTGCAGGCCCATCAACTCAGCACCAACGCTCTGGCTGGAAAACAAGAGAAGAAGGTAATTTCTGTGCAGCACTCAGCAGAGCTCCCCCCATCTGTGTTTTCCAGAGTTGTTCTTGGTCAGAGGACAAGCACCTGGCTCTTTGGGAAATCAGGCAGCAACATTTCATAGTGAGACCCAATAATCACAAAAGCAAGAGAAGTCATCACTGAGTGATATAGCCTGGGTCACATTACACAGTGGCATCAGTACGGCAGCACAAAACCGAAATGAACTGAGACAAGCTGACCTACTGCAAGCTATAGGGAAGGAGCAGTGGGAAAGAAACAAGCAGTTTCCTAACATGATGCTGAGTTCAGTGACACAGCCTGCAAACATGGCCACTGAGGTGGCCCAGATCACATGCAGTCTTTGAGCAGGGAAGAGGCTGTAAGCACCTTGATGCTGCCTCCTGAGCACCAATAAGTGAATGAGTGAGTGAATAGCCAGGCGCAGCGCTGCCAAAATCAACTCTGCACTGGGGTGAACAAAGAGCTGGTGGATCTCTCGAGATTAGGCACCCAGTTCTCAATCACCCTCCCTTGCTTTCACCTCTTATGTTCATGAGCTCTTCCTGTCACCAGCTGCTTCCCTTTCTGTCCAGATGCTCCACCAAGTCACACAAGATCCCTGCTCTCCCCAGGTCCCTGTAATGGAGTTGGTATGGGGCGATCTGCCCCACAGCCCTGCTGCGTGCTGGGGAATTCCAGAGCTGGGAAAATGCTCTGCAGGTCCTGTGATGTTTGCTAAACAATGGCAGATTTCAGGTCATGATCTGCTATTGAAACCTGCCACGCATCATGTGGTAACAGATGTGCGTCACCAAAACATGCTGCAAGCCTTTCCTGAGCCAGAAAAGAGAAGATGAGCAGCCTGGGAAATTCCACCCCTTGTCTGCCTCTCACTGGCTAACCCCAAGTAGAGCAGGGGTTTATCATTCAGCATACCTATGGCTGACAGCCTATACTTCTTCCTACACAATGACAGAGTGCTGAATAATAGGCAAGTATTAGATAAAAAACCAAGTGAATGTATCTACCAGTCTGTATCCCCTGTTTGAGAAATGGCAATTGTTAAGGAAGATGAATCCATGAAATATGCATCCCTTACACTGCCTAATGAGAAGCTCTCAAGGTGCAACAAGAACATCCTATCATTAAAGTCCTCTCTGCAAATCAATTTCCTTGTCTTTGCCATTTATTCACCTGAAAGCCAGACTGCAGAGTTTGTCTTTGATCACTAAAACCAGGCTTTGAGTTCTCAGGGCAATTTCAGAAGTGAGATTCTTCAAGAATGATGTTTTGGAAATGCAGCTTTGGATTTTCAAGCTCCTTTGCATCACACTTCTCATCTCAGTTGTAAACACAAAGAATCCTAATGTTCACTATGTCCAGGCATGATTTTCTGTTCCATTCCCAGTTACAACATGTGGCTTAATCTGGGTCACCCTTCACCCCATGCTGTCACATACAGATCAGTGGAGATGGAACCATGTTGAACCTCAACTTCCTCATTTGTTGATAATTTTACCACACAGCATGAAACCAAAAGGTACCAGAACCTAGAACCAGGGTGTCAACTTCAGATGTACCACATCCATGGCTCACAACTTTGATAGCCTACAGTCTTGGGGGCATGAGTTCCCAAACCACTTCCACCTTTGGAAAGCCCCCACAGAGCTCACATATAAGAAGGCAGCTCGGCTCTTCTGAGCCAGCACAGTCCCCAGCTCTCTGCACTGCCAGCCAGCTGCTGGGACCAGCCTGGGGCAGACAGGACTCTCCTGCCACCAAACCACGGGGGACCAACAGGAAGGACTTGGGGAACTGGGCATCCTGGTACAGGCTAACAGCCATTAACACCTACCACTTGCTGGGCACCGTGCTAAACTGGGACTTCCACATTCCCATTTCCTCTTGTTAAAAGGGAACTCTCTTAACCCAGTTTAAGAAGTCAGAGGTTAAAGGTCCCCATTCTGTCTCCAGCAGGGACAATAGGAGATGCTGCTTAGGGAGAGCATGTGAGCCCATTCTCTAAATGCAGGGCATTTCCTTGAACTTCACCTGCCTGACAACAACAGGATTAGGGATGTTAGAGGGAACGTTGCTGAATCATCTTTTAGTAGCCATTAATGGACCTGCTGTCCACGAATTTGCCTCTTTGACCTGTTGATCTGGCTGCCACAGAAGTAGCAGAGGCAGACATGGTCCCAGTATGTCTTTCCTGCTGTGTGTGGAAGTCCCTTCCTTTCTCCCTTTTAGCTGACCTCTTGCCAGTGTCGCTGTGTGCCTCCAGGTCTTGTACCACAGGTTTGGTGAACGACAGTTCAATATTCAACAAACCCACCACCACTGTGATTTTGCAAAACTTGAGTGGTTTACCTCTTTCCTCCCCTTCCCCCTAACAGAATCCATCACTTCTAGTCTCCCCTCACAAGGCTGGTGCTCTGTCCCCTTGATCTTGTTAATTCCCCATAACCTTTAACTTCACCATCTGCTTCCAAGTACCAGAACTGCACAGAAAGCATTCAAGACAGCTATGCCAATGTTTTGCATGCCATCAAAATGAGAGTCCTTCTCAGGGCAATTCTTTACTGGTAGTTTTATAAGGGTTTCCTCCCTTCACCCCTAAACATTTCAGCTAAGCCAGAGCTTCACATTGCCTACAGGTGCTGTCTTCCTGCTGCTGTGATACACTTTCAAGCACACGCATGAATGGGAACTGCAATTCAACTATGCCGTCTTACACCTGTCAGCTCTCCCATCACAGATAAAAAGCCTCCTTCTTCAAGAGAGTCACTCTGACCTTATACTCACTTGGTCCTTAAAAACATAAGCATCATGAGGAATTAAGCTAGCACGCACATATATTAGGATCAGTATTTTCTTTGGCTACAGATCTCCCTAAAAGAATCCAGTCTCAAAGAGAAAATACCAACAGATTGAGAACATAAACCTTCCCAAACAGGTTGCTGCAATGGCTCATCAGAATCAGGGTTTCTGTCAGATTACCGAAAACAAGGCTCCCCCTTCTAGTTCAAATGTGTTTGCCCTTCCCAGCTCCTTGTCGGCCAGCAAAGACTCACTCCAGAGGCAAAAAAGGTAAAGGGGAAAGGTGACAACTTCAAGTATTTTCCAGGGAGGAAGATAGCAGACCTATGGGTTTTCCTTTACAAAACTTTTCCTCTCTCACATATATGTCAGTTAAGACAGCCAAGGGAGCTGTAAGGAGACAAAACATGCCTTACCTTGAGGACGAGAAGCTGCCTGTGACAGACGGTGAGGAAGGTGGTGTGGGGGAGGCTTCTTTCACAGCAGGAGACACAGAAGGTGGGGTAGAAGAAAGGACACTGGAGCTTGAGGGAGCTGCGTCATCAGAGTCACCTTGCAGAAAAGAAGTCAAACTGTTTGTCTGGGATCATCTCACAGCACAGCACAGCACATGCACACCGGGACAGCTCAGTCCCTTTGCCCATGCTCCTGCTGCACAGGTTTTGTGCAGACTCAATCCAGAGATCAGCTAGCCCATCACTTCTGATTGCCTCCACACTTAAACTGTGGAACTTTCTATGTTTGGGTAAGAGGCAGGCACAGACATTCACACTCCTCTGGGCTCCCCCAGAGTGACCCACAGAAGGGCTGCCTCCACACACAAACCTATGTGTAACCCAGGCCACAGGAATCTGGGTTTAATAGTGAAGCAATGTAAGAAACAATCCCAATAGATGAGGGGAAAAAATATTCCTGACTAGAACTGCATTTGAAGGAGGAGAAAACATTAATAAAGCAGCACTACCTCATGTCTGTGTGTGTAAGCAGGCAGTATGGTGTACCTCAGCTTTGCACTCCCCCATTAAAAAAGTGCCTAAATTCATTGCCAGATTGGTGAACTGGTTGCGTATCCTGGAGTTTCCAGTGTTAGGCACATGTTTGAGATTGATTTTATTAGGCAATTGAGCCCCATCTGTGAGGGAGTGTAAGGAGACAGGCATGAACTTCCCTTGAACTGCCTCCCCAGTTTGGAGCAGAAACCTCAAATAACCACAGCAGTGATTGCACCCCTCTGAGAACACACGTAAGAAAAATGAGTGTTTGTACATATATGAGTGGAATTCCCCTGGATGAGCGTGTGGGGATTTCAGCTGGCCTAAAGCTTCTTGTAAAACAACAATAGAAAGGGCTTCTCTCAAGTAGGCCTCTCCTTCTGCAGACAGCTGCTGGGATTCAAGGCAATAGAACTGGGAGGTAGCAAGACCCAATTCCCCCTTACAAAACTCCAAGACATCAGCAATGGACAAGATTGTTCAGCCTGTGAAGCTCCCACCACCTGTATGACACAGAGCACACACAAGATGCTCGTTACCTGATGTTGCAGAAGATTGTTCCACTATTCCAACCTTCACCACCTAGAGAGGGCAAAACAGAAGATCTCTATGAAACAGGAGACACACAAACTTCAGGAATCCCCAACCCAAGCTCATCTCTACAGCCCCCTGGCATTGTCCCTCCAGTCAGAGTAGTGTTAAAGTATGTTAAAAAGTGAAGTCTAAGAGCCAGGCAGGTCCCAGCAGTGTCCAGCCAAGCAGTACCAGCTCACAACCTTTCCCTGACCTATACAAAAGACAGCACAGAGCCTGTGGAGTTGTTACAGACTTGCACAGCTCTAAACAGCCCATTGTCAGCCCCAAGCTATGGCAACTACCACGCCTGCCTGTGACACCTGTGGGAATAAGGCAGGGAGGAGAAAGGAACATAAATATCCCCTTAGCATTGCTTTGATACACCTGCTAATTACAGACATATTGCTTCCACCGCACCAGTGCAGCCACTTCTAGGGTGAAGCATAGCTGGGGCTTGTTAGGAAACCACAACAGCAAAGTACACTTTCTGATCACAGTTTTCTAGTCTCCAAACAAGGGCAGTGCCTGGCAAAGAAGACAGAGCTCCTAGCAAAGCCTCTGGGCATAGACATGGATAAACCACCACATGGACAGGTGAGACTGATCCCAATCTCACTATAATAAGGGTACAAATGTGTTCTGATATGGCCAACCACCTAGCTAGTTCAGCTAGGTTAATGATAAATGCCTCAGGCAATAATTTGTGGAACAGAGCATGCTGCAAACACAAGCTCCCAAGAACATACTATGCCTAGAAAGATAAAATGACCCTTAGTGATATAAAAGCAGGGACCTTCTGTAGCAATCATTCGTACAGTGCACAGGGATCATTACTCTCAATACTGCAGAGGAGAGACCCTTCTTAAGGTCCTTAAGAAACTTGTACTGAGCAGTAATGCCTACCCTATGTAAATGTTGACAAATGGGAAAGAGCTGCAAAGGGATCTCAAGTCAATAAAACCTGCTTTAGAATAAGAAATGATGTCGCACAGTCTATTTTAGTTTGAAAACAGAAGTTTCTTAAGTTCAGACATGACCATATTTAGACCACATCTCTAGGGAGCACATTTCTGTGCTATTGGATCAAGGACCTAATCTTTAGAAGCCAAAACCTCTGCACAGTTTGGAGTCGGGGAGGTGTATGCTCAACCCCAGATCCTAAAGAGGTGTCAGGCTCTCTGGTGGATTCTGCTTGCTCCAGTCTTGGAAAAGCCATCATGAACTCAGCAGTGTGTGCAGAGGCTCCCTGAGGGGGCACTGGCTTGGGAGAAGGAGGCTGCAGCTCAGTTTGGCCAGTCTCCATCCAAAGGGCAAGAAATCAGGTTCTGGAGTTCAGCAGCCATTTGTGCTGTATGTGTTAATCCCCAAGAGGATGTTTCACACATGTAACTAGCTGTGAGCAAGAGGAGGCGAAGCAGGAGAGTTAGGGGAAGAACAAGCAACACAAAACTGCCTACAGCCACCTTGATCTGCAAGCCAGACAGGAAATCTCTCTGGCCTTTTCCTCCTTGCTGGCTGACTGAAGATACTTGGGTTCAGACACATGGGAGGAAGAAAAGGTTAAACGCTTTCCTTTCCCTTCACTCAGAGAAGCACTTTGAGACTGCTGCAGTCCCAACAATGTCTCCATCCAGGAATGCTGCAGCAGCCAGCCTCCTTTCCCTTCAGGAAGGGGGCGCATCCTGTTAACTCCCCCGGCAACTGGCTGTCAGCACAACATAGGCAGGCAGCCATGAAGTCTCACCACCAGACTCAGGCTTTCACACCCAACTGGGCCCTTGTGAGGCTCCACTTGCACCACTCCAGAGCCCAGCCCAGCCCAGCAGCACAGCACTGCCCTGCTTGCTTCTGGGTCACAGACTCTACAACCCAGCTGCAGGACATCAGGTTTTGCACTCTTAAAAGCCAACAGAGACCAGCTGACATCAGGAGTCACAAACCCAAATGTCACTAGCTCCCACTCTTCCTTGGCCTATAGCTCCAGCAGGCTGCAGCTGAGAGAAAGAGCTTCCGTATTCGTGTTCAGCCTCAGACTTTGAGACACCTGCAGCTGGCCTTTCAGAGTCTCTTCAGATGTGTCTCATGGGGAATTACTGGGTCAGGAACACTTCAGAAGCAAGAATAAGCAGCATTGATTTGCCTCTCATCACCAGCTGACACAAAGTCAGTCTGTGCTTTCAAGGCAAATTTTGTTGGGGGTTGGCAGCATTATACACACAACAGAGCTGTTTGCTCGTCCCACTTTCAGACAATGAAATCCAGACTGGAAATGCACTGCTAATGTTTTAGAGCAACTGAACAAACACTCTGTGCTCCATTTTCTTGCACATAGCACTGAACTAGGCCCCAAAGAAAAGCTTTGCAGAGTCTAGCAGCTATAGTGAGACAACTCCAGGAGCTTCCAAGTTCTTCTGAGCTTTTCATGTTACTGGGAAAGGTGAAATGGCTGTTTCATAACAACAGCTCTTCACCAGCAATCACAGCTCATGGGATGGACAAGATGACAGCAAAGCTGATTAGCAGGGTACAAATTGGGAAGGTGCATCTCCGCTTTTGCAGAAGACATCTTTCCTTCAGCAAACAAAAGTAGATTGTCATCCCAGGAACAGGACAGAGACTCTCACTGTGAAGAGACACCAGAGTGAAAGCACAGTCAGCCTGAGGGCAAGAGAGACTGAGCTCTTTAAATGCCCTGGGATTTCAGATTAGCTCTGACGCACTAACAGGGACACAAACGGGAATGCACACAAGTCAGCTTAACACAGAGAAGGCAGAACAAGACAGCCAGCATGCAAGAAAGAGAAGCTACAAAAGAGTGTGAAGCAAAAACTGTGAAGAGGACATCCAGTAGCTGAAGAGCAGTCAGGGAAATCCTTTTAGCCGTAGGTCAATGACTTCATACCTAAAACTTAATGAATTGAAGAGCATGATCAAATAAGGGGAGGAAAGCTATAAAAGGCAAAGTACACAGTTCACAAAACACACTGACAGAAACACAAACACACTCCTGCCTACATACTCTGTACTTAGCCACCTGAGCTGAGAATATTTAATGATGACAGGAGGAAAAGCCAGGGACTGCTATTCCAAACACATATTCACATAATAAAATTCATTAAATACCTACTGCCCAAGACTTGAACTAAACAGTGATATAAAATGATCTCCCTGGTGGGAAGTACTCTCCACTTCCCAGGAGTAGATGAGGACTGGGGACCATTCACGACAAGCACGCAGAAGACTGACACTGGAATAGCAAATTTGGCCAAATCCATCACTCAGGGCAATGCTGGGCACAGCAACACTGAGATCAGGTTTCCAGGAACACACCACCTTCCTCCACATGCAGCCCAGCAGCAATCCTCCACCACGTAGGTGCTTTGGTCTGCAGCAAAAGACAGGCTCTGCACCAGAGCACTTCAGTGTCACACTTTCCTCTCTGTATTGAATGAGCAAGGATATAGTGCCTGCTTCAGTGCTTGCAGGCACGCAGCACAGAGCTGCCCAGAGCCAGCTGCCTGGAAAGCAAAATACACCCTGTACTTTGTTGAGAGATTGTAGAGATTTGCTTACATCCCAGGCAGATGCATCTAACTATCAGATGCTGATACTCTACCTTACAGCACCCACTGCTCCTGCTCTACCCCAGAAACCTGATATATTTAGGTTAACACTTGTGGACATATTCTAGCTGGCTTGAGACAGTGTAACTAAGACAACACTCACCCCAACAAAGGGAATGAACTTCTGCGAAGATTCTTCATCAGGGCTAAAGACAAAGAGAAAAGCGTTGTTAACAGCTTGCTTTCGCACTGGGCACAATACTCACTTCATATGTTGCATTCAAGCATGCAGCAGGGATGGACAGTATGCAAGCGCCAGTCCAATGTCTCCTCTCAAGGCCCCCTGCCAGCACGCTAAGAATCTGCATGGGTGGGGAAGAGCACGCAGCTTATGGCACATCTCTCAGGGGAAAGGTCTCTTCCTCCCTCCCTCACGCTTGACAGAGAAACATGCTTTAATGGCATTGCAGTCATTACAGACACACGACCTCCTACTGCAAGGAAATGGATCTGTGCCACAACAACACGGAGAACTGTGCGTTACTTACTAGTACCTGAAGCGCTCTGCACGCATGGCCTTCACGCGTCCCACCTTTGGAGTCATGTGCCATACCTTGCATATCCCAGCATCGCTAAAGCAGTTAGCCTGCCACGGGGTTACAAGCTGTGACACGTGGTTATTTGTATAGCACTAGCAAGTACGTGTACACACACACACACTCATGCACACAGATACATGTTCCCTGCCACTGGGAGCTTGCAGACCCCTAGACAGGCACACTAGAGAGGTCGGGCACCAGAGCACACTGGGTAGATCAGGACACCAACTTGAGAACAGCAAACAGCTAAACCAAACCGAACTAAATGCACACCATGTCCCAGAAACAGCTGAAGACAACACTACACACGTTTTGAAAGCAGGAAGGCATCAGCCCTTCCTGCTCTGGCCCTGCCCAGGATTCAGAAGCCAGAGGGTGGAAAAGGGCCAGCAATGAAAGCCGCAGTCAAACCTAGCGGGAATTAGGGAAAGACCCAACAAAGACAAGAGGAGGAAGACCTGAGTGAGGAGGAAGGAAGGCTGGGGGGGGCCTGCAGAGCCACTGCTCCCTTCAAAGGCAGAGAGATAAAGGGACCCACAGGCTGAAGAAAGGACTGCAGGACCATGTCCACGAATTAAGACTCAGCAGTAGAAGTGACTACACGGGCAAGACACACAACACTTCTCAGTGGCCAAGCACAGGAAACAGGTAGGAAGCAGACAAACACTGAGATTTCTCATGTTTCTCTTTGTGCATCTCTCAGTGCTTGGAGCACTGCAACATCCAAAGAAAAACCATCCAGCATTTCCTTCATTCAGAATATTGCTGGGTACAGCACAAACACTTCAGGAAAGCAGATATTTCTGTGCAGTTTCCAGCACAGATCAGAAATGCATCAAATGCACAAAGGTTGCCAACCACTGTGTGATTAGCACAGGCTGGACAGTTTCCTCCAAGTCCCATGGAAAAGAATGGCATAAAACTGCAGCAAACAGGACCCAGGCAGAGCTCCCTCCTTGTCCAAAGCAAGCGTGCTTTTGTAAACAGCCTCTCACTTTGGCTCAGCTCTGCTTACTTATGCCTAAGGCAAAGCCAGGGGCTTTGCTCCCTACCTCACAAGCCCAGGCACTGCCCCTTCATTCTTCCCCCAAAGCACATGACAAAATGACCAAGTCCCTGATTCTGTGATGGAAGCCAGAAAGGTCACATCTTTCCAAACACGGCTGCAGGCTCCCCAGCAATAAATCTCCTACAAACATGACACTTCCAGCTCCAGTTTTGCAAAGGGAAACAAACAGAGCTGTTGGGAGAAGCACAGAACAGAGGCTCACCTTTCTTCTCATTTCTTCAGCTCCACAGGCTGAGAAGCAGGCAGAAGAGAGTCCTGCTGACCAAGTGAGGGAAGCACAATAGTCTCCTAGTCATCTCTCAGCTACTGGATGGCTTTGCTCCGAGCTCTCAAAAACAAACCAGTGCCCAACTCCATCAGAAAACTCCTTCTTGTTACCCCTGGGAGCTGAGACTCCCACTGAGGAGAGCTCAGGGGCAATTCTGAAATAAATAATTTGCTTCAGCCACCATTTATTACAGCTCACAATGATGCATAGACTATTCCTGAAGCAATTCAGCTGGATTTCAGCTCCGATAGTCTAATCCTGTCACACATCTTTGGAACTCTGATCTTGCACATGTGCCTCTGAAAATGCAACTTCTCAAAGCAGATGCTCTTCATGTGGATGAAAGGAAAGATGAGATAACCACGCTTGTTCTTCACCAATTCTTCATGCTCTTTCCTGATTCTTGTCCTTCAGGATCCCAAAATATAAATCCAGAATCCTTTCACCTTGGTGATGCTCTCTTCTATTCCTCCTACCACAGCCCTGCAACTAAAATATCCCCTGTCTCTGATAAGGCAGCCGCCCCTTATACCTAGGCTGCACAGATTCCCTGTGCAGAGCTTTCACCCCCATAGCCATGTCCAAGGCATTAATTTTATGCATAGGGCTTCTGAAGGTCCTGGTATCTCAGCTATAATTTAAAGCTAGGCCTGACTGTGGTTTGTAATATTTAACAGCGTTATTGATACTTCACTTCTGTAGTTCTGTGGGAAAAATCCCCAACAAATACATTCTGGGGAACATGAAAAACCAGACCTATGAGGAGATGCTAGAAAGAAAGTCTTTATCTGGAATGGGGAGCTGTCTAATTACTGGTTTTGCTTGGGCAAAATCCATCCACCTGCAGTCAGTCCTTGAAAGGTAAACTGCCCAGAAATGGACTTGCAGATTCCCTCCCTACAAGAAGAAATTAATTCAGATTGAACAAAGACAGATAGCCAGATTTATGTTTTAGGACTCTTGGAAAGGACAAGCCACTACACCACCAGGAGTCACCTACCTGACAAAGAAGAGGAATAATCTCTCACACTTCTGGGGCAAAGTACAAACTAAGCTGCAAAGCACTCAGGTATTACAGTAAGAGGGACTGAACAGTCACAGCAGTTATGCCAGTTATTAGCCTTTTCCTAAGATTTTATTTAAAATTTAAGCAACCCAACACAGATTTCCTATAGCAGGAGCGACTCAAGTACTACCTTTATTCCAGGCAAGTCCTGCAGGGGTGCAACAGGAAAGAGGGGGCTTTTACTGAAGGACTAACAGGCCTCTAAGCCACTTCAGGCCAGGCACTACCAACAACTCTCCAAGGTTCATTTTTGGTATGAAGCATCTGCCCTTCCCACTGGGCAACTATAGCTATCTGCTGGCTAACACTGTCCCTGCTCCACCAAGTCTCCAGTGGTCAAACTCTCGAGTGGGACAGAACAACTACAGGTCCCCATGACACATCAGGTGAGACACCTCTCTGCTTCCTCATGAAACTCCCATCCAGCACCCTTCTTGTTCCTACAGCTGGCTGGACATACTCAACAGGACATCCAGCATTTCTTGAGCTTTGACTCTCCCCTGATGCACTGCTCTGCCAGGCAAGGGGCACAAGTAAACTCCTGTTATGTTCCCATGAGCTGCCCAAAGAGGTTCATGCAGCAACTGGCCAGACGACATGGGCACTGCTGAGCCAGAGAAGGGACCAGGATCCATCTTCACCAGCTGTGTAGGTGTTCAGCAGCTGCAGCAGGGTGTGTTTTAGAAGCAGCACTCAAGAGAAATGACCTGGACTCTGCCTAGCCACTGCCCTGCAGAGTCTCAGAGACACATGGCAGGCAGAAAACAGTGTTACCCCTGTTTCCTACTCCCCAGGAACCTCCCAGTCCAATGCACTTATGCTCCAGGGAGCAAGAGTTGAGGAAGTGCTCTACAAAACATGAGAGTGAAGAGCTTCATAAGTATGTAACTAGGTAGGAAATGACCCAGCCCTTGCCCAGCCAGGCAAGTACTGCTTTCATTTCCAACAGCCAAGCTGCTCCCCAGATTTGTGCAAGGGCTATCCAGAAGCCACATCATGAGCTGTGCTGGACACTGAATTATAGCGGGTGACACCAGCCCAAATTTGCAGAACTGATCAGAAATCCAGCCACACTGGGAAGGAGTGTCTGTCAAGTCTCGGATCTGAAATATCACAGGGTTTCATTCATGAAAGCAATGCAGAGAGATATCAACATCAATGATACACCCCTCCTAGTGAGAGGGTCACCTCTGCCACCATGGTCTCAGCTCCCCAGATGTTGCCCAGACTGCAGTGTTTCTTGACAGTTCAGTAACCAGTAATTCTCCCAGTGCTCACAGACAAAGTCAGTCACCCAATGTAACGCAGAGCAGCTGAAATGGCAATTCATTTGCTTTCTGAACCCCTTCTTCATTCACAGCCCCCTTTATTTCAGGTAAGGTCAGCAGATGCTCCAAAAGAATGGACAAAGCTTTCGCACCATTGCAGTCCATCACAGGCAGTACATGCGCCAACCTTTTGCCATGACAAACAGAACAAAGGGACAGGAAGGAGAGCGGAGGTAAGTCAAAGTAGGGATAGCTGGCAATAAAGTTATAAAGCAGCTCATCACATACAGCTACGTCCTAAAGACTGGCTTGGCTTTCCTTGGACCACTAGGGCTTGTTTAACAGAGCAAATGCTAGGATACTGGGAGATTTGTCTTGCAATGAATTTGTAGGTAGCGCTGCTGTTTCTACATGGACCACTGCCTTGAAAGCTGGCCTTGGAGAAGGCATTCACCTCTGGCCTTGAGGGAGAGGGAGTTGCAGTAATTTTGTGAACTGAGGACAAAATAAACAATGTTCAATAATCGTATGATTTGAAGTAAGGGACTCTTCAGAGCAAGGGGGTCTTGGAGGCAGCTCAGAGAGCACAACTCCACTGCTAGCATACATCTGTCTCCTCTTTCTTAAATTCGGAGAAGTCCCATAGCCTACCAGTAAGAGACTAATCTTCAATTTTTTAGACTAGAGGAAGACGATTTGCTGGTCTGCACTTACACACTGCACAGCTGAACCCCACCCTGAGCCACTGAGTGCCACCTACAGCACTCCAGTTACAACAGATGCGAACCGAAAGGCCTTCGCTCAGTTTTGATCCTTTTGGAGCTACACTATATCCTCTGATGACTAGGAAGAAGGGAAGAAAAAACCCCTGCCTTCTCTGTGTTTTACTGCTCAAAGCTACTCTTTCTCAATAACCCCTTCATTTCCATTCAATCTACACCCTGGGAACCTGTATGTGTGGTCCAAAGGCAGAGCAGTCATTGTCAACAACATGTTCTGCCAGCAGATGCCACAGTTTCAAAGCAGCAAGCAGAATTTAATCTAAAGCACAAATTGTGCATCCCAGACCTGCAGGAACTGTTAAACAAGGCTCAAAAGACAAGTTCATGGGGGAAAGGAGGCAGGAGATAGGAGAGGGAACCTAAAAGGAACTGATACCTTAAGGTAAAATCAAAATGAAAGCTCTTTTTCCTTTTCAGAAAGCAACCAAAGAAAGAGATAAATATGTTATTATACTTACAGCAAAGTGATGCATTAATTCAATAGTGCTAATGGAGACACGATTTCTGTGCTGTTTGTCACAATACCCTCCCTAAATTGCTGCCAATGCTGCATTTCTAAGGAAAGCCACACGAGGAGGTAACTGCCCATCACTCCAAGGGAGAGCGTGTTCCTCTAACTCACTCTCCAGTTTGCTCATGGGGTACTTAGCTGAAAGCAGAAATTACTTTAAAGTGGACAAAACAGATACTAACAGATACTGTAGCCTATGCCACGAGACTGACTAAAAGTCTCTGCAATCTCTCTTCCAAGTAACTGCCTGCAGGGTCTGAGCCTGATTTAAGTCTATCAACAGCTTCAGATATGGTACCACTAAGTCCAAAGAGTCTAAAATTCAAATGGATCATCAGACCAGCTTGGTTAAGCAGTCACACACACTGCTAGCAGAGCTAAATGCTGTATGTTGCTGAAGTACATTTCAGAGGTTTTCAACAAAGTACCTGAGCTTTTGGGGCACAATTAGAAACCGAAAATTATTAAATGTGTGTTAATGACAAAAATGAACCTGTAACAGAATAGAGAAGGCAGTAGAGAGCAGTGCAGAACCCAGCAACCAAAGGATGCGGAAAAAGAACAAGGCAGCCATCAGAATGGGTTCACACTGCACTAAGGGTGTCTGAACTCCGTACTGGTAACTAAGGTAAGTCTTCACACCAAAAGTAAAATAAAAACTTGAAGGTAAGAGCTTCAAGTACCCTGTGATCTCCAAACATCACCTTTATCAGGTTAACATCACAGAAGTTCAGAAACACATGAAGAGAGTGCACTCTTCTTAATGGACTAGCCACTCTGGAAATATTTTCCCTAGGAGAGTGTGAAGAATGGGCTAAATGCGACTGAATCATTTCTGCAAAGTAATGTAGAGCAGACACAGGAATGAAAAATCAATATACAATGAGCATTTCGAAAAAGAGGGGAAAAAAGTGTCTCTATCCACAGCTTGAATTCCTTCCGGTTTTTATGCAAAGGAGACACCAATGGGGGATGTTAATGGACCAAAAATGGAAGATCAGCTATAGCATGGGAAGGGTAGTAATTAACAATTAACAGCATCCATGTCTCACAGGAGGTTGCTAGTCCTTAACTGATTGGTAGTCCTTTGTCCTGCTCTCAGAAATAATTGGGATGTAAGTTGGAGTCTATTATTCTCCTCTGGGCCTCAGAAACAATGCATCTTTGCCCTTCAGTGACAATTACTCTTCTTCCTGGACCACGGCCACATGAGGCTCTACATTCTTCTGAAACCTTGTTTTCAGACCCCAATCCTCCCTCCTACAGGGTGTTTATCCCTTAAGAGAAGTGGAAATAAAATCTGGTGAATGTCAGCCCTCCCCAGTAGGAATCCTGGTAGCCTGCAACTGCCAATCAACACGGAATTTGTCTCTCCTGTGAGAAGCTCTGCTATTTACACTCTAAAAAGAGTTCAGTTTCAGTTCCCTCAACACCAACGTAAAAAGGCTAGATCTCATGGAAGATACTTTGGGTGAGAATGCCATAGTCCAGTCTTACACACAGTCCAGTCTTACACACCCAAGGTCTCTGTGGCAAGAGATCTCTGGAACCTAAGCAGATATAATCTGTCCGTTCCCCCATCCTGCCTCATCCCCACTCCCCCAAACCTCTCATGTCTTCAAAGAAGTCACTGTACTTAAAATAACTACACTGTTGTAGACTCACTGTTATTTAAATGGGACACACCACTGGGTGCAGGCTACTGTAAGGCTCACAAGGTGTTTGCAATTTGGAGTGACTTTAAGACTGCTAGCACGCAAGATGAGAAAAGCACTTTGTTTTTAACCTGATGTTGATCTAAAGAGTGAGTATTACATTAGTGACATACCTTTTCTGCTTGTATGTCAGCATTGCTTCAGCAATGGGCAACTGGTGTGCACAGTTTGCCCCTGCTATATACTGAGTTATCCTGGAGACAACATCAGGTGTTTCTGGAACTGCAATAGAACAAAGACAGAAAGTAATTTAAATGACTTCTCAGACCATCACCAGCACTGTCCTCCATTTGCTCAGCCAAGCAAATGGAGGACAGATGGTACCCAGCCAGCATTTCAACTTCATCTTCTGAAAGAAGCTCTGCAGCCTACCCCAAAGCATCTGTGGAACTGTGTTTGATTCAAGTTGACAGGAAGACATTTCCTAAATGCCTTCCATATTTCTTTCGTTTCAAGCAAAGAGCCACAACTGTGAGATCAAGGGAATGCAAGTGAATATCACCAGGCATATATCACTTCTGCACCTTATTGGGCATTTTAACTCAGACTCTTTGAACAGTGAACTGTGAAGAATTAGGATTCTCTGCCAGATCATCATATGCCATCATGACGTTTCACTGCAGTTCTCACCGCACAGATGAAAATGGAGAATTTGAAAGGTCTGGGCTACACAAAAATGAGGCTGAATTTTCCTCCTAACAGCCAGGCAAATAAATAAGCGCTGCAGCATACAACCAACTAAAGAACAGATATGGCTCTCAAGCTGGAATTCTATAGCTAATGAAGTATTCCTAACCCAGACACAAAAAATAAGTCTATATCGACATCTGTCTGCATTTTCAAGTGCAGCAGGGAATGAAAAGAAACCAGTTCCAGACATCTGTTCCTCCACAAGCTTAGAATCAAAGAAAAGCGTAGGTTAGATGGCACACTAGACCTCTACTTCACCCTCCTGCTCCAAGCAGGGCTAACTTCACCTTTATAACAGGCTGCCCAGGGACTTGTCCAGCCAAGTTCCCATTTGCTGAACAATCACCTGGGAAGAGGTCTCTCTTGCCTCCTCTCATGGCTAGAGGACTTCTAGGAGCATCCTGGGAGCTCCAGGCACTTGGCAATTCCAACAGGAAAACCACACTACAACTTCCCCACCCTCCTGGTGCTCCAAAATCTCCAAAGCTTTTTCCTTCTAGTGAAATTTCTGTATGGGTTATGCTGCCATGAGGGCATCGCTCCTCAGTCAAGTCTCGAGCCTTCATGTAGCCTTAAATGTCAGATACAAATCTTCCTTTCTCCTGTTTCTTTCTGTCCTTGAAGGAATGGATGGAAAAACTGTAAGCATTAATATTTTAAGTAAATTAGTACACTAACACTGTAAGGCTTTATCCTGGCGTAGAACAGACTCAGATCAGAACAGGAACTTGTTGATCTGACCTATGGCAGCTCCCACTACTTGCAACACTGGTGAAGAATAAAACTATGTTTTAATAAGAAAGATCCTGCCAGCAGACTTCAGAACTGTCAAGGTCATCCTCACACACAACTAATAGAAGTTAATCTTCCAAGAGTTTCCAGTTTTCCAAATCTTTCAGGCTGGACAGTTTGTGAGAGGCCAAAGAAAGCAATGTACTAAACTTGGTAATGAGACCTCCACATCAAAGAACAAAGCTGAGAGGTAGGTAAAACCAGCATGATTCAGAGGCAGCTAGTGTCTCCGGGAGCCAACAACTGTTTGCAAACCACCACATGGAGAACACACAAAGGTCAGCATCTGAAAAAGGAATGTGGTGGAGAGGGGAGAAAAGAGGAACAAAAACATTTGTCTGCTTCCTCTTGTATTTACTTGACATTTGCTAAAATTACTCATTCCAGCCTTTCATCCCACACAGGCCACACACAGACACATGGTCTTACCAGTGGTCTGTGCTTCAAGTTTGTTGAACAGATCTCTCCAGGCTAGATCTTGGAAGAAGTTGTTGTATCTATAATCTACAGACCCCAGGTACTTGGCCACTGGATGAGAGCCTAAGAAAGAAAGGAAAACAAGACAGCTGTTCTTCCCAGCCCCAAACATCGTGTTCTTTCATCTGTAAGGAATTAAATTCCAAAATCAAAACTACACTAGACACCCCAGAAATAAATTTCTTCAATTATAACCAAGTGATTTAGTCCAGCTTAGCTCTAAAAGAGCATGCAAATAAACTTCCCAGCAGAGAGACTGCTTCAACACCACTGATATCTTTCAGTGACATCTCCCTCTTTTCCCCGCCAAATTAAATTTTGAACAGCCAAATAAACCGGGACTGGGAAACTGCTGAGGAAATAAATGATTTGGAAGACATGGATGCCCTACGGCCCTCCATCTCAGCCTCTCAGTTTTGCAAGGGGCTTTCCCAGCAGCCCTTCCTGCCCACAGCCTGCACCCCAGCCAGGGCACCTCTGCAAAAGGAGTCAGACCTCTTCCTCCAAACGCCCTTTGCACACCACAGCTGTTTTACAATACCAAGAAGAGCCAATTGTCCCCATCCAGGAAGAACAGCCCAGGGAGGCTTGTTTAATTGGTGAAGAAGGGCTTTAAGTTCAATAAATAGGTTGGAATTCAAGACAGGAGGCAGAGTCTAAGGATTACAGTCCCCCAGTAAATGTTGGCACATGCATCAGGTCTCTGCTTGCTCTAGCTAAGCCTTATGGCTCCTCTATGAACATGGAAAGACCTACTTGCTTGAAGTTTGTGTGTCCAGCCTCCAGCTTGCAGCCCTGGATGGAAATCTGACTTCACACTTATACTGAGCAGGACAAGGAAGGCTTTCAAGTGACAAACTCTGCCTTGGGAGATGCTAAAGATTTCCCACCTGCAGTTTAGGCCACATGTCTCCCCAGACCATACAACCCGCTCTTCAACTACCCCTCCAATCTTTTCGACACATGAGAAGAGTTGTACTTTCCAGCCTCCACAATTCAGTCACACTCAGCGTAAGTCCTGTACATTTACAATCAGCCATGAAGCAGCCTCAGAGTTCCTACTAATTGGCTCATTTTTATCCTTCCTGCATATCAAATTCCGACATCAAGCCACACTTCCATGGACTGCAACAGTTGAGTTATCAGCCGGTAACTGGTAACCTGACAGCTCCTTCCAAGAAGACCCAGTTACTTAACTATACTCACCACCCTCCAAGTAAAGCTCATGATGGAAAAACCCCACTGTCTTCTCAGTCCTCCAAAACAGGGCTAATTTTCAGACTTCCAGGAAAGGTTCAAGCAGAAGGTCTCTCTGAACCCTTCTCAACATCATTAGAGACTGTGGTTTAAGTTGTTTCCTGGACCCTACTGATCATGGCTACTTTCAGACCCATCATTTCTTTTTCAGTGGAGTTTTAAACAGCGCACGTGGAACAGCTCTGCACCATGCACTGGAAAAGCCTTCCCACATGCTGGGAAAACACATTGCATGTGGCAGATGCAGTTGGAAGCACATACTGAACACGTGCTTGGGGACTTCAAGGTGCCCAAGAAGTTCTATCCTTGGGAGCCAACTAAAATGCTAAAAAGAATCCCAAATAGCCAAAATTATCCCCAACCTTTTATTTTATTTGCTCCTTTTCAGTTGTTTATATAGTGGTTTGGACATCAAAGGAGTCCTTCAGCCATAGAATCAGAAGCAGGAGTGAATCTCCCAGAATGGATGCTTACAGACACTAAGCATTTCTCATTGTTAATACATTACTGTGCGTTGACTCTTCTGTCATTGCAGCATGTAGTTGTGAACTAAGCACGTAACACCATCTTCGGAAAAACTCTGCCATTCCTACTTCGAAGGTGCTGCTAACCGTAGAAAGTCTTTTCCCTTTAGACATTTCTGGCACAGTCACCATTCTGTCTTTGATGCTTTTTTTAATTGTTAGAAAAGAGAGGTTGCTCCTCAATCATTTTAATGAACTGCTAGAAAGCTGGCCAGAAATAAGCACTTGATCCAACCAGGAAATACTGCAGACTTCTGTGGGAAAGGTCCTGTTAGAGAAGTTCCTATATTTAAAGTACATTTAAAAAGCATTCACCGTTCTGAAGCAGTTCCATTAACAAAATGCTTTGTTATTTATTTTTTTTTTAATTCCAAAAGAAAGTTTTAAGTTTTAAAAAAACAACTCAAAAGACACAATAGCTAAATCTTGAATTTTGCTTTCAAAGAGAGAATATTTTCAGATCATTAAAGACTGCAGGACAGAAAACTCTTCTTCTGGGGCCAGGAGACAGTCAGCATGCAACGACCAAAGCCATCAGTCAAAGAGACTCTCATTCAAAGCACATTTAACCTTGCAAAAATAATTATTTTGTTTTTACCCCCTAAAGGGCTCTCTTTCCTCTTCCTGCCAACCACTTTGGAAACTAAATGCCTTCCTTACTGAAGGATTCGGCTCTATTCTTCTGCATTTTTCATGTGACTTCTGCAAATCAACAGCCTAACCGCACTGTTCATGGTGCCCGGCAGCAGCTTTTGACTCCTACAGCAACTGCCATGAGCTGGTCCCAAACCTAGAAGACTTGGAAAACACTCAGAAAAAGTGCTTTTCAAGTTTTCTTTTACCCACATCATCACCTAAGTGCCTTGTTTACACAGTCCAAGCCTCGGACTAGACTGGCTTCTGGCATCATGCCCTTACACCACCACCATTGCCCAGATACCCCTGCCCATAAGCATCAGCGACCGCCTGGCTTCCCAGGCCTCACTGCTACAACATTCCTCACGTTTCTGACTACTAGAAGACCCCTAATGTTATCACCAGTCCAATCTGCTTCCCGCAACACAAGCAGTCCAAGCTGAGTTAACTTTCCAGCCAGGCAGGCTTGTTGAGCTGCTGGAAGGACAGAGATAAGGTGCTGGAAAACTGAGGGAAAAACCTGAGGAGAACAGCACGTAAAGGAAAAGTCAAAAGATACGTGTAATTTGAATAATTTAATCTCTCAGCAGTTTCAGAGCCTTTAAAAAATTTTCAAACCCCCTTCCTCCATAAACATTTATTGTGTCAGCCTCGGGGAGGCCAGAACAGTTATTGCTCTAGGAAACATGGTGCCCAATGAATTTAAGATTTCAGCCAGGGAAAGGGCTTCTAGAACATTACTCTGTGCATTCACTGTACTGTGACTAAAAGATATATAGGAGCCTCCCTTTATGGGCAGAATTATTCAACCCCTTGCTTCAAACAAAAGGTTTACAAGCAGACTTTGGCATCAAGAAAGTAAAGATAGAATTCACTCACGCAAAGGCAGCAACACAAGCATTACACAATACTATGACAGCATGACGTTTGTCTCATTTAATAGCAATATACCTAGATAAAGCTTCCACGAAGGCTTCTATTGAGAGAACACATCCCATTTAACCCATTCATCTTTCTGAGAAGAAAAATTGATCCTTATTTACCTAGAGGGATGATCAAAAATCTCATGTAGCCAAGCCAGTCTGGGGTTTTATGAGACAGCTGCTCTACAAAGAGCCTCAATACAGCACTGAGGTAATTCTGGGCTCCGGCCACTGCAATTTTAATTGGGTTTGGAGGCTGCGAATTGCAGTTACAGCTAGATAGAAAAAGAGGAAACATTCATAATTGTGCTTCCAACCAGGTATTTCAGAACAAGTGAAAAAAAAACTGTTTAATGACAACTACAGCAGAAGAGAGCTTGTTCAATACACAAAGCAATATCACAATGATTATCAGCAGCTTCAAACATTATTAATAAAATGCAACATTGTTCAGTACTTTCTTAATTGGCCTCCTTGCTCCTTCTTTCACATGTTTGGATAATCTGAAGGGCTGGACTCAACTATCTAGGTTACAATGTACTTACTGCAACTAACTACTATGTCAGAGAGCATACTCAGGTACCTACAGCCCTTAGCAAGTACCTAGGGAATGCCCTGAGGAATTAATCTGGGAATCACCATAGGGGTGTGTGGGAAGAACTATTTAAAAACCTACCTATTAGATTTGCATGCTTTACTGCTTATTAGATCTGACCTATGAGGCAGCCTCCAAAGCACAACCTTTTAAAATCACTGGTGTCGATGAAAGGAGACTTGTACCTTCACACACATGGCAGAATAACAGCAATGTGCAGAGCTTGTGAGTGCTGAAGAGTCACACAACTCTGACTTCAGGAGAGTAGACTGGGGAGAAGCATTGGAAGAGGGAAGTATTTCACAGCTATTGGGTGGAGAACTCCCTGGGCACCGGGGCACAGGAGCCGAGAGGCTTTAGAGCTGAGAAGCTTTTACAGCTGAGCCTCGACAAACCACACAAGCAAGGTGAGAACTTACTATCTCTGTATCCGGGAGACAATAGTGCTGAAAGCTGCCTGAATATCAGCTGAAGAACATGTGCAGACCACTGGCAAGGTATGCTTTTGCAAGACATCTGATAGGTACTGAGGAGAGAACAGAACATTTTATAGTCTTTTTTTTGGTACAGCTTGTCATGAGAAGAAAATCTGCCTCCCCAGCCTCCTAGGTATTCTCACACCCAAGCACGGGCACCCTACCCATGTTCAATTTGTAAGTGATACGACTATTTCCCAAATACCTCAATCTTTGTGCATCAGCCAAAGGAAAGATCTTCCTCTAGGAAAATGGAAACATTGCACCTTCCTGACAAACACTAACACTATATCCAAAACACGGCAATGACAACTCTATAACAGCAATAGTTTATGGCTGCAGAAAGTAGGGCAGCAACAGGTCATTCACCTAGCAGACAGCACTGTGTAAGAGCAGATGCTGTCTACTCACCTGCTTCTGGAACTGCAGTTACATTTCTCTCTGATTTCAAAAGGACTTAAACAAATGCAATGTTCTGGCCACCCTCAAGCACTAAAAAGGGAACAGTTCTACCAACACACATGTTCCTCATGAAAGACTGTTTCCCCTCCATGCAGCCAATGGCAAACAAGTTAATACATACCTCAGGTATACATGGACATAATATTGATGAAACTCAGCAATCATCTCTCACTTTCAAATTCTGCACGACTAATCTGTACACTCCAGCCAATGCTATCTTCATGTCCTCTAGTACTGCAAGCACAAGCTGCTAGAATTACTGGAAGATGACCTAAAATGCCTGATATCCATCTCCAGAAAGCATTTCTCTACCTTCCAAGTATAGAGAAACGAGAACTAGTAGCTCAGCTGGTATTTTTGCTCCCTCGAACATTGAGACCCTAGTTCTTTCAGAAACAGAAAGCCAAACCAGACAACGTAATTCCATGAGCCTGGCATAAGTTCTATAGGCCACAGTCACCCTGCATATGTTTATTGATCCTCTTCCATGCATATTTTATTGCTTTCTCAGACCAAGGTTCTGAAAGGAGCAAAACTTGTTCCAAAATTGTAACAAACCACCCCAGGTTGACAGCATAAGAATGCTCAGGGTTCTCCTTATACAACTGTCACTCAGTCAGAAAAAACAGGGTGACATACCTGCAGTCAGGAATCACAAGCATGTGTGGAAGGCAACACAGAGCTGACCTGAAATATTTTCTACCGTGGTCGCCACCTGTGCCTAGAAATCTCAGCCTAAACCACAGGTCAGCCCTCCCTGCTTCCTTTGTCCCAGACTACCACAGCTGAGAAGTAGGCTCTTGAGTGCAAAGGTCTAGCCATTCCCAGTGCACTGCTAACCAGAAGGAACAGCATTTCATGGAAGAGAAAAAAAAACCAACTCTGTTGGAAGACTCAGGTGGTAAAGCTTTACAAGATCCACAGCATCTCTTGGTCAAATGAAATCCAATCTGTAGGCACTGAACACTCAGTATGCTGCCAGCCCCCACGCACCACCACTGCTCTTCCAACCAAGCAGCAGAACCTACTTGGTTAGTGGTAGAGCTCAAGGCCTGTCCATTCCTGAGGAGGAACAGTGAAGGAGAACTGTGCTTCAGGTAACATCTCCTGCCTTTACCTGGCCTTGCCAGTCAGAAGTGTTGACAAGAATAATGTTTTCTGGCAGCTGGTCATCAGAAACCAGGATGTGATTTAGTTGGTCATACACTGTTTTCCTGGGGATCTGGAAATAAAGACACAGAGAAGAGAACAGTAGGAGATGTCAGCTCTAATTGTCAAGCCACCAGCTTGAGCCCTTGCAGTTCATAAGAGGTGGCTGTGCATGGACGGCTCCCTTGCAGGCTCCTCTATTAGCCACCTTGGTTTCATTGGCCATTACTCTTTCTGCCATTCACTTTTACTTTTATCACTTTATACCAACAGCAGCACAAGGGATTTTGGATTTGTAGAAGCCAGGAACAATCTCCTTCAAGAAGGGGATTAAGTGTGTCCCACAGCTAAGAAAAGAATGGCACATATGCTCTGCACAAGTCAGTCCCCTTTTGAAATCTCTAGCAATTTGCCTTATTTCAAACGAGTAATTCCTCAACACACCCCTATCAATTTCTCATCATAACAATCTGTTCCAGTGTTTTCAGTTTATGGTGGGCTGACAAAGCAATAAGCTGGCAAAACCCAGCAGACTGGATGCAAGATGCGATATCAACCAAGACAAATTCCCTCTTTGCTGTAGCCGCAAGGCCCGGATCTTTTCCAGCAGGGATGGCACTTGGTCCACAAGAAAAGGAACCACAAGAGACAGTTGGAGAAGAGGAAAAACTGTGAGTGGCTGCAGAGACAGCAATCTTTTTCACACCTGTAAGTGGTGCCGGGTGTCTGGAGAGCGTTCATTGTCCAGACTGTTCGCTCTCTCGTTCTGTGGCCTCACGGGCTGCCTCTCCTTCAGAGATGTACTCCTTCCCCGGCGTCCAGTCTGCTTCCCTTCAGACCTGCTAGAGAGATGTGCTTGCATTCCGGACCTGGCTCGTATCAGATATACATCCCCCAAATGATCCACCCAATCTGGCAACCTCAGCAATGTGAGGGGAGGCATTAGGGAATCATGCACAGAGATCTGAGTTAGCTTAAGATCTATCTGCTAATTTTGCTTCTGACAGTGCAGAGCACACAGTACAGCTACAAAGCCTGATCCCAGGAGTCCCAGGCAGACTTCCACAGCCCATGCTAAGACCTACACTGCCACACTGCTATTGCTACACAAGCATAACAGGATCCAGCCAAGCAAATAGCAGTCACACACCCAAAAGCAGCACAGAAATACTTCTTCAAAAGAACATCTATCTGCTTGCAAATAACTGGAGAAACTATATGGTGGGGTTGCTGAAGCCCACATTTACTACCCAATTTGGGAAGGCTGAACAGGACATAAGTTAGACTTGACAACCACCCTTAAGGCCAAAATCTGCATCAGACATTGACTCAACAACAGTATCTTTCAGCAAGCAGCTCCAGAGTTTCATAAAAACTTCCTTGGACATGGAGCAGGTACAACACAGGAGATAGGAGCAACCTCAGAGCAATGCTGCCCTTCAGGGTTCTGAGCATTCATTTATTAAGTGCTCAAGATCCATCACTTAAGTGTTTGAACACAAGGAAGGTGTCCTTGCAGTCCTCGCTTAAGGCCATCATGAACAAATGCTAGCAATGAGTTCCTGAGCAGCCCTGCAGCAATGCTGTGTCACCACTCTACCTGGTGGATGGGATAATGAGGGACTCTGTCTTGGTGATCTTCCCGCTGGGTGGGAGCTTCTCAAGAAACACATCTGGTGTGGGAAGTTCAGCTTCAGGGACCTCAGCTTGCTGGTTAGGCTCCTGCAAAACCACAGGGAACCGATTCATCAGGAACAAACCCTCCCCTCCATCTCACTACCACAAGGGCTGGCAGGAGGTGCCCCAGCTTAGCACTGTCTGGGGCACATTCAGCCTTCCTCTTCCAGCCATGCTACTCATTTCCAAAAGGAAGAAGCCAATACTGGCTATCTAGGGCTCCAAGTCCTCAGCTCTGCCTCACAAGTGAGATGGAGGTAGGAAAGGTGCCTAGATATGCTATTTGGAATAGGCACTCTTCAAGCTCAAAGCCAGAGACATGTCTTCTCATGTAATGCAGATTAATTCAGTTTACCCAAATGAACTAGCAGAGAGAGAAAGACATGGGAGAAACATTACAAACTGCAAGTCCCCAGTAGAGCAACTTGAGCTTTGCAATTTTTACGCCAGGATCAGCTTAATTTCTGCCAATTCAGCTTGAAGTAATACTTTTGTCTGACAAAATGAAATAGTCCTGAGAATATTTTTCAGGACAATATACATGCTCAGTAGCATACTTCAGGCCAGCCTTCCTCAAACCAAGAGAAAGGCTGTTTCGACAGAAGGCCACATACCGCATTTCAGTTTCAAAAAGCTGAGAGACCAGAACCTCCAACAACTAAGGTCAGGAGGAGAGCTGAGCACTATCTTCGCTGCAGCTAAGGTTACTAAGTTGTGTTGCATATGCAACTATATGGACAGATCGACAAATGACAGAACGCAGTTCATAGCTGACACCTGAACTGTCAGGGGGAACATTAACAAGTGTGTTTTCAACTTACATAAGAGACAGTGTCAGAAATACTGTCGCCTGCATGTTTGGTTCCAAGACTCTTTGTCTTTTCAGGCACTTCTACCTGCTTGAGAGGAGAAAAATCATTAGGAGGTACGGCATCAGCACAGCTTTTAGCCATGCTCTCTCGATCAGGCTGGTCACACCAGGAACAAATACATTCCTGTGGGATAGGCAAAACAGTAGCTGATACACAGTAGAGGTAAGGAAGTGCCCCGGAATAGGACTGATATTCTGTGAGCCTAACATGCCCATCCACAAGCAGATAGAAAAGGGGCTGAGCCGCCCCTCAGTGTTTGCTCCCAGCCACCATGAAAAGTATCCCAACAGCAGTAAGGTAAACCCTTCTCCAACAGTGTCAAGGAGTACCTAAATCTCCCAGGCAACATCTCCCATCCTGGCAGTCATTTCAAGTACATGGGAAACGGGAGCTATTCGTACTGTTAGCAAGTATCCAGTACCTAACCTGAAGATGTCCCCTTGAGTTAATACAATAGTTGCTTAAAAGAGAACCCCAAACAAACAAAACAAAAACCACCACCAAAAAGAAACCCCACAACACTAAAAAAAAAACCCCAAACAAAAACAAAAACCCCACAACAACAAAAACAAACAAAAAAACCCCCCAAAAAACCCACCCCAAACATGTCCCTCCCCCGCCATGTTTTCTTAGCAGAAAATTCATATCTCTTCATCCAAGTCCTTGGAGGAAGTCGGAGAGGGTGCTTTAATTTACACATGCAAATAGAGAACAGTGCAAGTCTGCTCTACTACCTGCAGATAGAGAACCTTCATGAAACATGACTTACAGGACTTGATGGCTCTCTCTGGCTCCTAATGCTGTGGATGCTACCAATTTCTGTCTGAGAGCTGGAGTGTGACAGTCCTTCAAAATAAGGTCTGAATAAGGAAAGAAAAACCAGTTTCTTATTATCAAAACCACTAACAAGAGAAAGTCCACCACATTCACAGCAAAGCAATATGACTGTTCCCAGGGCGTCTCGCTGCTCCCCAGTGGTTCCAGTAAAATTTATAGGCTACTTCTGAAAGGAGAGGGAGGTCTCCAGGACAGCAAGAGAAGCTGTAAAGTCCAGGGACCTCTGCCTAGCCCTGACACTAGCTGATAATACTTCCATCTAATGGATTCAACGTGTCACCTGTCAGGCAGCACATCATACATACACACGTCATAGTAGTAGGGGACTCTACTTTGAAAGGCACAGAGGCGCTCATCTGCCGGCCTGATCCAGTCTCGAGGGAGGTGTGTTGCCTGCCGGGGGCTCGGATCAGGGATGTTGCTGAGAGGCTGCCTGCTCTAGTAAGTCCTGCTGACTATTACCCCCTTCTAGTCGTCCATGTGGGTGCTAGAGATATAGACAGCAGTTGCCTGGAGGACATTAAGAAGGACTACAGAGCCCTGGGAGAGGTGGTTAGGGGCTCTGGAGCTCAGATAGTTTTTTTCATCGATTCTCCAGGGCAAAGGGGAGGACCTTAAAAAAGCTAGGCGTGTCTGGCAGGTTAATAAATGGTTAGAAAGCTGGTGCCATAGTCAGGGGTTTGGCTATTTAGAACATGGGGCTCCATTTGGGAGGCCAGATCTACTGGAGGCTGGTGGAGCTGGTCTGACAAAGAAGGGGAAGAGCTGTTTTGGTAGGAGGCTTGCCAGGCTGGTCAGGAAAGCTTTAAACTAGATGTGTTGGGGGAGGGGAGCATTGATCCATCCCAACATTCCTGGTCAGTTGCCAGCACCTGTAATAAGTGCTTGGAGAGATGTAGAGATGTTCCAGCTGTCCCAGCCATTGAGTCGGCTTCATTTGGAGCTCGGCTAAGGTGCCTCTATACAAACACCCGTAGTATGGGGAACAAGCAAGAGGAATTAGAGATGTGTGCAAGGTTACGGGAATATGATGTCATTGGTATCACAGAAACATGGTGGGATGGCTCCTATGACTGGAATGTCGGAATGGAAGGTTACAGGCTGTTTAGAAAAGACAGGCCAGGCAGACGGGGAGGGGGCGTTGCTATCTATGTCAGTGATAGGCTAGAGAGTATGGAACTCTGTCTGGGGACGGGTGATGAGGTAACAGAGTGTTTGTGGGTCAGGATCAAAGGGAAAACAGCAACAGGGGACATTACGGTGGGGATCTGTTACAGGCCGCCTGATCAAGAGGACTCTGTGGATGAAGCGCTCTACGGACAGATAGGAGCAGCCTCACGCTCGCACGCCCTGGTCCTCATGGGGGACTTCAACCATCCTGACATCTGTTGGAGGGACGGTACGGCCCGGCACAAGCAATCCAGGAGGTTCCTTAATTGTGTGGAAGACAACTTCCTCTTTCAAGCAGTAGAGGAGCCGACGAGGAGAGGTGCCATGCTGGACCTTGTGCTCACCAACAGGGAGGGACTGGTTGGAAATGTAACGCTCCAGGGCGGCCTTGGCTCTAGTGATCACGAGATGGTTGAGTTTGAGATCCTCAGGACGGTGAGAAGAGCATGCAGCAAGCTCACTGCCCTGGACTTCAAGAAAGCAGACTTTGACCTCTTCAGGAACCTCCTTAGTAAGGTTTCATGGGATACAGTCCTAGAGGGCAGGGGGGCCCAAGACTGCTGGCTGATATTCAAGGATCACCTGCTACGTGCTCAAGAGTGTTGCATCCCGACTAGAAGAAAGTGCAGCAGGAGGGCCAGGAGACCTCCATGGATGGACAAGGAGCTGCTGAGGAAACTTAGAGGGAAAAAAGAAGCTTATAGAAGGTGGAAGCAAGGACAGGCGGCCTGGGAAGAATACAGGAGCATTGCCCGAGAAGCTAGGGACCAGGTTAGGAAAGCTAAGGCCCAGCTAGAATTAAGTTTGGCAAGGGATGTAAAAGATAACAGGAAAGGATTCTATAGATACGTAGCAAATAAAAGACAGACTAGGGACAATGTAGGCCCTCTCCAGAAGCTATCAGGAGAACTGGCTACCATGGATTTGGAGAAGGCTGAGGTTCTTAATGACTTCTTTGCCTCAGTCTTCACCAGCAAATGCTCTGACCACACAACCCAAGTCTTGGAAAGCAAATGCAGGGACTGTGAGAACGAAGACCTTAGGCCCACTGTAGGAGAGGATCAGGTTCGAGACCATCTTAAGAACCTGAACGTGCACAAGTCCATGGGACCTGATGAAATCCATCCACGGGTCCTGAAGGAGCTGGCGAATGAAGTTGCTAAGCCACTGTCCATCATATTCGAAAAATCCTGGCAGTCAGGTGAAGTTCCCAATGACTGGAAGAAGGGTAATATAACCCCCATTTTCAAGAAGGGGAAGGTGGAAGACCCGGGGAACTACAGACCAGTCAGTCTCACCTCTGTGCCTGGCAAAATCTTGGAACAGTTTCTCCTGGAAAACATGCTAAGGCACATGAAAAACAATGAGGTGGTTGGTGACAGCCAACATGGCTTCACTAAGGGGAAATCCTGCCTGACCAATTTGGTGGCCTTCTATGATGGAGCCACGGAACTGATGGACAGCGGCAGAGCAGTCGATGTCATCTACCTGGACTTGTGCAAAGCATTCGACACTGTCCCACATGACATCCTTGTCTCTAAATTGGAGAGACATCAATTTGATAGATGGACCACTCGGTGGATAAAAAACTGGCTCGATGGCCACACGCAAAGAGTTGTGGTAAATGGCTCGATGTCCAGTTGGAAACCTGTAACGAGTGGTGTCCCTCAGGGATCGGTGTTGGGACCGGTCCTGTTCAACATCTTTGTCGGTGACATGGACAGTGGGATTGAGTGCGCCCTCAGCAAGTTTGCCGATGACACCAAGCTGTGTGGTTCGGTTGATACGCTGGAGGGAAGGGATGCCATCCAGAGGGACCTTGACACGCTTGTGAGGTGGGCCGATGCCAACCTTATGAAGTTTAACCAAGCCAAGTGCAAGGTCCTACACCTGGGTCGGGGCAACCCCAGGCACTGCTACAGGCTGGGCAGAGAAGAGATTCAGAGCAGCCCTGCAGAAAAGGACTTGGGGGTGTTGGTTGACGAAAAGCTTAACATGAGCCGGCAGTGTGCACTTGCAGCCCAGAAAGCCAACCGTATCCTGGGCTGCATCAAAAGAAGCGTGACCAGCAGGTCGAAGGAGGTGATCCTGCCCCTCTACTCTGCTCTTGTGAGACCCCACTTGGAGTACTGCATACAGTTCTGGTGTCCTCAACATAAAAAGGACATGGAGCTGTTGGAGCGAGTCCAGAGGAGGGCCACGAGGATGATAAGAGGGCTGGAGCACCTCCCATATGAAGACAGGCTGAGGAAGTTGGGGCTGTTCAGCCTGGAGAAGAGAAGGCTGCGTGGTGACCTCATAGCAGCCTTCCAGTATCTGAAGGGGGTCTACAAGGATGCTGGGGAGGGACTCTTCCTTAGGGACTGTAGGGGTAGGACAAGGGGTAATGGGTTCAAACTTAAACAGAGGAAGTTTAGATTAGATATAAGGAAGAAGTTCTTTACAGTGAGGGTGGTGAAGCACTGGAATGGGTTGCCCAGGGAGGTTGTGGATGCTTCATCCCTGGCAGTGTTCAAGGCCAGGTTGGACAGAGCCTTGAGCCACATGGTTTAGGGCAAGGTGTCCCTGCCCATGGCAGGGGGGTTGGAACTAGATGATCTTAAGGTCCTTTCCAACCCTTACGATTCTATGATTCTATGATTCTATACTTATAAAGCTCTTCCTAGGAATACTTGCATGCCCTCAGACTACACACCAAACAGCAGAAAATCCATGATGGGCATGCGGGTCCAGCATTTTCCCACAGCAGAACAGAATTGCACATCCACCCCACAGCAGCAGCTGTGTCCTTACCGCCCCAAGCACAAGGTGCAAAGTTTCACACTGCAGTTTTTGTTTGGGCTTTGCAAATGCTGATCGAACTACATGCCATCCTAGACAGTGTCTAGTTCTTGACTGAAATACAGCAAATAGAGTCACTGCCCCACATGGATACTCTGCTCCTGTGGGTAAGTGACTCCTGGTGCTAATACGCATTTTATTTCCAGCTTGCATCTGGATTTGGCTGCCAGCCCTGTGATCCAATTACACAGTCGCTCAGGAAGATAAGGCAGCACATACAATCAGATTGTGCTTCCATGTAAAAAGGCAGATCATCACACCAGCTACAAGACTCAATTACAATTTAAGGAACTGATTTTTTTTTGTTCTTGTTGCAGGAAAAACCTGCTTACAAGCACCAGCATTTATCACATCCTTTCAAGATGTGAACACAAGAACCAGACACAGCAAACCACAAAGCGTCTCCACAGGACCAGACATAGTAAATTCTTATTCCAGTAATATTTTTGTAATCACATATCCCAGAACAGCTAGCTCCAGGGAACAGGACATGAGCTCTCAGCGTGTACAGCACAGCATTATGGCTTGTTTCAAAGCATATGCTTACCATATCTACTTCGAGGTAGGGTCTACCAACTGGCAATACACTGGGTCAAGCTCTGAATGCCTTTGAAGCCAGCAGCCCCATCACTTACCACTGCTGCCCCAGCATATCCATGACATCTTCTGGCTCACTGATAGAGAACAAGTCGCTCCAGACTCAGAATCTATTCTTAGCCCAATTAAGTTATCCAACATTAATTAGGATTATGACAGCTGGTAATTAGCTAGCATTTACAGATACTGTATTGACCAATCCTGCTGTGGTAGGCTTTGCTTTAGAGCCACCACAACACTGAAGGCCTGAGCATGCAACCACATGCCAGTCAGAAGCATGAGTGCAGCTCAGTCTCATGTTTGCAGTCGTTATTTGGCAGTGATGTGACACAGCTCTGCCAGCTCAGGGTTCTGCATCTGCTTGACACCCTGAGCCAGTGATCCCTGGCTCAGCTCCACAGTGCTGTGATTACCCACACGTCAGTGCCAACAAAAGCTGGTTCAGAACAGGCTTGCACGTATCTACGTGTGCTGCAGTCAGTCCCCTTGGGCCCTGAGAGGCTCCTTTGTTTCCCACGATTCTGCTGCCTTAATGCCTGCAAAGACTCTCTTTCCACAGAGGGTCTTATCAGCTTTTCCAGAAAGATACAGTCTGCTTTGTCCATTCCTGCCTCTATTTCTGCAGCTTCCAACCACATCTCCTTCCGCCCTAACACAGATTGCGTGGCTGTTTCTACCACCTCTTCAAAACACCTGGTTTAATTCTACTAATGCCTGCCTGTCAGCAACTCCTACCCCTGTGCTCAGGTAACAGGGCAGGCAAAACATCTGCACAGGAAACAAGAAAGAAATGAGACTAAAAGGAAGTCAAACCTCTCCACACTACCTCCAGCTCACGAGCAGCCATTCTCATTGTAACAACATACACTAGGTCAAGATGGGGAAAAAAAACCCAGGATGGAGGGGTAGGAATAGAAAAAACACCTAATCTGTGCAGACACAGCACATGGTCTCTCTCTGGCCCAGCATCATGCGCCCCACACTTACTTTAGCTTTGGCTTTGGAGTGCTCAAGACACTGTCATCATCCTCCATTTCTGGCCCACTGTCACTGGGATTCTCTATATCCAGCGTGTCATACAGAAGGTCCAAGTCCTCCTCCACTTCTGGAACATGCTCTGCTGGGTCCTGCTCTGAATCCAGAACCTACACGCAGGACAAAAGCAGGCATTGCTGACTCAGCTAGGAGCCAGACTGATCCCATGTCACCTGAGCTGCCCCAAGGAATGCAGCACACCAGACTTGGGAGTAAGATTCTGTTCCTAATGCAAGGATATTATATCCAACAGAAACATTAAGTATATGAGAAGTCTTTGCTTTGAGTCAAGCTTGTCAGTGTCTGGTTAAGCAGGAGTTACCTATTGGACTAAGCATCCACAAACAAGCTATTAACCACGGATTATGTCTATTATTCAACTCCATTCTATAAACAAAGCTTTAAAAAGGCTCCTAATGGAGTCCCAGTTTTCTTAGGACAAGTTCAGAAATGCAGTACTCTCAACAGTCTTGGGTTTCATTGAAAAAGTTGCCACCACACCTCCTGATTTAATAACCAAGCAGGTAGAAATGACAAAAATGTCCACAGGAGGTGCCTGAAACCTGGACAAAGATCAGCTGGACCAACATGGAAAGCCCAAGAGAACAGGTTTCTTGCACAAAACTTCCACAGGTTGCTTCACATATACACCAGAGTAAGCAGGCAGCTGTGCACAGTTCAGAACTTGTTTTTTGAAGAAAAAACAGCAGCTTGAGAAAAGCAGCAGCTCAGCTGGCTGAGACCTCAGCTATGGATGCTGACTCTGCTGCGCTAACTTGGGAAGAACAGCAAAGCTAACAGGACTGTCCAGAAGCATAAGGAAGCATGAGGAGCTACTCGCTCTTTCCCACAAGCCACAAAATCAGCACACAGCCATACAGCCAATTGAGATGTTAACCGTTTTTATATTAGATAGTTAATATTACACAGGTTTCTTGAGTTCTGGATCTCAGCTCTGACCAGACCACTGACTCTCCTGTGAATCCGTGTTCCCTATCCAAGTTTTTCATGTCTTGCCTGGCTGTTCTAGAAAGATGATCAAACAGGCTAGAATTTAACTTCACAAGGAATATACGTCCTAGTCTACCTGCCTTTGAAAGGGTCAAAGATAGTTTCAAAGCAGTCTGCAAAACTAATGGGTACACATGTAGTTACCAAAATCTGCTTTTGATAAAACTTGATCTAGAAAATGTTTGATGGCATTTTAAAGTTGGCCCTCAAGCCTCCATGCAAGGCCAGGGTGTAAGGAAAGGTCACATTCACTGCAGATGTGAAAACAAAATGAAGGGAACTGGGGGGAAACAGAAGAGTGTTCCTGAAGACTAAAGCAAGATGCACCAAGCAGAGGGCAACACACAAGACAGGAAGGCTTACAGAATGAATTACTTACCTCATCAGACACTTTAAACCTTTTCAGCAATGCCACAACCTTCTGCTTGAAGTTTTGTTGCTGCAAGTCAAAGACACTTTTACATAAGTAAAGCGTTAAGTGAACTTTTTTCTCCCAGTCTGCAAAAAGCTCAGACACATCTGACACTGGTGCTGTAGCTGCTGCTTCAAATCAAACAACTCCTGACATCACAAAGTCTCTGCTGCTCTTATGTTGAAATTGGCTTTTCTACATCTATGATAAACTTTCTTTCCTGCACTACAACAAACTAGATTACACTCCACCAAGCAATATAGATCTCCTGGCTCTGACAGCTGGCACACCGCTGTTGGTTGGACACAGTAGATAAATGATTTTTATCTGCCAGATCTCCTCCTGCACCTTTTTGATGTATTTCTGGCAAACATTTGGCAGTCAACTTTTCTGGTTCTTAACAAGGGTAAACCAACACAGGCATCTATCTGCTGATGCAAACTACAAATTTGTTTTCTACCAAAGTGCTGTTGTTTCAGGAGCCTGCAGTTCATACTGGCAGGCTCATTTATTTCACTAGCAGCACTGTAGAAAAGTTATGGGGCTTGTCCTTAGCACTCACTTATCAAGAAAAATGTTTTCTGAGTCTGATACCCCCCAGATCCTGGACTCAACAGGCACCAAGTCCAAAACAAGACAAGCAAAAACACTGCGCTTCCTTTGTATTTACTTGCTTCCAAGAGTTATTTCTCTCTTGCAGGACCAAACAGCTGAGATTTGCCATGAGCTGCCCAGTCCTTCCCCCTCTGTCACTAACAAACCTAATATGCACACTCTGAAGAAAAGATGAGATGTGCTGGTACAGAGGTGGCATCCCTGTGTCAGCAGGAAAGGAAGCAGAATATGGCTGGCACCAAGCCACTAAACCCCGTTTTGCATCAGCCCCATACACTGGAGATTCAGTCTCAGTTCGGAGATCAGGGCTAGAAAGACATTATTCTTACTATGAGAAAGTTGCTTGCTTAAGAACCAAGTGGTCCATTTTGTCCTGGCTGGTCACTGACTCCTGAAAACAATATTAAGGACACCAATGATATGAACTAGCATGCTCCTGGTCCCAGAGAGGATCTTTTTAGTGTCAGATTCAGGTCAAAACAGGGTTCATTTCAGAGATTATCAAAACATGGATTTCAGAAATAGCCTCATGGGAGGTAGGATGATCTCCAAACTTACTCCTAAGTTACTCCTAACTAAGTCCAAAAAGAAACCTAGACCACCCTGGCAATTCTGGGTTACTGTCATCACAGACATGCAAACACACTTGTGTAAACAAAAGCTGTATTTTGGTGTGGTCAAGCACAAGTCACTGCTCCACACAGGTATGAGCTTTATAGGCATATGCATGCTTGCTTAGAGAGGCTGGACAGCTGCACGCGACTTGCCAAAGCCTTCAATATCCAGCTACTACTTCTGCTGCAGCACCCCATGCACTACCTCAGGTTCACCTGTCAAGCTCCAGCCGCTGACTGAGCTACTTTACTTCATTCTGAAACCTTCCCATTGGCCTCTTCCATGCACAGCACAGAGGAGCTTCTCTTCACTTAAAGCTACTTTCAGCATGGATCCTGCACTGGCTTCTTCATGGGGGTGGAATTTAATTTCATACACTTACACGATTTTTGGAGCTTCTTAACCTTGCAGCCAAAGGACACTCAAGATAGCACATACACACATCTTGGATGGCCCCACTCTCTGAACCTGCTGCTTTTGCTAGCTCTTCACATGCTGTGGCCATGCTCCCAAGCTCTCTGCTGGGCCACCAGCATGTCTAGTACTGCTGCCCCCATAAGCCACATGCACTGTGCACCCTGGCCAAACCCATCAGTGTTAGTAAAACTAATTTCCACCGACCCTGGTTATGGACGTCGTTCTTACTATCGATCTCCGCTGCTTCTTGGGCTTCCCCAGCTCGAACTCATCATCATCCAAATCCTGAACAGAAAGAGGATTCCTGTGTTACCTTTGTGATCTGGAGACACATGAACATTTATGTGTTAAAAATGTTCCCTCTATGAAGATGAACCTGCTGCTTTGTCTTCCAGGCATTCAGCATTTGCCTTAATTGCAGTTATGATGGCAAAGGGAAAAGGAAGTGAACCAGGTCTGCAGAGAGCCAGCTTAGAGGAGAAAAACAGACCTAATCCTACATTCAAGGAACAAGGATAGTCACAGCCCCCCATTTCGGGGGGTTCCTCTCTCAGTACCCTCCAAGAGGTGGAAGGCAGGTAATTCCAGAGTCCGAAGGCAAATAAGACCCAAAATCGAAAGCATCTCACATCTAGCCAGAGGGTTCTTCATAAGGACCTATTTTGTGTAAGGTATTAAAGACTAAAGACTGACTCAGACCCCACTGGCCCTTTAATTACAGCTGGGGATCTAGTTGGGCTCTTCAAATCCAATCAGTATTACAGAAGCGATCAACTGATGCCTTGAACATTCAGCTGAGAAATACACAAAGATGCCAATGTTTATTGTTTAAAGGGAGCTCAAGCCCAAACATGTGAAGAGATAAATCACAGCATGGCAAAAGAAATGGGTTACTGTGCAGGCCTTCTGCCACTGCAGCTAAATACTTGGTGACAGTCCCGCACTGTCATGGTTTAGTTAAATAGGCTTTTAGTTTCAAGTATGAGCCAAGAGTGTACACACTATTCTGAAGCCCTCACAGGGAGAAGCCATGCCCTAAACAGTACCTGGCCCTGTACGGCATCATCACTGGCCTCCTGCTCAGAAGAGAAGCTCTCGTACTCTTCCTCGGAATAGTTGTCTGAAAGGGAAGGAAAGAGGGGAGAGATCCTGTGAAACTCCTTTAAGGCGAGTGTCTCATCTCAGGAGCAGAGGCCGCCACCTAACAGTCACAAATCAAGAAAGGAGGCACACAAGGAGATGCCTGTTGGTTTACCTTAGTTTATCTTCAGTCTGTGCTAGAACCAGTGAGATGGCACTGGAACAGGTTGCCCAAAGAAGTGGTAAATGCTCCATCCCTGGCAGTGTTCAAGGCCGGGCTTGACAGAGCCTTGGGCAACATGGTCTAGTGTGAGGTGTCCCTGCCCATGGCAAGGGGTTGGAACTAGATGATGTCAAGGTCCTTTCCAACCACCCAGAGGTAAGGAATAAGGAGAAACATATCTAATAGGAAGGAAAGACCAGAAGGACCAGCATAGTGATAAGGTTTCTTAAAACACCACCCCCTTCTACCCTGGAAAGAACTAGCTGGTAGACAGCAGCAAATAAAGAGGTTTCTTCACAAGGGAAATAAGTTTTCCCTCTGACATGGGCATAACTGACTTAAAGGAGCAAGTAAGACACGCCAGGAGAGTCTAAATCCTTTATTGAAATGAGACTTCAGGTGATCTGCCTGACCTCGGCCAACAACACACAAGCACCTGCATGCACTATCTCCAACAGGTCACTACTCTAGCAGTGATCAGAAGAGTAGTACCACAAGCAGAAACCCAATGACTTCCCTAAACGGTGCACAACACCATGGATTTACATTCGTCAAACCAGGCCACAGTCCACAGCACAACATGTAGCAGGTTTGCAGGTCTCATCTAAGTTAATGATATTTACTGTAGAATACTCAAAGGAAAAAGAAGTTGGAAGAGTATCTTAAATGCAAATCTCCTGAATACAACACCGTTAGCCAGGTGAGAAGCTACACATTCCCAGCACGCACACCAGTAATGCTGGAAGAGCATTGGTGAGAACACAACTAACCCTTGCTGGATGGCTCAGGCCTGGTGTGATATGCAGGAGAAGCTTTGACAATTCAATCCCCCACTCCTGTTCCATCCCCCACTCCTATCACACTCTCTGCTTACATAGCAACTGGTTTTTAAAGTTGGTTTTCTTTGCATTAATCAGTTATAGACACAGCAACTTGTGCAAACCAGTTCTTATTTGTCCCAGAAAGCACCTAAGCCCAGATGGGGTTTAACTCCAGCTGGTTCAGGAAGACAGTGGTCCTCAGAGCAGGTGGTTGTACTCTTACCTGTAGACTTGATTTTCTGGCTGGCCTGCATTGTGCTGTCTTCATGGTCAATTGGCTGACTTGACAATGAGAAGATCCAGATTTCTGCTACCTTCACTGCAGCCTCTTTGATGTTGCTGAAAAGGCTCAGAATCTGGCCACCTTCTGTTGGGTGCTGCATGACCTGGAACAGAAATTAAGCATTACAAATTGGCCTTTAAATGTATTTAAACTTGCATAATTTGCACACTACGAGAGGTTCATGTTAATAGAGTTACTCCAACATTTCCAAGTACAGAAGCAAGTCAACACCCTGCAATTGCAGGAGCCACTTCCAAGCAATATTCAATGCTAGTTGAGATTTTGACTACTAATGGAAGTGATGGAAGGAAAGAAAAAGCATTCCGAGCTTGACAGTTGATTAGCCCATGCTTGAAGCACAATACTCAATACCTCATTACTATGTATTTGCTTTCATGGCACAGTAGTGATTTGAATTATCAAGTTACCAACCTTCTGAACACCTAATTAAGGAACTTCATTTTGTGCTAAAGCCCAGCAGAAGAGCCATTAAAGGCAAAAATTCTTGGCAAGATACAGATGCAAAGTGCTTCCTAAAGCAAAAAACCCTGCTCCAGAGAGCTGGCACCTGAATCTCAGAGGAGCTGGCCACCCCATGATAGCGAAGCAGTGGGTCATGAAAAGCAAGACAAACGGTGGAGGCAGGGGGACATCCCAGTGTAGGTGTCTCCTCCCTTTGACACTCACACGGTTCTTCCCAGAACCTAATACTTACACGCTTCTCTTGCCTCACTGGAGTCTGAAAGTGCATCCTCACACCTGCACCTCAGCTTTGTAACACACACAAGGCTGCTTTGTCAGGCCCTTGTGTGGCTTTAAAAACACCTGAGCTGATGACGAACATATACCCCCCCTTCCCCACTCTTAAACTCTGCTCAGATTCACAACTCCAATTTATTGCTTTGTTTCAAGAGCTAAGAGAACTCTATTTTTAATTTTAAGAAATGTGTCAGTGCTGTTGGGGGTCATTATACCATAAACTGCAAAGGAGGGTGGGCTTGTAAAATTTGTTTTCCTCAAGTCTTCGATTTCAGAAATAGTCCAGATGAGCTGGAGAGTAACTATGTCCTAACACAGTGGACCTTTGAAAATTTTTGACCTTCTAACCTCAGTCAGCTGACATTACAAAAAGACATAAGGAAAACCACATGCAGCAGCAGCAAGTGCCCAACACTTACAGGTTCACTGATGGGTCTAATTAATGGAGCCACATGTTTTCTGCCTTACAGAAGTATTTAATTTCTAGTCTTAAAACAATCAAACATGGTCCAGGAAAAATGTCAGCTACAACACAGCTACACATCAGAATTTGGCCAGTTCAAATGGGGAGTTCACCATTTACTGCAAGTCTAAGGGAAGCTGAACTCACACACAAGGAGTGGCCTTTATAATTAATTATTTAACGTAGTAAAAACTCACCACAGCATAACGCTAGTTTATTTTGGATGGAAATGATTTGTTCACAGGATGCAGTCTGATGAAAAATACTGGTGTTAACCTGAACTTGCTACCGCTAAGTCCATCTCTAAATACTCAGAAACAGCAGACATTGAACAGGGCATGAAATAATGAAGCATGGAGCTAAACCATTCAGAAAGCCTTAGTGAATAATTTATCCATACTTGATTCCAGCATTAATTTTCAGATGTAAATCTGAAAATTTTATCATTTACCTCTCATGAATAGAACTCCACCTAAATTACCAAGTCATGAAATAAGAATTGCAAAGTGCATTTCAAGCAAAACGAGAGAAAGTACTTGATCCTTAACTTTCATTCAGTAGCACAGAGAAACACAGAAAACCTTGCTTTAACTTCAGCATTTCTTAGGGTTGGAAGGCTTGCCTGAGGAACTCTGTCCATCTTGTTCTGTACTTATGATCAGGAGCCCCTAACTCTTAAAAAAACCAACATACAACAACAAAATCTTCACAAGGTAATAAGCTAGTCTTGTGAAAGCTTTAGCTCTCAATATACTATCCAGAAAATGTCCAATATTATCACTCAGTGGTAAAATCTTTTTAAAATACTGTCCACTGAATACTGATCGCAGTTATTAAAATAGCTATATCAAATCCCACCAGGTACTACTCAATGAGGAAAGTGACAACACTGGGTCTAAAGAGAAGGGAAAACACCTGCCTTTGTAAAAAGAGATCATACCAAATTCTGCTCACCTCAGCCATGTTGATAGACCCCACAGCCAGAGTCTTGTAGCCTAAAATGGTTCGGTTCTTATACCGCTTCCGCCGCTGCAGCATGATCTGAAGCTTGTTGCCTTCTCTCTTCAAGAAGTGAGGGTACTGCGGTTGGAAACACAACGGAAAACTTTATTATGTCTCTTAACATTATCCCTCAAGCTGCCTGTTCCACGAGTAAACTCTATTTCTAGGGATTAGCCCCAGGGCTTTTAGAAGTGCCTACAGCTAACTGACACTCAGTGGACAATCCTTCATTACCCCAAAGAAACCTTCATCTCTGCCCAAACAGCTCAGGTCTGGGCTTTCATTTCCTCAGCCAAGCACAATGAAAACACAATCCAGGGGCACAGAGGAGATGTTCAGTTTGGGAAGGGCTGAGCCCAATCCCTGTTCCAGGGAGATAAGCAGCCTCCAGGAGACGCTTCCCCCAACAGCTGAATGGAGGCTGCCCAGAACTGGAGCCCCAGAGGTGCCACCCGGGACACAGGCTGCCCTTGCATGAACAGCAGGCAGCATGCAGTGGCATGGACCCCCACACTCTTGGTAGGACACTGCCTTCCCTCCAACACAAGGCCACTGCTCAGTGTTGGACCCTCTACTGCACACATTTAAGAACCTATTGTGCTCTGAATGGCAAGTAAAGAGAGGCAGAGATATGGAGAGGTCAAGGATCTGCTGATGCCTCTTCTGTTAAAGCACGGAGACCTACATGACCATGCAATGATTCTCTCCAGCCACACAGCTCTAGCAATTGTCAGCATCTTCCAACATTAAAACACACAAACTTCTAATGCTCAAAGTGGTTGTATTTTAAGTAATTACATCAAGAACCCCCCTGCCAGGCTATGTTGCAAAGACGTAAATCCTTCCAAGACACGTTCCATACAAGAAAATACATTTGTTTGTATATATCCAAAAAAACCTCCCCAAAACTCTACTTGACTGAAGTCAAGCAGAGACTTTCAGGGAAGCGTGGGGTTAACCATGTTATCTCAGCTCGTCCTGCTCATCCACAGAGTATTAATGCAGTCAGGTCCTGCTTTCTGCCAGGGCACTTGCCAGAGCACTGATCACCCCAGGGCCCAGCTCAGCTGCTGGGGGAAGAAGCTGTGTCATGGAAGAGCAATCTTCAAGAAAAGATTACAGCAGCCATCTGACCAGTCTCATCCCAAGAGGTGAATGGGACACATGCCCCAAATACACAAAATACATAGCACTAAGTAACCTACAGACAGGAGAACCTAATTGCAGGGATCTCACCCAGGACATTCCCAACTGAAGGATGCTTCTTGCACACGCAAGACCTATGTATTTTTTCTCCTTGGGACATTATGAAAATAACTTAGTGCCAATCAAAACATGTGAGAAATACAAATGCTGAGTGCCAGCAGAAACCGAGAGATAGAATTTAGAGTCCAGAGCAAGCCTGACTGCTATGCAGAGAGCTGGAAGCAGTGGCCACACAAACAAGCAGAATACTAATTAACCAACTGCTCTGCAGGAGCAGATCTGCTGTGCACTGCACAAGGCAGCGGCCCTGCAGAAGAGAGGAACAGGAGCCCACGTAATTAAACAACAACCTCAAAACACACCTGCATCCAGACACAAATGGAGCCTGTGACTTTACAGACATGCAACATGCTTAAACAAGGAGGGAAAAAAGTTATTGGGGGAAGGGACAAGAGGAGCTCAAAAAGCCAAAGGCAACTTTTGCATTCAAATCTACCACCTCCTTGCCTCTGGGGCCCTTCCATGTGTTGGAAAAGCAGCAGGGGAGAGGGACTCCTTGCTCTCAGTTCAAAGCACTTGGGCCATGCCAAGGCTGCTTAAGTACAAGCCTGTAACTAAGGTCCACAGTCATGCTTGGTCCCAGGCCAGCTTGACTTTCAAGGATTAAACTGGATGGCTCAAGTCCACACATGTGCAAGTTTCTGTTTTTCGAAGGTGTGCTGCTTGGCCACCTCTGATGAGCACAGAGAGACTCCGGCCACTCAGCTCCTCTGTTAAAAGCAAAGGACTCTAGAAGAAAAGCCAACCCATTTTCATAGCACAGACAAGCTATTTTAAACACCAGCCATGACTTAGCAACTTTACAGAAGGGTTTCGACGAAAACGTTTCAGTAACTGTCAGTCATGACAGAGATTGGAGAGGAAAACAATTTGACTCAAAACATTTGAAAACAAGACTTTCAGAGGAAGCACCAAGTGCCCTAAAGCACCTCAGAGGGGTGAGAAGGGGCCATCACACATATCAGAATAATGAGAATCAGGGCAAGACATTCTTTCTGAAGCCCCAATGACGTAATCCCTTCCATCTGGAAAAAGTTATGAGATTAAACACAGGAATTAAGTGCACTGGAAAGCTGGGATGTTGTGCTTGGAATAATCTAGGGAATTTCACTTGATCCTGTGAAACTCACAGAGGGTCCAGAGAAGCAGGCATTACAGCAGTAAGGGTGATGGTAGGTCACCTGCCAGAAAGGCTACCACCGGTCTAGCTCTAGCTGGTAAGGTGAAACAGGATCAGACAACGTCACTAACTCCAGTCTTACCCTAGCTGTGAAACAGAGCAACAGGAAACTCCTCCCTGCTGTTTGAGCAGAGGCCTGCCAGACACGATGGGCTGCTCGCTATTACGCCAGCCAGCACTGTCACCTTTCCAGCTTAGCTCTGACAAGGAAATGCTCTGTGCAAAGGACAAGAATTTCACCCAGGAAAAGCAGCTGAGAAGGTGGTGACTGTGGAGACACAAGGGGCTGCAAATCCAGACAGCTAGCACAAAGTAAGGCTTAGGGTCTGAGGAGCTGACAGTGCAGTATGGAGATACTAGCTGCTGTAAAACACCAAGACCTTGTTCTGTGACATCCACATGCTTTTACTTTGTGGCCCATCACCACTCTCAAATATATCCTAGGCACTAAATTCAGACCGTATCCAGCTTAAGCTGCAGTTGTTAGCTAGAAGTAGCTTCCAGCCATCATCCAATTAAGAAACAATAAAAGTTGTCATAAAAATCCTGCTGTGCCATTTCAGGATGGCTTCCCAGGCCTTGCTGCATCCAAGACCACCAATCTTTCCTGCAGTCAGAGACCAGCATCACATCCCTGCATTATGCTTGTTCACCTCTTCTAAAGGCCCAGTGTCATGGACATCGCTCTCCCCTATTATTCTGGCTCAATTCCCAGCCCCTCCAGGCAAAACGGAGTTAAAGGCAATGCTCTGCATCCTACTGCAGCACTGCTCTGAGACCCAGGGGAAAAAAAAAAAATCCAAATCAAAACAACCCAACATATTGCCAATTAATTCCAAAAAGATCTGCAGAATTACTTGCTCCTTGCTGACACAGGACTGGTAAAGGGAGACCTGGCTCATCTTGCAGCTCTGCTCCCAACCATAGAAAGCTGCAGCCCCAGGAGCCAAGCATACATATTCCTGGCACATGTCTTTTTTATTCCTGTTCACAAAAGAGAGGATGCAATGCTGCAGTTAACCCAGTCTGTGAGCTGCATCAGGACAGAACCAGAAGCATCAGTCATCTGTGTATCTGCCTGGGCAGCTGCAGGGTTATCATCCATCTGCAATGAAATCTTAGCTGCTTTGAGTCTGCACAGGTCTGAGTAACCACCACACTGTCTCACCTGAGGCTTTCTCCTCACCAGATCAAACTCTTGACTTCAAGATGTAACCAACAGTCCCAAACCACAGATAATCCAGATATGAATGCTTCTGAGTGTCTTGTCTGGCTCTGCTCTATGCCTGCAGCTTCCTCCCTCTTGCTTGCAGCAAGCCAGCCTCTATTTACCTTATTTCCCTGCTTAGGAGGTAGCATGAGGGCAGCATGCTTTTAGGAAAAATGGAACCAACAGAATATAGTTGCTCCAATTTCCACCTATTCCTATGACTCTAGAGCCAGGAGTAACTGTCTGCATATTGCTATTGCTTCCCACAAATGGTGCCTCATTTGGCAACTCCAAATCAGAGGTTCACCTGTCCCATTCCTACTACTGCTTTCCATCAGCCTGATACTCCAGGCCACCCCCCATGGCTGCCACCCTCCAGTGCCTATTCATAAGGAAGGCAACTTAAGGCAAAGAACAGCCATCCTGCTCTGCTCCAGTTCCTGCCACAGCCATAACATAAAGAGAATAGACTGCAAAGTCCTCATATTCCTGGGCTCCAAACACAGGATGTACAACAAGGAAGGTCCCCTCATGCTGTGAGCCAGCATCCTGCTCCAGGCCCTCAATGCTGAGAGGCAATTCAGACAAATTTGTGTTGTTGCACTTAGGACATGCAAATTGCAGCTAGTGTCTAACTTGTCTGTTCCCCCTCAATAACTCAGGATTAGAGATCTCCTTCCATGATGCACAGTTGGCACCAAGAACAATTCTAAGGGTTTATACAGCAGTTTTCCTAGTGGGCTTCCCTATTCCCAGATCCTAGAATCATCTGGCCTACTTTTGCTCAAATTCCCCAAAGCTGGCTGCCCAGAGACAAGCCAAAAGAGCTCAGATAGTTCTTCAGAAACGGCTGCAACTGCCTTAAGAACAAGCGTCTCACCAGCACTAGAAGGATCTTCACCTCAGACCCACAACACGCTTCTGCTCACTGCAAAGCAGCAAGTCCAGCAAGCACACCTGCCCCAAAGCCACATCCCGCCTCACCTGCAGCGAGAAGGTCAGTGCAAGCTCCGTCTCCACATGTCCACTCGGGGGCAATACAATCTCGTGAGACCGCAGGATGCGCTTGGAGCCCTGTACAGAAACAAAAGCCCATTTGGTGAATTCCCCAGAAGCCAGCCCTTACATCCCACCCCAGCCCTAGTTACCGAAAAACCAGGAAACGCTGTCAGGAACTACCACAGAGTCTGACTTTGCACTTCTGTGAAATATTAATGAGATGAAAGGGAGATATTTGACTACCAAAGATTTGGGCATATTTACTGTCCCTAACTGCAACAAAGCAGCTTTTGTTCTGCCAAACCCCAGCATTCAAAAGCTGTGAGTCAACCCCCACCCCTCAAGTTCAAGTCTCATATTTTTACTTCAGCCAAGAGGTACAAGGCTCATCTCCTCCTGGGTTTGGAGGCTGCAGCGTCATGCTTAAACCTCTGGCGTTAGCCATGACAGACTGTTCTTTTCTTTTTGTGCACACACCCCTCCCTGGGGAAAGTGGAGATTTTTACCAGTTTAAACAACTGTGAGTAGTTGGGGTTATAAAAGAAAAAAAATCCAGCAAATAGTGGAGTCAGGAGACCTGATCATATTATAGGGCAACTCCAAATCGACACTGTCTTTGGGCTGCTGTACACTAGCTGAATTACTGGGCTACTTCACGTGTGAGCATTTCATTTCAGGGAATGTTTTAGGGAAAACTAGCAGGAAAGCAAGACAGACTGCTGCCTAGCAAATTCTCCTGAACTGTTATAACACAGTGGCAAGTTTCAGAGGTCCCTGGCTCAATGTTCTGCTGAGGCTGCAGATCTGGCTTTGTCTAGACAGGCTGATCCCAGAAACACAGAACTGTAGCTCTCAAAAAAGCAGCATCTGGGAAACCAAAGAATAAAGGGATAAACACCTCCCCAGCTACCTCCAAAGGAAAATCTGGTCTGCCCATATCAGCCTCAAACAGCATCCTGAGATGAGAGAGAAGCAGAGACTTATTTAAATCCCTTCCTCCCCAAATGCGCTGCTCAGGCAGCCAGAGCGACCACTGGGATTTGCAGCAGCATCTCAGCTGCTGCACAACACAGCACCAGCTTCTCTGTGGAATAGCTGAGGTGCCTAAGCTCCAGTGGATCAGAAGACAAACAGCAGAGCAGAGTGAGAAACTGAAGGGTTCCCCCCAGGCAGAGCAGCACGCGTGCAGTAAAGCACAGCCAGCCTCGCCGCTGGCAATAGCAGCATCTGTTCCACTGGTGCAAAGCTCCTCATAGCAGCAATCTTGCTTTACTTGTTATGCAACTTGAAATCTAATGAAATACCAAATATAGCTGCTTTTAAACTACTGCAGCAGATAAATAGAGCAACAGCTCAGGAAAATTGGCAACAGTTGACAGCTCTTTGAGCATCATTGTTCAGGAGGCTGCAAGGAGACATGGGAAATGCAGGTAAGATGCTCTCATTAGGTCTGTATTCAGTCACCCCCTCTCGAAGGACTCCAGTGTCTGACACCTCTCTTGCAATTCCCCATACAAAGGCAGTGAGTCATCTGACAGAGATCATATATATATTTGATGATCCAGTATCACCAGGCTCAAACAATAGCCATGTCAGGAACCTGAGTGCTGCCAAATTAAGTGTCCCTGAAAGAGCTTGTCAGCATCATCATCATAACCTGCAAGCCACAAAAGGACTTTCATTAACAGGGCTTCAAAGTTGCCTGTATCTGAGACAGCTGCAGTGCTGCTTACCCACCATTAAATAGCACATCACAAAGAAATATGGGTGTACAAGGGACACCCAAGGTGAGGCACTCTCTAGGACAATGGTCATTCCAGCCACTGTTACCTCCAGGTCAACTGGATAGACATAGGAAGGGCAAAATAAGGATAGCCTGGGGATGCAAGCTGCAGCCTGGGACTTGGCAGATGAACACCCCAAACAGAGCAAGTCTTTCTGCCTTCCAGTTCTCCAGAGATATGCCCTGGTATAGAGAGGATTGCAGAACTGCTCAGGTACCAGCGTCTGAATTACTGTAGCAAGGCCGATCACAACATGTACCCAAACCAGACAAAGTCCCATGTGTTAAAACTCCCTATGGGCTTGCAAGTTGAGGACAAGCTTTCACCCATAAGAAGTGTAAGCAGTCAGCAGCAACCTGGACAGGGAAAAGGTTTTGCTCTAGTAAAAGCTACTGAATTCTCCAACCCAAATCTGACATGCTCTGGATGTAGATCATTCACTGACAAGCCTCAGGCCCTTACAGTGACGCATCCAGCATCTCAGAGTACAAACATAAGGAAAGCTTTCAGGCCTGATAAACAATATCTGACAGCCTGGAAACCCACAGCTGTGCTGCTTCTAAGATTCCCATGAATCCAGGTGTGTGAAACACTTCCCTGCCTTTCTGCTCCCTGCTGTCGCTGTGTAAAGCCCCTCCAACAGAGGGACACATTTCTACCTCAGTTGGACTGCCCAAGGAGATGAGAAATGCCAGTTAAATGCTCAGCTGCATGTTCCTGCACCGTAGAGCCTTCATGATTTCACCTTCCAAGCTAGATTTTGTGTGCTTTGACACAACCAGCTCTCTGCAGGGATTTTCTTGTTTTTTTATTTGAAAAGCAGCTGCTTTTCAGCGTGATTAATGGTATTTTTCTACTTAGAGGTCTGCTGGGCTTTTACTCATTAAGTACTTCAGCATTTGCAGTGTTGGGAGCATGTGAGCCGAACTGATGCTGTGACGCACTGTGGAACTGAGTCCCCTTCCTTCCTAGCCTGCCTCCAGGCAATGTGACCTACATGTGGGCACTTAATTAAATGGCACAAATGTATGCTGTAAAGTGGGTTATTTACCTAGGATGACAGCTGTATTTTATGGAAACAAATTAAAATGTACAGGCACCCTACAAATTCACTGACAAGCACCTGGATGCAAAATGACTTGGACTTGATAGCAGAGCTGCCCATCAACAGAGAAAGGCCCAAACTCCAGGACCAAGTTACCAAGATGTCCAGCCCTAAAGTGAGCTGAAGCATGTTAAATAGAGAACCAGGCTTGGAATTTAGTGACAGCTCAGGAAGAAGAGGTGACAGCATATGATATGTAAAGAGCATTTTTACATACAGATAAGCTCATGCTGAGCGCTCAGCAAACAATATTCTTTGCTTACAACAGTGAAATACAGTATGAACATGGGAGTACGGATGAGAAGATAGTCTCCACACAACCAGAATACCCTGATGTACTTGGGAAGAAGCCTGTGGCTGCAATGGACCCTCCCGTGGAGATGAAGCTCAGTTTAGGCATCTGCCAGTATTTTTAGCCACACACATTTAATTCTTAGAACTGAGCAGCAATTACCTGCATTTTGACAGCAATGACCCCAGAAATAAGCTCCTTATCCAATTCCTTTAAGACTACCAGTTTCTTTAATGTCAAGCTGCACAACCTGCAAACAGGAACAGAAGAGAAACGGTTACAATCATGCCTGAAAAACGAAAAGCTCTGAACAGCTTTTACACACAGCAGTATCCCAGTCTGAGGGTGAATAGGCTCTGGACACAAGCCACACACTGATACAGACATAAAGACAGCAGAAGTATGTGAGGCCTTCCCTGGCTTTTCAGGCTGAATTTCTCCAACCTTCCACAAACACAAGGAGGTGGATAGGAGGTACGCCTCTCTGTTTGATACAACCAATGGCCACATGAGAGCACCTCACAGCCACAGCACAGACCTCCACCAGTCACAGCCTGGGAACACTTGCTCCGAGTCAGACCAAAAGCTTTAGGGTCAGAGGAATTAAGTTCCAGCAATATAAAAGCACTGGGTCAGTCTAATTTTAAACTTATCTACAAAGCTTTCCTAGATTGTTGGCTTTTTCAGTTTCAGACTCCTGGCCCTCAAAGACCTCATTCCCACCTCCTCTTGTCAACCCACACATTCTCCTCCTCACCCCCAGACAAAAGTGCTAGCAAGTGGCTCAGGCATCCCAAATGGGAAAGAAAAAAAAGAAAGAAAAAGAAAGAGGGAGAGGACTCAAGCGGTGGCCTCTGGCCCTCGTGTTCACATGCCACACATGTGCAAGTAAATCACATTCTTTACCCTGGCAATGCTACATTGTTCTGGTAAAAGCTGTTTGCACTTCTGCCTTCCAGTGCAGGGAGCTTGGGAGTGGATAAAGTTTGGACTAGGCGCAGCTGAGTTAAGGCTCTGAGGCAACGGGACCATGGTACTGGCACTGTCACAATCCCACAGAAGTTGCCACCAGCTGGTGTAATTAAGAAGGCATGCCTAGAAACAAACTTAAGGGAAGATAATCCTGAAGCAAAACCAGCTCAGCTTGAGGAAAGCAGAGGCCAGAGGAAGTTGCCAGGTTGGCTCTAGCGACTAGACATCATCTGACACACTGGCCAGGAGCCAGCACTGCCTTTGTGTCAGGTCCCCATCCCATGGCATGGGCATCTTTGGCCTTTGCCATAGGATGTTAGCACGCCTCAGCATGGCTCCTCGGAAACCAACTGCAGAGCTTTCTCCCAGGTAAAGTGTAATATCAGGGCTGTTCATGAAGGGGGCAAGTCCAGAAGTAGACGGGAAGGGAAGAGGAGCCAATGCTGGATTTTGGTACATGCCCAGGCAGCAGCTGCACAAGTGTCATTGACTGAAGCCTGCACTTAAACTACAGGACCCTACACTGGTGCCAGGAACCCAACAAGTCACCACAGCAAGGGTGACTTGCACCTCCACCACCCTCTCCACAACAGCAGGAAGCTGAAACGTTGCTTTGCTGCAATGCCTTGAAGGCAGCTACAATCAGTCTGGGTGAAAAACTGAAGGAGACATACAGCTAAAGGCTCTTCCCAACAGGAGCAGTGGCAGATGTTGAAGCAAATGCTGCCTACCTCATCCAGAAACATCTGTGGCTCTGCCCAAACTCTGACCTCTTGCACAGGGCTAGGAACAGGGAATAGTAGGTCTTAGTTCTTATGGTCTTCACACAAGCAACTCTCCAAAGCCTACCCTTGCCAGCCTCTCCTCCACCCCAGCCCGTGCTATCTGCTCTCCCTGCTCACTTGCAAAGCACTGGTTCCTGCCATCAGCCCCCAAACAACCAAGAGAACCAAAGGCTCTCTCCTTTGCAGAGTTTTGCATCAGGAGATAGCGCAGCCAGAGATGCTACAGAAATTACAAAGAAGGTGGAATTACAAATTACAAGCAGCTGTGCATGGTGTCGTCAAGAGAAACGTGCTATAGAGCGTGGCCTGCGAGTCTGGGTGCCAGAGGAGGGTCGGCAGAAGCGGGCAGGACACCTTGGAAAGCCAAACACACTTTCATCCACAGCCACAGCCTCCCCTGAGCAAAGCAGGCACCCACAGAAGCAAGAGAGCACAGGCCAGCGCATTCAACTGCAAACATGTCCCTGTGAACTGGAAGTTAGGTGAAGCTGCATCCCTCAACCTGGAGTGTAGGAGAGGCTGCTGGCTTTTCCCTCTGCATCCTGAACAAAACAGCAACAACAGACACACGTGGCTGCTGCCATGAAGCAGCCAAGCCAGGATCTAGAGGAAAGAGGCTGTGATGCCATTTGTTTTCTTTGTAACACTGTAGCTGGAGGACAATTGTGCTTGGCTTGCCAAAACCCACACTGCTCGGCCAGTCAGGTGCTGAGAGCAGAGGCAGGACAACACACTGGCATTGTCCTGGCAGACAGGCAGGGAACAAAGGCCTTTTCTCTCCAGCCCCAAGCTCGAGGATGAAAAAGGTACGGAAAGAAACAATGGTATTCTCAGCACACACAGCTGAGCACAAGGAGGGTGTTCTGTTCTCTGCCAGGCATTCCTTCAATTCATCGTTTATGAGCTTTGATCAAGCCCTGTGGAGCACTTGCTGCTTGGGGAAAAAAAAAATGTAAAAAAATTAAAAGCCTTCTTTACAGTGATCAGAAAAACAAAAGCAGTCAAAAAAAGACATGGGACACATCTGCTTTCTTTATTCCACATTGCTGGGGTGCTGGTACTAAAAGGCACTTCACACAGAAAACAATGAATGTTTATATTCTCCATTGGGGGCAGGGGAAAGGAATAAAAATAAGAGTTTAAACCCCACCAATCACTCTTACCCTCTGCACGCTTATTGTTCTAGGTCTTCAGACTAAGTTTGCAGCTTACAAATCAAAGCAACCTTCAGGATACGTGGCAGAAAGGGGCCATACCTTACTCAAATAATCATGAAAAGGCATATTCCAAGTGTGTCACTGCATCCGGAGCCAGTGTGGTGCCCCTACCGCCAGCACGAAGATCCTGAACTGCTCACACCCACAGGTGCAGCAAGGATTTGTCTGCCATAGGTGCCTCTGATAACAGCAGCACCTCCTTCCATACATTTATCTCTTGCCTAGGTTTTGCTGTACTTCCATCAATTCTCAGGGATCAGGAAGGTGGCTAGTCTCACAAAACACTTCTATCAATGAGCCTGCTAAGATTAAACATTGGTAAGAAAAACAGGACAGACACAGGAGGATCTGGAAAGATCTGAACAGACAACAAGGCTACATTGGGAAGTATCTAATACATATATACAGGATCTCCATGAACACAGGGAAAATAACCTAGCACACATACGCAAGGGGAACTGAGGAAGCCTCAAGTCTGGAGCTGAAAGAGCCTGAAGTATTTTAAGCAGTCTATAAAAAGCCTGGGACTGCAATACAGGAGGTGCAGACAAACCCTTTCTTTGCATGTTTGTTTCAGCAGTGACCTATGGTTGCACATGGGGACTTAAGCTAACAGAAGCACTAAGTTAGAGGAAGCAGCGTTAAATAAGGGCAACAAAAATCTGAGAGCCAAGATTTCCACCCTTTGTGAAGGTTCATAGTAGATCTCCCTGCTAAGAGCACAGGTGGGTCCCACACAGCAGCAGGCAGTGGCTGCAGAACTCGTGTCCCCTCCAGTCACACATACCCCTTCCTATGGCGAGGAGGAACAAGGCACTCGGCCTGACCCCATTCTCAGGTTAACAAATCATGAGACAGCTTAATGCATTCTACAAGAATAAAACTCTTCATCTTTTTACATCACTGCTGCAAGAACACAGTTTTAAAGAGGAAACCTGGACTCGACCCAATGGTTTCAACTTGCCCTGCTAATGCAAGTTGTGCTGAATAGCTTCATCACGAGCTCTTTGCCGAAAGAGACAATTATCTGCAAAGAATATAACATTTTGGTAACCAAGATCCAGAAAACATGCCCAGAACAACCAAATAAATACTGCATTCTTTACTCATTGGATGTTTTGCTCTTGCATTCCTCTAAGTAGGAAGATGAGGAAAATAAACCCCCTCCAAGAAAGAGTCTGGCTCACCGAATTAAATGTCTCTGTCTCCACAGGGAGCACAGTAATTGCACTGAGACTTTGCTCACGCAGAGACAGTCACATCAACAGGAAGGAAAAATTAAAAATTAAAGAACTGCATTTTAATTAAGCCCCACAGAAGTTAAGAATAATAACAGATGCATCCACAGCTAGAAGGGACTCCATGTGCAAGATAGGAGCTGGGGCAGGAAGGCTTTAGCTCACTACACACACACCTTTTGTCCAGGTTAAAAGCAAGCAGGCTCTTACCCCAATGCTTTCAACATCAACTTTGAGTGTTTTGCTCTAAGCTGAGACTTCACACCCAAGTCAGTCCCAAAATAATTCGCGAGCCTCTTGAAGTGGAGGGAGACACCTGCCTGCATACACACTTGCCCAGACAAACAGAGCCATTCTGCACATAGCTGCAGGGTGCCTGCACAGGAGAGGCATTTTTCAGAGACAGCTGCTTAAGTAAGGTATGAGCGTATGCAGCGCACAACCTACCAACTGCACAAGCAGTTCCTTATGCCTGCTTCACACATGCCCAGGAAGAACAGAACTCTGCTGCACTTACATGCTAAAGGCAGGCCTCTGTGCTGGCCTAGGAGAGTCAGCTCGGGGAGAATACAGGGGCGAAGAGCTGTCTTCTAATGCCACTGAAGCATCAGAGGAGGGCCTGCCAAGGATAGCAATGGTAGAAGCTGCAGGAAGAGTGCTTCTTCACTTTCCAAAGCTTATAAGCTAATTCCCTCTAAATGATCTAATCTTGGTCCCATCCAGGTAAGCTCCAACGCACGAAGAAATTAAGTGAGGAGGCAAAGGTCAAGTGCCCCAATTTCTGTCATACCAGAAACAAACTAACTCGCAAAGAAACATAACAGTCCTCTATTAATCTCTGCTTCCTTCTCCTTCCTTCACACCACCAAGCAAACGGCAACCCTTAGCTAGCTGTTCTGGCTACAGATCCATTCACATAAGCTTTAAGAAGCCAGGAAACAATTGCAGAACACATATTTAATTCTTCTTCTTCTCAAGGATCTTGAAATCATCTTCCCAGCTTTAATACAGAAAATTAAGCTCTTAAGATTCTACAGACTAAGATCCATAGAAATGCTGTAGCAAGCAGGCCTTCTTCAGACAGGCAAGACGATTGCAAGTTATTTACATAACAGGCTCTACCCAGGACCTCACAAGGACAGAAGTGCAGAGCCAGACACTATCCTTTTACAGCTGAAATACTGTCCTGCTCACTTCAAATATATTACAAATATATTACAAATATATCTGCTCCAAACTGACTGGAACAGTGGGGTTTCAATATTTTGCAGACCTGCATCACTTGCAGAAGACCCTAGAATTCTGCATGGGCACATTTCCTATTTCAGGAACAGCATGCAGTTAATATGACCAAGGATTAAAGCACATCTGAGCTTAGATACACCAATCCAACATGGAATATGCTAAGAGATGTCTTCCTTCAGCAGGATGAGGCATTGCTGGCTGGCTCTAGAGGATTCACCCAAGGAAGGAAGGGATCAGGATGCCTGCAAGCCAAATAACTTTGGCTCACAAAACATAAGAGCTTATATATTCCATTGGCACTTCTCATTTCCTAGGACTTCAGTAGTCTGGTAAGGAAAGGGCACTACTGAGGTGCAGCAATGCTGGTGAAACCCACAGGGGTTAAAGCCAAACCTCCACAGCTCTACATACTCTCCAAGTAGCCAAGCAAAACTTCTGTGCAAGCTCGCAGTTGTGTCACATCATGCTCTGACTCCCTGGCCGAGACCCAATGTATTCCAAGTCATGCTGAAGGGAAATCAGCCTATCACCAACCACTCACCTCCAGGTACATGCTCTGAACTGTGCTACCAAGAAACAGCAGCTACCAAGAAACCCCTTATGGAGTTGTTTCAGTGAGAGCAGAAGCAGCTCTCTTCACAGATCCGTTGGCCTCAGTCAGGACATCAGTTCTTGTACACACTGCTATACATTTAGCTTCTCACTAAAAAAACACCAACAAAACCCAACAAACCATGAAACAGAGATTAGGTCTGTTTCTCAGACAGGCAATGGAGTACAAAGGAGTTAGGCAAAATCACCTATGTTTTCACACTATGCCTTTCAAACCAAGCACAGAAACAGGTCTAGTTAAATACACCTCTCCTGGCTTGTCTCTTTCAGACCCAGCACCCAGAACACCAGGACTGCACAGCATCCCGATACCAAAGTGAGCATCAATTAAAGAGCCTATGGTAGTGGTGGATTAGGTTTGATCAATGTTTTCAAAGTTTTGAGGCATTACAAAGGTGCTTTATGAGCTTTAAAGACTAAAGTCAGCAAATAATGAAAAGCTGATTCACAGTTAAGGCTCCTTTGACAGACCGTCAGCATTACAATTTCTACATTACAGATGACACAAACACATGTGATATTTATTGTATTAATTTAGTAGTAGCTGGAGTAATCAGAGATACCACAACCAAAGATGGAGACAGACCAGGCATAGTCACATCCCTCTGACCAAAGTCCAGTGGATCTAACAAACTTGTATGGAACACCCTTGCACTGCAGTATAGCCTCTCGTCCAGAGAGCTTCGCAGCACTGAAATGCCAGTCTCCTATTTGAGCACCTAATGAGAGCAGTCAAAGTAGTACATGTCAGGGAGTGGAAACCTTTAGGATGTGGGCTGGTCAAGCCATTTTTGTAGCTATGGCTTCATTTCTCAGCTATCCAGCAGCAAAATAAAGGCACAACCCACTAAGCGGACCAGTCAGCATGGAGAGCAGCTCCCACCACTTACAGACTGGCGAAGCAGCACATACACAAATGAAACAAAAAGGAAACTTTGGAAGGAGGAATGCAAAAACAAAACAGAGGGGTAGGGGATGAACAGGAGAGACCTTTACAGCTGGGACAAATCCAGCAGCCCTCCCCTCCCTGGCTCACCCCTCCCTTGCATGCCTTCCTTATGCAACCTGCCTTCTCCTCGTTGGCCCCCTGCCCCAGACAGCAGCACTTGTCAAACACCAGGATCAGCTATTCCAGGCATGCTACAGGAATGCTCTCCCTGCCTGCGAGGAGCCATTCCCATCTGCCCCTGAACCCTCAGGGACTAGTGGAAGCTGCACAAAGTAGCCAGCAAATGAGAAGAACCAGAGCTAGAGGGTTCCCGATTCACCCGCAGCTTGCTGCAGAACACGGAGCAGCACATCTCTGCCTTCATTTGTACCAGCATCCCCCTTCCAAGCTGACAGTGTTGCAGCCAGCTACAAGAACAAAGACAGCACCCAGCCTTCCAGCACACACCTGAGGAAATCCTTGCAGTGGTAGCTAGCTCTGTTACAGGCATCAGCCAGTGAGGTGAAAGGGTTAAAGAAAATATGTCAAGGCACATGTTTTCTCCAAGATGTGCCTAGCCTGGACAGTAACCCTCACTCTCTCCCCTGTCCTCTCCTCCATCACATTCATGATTCAATCCTGAGGCACAGCGTCCCCAAACACCAGCAGCAGCATCAGGTTGGGAGCTGTAACATCTCCACAGCAACTAGGGATGTCACAGCCTGCACGTGACCAGCTTCTCTGTGACCATGCAACAAATGAGACCAGCTCCTCTGACAGCCTGCTTGTTCCTCCTCACTCCCCTCCAGAGGAGACTGATGGCAAATCCTCCTTCAACACTCCATGAAAAACAATGTTCTCAAAACAGCCACTTCCCCAGCAGCCCCCCTGCCCCATCCCAAGCCTGTATGCACTTGGCAGCAAGAAGCCGGTGTGCATCTGAATGCAGGCAGATTCAGAGGGAGGTCCTGCCCTGGTCAGTCTGGTTTGGTATTTAGTATTTTCTTTTTGATAGTAGTAAGCACAGGTCTCCAAGCACTCCTGCACTCACTGCTTTCAGAATGCTAGCTGATGTGCTGTGCTCTCTGCGCACCCATTCGTTAGCCACTTGGTACCCGGGGAGACACCACGGTCCCAGCTACATAGGCACATACTGTCCCTACGGCCTGCCATCATTAGAGGCCAGGACTCGGCCTGAAATATCCTGATCTTCCCCTTTGTCTGTAAATCAGCCATCAAAGGTACCCATCTAGAGGAAAAAAAACTATGTCAACAGGAGCCTTGACTTCAGGCCCATGTCAGAAGAGCTTGTAATGAAGAGTTCAGTTCTGCTCGGGTTACCCGTCACTGTGATCTCCTCATCATAAGAAATCAGGACTAGGAAGCCTCCAGCTAAGAAAGCAGTCAAGGAGAAACAGATGGCTTCTTGGTGTACCTAAATCTGAGCTTGCTCTCAGGACATGAACAATTTGCCATCTCTGCCTTTTCTTCTACACTTTGAACAGCTTCCACACCACCTTCTGACGCAGAGGCGAGCTCAACAGCCTGTCACTCTAGAGACCAGACAGGCTTACACCATGGGTCGCATTAAATTACTTCTCACTCAACTATGTCCAAACGCTTCCCAGTTCACAACCAAGTCAGACACGTGGCCCTCCCAGTCAAAGCCAAGATCCTGATGGCATGTAATTCTTAAGACTTGGTGCTTGTCTGAAAGACAACCCACTTTACAACACTCTGAATAAAGAGACTTTTTGAGAAACTGTTGTAGGAGTTTTTTAAAAGGAATTTTGGGGTGCATTTGTGTGTTTGTTTTTAAGCTTGCTTTTCCCTTGCTGACCCATTTAGACACAAGGCACCAAAGCCAGGGCAGGTGTCCCATTCCTAACAAACCACCATTCTGTAACCTTGATTTAAACCAGTTGCATCGAGTGCCAGATGAACAGGGTTTTGTTCATGAAGTCTGCAATATGGCCCAAAATAAACAAGAGAACCACACAAGACCCCCAAATGGCTGCTTGCTTTTTTTACTGAGAACTCAACATGTCCAGTAAGCGTAAAGGCAGAGCAGCCAGCAGCAGCAAAAAGCACTTGTGAACTTTGATGATACGTTTGGTATTAGCCAGCACAGCAATCAGACATGCAAAGCATCTTGCTGGCAGGCTTGCTTTTCAGACTAGAAGAACACTTCACAGATCCCAACGCCGTTCTCACCGCTGCAAGTCAGTCAAAGCCTGCCATTCTGGCCTTCTTCCAGATTGGCATATGCACCTCAAAACCTCACAGAGCCAATGGTCTACGCTTTTCCTTTAATTGCCCCATGTTCAGTGCCAGCTCCTTCTTCCCCTGACTGCAGGGGTGAATGAGACGACAGTCAAAGAAATATCAGAATTCATTACATAAGTTAGAAACATTATTTTTTTCCCCACAATTCTCATGATTTCTCAAACACAGAACTATTTAGCACCCCAAAGTATGTTTCCAGCATGCAGAGGATCCAAAAATACAACACTAGCAACCTGAACTACAAGGAAGGAGCAGCAAAGGGAAAGTTGCAAGTCCAAACCTCTATGTATTCAACAGTAGGTCAGAAGAGAGGTTAGGAGAACCACTGGCTCCATAAAGAGCAAATTCCGCAGCTGTACCACACACCCTGCATAACGCTCACAGCATCGAGCTCCTCTAAGCCTCGCGGCACCAGCTCATCTCTGCACAGGTACTTCCAACAGAGGACTGCAACAATGACACCCGATTTGCTCTCTGGCCAAAGCTCAAAGGATGTTTCCAAATCAAGCACATTAAAACAGTTATAAAAGGAAGGTTCTTCTTTCCCAGAAGCACTTATTTAGATTTGAATGGTGCCAGTTTTTACAAGGCAACAACACACAGCTGACAAAGCAGCCTCCATCAGCGCTAAATATAATTCACAAAGAACTTCAGATCCTGCCACTACATCTGGGGAACTCTATTCAGCATTAAACATGTTGGAAACACTGGTTTAACACCCCTCAAACTGGAACAAAACATCGAGGGTAAACCAGCTGGAACATACTATCTCTTGCAGATGCATCTCTCCAGAAAGGAAGGGGCAAACTGGGAGGAACTTTGCAGTAGTAACAGTATTCAAAAAAGGTCTGAAAATGCAAACACATTCAGCACTCCTTGCAAGTAAAGAAATGCTTCTTGATGCCTTTGGCTAAAGCTCCATTGTGCTCCGACACCTAACCATTGCGTTTCTCCCATCAAATATTCTGGGCAGAGCTTGCTTATTTGCACGCTGTCTGCTGGAGTGCACCTAAGAGCACAGAGAAGCCAAGAAGGAAATCACCAAAGAACAGGAATAAGGTATCTAGTAAGATTCTAAAAGCGAACTAGTTAATCACATTACCCAGGTTGATGCAAGCATGAGATGGCTGCAGTGAAACTACCACCACTACCACCCGGGATAGAACTTCAGCACTAACCAGAAGCAATATTTTAACCTCCAAAATCAGCCAAACTGGACTGAAAAGGCTTACAGAGAATGCAGTCCCTGCTGTCAAGCTTAACACAAGCTCCCCACCAGAGGTCTTGAAAACTACAGAATCCACCAGAAGTGCACTAATGAACAGAAACCAGGACCTCTTCAATGCTGACCCATGTGGAGGTTACTTTACAGTGAAGCAGCAGCAGATTTTGCATTGACGAAGACTGCATGAAACATCTTCCCCCCACATTCTGAGGAGATACCTGGACGGGAAGGAACCTGCACCACCAGGCTGCCCTCATGGCCTGGGGGATGGCCAGGAGATGCATTTCCAGACTTTGCAACAGAGTTGCAAACAGCTCAGGTTTTCAGAACACTGCTGATCCCCTCTCAGTAAGAGCAGCTTCCTTTAGGGAAACTCCCAGTCTCCAGGTGATCTCAAAATGTCTCTCAGTAACACTTTAAAAATGTCTCCCACCCCACAGTCTCTCTCTTCACATCTAAATATACTCTGTGTGCTCTAGTTTAAAGAGCTGCTACTTGAAAAGAGAGCACTTGTTTGGAAATAACTCAGCACACAGTTTTCTATTTGTTTTCTTTTCTGTAAAAACCCTTGTGACTGAGATTTCACTGCATTTCTCATGGAAAAGGGAGAAAACCTGGCAACTCAGACTTTGCTTACCCCCTTTTCTGAAAGCTTACATCACCTTTAAGTTTATCGGGATAAAAGGAACCACAATTTTTACTAAAGGAGTTCAGAAGAACCACCAGTGCTGAACACTTGCAGTGGGAGGCAGAAAACAGTGATTTGCTCTGGAGGAACATCTGCATTTCCTTAATACTCTAAGCCTCTTCAACAGCTGTCAAAAGCTGAGCTGGAAAGCAGAGATTCAATATTATTTGAATAATATGTTTCTTTAACATCATTGCTGGTGATATTTCATTCCTGATAGCAGTAAGAAAGCAGCAAAGCAAAACAAATGCCTGAATTTGTTAGTTCAATTTGCCAAGAATATTTATTAATATATGAGAGTGATTTGTGTAAACCAGCAAAACAGAAGATGCTCTGAGATGCTGATCTTCACTGCCCAGAACTTGTTCCAGGGGATCCTCCCCCCCATAAGATTTTTAACGTTGAATATAAGCAATAAACCAAAAAGTGATTTATAGCAATCATAATCCATTAAGTCCCCAAAACCTTCAGTCAGGCCTCTGAGTTCCCACTGAACCCAGATTTATCAAGATAAACTGTAGGCACTCTACAAAATAAGCAGATGGAGGTAAATGAGGCATGAACAAGCAGAGATTGGATGTGAGGCGGTTCTTCCTCAGCAGGATATTAAGGTTCACTGCTGGGAGGGAATACCGAGGAGGCTATGCAGCATTTAAATAGAGTTACTCCATTTGTAAATAGGACCACATTATTAGATCACTCACAGAGACCAAACTCTACAGCCAGACCAGTCTCGGCTCCCTGAAAACATTCTCTTCTAATACCTTTGCTGGATACCATCAGCTAACACTAACATGACGGCGATGCTAAGAGCAAGGAATAGGTATCAGCATCATTCTGTGGTTGGTGCTCCTGTTTATGGATGAGACAAAGAGCATCCTGAAATCAGGTGCAAGTACTTAGGTTATCAAAGAGCCTCAACTGTTTCTGTAACAGAAATGATCATCAGTGGGGATGAGATAGAGACAGGTATCACAATGTTTTTTCAACCCTCAGGATGGGATTTATCCTTAATTTTATGCCCTCCTCACTCAGAGGACCATACTCAAACTCTGCTTTTCACCACATCACTACAACTAATACCAACTACAACAAACTTTGCATTGGGGCTAGTTATACAAGAAATTTATTTATGTACATTATATGTTTATATTGTAGCCTCAAATACACTAACAGGCAAATGATCTGCTAAAAACCACATTATCTAAAGCTGTTAAATGTTCTACATCTGGCAGATTCAGCTGAGATTTAAAACAATGATGCAAGAAATTCATTATATTACACCCCTTTCTCTCTTCCCATCTGTTACAGGACAATACAAATCCACCATCCCTTATGCTGTTTTCCTTTGGAGCCTGGGTACTTACACTGTAGCCATGATGAGAGGGGCCATCCCTACCTTTTCACATCTTACAAACAGTAGAATAATGCCTCCCATTTCAAGATTCTGCATGCAATTTGCAAGAAGTCTCCCAGGCCATGGTTTAGCATGATAGTCAGTACTGAGGGAGTCAGATCCATGTCTCTGAAGAAATCATATTTCCCTACAGAAAGAGAATGAGAAAAGTGGCCTTGAGGGTCCCACAATCCTAGTGAGCCCAACCGAGCTCTCCAGAGAGCCAGTGTAGATTTGCTACCACTCTCCAGGTGTTTATTTTGAGCCTTCATTTCCATCACTGTGAAGCGAAGGTCAGCTCATCAACTTACAGTAAGCACCTTGAAACTGGCTGAAGGGAAACACCAGAGCCAAGGAGAGTGTAGGTTGCAACTGTTTCACTAAGAGATTTTCATGTCACATATGAGAATTCTGACCACATAGAAATGTTCATGTAACTACGAAGTACTAAGCCATTTCTCTGTTTTCACACCTGAATCAGCAAGAACACTGCAGAGACAGATGGCCCCCCATAACTGATACTCAGCAGGGTTCTCTATTTGCAGATGTACCATCTCAAACACAGATTAGCTTCTACTCAGAGTAGGTCTTCTTGGAGGGCTGGTGGAGAGTGTGAATTCACTCGCAGGAGAAAAGCCCAGTGTTACTCATGCAATAGCTTGGAAGATCTGGTGATAATTTTGGAACCAAGATAGCCCAGGAGACTGTCAGCAGAAGCAGCAGCAGTCTGCTGACAGAGGACAGAAAACAGAGAAATAAAAGCTAGAAAAGGAGCCTGAACTCACTATGGGACAGGAACTGCAGGAGACAACATGAACTGTTGAATTTCCAGAGGTCAGAGAATTCTCCACCCTTAGCTACACCAAATTCTGTCTTTAAACTGGTACAAGCCTTCTGTGATGTCCTGCATGTTAATAAATCTATTTCAACTTACCTATAAACAGGTGTTGGCTCTTCATATGTCTGTGATTCAGTCAGCCCCATACCAACTCCTGGCAGCACTGGGCCATAGTGACTGCGTCAGAACACTACATGTCTGCAGCTTCCAGCTGCTGGGCTTTGTTATGCACCATAAAAGCAAGAGATCACAAAAGTATCAAGTCTGATGGATCCAAAGAGGAAAGAGAGTTGCAAAATTTCTCCATTCAGTGGGAAGGTAGAGGAGAGATGCAGCATTCAAGACTGGATATTCCTGATGCTTCAAACATCAATAAAACTTTAGTCTAATGTGTACTTTATTGTTCTCCAGCTGTCATGATTCCTGTAATGCCATGCAGGGAGAGCAAAGGAAAACTCCTTTTCCCAGGGACACATATGTATTTCCTCACCATGGATCTACCCTGCTCCACATCCTTCCTATCTGCACTCAAAAGTAGTGAGTGGTCAAAACATTCTCAGAGCTTGATAAAAATGGAAGTCAAGTATTTTCAACAAAAACCTCTTTGTTACCACATTCTGATGGCTACTGGAACTGCAAACCTGCTCAGAGAGATGCCTTAACAGTGAAGTATCATTTAAAAATGCATTTGCAGCTGTGCATATTTCACTTCAGCCACACCATTGTGAATTATACCTCAACATGTCCTTACAGAAAAGAGGTGGGCTGTCAGGGGGATGGGAAGGGGGAGAGAAAAGAAAAGAATTTTTACTGAACAAAAGAGCTCCAAGAAACTGATACAGCTTTGCTGGAAGCTATTCCCAGCCCACTCAACATTTTTGATTGTATACAGACATACCAGAATCCCAACAAGGGGCATTCTTCCCAGCTAAAATATGAACCATCAGCAAATCTGACCACTACCAGAGAGAAATACAAAATCCTAGTGGAAGTAAAGCAAAGCAGAGTGAAATCATGTTTCAGTTGTCCTAAACCAAGAACTACCTTTGAGAGCTCACCATGGTGGCAGCCTTACACAAACACATGCAAGTATCCAGCACACTGCTAGCCAAAGCTAAGTAAAGCAGGGTTCTCATGCTGTTGCTTCCTTTACTGCTAGTCAGTTACACAGCACTTAAAAGTACACAAGATACAAAGCACCTTTTCCCCACCTCCCCAGAAGCCCTGTCAAGAACTGAGTGAATTTATCAATATTCACCAGATAGTTTTACAGTGCACCTTTCTGCAGGGAAGCGTGTGCTGGTTCCAAGTCGGCTGAGAAGCTGAGCACTGTGCAGTGCTTTCACAGCTCGAAACCACAACAGCGGCCTGTGGCAACACTGAGAGAAGCCAGTGGGGAAGTAAATACCACAAGAACGCAGGAGGCAGCATGCAGCTGGGACGCTGGTGAGGTCGGGCTAAACCTACTCACAACCCATCTCTGGCTCAGAGCCTGTACACAAGCGCACCTGGGTGCAACAGGGTTTTTCATGCAGAGATCCTCTTGAATGCAAGCACTGTACAAAGGCAGGAACACCAAGAACCAGGCTGCCCAGACCTGCAGGAGAGCAGCACTGCACAGCAAACCTGAGTGTCTGAACCCAGACAAGGCAGATGCATCTTCAAACACAGCAGCATCAGCATCTGTGCAGGGCATCAAGAAAAGCTGAGCACCCTGCACTCAAGGGACCAGCACTAGAAAGCTGGCCTTGAACACAGGTGCAGCAGGGATATAAACAGTGCTGCTCAGTGCTGCCAGGCTGCATGTACGTTTAGGTCATGATCCTGGAACAAGGAAACAATTGAATGAACAGTAAAAGCTTATTACAAATGTTTCTGTAAGGACACCCAGCAGGACCTGCCATTCACATGTCAGAAAAACAGGAACATGCTGACTGAAGGCCGAACTGAGGAAATCCACCTCTGAAATCCCTTCTCCCTGGGAAAAGCTCTACCCGCTTGCTTGAACTAAGCACTAGCAAGGCTGCTGATCCTCAAGCGCATCACCATGGACCAAGGGTAAAGAACCACCAGAGTTTTGTCTCCGTGAGCAGCTTTACACGTGAGCCACTGAATGCTACATGCTGGAAGGAAAAAAATCCTCTCATCTCCTTTGGTATCGGCAAGTAGCTGTCTCAGATCCTCACTGGGACCGAAAATCAGCAGGCAAAGCTTATCCGAGTACTTGGAGACACTCTATTTGTGAAGCAAGGACAAAGCCTACATTAACGGTCTTCAACTCTATTAAGCAAAATAAAGCTGAACTCTGGAAGAAAGAAGATACAGATCCCACCAGCCTGAAAGAGAAATCAGAGCACCTTAAATTCTGACACACTTGAGCACAGCATAGGGAGAAAGTAGAAGAGCAAATAAGAGGGAGTTCAGCCCCTAGCAAGCCACAAGCAACATGAAATATATATGACCCAGTTCTTGCAGTTCTCAGCTTTCCTTGCAAATCCTTCATTTTAAGGCAGTAGGTGCAACCTGATCAGGAAGGCAGCGTATCGTCTTTCTACTAGTTAAAGAGCATGCAGGTATATTTTCATGAAAGGGGACATTTTGGAAGGATCCTTTTGACACTGAAAACTGCCCATCTGAGAGGGAGAGACCATGGAGGAAGGCTGAGGGACAACCCCAAGAAACTCAGAGCAGATCCTGCAAACTGTAAATCAGCAGGCACGTGGAAGGGAGAAAGGGCCATGGGAGGAGACCAGGATTAGAAGCACTAGAGATTTATAAGTGATGCTCTAACAATAGCTTTCTTTCAAGAAGGAAGCTCTTCCTGCTGTAGTTAATCTGTTTAGTCTGAACATAAATTTATACACTGGGGAAGGACTGCACAAAGGACAGGCAACTCATCGGTCAACTAAACCCAACAGTTTTAAAACTCCTGCAATACCTACCCAGTAACATGGACCATGGCAGAGAGGGAATAGTCACTCCCCTAAGCAGCTGTCAGGGGTAGTTCAGTGGAGCTGCTCCAGCCTTTACATAGGCTAGCAGATGACCTACAAAGTCTTTTTCAGCCATGTTTTCTATTTTCATAGTCTCTCCCCACCCCAAGAGGTCACGCAGATGAAAACACCAATTTAACTAATGCCAGATGGGAGACAAGTTAAGCCATATGAATCTTTGCTTATTATATAATTATCTTCATTTCTTGTAGAAACATGGAAATGCTTACAGTCACTGCCTGCATATTTTGTACATAAACATTTCTAGGCTGTTTATACTTTAAAGAAATTAAGCCCACATGGTTTTGACCAATTACTCCATTGCCATGTGGCATATTTATGAAAAAAAACAAAACAAAACAAAAAACCCAAAAAAAACTCCAAGCTAATTTTGAAGCTATGCAAAGAGGTTGCAGACACCAATGTCCCCCAGGAGCCCAAAAGAATACTTATGAAATGTGCTTATCAACTCACAGCTGTAGATTTACCGGGCAGAAACTTAAGACTATTTGCACTTAGTGTTACATGCACCAAATTATTTTCTGGCAAACTCAAGGCCATTTAATTTACCTTTATTGAGCCTCAATGCATCAGCAAAGACAACAGCACTTCAGTGTTGAAGCTCATTTCACTACTGAATCACAGCTGTATGGCAATGGACAGTTTCAGCACCAAACACACCAAGCCATGTGCCAGAACCTCCACAGGTCACTTAGGTAAAACCTACAGGGAAACTTCATGTGTACAGGTAACAGCAGCACTGAGGAACTGCTACAGATGCAGCTCTGCAAGTTATGCTCTTGCTATAAAGTCATTAGCAATTAAAGATCTAGTGCATGGACACAGAGTTCTGAATGAAGCCCGCTGTATTGGTAGGTGTCCCATTAGAAACCAGGAGCACATGTTTGAATTTGCATAAGAATCGGTGTGAAAGATTCAGTTACATCCCCAACAATCTCCAGCAGCTTCGGTTACAGTCCATTATTCAAGTTAGGAAGTGCCCGTCTGACAATCTCTTTGCAAAAAACCTAGCTCCCAAAACCTTCTTCCCACAATAGACCTTCCCTTAGAGCCCAAAAGAAGGAAAGACCACCTCCACCCCAACCATTTCTTCCCCTCGACCCACTCTGCAGCTCTGAAAACAGCAGCCCCAAGCTGCAGAACACACACAAGGCTTCAGACCACCCAGGGTTTCCAACATGTAGCTAGAACACATGCCTCTAAACAAGGCGCTGGACTTCTCCTCCCACAGTCATTAAGTCATTTCCCCAGCCTAAAGAGAACCTCTGCTAAATTAGAAATATGGTGCATACACTGGGAGCATGCAGGTCCACTTATTGCTTCCACTTGATGACCTTCCAGCAGCAGCACTGGATTAAATAGGTTACTTGCTCTGTCCTCACCCCCATGCTCTGCCCCCACAAACATTTGGACCATCATGCAGCAAAGCACAGCAGAGAACCGATGCAACTGAAACAACCCACTTCCTCACCTCTACCCTGGCCCACTTTACTACGTGGACTCTGAAATGCTTGCACTGACACAAGGCAGAAAGTGCTGGCAAGCAGCAGCCTCAGCAGGCAGGTTACAAAGAGCCATCAGACACATCAGAGGAGCTGGTAAATGCTAGCTATAGCCTTACCTGAAGAGTGTCAGGACAGTGTACACACCTCTATGCACATCTGAGAAAGGGCCTTTCAGTGAGCAAGCTATTGGAGCTTGGCTGTAACAGGCAGAGGACTGGTAAATGCTTGTGTCTTACACCCACAACTACCCACCACACAGATGGAACAGTAAAAGATAGAGCACCCTGATGTTGGCTCCCCACAGCTGGGAAAAGGATACTACAATTGCTCTGCTGAGAATGGCAATGTCCCTGTCCCCATTACAAACCCATGAGTTCACACAGCTGAAGCAGCAGTGAAATCAGGACACAAGTGACAAGGTGAAATAAAGACTGCACGCATTATCTGATGAGCTGGAAAGCTTACAGGATTGTCTTGAGATTAGACCCCATATTAATGACACCCATTTCAGAACAGTCCCTCCAGAGGCAGTCAAATACAGCTCTGGTACAGCCTCCAGCTGAGCGGGCTCTCCCTGAAGAAACTCAAGACTGAGCGACCTCAAACGATCCTGCTATATTTGTAAAAATGTGTGTGAGGAAATGTCCTCCAACAGCTCTACGACTTTCATGGTCTTAGGAAAGACAGAGCATGTCTTGTCAAGGTGCCAGCCTGAACAGAGCTAAGAGTTATGCTGCCAGACAAACTCCTTAAAAGACACGAGAAGGTAATCAGCCTCTCCAGAGTAAAATATGGAGCTGCTTTGTTAAAAACAAAGACCTAGACCCACAATCCCAGAGCCAAATGCATCCAAAGAGAAGCCATGCCATGGTGCACCAGCTAGAGAAAGTCACGTGCCATATGTAAAGGAAGGCTGGCTGGGAATGGCCTCACACATCCTAATTGTGAAACTGCACCCATACATAAACTAATAGGAGACCACACTGCTGTGTGAAAGGGCAGCCTTGTTCACCTCCCTGTGTGTTCCCACTGCTGATCTAAGCCACCTGCTCTCTCTCTCCATATATATATATATTTCCCTGCATTAGGACGAAGCAGGTGGGCTGAGCACTGCAAACTGTTTCTCATTCCAGAAGCAGCAGTACGTATGTGCAGGCTCCTCTCACAGTATACCCGGGTAAGCAGCTGCAAGAAAGCGAATTGTACTGGCATAAAACTCCTACAAGAGCTGTTTCATGACAAGCCACTGCCAAGCTATGATCTCACAGCTTCAATGAGAGCACCCAACAGACCAACGTGCTCCGAAGGTGCCGGCACCACCAGCTCCACACGAACGACATGCCGCAGCCTTCGCAGCTGTTCCCTGTGGCCGATGCTGCCGTGTGCTCCCGCAGAGGATGAGCCTGGCTGGGCACAGGAGCGTGCCACCAGCTTGCCACAACAGCACGATCACAGCACGGGGTGGTGCAGCTGGGCCCTTGGCAGAGAATTCCCCCATGCAACCCACCGCAGCAGGCGCCAGGGCACGTGAGGGATCACTCACACAGGACGCGGCAGATGTGGTACTTGTGGACATGTGCCTGGTTCTCAGAAACTGAGGTATATCTGCATTAAACACGTTCCCCAGGCAGAGATTGTCCTCTCAGCAGAAAGGGGATACAGACTCACATAGACTATATATAGATAAGGCTTCCTAAGAATCTCTCAATGGGGGTTATTCTCTGCTCTATATCTAGATCCAGCTTAGTGCCTGTTGGGAAACACATATCAGACAAGTGTATGTGCAAACTGCAGCTCATTTTGGCCACTAATGAGAGCCCTGCACTAGAAACCCTTTAAACACAGGGCAGAACCACATTATGAGCTCCATGGTTTTCCCAGAGACTTCATCTGCAGCCCTCTAATTGCAAGGGTGAAGATCCCTTTAGAAATCTCCCTCCTGCACATGACATCTACTTACCAGCAGCAAGGAGCACCTCCAAGCCCCCACACTGCAGCAGTTTTGTAGGAAAATAAAACGAGCAGGGAACGATTTCTGAACAGTCGAGTTTAACAGAGCAAAGGGATCTGATGGAAGGAGACAGTGTCTTTCTTCAGAAGATTTTTAAGAGCAAATTACTTTGCTGAGCAGTGAAAACATGTTTCACTTTGCCCTGCGCATAGACACACAACTTGGCTTTACAGCCTTACACCTCCAAACCTCCAGCTCTCCCCAGCCCCAGCGACACACAAAGAAATCCATCCTGAATCACCAGGTTTGTTCATTTTTTTCTTTGTGGAACAAAAGAAACTACCTCCTCAAGGCCCAGGAGGTTGCACGCATCTTAGAGCACTGAGGAGAAGGTGGCTAAATGACCATTTCCCAGCAACAGCAAAGCAGGAAACAGGGCGAGCTGATCAAAACCTCCCCGTGTCCAGGTGCTGATCCCTGCCCAAACAGCACACACCATTCTTGGAGGCATTTCCCAACACATTCAAACATCTATGAGACAGTTATTCCTCCAAACCAGCACAGAGGCTACAGATGAGGAGCACACTGCACACAACATCAAAGTTGATATTTTATGCTAATCTGCCTGCTTACAGGAGAACAAATGCCATTTTCCTTGACAACTCCTCTGAAATAAGATCTGAGCCACCATGCAGATTTCAAACTCTTTTGAAATACAAACACAAACTCTTCTTTTCAGTGCAAAACCTCCCAAGAACAGACACTCAGCAGTTCAGGAAGACAGGACTTCCATAAAGCATGCAGCCGCCAGGACCTGCACCCAAAACACAGGCACTGCAAAGGTGCAGCAGCCACCATATACCACCCCAAGCCAGGCAAGCAGCAGCACACTTTGTGGCTTGCAGACCCCAGCTCTGGTTTGTATGCATGCGAGCCTCCACTTAAGCAAACTGCACAGCCTACAAGCTGCTCTGATGTTTATTTTTGCTGCATGCTTCAAAAATAAGATCGCTTTCTCACTGGAGCAGGGGAGGTCCAACACTGGCATTTGAGCTCTTGATCAAAATAGTTACTGCCCTGCAAGAAACTGCACTGGAAGCCAAACTGGCCTGCAGGCTCCCAGCTGCTAGATGAGAAGGAACAAGCAGGCCACCTCAGAAGTAAGGCACAGCTCATGACAAGTGACACAGCCACACAAAGCGCTTCAGGAAAGGCTGAAGTGGTTCAACAGGAGGAAATGGGTTCCAGATTCCAGCAAGCAACAAGAGAGCCCATGCATCTACTTTTCCAAACACAGGAGCTCATCTCCTCTTTTTCCCCAGATTCGGGCTCAGCAGGCTGGTCTGCAGGCCCTCTACTACACTTGCACTGACCCAAGGATAGAGTCTACATGTGCATTAGTCATCAACCACCCCTGGCCTTGAGAAATCCCTCCTCCAGGGCTACTGGCTGCAGCATGCCCATCAGAGCTCTCTAGGCCATTCATTGTTTTAAACAAATGAGTGATTAGCAAGGATCTACTCTCTCCTTGTGAAGCTGGCTGAACGCCCTGCAAGCCTCCACATCACTGTACAGTACCATAATCCAATTAAACCTCACTATGAGAGGAGCTTCACACTATCACATTCAATTACACAGTTAAGCTTTTTATCATCTGCACATTAGGATCCATTCGGACTAAAACTCCTCCAGCACTGCTTGAGAAGTGGCATTCTTCAACCAAGCAAGGACACACAGGAGGACCATACAGGTTCATATTCATATTGCTGGCTTGTAGGGAGGTAGAAACACAAGAAAAATAAGATACAGTGACCAGTTCCTGTCCACTCGCAGTTACATGCTCTCTGAGGCTCCCTGCTCCCCCTTTGCCCTCCTGCTCCCAAACTTCCCAGGGAAATGGGGCAGTTCTAACAGAGCACCAGGGGTCCAGATGATTTTCACTCTTTAGTAAGTCAATGGAAAGGCAAAAGCTAATGGAGGACCTGGCAATACAGAGTTGTTTGGCAGCCAGCCACCAATTCCATAGGAAATACCCTCCCTAGAAGGTCACCATAAGGGTGGCAAAATTTGTCCCAAAAGAATTGGAAAAAGCTGCCAAGATGTGACGCAAATGAAGGCAGCGAGCAGGGCCAGCTTCCTGCGCGAGGCCAAAGCACGAGCTGCTCCTGCAAAAAGAAAGATTAAGGGTTGCAAGAAACATAATGGCCTCTTGTAACAGCTGAGTTGTTGCTTTGCTTTTCTTGGCAGCAAAGAGGAATGTTTTGTTGCTGGTTGATTAATCTATTATGCAAATAATTTCATAGCTAATTTGATATAGCCAGACACTTGCCACAGATATCATCTGCCTGCTAAGAGATGATGAAAGGTGGAGTATCGACGGCTTCATTTGACAGAGCTTTTATTTCCTGGATAAGCAGCTGCAGGGTTGCCTCCTACCACACAGGGCTTCAGGAGCATGAGCCAGACCTGCCAGGGAAAACAAGAGGAAGGTCCCTTGGGCACCTTCTCTTGATGGAAGGCAAGGAAAGAGGCCCTTCAAAAGAGCAGCCCTTTCCTTCCACTCCCAATACCCTTCTGCACTGGGCATGTGCAGAGTGTCCAGATGAAAATCATGCACAATCTCATCCAGAGACCTTTCACTAGCAGCTTTGAGATTTTAAGACTTTCTCAGAACTGCTCGACATATACAAGCTTCACCTTACGTCAGCTGAAAGACGATTCAAAATAGGTCTAACTAGAAGTTTGACTCCAACAAACCACTCAGCCTCTAGACAGAGCATTATTTCCGCTGAATACAAGAGTCCAAGTTACATTCAGTAGCATCATACAACGTGACAAACCTAGTAACCACTGTGATAGGGTTTACATGTGGAGCACTAAGGGATCACTTGATCTTGCCCAAAGTAATGTTATTTGGTCTTGATCTCTTCCACAAAGACGAAGGAGAAATAGGCTCTCTAAGAATCAATGGGTTGGTTTTGGCCACTGCACTTTACCCCAAGCATCTCATCTCCATTGCTCAGTTGCAGATACTTTTTCTCATGCATGTCAAATATTCAGCATTGGCTTAGCAATTGTTTTAAAGCCTATCCTGTGTGCTCATTTGTATTCAATTGCCTTCAGTGGTAAAATTTAGCCATTTCATGCTATTCAAAGTCAAAACAAAGCCTCCAAATAAGCACTTCTGAAATGTACCTAGTCATCTGAGTAATTAGACATTTGCTTAGTTCCAAATGTACCGAAAAGCTAGTCAGCTCCCAACAAACGTGCCAGCAGTTATCCTGAGTTATTCTCTCCTAAATGTTAGCATACCAAGAGATCAGGAGGTTAAGATACATTTAAATTGACATCTCTCCCTACCTGAATTAATCAGCATTTTTAATTATGGGGCATCACCTGGTCATAATTACTACTCTAGCAAGTTGTCCACCTTTCTCTGCCAATATAGCATGTAGTTGTCATCGCTCAAGCCAGGTCAGAACATGCTTTCACTGGCCCAGAGAAATTCCCATTCCCAGTGTAGACACGTATCTTTCATACCAAAAGGCAAAGCCTCTCCCCTCTGAGGACATTTGCAGCAAACCCTCACAGAAAAGAGCCAGCCATGAACTTCACGCAGGTCACAACCCACTCAGCACTCAGCTGGGAGACAGAACCAATACCACGTAGGGGTGCAAACACCTAGAATGCTGGAGTGACCCTATGCCCCTGCAGTCCTCACTGGTGGTCCAGTGATCCATCGTGGTCACATCTCTGTGCCATTACCATTACATGCTCACAGACCCCTCTGCAAACCACTGCAACTCATTAGCCTACAGGAAACTGAAAGATCAGTGGAAGAAGATGGGAGCTGGCACAGGGAGAGCAGCACATAGCCCAGGGCATGAGCAAACTGGTAGGCTGCACTCAGCTGCTGTGAATCCACAGCCTCACTCCAATCAGTTTCCATCACCCTGGGGGTATGTCCACACCCGGGCTGGTGTGAAAGTCCACATGCTGCAAGGCCATCCCACCACACCCTGAGCAGTAACATCCCCACACCAGCAACCTCCTCTTCAAGTCGAGGGGATGCGCACGGATTCCCTTCATGTTTCCTCACCCAGCAGGCAAGCTACAGAAGCGAGCAGGCATGTGAAATGCTCAGGCAGTGCCCGGTCAACAACCTTGGATCTTCAACACCATCTTTCCCCAGGTCTGTTCCACAGGCTTCTTTCCATCTCCAAGAGACACCAGATCACACCTGCTCTATGTGCAGTTCAGGCTCAATACATTCAACTTCACTTTAAAGTTCAAAGCTTAGCAGGAACTTTTTCAAGTATGTGACAGTTAAGGCAGTAGCCTAAACCAAAACCTGTTCCTGATGGAAGCACCAACCCTCACCTTCTCTTGGCTCCAGCAGACCCCCTTCCAACAAAACTTTTCCCCCCCAAGACCAGTCTTCCTCTGAACAGCCTCTCCATGGTGCTGTCTTCTCATGAAGCTCCTTCAAGATGGGATGGTGCTGCACCATGCCATTCACACCACAGATTCATCAAGAGATTAGAAAGGAAATAAAAAAAAAAAAAAAAAAAGAAAAAAATCCACAGAATACCTCTTTTCAGTGTGAGGAACTGAGAGGAAAAGTGTTGATTCTCCCCAGCCATGCAGCAAGAAGATCACTCACTTTTACGGGTGGTAGGGAGAACTTTACATAATGTAACCTTCCTCAAAGGAAAATATTTCAAGGCATAGAAGAAAGAAACAGCAGGAAAAGGTAGGCATCTCTCCCCTCTGCTATGCAGTGGTTACACCCAAATAGTGAGACAGTTTGAGTCACATTTCTGGGATGACTAAAAGAAAGTACTTGCATTTCAGCAGCACTATGGTCAAAACCCCCGGGAGCTACGTATGCTGAACAAAGAAATCAGAAAAATCATTTCTGCAAATGGCAGAAGAGAAAGGGAGACCAGCACAACTGCAGAACACCACCTAACCTTGTGTTGCACTCAAAACATACAATTGCAGAACAACACTAAAACTCTTCACTATTATTCTCCCTCAAATTTAGATGCAGCCTTTTCACACAAGGGAACTCTGCGGATGCACCAAGGCAGCCTTCCAGATTTTACTGACACCCCACCCAAGCTGAATGGGCTTTCAGTAAATCACCCACCGAAGAAGAGTGTGCTGAACAGCCGTGCTTTAGAGCTCTCCCTCCCACAGCCCAGTTCTTGGCCATCACCTGGGAAGCACACACCTCATCTGCATGCGGACCTCCACCTCAACACTCACCCAATATAGGGCAGTGCAGGCACAGCCCGCTCCAGGCACTGTGTCCACCCAGCCCCTCCTGCTCCAGCTTCCTGTAGGCGAAACTGTTTAGAAATGGGGAATGATTTATTGCACCAAAAAGAAAAGGGAAGGAAGCAACACTCCCTCCCCAAACATATGCCCCTCTTCCATGAATCCTCTGACTTTCTGACAAGCTTAGGCCTCTTCTCAACTAGGAAGGCCTGCCATGCCAACAGAAGCCCTCAGGGGAACTTGGAACTGGTTGAAATCTCAGAAGAGACCAAGGCAGTTCCACAGCACTTGACCACACACCAAGGCCCACTCTCCTCCACATCCTCCTCTCATGTCCCAATAGACATCTGCCTGAACAAGCTCATTTTGAATATTGCTTTCCCCACGGAACAGTTTTCATCCCAGTCTCTCTCACTTTAACACAAATAATCTTAAATGCTGTTGTGGTACAGGAAAAATCATTACAATATGAACTTAAAATACAGAGGCAGTAGTATATCTTAAAGGTGCTCAAAATCCTGACTTCTCTGACAGAGAGGTTTGTTGCAAAGCCTCTAATGAAATGCAGAGCATGGACCCAATGTAGCATCACAAGACATGATGTTAAACCCTAACAGAAACAGAATTGAGCATTCAGGCTCTGCACCCCCACTGCTGCTACAGAATCCAGGTTGCCCAGCACATGCAGCATGCAGCAAACACCTCACCGTGCAAACAGACTAACAGTGCTGCAGAAACTGCAACCTCAGCCGCTCCGCACTTCATTTTAGATGAACAAAAATCACTTGGCACCCACAGCCACAACTGCAGACCTGCCATACACTGCACAGCATATGCAGCCCTTGCACGCTTGCCCAGCCCACGTGGGGTAGTCCACATCCAGCGGGGCTATGGAAAGACCTGCTCATTTGGTCAGCAGCAGATAAGGCAGCTGATGTCCACTCTTCCCCCCACCCAGGCTCTAGGAGAAAAGAGAACCCAGGAACAAGCAAAGATGATGGCAAGAAGAGGGCTGAAACCAGAAGGACCCACGCTGCACACAAATTACCTCATACAAAAGGTATGTTCCTAGAAGGTCCCAGTTGCCCCAGTTCTCCAGTTGATGCCTAAGGCCCCAGGGCATGCAATGTGAGCACTTTCACCTGCCCCTGCTTCACAGCTTGCTTCAGTGACTCCAAAATTTCCCCCTCAAGCCCCAGTTCTGTCCCACCTGCCCAGATACCCACATGTCCTTGCATCACCCAGATTCCTCTAGGCACCTTGACCGGCTGTCTGAAATCTGCTGCAATTCCAATACCCAGGACCCACCCTAAACACCAAGTCCTGTGCAGATGCACCCATCCCCTACCGCATTAAGGCAGGGCCAGTGCTCTTATACCACATTTTCTGGTCATCTACATATCTGCAAACAAGCAAGCTATGTTGTGAGCTCGTTTTCAGATCTGCAAGTATCAGCATAAATGATAATGCAGAACTAAAAGTCCTTGGCAGCAACGGACATTTTTTTGGGGTTTCTTTATTTCAGTTTAACAGCCACTGTTACGAGGTTGGATGAAATGGGGACCCAACCACCTCCCTCCAGTCAAAGGGTACGGTGGAGACAGTTTTCAAAACGGCACTACAAGAGAGCCTCCATGTCCTCTGCACACCACCAGGGTCAATGCGAATTGCACTGGAATCTAGCACAAAAATCAAAAGGCATCGTCTGCTCCTCCAGCTCCTCCCAAACAGGCAGCTCCTTCCATGGCAAAAGGACTTCTCCAAGAGGGGCACATTCCCCTTGCTGCCACTCTCCTTCCAAGACCTCCCGCTGCAGACAAGGCTAAACAAGATACAAGCTGAGAAAGTTGCTGCCCAACAGATACTCCAAGGCACTGTCAGCACTGATCAGCTGTTATACACCAAGATCATCTGCAATTGCCAGACTTGGGTTTTCTTCTACCCCACGCTATCTGCCTGCCCACGATGTCAAAGCACTACGACTGTGGGTAATGTTTAAGCTAAGACAGTTACCAGTCCCACGAGCAAGCTGTTGGAACTGCAAGGCTGGGACATGGCCATCAAGTCCAACCTGCTATTTAGATAGAACAGAAGACAGAGGGATTTGGGGGGGTTCCTAAAACTTGCAAAACATTACATTCCTGTGAGGTCAGGCCAATGACTCTGTTCCCTTTCTGCTTACTTGCTGTGTCCCCATTAAAAGAAAAAGAGTAGCGCTTGGAAGATTCATCTTCAGCACGTAAAATCCTCAAAAGCCAGACTCAGAAAGTGCTGATTTTGTAGAAACTAAAAGGATCCTTCCGATGTGGGCTAAAAAAAAAAACACACGCAAGGATCACATTCACGTGTTTATACACAGACACCAGAGGCAGGGAAAGATTCGAGACTGGGAGCGGGTGAAAAAACAGCAGAAGACAAATTTGATGCCTGCCCGGAGGCAGCTGACGTGGGGCATTTAACAGGCAAGGGCCCCGTTAACAGGACACCCCATATGGGATGGCGAAGCATGAGGAGCACAACCTGGCGTGAGAAGGAGCCTGACACCCCAAACCCTGCCATTGACACATAGCCCGTGCCCGGTTTTTTGGGGGGCCACTCAAACACTGTGAGGATGACTGCTCTCAGACCTGACACAGAGGGCAGCAGCCCTCCACAGCCCCCCATTTTAGAGTGGGGAGTCCTTGCACTCCCCACTCACCCCAAAACCCACGGAAGGTGTGTGTGGAGCCGCGCCCACCGCTGTGGCCAGGGTGAGGGGCGGGGGGACGCCCCAAGGCGGAGGGAAGGAACCCTAACAGTGAGAGAAGGACCTCAGAACTGAACGGAAAGGGGGGGTTGCGGGAGCAGCCCCCGGGGCCTCTCGGCTGGACACGCGGGCCTCCGACCTGCGACCCTCAGCGTGTCAGAGAGGCCCGAGCCTCCCCCGGGGGGCTGCCGGCTTAAGGGGAAGGGTCCGCCCGGCGTTACCTGGGGACGCAGCTAGGGCTGGAACCGTCGATCTCCCAGGTGGCGAAGAGGTTCATAGGCACGGGCCGCCCCAGGGCCCCGGTGCCGCCGGGGAAGCTGAGGCGGCTCCGCTCCGCCGCCGCCGCCATGGCTGCCGGCCTGGCGCGCGCCCACCGGGCCGCCGCCGCCTGCGCCGCCGCCCCGCCCCGGCGGGGGGCGCGTCACGTGCGAGAGGGCAGGGCTAGGCGGGGCGCGGCTAAATCACTGTGGGGGGCTCGATGGGGCGGGGCCAGCACAGCGGGGAGAGGGGCGTGGGCAAAATGTGGGCGGAGCTTCGGGGTAGGGGGCGTGGTCAGGACGGGCACGTAGCCGCGCCCCGTTGCGCAGCGCTTCTCTCCCCCCGCTGCGGCCCCCTGGTGGCGGGGTCGCGTTGCCGCCCGGGCGGCCGGAAGTGCCCGTGCGCCTGGCGGCGGCGGGACCGGATGTCGCAGCGGCGGTTTCCGGCCAGCTCCGTGGCAGGGGCGGAGGTGCGGCGGGCGGGCCGCGGAGCGCCGCCGGGATGGTGCTGCTCACCATGATCGCCCGCGTGGCGGACGGGCTCCCGCTGGCCGCCTCCATGCAGGAGGACGAGCAGGTGGGGCCGCGGGCGGGGTCCCGGCCCAGTGCGCCGGCGAGGGGCGGGCGGGGGGTGGCCCCTTCTCGTAGCTGTGCGGCTCTTGCACAGGCATTCTCCGCGCGGTGGTCGCGGGTGGGCAGTGGGGAGGCGTCGCGGTGCTGTTGGGCTGCGCCTCCTCGGGCTGAGCCCGGCGCGCCTCGCGCTGACTGCGGGTGGGGGGGGTTCCCCGGTGGCAGCCGCCCCTGACAGCCTGTCCTCCCTTCTCAGTCAGGCCGCGATCTGCAGCAGTACCAGAGCCAAGCAAAGCAGCTCTTCCGCAAGCTGAACGAGCAGTCCCCCACGAGATGTACTCTGGAAGCAGGAGCCATGGCTTTCCAGTAAGTGTCTGTGGGTGTGATGGGGAATGGGCTCCTGGTGCCACCGTGGAGATACGTGAAGGTACTTCTGGGTCAGGGCGAGGATTTGTTAGAAACTGGGCTGCCTGCGAATGGGTGAATTATTCGACTATCGTCCCTGCTGGCTGACGTGTAATAGCCACTTAAAGGGTACAGCGTGTGAGTTATTCCTTTGCACTGTTGCTTGGCACTTGTCTTTCACCCAGGCTTGTAGTTCTGCCTTTGCTAAAAGACAATGTGGTTTCTGTTCCCTTTAAGGTTTTTCTGTTTGTTGGCACCCTGTGTGATACTTCCAGTGTGTCTTCTGTACCTCTTGTGTCTGGCCTCTTCTAAAGAGAGATGTCATTAGTGAAAGCAGCCTGGCAGGACCACTGTGAGCTGCTCTTGCACAAGGCTTTCCTCTCTGTGTCTCATGTGAGAGTTTACTTTTTTGTGCATTAGTTTCATGTGTTAAAACGACATGGAGCATCTCTGGTATTTATTTTTTTTTCTTTATTTTTATTATCTTAATATCTGACAGACCTTTTTCTCTCATCTTATTGTTGCCAAATGCATTGGGTGTGAAAGGCAGGAGTGCAAGCTTGTGTTTGAGAAAGGAAATGCTTCTTTACCTGACATGCAGTTACCTAGCAGAATATTGCTTGAGAACTTAATAAAGACCAAGATCTTGTCAAGAATCAGAACTACTGTATTAACAGAAATAATTGTTAGAAGTCTCTGAGATCGGGTGCCACATGAGAGCACCAAGGCAGAGTTGTCCAGTTTTGCCAGCAATATGCCCAGATTTGCCACGCTTGGCACCACTTCTGCAGCGCTGCTGGCAGCAGGATCCCTCACAATTCCCAACCCTGGTGACCAGGTGTGTGTTTACAGCTGCATGAGTGGGACACAGCCCTTGAATGCAGGGCAAGGTTGGCTTTAGGTCTCTGCTTCTGTAACATGGGCTCTTTAGCAAATCTCCTGCCCTGTGCCTTTCTTGTGAGCATCAGTGACATGAAAAGAGAGGAAGAGTAGTTTTTTTGAACGGTGATCTTTGGCAACAGCTATGGGGTTTTGAGAGTAACTTTTCTTGTGGTTGGCTTACATATAATTGTGACAATATTGTTTTTAGTCTTTTTTTTGTCTTGGCTTCTAGTTGCCTTTGATAGGAAGTCATAGTGGCCAAAGGATGGCCCTGATTAAAATAGTCTGGCCATCTCTATCTCCTTTTGGGTTTGGGTGTTGCTGCCAGAGTTAACTGCAAAGTGCTGCTCTGCATCACCCTCTTTCTAGAAGTTAAAACTTTCTAGAATTTAAAAACACTCCCATTTTAAATGTTTCCATGGTGCTGCATGGGCGTAGCTCTGACGGGCAGTGAAGCCTTGGGAAAGAGTCTGTGTAGATTCTAGTAAATCCCTTCTTGTGTTGCTTCCATGATGCAAGCAGAAGACTGCACCACTTGGCAGTGCCCAGGAAATCGAGGTTTCTTAATGGTGGCTGTAATGTCACCAGTTCGGACAAGGTGTGAGGACTTGGGCAAGCTCATGGTTTGCCAGCTGTGTCAAAGAAACAGCCAGGTTACCTGACTGGCAGGTAGGTGGGGAAAGGAGCATTTCTCCTTCTGTGTTGAGTTAGTCCCTAGGCGGGTTCCACAGGCAATTGACAGCCACTGCTGCAAAGCACTCAACTGCTGTGTCCCTTAAGGTGGGACATTAAGGCAGGACTTATATGAAAAGAATACTTTCAGATCGGAAAACCTCCTAAAACTGTGAGAACATTACAGGAAGGGGAGGAAACGGGGGAGTTTGGGTTTTAGTGTAAAATAATGCTGACTGTTGACCATGCTGTTAGTTAACACAACACACCATCTTTTCTGCCAAATCAGAGCTCTGACTGCTGAGGGCAGCACAAAACAGGACAGAGCATTTTGCGGTGCAGAGTTACAAGTGTGGCTCAGGATATTGCTGAACTTGCTGAGGTGTTGAACGTTTTTAGCTTGATAATTTGGAGAAGAGCCTCGTCTCGCTGAAATGTGAAGCTTAAACTGTGACCACTGAAATTACTGAGGTAATTTCTGTCAAATGTAATGTTAAGACTGGCTCTAAAAGCTGTGTCACCCTTTCAGGTTCAGCGCTCTGTCACTTCTGCACATGGCTGTGCAGGTGCAGAAACACTGATGGAGTCTGCTGTGCTGTCAATCAGTAGTTGACCTTTGGCTCTTGAATGGCTGAAGTGGCTCTTACCTCTCGCATTGAGAACAACCCTTGGCCTTTGCCACTACTACCAGGATAAAGCTTTTCCTGAAAAACTGAAATGTCCAAGATGATTGTAAGAAGCCTACTGGGAGTACAGAAGTTAGCAGTGGCAAGGGGCAGCGTCTGCCCCTTGTGTACGTACACTGCTGGGCAGTTGGCATGGTCGGGTGCTGTGCTGAAGCTCGGAGGCAGGCACAAAGAGTAAAACTGCCCAGCTGTGCAGGAACTCTGATGTTGAACTGACATTGACAGAATTGTCTGAGCCTGGGACAGAATGAGGTGTGCTTGCTCTCTGTGGTGCTGACAGGTTGACTTTAAATCCAGCACATTTTCAGGGGAAAAACAAGGGGAAATACAGCTGCAAAGCTGCAGGCAAGACCGGCTGACCCAAGCAGAGGTAACAGAGCTGTACCAACAGAGCGGGGCATGTTCCTCAGACTGCTCTCATCTTGAAAGTGGTGCTTCAGCTCTGAGGCAATACTGTCAGAATTCCTACCTGACATGAGTTTTCTGTATTTCATAAGATGTTTTCGGGTCTTGCTGTTCATGACAGTGGCTAAATCAAGCTCTGGGTGATGACTTGTAGCAACTCCAAGCAGTCAAGCAGGTCTCCAAGGGCAAGGGCAGAACAGAGGCATGATGTACTGTAGGATTAGTCTTGCACACTGATGCAGTCCAAGCTGAGGGAATGGAAGGACGGGCTTACAGGGACATGCTTGTGGAATGGATTTAGTAACTGGAGTTTCTTGTTTCTGGTTGGGGTGTTGAAGGCTGTGTTATTTGAAGGCTGGCAGGATTTACAGGAGCCATATAGAGGCAGGAGAAATGGCTACTCCTGTCCGCAGAAACAAGTTGAGGATGGCTAATTCAAAGGACTAGTACCTGTTGGGGTGTTCGGAAAAACAGTGGGGAGGGGGAGGAAGTTGCTTTGTAAGCCTGGTGTGGCTATTAAGAAAATTTTAAGCTACTTATTTAACTACGGTGCCCTCGGGACTGCGTCAATTCTTTAATACACTGTTAATCTTTATGCTAACTAGACTGCTACATAATGGAATTATGCAGAAAGTCAAAGAAAGGTAACATAAAAGCATTTCAATTCCACCCTGAGTAGTATAGATACACATTCAAAAGTGTATGCGGTGCTATCTACCACCTCCACTCCTTTGGTTTTGGTGGAAATACCATTGCCTTTATTTTTCTATTGGTTAAATGAGGAGGAAAATGTAGTTGGGAATGTGTAGCAGCAGAGAGTTGTAGCAAAGCCTAAACAATCTCAAGATTAGTTCTATCTTATCCCTTATTTCAGTAGGCTTTTTAGTGGAATTCCCTGCCTATGGCAGGGGGAGCTGGAACTAGATGATCTTTAAGGTCCCTTCCAACCCAAACCATTCTATGATTCTATAATGAAAAGCCTCTATTCTTAGTGCTGACAGAGGCACTGGAGCTCACACTGAAACAAGGTCAGCATTAAGCCTTTGTGAGCAAGTAAGAATTAGATGGGGATGGGGGTGGTGGGTGGAGGAGAAGAGGACCTCTGTGCATTCAGCTGCAGGATAAATGAAACAGCATTACACAGTAACATGCTTCCATGCATGTTTTGGGGCTCCTAACATTGCAGCCGAAGAACAGGTAGCGCAGTCATACTTACCCATGGTAAACCTGTAGGGGAGGTCACCAGAACCCAGCTAGCAGCTGTGTTTTTCCCCAGCTGCCTTTGAGGTCATGCATGTGGATAGCAACATCCCACCAACAGGCTGGTGTTGGGGGAGAAGGGTACCTCCTTCCCCCCAAAACAGAAGGCGGGAGGTGGCAGTCACTGGGTGGCTTTTTAGCAAGTCGAGCCCAAATTCTTTTGTGTCCTGATCTCAGGGTAGAGCTTCCCACTTGTGGGCCTCAGGTACTTGGCTGTGCTGCATTGTCTTAGAGCTGTGTTGGCTATCTTCCCCTCTACTCTGCTGGCAAACTTTCTTGGGCTGCCTTCCTCCTGACCGCAGGAGGGGGGGGTTCCTCCCTTTTTTACTCCAAAATTATAACTCTCTTGTTGCTGGTATTTTCTTAAGCTAATGATATTCACAGGCCAACTTTTGTTCAAGTGAAGACAAAGTTCATGGCTGCTGGTGTGGGTATAGGGTCTGAGGGTACAAGAAAATTTATTCTGGGTAAAGAAGAAATAAGCCATTACTTTGTAGAAAGGTTGACACGTGCTCCAGGTGTGGCAAACTGGAAGTCCCTGTACCCGTTTCTCATTGCCTCCTAGGAATAAAGGTATGCAGGGTGGTGTTTGATAGAATAGATTCAAAATTGATTAATGCTCTGTCTGCTGTTCTTCTAGCTACATCATTGAGAAAGGAGTGTGTTACCTGGTCCTGTGTGAAGCTGCATTCCCCAAGAAACTGGCCTTTGCATATCTGGAAGACTTGCATTCAGAGTTTGATGAGCAGCATGGCAAGAAGGTGCCAACGGTCTCCAGGCCCTACTCCTTCATTGAATTTGGTGAGGTCCCTCTCTTTGTGGCTAGTTAGGAACTTTGTTGCTGAGGGGAGCAGCAGCCACAGGATCCTCTCTGGCTTGGCCTATGGAATTGACAGTTCAACCTCTTCCTGGCACTAGAGAAATGGGTGTTTTAAGCAAGAGAACAGAGAAGTGGTAGGGAAATGGTAAATGTCATTTGATTCAGATTTTCTGCTTTAAGTCTCTTGGCCTTGCTCCAGTGAATATTTGCATGCAGTCTACTAGCTGTCCCAGCAATGCTCCCACTCCTTCAGCAGCCAGGCTGCTCTGTGTTAAGTGAGATCCCCTCTGATCACCTCCCTCTTGTTCTAGACACCTACATCCAGAAAACCAAGAAGCTCTACATTGATAGCCGGGCGAGGAGGAACCTGGGCTCCATCAACACAGAGCTGCAGGATGTGCAGAGGATTATGGTGGCCAACATCGAGGAAGTCTTACAGCGAGGAGAGGCACTTTCAGGTACAGGGAATGGCTGATATTTGGCATATGGCTCCTTATCCCCTCGATCAGTGGAGTGGGTAGAGCATACTGGAGGGAAAGGCTTGCTAATCCCTGAACCTCCTAAGGAAAGCAATGAACTAAATGGGTGTTTTAGTTGGATTGGTTACATCCTGAGGCATGTGGCAGGTACTGGTGCTTCTTTTGGGCAAGACGAGCATCTTGCCAGCTTGAGTGGCTCCATTCCAGCAGGACAAGCACTGGAGCACTGCAGATATGCACAGGCCATGCTGCCTTGTGAAACTGCTGCACTCCCAACTGCTCCAGAGAAACTCGTACTGTTAATATAGCATTGGGGAACATATGGTTGCTTTAATATTAACTTCTCTGCCTTTTCTCTTTAACAGCTCTTGATTCCAAGGCCAACAATTTGTCCAGTTTGTCCAGGAAGTACCGTCAGGACGCCAAGTACCTGAACATGCGTTCCACTTACGCCAAACTTGCGGCTGTAGCTGTGTTTTTTATCATGTTGATCGTGTATGTGAGATTCTGGTGGCTGTGAGCCGGTTGCAGTCACAGAAGAGGGAAAGCCGGTAGCCTGGCAGGTGTATGTGTGCAGGACACTGTTCATTGGGGATGTGCATTAGAATCCACACAGGACCACCACCTTAACGGGAGTGTCCTGAAATTGTTAGGTGACACCTGACTACTACATCTCTTAGTGAAGCCTAACAATAGGTGTAAAGGCTTGTTGACTACAGGCTTTTCCTCTGAGGCAGTTTGCACTAGGGCACTGGAGAGTTTGGCCTCCCATGGTCCTGCCCCTGTCCTGGGGGCACGCTCTGGGAACAGTCAATCAGTGCAGTTTAGCATAATCACATTGTACGTCCTGTTGAGTAGCTCTAGTGGGAACTGGACTCTAATGAACATTCCTTGTGTTGGCAATGTTTGCTTTTTTAGAATCTGGGTCTGCAGTTCTTTTTCTTTCTTTTCTTTTCTTTTTTTTTTTTTTCCAAAGACAAGACTCCCTCGTTTGAAGGTAAATACTGCACTGTACATATAATAGCTTTTACCTCTGTCAGAATAGCTATTGTTGAGTTTTCTGTCTGACATCTTGGCTTGTTACACTTTAAATTGCTTTAGGAAGAAATGGATGTTAAATTATGCCTTAAAATACATTCTGTCTAGTATTAGGAGGGGCAATGGAAGGCTTCTATATTACGGATTCCTAGAAAATTAAGCTACAGGTTTGTAAGTGTCCACTTTCCCTCCCCTGACAGCTGTGTATGACTGTATGTTTCCTTATGAACAGGGTGTGTAATTCAATGTTGTTGGAGCGGGCACAGTGCAAACTATGTCAGCACTCTGTGTTTTTCCCTTCTATCTGCAGATTCAGTACATTATTTCCTTCCTTTTTGTAACTGTGCATCACTTCCAAAATGTGTCAAAACTGCCAGCATTTCATCTCTGGGATGCTTGTTTTCTTTCTCCCTCTTTCCATCACCCAAAACAACCAAAAAAACCCTGAAACTCTGAATGTTGTTGTGAAGAAAAGGCAGCGTTTCCTTAAAGAACGCTTTATTTTACATGAAGGATTCAAAATGATTGATAACTTCAAAACAGTGGAATCCTTTGGAAATGCCACCTTTTTTTCTGTGGTCACCCTCTCCCTACGTCACTTGGGAAGTTGAAATTGTAGGTGAAGAAAAACTCATTATGCAGCAATAGTATAGAGCTGCTTCTTTCTTATGGGCCAATGTATATCTTTCCAGTAATGTGATTTTTTTCTTTTTTTTCTTTTTTTTTTTTGTCCACCTGTGCTAAGAATAACACTTTAACAGTCAGCTGTTGTTTTCATTTAAGAAATAAGAGGAAAAAAAACCCCACAGTTCAGACACTCTTCTGCACTCAGGTGTCTGCCACTTGGTAGGAGGCAGGCAGTGTCACGGAAGGAAGTTTCAGGATTCCCCAGCACCTTTTACAAGCACATAATCTTGTGTAGTTCTGGAAGTACAAACTGTGACCTGGAAATGTTTCCTGCCACTGGGTAGGAAACAGAGAGCTGTGGTCCTGTCTGGGAACACTCCCCAGCTTGACACAGTGTTGGACTAGCACAGAAGCAGTTAGCACTTGTCCACCAATAAACCTGTTGAATCTGATCTGCCATGTAGCCTAAATCAGGTTTCTGCATGATGCCTCCAAGTGTTACTTTGTAGCTTGCTTTATTATTATCATTCTTTTTAATTGTTTTAAGTGGTGTCCCTAACAGGTGAATGTCCCAGTGATGTAGGTCTGTGTAACGTAGATGCTGGAAGGTGAGCAGACACTGATCATACGTGGATTCTTGTGATTGAGGAGAGTGACGTTTCTGCAGCAAAGGGCAGCTCAGTGAGCCGCTGCCTCCGGCAGCCTCAGTGTCAGCAGTGAAATAAACGCTTCTGAAAAATCCCCTCTGCAGCGTGGAGTTTCCTGTGTCTGGTTTCTGTCATCTCAAAGGATGCTTGCTTTCCTTCCAGGGACACAAGAGGGTAAAGGCCCACCTGGGATAAGGTCTCCTTTTTGGAGGCAGAACTAGTTTGAAAAACATGGTATTGCCCATTTTCTGGCAGAGACTATACTTGGGTTATAGCAGGGGTTTCTTTCCCTGCAGGTGTGTGTGCCTTGTTGGATGAGGGGACAGGCAGCCTCCTCAGCACTAGCAGAGCCCTGTAGGTGCATGGGTAGATGTTTATGGGGACAGGTTTTTGGTGATGCTGGTCACATGGGGCACATGATAAGCAGAACAAACAGTAGGCAGTAGGATATGTGTCCCCCCAGGGTGTGTGTCAGTATTAATAGGGCACAGAGCCGCAAATGCCCCTTGCCTAAAGAGGAAGGAAGGCAAGGAAGACTTATGCAGACCAGCGTGGGCCTCCAGGGAGTGCTTTATAAGCAACTCCCTTGCTGCATTCACACAGAGCCCCTTGTCCTCCCTCTCACAAGGCAGAGGTGCTGCTGGTGCTCTGCAAGGGAGGTGCAGGCTATGTTTTGTTTTGCTGGGGGTTGTGCCTCCTGTGCAGCCAGACCTGAGGTTAACTGTTGCCTGTCTGGCTGCTGGGGCAGCGGGGAGGAGAAGCTGCTGCTGGTTTCTCTCTGTGTTACATGACGGGCTTGCCCGAAGCTGGGTGAGCACCTGTGGACTAAGGGACGTGGCTCCCTGCGCTGGTGCACAGCAGCGAGCAGTGGGTGCAGGGAGCAGCCCTGCTGGGTGTGGGTGACCGTAGCTGCTGGGTTGCTGCTCGCTCGGGAGTGCTGGTGCTGTGCACTTGGTGCTGGCAGAGGCCCAGAGCTGGCCCCGGAGCCGCTGCCTGCAGATGGCAGTGCCGGCACGGTGCAGAGCAGTGCCCAGAGCCGGAGACGAAGGGGCTCTTGCCGACGGCGTCGTTACGGTGCTCTGGCCTCCCCAAAGACCCGCAGCCTCGCTGGGGCTGGGCTGCCTCCTCTCGAACCCGGGATGTACCTGCGACGGCTCCTGGGCTGCGCCACACACGGCCGCGGTGCCTGGCCTCATCCCGTCGTGCCGCTGGGATTCCACGACTCAGCTGGGTCGTGGTGCTTCCCAGCAGGGCGTTTCTGGAGTCACCTCCTGCCCAATACCTATCCCATTTCCGTTCCTAAGCTGCTTCTCTGCCTCTAGAGGCTCTTTGCCTGCTGGGTTCCCCACTGGGCCTCCCCCCAGTTCCTGTGCCTGGGCTCTTCAGCCTGTAGAGCCCGAGGGGTTTGTCCCATGCTGAGCACATGCAGAGCAGCGAGGGAAGCAGGACCTGGGAGCAGTGCAAAGTCCTGACACCTCTGCAGCACTTGAGTCCCTGCGCTGGGGGTTTAGGTGACAGAGACGGGTTCTCCCTGGCCCCATGGCATGCCCATTGCCACCTGGAAACCTCTGGCATGGGGTACAGGCAGAGAACAGAAAGGTGCAAAAGAAAAGCAGATGATGCAAGGTGCCCCGGGAGCTGCTCTGCTCATCGCATGAGTGCAGAGGTGACAAGCCTTGTCACACGAGTGATCATTCAGAAGAGCTGTGGGTTTGGGCTCTGCTTGCTGCTGCCATGGCTCAGCTCATGTCTGGGCACCCCTGGGTGCTGTTGGGGACAGAGCCTGCTCAAGGGACCATGTGTGGCCGTGGGGGAGGGACCCCAGGGCTGTGCTGGGTGGCTGGGTTTTCCCTCAGCGTCTGACAAGTGCAGCAGCAAGAGCAGACAGGCAGAGCTGGTTCCGAGACGCTGCCAAACCTGCCATGGGTGTGGCACAGCACTGCGGAGAGGACGAGTGCAACAGAGTACTCCAGCCACCGTGTCCAATGTAAACCAGGTCTCTGCTGGCACAGGCTATGGCCATCCTCTGCACCACCACCGCTCCTGGGAGCAGCTGTTGGTGCACTGCAGGGTTTTGGTTTCTGTGTTTACTTGGGCCCCAGCTGCATCCCCTGCTTCGAACCAACTCCTTGCACTTCCAAACCCCTCTTTTGGGCAGGTTGCAAGAAAAACCCACTTTCAGCACCTTTCCCTCTGGGGCCCCAGGGGAGTTTGACTCCGGGTGGTTTCTGGCTGCTGCTTTGGCACAGGAGAATGTCCCAGCAGTGCAGAGGGCTGTGCCAGTATCCCTGCGGCAGGGCAAGCACCTTCTGGGGCACCCAACGCCAGGTAACTGTCTGGGCAGCAATGGCCAGGACAACAAGGCTTGGAGCTCAGCTTTCAAGCCTTGTTCTTCCTTCTTCGGGGGCCACCATGGGGCTATGGCAGCTCTGTCCCTCTGGGGAGCTCTCAGTCCCACTGGGACACGGAGGGATGCCCTGCAGGGCCAGGCTGGGGAGCTCTGAAAGTCACCTTTCCCCCTTCTCACTGTGCTTTGCTCTGCTGCATTGCTGCTGACTTTTTGAAAAGGAGGATGTTGATTTTCTGCTGCCCAAAAATGAAGGCTTTTCAGATGAGAGAGTGCTTGGCTTGGTGGCTGGCCATGGGCAGCCAACTGCCGGGACCAGCCCTCCCACATGGGCCTCAGTCAACACCATGTCCTGTCACAGTGCACCCCTGAACCCTCCTGTTCCACCAGACCCGGGTGATGCAGCTGGGCTGGTCCCCAGCCCCGAGCATTCAGGAAGCCCAAAGGCGGGACTTGGGGTACCGCTTGGTCCCTGACAGCCTCCTCACTGTCCCTGTTGGCCTGAGCTTTTTGAGGGTTTCTGGGGTCTGGCTGCTCCCAAGCCCCTGCAGCCAGCACCCAGGAGAGGTGGGTATGACCTCTCCACTGCAGATGCTCTGCCTGTGCTTCCTCTGACCCAGCTCCCCACGTCCTTGGTTCTGCTTCCCCTCGGGCAGCCATACCACCTCCCCTCCTTCCTTATTCCCTGGCTTGGGTGCTCTTTGGGTCCCCTGCAGGCACAGGGGTCCCCGGGGTCTGCCTGGGGTTGTGCCCACAGCACGGAGCCTCGCGGCGTCTCGCATAGCTGCTCCCGGCTGGCTGCAGTCGTGCCTGAGCTCGCAAACCTGCTTGGGGGGATAAAGCAGAAGTTGGGGAGTCCCCACTCTCTCTGCCCACCCTGGCAGCCTGCCAGACCTCTGCCATGTGGCTTTCTCTGGCTGACAGCCTGATGGAGGAGCCCAGCGTTATTTTGAATCATGGCTCAGAAACCGCCCTGTGGCTGAGCCCCGGCACTCTGCAGAGAGCTGATAAACCTGCTTCTTCTGCCACTGCTTTTCCTTTTCCTTCCCTCAGCATCCCACCAGCAGCACCCCGGCCCTCGGGTGCTCCCCAGCACGCTCCACTCCCCTGGCATGCTGCCTGCGCTTGCTGGAAGCAGGACTCTCCAGCCCTGTTGTGGCACTGCACCTGGAGTGGAAAGTGCATCCTCCCCATCAGCTGCGGCTACAGCCCCCGAAAATGGCAGCAGACACGGGATTTGCATAGAGGAGCATAACTAAATGTGCTTGCTGGAGTCATGGTGACCCCGAGTTCCACACACTAGGACCTGCATCGGTCCCCATGGGACTGGAGCCTGCAAGACCTGGTGTGTGTGTCTCCCCAGGAACTTTCCTGGACCTCCATGTCCCTCATGCATGGACATGGCTACAGCTACACTGGCATCTTGACCCCAGTACCCACCTCGGGGGTGGAGGGGACCATCAAGGCGAAAGGGGACACGGCTGGCCTCTGGCTCAGCATGGGATCGGAGCAGGCTGCACAGAGCAGCATGAGGCTCCCTCCTGGTGCCAGAAGGGTTGTAACAGCACAGCCAGGGACTGAGGCTGCGCTCTGGGTCCCATAGCAGTAGAAAAAAGCCTCTGGCTTTCCTGTGCTCCTACCTGCATGGGGACCACAGATGATGGGGGCCATGCCTGAGTGGTCAGCCCACAGTGAGAGGTGCCCAGAGGAGTGGCTTGCATGGGCCGTGCATGAGCTGGGAGAGGAGGGGGGTGCTCGTCTGCTGCAAATCCCCACTGTAGCGCTCCCATGGCTGCTGGTCAAGAGGGAGAGCTGCATGGTTTCATCTATGCAGCCAGTCATGGGTACAAACCCAAAAAAGGCACCTGAAGGATGGACCTGAGTGGTGCTGAGCAGCTGCCCCTTCCTTGAGTCATGGCCATACCACCACACCAGCCATCACTACAGCACTGCTGCTACGTGGAGGGTGACCACGAATCAGTGAATTCTTGCTCCATTGCATGCCCAGAGCCAGGAGCATTTGGGAGCTTGATGGCCACCCTGTACATCAGACCAACTTTGGTAAAAGCTACACAGCTCTGTCTGCAGTATAAATACTCCAGGGGCTGCTGAGAACTAGGGCAGCGGCAGGGAAGGCAGAGGGTACAAATTCTTCAAGTGATTAAGCGAGGCAGCAGAGGCAGCTCAGGGCATCCGGTGCATTCCTGCAGGGCTTGATGCAGGAATGCCTTTGCACTTCTCTGCTTCTCTTTAAGAGGAGACTAGCTGTCAGGTAAGGTAATCATGGTGTAAGCCAAGCCATGTGAATGTTAAGAGTTAGCAGATGAGCTACAGGACAAGCTATTTGTAGTGCAAGCACAAGGCTGCCAGCCCTGAGGATTTTACTGGACGCCTTTCTCTGTCCTGTTTTTCTTAAGCCTCTTGGCTGCTGACATCCTGTGACTATGAAATACCCTCAGTTTCCATTTTAACGGAGTTCCAGCTCTCCTATTTGCAGAAGAAAAAGCTGGGATATATGACTCAAGTGTTTCCTAAGGATGCCCAGACCATGGGCAGGTAAAAATGAGGCAACATTTAACTGGGTGTGTAAAATGCTGAGATGAAAGGCAGGCATTTGGGCGTGGGCTGAGCCTGAACCACCAGCAATATCACTGAATGGTTATTGCAAGAAAACACAATTTATTCTGAGAGAGCCAATGCAAAGCTCGTGAAACCAGCTGCTCCTCCAAGGTGAGGGACAGGGGAGAAGTGCTGCACCATCTTCTGACCAGGTAGAAATATTCAAAAAGCACCTCAGAGTGTTTAAATACATTTTGCTTTCTGCCAGGAGAGCTGGAGAGAGCACAGCAGAGACCCCAGGCATGTCTCTGCCTGGCAGCATCCCCCAGTTGCAGAGCGATGAGGCATACAGGGCGTGGGGAGGTGCTGTGGGCTTCCTCCCTGAGCAGTGTGCAGGGCACCCTCACCCCCTTTCACTGCCATCTGCAGAGATCAACCACTTGCCATCACCCAGGGGGGTCCCTGCTATGGGGGGACCTAGACCCCGACGTCACTGGTGACAGCTCGAGGGCCAGCACACAGGGCTGGGTTTGAAGCAGTGGGGCAGGAAGCCTGAAGAGCGCTGGGGCTGGCGAGCAGTCTGCACACGCTGTGATCAAAACGAGTATGCCACTGCTCTGCAGAGCAGGCAACTGAGATCATTGTGGGGTGAGACTCCTACCATGGAGCCACAGAGAGGGCTTGATCTCCCTGCCTTTGTCAGCCAAAGTGCCAGGATTTTGCTAATTGCTGGGGCTGTTGAACTAGCAATGCCGTGGATATGGAGTCTGTTCAGCTCTCCTAATCCCTCAGCTGGCATCACTTCCAGCACCAGAGCGCACCCAGCCCTCTGCCAGACACCAGCACCCTGCCCCACCTCCCCTCTCTACCCCGCGCAGCCAGGGCTTGGCTTCAGCTCTTGGGCAAGACACTTGTAGGCAAAGGGGGCAAGGCACTGCAGAAACCAGATGGAAACTATGGAAAACCTTGCCAGAGCCCTCCAGTTCCAGCACTGGCTGCTGGCCATTTCTTGGTGGGAAACTGGTGGTGAGATGGCATGGTGTAGTGCTGGCAGGTGGCCTGCGTGGTGAACACCTTTGCTTGTTTCTATACAGTGGTGTTAATGGGGCTGTAATGGGGTGTGTAAGATGAAGCAACGCTGAAACATATTTTTAACTCCTCTGCAAACAGCTTATTTCTTAATGACAGATCCATGGGAACAATGGGGAACTGAGGAGCTTTGGCATGGGGGCCTGCCCCTGTCCCCTTCCCGCTCTGCCCTGCACGTTCCCTCCTGGCACAAGCAACCCGTCTGGCCAGAGCAGCTGTGGGCAGCTTGGCCCTTGCCTTCCCAGCTGCAAAATCTGCTTTGCCAGTCCAGGTCCAGCCCCAACCAGCCTCTGTCACGTAGGTGGCCTGCTGGTGGCTGCTCTTACATCTTTGACAGGGCCGTCGCAGGATGCTTTCCCTCGTGGGCAGCTGAGCCCATGTGCACCCACAAGAGCAGGGTCAGAGTGGATAGCTGGGAGCAATCAGCAGGTTCCTGCAGGTTCCTGCAGGAGCAAAGTGACTCCTGCCCTCATTCGGGCTGGATTCCCCTGATGAGCTTCATGTGTCAGGTGGAGCTGGTTGTCCTCATGACACATTCCAAGAGCTGCACTGGGGGCTGCAGAGGCTGTCCCTGTGCTGCGGTGAGTAGCTTGTGCTCAGCTAAAGCCAAACACAGACAGTGGAGAACTGGCTGCTTCAAGGACAGGAGCAGTAACACTTATCACCGAGGGGAGCTGGAAATGGTGGCTTTTGGTGTAACACCAGGATTCCTCCTGAATTAGCTTCATTCAGGAGAGCATCCCCAAGTCCTCCTTGTTCCAGTCACATTCCTGCTTGTCCCTGCTCAACTCCCAGCTTGACTTCATGATCATTTTAACTCAAGTGTTGGTCTCCACCACCCAACATTTTATATGTCGAAAGTTTTGGGCATGCTGGGGTCTGGCCTCCACCTCAGCAGGTGAGGAGCTGCAGGGAGGGAGGTGTGCCAAGAGCAGTGCCATGGGATGGCCATGTGGCTGTGAGGCATCATCTGCCCACAAGCGGCTGTCGGAGCAGCAATGGGAACCTCTGGCAGCCATGCAGGATGGCAAGGGATTTGTCACCCTGGTTGCATTGGCATACGAGGAAAAATCATGGTGGTGGTAGGGCACTGACCATCCAGCTCCATGCTTGTGAGGAGCTCTGGGATCTGGTGAACAACACGGGGAAAACAGTGAGGTTTATTCATTGCCTCCTCCCTACCCCAAACCCGGCACAATCCTGCCTTCACGGGCTGGTCTGCCATGTCAGCACCGCACACAAAGGGCTCTCAGTCAGCGGGGAGCTGGAGCCAGGACAGAAGGATTTTTAACGCTTTAAATGGTGGCTGAGGACAAGGAGAGATCTTGAGGTTGAATTCAGCTGCTGCCCTCCCAAGACCTCTTCCGTGGGAACCCGTGTGTGGTCCTGGGCTCTGGCAGCACGGTGGGGCGGTGAGCTCCCACACCGCCCCAGAGCCTCCTCTTCCCACGGGGCGAGCCTCCGCCGGCCGATGCTGTTTTGGGGCTTCCCTTCCCACCGGTACGTACCCTTGGGCAACGCTCGGTCACGCCGTCCGGCGGCTGCCTGCACCACAGCCTGAGCACAGGGCGGACAGCGCCGCGGCAGCACCTCAGGCGGAGCACCCCGCTGTCCTCCCCGTGGGCACTCGCCGCCGCTGCCGCCGCCCTACAGGAGGGAGACATGCTACCCTTGCCCGCCATCCCCTGTCCCGCTGCCCTCACTACCCCAGCCCCAGTGTCCTCCAGCCTCCTCCCCCGTGCCCCCCGTCCCAGCCCCTCGCCGCCGTAGCACCGTCCCGGTCCTGGCCCCGCCCCGCGGTCCCCGAGCGGGCGCCCCCTGGCGGCGGGCGGGCGGGGCGCGGCGCGGCGCGGAGGAAGCGGGGGAGGTGCGTCTGGGACGTGTCCCTCCGCGCGGGACGTGTCCCTCCGCGCGGGACGGCCGCAGGCGCCATCGGTGGCCGGGCAGATCCTTCCGCGCCGTGCCGTGCCGCGCCGTGCCAGTGGCGGCGGGAGCGGCTGTGGCCATGGCCCGTGGAGCGGGGCCGGCGCTCGCTGCCCTCCTCGGCTTGGTGCTGGCCGTGCTCAGCCGCGCCGAGCCCGCGGCCGGTGAGTGACGGGGGCAGCGGCGAGGGGCTGCGGGGGCCGGCGGAACTGAGGCGGTGCGCGGGAGGCTGAGGGGCTGCCCGGAGCCGCCCGTTGCCCGGCCCGGCGCCGCGGGGGAGCACCGGCGCCCCCTCCAGCGCGGCCAGGCCGGCGTCGGTGCCCCCTTCCTCCCCGCGGGCCGGCCGGGGAAGGGGGCGCGGGTTGGTGCGGGGGTCGCCTGGGCCGCCGCGGGGTGTCATCGCGGGGGGTGGCCCCGCGGGGCCGCCGTCGCTTCGTGAGGAGCGGTGACGCCCGAGCCACGCCGCGGGGCCGGGCCGGGGGTGTGCGGGGCCGCCCGCGAAGCCGGGGCGCGGAGGGCCTCTGCGGCTCCGTGCGGGGCAGCGGGGGCCGCTCTCCCGTGGGAGCTCACGCGTAACGGAACACTGAGGCGAAGTCAGCCGTCCCTCGCCGCAGTGCGTGGCAGTGATGGATGTGCTCCTGCAAAAATGGCTCGAGTGCTTGAGGAGTTTGGTTTCAAAACACGGGGGAAACGGTTTGCTGCTTTCCATCGCTCGAAATACCCATGCATCGTGTTCGTCCCAGCCTCTTTGTTGGGGACATACCTGCACACACAGAAGGAATTTTTACATATCCTTCTGCTTTAACTGTTAATCAGTTCAGGCGTGAAGCCATGTGCGCACCTCTGAAGAAACTGCTGCTTTTTGTCACTGTTCCCCGTTGTCTGTTGGTATTTGCAATATGTTTTACAGCCGGGCTGGAGAACATGGTCCACAGCCTTAACTGTTGGGTTCCGGTGGATTTCATGCCTCTCCCAACAACAGCCCTGCTCCTAAAGCACTTCAAGCCTTGCAGCACATTAAAGCTTTCAAGGGCCAGCAGTCGTTCATTATCTTGGAATGGTTTGGATTGGACGGGACCTCAGTGCTCATCTAGTTCCAACCCCCTGCCATGGGCAGGGTCACCTTCCACTAGACTAGGTTGCTCAAAGCCCCGTCCAACCTGGATTACTTACATGACTGCTCATTCTTTCTTTCTTTTTCCTGTTGGGAGGCTGGATTGCTCTTCAGATGACTTGTGAAGAGTGCAGCAATGGGAGAAAGTGGTAGTGGAAGTTGTTCAGTGTGTGTCTGAGACGCTGATAATTTCAGCAATTTTATTCTTTGTTATGGTTAGGAGTGGAAACTGCTGTCTGCAGTTTTGACCACTGCTGCTGTTTTGGATATAGAGTGAATCAATCTATCTGTTTTGGCTTTGAAATGGTCAGTATTTGTCTCCCAGGAGAAATGTTGTTGCTTTTTTCTTTTTATTTGCAGTAACCCCCTCTGAAATCTGACTTAGTTTTGCTAATATGGTGCAAGAAGATGGTTGAAGTTAAAAAAAACAAACAAAAAAAAAGAGCTATTTCCTGAATGTCTTTTGGTCAGGTTTGCTCAAAAGGGACTGGGAGGATAAAAGGTCTTTCAAGGGTAGCTGCCTTAAAAGTTCAGAAATATGTTTTCTTGGTAGGGTAGAGGTGTGGTGCGTAGCAGGACTGTTATTTCTGAAGGCGGCTTACACAGTCCAGTAAGACAGCAAAATACCATTTTTGCAAAGACAAAATGTCACGTCCACTTAGTTACCTTTTCCCTCATACCAGCACCTTATCAGCTTAATACTAGCCCTGCCAGTTCCTTCTGTGGCAGGGCTGAGAGGAGAAGCAGCTGTGGTATCACTTGTCATTTCACTGGGTAGGGATACCTACCAGGCTGGTCGGGGTCCTCCCATGCTGCAGAAGGTTTTGGCATTGTGGGTGAAATCTCTTCCCAGTGCTAAACAAAGGCTGGTTGTCAGAGATGACAAATCTAGACTGAAAGTGACTCCTGTTGTTCGTGAGATACTGACCTGCCTCTGGTGCTTGGGAGTGGGAGCTGTGGCTTGAGTTAATGGGAAAGATGAAGTCACCGAAAGGGTGTTTTTCAGGTGCATATTCTACTGTCTTGATGCTCTTGTGCAAGAGAGGGCAGGTACCTGATGTCAGCCTTCTTGGTCAATAAATAGGAGGCTCCTGGATGCACTAAGTGCTATGGTTTGGACTACTCAACTCTGCCTCATCATGCAAGCCCAATGGTGTAGCAACTTGCTTTTCCAGTTGAGCCGTTTAGTTTTGCACAAGGCTGCAGTTGAAGGTGCAGTAAGCTGGGGTGGGGCAGCAACACCTGCACTTTTGGTGAGGATACTCCTGATAATTGCTGTGAATGATTTGCTCCTCTTCTCATCAGATAGCAGCGGGAGAAGCAGGAATCCTGGCTAGTAAAGCCCACCCTAATTACCCACTGTCATGATTAACACTTGGGCTTCACTAAGCCCAGCTTTGCCAGGCTGCTATTGACTATCTGCCTGTATTTCTAACAGGTTGCAGTACGTTTTTAATCTAGACCAGCACAAAGGTAGTGTGCTGATGTGGACTGCAGTGTAAGATCTTTAGTATTCAAGCAGTGAAACTTTTGAGGACTTCAGGTAAAGCTGACAATGCTGGTCTGCTTGATACAGGTTTGCTTAAGGAAGAGCAAGTTTTACTTGATCTTTTGAAGGTGTTACTGTCTCTCAAATTTGTTCTTATCAAAGATGCTGATTTAGACTTTCAGAAGAGTGTGATGAGAATCTGGCTAACTCGCATCACTTCCTGCAGGGCATCACTTAGTCAGATTAGAAATAAGTGAAGATCCTCTTGCTGATGTTCTCAGGACTTGAATCCTTGGGAAAAGAAGACTCATGCCTCTGGTGGCATTTGGCATTCGAATCTCTTACAGTGGGTGGGTTTGGTTTTTGAAGATTCCACAGCTATTTCCCCACCTCCCTTTTTTTAGGTGTCTTGCTGCTGTTGCAATAGGTGGGTAATTCTCTTCAGTATGCTCTGGTCCTGTTCAGCTTCTTCCTTTTTCAAAAGTGGTAAAGAGTAAATTGCTATCAGAGCAGGGACCGGTGGCTGGGGCTTGAACGTGGGCAAGGGATAGGTGAAAAGCAGCGCCGGGACTCTGGCAGCCTGTGTCTTCTGGACTTGGGGATGTTACTTAACAGCAAAAGCAGAGTCACAATTTCTAACCCTGGAAGTAACATCGTTTCCTCTAAGTTTGTACTCTTGGCTAATGGTTGTGAAGTGGAGGAGTGATACAGTGATTATTAAGTCTCACCTCTCTTTTGGGACATATTAAGGGAGATGTCATCCATATTGGGGGAAAAAAAGATCTTCTCTAAGCATCTTTGTTTAAAAAGTCCTTTTGTGGTTATTTTCTTAGTTTCTATGAATGCCTTCTGAAATTATCTCGCCAACAGAAGTCAAGGGCTGTCAGTGCCCTTCTAGAAGAAACAGTGCTTATATGATTCTAAACACAGTCCTCTGAGAGCTGCAGAAATAATTGTTCGTTCTGTTTAGAAAATAGTCTGTTCCTAGGGCACAAGTCCTTTTTTTAGACTGCTGTGAGGATGAAAAAAGAGCTTTGTGTCTCAAAATGGCACGGGCGTCTGCTGTTTGTTCCATGCAGCAAATCTTCATCTCGTTCCTCTGACCTCCTCCTGGACGGCTGTGGAAGCACTGCTCAGCACAAGGAGCGAGCTGGCGTTTCTGCACAGCAAATGCTTAGTGCTCAGATTAATAAAGATTTAGTGCTGGAGAATGACGGAAGGCTTGGGAGAAGACGCGAGCATGGCTCCTGTCTGCCAGATTGCCATGGAAACACCAATACCTCTTCAGCTCTTTAATCGCCTTCCTTACATTTTTGTGTTGAAAACTTTTTTTTTTTTTTTCCCTTAACTAAATACTTTATGTGGCCGTTCTGGATTTCAGGCGTTTTGGCTTTGTTGGGAAAACTGAAAATAGGGGAAGGCGGGGAACAGTAGCTGTGTAAGGAAATGGAGAATATGGTGATTGACAGACTTTGGAACTGTATTACAAGTTCAGTGGGAATTCAATATGTATTATAACTTGAGCTTTTATCAGTAGTTTTTCAACAGGGACAGTGTCACGTGAACTGTAGCTGCATCTGATAGAAATAACAGTCCTCCTGCAGCTTCCTGGGCCCAAGACCCTGATGACAGGACTTCAACTCTACCTGTGAATTTGCACGAGGGTTCCCAGCTCTGTTCTTAGGAGGCCAATTAGTAGGTTTTGCTCATTCCTGGGTGTTTGGGGGAGAGATTAGAAACAGACGATTGCAGGGCATGCAGTTTGTGTGTTTCAGCTTAATGTAGTCGGATTTGCTGTTAAGCATTCTCAGATTCAGAAAAACTTGGTGAACTTCTAAAGCAAAGTTTCTTCTTCTTACAAACTTGTTCTTCTGAAATCCACTATTTTTATTTATTTATTTATTTATTTTAATTCTTGTCTAGAGAAGTTAGGGAACTAGTTTAGATGTTGGGGTTTTCTCTCCCAAAAGGTGCAGGATGTTGGCTGAGTGCCTTCACACTCCTCTGAGCTTTGCTTTAGCTTCTCAGTTGTTGAGTTTTGCACTATCCAATTGATTTCAGGCTTTTGTGTGTAAAAACAGTGGAGATGTCTTAATAATCTGATTAAAGCATTTTTACCTTAGAGACTATTTCCGTGCCTTGTCTACAAGCCTTGTCCGTAACTACTGCTGTCTGTGAAGTGCAAACTGGTCAGCTTGTTTAAATTCCCCAAATGTTAATGTTTGCTAAATATGAGCTGAATATAAGACACTATCATTTTTTCACTGTAAAGATTTATATTAGTTTATTTCCTAGACCCTCTGTGTGGTTGCCATGGGGTCATCTGTTCTTCAGAAAAAAAGAAAAAGCTATTTTCATATTTTCAGCTAGCACTTATTTGCTAGTGGGTTCTTCCCTGGTACATAATCTCACTGGAACCGTAATCTGTTGAGGTTAGTGAATAGCATAATTAGTGCTTTGTGGTTTCCCTCCAAATTTGGTTATCTTTGGGTATTCTCTCCATATGTGCAGTGCTGCTTATTCCTTACCAGCAGCTGTTTGTGTGCTGTGAGGTGCTGCTGTGGAAGGATTTTGTCCCTTTCTGCATATTGAGGACCTGCTGTTCTTCCTCCAGAATTGCACCTCATGTTTCAGCATTTTCTCTTAGCTTCCTTTTTCATGCTCTATTTTTCCTGAAGGGAACCAGAAGCTGTTTTTCACTCCCTTGGATTTGAGACCCCTTGATTTGTAGTGTAGCATGGTGTTTCTGACCATGCTGATGATCATCCTATTCAGAGCTGATCCACCTTTGGCAAGCAGCCTGAGCTTGTATAAGGATTCCCCATGCGTCCTGTGTTGCTTCTATTTGAGGGCTTTGACTCCTTTTTCCTCCTTTCTCTTCATGTAGAATGGGTAACACAGTTGAGATGACAGGCTGTTTCTCATTAATGTCAATCAAGACACAAAATCCACTGACTACATAAAGGTTATTGAAACCTACTTTGTCTTTTAGTTTTCTTTCTAGTCTTTAATGTATCTTGAGCCTGACTTTTCTTCTATGTTCGAGAAGGTTGTTTTCCACCTTCTCCCACAAGAGAGCTTTTGAACCTATGGACAGGTTTCAACCAATGTGACAGAGGTCTGTGTTCTTGAAAGATACTGAGTTTCTATGAACTCAATGGAAAGTTCATGGGCAGAAAGAGGAGAGAGAGACCCATGTAGTGTCCTCCCAAGGAGAAGGCTGTAGCAGCAGCTCAGCAATGTTCTCTGCCAGTCTATTGCTCTCCCTTTAAATAAAGTAAAACTTTTGGTCAGACCCTGTACCTTCTTAGATGCAGAATAATCAACCACAAAGCTACAGGAAACCAGCTTTGTAATGTCTCTTCCTCAGAGCATTAATTTTTTTTGGTATTTTACATTTTTATTTCTGCCAGACTTTTTCTGAACTTGTCGGTGAGAAGTTTATTGGAATTACTTTCCTTTTAGTATTTATAACAAAGCCCTTTCAGATTTTCTCTGATTATAGCTTTGTTTCCCTATAGCAGCCTTTTCTCTTAAAAGCTGAACTCTGACACAGCTTCTAATCTTAATCCTTCACCATTTCTTCTAATTTTGTAGCCTGGAAAGTATCTGAACTTAAAGTAGGTAGGTGAAGCATAGAAACCAAATCACAACTTCCCTGTTATCTTGGCGTTCTAAAGAACATGTAGCATGCACAACAACTGCTACATGTTGTGCAGAATGTACTGCACAACATTCTAAAGAACAGTTGTGCAGTAACACAACTTTTCCTCTTAGGTTTGCTTTAAGTGTCTCTTTAGCCAAAAAATTCAGTGAAGTTGTACTCCAGTTAAGCATGAGCTTTAGTGGATTTGGATGTTGAGAATCGCAGCAGCTCCTATAGCATTTCTGTGAGTAACACTTTCTGCTTGTGCTCATTTTACAGCGGTGGCTACCTGTTTTCCGCTCTGGCTTTGGAAAATAGTCCTGGTAGACTAGTTAAACGTCAGGTTAGTATTTGTTTCTAAATGAAGGCATGTGCAAGGATTTGTATGGACACAAGGCTACATAGTATACCTAAAAACATTAATCTCACATGCACTTAGAGCCCTCATCCAGGAAGTTTTTCAAACTTGGCTATAACACGTGCTAGAAATTGAGGCCACCACCTTTCATAAGTGATAGCCTGCCTACTTCATAAAAAGCCAGCCTTTTGATAATTGTGGGGTCTTTCCCAGTATTCCCATAATATGCCCAAAGGGACTGACAAAGATCATGAGGCAGTTCAGCACATGAAAAAGCTGTGGGATTTCCCCTTGAAGACCTGCTGGCATACTGGAGCGAGCCCTCCACTGCGCCAGAGCGCAAGGACTTGAAACATCGCTGTTCGTGCTTGATCTGGGCTAACCCAGCTTCTGATAGTCTTGGTGGTTTTGGCGAGCTAGAGCAAGTCCAGGAAACAACAAATAATTCACCATTGCTGGCTTTTAAAACACAGAAGAAACTGTTAAAAGCAGCCTGTTACTCAAAGCCTTGACAGCGTGCTGATGCTATCTATCTATATATGGCTTCTAGAAAAGTGGCCTTATCTTTTCAAGACAAGGCTGTCTTCTCTCATGCTGTACACACCAAAGTGTTTCCAGTTAATGGATGTAGCGAGGCATACTTTTAATGCTGGCTGTGGTAGAAGGTAAAGTTTCTGATACTATTAACTCCTGTGCACAACATGGTAGAATAGCAGAAAAGTAGCTTTTGAAGTAAGTCATGTTGAAATGCCTTGGTTTTGTATCATTGTGAAATTGTTAAAGATATCGTGAAATACCGGAAGACAGTGCTTTGTGCACAGAAATGCTAATTTTACTGTGAGAAATGTAGTCTTCAATTTCCCTTGTGATTTCTTTCTTTAAAGAGAAGTGGTCATGTTACTTTTTAATACTCATTTTAATATAAAATACGGTTACATTTACATGCACTTCAGCTTTAGTTGCATTTCAATGTGTTTCTATTTAGCCTGTTTTAGTCTTAAGCTGAAAAAGTACAAAAGAGTCATTTTGCTTTTGTTTTTTTCAGATTCTTTCACTTGTAAATTACTATATACAAAATATGTTTTTAGCTGCCTGTGTTGCCCCATTCGCTGTGTGCCTCTGTTAAAGAATTCTAAGGACTAGTAGTGGTTTAATGACCTGCTAAACAGCAGTTCAAGGCAGGAATAATTTGTCAAAAACCAGGAGAAAATTAATCATTACTTTGCTAAAGCCTCTTTGCTCTTTCTGTATTTGGCCTGTTGAGCTAAACTGGAATCACTGATTCGGATCCTTACTGTGACCCTGAAAGCCACCGCTCTCTTGTTCCCCTCCATGCAGTTGTGCTGGGAGGTGGTTTTGGCCAAGTGCTAGTTAAGCTTTTACTATGTGGGTTACAAAATCAACTGGCTGCTCAGTTGTCACTGGGGACATGGGTACTTGAAGAGTTTACAAAATTGTGTTTGAAAGTATAGGCACAAAAGAAATAATTCGCCGAGTATTTGCTTCCCTGGCTTGATCGGTGTGAAAAGAATGAACATTCAAGGTAGTAAGATGAGAGTACCAAGTCTGCTTCCCCTCCTGGTTCTCTGAAATGTGGCAAGGCTCATTTTAACCTTCCTCCGTTTCCCTGGAGTAGCATAGGAGGTAAGAGCAGTCCGAATCGTTACAGGTTCTTTTGCAGTTTCTCTTGAACACACTGTAACCGAACCATGCTAACTGGAGTTAATCTCTGTTGTGAAAACAAGCTGCTGTAGTGTTAGACAGAAGCAGATGAAATTTGGAGTCGAAGTCTTGCAGATGTTGCCGTTAAATGGGGTGAAAATTCAGACAGGTGCAAATCAGTGTGTGTTTGACTGCTGTGGGAGGGAATGCCATGCAAAATCTGTGCTAATATTTCTGTCGCTTGGTAACCCTGACCTCAGGGGTTATCTGAAAGGGGCTCAGAGTGGAATTTTGTTCATTTCCTGAGAGCTCTGCAGAAGCAGCGCCATCCAAGTGCCCCCTTTTCAGAAATCGAGTTAACAGAAACAGCTGTACTCATATTGTGGGAAATACTGATAATTTTCTTGGGCAACTGTGTTTAATTTAACTGTATTCTGCATAGGGATTGCAAGTGTGAAATGCTCCTATAGTACCTTATAGTGCATGTGACCTGTTTGCATGCTACGGGGTTATTGAGAAATAACACTTCAAGCCCTGGGTGGCAGTAACTGGAGTCTATTCCAAGAGGTCTAATTGCTGGACTGAATTTGGGCTGGTTGCAGGGAGAGCTTAGTGGGATTGATGAGTTAACTCTTCTTTTTCTGAGCGCTGTTCCTTAGTGAGCAGTACATAAACTTTGGTGGTGGTTTGGACCATTTTCTTCCCTGATGCCCCTTGCTGAATTTATATTGAAAATCTAATACCTCTTGAGGAAAGGAAAGCCATCCTTGAAAAATCAAAAAGGCAATCTGCCATTCAGCAGCTGGTACACAAGCAGGCAGTTTAGGTGGTTGGATGTCATTGATGCCTCTAGGGGCCTTTAAGACTGGTTATGGACCCTATTTCCGTAATGGCACAGAAGTGTGTGTGTTTGGGGGCCAGGAGATAGAACTGGAGGCTGGGAAGAGCTTGTGATATCTCAATATGTGGGTAAGTTTAGGATGGAGCCCAGATCTTCTGGTTCTGAGAGCTTTACCCACTAGTTTGGTGCTATTCAAATGGCAGGCTGTGATCTAGAAGGGCTGGCTAAATTTTTGTGGTTCTAGAGTGCCCTCTGCTCCTGCAGCTTTTCCATAGTTCTCACTGTTCTGCTCACTTCAGAAATAACTGTGATGTGCTGCTTCAGGTCTCCGTGAAGAGACAAGCCACTTGTCAGAGCTGATCAGAACAGACCCCAGTAGAGCTTCCAGTAGACTTAGGTAAAAATTGACCAGCCCTGAACTGTATCATACCTAGTCCCTTTTTTAAAATGTAACACCGAAAATGTCAGTTTGAGCTACAGAGTATCTCCTCCTTAGAAAAAACAAATTCTTTCTGCAAGTCTTTAACATCTACGATGTTTTCACTTACTCCTAAACACAATCCTGATGGATATCAGAGTGCCACAACAGTAATGATGTTACAGCAAATTCCGGATTGCTAGAAATGTACAGTAGGTGAGTTTGAGGGACAGATGCCCTTGTTTGAGTGCCTAGTGTCCCTAGAGGTAGTTGAAAAGAAGGAAAGATTTGAGACAAAATTTTCTCAAAGAAGGCTTAGGAGTAGTTGCCTCGTTGTTTTGGTGAATTTCAGTCTAGAATTTTGATCAGAACGTAGTAATTGGTGACGCTTAAGCCAAAATACACAAGTGCTGACATGAATGTCTTTGTAGAAATTACTGCATGCTTTGCTTTGAAAATCTACCTAAAAGAAATTCTAAAAACATTTAGTTGCCTGATGAACAAATCTATATTTGATTCTTCTTTCAGTCTGGCTCTTGTGATGCTGCCAGAGATTAAATTAAACTCTGTGATAATGTCTTTGTTTTTGTTCCAGACATACAAAATTTTCTACTATAAGATTTTAATTCCTCAAAATATGCTAATGAAGCTTTGACTTGACATGTATGGCTACTGATTTGACTGTCATTTTCTTTCAGCTTTGCAGTGTATGGATGATTCCAAGCCATGTGTTAATGAGGGAAGGTGCATCCCATATCAGAATGGTACAGGCTATTGCAAGTAAGTTGGTTTAATTTCTAATTTAATTGCCACTTGTCTTTCATTCAGGTCCTAGCCAGAAAGGAAATGTGAATTGTTAATATTTTCTTATCAGACACATTCAATGCATTCAGGTTTAGCAGAGTTGGTGTTTCTTGGTATCGCATTAGTTTTTATTGCTAGCTTTTCATAATGTCAGAAATCTGGATTCTTGTTCAGATTTTTTGGGTTTGGATCTTGTCAGTTTGATTTATTTGCATTAGGTTAGGAAGAAAGGCCAAAGCCATCATAGAGGTAAACTCTATATGTTGCTTCCAGACCCACAAGTTAAGTCGGCACTTGTTCTCTGTTTTATAAATTGCCTTGCTTTGTAGAGCTTCAGACCCAGTTTGAATAGTTTTATGAAGTTTTTCTTAACTACTCTGCACTCTGAAGTGTGCCAGTTCCCTTCTACATGCTGGAGAGCAAGTAATATGTGGGAGTTGCAAAAACAAGCTAACAAAAACCCCCAAACAAACACCCACATTTGTCTTTATTGCGTAATTGATTTTGGTAAATGTTGACACCCTCTTCAGTGATGCCTTTACTTTGCTCCCACATGGAAAGCTGATCAGCAGGAGCTTTGACGGTGTGTGGTATCTGAAGGAAGATACAGCATTCTGTTTAAATGCAATTCACCTTTCAAATTGTAATACTTAGATTATTTCTTTTTAAATGAAGTGGTATTTTGCGAGAAGATAAACCCTCCTTGTTTGGCAGGGTTCATTTACAGTGAATAGATTATTTTCTAAACCTTGTTTAGTTCATCAGTGTGAGTTGTGCCATTTTCTAGCATGCTAAATCCCTCTTAATGCCAACATTCTTTAAATATTAGTGAATTTTGTCCTGTTGATTTAGCTTGGCTAACACACAGCTCAGCTCTTCACCCTTTTCTGCACATCCGTCTTCCCTAGCCACAGCATTTAGTTCTTTCTATTAATGTGGTACATAAAACTCAATATACTTAAAATGCACCTGTGGCACACAAAGGGGAAATCATAATCTAATTTGAAATTTTTCTCAGTTTGAAATCAATACCTGATGTGCGGAAAGGCCATAGAAAGGCAAATATATAACTTGTTATTCCCTATTGGGTTTTTTAATTCAAATTTTTAACTATTATTGCTTCCTCGTCTTTCCCTTTCCCTGGCCTTATATTGCTGTCAACAGAAACAAGCTGCCCTTCTGAAAAGAAAGCTGGAACTTTTCCTGCTTTTCGCCTGTATTTTAAGACTGAAACAAGAAAGGGTGTGATGTTAGTAGCCTTTCTGACACATACTTAAGCGTGTTAGTCTGGAGCCAAAAAATGTGGGTCACAATGGAGGTAATAAACAAGACTGGTGTTGATGCTGGTGTCGCTTGTGCTTTCCTAAGGATGTTTTCTGCAACTTGCATGTTCCTCTTAACCGTGTCTTAGATCGTTTAGAAAATAAAATTAGTTGGTTCACTATTTGTAGTTCAGTCCAGATCTTGACACATTTCCCGTATTGCAGTCTCAGCTTTGACCACGGTTATATTTTTTTAAGCACACAGAGTTATTTATAATTCTAATGTTGCCTTCTTCCTTTTTGTGCAAGGACTTCTTGCAGGTCTTAAGCCAAACCCTCCTTCAAGTAACATCTCGGTCCCTTTGAAGGTGCCAGGATATTTGGAAAGGCTAATAGAGGCCCGTATACAGAGATCAGTCTGTGTCTGTTTTCTAGATCTGGCTCAAGAACTCTTTTTTTGCAGAAAAGAAGGTAAAAATTGCAAAAAAACCCCCTCAATTCTGGAGACTCTACCTTTAGCAGTCTGATTCTTAGCATCCTGTTTTGGTTTTAACTTTTTTTTTTTGCCTTTATTACACTATGAGGAACTCTGAATAGGGGAACTTTCTATCTGGTGTAGTAACCTAAATGACTTTTTGAATTTTTGATGGCTTTAAGAGTGAAATGTTTTGTTCAGTAAACTGAACTTGTTACTAAAGGAAATGACTTGGCTTCTAGCTCTGGAGGATCACTCACTGATTAGCTAAATCTCCACCCCTTCCACTTTTCTCAAGTTATCTGCAATACTTCCTCTGCTGGGCAATAAGTTGTTATAATAGGCTCTCTTCCTCTTTCTGTGCCTCCTCTGGGCCAAGTTGTTTGTTCTAGTGCGTGGTCAGTCCATCTAGCTAATCTTGCTGTCTGTAAGAAACAGGTGAACAGCTGAGGGAGAACTTGCATCAGAGATAATAAGATGTGATGCATAAAACATGAGTAACATAAGCACTGATAAGCAAAACATCTAGTCTAGGTGTTTGGCAAAGCAGCAAGTGACAGCTTAGCGCTGAAACAGCTTTCTTTGTCAGAAAATCATGTAGCATCTACTCCATTAAAAGAGAGACCTTTATTATGGTGCATCTGGCTTCTGTTGTGGGAACAGTGATTGTGACCCTTGTAAGAAAGTTGGAGTTGGATCTTTATCAGACTGCTCTTGCAGGCACCCTTTAAGTAGCTCCGTTCCCCTGGTGACGCTGCTGGCCCATGGCTGTCGTTTTGTAGCACTGTTTGATAGAATTACTGACCTTCTTTGACCTTGATTTTATATTTGGAAAATTACACATTCCTGTGTTTGAGCCTTCCAAGGTCAGAATTTTTTATTTGAGATCTTTCTGCGCTCATTCAATGACTAGCATGCTGAGGACCATAGACCTTATTCCAAGGAATCTGGCTGTATCTGCAGCAGTAATGCAAAGGGGACTCGTTCTTCCAAGCTTTCTGGGTCCTGCTTTGAGAAAAGGCAGTTTCAATTTGGGGTTTGGCTTTGTGTTGCACTGTGGTGGTGGTTTGTTGTTGTTATGTGTCCCTCCAAGCATCTCTAGCCAGTCTGTTGGACACTGAGGTGTTAAGCATGGAGGAGTCATCTTCCATGTTCTTATATCCAGCAGAGAAGCAGGGTAACAGTTGCTTGTTGCTTAACGCTAATTGTGAGCATCACAAGAAAACCCTTTCTCATCTCCCTGCTGCTAAATGACTGGGAAAGTGGTAGCTTATACAGCCTGGGGATAGCACTGCTAATTTACGGTAATTCTGCAGTCGCAGATAGGCTGGGAAGGCATGGGTAGAATCATAGAATCATAGATTCTATGGATTAGGGTTGGAAAGGACCTTAAGATTATCTAGTTCTAACCTCCTGCCATGAGCAGGGACACCTCACCCTAGACCATGTCATCCAAGGCTCTGTCCAGCCTGGCTTTGAGCACTGCTAGGGATGGAGCATTTACCACTTCTTTGGGCAACCTGTTCCAGTGCCTCACTACCCTCACAGTGAAGAACTTCTTCCTTATATCTAACCTAAACTTCCCCTGTTTAAGTGTAAATCCATTACCCCTTGTCCTATTGCTGCAGTCCCTGATGAAGAGTACTTCTCCGGCACCCTTGTAAACCCCCTTCAGATATTGGAAGGCTGCTATGAGATCTAAGGTACAGGAGTTGTTTTAAGGACAGGCAGAGCATAGATTTTAGCAACTTCTCGCTGTTTTCTGAGTGCAAGAGTCTGCTGCAGGTGGATGCAGAATTCTGTCTGTGCTTGATGTGGGGCAGGGCCCTGAAGCAGAGAGTTTCCTCATGTTTGGCAGCTGTGGTCTCTCCCAGCTTCCCTCTGGTGCCCCAGTGACAGGGAACAGAAGCAAAACTGTGCCAGGGAGACAAGCAGAAGTGAGAAGGAAGGGAGTTAGGGGTAGGGTGCACCAAGGTTTAGGGAGGAAACTGGGCCTTGCTACTTTTCGTGCTTTGTAGGCTTTTAAGATTGGATTTTTGACCTTAGGATTGTTGCATATTGTGTTTCCAGAAGGGATATCAGTACCTCTGTATGAACCAAAGTACTTCTTTAACACCAGTGTCTCTCATCTGGTCATGATGATAAAAATAAAAAGGGCAGTGGCAGCCATGGCCTGTTTGCGGTTCTTAGTCAGATGGAGAGACTGCTGAAGTAGGTTGATGCTGAAAGGACAGCTTCCTTCAGCACATCCTTTCATGCCCAAGGCTGTCATGGTTTGTGCAGCTGTGTGTGTGCTTCTGTGCCTCTTCAGTGAGCAGCATTTTTATCACCATGTGCAGAAGTCTGTGCCCAATTTACGTGGCATGATACAATTTTTACCTCTTACCTGCAGAATGGCAACAAGAGGACCACAAAGCATGCCAAACTCCAAGCAGCAACAGCTTGGCAGCAAGGGGCTTCTTTCCCAGTTCTAACCCCCAGTAACTCCAACCCCTTTGTCAGGTTTTTGACCTACCTTTCTTTCCAGCCAGATCTTTAGAAATTAATTTTAGCTCGGGTTTAAGAAGACTTCTGTGGCTGAAGGCAAGATCTTAGACTGCAGAACTGCGTCTGAGACCGCAGCAAATATCTTCTCAGGATCTATCTTGAGAGACTAATCACTCCTAGACCAGTCAATGGGGAATACCCATAGGAGACCTTGTAGCAGGATGAGGCCTGAGAGTTTTCCAGAAGCAGCTAAATGCAGAAGTTGTCCCTTTCTGAGAATGGGCTGCCCTTTCCTGTTTCCTTCTGTCTCCTTTCAGAAGTTAAAGGAGACCCTTGAGACGAGAGCGGAGGGGAAGGGGAAGAGTACACACACATTTAGCTTCAAATCTGGGAACAGAATGGTGATTTGAGTTACTTGGTTAAAATTTTGTGTTGTGATTTACCAGTGCAAACCAAAAAGCATTTCGGAGATCTGATGGTCAGAAAAAGCTGTACTGAACCTTCCCTGTTGAGACTTGGGTAGGGGTACTGTGGAGTGGTATGCTGTAGGAGCACTTTCTGTAGACTAGAAACAATAGCTGTGTACTGCTTTAAACGCAGAACAGAGAGGCCATCCCATAGTTTGCATTCAAAGTATGACGCATAAATGGGAGCCTTGAGACATGGGAAGGAGCGTTTGTAAAGCTAACCAGAGAATCCTGTTCTCCCTCCTGAGAGGAGGTGTAGGTGTGGGAGTCAGAACCCGGGAGCCAGAGGGAAGTCTGGTTAAAATCTGTAGTGAAGTAACTGAGACCCTTCTCTCGTTAGTCATCAGACTGCATTTTTCCCCCTGCTCCATTGAAGCATCTTCCAATCAAAGCGAAGGGAGTGTTGGGTTGAGAAGGGGGAGAAGCAAAACTACTAGGAAATTCTTCCCCTCGCTTTTTAAATTAAAACCATCTGCTTCCTTCTGTGCATCTCCAGATGATATCACTGGGCCTGAATAGGAAACTCCCATGAAAATCAAACATCTGGAAGACTGGTTAAAACAGTCTATAAGGTGCATTTGAAGAGACTGTCCTATGAGCGTGCCCAAGCAAATATAGCACAGCAGATGAGGAAGTTTTTCCAACAGACCAGACATTTTCCAGAGGTCTTTTGAAAGCAAGAGAGAACCAAGTATTGGGAGGTAACTTCAGTTTACTTTTGTGGCAGAAGAGCCAAGAGTGCAGCTTTTGTGAGTCTTCTACTTTTACTTCATAGTGTTAGGTTGTTAGAGTGAATGCAGCTCTGTGGGTTTGTGGATACTTCAAATTTGGATAAATACCTTTGTTTTGTTTTTTGTCTCTTGTTTAGCTCCATGAGAGCCTGAGCTAAGGCAAATGCAGGCTGGAGACAAGAAGGAGGAGGGGAAAAAAAAAATGGGCTGAGCTCAAAAGTATTTGAGCTGGAAAGTAGCCCAGAGAGAGTAAAGGAGAAGCTTTAATTAGAAGCAGCTGCATAGCTGATGCAGCCCACAGGACATTTTCCCATTTCAAACTCTCTAGCTTTCAGTAATCGTGATTTGAATTAAGTTGTATGTGAAATTTGTTCTTAAAAGATTAAATTCCTGTTGAAGTAGGTTAAGAGACCTCATGTGCTTCCAGAAAGTGCCAGAACAAACTTCATCTTCCTGTTGCCGTTTGAGCGTTAGAGGGAAAACTAGGGAGAAACAGTGGCTTTTATTAGGAAAAGATTCGATTTCCTGTTCTGAGCATGTCATTTGGAGCTGACACAAGCTGCTACAATTTTAAGCTGCTCTGTAGACAAGTGGCTTTTTTTTTTTTTTTTTTTTTTTTTTCCCCTTTCCCTTCTCCTAAAGAAAACTTGAAAGAGTAGGTTGGGATGAGAGCAGAGCAGGGGTGGTGGGAAGCTGGAGTTGCTGTTGAGGATAATTATATCCTTTAAAGAAGTCTGGACTTAGACCCGCTTTTTCAGTGTTTGCCTCTAGTTTTTAGAGACACAATGTGGTACCCAACATGAATCAGGGGCAAATATTTGCAGTTTTGTCTACACCAACATTTAGAACTAAATTACTAGTATTTGTGCCTAGAAATGTTGATGACAGGAGACATGGTTGAAAATCTGGACTGTAGGTTTTTTGTTCCTTAACATTCAGAAAAGATTGCACTGGATTGCTGGAGGGGAAAATTGCATAACTGTGTGACCAAGCACTTCTCCAGGAGGAGAACAAAATGGTGGATACCTGACCTACCATCTTTCCACATGCAGGCATGTTCCCTCTGGTGTATTCTGTAAGGCTTTGTCCTTCCAAATATAAAGAGCTAAAGTTGAAAGAGCTTTTGCTGTTCCCTGTTGGAGTGCTCCCTCATGTTTTCCTGATTAGCCTCTGAAGATACCGGAACAAGCCTGGTCTTGGAGTGCTCTTCAACTTTGTACCAGAACATTTGGGTACAAAATGCTGGGCCATTTGTGGGTGATGGTTGTGCGTTTTGTCTTAGAGCACAGGTCTCATCTTTCCTTTTAAATCATACCAGCTATACTCTTAATCAGTGTTTAGGCTCCCTCCTGGCAGTTACCTAGGGGCAACAGTTAAATGTATCTTCCAGTATAGCTGAATGTTGCAGGGGGAGAGGAGTGTGTTTGGTGGTTCATTTGCTTGTGGACAACACATGAGATGTTCCTCTAGACTTTATAGTTTGTTTTACAGCCTTTCAATGAAAAAGCACTTTAGGACTTATCTTTTATGTGTGTTTTGGTTTATTTTGTATTTGTTGGAGTGGCAGATGATGTTGGAGGACCTCTTGTTTATCTGAAGAGGTGCCCTCGGTGGGGTTCTGTGAACTTCTGGTTTGTTGCTCACTTTTTCATGATAGAGAGTTCAAGTGCATGGCCTGTGCCAGCTGCTGTTAGTCTGGGGAGCTTGGTGTACTGCTGACAGTGAAGGCAGCTGAGCTGCCCAAAGCCCTCCATCACTGGGGGGGGTGAAACTAGAAGAAATACCTATTACAAAATCTTGTAAGCCTTCTGGGACTAAAGTTCAGATTGACTCTACACATTCATCAGCTGCATATAGATGTCCAGAAACATGATTTAGTTGTAGTTAGCCAGACAGTCTCTAAGCAGAGCTAGCCAGTGCTCCGTGTGCAGGCTTGAATGCCGTGGGAGTCGAGCAGTTCTCCGGCTTCTGGCACAGCTGTCTTTGCTGGGTGCCAGATTTCTATGTGATCGAGCTCCTACAAAGCTCTGCTGTAGCCTGCTGGTGTTTGGACTGATTTCTAACCCGTATCAAGGAGGGATTTGGGATATTAAACAAAGCGTATAGAACTGCCGTGGTTTAGGCCCAGAATACCCGAAGATTGCCTCTTATGTGACGTGGCAGCACCTCACGCTGACAGCCTTCAGCTGTTACAACGAGATGGCACAAGACATAGAGGACATTTTGCACATGGTACTGTCTCAGGATTTGCTTTCTGTAACTTTATTAATCCTGCCTTGCCCTGGAAAAACACTTTCATGTCTGTTCTTGGGTACGAAGTTGAAAGTATTAAGGTATGGTGAAAGGAGCCTAATTTGGGCGTGGGGAAAGGTAAATTACAATTATGCACATCTATTATATGACTTTCCTGCTTTACACATATGGCTAAAGCTAGTTAATAAATTTTAACATGAGAAAAAACAGTTGTGGTCATCTAGTAATGACCCCTTGCATAACTCGGATAATAACCTCTCTGAGTAGCTGTGTTTGAACTAGCGTGCATACACTTTCTGAGACAGCCAATCCTGGTGTTCTTTTAAACAAGCATGAGTGATGGAGAAATTCCACTGCGACCTTAAACGCATTGTTCCAGTTGCTTCGCTCCACTCATGAGAGACTGTGTATAAGTCTGTGCTTGAAGATAAAAATATCACCCTATTTCTATTTTGAATTTGTCTAGTTTGAACTTCTGATGCTCAGTTCTGTTATCCCTGTACCTTCTAGATTGGGAATTATTGTTAAATCAGAGTTTTTGTGGGTACTTGGAGCTTTTGATTAACTGTCTTCTTCCCTTTTCCCTTTGATGAATAGACTGAAACACCTGAGCTTTTCATTGTATCAAGAGTTCTCTATTAATCATTACTGCTCACTTTGAGTTCAGTAGAGCTCTTCCTTCATCAGGAGCAGACACCAGAACTGATGTAATGGTGTGGTAATGGTTGTGCCATGCAAAATATCAGATATAGCATAAACTCATTTACCTGCTACCTGATATTTGCTGTTTGTACATCTAAAGTATTCCTGGCCGAATTGTCATGCCAGGAATTCACATTCAGCTGACTGTTAGGAACCCACAGAGCAAATCTGACTTTCCTAGATCGGCCTCCTGTTCTGAGGACAGTGCTGTGTATGTTTTGTTTCTAGATGTATGACTTCACTATGCTAAAGTGCACTTTATGTGCTGGCTGCCTTGTTAAGCAGTTCGTGTTATTACTCTCTATCAAGAACTTGTCTTCAGTCTTACCTACGTGTTTGACCAGCATTGATGTTTTCAGTTGTTATTCGTTGCTAGAAGTGTTGAATAGCCTAGGAAAAAAGGCAGATCCTTGTAGTATTCTGTTTAAAACACAGCTTCATGATTGTTCTTTGATTTTTAAACTGAATTTTAAGGCCTATCCAGTTAGGTGTGAGAGTTTTTTGTTTGTTTGTTTTTCAATCTACCATACACTTTACAGTGCTTAAGTAAAAGGCAGTCTTTTTACTGTTATGTTCCTGTCTGGGGGCTAAGTAGAGACTTGTGTATTTTTTGCGGTTGAAATCTCTTCCTTTTGGATTTGAGTAACTCACCAATTTAATAAGTGTATCTTCTTCTGGAACAAAGTGTATCTAACGTTCACCTCTGAATTTCTGCGATGAAATACATGTTCTCTCAGACTGTGTGTATTTTGGGTTACTTACCAGTTAAAGCATGCAGCTGTGCATAGAAAAAGTACAAGTGGACAGTCCTGTTTTGTGTGTTAGGTGTTATTTTTATCTAGCATATACTCTTGCAGCTTTCTGCTACCTGGAAGAAGAAAACAGAACTGTGGGATGACACAAAGGTGGGGTTTGCAGGCTTGCTTGTCTGGGTCCTGTATTGCTGGAAGTTAAATGGAAAATTTGTAGTACAAAGGCCATTTAAAAGATGGATTACAGCTGACAAGTGTAGTCAGACTGTATTGACATAAGTTTAGGTTAGAGAGAAATAACTGCAATTATTCTGCAATCGCAGATCTTTGTATAAAATATTGCCCTAGCTGTAGATAGTGTGTGTGTACTCGTTTTTCTGTGGGAGAGAGAGGAACAATGACCTTGTCGTTAGGGTGCTAGCCAGGGGCGTGGGAGACCTGACTTCAGTGCTTGCATTGCTAGCTGAGTGCAGACTTCTGCATGTCACAGTCCCAGAGGCACTTATCAACATGAGGATAACAGTATATTCCTGTCTCACGGGAGTGTTGTGGGGAAAGATCTGCTACAGATCCTCAGGCCCTCAGACACTGCATTTGTACAAGGTTTATAAATATTTTGGAAGATGGATAATACCTAGTGTTAATACCTATTATCTAAACTACTTTTCTTCTTAAAAAGGATGCTTATTAGAATGGGAGTGGGTGCAAGGAATTATTACTTGGCAGTTCTTTTAACACCTAGGCTTTTACTGAAGTTTGGAAGGGAAATGCAAGAATAAGGTTCTGCATGTGATGTAACTCTGACTGTATGCAGTATTTCTTCATTTTATAATGAGCTATTTCACAATTTGAACTTAAGTTTTCAGTGGTTTCATTTGGGACAATCCCAGAGAAAGGCCCTGTTGCACTTATGACGTTAGCATTTAGGTCTGTTGGCGTTACCATTAGTTATGGCAAATTCCAAGACTTTCGGGGGTCATGGAACTTCATTCCTGGTATCTTCCCAGGATGGCAAGGCTTCAGGTGAATGTGCTGTGAATAATTTCTTCTCTATTGCAGGTGTCGAGAAGGCTTTCTTGGAGACTACTGTCAGTACAGAAACCCCTGCGAAAGCAATACCTGTAAGAATGGGGGAACTTGTGAAACTACGTCTCTGATAGGAAAGGCTACCTGCAAATGTGCTCCGGGGTTCACAGGAGAGGATTGTCAGTATTCAGAATCGCACCTCTGCTACATGTCCCAGCCCTGCCTGAATGGAGGAACTTGTCATCCCCAGAGCCAGGAAACATATGAGTGTGTCTGTCCTCCAGGTTATACAGGTGAGGTTCTGTATTTGTACCTCCAGACTCTCTTCTTTAGAGAATTACTTTATCCTGGAATGTTCTGGGGCAGTCACAATACACTCAAATTTACTAGCTCCAGCACAGGAAATGAGAAAAAGTCTAAATGACTTCATGACCAAAAAAAGCAAAGGGGGAGAGGGGTTAGGGAATCAACCTCCCTACCCTTTACACGTAAGCAGAAAGACATTTACATCTTGTGTCATTGTCCACATGGGAAAACTGAGTGCAGAAGCTGCTCTGGGGTGGCTGTTAGGGTTTGAATTCAGAGTCTAGCTTCTAGACAAAGTGAAGTAAATTTGGCAGCAGAATCTTTCTATGGGAAAACTATAATTGGGTGCCTGAGGGGAAGCATGGAAACTCACTTTTTTCGTTCTTGAAGGGGACATAGCAGAGTGACTGTCAGTGTGTAGTATGATTTCAGGACATGGGTTATTTTTATAAATCACAACATTGTATATTTTGCTGCTACTTTGCAAATAAAATGACTGCGTACTGTAACCACAAATTGATTTTTTTTTTTGTTTCAAATATAACACTGTAAAATGTGGACATAAATTTTTCTCTAATAATTTTAGGATTTAGTACACCAATCACTTTGAGGCAGCATGAAGGAAATACTGTTTTCTGCAGAAATAACATTTTATTAATGCAGTGCTCTGTCTTAATTCTACAGGGAAGGATTGTCAGTGGATTGATGCCTGTACATCTCAACCTTGTGCCAATGGAAGTACATGTACTGTATCTGGAAATAAGTTCTCCTGCATCTGTCTGCCTGGCTACACGGGCCAGAAGTGTGAGATAGATGTGAATGAATGTACCACACCAGGCCTTTGTCAACATGGTGGGACCTGTGTCAATTTGCCTGGCTCATACAGATGCCAGTGCAAGCCAGGCTACACAGGGCATCGCTGTGAGAGCGTGTATGTGCCATGTTCCCCATCGCCCTGTATGAATGGAGGAACTTGTCATCAAACAAGTGACTTCGCTTTTGAGTGCAACTGTCTGCCAGGTAAATGATGATGCTTCAAAGTGCTTGGTTTTGTGGTTTTGTCGCTGCATTCATGGATGTATTTGTCCGAAAACTTCTCTTGGATTTTCTGTGTGATGTTCATGTAATGTAAGGTTCAAGGGAGAAATCTCAGCAAGGCAGGATGTTAATTTCTGAGCGTCAGGATTTGATAATGTGGAAGGCTAGGAAGAAAGGAAGAAGGCTAGAAATGACAGATTTCTTTAGAACCCTGTTAGAGGCGGAGAACAAATAGGTGTGAGAACTATGAGGTAGATGCAAGTTGCTTAAGGTGGTATCTCCTAATGCCCATTTGGAATGCAAATTTCCATGAACCTCTACGAATGCATAGTTTTGTGTCAGTAAAGGCCACAGTTAACTTCAGCGCTTGAATGAAGACGGATGTGTCTTTCTCCTTCTCAGTCTTTACCCCTAAAAAAAATACTAGGTTCTATTCTCTTCCTTTTCTCCTCCAGTTCCTCCAAATTTTGAGATATTATTTCCAACTCACCACACCCTTTCTGTCCTATAACATCACCAGATAAATGATGCTTGCTTGTTTTCTGATGCTGTTAGCTGCCCTGAGTTCACCCACAGCAGGGGTGATGGGCTTACTCAGGGTCATGGGCTGTATGGGGTTTGTGTGTCAAGCTGGCCTCCAGTCACCGAGCGACCCATCTCTATAAATGACCATATGTCACTTGATTGGGACCCTGGTGGTCTCATCCTGTCTTGCTTCTCCCCATCCACTTGCATATGGACCACAGGGCAGTACTAGTCGTCTTTGAGTATCAGGTTGGGGTTTTTTTGGCTGATTTTTTTTTTTTTTTTTTTTTTTTTTTTTTTTTAAACTGAGTAATTCAACTCCATGGGAAACTGCTTGTTTGGAAATGCTTTTGACTAGACTTCCTACTTAAGCGTATTGCAGTTTGGCACATGAGCACTTGGTGTGTGGTAATCTGGAAAAGTAAATTCTCTTCCCTTAAGCATTTCTCTGTTGTTATTTATGTGAAAGATGTAGCTGCCATATACTGTTTAGGATGAATGTAGAGAGACTGCATTCTCACGAGGATCATCTGGAGCAGCAGGTATGTGCAGAAAGAGCATTTAGAACTTGTGAAAAATACTCTCTTTTTGCAGACCTTTGTCTTGAAGTATTGGCTCAAATGACTTTGAATGTACATTGCCAACTTTAGCTAGTGCCTGCACAACTTTCTGGGTTTTCTGAGCAAGCACGTGGCTTTTGAAGAATTTGGGAAAGTTGATCTTAAAATAGAAGGATGTATCAACTTCATTTTTGTGTGAAAGCAACCATTTCTAGACGTGCTTGAGGAAACTGTGCTTAACCCTACAGGGTCTTTGAAAATGCTGTATCTTAACTAATGGTTGCTCTTGGGGAATTTATTGCTTTTCTGCTCTTCATCTTTTTAAAATGAAATGGCAAACTAAGTATCTCATGATTAACAGGCTTGATCAGAAATTTGGAAGTTTTTTAGTCAGATCTGTTTAGTGAGTTCAAGATCTCGTGCAGAAGCAGTGTGGTTGGGGGAAGAGGAGAAGATGACGAAGTTTGAAGGACCTGATCCTGTAAAGCTGATAAGACAGTTAGCTTTCGTGATGCTCTTACAGGAGCGCGAGACTGGGTAGGAGCACATTTTCCCTTAGACAAGCGTGTGGGCTGGCTAAGCTATGGTCAGGAAATGAAAATGAGATTGCTATAGTAACAGCTACACACCTACACTGCTCACACACATTTTGGATTATTAGCTGCTTTTTTGGACTTGTTACACAACATTTATAGTGGGGGTGGGTTAATGCTGCTTTGAGAGCCTTCGCTTCTGTGTTTCCTGTATTTGTTTAAGTTGGCCATGTTGTTTTGATGGCTTGATTTTTCTTTTATTTATTTTTAAACAAGTAATTTGAAAAACAGCAAAAAAAGGGAGAGGTTGGAGAGGCCAAAATGCTTACATTAAACCCTTTGATAAAGGCAAGGCACACAGCCATTTCTTCCCTTTAGTGAAGCATGCAGAGCAAAATTTCTGAAATGTTAGAAAAGGTTTTGCCTGGGAAGGAAAGGTCAACAGAAAGAGAAGAAAAATGGTGATCTGTCACACCCAGGGAAGATGTGAAGGCATCCTGCTCATCTGGAAGAGAGTTCCAAGAGTATGGACTAAAAATTCCTCTTTAGACTCCCTCTCTGAATTGGAGCAATGCCGATGATACTGTGACTATAAATGGAATTGCTCTAGCCCTTCTTTCTGGACTGCCTTAAGATGTTGCCATCTCTCAGCATTATGGCCATAGAGGCAGGAGACAGTTACATCTTGAACTGCTGGAATGGTTTTTGCTAAGATTTTGCATCTTGTGATCTGTGAAACTGCTTTGAATAAACTGATTGTGCCCAAGCAGCAATTTAGGCATAATTAGGTTTCTCCTGGACTGGCCTTGAAATGGGTTCTTGTTTCTTGTAGATGTTTTCTTGGGTTTTGAGTGAATTTCATTTTTTGTAAATACAGATACATGATAATGAAAGCTTGAAAATGTAAAACCCCGCAACCTGGACTTACATGTCAGGGCAGCTTTTTCTACGCTAGGACAAGTGATTATGTAGAGTGTAGTCAAGCTGCTGTTTTAAATTCTCAGGTTCCCATTTCACTTGTGGATTTACACAAACAAATTTTGCATTAGGTAATTCATGAAGTCATGTGTGCTAGAAGTCAGTTTTTGGAGGCAAGTGTAAGTGAAGAGTTATATACTGTAAGTATTACATCTGTATGAAGGATAACTTCATATTTTCTATTTGTCTAGCATAATCATTTTTTTCTCTGGGCTTTGGTAATTTAGGTAAAAACAAGGTGGTACACAGGTGAGCATGTTAGGTCAATCATAACAGAGTCATAGTAAAAAAAAAAAAAAAACCAAAACCTTTTGTGAATGACTTAACCTGAAGCATTAGCAATTCCCTTAAATATAAGAATGAGCTTGTAGTTATAAATATTTGACAAAAAGGGAGTTCATTTGGCAACTAACCTTTTAATGGAATGTTAAACAAGTCAATAGAGGAAGTTCTTAGCTGGGAAAGTGATTATTCATTGTTATCCATCAAAATAATTACCCATTAACTAAGATAAGGACCCTAGGGAATTCCAAGGGCTTGTTCAGGAAACGATCTGTCAGGCTGGAGCAGGCTGTTTATGAGAGCTGGAACACTTCCTGGGAAGAGGAAGTAACCTCACGCCAGTTCGTAGCAGAGCGTTACACGGCACTGTGCAGTGAGCATCATGGATGGGGTCTAGCAGACATACTGAAATACTGAAATTCCTGTGGTGGAGAAGACTGCTTTCTGAGGTTTAGAGATGAGCTGCTTCCTGTGGGGTGTGAGGTTCTGCATGGCTGCAGTCTTGGGGTACCAGATGGTGCAGGTGCCCCTCTGCTCTGGGTGAGCTGGCTCTCCTACATGGAGTGGCCCATCTCACATTGGTTTCAAGAAGCTGAATCGTTGGAGTTGCACGCAGGCAACTGCTGTTGGGCACCTGGTATGCACAACCTTGCTTCTGTGTTGAAATAATATAGGTCAGTTTTAGTACTCTGAGATCTCTAATTTCTTGTCAGTTTGGCAATAACTTGACATTTTCATGAAGGTATAATTTCCTGTCCTCATAATTTATTGGTCCTGCAGAAAGGTGTAATTTATAGGTTGAAATAAGGCTAAGGATTAAGATTTAGAAGTAATTGGATTATCATGCTCTGGAATGGGTTGGAGATTTCGGATGACATAGGAGTAAAGATATCGGCTTGTATCAGTCTGTGCACTAGCAGAGGAACAACATGCTGTTAGCAGTGGGAACGCTTTTCCCCTTGAGGTTCTCATTCCTTAGTTTGATGTGCTTGGAGATATGGAGCAAAAGTCAGGATATGTATTGCAAACTGTTCTCTTGGAAGGAGAAAGCAAAGGACAACATGCGAGTCCCAGCACAGGAGGGAACAGGAAACGGCATCAGGTGTCCAAATACTTCAAAACAGTGAACTCTGGCTTTGTGGAAGAATCAGGTTATGTAACTGCAAAATCATTCTGGGACCCAGCTTCAGAAAAGCCTTCAGCAGCTTCATGCTTGTTGTGCTCAAATGTAGGTGCATTGGCCCAAACAACTGTGACTAAAGGACTGATTTTTAAAAATGAGAGCTAAACTTCACTAGGACAGTTCAATTTACAAATTAAGCAGATTGCAGTATTGTGGTGTAAGTAGGACTTGAAGAGGACACAAAAATCATGCCTTTACAGCTTTTATATGTTCTGAAGCTACACCAGAGTCGTTCTTCAGAGTAAGAGAAGTTTAAAGGAAGACTGGGAGTTGGGAAGTTACCAAAAATGAAACGTGTGTTTTCTTCAGCTGTGCACTCAAAATAGTGTCATCTTCACCATTTCAACCCTTCCTGATTCTCTTTCCCTTGGAGGTGTCTTTTGACTGAGCACACTTGGCTGTGGGTCATTTCTCCTCAACCTTTTACTATGTTGCCTATTATTTGGGGGTTTTTTTGTAGCTCTTTTTTTTTTTGTTTCTAGTCTACTGTCACTAATGTTATCCTCCAGCTTTTAGTGTGGGATTAATGGTTTTCTACATCTGCACGGGATGCTTGATGATCAGCTCTTAAATGATAGTATAGCTGGTTAAAACGTGAAAATGTGCAGTGGCTTGCTGAGGTTTTAGTATTGGGGTGACTTCCGTGTTTTATTATTTATTATTGTTGGGCTGCTCCAAATTTGTGTGCAATACAGTAAGATAGTTTTAAATAAATGCCTGCTGTCAGGAATTTGTTTACTAGAATGTAGGGTAGGTCTTCATATTGTCTGAGATGAAAGGATAAGAACACAAACCTTTTGTGTTTGTGGTTCTGGGTGTATTTCCATGCTGATCACATTGGTGATGTGAGTACCATCTGTGGTGAGTGGGATGTCTCTTCTCAAGCTGAGAAGCAAGCCGATAGGACACCTCTGTGTTTTACAGCTGAGCTTTTAGTCGTGCATGGTAGCTTTATACAGTTTTAAACATAGTGGTCTAATACTGATTGTGTTCCTTGGTAGTTGATCCTCAACAGCTTTTGCCAGGAAGGTACTGTCGTGATGATTAGGGCTCAGGTTAACCTTGTTACATTTCTTCTTCATTTTAACCTTCCCTACTCCCATGACATTTGCAGGATCTTGGGTGAAGGTGCAAGGGGCTTTGAAGGGAGAGGGTGCTGGTGCAAGATGCTAATGCACTTGATAAAACTTGGCAACAGCACTCTACTGGCTCTTACCTGTAGTATTGGAGAAGTTTAAGAGGTGGGAATGCATATGAATCATCTCAAATCTCTTGAAAATAGTGGTAGTCTGGAGAAGCTGCGTCGGAGCTTTACAGTCTGCCTCATCTGCCACACAGCACGATCTGCGTTGGACCAGATGTTGCTTAGAAGGGTCTATGTGACTTGACACAGATGTTATGGAAGCGTTTGGCACAGGGCATCAAAAGTAGAGGGGTTAAAGCATAATTTTGGATGAGAGGACTGCGTCATGTTAATATTACATTCCAAACCAGTGAAGAGGCAGAGCTGATGTTTTAAATTAATGTGTGTGTTCTGGAATCATTTATTTCATCCACATTTGCATGCATCCACTTGTGCTTTGATAAATAGCACTCTCATCCAGCAGAAATGGCAGGTTTATTTAATGAAGCATGAAGCAAATCAGCAGGGGAAATTGAGGGGAAGATAGATTATTGATGATTCCCTTCCCTAGTGTCCCCACTTCTCCTTATTTGAAAGGAGAAGGAGATCTAGCCAAGGGTATTTTGCCACTGTGGCTACGTTCATTAGAAGCCTTGATTTTCATTGAGGAAGAATGTTTGGTTTCTTCTGCTTTTCAGTCAGGGCTTAGTGTATAAGTATCACTTGGGTGGTGGCTGATTTGTTGATTGACTGACTTGTCTAACACTGAAGAGGTCCAGATCAGGAATTTGGAAGCTCATTTTCAAAGCGTAGAAGATCTTTCTGTGACATAGCTAAGGTGTGTGAACTTTGCTGAGGTATTCATAAAGTGAATGCCAGGCACTTTTTTTGCCATGGGAAAAACTTGTCCTGGTTCATGCTCTAACTGCTGCATTGTGGGCAGTGATGAGCTTACCTCATAGTAAACTAAATGTCTTGGTCTTCACTTTGTTTGCTTTGAATGACAGTGCTCATTAGTCGCTTAAAAAAAAAACCAAACCCTTGTCGTCTTGGTTGTGAAAACCTATTAGGCCATCTATCCATGACAGTAGTGTTTTAAGTGTGTAATCTGACCTGCATGCTGTCAGCAGAGGCATTTAACGAAGTCTGTGGTCAGCATGCTACATTGAGGTTCACCATGATTAGGTTAACAGTGCAAGTGTTCAACAAAAAAAGGGGGGGAAGCTGTAAGAGAGGTGAATTTTCTTCAAAAGAGGCTGGAACCCCTTCTCAGTCTGCTGTGTTTCTGCTTTGTCCAGGTTTCGAGGGAAGCGTCTGCGGGCACAATGTTGATGACTGCCCAAATCACAACTGCCAAAATGGAGGTATATGCGTGGATGGTGTGAACACGTACAACTGCCGCTGCCCACCGCAATGGACAGGTACGTACTACAGAAAACAAATGCAGGACTTCTGGCCTTCAGCCAGTGTACAACTGGAGTTGCATACAACTGAAGGCTGCTCGCATCTGTGCCGCCTTCTGCAGTCTGGGGGGCAGATGTCAGTGGAACCCTTTAAAGAAAACTGCTTTTATCAAAGCTACCGCAATGGAGGGCAATTTCCCATTGCATCAGGCAGTATTACAGGCTTATGTGCGTGTGTGTTTGACAGACAGGTACCGTGGTTCGTGAGCTGCAGTGCAGTGCCTATATCAGAGCTGTGCTTCTTGTATGGATTGCTTTGTAAGAGGGTTATAGTTTTCCAAAAGAGCAAAGCATGGCTTTGCTATTACAGGGGTGTGCATATAGCTGTGCTTTGTTGATATGTTTGGGGGTATTTTTCACCTGGAATAATGATCCTCATGTAGATAATAGTAACGCTGCTGAGGAACAGGGCAAATCTGAAAGGAAACATAGGTGGGAGAAAGGGAAGAGAAGTGTATGTATGGGAAGCTTTATGTTTTTGCTATGGTTGTTTTCCTGCTGTGACTAATTTTTATCTAGAGTTCTCTGACTAGCACAGCTACTTTTGCTTCATAAATGAGTCTGCTTTACTCTGACTCTGTAGGGGAGAAAAGTGTGAATTTCAAGAAAGTGTTATGCATGATATAAAGAAGCAACTTACAGGAAATTCAGTGTCATATTTAGTCACAAAATGTCTCCATACCTCAAAAATAAACAAATACCTCCAGTTTTGGGGAGGGTGTTTTTGAGTCATACTAGGCATTCTTAGCTGGCACACTTTTTCAGTTGCATATAATTTTGCCCTTCTTTCAAAAATCGTAGGTAAAAAAAACCCAAAAAAACAGCCCTAAAACTGGAAAACTGAGGTATGAACTCAACTTTCATTTTTCCTTTCATAAAGTAGGTGGGAGTACTTGTTCTGGAACTAAGCTTGAACTGTCTTCTCAGGTTCCGAAGAAACTTTAGCACATTTTTCTCTGTATCTAGGAAATACTGTCTTTGAAACCTGAATATCTTGCAGTGAGTGGCACTACAAGTGTAGTTCAGACAAATACACTGTGAGGAGTTTGACTACTGGAGACAGAGGTTTTATGTTATTCTAGCTTTTTTCCTCAGTGAGCATCAGTTTCATTATAAACTGGTTGTCACTAACTGCAAAGGAGGCTGCCAGTTAAGAGCCCTCATTAACTTAAAAAAATTATATGTTCTTCAGCGAAGTTAAAACCACATAAGAGTGAAATTCACCACTGCTTGCTCTTTGAAGCTAGATGTAAATAGGAGAAAATGAATCCTCTCTGTAATGAGCAAGTACCCTTGCTTCTATGCTGCTTCTGTGTCTATATGCCTTTAAAGCCTGCAGAAAGTGAAACCTGCGAAAGAAAACAGGGCTTGGTTGTGGAGCCAACAGGTCTTCAGTGACCCCTGAAATCTTGCTCCATGCCACAGAAATTATAAACTGTCAGTAGTAAATTAATCTCAGGCTTATTCCTGAAGCATAGAGGATATGATGGATCATGAGCGTGTACCATGTATTTAATCTACAAGGGATTATTTTGCTTTGTAGAGGTATCATAAGCTTAGCTTGTCTTACAGGATTTGGGTGGATAGCCGCTGTCAGATAAGGATGAGTTCTGCAACTCACCTGGAAGAGACCTTGGTGGTAATAGGCTGTGATTCTGTTTGTTTTTGTGTTGGATTTTCTCTTTGATTAACCACTGAAGTTCTTTGCAATGCAGTTGTAGCAGTTCCCTCTCTGTAGCTCTTATGGACTCTGACTGATTAGCATTGGGAGAAATCGTTAGACCTGTGTTGTGGCATAGTCTTGTGCCGTTTTGTTCTGTGTGGACAGTCTCTTCAGAAAACCTTATGTGCATGAAGGATGCTTCTCTTCGGTGAAGACCTGGAAAGACAGCCAAGTCTTGTGTTCCCATGGCTTTCTAAAACAGTTTAATGGAATGGGCTTTCTGAGAATTTCCTTTGTTTATGGTGAAGTTAAGGTTATCATCACAGCAGCAGTTTTAGGTGATGGCTTCTCAAGGTCATTGATTTTTTTCTAGGCTTACGAATGAGGTAACTTTGGAACTACCCCTTGTTTCACTTTTTAGGAAACAGCAGCTTGGCTGTTTGTACAATGAGAGCTAGAGCCTTTGGGGAACTGAACTGTCTTGTTTGAAATGAACAGTGCTGGTTTCAGTGTTCCTGCTAAAACATGAGTAATTTCAGAAGTAGCTATGCATGTTCACACTGGCCAGTGTTTGACACATGTAGGGCAGTAGCTCTGTGCATCCACAGGGTGTATTATTTATAGCCATTCCAGTGCCTGTGCAGTGAAATGATATTGGCCAGCTTGCCTTTAAGAATTCATTTATTGTATCTGTAATATTTCACTTGCCCAATAAATGTGTGTGCGGTTGACATCTCATGATGCCCTGAAATCCTCTCCAGCTGCACAGTGAATGCAGCCATGTGGTGTGAGTGGAGAGATGTCTTGCAAGTCATTTGAATGCCTCTTGTTCTCGTGTCCTGCAGGTCATCCCAGCAGTGACTCTGCTCTGCCATCTCAGTAGCATTTTCTTAGGAGAAGCTTGTTTCTCTGAATAGAGTTCAGTCCCTTTTCTGCATCTTCAATTAGACACCAAGAAAGTGCAGGATAACAGTACACATCCAGCTTGGAGACATGAGGGGTGACACTGAGGCAGGGCACAAAATAGGGAGGATAGATGGGGAACTGCTAGAATAGTTTGGAGACAGACATGACTTTTTTCAAGGTGAAACTGCAGCTGATGCTGACAGGAGTAACCTATAATAAAAAAATGAGTTACTCAGCAATAAGGAAATGTTGTGTAAATGCAGGCCCGTCCTTTGCACAAACATGGTTATAGCATTATAAATCATCTCTAAGGTAAGTGAAGAGCGAAGAGCTGAGCAAACAACTCTTTCCAAGTCTCTCCTGATAAATGCTTATAGCACGACAGTGTCAAACTGTGAGAGCAAATACTTCAGGAAATCAAAAGTTTCCAGTGAGACCTTGAGGTTAGAGGACGTTGTGTGCTGCTTGGGAAAAAAAAAAAGGCCCAAATGCACATGTTTCTAAGTAAACATCAGCCAAAAATGAAAGGATGTTAAATTTTCTAAAAATAGTTAACAATGTAGATGTGCTGCCTTCATAACATTTCTACAGTCTCTTCTTTGAGCTACTTACTTGTCAGATAATCTTGGAGAAGTTTAAATTGGTCTGTTTGCAGTTTCAGTCTTTATTTGATCTTTGTGCTGTGGGTGATGATCTAGCATGTTTGTTAATATAGTTTGTGCTTCATGGTATAGAAAAACCAGTCCCATTCCTTGCTAGAAAAATCAAGAGACTACTGCATCCGATGAAGAATAGTTTTGTGTAAAGTAATATCAAAGCATCCTTTACTGAAACAGAATCTGTCCCAATTCCTTTTGGTAACCACCTGCCTCTTGGAATTCCCTGACAGGTGGTGGGCTGGACTACAGAACTATGCATTTTAAAAAAACCCATACTTTTTCTGCTTGCCACTAGAATCCAGCTTTGGAGACACTGTTTGCTTTCGGTCGGATTTCCTGAACTCAGGCAGAGCTCACTGCTCCTTTCTTGTTGAAACACTTGCCTTCTCTTTCTCATTTTGCTGATTTTTCCGGAAAGATAAAATCTTGCCTTTCAGTAACAATGATGAGAAATTCCTGCTGTCACTAATGTTATTGCCACCTTCCAAGTTCTCTTATTTCATATGGTTATAGTGATTGTCAACCTCATAAACTTGTAACGGCAAGATGATCTTGGATGTGTTTTGGTGAAACTGCCCCAGATCTTTCCTGTTGCTGAGTGTTAACTGATTGTTTGTTTGTTTGTTTAAGGATGATTTTATCTTGTCCCAGGCTAAATCCTTTGTCAGAATGATTGTGCGTTGGGTCCTTTCAAGGCATGATATTGCAGCTTTGTAACAAAGCTCACCTCTTCTTGGAAATAGGTCAGGATGCTTTTGTGAAAGGCTCAAGTCTGTTCTTCTCTGCATGGCAGGTCAGAGAATTTGGTGTGTTTTAAGTGTGATTTGAGTCAAAATTAACTAAAAATCCTTGCTAATGACTGTGCCATTGTGAAGGCTCTAATTCATGCTGCTGTTCTGCAGTGGTTAAACCAGCCTGATGGGCTCCCTGCAGTCTGAGGAAGAAGGTATCTTTGCCTTCTCTCACTGTTCCCAGCCACTGTCCCCCTTCCCCTAAGCTGGCTCTGGTATTTGTTGGAGCATGTCACTTTAACTCATTTAATCTAGTAAAAAATTCCTGTCCAGCTGCTTTTTATTTTTTTGTGTGTGGGATCAGGAATTAAAATTTACAGAGCAGTCTCATGGGTGAGCGGATGCAGAGGAAGCGATGGCAGTCCACGGCTGCAGAGTCATGTGGAAGTTTAAGGTGTCCTTCCACAGGTCACGGTGAAACCATCTGAGAATTTCAAGGCTGCTCAATCATTCCAGACTACAATTCATATAAAGAAACAAGGCTTTGTTTAAAATGCACTTGTTCACTCTGTTGACCTAACATATGCAGCTTTGTGTCAAGAAAAGTGACTTGAGAATTTGGGTACTAAAGTGATTCATAATATAAAATGCTGTAAATGCTTTTGTTTTTCTTGGCTGAGAAAGACTCCTACTTCACTCCTAAACACTGTCGAAAGCTTGCAGTGTTTAGAGGATCATTGTCAGTCTGTTTGGCCCAAATCAGGAGTGGCACACAGCAGAGATTAAGATTTGTATCCTCCATTGAGTTAAATCCTTTGCATGGTTTGCTCCTGGAGTGCTGCATCAGGAGTTGTGGGATGAGTCTCTGGGTTTGGGGAACGCACTGTCCACACTCAAGTGGGTTTTGGAAGACCTACATTACAGTGCTTCAGTTGCAGGTTTGGCTTACTTGCCTCCTTTCATTATTTCTACCCCTGTGGCTGGGAAGGCAAGACTCCCATGGCACTTGTATTTATTTAGGCTTTGGTTTCCCCTGAAAAGGGGGCTCCAGTGAACTGTATAATTTAAAATCTAGGCGACCTTTGTCTCAAGGGAAGCACAGTGTGCTAACAGCTGACTCCACCAAATAACTCCAGCATCGGGAGCTAGCTTAAGAAGCAAATGTTTGTCTTGAGTAGAAAAGCTCTTCAGGCAGCAAGGCCATGCTTTTTAATTAAAATAGCTGTTAGCTTGGTCATATGCTCTTAAACACTAGCACAAGGGTTACTTTTCCTGCAGAGCTTTAGGCAGGAATTTTCAAAGGGTGGAGTTAAGAGTTCGATTTGTATTTAATTAGAGTAATATTTGCTCCCTACCTTGGTTTTCTTTCAAAATCCCTGCCTTAAACTCTGGGCAAATGTGACCCTTCTTTGCTAAGAAGGAAGGATAAACATCAAAAGGCTAACTTTTAACATTGTAATGTAAGATTGTATGCTCTGGTATTTTGTTTTTTAAAACTTTCTTTGCCAAATACCACTTTCCTCAGCTTCTATATCACCAAGTATACAGTAATAAGCCATTTTAACTTAGTGTTCAAAAAAATACTGCCTTGCCGAAATACTTCAGAGGCTTGAAATGTAGAGAAACTGACACTAGATGACATGGACCATAAATGTTGAACATGCCAGTCTCCTAAATGAGAGGAATATACATCCTGTTATTTTCTGTAGAGTATTGATTATTACCTACCAGAGCATACTGTCAGGGTTGCACTCTGGTTCTGGTTCTTGGCACATACAAAATGTGCCAAGAGCAGTCTTTACCTTTGTATTAGCACAAGGAGGCTGGGTCAGACTCCCATAAGAAGTGCAGTCATCTTTCCCAGTTGTGTAGCAATGGTAGGCTTTCTGGTGCCTTTCCAGACTTTACTAAAAAGCATAGTAGACTCTTTGGTACTGGCTGAGATCCATCTACACCAAACTTGGCAAATGATTTGCTGGTGATTTGCTGTCACTACATACAGTAGTATCTCCAAGAGACAGTTCTCTGAAAGAGGCCAAAAGGGATTATGACTCTTTTTCTTCCTTCATGTTTGAACTGGCAGATACAAAGGGAGCAGGGAGCATGTGGCAGCCTCTGGAGCTGGCAGCTCTAAGCTTGAATGTACAAATTATTTGAAGCATTGGACATAAACTTTATCCTGGATGTTGTTTGTTTCTTTTGTGATACTTGATTCCAGCATTGTGCAGAGCATATATTTCAGTGGCATTAAAAGTTACACCATTAGTCAGTACCTTTATACCCAGTATGGCTTCTGGAACGCCTGCCACAACCTCCCACTTGTTTTGTGCTGCTTTCCATTTCCCATCAGCAAGCCTTGGATAGGAGGTAGCTGTAATAAAACACCTGAGGTGTTAATAGCTGAACCCGATCTGATGACAGAATGACAACATCCAATTTAGACTATGCTCCTGCCTTTTCCCTTGTGCCTTTGGTGACTTTCCAGACTGGGAAATACTCTTTGCGATCAAATGTGCCAAATAATCTCTTGTGAAGTTGTCTTTAAGTTTTCAGTACATCTTGCATGTGTTTGGCACTAAAACAAAATAGGCTAGACCACTCTGGTGAGGCTGGGTTGGTGGATGTGTGCTGTAAGACCAGGCTAATAGATAACAGTTGTTTTATCTGCAGCGAACTTGTTTCTGGCAGTTTCTGTCCCTTTTCTTGTACTTAGAATGAGGTGATTTGTCTTTGGATAATTACTAAAGATGTGCTGCTGAGATAGCTTGAGAATATGAAGCTTTTTTTGTAAGATTTGGCTCCAGCTATTACAGTTTTGCCTTGCAGACCTTTTCACTTGTTAGGTATTTCTCTGATTCACTGGATTTTCCAGATGAGGTAAAGAGAAGGGCAAAATAGAGAGTAGCTTGGTGATGGGTATTTCCTTTTGGTTATTTCTCTATCCTGCTGCTGTCCCCAGTCATTTCACTTACCACCACCATATTAAAGCAGTCTGTTGTTAGTGCATCACTAATAATTTTTAATGAATTTTGTTCTGTTCACTTGTATTACTGCCTCTGAAGAGCTCTATCAGAACTGCCTGCGCTAGCCAGTGGTTTGTGGGGAGTGATTTAGGGCAGTATTTAATGGATCAGGGCATGTGTAAGTCTCTTAAAGCCCAGAGTTTTGTATTTGGGGGTTGTAAAATCCCTTGTAAAAGCCCATTAGTTCCACTATATGCTTCCCAGTGCGGTTATGAAATTAAACTCTTTTCTCCTCCATATTAGCCTAAAATAAACACAGATGTTTACTCTTCTCACTACAACGGAAGCTTCATTTTCAATTGTTCAATTTCTATATTAAGCTCTTAGATTTTATGATATCTTGGATGGCATTTGACGTTGCCCAAGATACAATAGATCTATTAAAGCCAAAAATCCAACACCTGAGGTTTGAGAATGGCTGCTTACTGCTTTGCTGCGCTGTAGTCCTATATTTCAAGCAGCAGTAAGATGCTGTGCGATTCTGGGGAAGGAGCAATTTTTTGAGAGCTGTCATGGCTCTCACTTCAGTTAGAGAACTCCTGCAAAGGAAAAAATATTTGGCTTCAGTCCTATTTTCAGGGGAAACTACTGTAATACTTAAGCAAGGAAAACCTTTACTAAACACACATGCAACTGGGGTCGCTTTTTGCAGATGTAAACAGTGTAGTCCATTGAATTCTATGTGTGCCTGAAGCCATCCTTGGAGCTGTAAGCTGTGTTCGTATTCATTGGATTGCTTGCAGGGAGCTGTGGAGATGGCTTTGTCGGAGGGTTTGGAATTTGGATATGATCTGGACATCACACTTGATCCCTTTCAGTATTATCTGTTTATTGCTCTGGATGTTCTTCTCTGTATAAAGGTTTTGCCTCTTTTAGAGAAGTTTAGATTTCTTTGCTTTGAGATACCTTGTGTCGATAAAGCAAGTTATGTAAATGATCAAATATTTTTCTTTTGTATATGTCCCTGTAATATCTGTTTCTTCCTTTATCCTCCCTGCAATAATCGTTGTATTATACTTTTTATCATCTATCTTTCTCTCTTTGTGGGTACAATTGCTTTGTAAGTCTCTTACAGAATTCTTCTCTCCATCAGTCTGCGGGACTCTGAACTCTACCCCTTTTCAGTGTTTTTATTCAAATGTGGTGGCTTCAATACTGCAAAATGTATTCTAGACTGAGGCTATGCCATTGCTATTGCTCAACAACTGTTTGCATTGGTTATTCTTCCTTGTAGTCAAATGTCTTGTCAGCAATGTTTAATTTGTTGATTAAAGCTGTGATTGAGCAGAGGTTCCCACTGAACTCTTCCAGGGAAGCTGAAGTGTTTCCTCAAGGAGTGCCTAACCTAAACCTTCTGCAACAAGTCTACTTTTGTATTTTATTTGGCATTTGTGCATCAAGCCTTGTCTGCTGTTGCACTACCCAGCCATCTTGCTTGGTTGAGTGAGTTTGTAATTCCCTGGATTTCCCTTGGATAATATAAGTGTTATTTTGTTAAAGATACCACTGCCTACTGTTCATCTCCTTCCAGGCCATTAATTAAATGTTTCGGTGCCTGTATGTATTCATAAATTGTAACTTTTTTTTTTTTTAAGGGCATATGGCTGATTCTGTGAGTTAGAGATCAATTGAATGTTTTTACATTCACATTGTGAATACACAATTCAAAACCATAGGAGCTAAAGTAGTTTTTGTAACCACCATTTTACTAGAAGGCCATATAGCTCCATGCGATCTTTGCTTTACTTTTCCACTTGCTGAGGAGACTCACACAGCAGCTTGAGGAAACAGAGCTTTGACCTGACTGACCAACATGCGTTGGGTTATGCTGTCAATGCAGATGTTTTCCTTGTGTTAGGAGAAAGAACTGGACAGAGAAATGTCTTTCCCCAGTCAGATGCAGTCTGCCAGCTGGCATCCTGAATGTACACACGGGTGGTTAGGGAGGGGAAGAAACTGCATGGCCCCTTGCAGTGTGTCATTGCTAACCTTCTGCCACAAGTAGATTTGTTCATTTGTACAAATACTGTTTCTTATCTCTTAGCCTGTTCTTGAGTCTTGATAAGATGCTGTTCACCTTCTCACCTAGTAGTCCTTTGAAACTTGGAGGAAAAAATGTAAACAGTTCTAATGAGCCATGCTTTCTTCAGCTATACTGATGGTATTCAAAAAACATACAACAATCTTTGGAATACTTTGTGAATTATAGTACTCTTTCAGAGAGTTTCTGTCTAGATCTGGTTTATAGATTCCTAGATAACCCCTGCAAGAGAGCTAGTCAGCTCTTCCCTGTATACTCCAGCACTAGTATGGGATAAATGACAAACTTCTGGTGAGGTACTGGGAGAATGGAGGCATAAGAACCTCTGGTAACCTGAGCTCCTCTTACAGTGAGTCTCCTAAGACCTTTAGGACCAGTTTGTGATTCTCACTGAGATATCTTTCTTGTCCAGCATCACTAAACTTTTAAGATATTCTCACTTCCAGTTCAGTCCGAGCCCAATGCTGTTGTGGTTTTGAGAGAAATGGACATTGCTGTCTCCTCCCAGCTCAGTTTTCAAGGAACCAATTCTTTTTCAAGGCTCAGGAAGGTATTTGTATCCTTTGTCCTACTAAATGTTTTTAGTGCTTAAACTTAGTGTGAGATCTCTCAGGGACTTTAGCCTCTGATACTCCAGCTGTGCATCAGCAGTCTTTCCTGCTGGACAGCTGTTAAGAGGCCAAGAAGAGTTTCTCCTTTATGGAAAGGCTGCTCTGCTAAAGATGAAGACCTCTGAACTGACTGAAGGTCCTGTGTTCAGCTGCAGGATCAGTGCTGTTGGAATTGGGGTTTATGCAAAACCTCTGTAGTTCAGCAGGATCAGCTTTTGGAGGTGTCTGTTGCTGCTTCCCAGGGTGACTGTTTTGGTTTCTTATTTGCTCAAGCTAATGCTCTACTTTTTCAGTGTAGGATTCTACTCATTTTATGTGCTATCTGCCTTACCTGTATAAATCAGGCTTTATTTTCTTTTTAACATAAGGACCTGTAGGAGAAGGGGCTGGCTGTTTCTCATCAATGAAATCTGGTACAACTACTTGAGGGGCCTTAGAATCAAAGAATCAACTAGGTTGGAAAAGACCTTAAAGGCCATCAAGTCCAACCATTACCCCAGGACTGCCATCACTAAACCATATCGCTGAGGGCCTCATCTATATGTTTTTTGAACACTTCCAGGGTGATTCCACCACTTCCCTTGAACCACTGCATCCTCTGCCTAAAGAGAAGCTCCTGGAGTTCCTGTCCAGTTCCTGCTGGTCTGAAAATGGGAGCAATCAAAGCAGCGAACATGTCTGTCTTACTCCAAATGGCTTTTTTGAGGGGAAATATGCAGGAAGTAACTTAGTTTCATAGTGGGCAAAAAGAGCTAAAAGTCAAAGGCTGTTCCCCTTTTCTACTTCTAGTTTTCAATTTTGAAATAGCACATGGACTAGCTGTTTACTTTGTACAAGGTCACTTAGAACCTGAGTCGGCATTTTGCTGATTTCCCAGGCTCTGCAAATATCAAGGTCAGGTTAGGCTTTTATTAGCTTCTTAGAGTAATTTGTGTTTCCTTTTTTTGTTGTCTTTTGTATGTATGTTTCTACATTTCCATTAAAATACTGTACAGGTAGTGTATTTGTGCTTGCTTTGACTAGCTCACCCTATATTTACTATGTTTCTTTCAGAAATTTAATTGAAACTAGCAAGAGCACAAGAAATACAGAATCTTTCAGCTAAATGAATTAACATATAGCTAAAGAAGCTGTGGCATTCAAAATGACTGGGGTTCTGGAGATGTGTATTAGAATGTACAATTCATAATGGAGTTTGCACTTGGAAGCTGAATTTCAGTTCTGTGAATGAAAGACTTGACTCTTCCTAAAACTCTTTATGAGCAGAAAACAAGCTACCAAGTACATGGCTACAAATAAATATACTTGGTTCAGTTACAATTAAGTGAAACAGCATCCCTTAAGTAAAATGTTTTGGAGATCTTTTGTTTCATCTGATATGGCAGAGAGAAGTCTTCTGTAGAACGTTCACTGAGAAGTTTGAGAGTTAAATCCTAGTTTATGTCTGACACTGAAAGAAACTTCTGTGTCTGCTGTGAAAAAGTCATTCAGGAAGCTCTCAGGACAGACACTACCTTGAAAACCTAGGCCACTAACAACAGAAGTGTCAAATCTTTGCAGCACCTGCCCAAAATATTAATCTATTTCTCTCATTTGCACAAGAAGTTAAAGTCTCTACTGAAGGCAGATCAGCCCTTTTGAGAGAATGAGAGGTGGCCATCCTGCAATTCCACTAAGAATTAAGTGGTGATGATGATGCTTTGAGGGAGGGCAGTCTTGAAAGCCATTTATAAATGTGTATGCTGGTTTGGGGGGGGAGAGGGTGGGACACAGTGGGATGGGGGGATGGGTACACACAAACAACAATAAAACAAACAGCAAAAAACCCCAACCAACCAATCAACAAAAAAATCCCAAACAAAAAACCCCTTGCAAAACTTATGTTGATGAATTACAGTATGGACAGTTAATTCCATATTGTTAACACCTAAAGATTCAAAAACACCAAATAAGCAATCAGACCACCCCATCTAAGAAAACTTTATTTCTCTCTTTGGAATTCTTTGGGCTACAGAATGCATTTCCAAGCCAGTCGCGCCCTACTTCAGCAATAAGGGTCCAAGCATTTTCAGCCTATTCACCAGCTCTGGTGAAGAAATGCCTTGGACTTTAGTCTGGGATTTATAGTATTTTAAAACATAGTTCCAAAATCTTTCAAAAGCTATTGCGCTTACATTGCCTGGTGGTGATGAGACTGAGTACTTCGAGCATATCAATCTAACTATTAATGTTTGCCTTATGTTGTTTTTGATTTGTATATTTTTGCCCAGAAGTTCAATTACAGTTTCAATAAATAACAAGGGTTTTTAATTAAAATATTCAATAGTAAAATGCAATAGTTAGTAGTTCATTTACACCGCTAGTGTTGATTTGAATTTCCTTTGGTTTTAAAACATACTCCATTAAGAGGGAGCTCTGTTTGGTTCATATTCATAATTAAATGCATATATGATTGTAATCTGGTAGCTGCAAGAAGAGTATTAGTAATCCGAGAAGCTAAGTGAACATCAAATTTAAGGAGCTCAAATGTGTGTTCTTGAAATACAATTGAATTGCTCAAAGAAGTTTAAGCTCTGCTTTTTTTTCTCCTCTTTGAGAGACATTTGATACACCTTTTAAAAGTTTGTTTTAGTTTAGGGTGTGGAAATATGGAATAGCCTAGGACACAGGGTTACTGCAAGGACATCAGTGATGTTATTTGGAAATGTCCTTTCTGGCAGTGGAGAATAAGTGCTAGGAAGAAAAAATATTTAAAAAATCCTAGCTGTTGGTGTTACTAGTGACACTTGAAGTGGGAAGTTAAAAACCAACACTGGGAGTTTGCATGAGGGAGGAGTTTTCCTATCTTTGCTCAAAAAAATAAAAATAAAACTCACCACAAAATGTGGGCACACACCCCACCTCCACCAGCCCACCAAAACAAATCCACAAAACTTTGTATTTGTAGAATCATAGAGAGGTTTGGATTGGAAAGGACCTTAAGATCACCCAGTTCGAAACCCCTGCAATGGGCAGGGATGCCTCACCCTAGACCGTGTCACCCAAGGCTCTGTCCAGCCTGGCCCTGAATAGTGCCAGGGATGGAGCATTTACCACTTCTTTGGGCAACCTGTTCCACTGCCTCATCACCCTCACAGTAAAGAACTTCTTCCTTGTATCTAATCTGAACTTCCCCTGTTTAAGTTTAAACCCATTACCCCTTGTCCTATTGCTGTAGTCCCTAATGAAGAGTCCCTGTCTGGTATCCTTGTAGGCCCCAAATTTCAGGAGTTTTATTCAGTCAATCACAAGGCAAGTGGTTTTGAGAGAGGCATAACAATCTAGAGTGGCGTGGCAACTTCAGTGCTGAAAACCTTGCACACTTTAGTGGTACAGAGTTGAAATTGGCTGCAATCAAAAGGAGGATGTAAATGCTGCAGGAACGCTTCTGCAAAATGATTGTGCATACTCTCTGTTTGTCAGAGTATGTTCTTTGATCTGAGTTGGGGCCCCTCCAAGAAATGAAGGAAAATCACTTTTATAATAAGCAAATAACATCTTGGTAATTTTTTTCAAAAGGAAGTCAGTTGTGTTGAGTTGAGATACGCACGATTGCTAGGAACCAGTTTGAGATAACTGTCTCTTTTCAGTTTGGCTACTGATAAGCTAATATCAAAAGCTAATGAAGAAATGACTTCTATTATGACAAATGCATGGGTTTGTTTTGTCATAATGAAGAGCGCTATGTTTTGCAGATAACAGTATGAAGTGTTAGATTTCCCCCAACTGTTTTTCTAAGTAAACTGGGAAGCAAGGGTTAATTCTGAAAACTCTATTGTAGTTGTTATTAAAATTTTACTGTTTTTTCAAGTGATACAATCCTTGTTTTGAAGTAGTCCTGCTGGAGGAAGGAACACATGCACAGAGCAAAGTCAGTTGTGCAACTTTTTTTTTTTTTTTCTTAATAGTTTTATTTCTTTGCCACTAAGGGAAAATAATCCAGGGCTCTTGGGACCAAAGGCTACAATTTATTTAAGTACTTTGAAAACAAAAGGGATCATGATTTGAGTATAGTAGGTGGAGATGGTGAAGACTGAACCTTCTTACATTCCTGCCAACAATAAATGTTTCAGTTCTGTGTATGAGAGGAGAATGGGTGTGCGCTCTTGCGTCAGAATTCCTAGGCTGTTAGTAAACAAGGTGGCTGTTAAGCAGCATCTAATAAGTGTTCTTAAATTGGCAAACCTAAATAAACTGGATTCCAGGCAAACTGTCAGGGAAGATCTCTGGCCCGTTCTTGGATTTCCTATTGGAATATGGGGGAATTCCAGGGAAATGTAAGTATGCAGCTGATACAGTAGCTGGAGGTGACAAATGGGAGGATCTTGGTAGTAGCAACACAGCGACTTAAGAGTCTTGACTCAAATAATGGAAAACTGCTGCAAGCTAGTGAGGGAGGTGATGGTGTCACTTGGAGAGGGTGGGGAAAAAAAGATCACATCAAACAAATCTAATCTTGGTCTCTGATGAAGGATGATCTTTTGGTGCTATGTGCATCATATCAACATTTTAGGAAGAGTGGTAAAAGTTAGTTATAAGGAAGTGTTAAAAAAAGGCAAGCTTTCAAGCTTCAGTGCTATAGAGTTCTTAACAAAACAGAAAGGGGAGAAATAGCTTATTGGGAAGAAGATTGTAGACAGCCTGGGAAGAAATTAGCTGGTGCTTAGCCATTAGGGTATTTTTCTGCTCAAGAAACTCAAAATAAGAATGAATTACTTCAAACTTATGCTAAAAAAAAAATCAGCGTTAAAGTAAACCATGTGACTTTAATTGGGAAGATGAATAAGTGTTAAAATATTGCTGCAAGTGATAAATTCTCCAGATCTAGATGTCAAAGCAAGATAGATTTGGATAAATACTTTACTAAACATGAATTGAAGAGCTTTCTATAGAAGTGACTGTGAAATTCGGTATCCCATGAAACTGATTTCATACTTAGTGGACCAGCGGTCCTTTTCCTTAAAACTCTCTGAGACACTGTACATTTGTTTTATTCTCTTCTCTCCAGTATCTTCAGTCATTAAAGTGTTTATTAGAATATTTATTTTGTCTCTGAAAAAAAAAAAAAAAGAAACCCACAAAAACCCTCCCAAAACAACAACCAAGAAAACACAAAATATTTAGCATTGTCTGTGGAAATACCTGGGGGAAGGAAAAGGAGTATTTTAGGTAGAAGAGTCTCAAGAATTCTGTGCTTCCCTATCAAGTAATCTTCATTGCATAATTATAGAGAAAATAATGAAGTTCTCCTGACAAGAGTTACTTCACTGCTGGCCTGTTGACACTGCTTTGGCCAAGATTTTCTTGTGAGGCCATCTTCTCTCTTCGTAATCCCTCGGGCCATGCTGCACGCAGCGTTTATTCTTTCTGCTTTGTACATCCTCGCAGGTCTACCTTCATATACTACAGGCTACCTGCTGGCTCTCACACTGTGCCTTTTTAAAGTTATTTGCAGTTCAGCTCCTACTTCGGGGTCATTTAGGGATGCTGGTTGTCTTTGTGTAATTTGACAACAGTGTTGTTGGAAGTTTCAAGCTTGAGTGTTCTAGAAATAACGTGTCAATCAAGTTGGATTACAGTGCTTCCTTTGGTTGTGTTTTCTGTAACAGAATCTTTTTGTGTCCGAGTGTTTGAACTTCTGTTGAACTTGTTTCTTTCTGTGCATCAGGCCAGTTTTGCACTGAAGATGTTGATGAATGTCAGCTCCAGCCCAACGCTTGTCAGAATGGAGGTACCTGCACCAACCACAATGGAGGCTATGCTTGTGTCTGTGTCAATGGTTGGAGCGGGGATGACTGCAGTAAGAACATTGACGATTGCTTCACTGCCTCCTGTGCTAATGGATCTACTTGCATTGATCGAGTGGCTTCTTTTTCGTGCATTTGTCCAGAAGGAAAGGCAGGTAAGGGCAGAAAACTTGCATAGGTCTGACACTTAATAGAAGATACTTCCTGAAGTTTATGCATTTGCTTAAAGTGGTGTGTTTATTTTACACACTTTGTGACCAAACCAGGAAGAACAAAAGGAAACATGTGCTATGCATGAGCAGAGACCTTTTAAAACCCTGTAGCTTGGGACAAAGAAGTATTTGTATTAGGCTGGAAGACAAACTTCTTACAGTTTAGATTGCAAGGAAAGCAGATCTCTTTCTAGCCCTTAGCAGAACCTGCATTTGCCTGAGAAGTTATGCGTGAGGGTGACTTGCTCTGTGCCACTTAGGATAATTGTACTTAAAAGTTTAGAAGGCAAACTTAAATATTTTTGTGTGAGTGAGGATGTCCTTACTGGTATAGGGGAAAATTTGCTGTTGTAGGGTGGGTAAAAAGGTGAAGTTCTCCTAAGTACTACTACCTGGAAATACAAGTGATCAGGATATCTGAATTAAGAATGTGAGATTTATGTGCAGCTGTGTTTTCAGCTGTCAGAACAATCATCATGCTTGTTAGAGAGAAGAGATAGTTAACTGCTCCAAGGAGAAGATTTTGGTAATGGTAAGCCATTGTATTCCTCCAGCAGTGCTGGAGTCACCTCTGAAGTTACAGAATCTACATTTAAATATAAAGGGTTTTTAAGTGTGTGGTGAGATCTCTGTGGTAGTCTATAGGTTGAAGCCTGTTAAATATTGCTTAAGCTTCTGGCTGAGGGAGTCTCTATTTGATCCATCAGGACAGAGGGTTTGATTGTGTAACATAGTCTGACTGCTATATCTCTTTTTTAATAAACTCTTCGGATGCTTCTCCAGGTCTTCTGTGCCACTTGGATGATGCATGTGTTAGCAATCCATGCCAGAAGGGTGCTCTGTGTGATACCAATCCTGTGAACGGACACTATATCTGCACGTGTCCTCAAGGCCATAAGGGAGCAGACTGCACTGAGGATGTGGACGAATGTGCAATGGGTGAGTTTCTGTTTGTTATTTGTGAGTACATGGATAGGGAATTGGATTGTTTGCTTTATGAACTAACAGCGGGGCAAGAATATGAATTTTGTCATAGCTTCTCAACTTAATACCTTCTTTCGTGTTCCCCTCCTTCCATTTCAGTGTCTTTAGACAAGTTTTAAATCTTGTCTGAGATTTGGGGCAAAGGGCTGAGACAGGATAGCTGTTCATGTTTGAACTGTTAGCCTCTGGAATATGAAAAGCAGCAAGATGCTTAACCATTCTTCATTGTGCAGGAGGGCCTTAGCATTGTGTGAGGAGTGCATGAAAACAAATGTGATAAGCTGACCCTTAGAACCGCAGTGTACAATGAAATTACCACAATTCGTGTGGGAGTTGCTGCAGCTCCTGCCTCAGTAGAAATATATCAAGGCTGTTTGACAGCCAGAATATGGCTGGATCTTTTGAATGCTTTCCGAGACTGGTGACCATGTGGGCTTTTAAAGCTGTAGTTCTCTGATATCATGCTGTTGTGCTGTTTTGAGGGATTAGCTGGAATCCCACAGACTTGCTTATAGTTTCGTGAGTGCTAGTTCATGCTTCTAGATGCATGAAGGTAATGCCTGACCAATACTCATGGAAGTGTTGGAAAGAAGCACTTCTTTGAATTTCATTCCTCAGTCTGCCTTGGACAGCACACGAAGAACTAGTTTGGTTGTTTCATGGCTGTGGTGGCATTTTGTCAGCCTTAGGAGTGAAGTAAACGTAAAAGATGATCTAGATAAGGCCTTGAAAGCATCATTCATTTTCTCATCCCTGCTAGTGGATACTCTCCTCTTAAGAACTGTCATTAGTAATACGGAATGGAGTTGCTTCTTTGGTCCATTGATAATGACAACAATCTTTCTTTTTACCTCTGACAGGCAAGTAACTGCCACATGTTTTTTTCAATCACAATAGCCTTTCCTAAGAAGGATGAACAGTCTTTCTCCAGTATTACTTGCCAGAAAGGAATGACCACTGGAAAAGACCATGACTAATAAAGAATGCTGTGGCTTTCCAGCTTCAAGGAGAGGTTTTGACACACACGTGTATATTTTTCTTGCAGCAAATAGCAATCCATGTGAACATGCTGGGAAATGTGTAAACACAGAAGGCTCTTTCCACTGTGAATGTTTGAAGGGCTACACAGGTCCTCGCTGTGAAATGGACATCAACGAATGTCATTCGAATCCATGCCAAAATGATGCCACCTGCCTGGATAAGATCGGAGGATTCACGTGTCTCTGTATGCCAGGTAAGAGGAGTTTCTGCCAAAGATGGGGTTTCCAGCAAAGGAAGAAATCGGAAGGCTGAGCGTAGGAAGGGTTGCCAGCTATGCTGAGGTGGAACACAAAATTGCAAAGGGGTGAGGCTAAATGAAATGGTGAGAGAGAGCCTGCTATGGCAGCACCAGCCAGGACTTGGCATTTGTGTGTGGGAGGGAGAAAGCAATTAGAGGACTGAGAAAGAAACCAATCTCTACATCTGGAAAGGAAGTTAGCATTCTGAGCTGGCATATATGTGAACATTTCTGTTACTATACCTGGTAAAGTGCATGTGCAGAAACTTATGTTTGTGAAAGCAAAGCAGGTGCAAACTTTGAAAGAGTGACTGTGTTTTGAGAGATACGTAGGTGGTGATTCTGGATGATAGTGTTTGGGGTTTTTCTTTGATTAAAATACCCTAGATGGTGCAAGCTCTTATTGACCTGAAGAAATAACTGAAGAACATTACTTGATTGAAATCATGCTTGTAAAATGTACATGTCCAGCATACCAATGAGCTATGTAGTCTGCTATTTTGCTTTCTAATAGAAAGTGGTAAAAAAAGAGAAAGGTGCAAGTTGCAGAGTCTTATAAAATATAATGAAAGAATTGTGACCCCTGCAGGTGATCAGTTGGTATCATGAAAATTAGAATGAGTTTTTATTAATATCTAATCTGTTTTGAAATGTGGAACTCTAGTCCCAAGTATTTCACCCTTCTTAACATTTTTATTTTACTCTGTCATTAGCTAAAAATCTTTAAGCTAAAATTATCTGCTGTGTTCGTTTCTTTACCTTTTACCTTATGTTGGTGCATACCCAAATATATTGATCTCTTCCAAAGTGTTAAAACATAACCCTGTCTCATCAAGTGGAAGAAAATATTAGATGTGAATTCAGTACAAACTTCTGTTACCGCTGGTTAAGTTGGCATGTTCAACAACAGTGAAAAATACACATTCAACATCCCTTTTTAACCTCTGATGTATATTCTTACCTCATAGGTTCTGTCCATACTGCAAACTTGCAATGAATCTAGGCTTAGACTTTCAGCGCTGGTATAAAAGGCAGTCACACTTCCAAAGGCACCTTCTAAGGCCTTCAGTCACCTCTTCTTACTTATTTTTTTTTTCAACAGGTTTTAAAGGTGTTCACTGTGAAGAAGATATTGATGAGTGTCTGAGTAATCCCTGTGTGAACAACGGAGAGTGTCTTGATAAAGTCAATCGCTTCCTCTGTGTCTGTCCTCCTGGTAAGTACTTATTTCTGGAAGCTTTTCCTGCTTCACCTTACCAAGAACTGCATAGATAACCAGTGAGAGATTGCAGGTGATGTGTTTCTTGTGAGATTCTGTTTTCTTAGTGCAGCATCTGTTTGAGTGAGAGTAGACATGTATCGGTTGCAATAGTGTTGTGCCTGTAACTGGGTAGGTGTTGAGAAACATACTCTTGGATGTCTTGTCTTAAAGGGTACTTAGCAGCATGAACTTCTGTTATTGTGGGTATTGCAGTGAGATAGAGATGAGTAATTCTAAATATATTTTAAAAATCAGAACCTCTGTGTGCTTTATGTCTTTTTCTGAGGTTTTTAGGCAGAACCCATTTTTCTGTTGGCATAATTTGTTTGCGCGCATGGGGAGGGAGGTGGATTGGGACTCCACTTTAGAAAAGAAGGATAAATGCTGAGCTGAGGGATCAATGTTAGCTGTAGGGTAAATGTCAGTTGTTTTCCTGATGGCTTACAAATAGTCTTGAGTTCAAAATATACCTGACGAAAGCCTGCTCTGCATCCCTTCTTACTGATTAATGATGTTCTGGCTCCTCCTTTGGTTCCTTCTTTCAAGAAACATTCCTAGAGTGTTTTGGTTTTTTTGTTGAAGTACCTAAGGCTCGGCATTATCTGACATAACCTGTTGATAGTTGGTGTTTCAAGAAGCGTATTGAAAGATACAGAGCTGTATTGTACCACATTCCACATTGCTGTAGTATTTCTAGTCTAAATACTCTAGTGATTTATGCATTGTTGTTTCATTTTAAGTTACTTGCTTTGTTTACTTGAAGGTTTTTATTGGTGGCCTCTCGGTTTTGTAGACAGGCATACTGTCCAGTGGTGGACACCACTTATGTATGCTCTGTCTGCTTTATTTCTGTTTGACTCGGCCATCTCACTTTTCAAGCTGAGGCTCCTTTGACCTGGAGGGATAGAAACTGTGTTTTGGCTGGTGGTTTGCCTGAGGAACCAATCCACCCAGGGCATGGTCTGTGTGCTTGATGGTGCAGTTTAGATTTACTGAGCTTGTATATGGGTGGTTTTAAGGATTTGCTAACAAATAATTCCTGACAGTGCAGCTGTTTAGATTAACTACTTCAAATTACATCTGGATTTTCATCTTTTTTCTGCCTTTCAGGATTCAGTGGTGCTGTGTGTCAGATTGATATAGATGACTGCTCCAGCACGCCATGTCTCAATGGAGCCAAATGTATCGACCATCCCAATGGCTATGAATGCCAGTGTGCCACAGGTTAGTCTTGTGTTCAGAGCCCCTGGACTGGAGATCACATGTAACCTAAATTCATAAAGAGGCAGTCAAAGAAGCATCAGCATTCTTTCTTTCTTTCTCTGAAATACTGCTTGTTTGTTGCAAAGCTTTGTCTACTCCTCTGCTGCAGAGAATAGTATTTTAAGTATTTTAAGCCTTTCACTTGTGATAGCAGTAAGTTCGCAATTAATGAGAGTTCTGGCCTCCCTCTTTCAGCCCCATCTCTCTTCCCAGAAGGTGACATCTTCTTCTGTATTGACTGTGGAATCCATGAGTGGAGAAACAGCAGTGTGAAGCCTTTTGTCTGTGGCTTACCTTACTTTCTTCCAAGTCAGATTATATAGTATACAGTTGAAGAGCAAGAGATATCCAGGGCAGTACTACTGTGTATTCTGATTTCTGTTGTGTCAGGCTATTTTATGTCAAAAGTGGAAGATTGAAATGCAGTGAAAATTGCATCCACTGGAAGAAATACCACACAGTAGCTGCCTGCCAGAATTCAGTTAGAATGATTTGTCAAGCATCATACAGAAATATGGACAGAGCTGTGCGTGGAACTGAGGTGGAATTTTTTTGAATGCACTACATTCCATTACTGCTTGGTTAATTACACATTTAGAAGCATCAGGTTTAATTATGGGATTTTCTTATCTTCAGACCTCTAGGAGTGATATAGATATATTTTATCTAGATTTTTACATGTGGTCAAATAAGAGGGTTCAGAGCTGTTACACTCTAATTCTCAGTAAGGAACAACTTTGGTTGCTTTCAACTAATGGTGCCTCATGTTTTGCTTGCGATGCAGATTCAGAATGCCTTGGCTTTAGCCCTTCCATTAGGGAAGAGGCTGAACAATTCCTGGAGCTACCCTTGTCCCAGAAATGTGCTGTTAAGTTGGCTAGCCTTATGTGCAGTTTTTCTCATTTTGAATCGTCACACCCTTTCACCCTTCCCCAAAGTGCCTGAAGAAACAGTGAATTTGTTGGAAGTAGAGGAATGCAGTGGTTCTAATCAGGAGAGGAATAATTACTCTTGTCAGAATTCTCCTTTTGATTACTGCGTGAAAAACAATCTGACATTTGCAAAAAGCAGAAAAAGATCAAATCATCTTCAAATTTGGAAACTATCTTAGAAAATCTTTCTCAAGCTGGTATATGGTCGCTTTCATTCACCAAGAGTGCACAGCTTATCGGGCCTAGGTGGGGTTTGGGTCATGCAGTGGAGGACATTTAAAGCATGAATTTGAGCACTAAACTGCTGGTACCACTTCAGTACAGAAATCGTAGGTTTCCCAGATGGCACAGAATGTGCCACCTAACCAGCGGAGATTTAGGTTAGATATAAGGAAGAAATTCTTTACTGTGAGAGTGGTGAGACACTGGAACAGGTTGCCCAAGGAAGTTATGAATGCTCCATCCCTGGCAGCGTTCAAGGCCAGGTTGGACGGGGCTTTGAGCAACCTGGAAGGAGTTGCAACTGGATGATCTTAAGGTCCTTTCCAGCCCTAACCAGTCTATGATTCCATGTATGGAGCATTTTCAAGGAACAAGCTGAAAGCAACCAAATGTTATTGAAGTGGCAGCTCTTAGTAAAATCCTTGGTTAGTATGTTGGCTGAAAATGGAAGAGGTATTCTGTACTAGGGCTTTTTTCCATCCTGTCTGAGGGATTCTTTTGTTCTATATTCAAGTGGGTTTTTTCTAGTCTCACTCTTGTCTGCAAAGAGGGAAATCATATCTCAGTAAGGTACATTCAGTTAAGAGATCGATAAATATATCTAATCTTTTAAATTAAGCTACAGTTGAGCTACAATAGAAGGCAAGGTAATGATCTTTTGAATTAATATATGCTAAATATTATTTAATATTGACAGCCTTCTATACGACTGAAATGTGGCATTCATTATTGGGGCAGGTCAGTTATTGGAAAATAATGTTTGAGTATGTTCTTGCTCTATTAGTCTCGTCTTACGAGTGATATGTGTTCCCTGAATGGTAATCGCCAGCTGCGAAGTGATTGAAAACTGCAAAATATTTGGCCAAATGCTGTACAGATACCTCTATTTACTGCTTGCTTTTTGTCTTTTCTTTCCCTTCTGGCATTATTCCACTTCTCCTTCCCAGTGGTAGATCATGGCTTTTCTTTTCTTGAGTTGTCTTAGGCCTTTCCTCTTTTCTTTGCCTCTGTATATTTTTTTTCCCCCCACTGTTCGTCCTCTTTATGGGTTTTTCTTCCTTCCCTAACATCTTTTTATATCCATCTCTCTAACTAGCTTCCCTTCCCTCTCCCCACCTACCTCCACACCCATTCATCCATGCATACGTTCGCAGAACTTGGAAATGTTAGCCGTCACCTGGTATGTTTGACCACAGAAATAACCACAAACCTGTATGAAAAATGGGGAGCCTGTTATCCACTTATAATACTCAGGTGAGAATCACACTTCAGCTGTTGAAATTCCCTGCAGCTTGGTTTGTATCAGTCTCCAGCTGGTGTCTGAAATTTGAAGTTCTGTCTTCCTAATCTTTAGCTGCTGGAAGGCAGCATGAGCAGTTGCTCTAAAACCTCATCTCTGAGAACCACTTATTTTAAATTGTTCCCATTTCATACAGCTCTGCTCCATCATGGAAAACAGGGCTTTTGAGGGAGTTGTTTGCTGTTCTTATCTTTCTAAACCATTGTTTTAGCCCTTCTGGTGAATAGACTGTCCTTCTCTGTTGCTCAGGATGTTTCTCAGCTGAAGCAGCATGAAACCGGCCAAATTGCTGCTTGTTTCATTGCTCCTAACTGAAGAGGTTGCATGCAGTCTTTCATAAATTTGCAGTTGCTGCTTGATTGGAGTTATTGAAAGGTTTCCCAATGAGAGGAGCAAGAAACTTTCTGAGAGCTGCAGAAGCTTTGACATGAGCCAAGGGAGTTCCCTTGGGAAGATTTCTGCAGCATCCTTGCCATAACTTCTCATTCTAAAAAAGTCACCCCCCCTTGTATTGTCGAGAGGAAATAATGACAGGAGAGTGCCTTAAAATAGTTTATATTGATGCAAGTAAATATTTCTCATGGAGATTTACATGTTTCCTCTCATTGCTGCTGTTCTGAATAAACTGAAGGTAACCACTTCCAATGCCAGGATTCTTCATGCAAGATGTTGTTCTGTAATGCTGTGAGCAGTGGAAGTGTGTTGTTTTCCAGGATTGGAAAATGGGCAGCAGTTGAGATTCCCAGTTACCCTGTGTGCTGTCTGCCACTTTGCTGATTCTTAATATGATTCTTTCTATATTTGCTTATATTCACAGCAGCATCAGACCAGTTAACTTTTTAATTACTCCTGTTCATCATTTTCTATTAGGTTTTACTGGCCTCCTGTGTGAGGAGAATATCAACAACTGTGATCCTGATCCTTGCCACCATGGGGAGTGTCAAGATGGAATTGATTCATACACATGTATATGCAATCCTGGCTACATGGGTGCCATATGCAGCGAGCAGATAGATGAATGCCACAGCAATCCTTGCCTCCATCAAGGGCGCTGCATTGATTTGGTGAATGGCTACCAATGCAACTGTTTGCTGGGCACTTCAGGTACAGAAAGCACAAGTGGAAGTACTGGATTTTAACAGAATTCAAGTATTTAATTATTTCTTACGTGTGCTCTGGTGTGTGCTAAATTTGCATACAGAGATAGGCTTATGGTATGACAGTAAAGCCTGGGCTTTCACATTACTTCTCCTTGCTGAATGTTGGTGTGGTTGTGTGGATTGCCTAACCTCTCTGGTACTGCAACTGGTCTTGGAAGAATTTACCTCCTCTTTACTCCCAAAATTCAAGCATGCAGGAAAAAATAGGCATGGTGTTCAAGATGCTTTATTCTTTTGGTTAAACATTTAGCACAAGTTCAGGGCTATATTCAGTCAGCACCTAGTGACTCAGGTGACATTCCTTGGTGTCGCAATGCTTCTGCATCATCTGTTTAAGTTGCCCCAGTGTATATGTAACTTTGAAGCAGATGGGATTCTTAATTTGGCTATTTCTGGGAAATAGTTTTGTTGTCATCTTTGTAAGAATTGGTCTTTTTATTCCTCTAACTTTTTTTTTCCCAGGAGTGAACTGTGAAAATAACTTTGATGACTGTGCAAGTAACCCATGCATTCACGGGGACTGTATTGATGGCATTAATCGCTACAATTGTGCTTGCAAACCTGGATTTACAGGTAAAGTCAGTGACCCAATAGCTTTGAGTTGTTTTGAAGATAGTTATCCGGGTATCAAAGGAAGCTGTTCTTTACATACTGACTGTAAGGGACTCAGTACCTTGGTAAATCCTTCTAATCCTTGAACGTCAGCATCTTACATTACAGAAAGTTCTACCAAGCAGAAAAATGGTCTAATCTGTGCTGCGAAATGCCATTCTTGTTAGGCAATTACATCTAATTCATGGTTCTTAGTTTTATAACAAATAAACCCATGTGACTTTGGTTTATTATTTACAGCTTCTTTCCACAGGCAGAGAGACTGTGGACAATATAGAGGTGTTTGATTAGACAGTACCTTGGGCTTTGACCATGAACGGTATTTCTCTTTCTGTGAAAGCAAAGCATTACTAACTCAGTGTTCTAATGAGCTGCTCTCCACTCTGAAGTCTCCAAATGAATACCCTGCTTTTTTCAGTGCTTCTCTTTCATAGTGTGTTCTGTTCTGTTTCCTTTTCAAATTGTAAAGACTTATCTAACACACTAAAAGTAGGGCTGAAAAAAGCAGCTTTTAGGCACTGGTGTATCCATGCTTAGAACTGTAGATCTACATCAGGACTATTTCTGATGACTAAAGCACATCTCAGCACTGTTTATAATGGACTTAATATGTTTTGAGCCATGTAGGGTAATGCACTCATAAAATAATTGCTGTAAAGCAGTTGGTACTGTTTATAACAGTTTTCTCATCACGTTTGTTACTGTTTATTACTGAATGATTCTAATTAGAATTGATCTGAAGTGTATTAGAAATACCACTAAGAGGTTTCATGTGTCTTTTGCTTTTCTCTTGGCGTCTTTTTAAACTTCTGATGCTCCTTCCTTCTTTGGCTCTGGCATGATGGTGCTCTTTAGTCCTCAGAACAGGAAGAGGCAGATCCTAATCACTCTTGCCTTTCAGTCTTCATTATTGCTGACATAACATATTTGTTATTCTACTGGACTTCTTACTGTTATGCTCTTAAAATAATTCAGTAATGATGAATTGGGATATTCCAGTATTTAAAGAGCTGGCTTGCATGGGGTCTCGTTACTTAGTCCTTTCCTCATGTTAAAAATGCTTTCAACTTACTACAACATTCACTTTGTTTAGCTTTCCAGCCTCACAAGATCTTATGGTCACTACTTCAAGAATCTTGCAGTCGTAATCAGAGGCAGGCAAAACAGGAAACGGTGTTTTTTAAAGTCCCTTTTGCGCAATAAACCACAAGAACTATATTTACTGCCGACAGTATGGCAGTATTGATTGTTCAAAGGGTAGGTACTTTCAAAGCAGAAGAGCAGGGCTATGACAAGTGGAGCTCAAGAGGTTTGTTTCAAGCATGATACAGTTGAGTGATTTCTGCCTTCCTAATCAATATTAACCAGTGATTTTTAGTGGAATTCTGTTGAGATTCTTGAATGGCTTATAAATACTTGTTGAGTGTAAGTGCTGTTTTCCAGGCACAGAAAAGTGCTGCATCTTTAAAAAGTGCTTCTCTTGGCTTCAGTTAAAGCACAGAGGCATGCAAGCTCTGTCCCGCTGCATTGGCTTTGCTGACTTGTGTCTGAATGTATGTTCTCACAGACATGCAAAGCAAATGGTCTTATAAGAAATACTCCTTATAAGTATTGGGGTTTTTTTCTAGGCCCACGTTGTAATGTGGACATTGATGAATGCACATCCAATCCCTGTCATAATGGTGGAACATGTATAAATGAAGTCAATAGCTTTCGGTGTGTATGTCCTGAAGGATACCATCATCCTCACTGTCAGTCACAGGCAGATGGTTGTCTTAGTAATCCCTGTGTACATGGCAACTGCACACATATTGCTAGTGGGTAAGTACTTATTGTCATGTTAAATTTACCTGCTGCCTTCTATACTTTCTTTTTTTTTTTTGCTTTGCCCAGAGTTCCAACTTGATTTGAGGTTTCTGATTTTTCTATAAAAATTTCTAAGATTAGGATCCAGACTTATTTGCTGCCCATGAAATAATTACAGTAAGGTGTAGACCTTTAGTCACCATCTGCAGTCTGTGCTGTTTCAACATAGGTCTTTCTGTCCTGCATTGTATTCTTTGCTGTCTTTGCATGGGCATGTAGCGCAGGGTGGACTGCCACGGTCTGAAGGGAGGGTTTGGCGATTCAAGTGAGTAGAGTGAATGCAATTAAAATAAAGAAATAGTTCCAAATTGAATCTTTGTGGAGCAGCAGCTATCCCATCAAACTTTAAAATGTTAAGTGTGGAGACTATTTTTGTTGGCTCGTGCTGTTCTTGCTACCCAAATACTCTGTATGAAGGAACAGGCAGATAACTTTTGACACTGAGAGACAGAGTGATATTTGACTTAGAACTGTTTGTCCATGGCTGAGATTTTGTCAACTTTAGTCATACCGTTGCATGCCTGAGAGAAAGGAAAGCTCTTTCTGGCTATTTTGATGGCAGTAGTTAACTTCTGAATCTTCCCATCTGGGAAGACCAAATGTTGATTTCAGGAGCCCTGGATCAGGCCTCTTTTTGGTAATGATAAGTCTGGGAGATCAGGACCTGTGGAGTCAACAGGTCGGGGAGGTAGGGCTTATGTCTGTGAAACTTCTCAACTGTATGTGGAATAGCAGTGCCTCCCACTTGTGTGCTGTGTCCTGGAAAGTGTTGTCAGGACTTGGGCAAGGAAGTGATTTACCACTGCGGGCAGCTCTGTAGGGCAGGATTCAGCACTTTCCCTGGAGCTGGCTGGAAGGCTGCCTTTATTGGTAATTCAGCCTCTGTATAAACTTGTAAAACAAATGTTTTGGTTAATTTTGTCTGTCATCTGTCTTCTGCGTTCATATTTATGCCCATGTACACCTTACGCTTGGTGCTGGATAAAATGTCTTGTTTGCATGACAGGGAGGGAGGCCAGTGCGTGTGTTGTGTGTCCCGAGTCCAGGGTGACTCACCGAGTCCTTGGTTCTATGTCATGGGGTGGAGCAGTGCTCTACTTCAGACTTTTTAATGTGATGGAGAAGATTGCTCCCAGCCAGCTGTTTTCATTTGTAACCACTACTTTGTATTAAATCAGTCTAGTTATCTTTGGAACCTATTGTTCCCTCCACTTTTTTAATCTTTTTTTTCTTCTGTCTTTGTTTAAATGCGTTGAGATGGACTTATCAAAGCAGAAACACATTGCTGGTTGACTGAGCACTTTGTGAAAACCATAACGGAGGGAAGTGTGGTTTTAAGGGAGGGTTTATTTTCAGTGTTTCCAAAACTATACAGCTGGGGTAAGCAAACTAAACGTAACTCTCCTGAAGAGAGATCTTCTACTTTTTTTCTCCAAAATTAATCTGCAGAAGAAACTGGAAAAGGAGTTATTTAAGAATGTTCTAAAATTACTGCTGTTTCTGCCTTCAAAGGTACAAGTGTGTCTGCGACCCAGGCTGGATAGGAGATTATTGTTCAACAGAAGGGAATGAATGTAAATCAAACCCATGCCAGAATGGAGGAACCTGTGAGGATCTGCTGAATGGATATAGATGTACCTGTAGGAAAGGATTCAAAGGTGAAAATTCAAAGAGAAGTTTGTGTTCTTTTATCTTTGCACTTCATTGCACCACTTTAATCTTTCTATTAAACTTTATGGAAATAGGAATCAAGAGGCAAAATGCCAGGGTTGTATAAAGTTTGATTACAGTCAGTTCATATAGACATGATAGTAGAATACTTAGTATCTTAATATCTAAGCCTTGTTTGGATTCATCAAGAAATGTCCTGGTGGCAGCTCAGCTCAATTTTCTTTGTAAGAAAGTTAGACTGAGTTGTGTAAGTGCACTGTGAATTGAGGGGGCATTAAACTTGGAATTACCATGGCTGCTGTCTTTTTGTACCCACTGAGCTCATGATGAGTGCTCCAATCCCCTTTTCCTTCTGCTGAGACTTTTCAAATATGGAAATGCTGTCCACTGCTGTGTAGGATAATCATGCAAGTGACAACTCTTCATTCATTCTTCCAGAAGCAGCAAGCTCTTACCAGCATATTCTACTGGTTTTTCCCCTTCTGCTCTCCAGGTGTGAACTGCCAGGTAGTGGTTGCTCCTTGTTCGCCTGATCCTTGTGAGAACTCGGGAATTTGCCAAGAATCTCCTGACTCTGAAGGCTACACCTGCCAGTGTGCCCCTGGCTGGGAAGGTAATGTGGGTGGGGAACATATTGTACTTTCAACACTGAGCGGTATTGGCAATGAGCCTTTTGACCATTGCCTTCTGAGGGGTCTTACTTCTGGACTCTCCGTGTTTCAGGGGAGAGATGTACAGTGGATATTGATGAATGTCTTTCCAAGCCCTGCAAAAATCATGCTCTATGCCATAATATTCAGGGCAGTTACCTGTGTGAATGTCGGCCAGGCTTCACTGGGGGAGACTGTGACAGTAACATTGATGACTGCCTTTCAAGTGAGTATCAGCAGATTGTTCTGTGTTTTCCAGTTTTCCCTAGAAATAGTTTTGCTATTCTGTTGGTGACTGCTATTTGACAATTACTGAAAGTTCTTTCATAACCTCTTACCAAACAGAAAAAAACAACCAAACCTTAGCTTTGTAAGACTTGTATGTTTGAAACAGTCAAAATCCATCATGATCAGCTGCTAGAAATGGGCTACAGTGTTCTGACTGATAGCAGTTGTTCCCAGATTCTTAACTTGAAAAGGTCCTTAGAATTTACATACTTCAATAAAGAGCACTGTTAAATGAAGAATTATATTTGCCTGAAATTTTAATACACCAAGTTAAAGTAACACTGCAGGGCTTACCTGTATTTCAACATTAACCTTGATTGAGGTGTGGTGAGAATCTGGGGGATAGCAGTCTTCCCTGAAAAGTCTCTGTCTGACATTAATATTCTGGAAAGGATGGGTCCTGTTGCTCTTCTGGTTATCCATTTGATTTGAAATCACATTAATCAGTAGGAAGGCCTTCTGTTCCAGAACAGTTATCAGTTGTGGGAGGATAGCCCATACACAGATGAGTACTGAAATGGTTTAAATTATGAGAAAGCAAATGTTGATTTCGTGGCCTTGACACTGCTGTTTACAAGGGAAACTAAATACATAGTAACTTCTTTTTCTTGCTGGCATATTCTGTGTAATCATCAGATAAAATCAGAGTCTCCTGAGAAGTGTCATGTGTTTTAAAGTTCATCTGTTACTATTTGAAAAGTGCTTTATCAAACCTTGGAGCTCACAATGGTATAATTTCTGAATTAGCTGGCTCTTTTATGAACGAGTAAATAAATAAAACCTAAACCCTCTAATTTTTATTCAAATGCCTTAAAACCAAACCAAAGCCTTAAAGACTTTAGGTATGAATTTAGAGAGTTGTGTTTTGCATTGAAAAAAATTTTAAGTTTGTGACTGCTGTAGAGTAGGATCCAAACAAGTCTTAATAGTAGCAAAAGTTACCGTGGGAGACCCCAAAGCAACACTACTGAAAGAACTTCTGAAACATCTGGCTCAGCCTGAGCTTTTGATTGCCTCTTTCTGTGCAAACAGGTAGAGTACAAAAAATGTCACAGTGCATTGACCCAGAGCGTTGCTTACTGAAGCCAACAAAATTATTGCTTGTCCTGTTAGTTTTTACGTGGGTGTCTGAAGATAAAAACATTTTTAAAGCATTCATCTTTCCCTCTTGAACAGCTGGGAAATCTCTCTCTATTCCTAAGTGTTCTGAGAGCTGTGAGATTTATCCTGTGTTGTCTGTTAGGCAGCACACCCATGAGGTTGAAGAAGAATTTCAAATTACTGCTACAGCTGATTTCATTTAGCATAACAAAAACCTTCCATGGCTTGAGCCAACTGTCTTTAATCTGTGAAGCAAACAAACCCTTCAATAACAAGAACTTATTGAAAAGTTGATACTTGAGTCTCCTTTTTTTGTCAGTAAATGTGTGGCACAGAAAATTAATGTGCAGCTTTTGGCTTTAGTCATAAATGGCTGACTGCCATAGACACAACATTTTATAGCTGCCAGGGGTCTCACTTTGAATGTGCTTTTTCTCTCCAGTAGTCAGATGACCTTTAAATGGCTGCAGGTGTGTCTCTTATAACACAAATTTATATCATGTGAGCATATTTCTCGGTTAATATATGAGATTTAATTACCTTTCACATCTGTTTCCTTCATTTACCAGTGAACAGAATGATCTTGTACTTATGTTGAACTGCAGAGTTTTGGCGGATTCTATTTGCATTTTCAAGTTTGTATGTTAGTATTACTTAAAGATAGTCAAAGATAAAAAACCTCTGCTCTGTAACTTTTTTTTTATTGCCTTCCTGTTTGCCCTTTTCCTTCCCCTTCCCAGTTTCTCTCCCTGCCTTCATATACATAGGCTTTTGGTCTAGGGAATGCAGAGCAGAAAAAGAATCTGGCTTCAGAGGCAATATCCAGCAGAGGAAAGTGGGTCTTAAGTCCAAAAGTAAAAGGAGCAAAGCAGGAAGAAACTGCTGAATGGCAGAGAGCTTTCAGGCAGATTGGTGGTTGTGGGAATAGAAGGAATACACTAGTAGGGAGTGGCTTAGACCAAAAAATGGTGATACACAAGTAGCAAGGCCATGGTAGGGATAAAAAAAATGCAAAAAATGCAGAGGTGAGGATAACCCAAGGTGGTGTATGAATTTGTGATTTTTTTTCTGCCACCCTTTTCCCAATCAAGCTTTGATACTTGGAAAAGTGCTAAGTGCTCAGTAATGCATAAGTGCTCATGTACATACTAATATACACATTTGATTTGACTGGATTGCTTTCATGCTTAAAATTAAGCACACAAGTTCTCTCGTGTTGAGCAGTGTCTGGACAAAAGAGAATGGGCTGAGTTCTCATATGAACAAGAATTGGTAAGGAAGAAGAAACAGTTGCTGTGCTGTTTGTATTTATCAGTAGACATTTGTCAAAAAAGCAGAGTTCGAATTTTAAACAAAGAGACTGCGGGTCTGGTTTTGTTGGTTTTCATTGAGCAAATCCCAGCAGAGAAACCTCTAGGCCCTGAAGCTTGGTCTTGATCCATACCACATTATGAATTCGTCATCGATAATGCTTTGTAATTATCTTTTCCATAAAGTGGCTGAGAAAACCTTGTCAGTAGTCTGTCACACTCTATGCTATGTGATACTTTTTTCTAAAAGCTACTACTCTAGGCCTGGCCTTTGACTGTTGCCCATTGTAATACTTACTGCAATGCTTCTGTCTCAGATCCCTGCCAAAATGGAGCTTCATGTGTGGATGGGATAAACTCTTTCTCATGCATCTGCCTACCTGGATTTCATGGAGATAAATGCCAAACAGATACCAATGAATGTCTCAGTGAACCGTGCAGAAATGGAGGCACATGCACGCACTACGTCAACAGCTACACGTGCAAATGTCAGCCTGGGTTCGAGGGAACCAACTGTGAGAACAACATTGATGAATGCACTGAGAGGTGAGATAACTTCACTGTGCTGCTGCACAATGTCAGTCCTACTCTGAAGCAGTTTTTAATGATGAGGATCTGTTTTCCTGCCTTTTGTCACTGGGACATGCTTGTGATTCCTGCAAGGAAAACTTGCTTGCCTTGTGCAGGATATCAGCTGAAAGACAGTTGCCTGCCAAGGTGGGTCTTCAGTTTGCACATCTAGTTAGAAACTTAATTCCATTAGAGGACAAATATGACAGTGTTTTGCAAACGTTGAGACAGTAGTAGATGCTAGCTTATTAAAACATAAATAATTCATAATTTTATAAGAGGAGAAATATATATATCAGAGGAGAAATAACTGGTTGGTTATGAACAGTTACTGTGTTGAGAACTACAAAAGCTGCAAAAATGGAAGCGATGACCAACTCTTAGAAAGACAGGAAAAAGAAATTAGCCCTGAGTTTTTGATAGCAAATAATATGAAGAAGCAACCAGGAAGAAAACTAAATCCACTAATTCTGTACTAGTAGGATTTAATCATCAGAGATATTTTAATGCTCACAAATTGGATGTGGTTTAGCAGTGCTGAAGTAAAACCTGAGGTCATTCTAAGAGGGAGGTGTGGAACTAAGTTAAAATGCTCGACAGTTGGTCCTTATAGAAATGGTTGACTTGGTAGTTTTAAAAGCTCTTTGAGAGTTAACCCTGTGTATCCATCATCTGCCTGCATATTTTTTTAAGCTTTGTTAGGATTGATGTAAGTAACGTCAGATTCTCAAATTGAAACAATTAATAATAAAGCTTGAAATGGTTAAAGAAAAGTTTTAAAACCTAGTCTGTTCTAGTCTAGGTACCAGAAACAAATAAGGTGCCTAATGGAAAGCTCTTGGTAATCTCATGCATTTTCTGCACATGAAAAAAAGATCTTTCTTATCTTTTATAAAATTGCATTTGGGGGGGAGGAAGTATTTTAGTATCTTTTGCATAAGAACAGGATTGTGTCACTGATGAGGGTGTGTTTAATTTGCACAACAGTTGTTTAATCAAGTATGTTGGGTGTTTAGCCTGGATTCTTCCTTGGGGTTTATCCTGTTTTTGTTTTCGATATCAGTCAGGACAGAAACCAGTCTTGCAGGTATGAATGAAGGATGTAGCAATTTTCAATGCTCCACCAAGCTAAACCAGTCACACCTTCTCAATCAGAATTTACTGAGCTGTACTTAAGAGCTCCATGATGGTTGGCTAATTTGAATTTGGTTCAAATAATTCTTCCATGTCTTGTGTGAGAAACCGCCTGTGAGAGAGTGCCATCTTCTTTTGGAGACGGGTACCTGATCTCAGTGAAACACACCAAGTGATTGACAGTTCCTCTGCCTTCTCTTCCTTCTTTTGCCTTGAACGTAAACAGCAGTTTCTGCTCCATGTAAAAAATAATTCAGCCCACAAGGCAGAGGAACCTATCTCTGATAGACAGGTTAACATTGACATCTCTACCGTAATCACAGTCAGAATTTAGATACTTAAAACTTGCACCCTTGTGCTGGCAGTTCAGAGGGATGAGTCAGTGGCTTCTCTCATGGAAGTAGCCTTTGAGAGTGCACAAAACAGGTAACAAGCATGAATTGGTTTTGTGTACGTTATCAAACTGATTATCTTGAGTCTGATCTAGGGTTATTTTCAGAGAAGCAGGAGTTTCCTGTCAGACATTTATTTAGAAAGAGAAAGGAGTCAGTTTTGCATGAGGCATCATTTCTCCTAACTTTCCCAGTCACTTCTCCACAGGACACCTAATCTGGCAGAATTTATGATCAGAAGGTTGGGGGGAGGGGGATAATTCCTTTGATCTGAATTCTGCCAGGGCATGTACAAGTAGTTTTACTAATCAAGGACTTAAGGTTCTCATGAGAAGAGGAGAAGGGGATTTAGCAATACCAATACTTTCACATAATTTCAGTAAAGAACATGCTTGTGTTTTGCATGTTATATGAACTTTTTCCTTGAGAAAACATACCTGTGACTCCTTTGAAGCTTTAAAAAAATGTAAATTGTTTTGTTTCTCATAATTTGTAATACAATTGTAATTTGTAATAAAATTTGTATAAAATTTATCAGTTTGAGCAAGCCACACGCCTACCTGGTACAGTTCTGTTTGTGGTCAGATTGAAGCTGAGAAGATTTCACTAAATAAGTTACCTCCATCACTAATGAGTCATCGAAACCCTGCTTTACTTTTTTCTCTTGCCAAGGTAAAAGACAGTGAGCTGGAGTCCCCTGGAATTGCTGTTACCTGATTTGTGCTCATTTATCAGGATGTTACCAGTGGTCAGAAGATCCTGTAATCTGATTTTCTCTCTCATTTCAGTAATGTTTATGTGCTGGTTTGGCTCTAAGCTCATTGCATTTTGTCTCAGCTTACCTTTGTTCTCACTGTCTTACAGCTCCTGTTTCAATGGAGGTACTTGTGTGGATGGGATCAATTCCTTTACTTGCCAGTGTCCGGTGGGATTTACAGGACCCTTCTGCCTCACAGAAATTAATGAGTGTGATTCACATCCTTGTTTGAACAAAGGCTCTTGCGTGGACAGCCTGGGCACATACCGATGTATATGTCCTTTGGGTTATACAGGGAAGAACTGTCAGGTGGGTCACATTTTCTTGCCCATTTTGCACAGGGCACTGTTGTTTGAACTGTCCTGCAGCAGAAGTGACTGGGTTAGATGTGGAGTACTAAACACGCAGAGCTCTTCTTCCTTCAGTTCTGGTAAGAGGTGGTTGGCCTGTTAGCCCCAGGAAAAGTAAATCCAGTGTCTCTGTCTGACAGAGCAGATGCCCCCATTCAACACTCTGGAAATTGAAAGTGTCTGTTTGCAAGGAGCAGAAAAAAGCTTGGTTATTTATGAGAACAGGCATCATTGGAACTTTCTAGATTAATTTTCTTGTTAAAACCAGCTACTGGCTTTGAAAATGACTGCTTTTCATTTGAAACATAAAATTGCCCGGATTAAAGGCAGAGTCCTGGATTTAAAAAAAAAGTGTCAAATAAACACAAACCAGAAAGCAGAATGTCAGTCTGATTAGCAGGACCATGATTTAACTGCTTTATTTTTTTACAGGGAGCTGTAGTTATTCTGGGTCGATTGTAAACTTTTTTTCTGTCAGAGGCCAGAAAATGTTTTGGGGCAGTAACTGATGCTATTGTCCTGCTCACAACCTCAATAAAAAGCTCTAGTCTTACTTGCAGACTTAAATTCAGGCAATTTACAGTTTTCCACAGTTGAGCATCAGAGCTGCAAACCCATTCTGTAAATGACTGACTAGTACCTATTAAAAACTTGGCATATCACAGTGGAAACAGAATGCTGATTTAATTTTTCAAATCAGAGGTTTTTTCTTATTCTATGCTTATCAAAACAGCAAGAATGATTTGAGACTATTTCTAGCTTTGGAACAATAAACACTTTATTGGCTTCATAAGCAGTCAGAGTGCTGCCATTTAAAAAAAATTAAAAAAATCTGTGCATTTCTTAAACTACTGGCAAACACTACAGTTTTGTAAGAATTTTGCAACTGTCTTTTATGCCAGTGTGTCTTTGCAAAGCAGTGGTTGTTGGAAGAAGCATTTTAGTAGCAGTGGGGGAGGTGCTTTTCCTGAAGTATGTTGCTAGACATTAAATTGTCACGTCTGCTTCTAGGTATTGCTAATGGAGGAAGTGAATGCAAAGTAATGAAGTGATATAAAAAAGCAACCCCTCTGCAACCCTAATTATGCATTCTGGGCACACCACTTAAGCCTCATTGGGAGAATTAGCATTGAAAGTGATTGTAAAGTACTGTGAAGTTCAGTAGTTCCTCTTCTGTTATGTTTGCTTTGTTTTTACTTGAGAAAAGGATTAATTTTCCTGTCCCCAAATTAAATGTTGGGGATTCTCAGAAAGTTTGCTTTATGTTCAGAGAAGCTTGATCATAATGTATTACTCATTTGATACAAGGAATCAGAACTTTCTAAATTTATAAGTACTATTCAAAGCTGTATTGGCGAGATTTATAGATTACAGCTACACTCTAGTTCTTGTCTTAGTGGTAAACTGGCTTGACCTAATTAGCAAAGCTAAATAAGCAGCACAAAATCAGACAATGATTCATAAGTTATAGAATTTGCATGTAAAACAGTCAGCTACTCATTACAAATGCAGAAGCAAGAGGCTTGGTGTTTTTCTTCTTCACGCTCAACTACATGTGATAAAACTTAATTCCAAGTTTCTTTTTGGTTGCCTGTGAAAGCACAGATTTTTCTGCTTTAATCTGTGTGAGGAGGCAGTTTGCATCTGAAAAGCAGAACTTTCTGCAATTGAAATCGCATTTTACAGCCAAAATCCAGTACTACTCGCTTTAAAACCTTATCCTTCCCTCAAGTCAGCTTGAAATCAATTACCTTGAAGGCTAAGTGCTCAAAAAGGAAATGATGGTTAGTGGCTGGTTTATATTACATCAGACATGGTTATTTTGGGTCCTCACTCCACTTTCATATGATGATTTACTGAATTATAGTCTATTTGTTTGGAAACTGTTGGTTTGGTTTTTGGTTTTGTTTTTTAATATAAGGAATCAAGAAAAGCAGTATGCTTTGCCCTGTCTTCAGTTATGAAACAGTTTTGGGGTTTCAGTTGGATCTCAGGAGATAGGGAAACTCAGAGAAACCATACTAGAGCAAATGGGGCAAAAAGCAGGTAGAGTGAGCTAATGACAAAAAGGAAAAACAAAGCTCAAAATGTGGAACGCATCTGTCATCTTCAATAAACAGTGAGGACAGGAGGAGTTTGAGAGAAGAAAGGGCACTTGTTACTGCTGATAGCTGAAAGCTTCCTACTTACATGGAACTAGAAGCCTAATCCAAGATAAAACCGAATTTTCTCAAACCCAGCCAAAGATCCCTCTGCAGAGGATTAGCTTTTACTCTTCAAATGATGCTGCCATCTGGGGTTTACTTCTCTGTACATTTGCGCTTTCCTAGGCATATGAACTCTTGACACTGTCAGTGAAGCACCTGGCTTAGACTTGGGAAGTACTGCCTCTTTCTTTCCATTGCCACATGGAGCCAGTTACGCAAAACTTCCTTTCTTTGCATCTTGAGCTTGTACTCTGAGTTGGGTTTCCTACTGCAGTTGCCATATATCATGTCATATTTTTTTTTCTCTTCAGGCACTTATGGATCTGTGCAGCAAGTCTCCCTGTAAGAATAAAGGCACGTGTGTCCAACATGGAGCCCAGACTCGATGTGTCTGTCCATCTGGCTGGACTGGTGCTTACTGTGATGTGCCAAATGTCTCCTGTCAGGTGGCAGCTTCTCAAAGGGGTAAATAGGCATTGTCTGTGCTTTAACTGAAAACATTTTCCTGTGCATAATTAATCTCCACCTCCTTTCCCCATACACCTGTGAACACAGCATGCATTAGAAGTCCCAGAGAGCTTTGTCTGTAGGTGGTCGATCACGATCACTTCTAAGCTAAAAAACTCTCTGCACAGTTGTATTTGGGTGTCAAGGCTTTCCTGATTGTTCCTGATGTAAGAATTGTACCATAAAAATATTAGAAAAGGAGAACTAAATAGTTTATGAAGTCTCAGAGTTTCAGTAGTACTGTTTTACACAGACTGCCTTTTTGGATAATACATCAGCTATTTATACCTTTCTGCTAAATCCCAGGCAGGGCAGGTTTAAGACATGTTGTCCCTGTACAAGAAAGGCATCTCGAAACTCATGACCTTTGTAAGTATTTTCACAGAGAATACTGGCTACTAAGTGTGCTATTTAGCTATATATAGCTATTTAGTATATAGCTACATTTAGCTATATACTAAGTGTGCTATTATACCATGGTGCCTCAAGGTAGTAATTTCCTGCTTCAGATGATATACATGGAGAAGATTTAGGTTCTAAGTTAATTTCTTCCTGGAAGGTGGCTTGTACCCCAGGCTGATGAACTGTGTCATGCCGTTTTCAGTCCAGGAAATCCAAACAAGCAGATTCAGTATCAAAGGAGAAGGATATCAAGCTCCAATACCTTTTTGCAGACATTCTAGGTACAAACATTGAACCTTTGTACTGCAACAGTGGTACTTCAGATGTGTATTCACCAGCCAGTGTTAAAGTAATACACCAATACAAATACTTTATGCCAGTGTTGATGCTGATGATCCAAGGGGGTCAGAGCAGTGACTTCATTTGGAAGTCAGTTGTGGTTCTGACCCACTGTAATTTAAAGAGTAACTCTTCAATTTTTGAGTTTCAACTTTTCAATTTGTTGGATCTAACCATATTAATTCCTGGCTGAGCTACCAACATTGGCAGCAAGTGTTTTTTACATGGTTGCTCACTTTATTTAACTTTGTTTCAGGAGTCTCAGTGGACCAGTTGTGCCAGCACTCTGGTCATTGCCTCAATGTGGGAAACACGCACCACTGTCAGTGCCAAGTGGGCTACACTGGCAGTTACTGCGAGGTGCAGCTGGATGAATGTGACTCCAGCCCCTGCCAGAATGGTGCTACCTGCCGGGATCACCTGGGTGGATACCAGTGTGAGGTAATGCATGGTGTTTTAGTAGGAAGAGGTCAAAATATTTAAGAGCATTGTAATGCAAAGGAATCAAAAGAAATCAGAAACACATGCAAGTGGTAGAATAGCTTCAAAGAGGGGATAAAAGCAACCTGCACCTGGAAAAAATTTTTAATTTAGCTGTGGCCGAAGCAGTGCTCCTGAGAGGCTTTTAAAATGGAATTAGAGGTGTGATCATAAGCAGATGTGGTTGATGGGCATTTGAACTCCTTGCCTCTTTGGAGACGGAGTTCTTATCTTGAAAGATTTTTTTGCCCGAGGTGTGATTTATATTAAAATATATGTAGAATGCATTAAAGGAATGTTGTGTTCTCCCTACTGGGTGGGCAAAGTATCCCATGTCTCTCAGGGTGGGAGGTGCCTTCCACTGCTTTCTGTTTACAGCTGATGCAGAGAGCAGTGTAGGCCATGAGATTATGGTATATCAACATTCCTAAGCTTTTCAGAATGGTAGAACACCTTGGAAGCTCATGCCCAGAAGGAAAGGATGAGTTTTATGTAAACCTTAAGTCAAAACTACTAAGCCAGTCTTAGTGCTAGAGGGTGTCAGGATTTGATCGCTATATTTTGCAGGAATAAAGTCACTCAAATTCAATCATGCAGTGTGCTGTTGATTAGTCACATGGTCAAGTTGTGTGTTTAAGCTGGCTGGCTTTGCAGCCCTTGAAATCACTTGCAGTTGTATAGCTACAAAGGCAGTCATAATCTGTCCCATTGAGGGCTTGTTTTGTCTGTGTTAGCCTTTCAAAGATGTCTACCAGTGTATCTGTTAGAAGAAGATTATTCACACTTATTTTTATACTGGCAGTGCGTGCCTGGGTACCAGGGTGTCAACTGTGAATATGAAGTGGATGAGTGCCAGTTTCAGCCCTGCCAGAATGGAGGAACATGTATAGACCTCGTCAATCACTTCAAGTGCTCCTGTCCACCAGGAACTCGGGGTATGAAGCTCAGCAATTAAGTGAATGTTACAAGAGTGAATTTTCCTTTCTGACTACTGGTTTCATAACGCAGAGTCTAAAGGGAATGCATTATTTTCTTTGAAGAATGTTCCCAAAGTGCACTGAATCCCTTGAGATCCATATTTTCCCTTTAAAAATAAATACAGCTTTTTTTTCCCTGCTTCCCCCCCCCCCCCCCCCCCCTTCTTTTTTTTCTTTTAAAGGAATAGGTCATGACAGTGTCCTTTGGGAATGTATGATCCATCTTTGGCAATGGAGATGGATGAGATTACCATGAAGGTCTCTCCCAACCCTATCTGTTTTGATGTAGTAAATTCAAGGTTTCTTTTTGGCTATGATGCTATAAAATACACAGAAAACTTGCTTAGTTCTTGCATAAAGTTCACGGCATTTCCAATGTCTTTTACTTGTTTAAATTTTCATCTTGCATTGTCCTCTGTCCTGGAGTCTTTTGTGGAAATACTGCCCCCATGGCAGAGGGGTTGGAACTAGATGATCTTTAAGGTCCCTTCCAACCCAAACCATTCTATGAGTCTACCAAAGTTCAGTGCCTCTAAGTTAGCTTAAACTATTTTGGCAAATTCAGGCTTTTATTAAAAGCTTTTTAAAAAAAAAAAAAAAAGTCCACAGTTACATGATGGTGGTTTTCAGTAAGTATGATTCCACAGCCTGTTTGATGTCTCCTGAAACCTAACCTTCCATTCCCTGCTACATCTCACCTGACAGCCCTGACTTCTCCATTTTAAAATATTCAGGATTGTGCATTTTTAACTCCTCAGTGAATGATTTCTTGCTTTTTCTCTGAAGTTTATTTCTCAAGTCAGCTAAAAATTTTACGTTCCTCTGAACTTACTTTTTCTTTCTGAAGTGTGTCATCTCAGGGTAGGCAAAATCTCCAGATGTGTGTCAGATAGAACTAAATTCTTTGTTCATAAAGTAAGTTTAAGTAAAATTATAAAACAATCTATCTGCCTCCCGTCCATGCATATTACCAGTTCATTCACTTCAGTATGGCTGTCAGCACATCTCCTCTGTCTGGATAAGTGTTTATTTCATTGTAGATCATTGCATTAGCAATTCTTCATGTATTGTTCTTAATTGTATTGTACTGCTTTTAATTGTTCATTCTTTATTTGTTGAGATGGATTACTTTTTGGATGTGATGGGGTTTTTGGTAAATGAAAGGAGTTAGAAGAGATTGATACAATAACTTAGGATAACTTTTGACTTAGCTTTTATCCCTGGCCCAGTTTGAAATGAGTGCTTTACTGCTGCCAGCGTAAGCATATTCTGCATTTAGGTGAATGACTTTACTTGTTCCAGATAAATCAATTCTATTAACAGACAAAACTACTTCTCAATTTACCCTCTCTGTCCCTTTTCATCTGTTATACTTGTGGTGAAGGCAGAACCAGTACAAGACATTGTCTCTTTACAGGGAACCTTGTAGGGAAAGGGAGAAACTTCCATTTCTTCTCATGGTGTTGAGAATTTACTGTAGATCCCCAGAAGTCAAACTGCAGGAATGGCATGCTGGCTAGCAATCTGTGTTTTATCACAGTCGTTTTTCTGTTGGTTTGTTGTTGCTTTTTTTAATGCTGTTGCTACAGATGCTCTTTGCCAAGTTACGGGGTTACTGCCACATTAAATGAATGGTGGGAAGCTCACAGCCTTGCGAGGACAGCACAGGGCTCTGGCTATGTTCAGTCACAGGGCTAAACTGAGTGCATCTTTTTTGGTTTTGCTTTGTTTTCTTCTTTTTAATTACATCCTTAAATTAAGTCAAACATGAAAGCTGCTAAATACCAGTATGACCTACCATTGAGAACAGCCTGGATCTAAAGCATATGCTCCCTAGGTCTGATCTGAGGCTGTCTGTCTGCATGGGGTATGGATTGCATTAAGTTGGGATCTTTACCTGTTTGTATCAGGGACTGTGTGTGACATGGTCTTAAAACTTGATGAGCAGTTTAGGAAATGAAGCCATGACACTTTTTACTGTCTCAACAGGCCGTTTCTGTGAAGAGAACATCGATGACTGTGTTTCAGACTCAGGAGTACCTCGCTGCTTTAATGGAGGGCAGTGCATTGACCAGATCGGGGGCTACAGCTGCATTTGTCTCCCAGGCTTTGCAGGCGAGCGATGCGAGGGAGATATCAATGAATGCCTCTCTAATCCTTGTAACCCTCGTGGAAGTCTGGACTGTGTTCAGCTGATAAATGATTATACATGCATATGTCGTAGTGCTTTTACTGGTGAGTAGTCGTAAACATGCTTCCAATTTCAGAGTAATATCTTGAAGAATGGTCATTCTTTTTCTTTCTGGCAGTCATGTTATCTAGTCACTTCCCCTTACAATATCTGATGATTTCCTTACACCATATCTCAGTTTTTAAAACAATCTTTTAAACCTTCTAAGAAATTTGGCTTCCAGAGCTGTCTCAGACAAAGGAATCTCCTGAGACACCTGGCTGCCGGGATTTTTTTTCTGTGGTACTTTTCTCTCCTTCATAATTTCACATTTCTAATATTTGAAGTGTAACTGTTCAACTGTCAGCTTCTCCATGGATTTTCCTTTTGCAAAGCAGCATATGAGTTTTCTCTATAAATCATGGTGTCTATAATTAGCTTTTGGCCTCCTTTTCTGCTCCTTGCTCCCTTCCTTCCTTACATTGGTGATGTGGTCAGAATGGAATACTGTGCGCGTAGACAGACTGTACATTCCTAGCTTAGTGATGTGATCCTTCCACAATCCAACTTTAAATCACAACTTTGCAAGAATTTCACACTGAGAAAACTTATGTCTCACTCTCTTTAGGTCTCTTCGTTGTTAGTATTGCAGCTATTCTGCTTTCTGCCTCCCACTGGGCGTAAGCTTGGGCTAATAGTCTCCAGATGTGTCTTAACTTTCAGCTTTCCAGTTTCCATGTCAGTTTAACTTCTTGTGTATTCAGTTTTCCTCTGTTGAAACCTTTCACTTTCCCTGCTTACCAGTGACCTTCTCTACATGCTTTACCAGTAGTTTTTACTCTTTTTTTTCCTTCAAATGTAAAGCTGCTATGATTTTCCACTAAATTTGTGATTGTCAGATGCAAAGAAATCACAAAGACATACTTCTAAAGAATTAATGTAGTAGTTTTGAATGCATTACCTAGACTGACTAAAAAAGTTCCTAAAAGAGTGACTTATGAGGGAAGTGGAGCCAGACTAGCTAGTGGGACACCAGTGCAGGTTATCAGACAGATTTGTATTTAAGTCTGTCTCTTAAGGTTGCTTTTATGGATTATGCCTCATGTTGGTTCTGGCTTTCATGGAAGGGTTGCTGGAAGTTGCAGTGTGGAGAGTGCTGCACCTTAGGAGGAGCAGGGAGAGCTGCTGTGTCTCAGACATGAAATCTGTCTGGAAATGTTAGGCACAGAGGGGGAGCATTCTTCTTCCACTAGCTGTTCATCTTCAGTGCATTCCACATTGACCCTTCTGCCTGGGAGGAGATGGCGTGGCTTTGCTGTGGTTTGTGACTGATAGGATGCCAGGACTCCGTGGGCCATCATGCCCTGCCTGCTCCTGTCTGCAAGCAGTCTGTCTTGGCTGCACATGTGTATAGACTTCTGTTAATGTTTTCCTAGGGGATCCAAGTCATGCTTAAGTCATCCTCATCTTTTTAAAGTCTCATGTCAGAGTTTGAGTCTGGGAGCTGCTGCAAATGCTAGTCAGTACAGTAAGACCTCTGTCTAGCTGATCAATTCTGAGGAGAGCCCACTTGCTTGTCTCATTCACTCATGTTGCATCTGGTCCTGAGGGTTGTGCATTTATGGTTAGAGTGTGATGTCCCTTTGGACTCACTGCGCATCCCCAAAAAGTAAAGAAATCTTAGGAACCCCCAAACTGATGTGGTACAGCACCTTCAACCTCTGTGCCTGGCTGACTTTGGGGATGACAGCAACAGGTTCTGTCTTTATGGTGGATCACACACATTTTTTAGGAGGCAGACAAGGTGGGCTTCTCTGGATACACCTCGTGGATTCTGGGTTGTGCTTTCCTCTACCACTACTTAGGCAGCTACTAAAAGAGCATGTGTTATCTGAAGAGATGTTTCCTACCTGTTTTGCTTTGTGATGGCTTTTTGATGTGCACACGTGCACATTTCTCTGCTCTCTTCTCCCTGTGTGTCCACATCTCAGGTCGTCACTGTGAGAGTGTCATAGATGTGTGTCCTCGGAAGCCTTGTCAGAATGGAGGTACCTGTGCTGTTGCCAGCAATATGCCGGATGGGTTCATCTGCCAGTGTCCTCCGGTAAGCACCATCTCCTGAAACTGGATTGACTGCCTCAGCTGTAGAGTTCTCCGGCTACAGTCTCATTAGTTTCACTGGTCCACTGTAGGTGAATGTTATCTTTCTGTACTGCTTGCAAAGCTGTCTCCTTGGATGCTCTTTACGGATATCCTTTAGTTTATCTGCTTAGCTGGGAAACCCAGGGCTTCCAGGTGCCCTAGGAGAGCGATGCTGCCTGTCATTGCCCCCAGCAATTCTGCTGTGGAGGCATGACAGCTGGCTTTTCTGTCTGAAACATAGCATTACATTTTGACCTTTTTTTTTTGCTATCCTGTGTTCTCTGTTGCTTACTTCAAGCTTCACCTTGTTCATGGCTCTTCTAAGCCCATTTCAAAACGTAGTGGAGCCTTGTAAGTTCCTAGTTTATCCTTGAGGCTAGATCAGAAAATCATGGCTCCTGCCATAAGGCTAGAGGAATTATGGAGGAGAAAGGGTTTGCCCCTTTCCTCTAGCCTCCAGCCCTCAGAGGGTTGAAGAATAAGTTTGCGAGCTTGATTGTTTTGCTTTTTTTCCCCTCCATAGGGTTATTCTGGAGCAAAATGTGAATTCAGCAGCCACAGTACTTGTGGACAAGTGAAATGCAAGAAAGGGGAGCAGTGCATCCAGACATCTTCTGGTCCACGGTGCTATTGCCCCAAGCTATCTGTGGGAGAGGAATGCCAGACAAACACGGGTTGTGCCAGTGCCCCCTGCCAGAATGGGGGAAGCTGCCACCCTCATTCTCAGCCTCCTTACTATTACTGTCAGTGCCCTGTTCACACCCAAGGCAGCCAGTGTGAACAGCCCGTAACTTTCAGTCCAGAGCCCCGAGGATGTTTGGATTCCCAGTGTGCGGAAAAAGCAAAAGATGGCTATTGTGATGAAGACTGTAACACTCATGCCTGCCAGTGGGATGGAGGTGACTGCTCCCTGACAATGGAAGATCCTTGGGCCAACTGCTCCTCTTCATTGCGCTGCTGGATGCTTTTCAATGGACAATGTGACGAGTTCTGCAACACGCCCGAGTGCCTGTTTGACAACTTTGAGTGTCAGCAAAATAGCAAAACATGCAAGTAAGGCTTGATCCTGAGAACAGTTTCTCTGTGTCATTAATATATCTCCTGCTAGTACTTTCAGTAATTGGTACACTTCGTGCCTGCTGCTCCCATCTCTTCCATTGTTTCTGTTGCTGGTCCTTGCTTTTGCTGGAAGTTTGGCATAAGGGAGTTTCTGCTGTTTTGTGTACTTTTTGTCTATTTTTGGAAAGAAGTTTTGGAATTTGTATGCAATGAACTAAGCTGGTAGCCTAAGCAATGCTGATGCTTGATGGAAATGCTCTGCTTTCTTTGGAAATGTAAATAGGAGACATTTCACCTGGTACTGGATTTTAATAGTACTGCCTCCTATCCTGAATTTCATTCCATATCAGCAATACCTCTGTTTTTATCCCAGCTGTATTTGCTACCTCTGAAAGTGCTTTCTAGCTTGTTTGTCGTGGCACTTCTTTCTCCTCATTTGTGATAAATGTTGCAGCTTTGCTGTGATGATTCTCCCGTAGTGAGGCAAGAGGTGTTACAGCTTTATCTTAGTGAACAGAATAAGCAGTTCTCTTCCATTGACACCAGAATTGAACCACATATTCTTGAGGTGTTGTGTGCTTCCTAATTCTACCCTGCCAAATTGCGGGCTTGTCCGGGGTTGTATTTCTTCCCCATATATCCTGAGTATGGGTATTATTTTACCTCAAATTATTATGAAGAATGTAAGGCTTTGGTCCCTGGACTGCAGATACACTGTACAGAACGTGTATGTCCTATATGCTGCCTGTAACCCTTTCACTGTTCTAGGTACGACAAGTATTGTGCAGATCACTATGCAGATGGCCGCTGTGACCAGGGCTGTAATAGTGAGGAGTGTGGCTGGGATGGTCTGGACTGTGCTGGCGACAAAGCTGAGAAGCTGGCTGAAGGGACCCTGATTATTGTGGTCTTGATGCCTCCTGACGAGCTGCTGGGTGATGTTCGCAGCTTCTTGCGCACTTTGGGAACTCTCCTGCACACCAATCTGAGAATCAAGCTGGACTCCCAGGGAAATCCCATGGTATTCCCATACTATGGGGAGAAATCTGCAGCACGGAGTCGGCGATCCCTTGTGGTCGTTCGCAAGCACAGAGAACTAGAGCAAGAGGTCATTGGGTGAGTGGATGCCTTTGTGTTCCTCTAGCATTGTTATGCTGGTAGGTCTTGCTTTTAGGTGTCTGGGGCATTCTGGACCTTCTGGGTCTGTAGTCTGGTTTTTTTATGGGAACAAATTCAGTGCTGGGGTGGAAAGACTAACTTAAAAACCTGCAGTTTAACCTAGTGCATTTGCAAAAATGTTGCTGACTTCTGTGGCCTCTTACTGTGTCTCTGCAGCACCAGGGTGTTCCTGGAGATTGACAACCGTCAGTGTGCAGAGGATTCAGAGCAATGCTTTCAGAACACAGAAGCTGCTGCAGCTCTCTTAGCCGCTCAGGCTATCAAGGGCATGTTGCCATATCCTTTCGTGTCTGTCCAAAGTAAGTAATTGCAGAGAGAAAATTGCTTGTGGAGGAAGGAAGTCATCAAACCTGGGCTTGCAAAATTCACACTTAGATTATTGATCATCATCTTAGTATGTCTCACTGTTTAGTAGAGTTTCTGGAAGCTAACTTGTTCATCCCTAGTTATAGAAGTATATATGTGCAGTATGTTTATTCTGCTCTGAGTGGACATCTGGTTAGTAAGGCAGGACATGTAAGTTTGGAGCCTAGTCATAGTTCACCTGTAGAAACATTAATCTCTCATGTGCTACAGCAGTGTGCACACACTGCAGTGATCTGGTCTCCACTAAAAGCCATTCAGGTACTCTTAAGTCATGCATGTATCTTTATGTAGATCAGCTCTCTCTATACTGATTGAGTGTGGCCTGTCTTCAGTCAGCAATACTCCTGTGAAAGGAGAAAGATCTTCAGTTCAGCAGTCATATACTCTAAAAAATATTTTGAGAAGACAGGGTATATTCTTACAACAGTTGCAGCAAAGCCTAAACTTCCTCAAGCCTTTGCTCTAAATGCATCACAGTATAGAGACAATGTACTCTCTGTGGGGAAGAGACAGTGAGTGAAAAAAGAAAGTATGTAGATTGAAGATCGTTGTCTCCACTTTGTTAATCTCATTGTATTTTAACTGGAATTTTTAGGTGAACCCTTGTTACCACCGAAGACCCAGTTGCTTTACCTACTTGCTGTGGCAGCTTTGATCATCCTCTTAATCCTTCTTTTGGGTGTGATGATGGCAAAGCGTAAGCGCAAACATGGTTCGCTGTGGCTCCCAGAGGGCTTTATTCTGCGCAGGGATCCTAGTAATCATAAGCGCAGAGAGCCAGTTGGGGAAGATGCTGTTGGACTCAAGTAAGTTTGCATTTAGGCCACTGAGAGTGTGTTTATTAGTGTGTTGGAGGCTTTTGAACATGGTATATAAATTTTCCACTAAAGGCACTTAACTCCTTAGAGAAAGCTGGCTTTGTTTCTCTAAATTTTAATACATTTGTTTTGGACAGAAGAACTTTAACTGTAATCTATAAAATGCTGGTAAGGAATCTGATCTCCTGGTTATGTTTGGGTTTTTGACACTCTTTAGTTCAGCAGCTGGGTACTGTTTGCCTAATTTCCTTGTATAATAGGTGAGACATTCTTAGGTTGATAGGTGACAATGAACTTTTACTACATGTAGCTCAATGCGTTAAAGACACAACTCAGAAATAATGGAAAGCTTCAGAAGAGTAATCCCATATATGCACTTTTGACTTTCCACTGAATTAACCAAGTTTGCAGTTCTAAGTGCATTTAATGCCACCATTGTCTGCCTGAGATTCCTAATTTCTTAGTCCCTCTATTTGCAAGCTACCAAATTTGCAAGCATCCCATCCTTGCTCTCTGTAGGCTAGTGTAAGTATCAGTAGTAGCACCTGCTCTGTTTGAAAAGTGATATGTTCTTCTTGTTTGTTAGAAATCTGTCAGTCCAGATACCAGAGGGTAACCTGGCAGATTCTGGACCAACTGAACACTGGGCGGGTGATGGTGGACCTCAGCCAAAGAGAGCAAAGGTAAGGAGCTCAAGAGCTTGAATATCACCTGAAACTGCTAGTGAGGAAAATAGCTGCATTAACTTGCAGAGTATGCCTATTGCTCAAAGCCTCTCTATGCTCAGGCATTTGTAATTGGTAACTAATGATATCTGAGGAGCAAATCTTCAGGTTAACACTGCCACCACAGGCCAGTAAAGAAAGTAGATAACTTCTGTTCCAGTGTCCCCTCCCTACCCAGCCCCTCCTGCATCAAAAGGGAACATGAACAGTGGTGTAATGTCTTGCAGTTCAGGCTTCATAACATATGGTGGGAGTGTAGCTGAGAATGCCAAGCAGAGGTAAATGGAGACCATCATTAGCCTAAAACAACCACCAAAAAAAAAACCCCAAAGAAAACCAAGTCAAAACCAAAACCTCTAACAAAACTAAGAAAACCCCAAGAACGTTCAGTGTCTTTGGTCTCCTGATGAGCATTTTGAAGTAACTGCTTATTTCCTGTGTTCAGGCTGAGGATCAAGCCTTGCTCCCAGAAGGTGATGAGCAGATAGATCAGCGCCAGTGGACACAGCAGCACTTGGAGGCAGCAGATGTCTGTGGGAGCACGTCACTAGCCCTTACACCACCTCAAGCAGATCAAGAAGTGGATGTTCTGGATGTCAATGTCAGAGGACCAGGTCAGTAGTCTGAATGCCCATGTGTTCTGCCAGCCAGGCACCGACTTTCCCTGTCTCTAGTGGCTGGGACTGTGAACATTTAAAAAGTTTGTGGAGTATACAGGAACATCAGCAGAAATTTTATGGTACTCAAGGAAAGCTCATGTGTGTTCCAGAAAAGAAAGCTGGATAGATTGGGTCATGGTTTATACCACGTGGAGTATCATGTAACTAGGAGAAAAAGAGTTCACTTAGGAAGCACCTGCAGGAAGTTCAGCTATAGGTTCTCCTTTATAACAATGCATGCCTAAAACATATTGTCAGAATGCCATTGCGGCAGAAATTTGGAATGCATAATTGTGCCAGAAATAACGCCCAGCTTCTCCAGCTAGATCACTGCAGAGATTTGTGCCGGCCTGCTAAGGACCAAGTTAGCAGGGTTTATACCTGAGGTGTCTGTTTTCTAGGGTGGAAGCAGGATGGCCTTTTCCTGAATAAGATGACTTCTGGCAGACAGTATAGCCTGATTTGCAGTGTGTGAAACATCTGTGCTGGAACAGAGCAGCAATACAGCAAGATTGTTAATGACTTTTTAAATTCATTCATTTATATCTTCAGCTTACAGTGATCAGCTTACTGAAGTCATAACACAACTTTAACATGCGCACATGCACACAGTCTCTTCAATCTCAAATGACTAGATGCAGTAAGAATGCGCTGCTGCTTTTTATAAGTGTAGCACTAAGGCTGTGTAACCTGGTAAGGGACTAGGTCATCTGGTAATAACCAATTCCTGTGTTCTGAGAGGAGAGGGTTGACCAACAACATTATCCTGGTCAGAAGAGCTGCAAGCATGGCTCTTACGTGGAGAGGTGATTCTGATTATATTGCTGCAATTGCTTTTCATTGGATTTTGTGGGAATATTTCCATGCAATTTAATGATGACTAGACCCATTCTCTCAGTTCCCTTCCATTGTCTTTTCTGCTCATTGACCCGTTAGGTCTCCTAAATGCAAAGCACAGGGAAGGAGGGATTTCTGTGTAACGAGTGTGAGAACATAAACCAGCAGTTTCTGCCAAATTTAAGCTTTCCTTTATTTCCCCCATTGAAGCTTCTAGTTGTGTGGCAAGGTGAAAGCTTTCCAAGTGCAGGCAATAACATTCTTAAGACTTCAGACTGCTTATTTTCACATTCAGATTTTCACAAAAGCTTTGTCCAACAATAGCAATGGAATAATACTGACCTATGAATGGCTTTCCTGCCATTCAGATGCAACTGTGAAGCTTGCAGCAAGCTGCTGTAAGTGATCCCCCTCTGTGGCGTCAGAAGCAAGCAGCTGAGTTGCTGTCAGGGGAAGAAATCATTCAAAAAGTCTGAGACGTGCTAGAGTAATTGGTTAGTAAGGAAGGGTAGGATTCCTCACAGTTAATGTAGCTATTCATCTGCCCTGGCCACCTTCCTCTTCCTTTGCAGGCAGAGGAAAGAAATAGGCACTTCTAAGAGGCAGTTCATCTGTGTCTGGAGCAGAAGTCTCCTGAAGGCTAGAGGTCTCACACTCCAGAAATGCTTTGCTGCCCCAAATTACAAAGGGTGTTGAGGCTGACTGATTCGGGTGCAGGTGTCTGGGCTAGAGCCATCTGAAGCTGGTGAGTTAGATCCTGGCCACAAGTCCAGGTGGCAGGTAGAACAGTAGATATTTTCTAGAGAGAGGAGGGACAAGTTGAAATGCCTGAGTACCAAGGGGTTGTTCCCTCTCTTAATCCAGCACCTTCTTGCGGTCTCTCGAGTTTAGAGGGATCCAAGAGGTCCAATCTCCTATGGAAGTATTGCCTGGAGACTTTGTCAGTGGGTTCTTTGCATCCCAGCTTTCAGTATATTGTACTTGTGTAAGTCCTTCAGTTGTATCTATATGGTGAACTTCTGCCTTTATCATCTGGCTCCGAGTTTTACATTTACTCGAGGACTGTCATCTTGAAAGATAGCAAACAGAAGAGTCTTTATAAAATACTCCTGTCACCTTTGTCTCCCTATGCTGTTCTTTCTCTGTGTCCCCCCGAGTGGTGAAGACATTCTTTTTACCGGAGTTATTGTGAGCGTGTAACCAGAGTAATGCAATTATAGACATAACTGGTAACACCACCTATAATTAAAACTGATGAACTGTCCCTATTATATGCCCCTCTTTTCAGTTACTAAAACTTCAGTGGTTCAGACTGGAATTTTCCATGCTGTGTGTCTGCCTCCAGCTGGATCCTTTTGGGTGCTTTTCCAGCTATTTCAGAGAACAAGCTGGAGGGAGAAAAAAAGACATTGTGTCCGCATTTTTTTTTTTCCTAGTAGTCCATCAAGCACTTAATTGTGGCAGTCTAGCTGAATGTGCTTTTTGCTAGACTCATAAAACTACCCATGTGTGGCCAACTTACAAAGCTCTGAAAAGAGCTGCATGTACCTGAGAGACTTTTTTGGAGGGTTGCAGCTAATTTTTCCAAGATTTAATGCATACTATAGCTGTGTCCTTGCAGAGCAGCTAGGCATGATCATCCAGGACAACTGCAGTGATGGAGCAAGCAAGACCTTTCCTGTGAGTGGTTTTCCCAGGGCTGTAGTGCTGGAGAAAAGGAAAGTTCCTTTCTGTGCTCCATCTCTCTGCTCTTTGTGTCAGGGCAGTACGGAGGAGACCACAGCCTGACTTGAATACTGAGAAGTATTCATCTGGGACAAGGAAGCAGAGCCAGCAGTGGGAGGGAGAAGCACAAAAGGAGGTATAGCCTTGGACAGCAGGCAAGAGGGTCTACAGACAGGACTGGATCTTGGAATTGAACCCAGGCCCATACGTCAACACTTCGCTGCCGTCCAACAAATTCTGAGAAAGCAGCTCGGTGAAAGCCTGTGTGTGCTGTGACTGTAAGCCACTAGGAGGAGCGGGCATTCTGCTGATGACAGCCTCGCTGAGAGCAGACCTGCAGGCCGCAGTCCTGTGCTCTGCCGCTGCTCGACACTGTTCCCTATGGTAGAACGATAGATTGCTAGAAAGTTTTGCAACTGCTCTAAAGGAGAGATCCGGGAAAGCTAGGTGGTCAGAAGTTGGGAAATGGAAGCAAGGCTCACACGCTTCACGCAGTGCAGATAGTGCGTGGTAGATTGAGAGGTGTGCAGGCAGTGAAGCTGTGTCTGTAAGGTCCAACTGAAATCAGGCAGTTACCAAAAGATTGTCTTCAGTTTCATTAGCTTTGCAAGCCACATTGGACAAGCAAAATTTGTGTTCACCTTTGCAGAGCTCCAGTGGAGCACTTAGCACAGAGTGGTTTGCTCTTGCTGCCATCTTAGTCCGCCTTACTTTCTACATGTCTGTGATGTTTGGAGTAAAACAGTAAAAATCAGTAAGCAAGCATTAGCATCTGTAGTTGAAGTCTTTGGTTTTGAGTAGTGAATACTTTGTAATGTTCAAAGTCTGCTGAAACTGAAGCATCTCAGTGCTTGTGCATGTGTAGGATGCTACTGGTACACTAGTGAATAATACTGGGTCCTGTTCCCTGGTCCCTTCCTACATGGTGTACTTCTGTGAAGGTTCAGAGTGTGCTTGATCAGTTTTAGGGCTCTGGTCATGGATGTTTATTAAAAGCAACAACTTCAGTGTCCTTCTCATGAAGACCTTGGTGTGTAATAAATGTGAAGGCTTTTGTTTGCATTTCACTTCAGATTAATACCTACAAAATGCCACCAATAATCAGTGGCTAGTTGTTCAATAATTTGTGTCAATTGTTTCTTTTCCCCAGGTATGCAATTAGAACATCCATGTGAATAGTTACACTCAACCATCTGAACTCTCTGAATTTTATAGCCCTTGCTTCTCTCTAGGAATTTAGCTAGCCTCTATGTTTTGAGTAGCAAACGTTTTTTGGCTTATAATGATCTTTCAACTTGAGAAGTATCTTAGTTCTGTTGGGGTTGAGGTAGGTATTAATGACCAGCTTGGAAAGAAAACAACTCACTAACTCCATTGGGCTTTATGATAAGAGAACAGGTCTGGGTTAAACTGACTGGAGAGATTGCCTGTAGCTGTAGGTGCTCAAAGGGAGAGGATTGTGAGATGGTTTCCTTTCCTTTGCTGTCACCAGGTTACTATGATACCTCTTCTGTTGCAGATGGATGTACTCCACTTATGTTGGCATCTCTGCGTGTGGGCAGCTCCGATATCAGCGAGGAGGATGAGGATGCAGAAGATTCCTCAGCGAATATAATAACAGATTTGATCTATCAGGGCGCCAACCTGCAGGCCCAGACAGACCGCACTGGGGAGATGGCGCTGCATTTAGCAGCCCGTTACTCAAGAGCAGATGCTGCGAAACGTTTGCTGGATGCTGGTGCGGATGCTAATGCCCGGGACAACATGGGGCGGACTCCCTTGCATGCAGCTGTAGCTGCTGACGCCCAGGGCGTCTTCCAGGTACAGCAACTAAAGAACCCACTTGGGACTAGCTGTGATCTGTAATTACATGAGCCAGCCCAAGCTGCACTCTGTTCACTTACAGCCTTGCTTCATGCCTTCCACAGTGTGATGGCCAGGTGAAACTGTATTTTACATCCAGATTCTTCAGATATTCATAGCTCGAAGAACTCAGCATGCGTGAACCATCTGGCATGTATTTATTTGGTCTTTTTGCCTCTGTCATCTGTTATCTGGGTCCTTACATTTCAGTGCTCAGGCTGCTTTTGCATTATAAAATTTCTCTTGAGTTTCTGCTTAATCCTTAGTTTTGGTCTATAGTGGTATTGAAAAAACTCTGTCTTCCCTGTTGTCCAGATCCTGATCCGTAACAGAGTGACGGACTTGGATGCTCGGATGAATGATGGAACAACCCCGTTAATTCTGGCTGCACGTCTGGCTGTGGAAGGAATGGTGGCTGAGCTAATTAATTGCCAGGCAGATGTGAACGCCGTAGATGACCATGGTAATGTGAACACGACATACTGGGCTGGGCAAATATTTGTCATGGTGTGAGCAAGGAGGGGTGGGCTTCTGCTCTCCCAGAGCGTGGGCTGCTCATAAATTCTGTGGCTAAATCAGATACTGGGCTCTCTGGTGGAAGTTTTCCCAGCAGGAATAGACTGCAGGCTGCTGCGCAGGGGCTTGTTTAGACAGTCGTGGGAGAGAAGCGGAAATACGGGGTTGGATGTGTGGGATTTTCTGGACTGCAGACATGACTCTCTGGATAGGTTTTTTAAAAGATAAAAAAATCCCAGAGCAAGTGCTGGAAGTCCCATTGCATCTTGGTAACAGAGGGGTATGTCACAGCATGGTGGTTTCCAAAGTGGAAATGTGACTTAAGGACATGTTCATGTGCTGTGAGCTGCACTGCAGTTGCTTTCTTCCCTCAGTAAGCTCTGTCCATCTTGGTGCTTTAGAAAATAGCTCATTGGTTTGTCACTTGAAGTTGTTGGATTTCCTTGCAGGTAAATCTGCTCTTCACTGGGCTGCCGCTGTCAACAACGTGGAAGCAACACTAGTGCTGCTGAAAAATGGAGCCAACAGAGACATGCAGGATAACAAGGTACGGTTTGGGTGTGCTCAGCTTGGCTGTGCTTCCTAACTCAAAGCATCCCTTTGCTCTTGGTAGTGAACTTCCTGGAGGAATAGTTTAGCCTCTGTGCTCCACTGCCATTTATAAAATCATCTCCTGTAATACACCTTTTTCAGTGGGCATCTGTGAGGGTGGGTTGGTTGTTCCAGAAGACAATTAATGTGACACTGCATTAAACAGTGCCTCCAGGTGTTGCCGCACCATTAAGGGATTGTTAGCTGTAAGACAGTTCCCACACGGTGAAGCCACTAAAATACTTATTCTTTGTGTTTCCAGGAGGAGACACCACTCTTCCTTGCTGCACGGGAAGGCAGTTTTGAAGCAGCAAAAATCTTGCTGGACCATTTTGCCAATCGAGACATCACGGACCACATGGACCGCCTGCCCCGAGATGTGGCCCAGGACCGGATGCACCACGACATTGTGCAGCTTCTCAACGAGTACAATGTGGCGCACAGCCCCGCTGGGCACCCGGGTGCCATGCTGAACTCTGCTCTCTCCCCGGTTATCTGTGGCCCAAATAGGTCCTTCCTCAATCTGAAGCACACTTCGTTAAGCAAGAAGTCACGAAAACCGAATGCCAAAGGCATCATGCCCACAAACCTCACCAAAGATGCAAAGAGGAGAAGGAAGAAGTCCCTCAGTGAGGGCAAAGGGCAGTTTTCGGAGAGCTCAGTGACCCTGTCACCAGTTGATTCCCTAGAATCACCCCATGCTTTTGCATCCGAACCAACATCGTCTCCCGTGATGCCGTCACCAGGGGTGTTGCATTCATCACCCAGCTCACTGCTGACCGCTCCATCTGTGCAGGCTGCACACACAATGTCCTTCTCCAACCTCCATGAGATGCAGCCCTTAGGTCGTGGATCCAGCACAGTGCTCCCATCTGTCAGCCAGCTGCTTTCACAGCACAGAACCACCCCTCCTAACAGTGGGCTCGGCAGGCTCCGGCCAGCCAACGTTTCTGCTGAGTGGATGAACCGGATGGAGGTGAATGAGTCCCAGTACAACGAGATGTTTGGCATGGTGCCGCAGGTGATGCATTCGCACCCCACTGTTTCTCAGCAGAGCGGTTTAGTTCAAGCAGATACAAAGCACATGGGAGTGTCCAGGGAGTCTCTGCCCCCTATCATGACTTTCCAGCTGGTTCCCAAGGGTGGCATAAACCAGCAAGCACTGCCACAGCAGGCCCAGTCAAACTGCGCTCAGAACATGGCTGGTCCTCTTAGCTCCATGTACCAGATACCGGATTTAGCTCAGCTGCCCAGTGCCTCATTCTCCATGGCTGCCATCCCTCAGCAGGACGGGCAGGTGGCTCAGACAGTCCTCCCGGCCTACCACCAGTTCCAGAGCTCGATGGGGAAGTACCCCACACCGCCCTCACAGCACAGCTGCTACTCCTCGGCCACAGAACGGACTCCTAGCCACAACCGGCACTTACAAGGGGAGCACCCATACCTGACTCCATCACCTGAATCTCCAGACCAGTGGTCCAGCTCCTCCCCACACTCTGCCTCTGACTGGTCTGATGTGGCAACCAGTCCCAGTAACAACCAGCGCGGGCCGGCAGCCGCTCACATGACGGAGCAGCAGCGGAACAACATGCAGGTGTATGCCTGAAGGCTGGCCAAAGTAAAGCCCAATTAAAAAGTGGACTCCAGAACTCATGAAGGTCTTCCAGGATGAAAATGAAGAACCATTTTAGTATCCAAGAGTCTTAATGAGCCTAGGCTGTTCTTTCGTTGGAGGGACTGTGGTCACTGTAGGCGTTGTATGCTTTTATGCTAAACAGAGAACTGTAGAAGCTGGTGATGGAGAAGACCAACTGGGTCACTTCTAACCAACTCCCATGCACCTTGGATGTGATTGCTGTCTGCACTGGATTCTCCAGTCTGCTTTTAAATATGTTCCACCATTTCTTTGGGGAGACAGCTCTTCAGCTTAATGCATCTCGTGGTCATTTCTCCAGAAATTTAGCCAAAACCAGCTGTGTATCCTTATTTTGTTACTACTTCTGTTACCCATGTAACCTCTCTCTGAAGCACCTTCTACTAGTTCTCCTCGAGTTCAAGTTGCCTTGTTTTGACACAGCTCAGAGCTGCACCCACATTCCTAGCCCCCTCCTTCCCTCGGCTGCCCTTGCTCAGCAAGTGAGCCGGACTTCCTGAAACACCTGCAGGTCAAGTGACACCTTCTGTCACACAGCTTCACCCTGCCTTCTTCCAGAGTCTTTGTCTTATACAGACCCACTAACACCCCTTAGCGTTCTCACTGCCTGCCCCCTGGGTATTATGAGATTATATATACATATAGTCTTCTCTTAGGTCTTTTTGTTGGTTGTATTTTTTTTTACCCTGCTCCCAAAAACGCTGGTCCGACCTGGTCTTCCCCCCGCGGTGGCCTGTAGGCACATCTCTCCGGTGTTGTATGTCTTCCCTGAGACACACCTGACCATTTTGACACACTACCCTCCCCATGCCCCCGTCCTGCCAGGTGTGTCCATGACTGCCTTCACGGGCTCCCATGCCGAAAGAGATGCCCTGCAATCCATACAGGCCTTTCGGGAAACTCTTGGTATGAGGATGAGTGTTTCAAAACCTTGTAACACAAGCTCCCAGCATTCTTGCACAGTACTCGCTGCCCTTCCATCCAAGGGTGGCTGTGTCCCCTGTCCTCCAGGTACCATATGCTGCCTTGTCATGGTATTATCAAAAAGTGTCAAGGATGTAATTACATGTTTGCAGTGTGTCTCCTTCTGTGTCAGGAACCATGTCCAGCCCTTTGAAAAGTGTCCCGTCCACTCTAGCCTTGGGACAGGGCTGCCTTGTCTTCCCCTCTAATCAAGGAAGTTGCAGCACTGACTCCAGAGCAGGCTTCCAGCAGGAGCAGCATGCCTGAAGCCAGGAGCTGACCTTAAGCAGCAGGCCAAATAGCTCAGAAACGGTTGCCTGATGCAGTTCAGTTAACAGGTTTGGGGTTGTCCTCTGCTCTCAGCTTCAGCCCGTATTGAGATTTCCCAACCGAGATGCCCCATGTGCTCTGTGGGACGGTAGTGCCATTTGTACTGCAGCTTCCCCAAGATTTTTGGAGTTACGGAAGCCAGCTGTCACTGACCTTAGGAAAACAACCGCTCCTTCTGCTTTGTCCACAAGAGTAATGCTTCCTTGAAGGGCTCTGAACCAGTCAGCAGCCGAAGTGAACATTTCTGGGGTTGGTTTGCTCCTACCTCTTCAGGGGAACCCTGCAGACACATGTTCCAAAGAGATCAGGGCTGTCGGCTGCCGCCAAAGGACAGAGAAGGCTGCTCCCCTCCGAGCAGTGGCCCTTCAGCATCCTACCATGTACAGTATTTCCTCCGATGCTTCTTTCCACTTTAATCAAGAGCAAAAGCTTTTTTTTTTGATTCCACTCAATGGTACATGAAGGCAGGGCCTCAGGAGGAGCTGGTTCCCGGGGCCGTCATTTTGGGCTGAAGTTTTTAACTCTGAAGTTACTGCTTTTTACGATGCACACAGTGTTCCCTGGCACGCTTGCTGCAGTGCGTCCTGTGAAGTTTAGCTGCAACTGACTCGGATCTCCAGGCAGGAGCCTCTGAGCTCCTGGGGTTCTGTCCAGGTACATGTTTCACTGCAAATAATGAAGTGTTGCTACATCAATGCTAAAGAAACAAAGGGCTTTTCCTTGTTAGCCCCAAATAACCAAGTGCCTTTTTAAATATGTGGCTACCTTTTACAAGATGAGTGCTTTCTGTGGAATGAAGCCGGCTTCATGCCTGGCATGTTAATACGATGGCCCTCTGCCTTTCTTTTTTTTTTAACTACTTGTAAAGATAATATCTCCTTAAGGTGGTATTTTATCTCATAAGTTGTAGAGTAACCATTCACACAGCAGCATTTTCCTATATTAATAATGGAAAATATTTGCTTATTTTTACATTTTTTATAAAGTCTTTTATGAAAATAGTTGCTGCAAAATGTATAAGCAATTTTTATCCCCAGAATAAAGAGTATGTGCCCAGTGTCTGTGTGCTGCTGTTTTCATTTGTCTTCCTGGCTGTCATGGCACAGCCACTGGATTATAAATGAATCATCAGTGTTCGATGGCTGTTCAGACCCCTGGCGAGTGAAGGCTCATTCGCACCTGTGCAGTCCATATCAGGAGAGAGCTTTTGGGCCTCAGGGGTGCTCTTGTGCTGTGGCTTCGCAGCACATGAGCCCCAGTTCTTGGCTCCATCCAAGGGAGCTGTGCCTGGGAGCTGAAAACATCCTCGCTGGGGCTGGAGGATGCTTGGTCTTGGTTAGCTGAGAAGGGGACAGTAACCAGCAGCCAAGCAGCTGGCTTACTGGGAAGGATGGGGAAGGACTGGATTGTGGCCTTTTTGAGATGCTTTGAATGGGAGCTCTCACTTGCCTGGGAGTCTGGGAGCTGGAGAAGGGCTGGGGCTTTTGTGTGGCTTTTAGAAAGGTGGTGAGCAAGCGTGGGTCAGGTGGTGGTTAGTGGAGCCATAGATTTGCTCCTTCCAGGTCCTGCTTGTTTCCTTTGCTGTTCTTCCAGCTGGGAGGAGGACCCTCATCCCTGGAGCTGGGGCTGCCTCCCTGGCTTTGTCTTGGCAGCTGGTGCATGAAGATGCGCAATTCCCAGCCTCTGAAACGGGGAATCATGGCTCCTGCATGCTGTTTTCAGAACTGAAGTTTGACTTGAACAGTTGAGAGCAAGCTGACGATGGCTGCCTTCCTGTATTTTGAGCAGGGAGGTGCCACTGAAGCCCTGGGCTCCACTAGTGCTCACCTGGCCAGTTTCCAGCTCTCACAGTGGACTGGGATGGAGCTAGTAGCTGAATTACGATGCCTAGCAGGGATAAAGCTGCTGGGGGCATTTTAAAGGTTTAATACTCAAACAACGCATCTCCTTTATCTTCCAGTAGAGCCGGCTTGGCAAGTACAAACCTCCAGGAGGCTTTCATCCATGTTCTCGCACAGGTTGCACATCTGTGCCAAAGTTTAGCGAGCTCTGCTGTGTCTCTGGCACAGGTGCATCAAGTTTGACAATGCTCAGGTCGAGGCTTGACACTGCATCTCCTCAGGGATGGCGCATGCCTCTTCCCCTGCCCAGGATGACGAGGGGCTTGTGAAAACTTGTGTTGCACCCAAGTAAGCCTAGTTGAACCAGACAAACAGGGAGCTGGGGCACTCCTTACCTAACTGAGGAGTAATGGAGTAGCTTCAGGCTCCTTTGGGGAACATTTTCATGGTTTTCCACAAAACAAGAGTGAATCCTGTCTTCTGGGGGTTGCCGTGTTTGAAGGGTTTCCCATTAGATAGAGCAGCTGGTCTCCAAGGAGAAAAAGTAGCAGGCAGCAGCTGCATTGGGACACAAGGCGGCTTTTACCCCCTTGATGCTGGAGGGTGCCTAGCAAGCTGGCTGAGCCTTGGGTGGTCTTGGGAAGCAGCAGCAGCTCTAGCCTGGCTGTGTGGGTGAAGGAGATGGGTCTGATCCTCCTCCCACCCCAGGGCAAGAGCCAAACCTGCCTCTGCATGCTGGTTTGGAGCTGCTCCCTGTGGGTGTAGCAGTACTTGCTGCCTTCGTGTTTTGGTAGATGCTGCCACAAAGGAGCAGTGTGAGATCCCCAGGGGATATGGCTTGAGCCGGGAAGTCAGCAGAAACAGCTTCAGCTTGCTGCAAGCCCTCCATGTTGGGGGAAGGTGGGCTCAGCTCTGGGGATGGATCCTCTGTGGGTAGCTACCTCCTGAGTAGCTCCAAGTGGCCTCCTCCAAGGGTCTTTGAGAGGGCTGGAGGAAGGAGAGACAGGCATTGGCCATAGCTGGCAGCAGCAGGGCACTGGGCAGCTTTGCAGGAGGCTGCAGGACAGGCAGCGTGAGGAGCTCTCGAAGCTGCTTTGCTATGTTAGAAGCCAGCAAAGTGGCGCTGCACAGCAGCATGGTCAAAGCAGTAGGGTGTATGAGCTTCATCCTCCTCCCACGGGTGCAAGAGGACAGCCTGGGGTGAGGAGCAGGGACAGTGACAGAGAAGGCTGTTCCCGACCTTGCTGAAGAGTTCTGGCTGCTGGGGCAGGGGTGGCCCCCCTGTGCTGCTCCATGCCAGCAGCAGCCTCCCCAGGACCAGGGCTGCAGGTACCTGTGGGACAGGGGCAGCGGGGGGCTGCTGCTGCAGGCCCTGCCTCTTCCTCCCACAGGACGCAGGCTGATGAAGCCCTGCGTCACTGCTGGGCGTGGGGGCCGGGCACCCCCACCACTATCTGATGGCATCTGCCAGCCCCCGGCCACAGGCTGTTCCCTCATCCCTGTGTCCTGCATCCTCCTGACAAACATTCCCAGGCAGTTCAAACAAGGGCGGTGTGTAGGTGACACATGGCAGGGCGCAGGGCCTGGCCACGTGCCATCCCTTGGCCAGGGACATGGGCCATGCCAGTGGGTGGTACCCACGGCCCAGCTGCTCGCTGCAGGGATGCTCCGGCCAGGATCAGCGCCGGCTTCCCCAGGGCTCACCCCTGCCAGCCCCCAGTCCAGCCAGAGCTGGGCCAGCGGGCATCCCTGCCTGGTGCCAGGCTGCTCTCTGCTGCAAGGTTCTCTCTGTGTTTACGTTGGTGATCAACGCTAATTGCAGGGGGTTTATTGACCAACTAGGAGAGGTTCTTCCTGTCTTTTCTGGAGAGGAGTTGAATGCAAACAGAGCAGAGATCTGGGCATCTTTCCAGCAAAGTAGGGGGGATGGAGGGGAGTCAGCATTGAGATTTTTATGGTGGGAACCACCTGAGCTGGGCAAACACTGGTGCTGGTGAGCACTGGGCTATAAAGGGCAGCTCTCAGCTCCCCGCAGCCCACAAGAAGCCGTTATTCCTCCCGATCTCCAGAGAGCAGGTGAGGATGGGACCCTCACAGTGCGGCTGGGGCCTTGGGGTGCTCCACAGTGGCTGGTGGGTGAGCAGGAGCCTGTGGCAGCCCTGGCAGCTCCCAGGGGAGTTGAGCGCTGCCCTTGCTGGTTGGGGCAGGCTGCAACAATGCAATTTTCAGCCCCGCATTGACTTTTGTCGCTGCTGCTTTGAGGGGAAAATGAGCTGAGTCTGCAAATAGGCCCCAGTGCCCAGAGCTTATTGCAGATAAAGGGGAATGGTGCTGATGTGGTCGATTTGCCTTCCCAGCCTGGGCAGTGCTGTGAGCTCAGGGGGTGACAATGATGCTGTGTATGTAGTCCCTGCAGCCCTACCAGCTGCGGTTCTGCCTGTGCCATTGCTGCTGCTGCCTGATGCCAGGGCAGGGCTGGTTTTCCCTTACCTATGCCTGTGGCAGCATGTTCCCATGTCCCCACAGAGCAGCTTGGCTCACCCAGCCAAGGCTGGGACTGGTGGGCCAGGACACTGCCCTGCAGTAGGGGCCCCGAGCCATGCCTGTGGATGGATGGGGTGCTGACACAGGGCAGTGAGCTGTGCCGGGGAGGGGAGAGGGAGGCACAGCCCCAGGGCTGCCATCTCCTCCAGCGGGCTGAAAGGAGCCAGATTCAGTCCATAGCAGGGCAGGGTTGCACCCTCTGGGCACAGGCAGCATCCCCTGTCCCTGAGGGGCCTGGTGTGACCCTCTGGACTCTTACAGGGGACGCTTCCAGGAGCAAGGAGCATGGTGGCAGTGATCAGACTTTCCCTCCTGCTGCTGGGCTGTGTGGGGCTCCTGCAGCCAGCCAGTAAGTTCCATGACTTGGGTGGCAGCCACTTCTGCAGTGGGGCCAGGAGGGAACCATGGTCCCCTCTGACTGGTGAGGCTGGCTGTCCCCCGTCCCTCCATGTGCCTCTCCCTCCGCAGGTGCCCGGTACATAGGCTACTGCCCCAAGGGCTGGTACTATTACAAGCTCAGCTGCTTCAAGTATTTCAGTCAATCCCAGAGCTGGGATGAGGCTGAGGTAAGGCTGCCGGGGTACGGAGGTGGCTGGGTGCCCCCATCTCCTGGGAATGCCCTGGCACTCCTGGCTGTCCCTGCAGACACAGTGCCAGGCCAGCCATGCCAGTGCCCACCTGGCCTGGGTGGAGGAGTCCCGGGAAGCAGCCACCCTGCAGAGGGTCATCTCCTACTATCAGCGTGTGCAGCCCGTCTGGCTCGGCCTCCGCTACCAGCACCAGGTGAGGCTGGGGGCAGCAGGGAGGCGGGGGCCAGTGGGCAGCGGGGCCATGGCTCTGACTCCTGCCCCTGCACAGAGCCAGGCCTGGCAGTGGGTGAGTGGGGACGAGTACAGCATCACCAGCGGGCTGTCCGGGAACGGTACCCACGGGGGGACCTGCGGCATGCTGACCCACCTCAGCGGTGAGTGCCTGCACCCCGCATCCACCTCCAGTGCTCGGACTCAACCAGCATCTTTCCCACTCCCTCCTCCGGATCCCATTTCCCTGGGGGGCTGTGGCAGGCAGAGCTGCTGCCCCTGTCCTTGCCATGGCCCCACGAACCCCCAGCCCATCTCTCTGGCAGGCTTCACCCTGTGGTCCAGCACCGACTGTGCCCAGCAGCATCCCTACATCTGCAAGTTCACACCCTTTCACTGAGGACAGCACCTGGGCCCATGGTGGGCCCCACACCAGTAATGCTCCTCCCTTGCCACCTCTGCTCCTCTTCCCCAACTCCTAAAAATACACCTATAAAAAAAGTGTGCAAGTGCTGTGTGAGCTTGGTGCTGGTGCAAAGCCCTGGGAGAGGGAGGTGCTGCCACCTGAGCTTCCCAGCTTCCTGGAGCTTCAGCACTGCAGGTGCTGGCAGAGATGTTTGGGGGTGAGTCCCAGGAGCTGCAGGGCTGTTGGCTCTCCCAGCCAGGCTCTAGTGTTTGCTCATCCCCAGCCGTTCTGTGCCAAATGGGACAGGTGTCCCTGCGGTGCAGGGCATGGATGTGGGTGAGGATCGGAGCTGTTGTGAGTGTGCACATGGGGGGATGGATGATGGGTGCCCACCCCCCCGGGTGCAGGTGGCTTCACAGGGGTGTGGGGGCTGCAATGCTGCCCCATGGCCACGTTGACAGCAGCACTGGGACCAAAGGTCCCTTCTTGTGTCACACCATGTTGCCACAGGCATCACGTGGCTGTTTGCTGTTTTGAAGTTTTGAAGATGGCTCTGCCCCCACCCAGCCACGGGCTTTTTACCCCCGAGAGCTGTGGCACGTGACGGAGGTGGTCAGTGTCCCAGGCGGCAGGGATGGTGCTGGCACCACAGCCCCGGCTGCCCTCTGCTCCTGCCCTGGGAGCTCGGGGCAGCTGGGGAGGGCACCCAGCACCTCGCACACCACACAGTGACCGGAGCCGTGCTGGTGAGCCACGGGCACTGGAGCTGACACCGCCACATGGCATGGGGAGCCGGGGCTGCAGGAGAGCCCGTCCCACTGCCCAGCCCTGCTTCCAGTCGAGCACATCGTCAGGCTTTGGGGTGCAAGACAGAGACATCTTGCAAGTTCCCCCCTCCGAAGCCAGCACTTGCTTGGCTGTCCCTGTTGTGTGGGCTGCCGCTCGGTGACCTTTGAGCGCCAGGGTCCGGTGTGCTGATAAGGGCCGGGAGGGCTGTGCCGTGCCGCCTGCGCAGTTTATAAAAGCACCACACAAGGCCTATCCTTGCTTCCATCCCGTCCCACTGTCTGTGCAGCAGCGGGGTGAAGATGTTGCGCTTGGTTGGCCGTGCCGCACGCTGCTGGGGGGCAAGGCGGACATCACCGGGGCCGGAGTGGGCACCCTGGGGACCCCAGCATGCCATGGTTGTGCAGAGAGCATGGTGAGCACCCACATGGATTGGCTGGGCTGGGGGCACATCCAGGGGCAGGTCAGGGAGCTGGCAGTGCTCTTAAACCTTGCTGGGAAAGGGGATGCTCTCCCTCCTCCCTGCAGGGCTGCTGGGCACAGGGAAACAGCAGGGGTTTGGGGTGCTCATGGCCTGTGATGCTCATTGGTGACACCTCCCTGGGGTCACCACCTGTAGCCAAGGCTCAGGGTTGCCATGGGGCCATCACTGCTCCCTCTGCCCCGCAGTCTCTCCAGCACTGCCGGGACAGGCACCTGGCCCAAGGACGTGGGTATCCTGGCGCTGGAGGTGTACTTCCCTGCCCAGTACGTAGAGCAGGAGGAGCTGGAGCGGTACGATGGTGTGGAGGCTGGCAAGTACACACGGGGCTTGGGCCAGCAGCAGATGGGCTTCTGCGCTGCCCACGAGGACATCAACTCCCTGTGCCTGACGGTGGTGCAGCGGCTGGTGGAGCGCGGGCACCTCTCCTGGGATGCCATTGGCCGCCTGGAGGTGGGAACTGAGACCGTCATTGACAAGTCCAAGGCCGTCAAGACCGTCCTCATGCAGCTTTTCCATGACTCGGGCAACACCGATGTGGAGGGCATCGACACCACCAACGCCTGCTATGGGGGCACGGCTTCACTCTTCAATGCAGCTGCCTGGGTGGAGTCCAGCGCCTGGGATGGTACGTGTGGCAGGGACTGTGCCATGGGAATGGGGGGGCTGCATGTTGGGTGGGTGCCATGGGAAGGGGGCAGGAGGTGTTCTAAAACGCAGAGATGCCCCAGCAAGCCTCAAAGGGAGCTGCTGCCCCTCCCAGCTCTCCATCATGCCTGTTGTTTGTCCACCTTGGCCATGAGGCTTCCATCCACCGATGGCCCCACCGGCCCCCCTGTCCTCCCTCAGGTCGCTACGCTGTGGTGGTGTGTGGGGACATCGCCGTCTACGCCACAGGCAACGCGCGGCCCACGGGAGGTGCCGGTGCCATTGCCATGTTGGTGGGACCCAATGCCCCGCTGGTGCTGGAAAGAGGTTGGTGTCGTGAGGCCCTGGGGATGGCAAGCTGATGGGTGCTGTCCCTAGGGGACATACATTCATGTCCCAACCCCAACAGAGCTGCTCAGTTCCAGCAGCACTGGTTCTGCCAGCCCTGGTGGCTGCCTGGTGCTTGGTATCCCAGGATCCCAGCAGCCATGTCCCTGTGGGCACCATGGAGCAGCCCAGGGAGGCTGGTGGATAGCTGGGCTGGCATGGCAGGCAGCACCTATGGGTGCTTGCCATCTGGCTGGGACCCCTCAGTGCTCCCTGACAGCTGGCTCTCCCTATGCCCCCAGGCCTGCGGGGAACCCACATGGAGCATGCCTATGACTTCTACAAGCCAGATCTGTCTTCTGAGTACCCGGTGGTGGACGGGCAGCTCTCCATCCAGTGCTACCTGCGGGCGCTGGACCGCTGCTATGCTGTGTACCGCCGGAAGGCAGAGAGCCAGTGGAAGCAGGGTAAGCAGTTGTACCCCTGGGGTGCCCATGCCATCCCACTGGATGCTGATGGCCACAAATTGCCTCCCAGCCGGCATCCAGCGTCCCTTCACCCTTGATGACTTCAAGTTCATCATCTTCCACACACCTTTCTGCAAGCTGGTGCAGAAGTCAGTGGGGCGGCTGCTATTGAATGACTTCTTGGCCACCCCCAACCCCGACACAGCCACCGGCCTCTACAAGGGGCTGCAGCCCTTTCGGTGGGTCCCCGTGCCATGTCCCCCATCACCCAGCCCAGCTGGGGACGTGCCTATGTGGGGTTCAAGACATCCTCTCTCTGGGCAGCGGTGTGAAGCTGGAGGACACCTACACCAGCAAGGATGTGGAGAAGGCATTCCAGACCGCCAGCCAGGAGATCTTCAACCAGAAAACCAAGCCCTCCCTGCTCCTCTCCTCCCGCAATGGCAACATGTACACACCGTCCATGTATGGCTGCCTGGCCTCCCTCCTGGCACAGTGAGTCCCCCAAAAAGCTGGCTCAGGGTTGGGGGGGGGTGTAATTTTGGGGAGGGCAGTTTCTGGCTTGGCTGGCTGGGGATGCAGGTGCCAGCACGTATTCCCTTCCCCAGCAGAGACCTGGCACTTTCATTGCACATAACCCTTGGTGTGGATGTGTCCCACTCTGTGCCAACTCCCTGCCAACCCTTTCATCCCAGCTCACATAAAGCCCTTCTTTTGGTGCTGTGAGAATGAAAACCTCATTGTCATGCCCGGCGGAATGGCTGACCCAGCAGCAGAGGAGCCATGGGAACAGCCAGGCACCCGTCGGGAAGAAAGCCTCATGCTGGGGCTTCCCGGCACCACTGCAGTCCAGGGCCATTCACCCTCTGCAATGCAGTCCTGAGTCCCAGGACCCTCTGGCCTGCAAACAGGGCAGGAGGCAGCACCCTACACAACCCCCAGCCCCAAACCCCTTCTAACCCCCCCAACCTCTCACTGCAGGTCCTCAGCACGGGACCTGGCCGGCTCCCGGATCGGTGCCTTCTCCTATGGCTCGGGGCTGGCTGCCAGCATGTTCTCCTTCCGCGTCTCACAGGATGCAGCCCCGGGTGAGCCTCGTGGGAGACGGGGCCTGGGAAGGGCGGGCAGTGTGGGGCTGCAGGGCCGGGGCCGCTGGCTGTACCATCTGACCCGGGGGGTGCCCGCCGGCAGGTTCGCCCCTGGACAAGCTGGTCTCCAGCCTGGCTGATCTCCCGGCTCGCCTAGATGCCCGCAAGCGTGTGGCCCCTCAGAACTTCGCTGAGATCATGAAGCAGCGGGAGGAAACCCATCACTTGGGTGAGTGGTGCTGGGGGGATCCAACACCCCCCTGACAGGATCCCGCGGTCCCGCTGAGCATCACCATCTTCTCCCCGCAGCCGACCACACTCCCCACGGCTCCCAGGCAGATCTCTTCCCCGGCACTTGGTACCTGACACGAGTGGATGCCAAGTACCGCCGGCAGTACGCCAGGAAGCCCATCTAGGAGGGGCCAGAATGGTGAGCCCTGGGGAGGGCGATGCTCTCTTCCCTGCTGGCATCCCCTCTTCCCCACTGGCAAACCTTGCTCACCCTGGGGCTGGCCTCTGCAGGACACCTCATCTTGGATGGCTGGGAAGCAGCCAGCAGCACCTCAGGCCCCGGGTCGGGTGGAGACGGCAGCATTTTCTGCAAACACCTAGGCAGCATGAGGGAATAAAGGCACAGATGAGAGGGGGCAGCAGCCCAGCTCTGGCTCCTGGTCACAAGTGGTCCCCTACCACCCAGGGGCCCTTCCTTCAACCCATCTTGGGACTGGATCGCAGCCTCTTACAGGATTTATCCCATTGGCATCCAACATGGCCACTTGCCCAGTTGGACATATGCCTCAGTACGCGCTACTTCCCCAGGATGGGAGCATGCCCTGATGTTTGGGGGAGCCAAGCAAAGCCCAGGTCCCCAGTCTCCAGTTTGGAGTGGTAAGATGCCAACAGCCCCACAGGAAAACTCAGAGGGCTGGAGGAGGCAGGTGACATGGGGCCTCATGGAAGGGCTCAGCCCCTTTGGAGCACTGCCTGCTCTCTGGGCCGTGTCCCAACTCAGGACTGTGATCAGACGGGACCTTGGCAGGGCCCCAACAGCCACGGAGACCTTTGCACCCCTGAGCAAACAGCAGAGGGGCTGGGGCAGCAGGGGACAGAGGGAGGGAGGTTTGTGGAGGGAAGTTTTGGGTTGAGGACAAGGAACTGCACAGACAAGGCATCACATGCTCTCTCCTTCCGGACCTTTTATTGAGCGTGGGGCCACCCCAAGCCCAATATGGGGGTGATGCTCCCCCAGCTGTGGGGGGTGGTCCAGGTGCTGTGGCTGGGGGGAGAGCCCTTGCCGGCAGTCGGGGCCTACAGGTGGAGCTGGAACACCTCCGTGGCATGTGGCTTCAGCTCGCCGAGGTCGGACAGCGGAGTTGAGAGCCCCACAACATTCCACTGCTCTCCCGCCACCACGCCAGAGCTGTGGTAGGACTGGAGCTGGACCCCCACCTTCCCCAGCAGCCCTGCAGAGGAGGAGAGGGGTTAGGGGCCACGGGCTGCCCACTGCCCCAGCACCCAGTGGGGAGCTGGGCTCTGCCCACCCCAACACTCACAATGTTGTTTCTTCCCCCTTCCCCCCAAGTCCTTTGCCCCACAGCCCCCAACCCCCTGCCCCCATCCAGTCTCTCCATGCAACATCTGTCCCCTCCCTGCTGCTGCAGGGGCTCAGCTCCAAGGCAGATGTGGGTTCCCCCCAGGTTGCCCCCCCCAGCTCAGGGCCAATGTGGGGGCTCACCAGCAAGCGTCGGCAGAGCACTGGGCTCGGAGGCTTTGGCTCTGTAGATGAGGATGGGTCCAGCCAGTGGGGCTGCCTGCTTGAAGGTGGCCCCATTGAGCTCCCGTAGCACCGGGGTGCTGCCCTGCACCGTCCCTGCTACCCAGTGTGGGGTGCCCTGCAGGGACACCTGCACCAAGCCAGCACTGCTGTCAGGCTCGGGGGCCACGTCGCTGTGTGTGGTCGTGACCTGCTGGAGACACGTGGCTGCTCAGTGCCCAGCTCCTGGGCATGGCAGGGCACAGGAGGCATCCCAAGGGATACACTCCAGCCTGAGAGCTGCGTTAGCAGCCCTGAGGGGCGGCCTTAGGCTCACACCACTTGATGGGGAAGGACAGGGTCTGGGTGTGCCAGGCTGACGTGTGGAGCCCAGGGTGTCCACGCACCTTCAGCCCAGCCTCCTGCGCCAGCAGCAGGGCATTCACCAGGGTTACCTCCTTCTGCACCCCTCCAGCCAGCATGCCCGCAGCCACAGCAGGCATCAGGTAGCTCCCAGCCTCCCGCAGGAACGTTCCTTGTGCACAGGGAGGAAGCAGGATGTGAATGGGCCAGTAGCAGAGAGGTCAGCCCTGTACTGGAGCAGCGAGCCTGGGGCTGGTCCTTTCACCCACCCACCCATCTACCCATCCCTACTCCCATCCTCCCACCCATCCACGCACCCATTCATACATACACGCATCCATACCCCTACATCCCCATTCTCCTACTACCTTCTCATCCCATCATCAACCACCCTCCTGTCCATCTCTTCTCCTGGCCGCCCTCCCATTCGCCCAGCCCAATGGATCCCCGCACACCCTGCTGCACTGTCCACCCATCAGGGTCCCTGCAACTGGGCACGGGGCGCAGCCTCACCGAGGGTGCAGACCTGGACGCTGCCCTGTGCTTGCTTGCCCGCTGCGCGCAGCACTGTGCCCAGGGCCTTGGCCAGAGCAATCCAGGGCTTGGTCTGGGGTGCAAAAGCCTTGCTGAGAGCCTGGCCATTGACCTGCGAGGAAGAGCAAGGAGAGCCATGAGAACCCACCAGTAAGTGCATGTGGTTGTTCCCAGTGCATCCGTGTTTTACATCCGTGGGGAAACTGAGGCACGGAGGTCAGGTGCCTTGCAGGGGGACTCACTATGCCAGCCAGTCCCTTTCCCGTGGCCATGTCCACAATCTGCATGGCGATCTCCTTGCCACAGCGGCTCTGTGCCTCCTGCGTGCTGGCCCCCAGGTGCGGGCAGCAGATGACGTTGGGATGGTTCACCAGGTCGCGGTCCTTCGGGGGCTCCTGCCAACACAGTCCCATCCCACTGTGAGCCCCTGGCATCCACCTAGGATCTGGTGGGGGCATTCAACCCCCCCTCCCTTGCCAGGAGGGAAGCTTGGGAGGGCTGTGCCTGGTCCCGGTGCCGCAGGGTTTGCTGAGCTGCCCTGGCCTGACTTGGGCAGAGTTAAGGAGATGCTGAGACAAAGCCATACTCGGGGGGTCCTCCCGGCATTGCTCACCTGCGTGAAGACATCGAGGGCGGCCCCACCACACTGCCCTGACCGCAGCGCCCGCAGCAGTGCACCCTCGTCCACGATTCCACCGCGGGCGCAGTTCACCACCTGCACACCACGGCGGCACTTGGCGAAGGTGCTGTCGTTCAGGAGCCCTGCGGAAGCAGTGCTGTGAGCAGTGAGCGGCTGCCGGCCCTACCCATCCCCCGCTGTACTGGCAGCCGCCCTGTACCCGTGGTGGAGGGCAGTAGCGGCGTGTGCACCGTGATGAAGTCGCAGTGGGGCCAGATCTGCTCCAGTGGCAGCTGTTCCACGCCGAAGGTGGCTGAGGTTTCAGGGGTGATGATGGGGTCATAGCCTATGGTCTGAGGCAGAGCGGGTGCTTGCTCCTGCAGCCTGGCACGGTGCCCTCGACCGGGCCAGGGGAGGCCATGCTCCCCATTGCTCCTCCCTGCCCCAGCTCCTTACCTTCATGCCAAAGGCCTGCATGCGTGTGGCCACCTCCCTGCCGATGCGCCCTAGCCCCAATATGCCCAGTGTCTTCCCGTTCAGCTCCATGCCCATGTACTGGGGTGCAAAGTGGAGAGTGAGCGAGCACACCCCACACAGGCACCCACCACCCGGTCCTGCCCAAGGCGCTGTGCCTGCCTCCTACCTTCTTACGGTCCCACTTGCCCTCCTTCATGGAGGCAGCTGCCTGCGGGATCTGCCTAAAAGGGAGGCTGCAGTCAGGGCAGGGCCAGGGGCAGTGGGGCCTGCATCTGTCCCCCCATCCTGCCCTGTGCTCACCTGGCCAAGGACAAGATCATCCCGCAGGTGAGCTCGGCGGCACTGAGGCTATTCCCAGTGGGTGTGCTGGGGATGGAGAGCAGTGTCACTAGTGTGTCGCCCCTGTGCTGATGGCACTCTGCACCCCGTGAGGATGGAGATCCCCAGGGTGGTGCCAGGGGGTGCCATGGGTGGGGAGGGCACCCTGCTGAAGCCTCCCCTGTCTCCCCAGGAGCGCCGGCAGCGATGCCCCCGTGCTCCTGCTCTTACTTCATGACCAGGACCCCCTTCCTGGTGGCCGCCTCCACGTCGACGTTGTCCACACCGGTACCTGCTCTGCCCACCACCTGCAGCCTCTCCGCCGCTTCCAGCACGTCGGCCGTGACTTTGGTGGCCGAGCGGACAATGAGCCCATCGCAGTCCTGAGGAGACAGACACGGCGGGTGGGACCAGCGCCAGGGCTGGCGGTCCGGGGTGGTCGCGGGCTGGGGACAGCCTCTGCCGGGGGCTGGGATCCGCCGCGCGAAACCGGCCGGGCTCTTGCATCAGACGGGAGGCGGGGACCAGCCCCGCTGACCGAGGGGGTTCCGCTGCCACCCGGGGCAGCCGGGCCCTGCTGCGCCCCCCCACGACGCTCATCCCCCCAGGGGTGCAGCCCGGCCGCACTCACCCGAATCTCCTGCAGCAGCTCCTCCTTGCTCAGACCGGGCTTCTCCTGCACCCGGAGGCCGCCGGCCTGCAGGATCTCCCGGCAGCAGGGGTCCAGGCTGTCGCTGATCAGCACCTTCTGCAACTTTCCCAGCGCCATGATGGGGACCGGGACCGGCCGAGGTGGTTGGGGACCGGCCGGGATGGGGCGGGCCGGGGGTGCCGATTCTCTCCGCCCGCCGTCGGGAGGCTGCTGCTGCCCGTCCGCCGCGCTAAAAGGGCTGCGAGCGGGGCACGTTTTTCGGGCTCATTGGGTCCCGTCTCCATAATCCCACCTCCTTCCATTCTCCTCCCCGCCTCAGCCTGCCTGGGGCCCCCACACCCCCTGGAGGGAGGAGAGAGGGAGGAGGGGAGCGGGGGGGAGAGGGGCAGGGCTGTGCCGGGCTCCCCAGAGCCCCAGGGCGAGGGGAGCGGGTGTCCCGTCAGGACCCCGCCGTCCCCGGGCCGCGGAGCCACGAAGCTGGGGGGGGGCAGGGGGCAGCCTGTCCCCACCGCGGCCCTGCCTCAGTTTCCCCACCCCACACATCACTGCAAAGCAGGAGGGGAGCGGTGGTGCAGATGGCTCACTCCAAAGCTAGGGGTGTCACTGGCAGGGGAGCAGCCTGGTCCAAGCCCATGGCGAGCCCGGCCATGCCCCCCCAGCTCGCCCAGGAATAGGGGTTCTCCGGACCCCACATCACGCGGCTGAGGCAGTGCCATGGCCCCTGCCCACTCCCAACATCGCGCCCAGTGTTGAGCAATGCCCCCGATAATGGGCACAGGGCAGGGGGTCAGCCCTGGCCACCGGCTCCAATGACGTGGGGTGCATGGGAGCCACCCAGCAAACGCCCTCCATGGGGCAAGAGCCACGTGGCTGCATCCAGTGACCTTGCAGGGGAAATTGCTGGCCCTCGAGGTGGGACAGCATGGGAACCCCATGGGGATGGCTGCTGGCACAGCCCAGCATTGTGCATGGCAAGGGATGGAGGGCATCCCCTTGCTCATGGGGCCAAACCCTCACTGCACAGCTGGACCAGACAGACCCCAGGTCCTGCTCATGGAGGGGCTAGGATCTGGCCTGTTCTTGCCCACTGCTTTGAATGTTCTGGGGATGGGCAGCAGGGACACAGAGTTTCCAAGCAGAATCCCAATGGGACTGAGCTCTTCCCCAGCCTGTGCGTGCCCCAAGCAGCAGGACTGGACTAAACTGCCCTGTGTGAGACCTGGGGTGGCTCCAGAGGCTGTTAAACCCAGCCAAGAGGTGGCTGGGATGGCTGCCCTCGCTACAGGCAGCATGGCCAAGGTGGGAGAGCCCAGCGTTACGTACACCCTGGCAATGCACGGTGCAATGTACACTGGCACTGCCTATACCCCAGCGCTGTGCACACTGCAGCCACAGCCAGGGAACAACCGTGACGCCAGAGCGGGGAAAGTCCAGGGCAGCCAACACAGGGTGAGAGACGCAGTCAAGGGCAGTGGCTGGTGAAATCAGCGGGGTCCCAGGACGGCCCCTCGGCGGGGCTGTGTGACCCGAGGACCGGGACAGTGCTCCCCATCCACAGCCTCGCGTGTGGTATGGGCTGGGGGCACCCACACTGCAGGATGTGCCGCGGCTGGGACATGGTTTCGCAGCGTAGCCCTGCCGCTGGTCCTGGCCTCTGTTAACCATTAGACCTTGCTCAGGGCGCCCGCCGATCCGGCATCTCGGCGCCCTGCTCCCCGTGCCGGCACCGCCTGGGTTTGCCCAACGCCTCCATCCGCCCGTGCCCCCTTTCCCACGCGTGGCCAAGCCAGCGCCGCCGCTGTGCCGTATTTGCCGGCTTTTCCCGGCCGGCTGGTGCCCTCTCCTGGAGAGCGGCACCGGCGGCAAAGCCCCACGGCACCCCGGCCCTTGCTCTGGGCCTGCGGGGACACGGCGGGTGCTGGCGTGGTGGTGGTGCCGGTAGGCGTTTGCCCTCAGTCCTGGCCCTCCACGGGAGCCAGACAGAGAGACTTGGATCTGGTGTCCCAAGGAAATGGGTTAATGCGGTTGGGTTGGGAAGTGGCAAAGGAGAGGCAAAGATGGGGAAAATTGGGGGTGTTAGATTGGGATGGTGTGCGTCCAAGGGGGAGTTAGGGTGATAGCGGTGTCAAGGAAGATCGATGTCCCAGTGGAGGACTGGGAAGCGATGGAACGATAGAGACAAATTGAGGGTGTTGTGGGGCTGGAATTCTACTGGGGAGAGGGTGGGCTCATGGGGCTTTGGGGGTGAAAAAGGGGATTGGAGGTGTCAGGCTGGGATGGAGGCATCCAATTGGGCTGCAGGGAACTCCAAAGCTGGCAGGGCCAGTGGAATGGGTGCCCGGGGGACATGGGCTGTGGTGGCTGATAAGCTATGACTGGGAGGGAAGGGGGGAGTTACAGGCACACAGCACCCCTCCGCTGACCCCATTACCACCAGGGTTCTGGATGGGGTCTGCTTATTGGGAGGTGTGAGGGCCATGGGGATCAGCTGGCCAAGGGGCTGTGGGTGCAGGATGGAGGAGAGTGGGGCCAGGCAGTTGGGCAGCAGTGGGGGGGTCCTTGCAGAGTGGATGGGGCTGGAGGTCAGGGCAGGGCCAGCACTGGGACTGGAGGGGTATCAAGAAGGGAAAGAAATTAGGAGGGGTCAAAGGGGACTGGAGTTAAGGGGGTTGGGATGGGGAGTGGCAAAGGAGAGGCAAAGATAGGAGAAACTGGGGGTGTAAGGTTGGGATGGTGTGTGTCCAAGGGGGAGTTAGGATGATGGTGGTGCCAAGGGAGATCCATGTCCCAGTGGAGGACTGGGAAGTGATGGAACATTAGAGAGAAAGTGAGGGTGTTGTGGGGCTGGAAGGGTACCCGGGGGTGCTTATGGGGCTCTGGGGGTGAAAAAGGGGATTGGGAGTGTCAGGCTGGGATGGAGGCATCCAAAGAAGACTAGGGTGGTAAGGGATGATAAGAAGGGCTGGGTAACTGTTACAGGGGGTAACTGTGGCATCAGGATGGGTGGTTGGGCATGCCATGGGGAAATTTGGTTAATTGGGGGTCTTGTGGGTGACTGGGAGGTTGGAAAAAGAATTGGGGGTAGGGGAGGAACAGCGAGGGACCAGGGATGGTTCCTGGGGGACTGAAGGGTGCAGAAGGATTTGGGCTTAGCCTAGAAGGACTGGGGGGAGTGGAGGGTTGGGGCAGGGGGTGGTTGTGTCAGCTGGGCAGGGAGCGGGAGCAGGGAGAGGGCGGAAGGAGGGAGCGGGGAGGGGATGGAGGGGGGGGGGAAGGAAGAATGGAGGGTCAGAGGGAGGGATGAAGGGAGGGAACGATGGAGAGAAGGAGGCAGGGATGGATGAAGGATGGAAGCAGGGAGGAGGAGGGGATGCAGCGGCGGGCGGAGCCGGCCGGTGCCGCAGAGCCGCCTCCCCGGCGCACGCTGGGGCGGCCCAGCAGCGCCTGCGGAGACCCACCGGCTCGGCCCGGTGCTGCCCGGTGCCCGGCCCGGTGCTGCCCGGCCCGGTGCTGCTGAGCCCGGAGCGTCGGTGCCCGGCAGGGCAGGATGCGAGCCCCGCGGCGGAGGTAAGGAGCGTGTTCATGAGCGCGTGTGTCATCCGTGGATGCGTGTGTCCGTTAGTGATGTGGGTCGGTCGGGATGTCCGTGTGTCGGGACACCCGTGGGAGCTACGTGTGCCCACGCTGGGCTGCGGCGATGCCTCAGCAGGTCGAGGCCCAGGTACAAACCGGCATTGGTGTGGCCAGGATGCGGCCGGGATGCGGGTGTGCTCCCTCGGGGCTGTGTGGGGCTGGACACTGCCCGTCCCAAGCCCCATACCCCTTGGGCCGTGGATGTCCCCTGCATGCTGCTGGGGTCCCACGCATTCAAGCTGTGGGGCACCCTGCTCTCAGGCAGGCTGGCAGCTGGGCCCTGCGCTGGGCAAGCCCAGGAGCACTGCTGGGCATCCAGGCTGTGGTTTTGGGGGAGTTGCTCATATATAGGAAAGGAGCGGGGGTCCCTCGTCCAGCACCAGAGGCACATGGGTGTTCGCTGCCCTATGCCGTGAGGGGTGCTAAGGCAGTGTGTGCTGTGCCAAGCAAGAGAGCAGGAGCTGTAAGGTCCTGTGTGGCCGCACTGGCACAGGTACCACCACTGGGCTCTCCTCAGAGTGTCGGACAGGTGCTGGGCCAAGGGGGGCCCTGAGGGAAGGGCTGTGGTTTGAGGTGCCAGCACAGGGAGCTTGGTTTGCCTCATCTCCCCAGCCCTGTTCACGTCCTCATTGCTCTTCCCATGGCTCTGCCCATCCCAAATTCCACCCTGAGCCACCGGCCAGACCGTTTGTCCCGGCACCTGGCCAGGGCTGCTGGGTCCCAGAGCTGTGCTGGCTGCCACGCGTGCGGTGCAGTACCGGGAGCTACTTGCCAGGAGTGTGGGTAATGCCGGCCCCTGGCTCCCCCCGTCCTGCCGTGCTCAATGGAGACCTTGTTGACATGCCCCGTATGCAGGCAGTCGCTGGGTGGCCGTGCCGTGTGCTGCGTGCTGTATGCTGTGCACACACGCCAGGCACAGAGGCAGCCGGCGCAGTTGTGGTCAGCTGTCCCCTGCTCCACCTCCCCTCCAGGGACTCAGCCCCTGCTGAAACATTTTTGCCACCGAGTCAGCAGGGAGCTGGGATGTGCCACGCTCGGCAGCCCAGCCCCGGCACAGAGCCGCCACGCTCGCCTTGGCCTCGCCCAGACCTCAGCACGGTCCCTCTGCCAGCCTGGAGACAGCTGCAGGCACCTGGAGTGGCTGTGGCTGAGCACGGGGTTGAGGGCTACCGTCCATCCCTCCATACATCCCTCTGTCCGTCTGTCTGTCCATGGGAGATGACCCAGCAGCAGCAGGAGGTGAGTGTGCTGAGTGGTGCCAGGCGCTTTGCGGATGCTCTGCCATGGGGCAGCAGCCAACCCCACACAGCACCACTGCGTTCTTCCCTCTCCCCGGTGGCACCCCGGGGTGCCAGTGGTGGCCCTGGTGCAATGCCATGGAGATGCTGTGAGTCAGTCATTGCTCTGAGTCAGGGCCGCGTGGCACCCCTCGTGCCAGAGGCACATGGGGGTGGGAAAGCACACGGGGGTGGGAAGTGCTGCCTGGCAGGTGGGGGCCCAGGGGCTGTGCCCCCCTCCAGCTCCGTGCTGTGCCAATGGCTCTGCTCTGCGCTCCATGGTGGCATGGCCAGCATGAAAGGGCTCTTGTCCCCCTGCAGCACCAGCAGCACAGCAGCAGCAGCCTCCTGTTCGCAGCAAACAAATTCCCAGTGTTGGTCACATGGATGGGGAGGGGGGAGCCCCCAGCCAGCCCAGCCAGCCACAGCTGTGGCAGAGCCTGGGGCTCCTGCTGGCCCAGCATCCCCATGGCCCAGCATGGGGCATCCAGTGCTCGTGTTGGGGGATGCTGATGGGGTGGCTGGGCTGCAGGAAGGTGGGTGCTCTTCTAGTTCACCCCAGAGCCTGTGGCCAGCCATGGCACTGAGCTGGGCCTGCTTCAGGGTGGCCCCAAGGAGCCCCCATGGCACTGGAGCGACAGGGGTTGGTCACTCTTTTGTCTGGGTATCGCTCCTCCAGGTGTTGTACCTCCTTCGGTAATGTACCCCCTCAGGTGTCGCACCCTTGGGTATTGCACCTCCTTGGGTATTGTACTGTGTCTTATGGGTATTGTGCTTCTGGGTATTGCATCTGCCCGGGTGTCAGCCATTTGGCTGTCATTCCTCCTTGATTGTTGTGTCTCTGGGTATTATGGTTCTGGGTGTCATGCCTTCTTGGATGTAATGCCACTGGGTATTGTGCTGCTTTGGGTATTCTGCCTCCTGGAATAGCCTGCCTTGCGATATCGTGCCGCTGGGTACTGTGCTTCCTTGAGTACTGTGCATCTTTGTGCATCTTGAGGCTGGGTATAATGGCTCTAGAGATCATGCCTTCTTGGATATTGTGTGTCTGGGTATTGGGTCTCCTCAAGCATCATGCTTCTGGTTATTGTACCTCTGGGTGCCTTCAGCTATCATGCGTCTGAGTACTGCATCTCTGAGCACTGTTCCTGCAAGTACCCCACCTCTGGGTACTGTGCCCCTGGGCACTGTGTTTCTGAGAGTCATGCTGGTTATGGTGCCTGGCAGGGCCACGCCTGGCCAGTGCTGGTGTGTTTAAAGCTGTTATGCCTCAGTTTCCCTTTGTGATGGGTTGTTGCTGCAGCAGCTGTGGCACCTTGTATCTGCCTCCTCTTGCTCTTTCCCAGGCTGACAGTGCTGTGTCCCTTGCCTGCAGGGTGCTAAGGTGGTGTGCCTAGCTCTGGGGACATGCGCCCAGGGCCCCTACCATGGCCTGTGCTACATGAAATGTGCTGGCCCAGACCGGCCATTGGGGCTCAGCCTCATGCATATGGGCAGGGCACTGTACCCACTACGGTGCTGGAGGCCCTGTGGCTCATGGGATGCCACCAAAAAGCTGTCATGCTAAGATTAGAAAATATATACTCTTTTTTTTTTTTTTTAAAAGGATTTTTTTTTTAATTATTAGTTGTGGGGATTTTTTTTCCTTCTGTTTCTTTAAAGTCATGAAATGACTCACGCTTCTCAGTTGAAATTAAACCTGATTGCGGCTTCAGTGGGGAGCTGGTGAGCTGTGATAGCATGGAGGCATGGGGCCCCTTGGAGAGCAGCCAGGCAGCCTTAGGCAGCTCCTGCTCGCTTCCAGCACCCAGATCCCCTCCCTGGGTCGGCGGGGGGCTGCTGTGGGGGCTCAGGTGGCCCTACCAGGGCTGCTAATGGGGCTAAAGTGCTCCTACGGCGGCACTGCCATCTGTATGGTCCCCGGGGCCTTGTGGCTTTGCACTTAGAGCGGATGCCTCGCAGCTGCAGGGAGCGCACACGTGCACCCCCATGTGTGCATGGACACCCATGTGTCGCTGTGCGCACACGCACAGGCACGCACCCCCCATCACCCCCATGCACGCTCGCGGATGGATGCACAAGGGTTGTGCCTTGTCTGCAGTTCACCCCACATGCCCGGAAGGCTTTTGCTTGACTGTGATCATTTGATGTCAGGAGCTCGCCTCTGCTGACACCCCGGTGCCCGCCACCTGCTTGCAAAGCCCCCAGGGTGGGGGAGACGCAGCAGCCTCCCTGCAGAGCCTTTGGTAAAATCTGACCCCCGGCCTCGCCGTCCCTGGCCCCTCTGGCACAGCAGCTGAGTGGTACATGGGGGGCCCTGGGGGCTGGACCCCTGATGCTATGCGTGACATGGCCATGTGCTTGTCTCTGCAGGGACCCCTGCAGCAGTGACAGGCCAGCCATGCTCCCCGGAGCAAGCCGCATAGCAGGTAAGACACCCTGAGAGTCCCCACGGTACCCCACACACCCTGTTCCCATGCCCCGCAGAGAGTGATGCACCGGCATCATGCACCATCCCAGGGGACAGCCAGCGGCTCGCTGGGCTCTGAGGCGTCCTCTCGTCCCTCTCGGTGACACCTCAGAGGCAGGTGGTGTGTGGAGCAACCGCTTTGCTGCTCTGACTGCCGCTCGCCCTCACTCCCTCCCAGCTTCCCAAGACGGGCCATGGGGTGAGGGCGACGAGGACACTGCGCCAGCTGAGCCGGGGGGGTTCCATGGCCCCTCGGGTGCTCAGCCCCAGTCTGGCCCTTTGGTGCAAACGTGTATCCTCCGGGACCTGGAGGTGGGTCCCCTCGCCCAGACGCAGACCCTGCGAGACTTTGAGCAGGTGAGACCGCGGGGTGCCGGGACCCCCCCAACACCGCCGGGTGCTTGGGGGATACATGCCGGGCTCACCGGTGGGGTGCGAAGGCGGGAGGGGGCCGGGAGAGGGGTGATTGCCACCGGGCGCCGCGTCCCCCCCCGGCCGAGGAGCGCGGGGGCCGCCGGGGCTCGGGTTTCACCGCCCGTCCCCGTCCCGACCCGTCCCGCTCCGGCGATTCCTCAAATAGCTCCGAGAGGCGAAAAAAACCCAATGAGCGGGCCGGCGTCGGGGCCGGCAGTGGGAGCTGCGGGCGGGCACGGCCCCGGGCTGCGTCCCCGCGGCGCCATGTGAGGGGTGCCGGGATGCCCCCCCCATGGAGCGGCCATGGCTAACGGGTACCGCACGCTCTCCCAGCACCTCAACGACCTCAAGAAGGAGAATTTCAGCCTCAAGCTGCGCATCTACTTTCTGGAGGAGCGCGTCCAACAGAAGGGCGAGGAAAGCCGGGACGATGTCTACCGGCGGGTGAGCGCCCGGGGGCGACGCTCGGCAGGGGGTTCCCTCCCAGTGCCCTCGCTTTGCTGGGAGGGCATATGTCCAGGAGAGTGCAGCTGGTGGGAATGGCGGGGGGGACATTGGGCACAGCACTGGGGCTGAGGAAGCTGCGGTGTGGGAGTTTGCCCCTTGCCTTTGACAGGAGCACAGAGAGGGTGCGGGAGGGTGTCCCCAGCTTGGTGGGGTGTCCAGGGTAGGTAGTGGTGCCAGTTTGGGTGCAGACACATGGAGCAGGTACACCCCATGCTAGCACAGGTGGGCTAGAATACCACACCCGTGCCGCTAGGTGCCAGGAGCACCTGAAGCCTTGCCAAGGGGTGGGGGACCCCCTTGCCACCTCTGATGCATTAGCATGGGCATGGACGTGTGGGGGGTGCCCAGGCAAGCATGGAGGCATGCTACCCACCTCCCTCCCGCCCTGCAGAACATTGAGCTGAAGGTGGAGGTGGAGAGCCTGAAGCGAGAGCTGCAGGAGAAACAACAAGCCCTTGACAACACATGGTGAGCGCAGCCGGCCAAACCCCTCGCCCCTGGGTGGAAACAGCACCCACCCGCTCTCTGCAGTGTTTGCATGGACATGGGGTACAGGCGTTGTCTGCCTGCACCCTGCCCGCAGCGGGCAGCGGAGGGGTTTGCAGTGGGACTGAAGGGGTTTGCAATGGGACTGGGCACCCGCAGGGCTCCTCTTACAGCCCCGGCGCCAGCCAAAAATAAATGGCAGCACCTGTTTGGTGGGGGAGAGCAGTTCTATGCCCAGGGGCCATGGCATGGGTGTCTCACAGCTGGGCACCGCTGGGAAAGGGGGACCAGGGGCATGGCATCTGGGGAGCCCCTGGTGTCGGGAGTGTGGGGCGACTGCTTTGGTGGTTCAGAGCCTGAGCATGATCTGGTGCCAGCGGAGGAGCAGTGTCCCCAGGGCAGCACGGAGAGGTTATAGTATGCCCTGCCCAGCGGCCCTGCAGAAACAGCACCCACAGCACGGGGGGAGCTGGGCTGGCGGCACTCAGGGTGGCATGGTTCATCATGTGCCATGCCATGCCACAGTGTGCTGTGCCATACTGTGCAGTCTTATGCCACATCATGTGAGATGCCATGTCATACCATGCTATGTCACATTGTGCTGTGCCATAATATTCTGTGCCATGCCTTGCCAAACTGTGCTGTGCCTGGCAGGGTGGCTGCAGAGAACCAGACGACCCGCAGCCAGGCAGCACTCCAGCAGCAGTATGAGGAGCAGCAGCGGGAGTCAGAGCATGTCTATGAGCTCCTGGAGAACAAGATCCAGCTCCTGCAAGAGGTGAGCCCAGGGGTTGTAGGGCCAGGGGGAGACCAGGAGCTGGTGCCTGTGGGCTCACTCCACTGCCATGCAGGAGGCCAGACTGGCACGGAGTGAGGCTGAGCAGGCCACGGCACTGGCCAGAGCTGAGGCAGAGCGGTGCCAGGAGCTGGCAGGGAAGCTGAAGGAAGCTGCGAGGACAAAGGAGGAAGACAAGAGCAATGACGGCTGCGATGCCATTGCCCAGAGGTGGGTGCCCTGACCCCTCTATGCTGGCAGCCTGTGCTCTGTGCCAGGCCTTGGGGACTGCCAAGAGGTTGCTGCTGTGTGGGGCTGGAGAGCTGTGGGCATCTACGGGGTGGAGGGGTCATCCAAGCAGAGAGAGGGCTGCGGGGAGAGGGGAGCAGCCCCAAGGCTGCTCTGCTTTGCCCAAGAGATTGCCTCCCCCAGCTGTCTCCAGTGCCATTTGGGGCTACCCCAGTCCCTGAGCATTCCCTGCCCTTCCATCCCTCCCAGGAGGATCGAAGAGCTGACCCAAGAGCTGGCCGCTGCCAACCGGCTCGTGGAAACGCTGTCAGCTGAGAAGCAGGACCTGCAGCAGCGCCTGGAGGAGCCCCCGGCCGTGGTGGGGAAGGTGGGTGGGCAAAGCATGGGGGGACCCCAGCTCAGCACCCACCCAGGGCTTGGCTGGCAGTTGTCATCCCTGTCCCTTTCTGGGGCTGTGGCAGGGCTGTGCCACGTCCAGCCCGGCAGCATCGGGTGTTTGCACAGCTGTGCTGTGGTGCTGGGGGCAGGGAGCCGGGAGGAGCTGGTGTGCAGTGTCAGGGGAGAGACCACGCCTTGGAGTCCTTTGGCGGGTGTTGGTGCTGCCTGCGCCCGTCTGCCATTTAAATCCCAGGTCTTAAAATACCCTCAGCAGCCCGGCACGGTGCCAGGCGGGATTTGGGGGCTGTGAGGGGTCAGAGCAGCATGTTCTGGCAGCCACACAGCTCTGGCTGTGCTGTGTCTTGGTGGCACAGCGCTGTCCCCAGCAGCCATGGGCCATCAGTGCATGAGCTGCCCACACAGTGGTCCTGCCAGAGGACCCCGGTGTGTGCCCATTGCGTGGCACGGGGCGCCGTGCAGCTACTGGTGCATGGGTGCGACATGTCCCCCTGCACTGCCTGCTGGCGCTGCGCATTGGCACTGGCATTGGGACTGGGACCCGGCACTGACAGTGGGGTGGGGACCTGGCGGTGGCACTGGGATAGGCACAGGCACTGGGGCTGTGACCCGGCAGTGGCCCTGCACTGTCGCAGTCCCCAGCAGCGCCAGCCCCGCGCGTGCCCGGGGCTGGCCGCGGGCAGCCATTGCACATGCGTAACACCCGGGCCCGCCGCCTACAAATCCCGGCAGGCGCCGCGGCCGCCGCGCACGCGTGGGGCTGTCATTCACCGCCATCTTGAAATCTGAGCCAGAAGCTGGGCGCCGCCGTGGCAGGAGCATCGGCGGCGGCGGCGGCGGCGGCGGGAGGAGCGGTGGGGCCTGGGGGGCAGGGGCAGGGGAAGCCCGGGGTGAGGGGCAGCCCCGGAGAGCGGGGCCGTGAGGAGCGAGGGGCAGCCTCGGAGGGCGGGGAGCTGTGAAGAGAGGGAGGCAGCGAAGGGAGGGGCAGCCTGAAGAATGGGGCAGCCCTGATGTTGCTGGGCTGAGGTAGGAACGAGATGTCGTAGGGTGGGATGTTTCTGTAGCAGTAGGAGTTCCAGCGTGTCGCCGCCCCTGAAAAGGGGGGACTGATGGGGTGAGAAGTGCCTGTGGGCTCAAGGCTTGAGGGAGCTGTACCCCAGGAGATGCGCTGAGTGAGTGGTAGAGGCCTCAGGAAGGTCTCTTGGGAGCCCGAGAAGTAGGTTTGGGTGCTGAGAAGGAGGGAGGATGAAGGAAACCTGCCGAATCTGTGCCCGAGAGCTGTGCGGCAACCAGCGGCGATGGATCTTCCACACAGCGGCCAAGCTGAACCTCCAGGTGCTGCTCTCCCACGTCCTGGGCAGGGAGCTGTGCCGGGATGGCAAATCCGAGTTTGCTTGCAGCAAGTGTGCCTTCATGCTGGACCGCATCTACAGGTTCGACACCGTCATCGCGCGCATCGAAGCTCTCTCCATCGAACGCCTGCAGAAACTGCTGCTGGAGAAAGACCGCCTAAAGTTTTGCATCGCAAGCATGTACCGCAGGAACAACGAAGACTCTAGCACAGACGACAGAGCTGGGGATGGGACTGTGGACCTTTCTAACCTGCCTGATGCGCGCTATGCTGCCCTCCTTCAGGAGGACTTTGCTTATTCGGGGTATGAATACTGGACGGATCAAGAGGAGCACAGCTTGGAGCCCCACAGCTGCCATGCTTCAGAGGGAGCGAGCAACCGCCCGCGGCGCTGCCGAGGCTGTGCCGCGCTGCGGGTGGCCGATGCTGACTACGAAGCAATTTGCAAAGTGCCACGAAAGGTGGCCAGAAGCATCTCCTGCGGGCTGTCCAGCCGGTGGTCAGCCAGCATGGGCAATGAGGAGTCATCCGTGTGTGACATGGTGGAGTCTGCCAGCGCCAGAGTGCCTGTGGACGGGGAGAGCATGGAGGAAGGCACACCTGCATCCTCTGTCGAGTCCCTGGACACGACCGTGGAGGCAAGCCCTCCACAGCAGAAGGATGAAGATGCAGATAAGGGGGTGAAAGGGAATGGGAAGTGTGAGGACTTCTCAGATGATCGTATGACCCCAAACTCTTCACAGAGTGGGAACAGGCTGGAGCTTGCCCTCAGTTTGATCAAGGCTTTGGACTACAAACCCCTTCAGAGTCCTCGAGGCAGCAGGCTACCTATTCCTGTGAAGTCCAGCTTGTCCTCTGCCAAGCTCAGCCGTGATTTGGCAGATGGCAGTGCTTCTGCTGGCTTAGCATGTGCTGGATCTGCCTTCCTGAATGCAGACAGAAAATCCTTTTCCAGAGCTCCTTTGGGTGTTTCCCTGGAGATTTCTGAACTGCAGGAGCTGTGGGATGACCTCTGTGAGGATTATATGCCGCTGCGGGTACAGGTAGAGGTCATTGTGCTGCTGTTCTATTGAGCAGCGTCCGTGTGGCCTTACACTGAGCCCACTGGGGATTCTTCTGTGCTGAGATAATACAGATAGCCACGTGCAGCTGAACCCAGGGCTAAGAATAGGCAGCTCCGTCCTTTTTAGGTGTGCTGCGCTCTCTTCTGTCATTCTCCTGTCATCTGTTTCCTCCTTGTGTTCTGGGAAATTACGCCCTCCCCTTTCCCATCAGCCCTCCCTGTCAGTGCCACCTGTTAGGTGGGTCTAAGGTCTTTGTGTGCTTTGTCATCTCTCTGCTGAGAAAACAACAGTTTCACTTCAGCTTTCTCTTTAAGAAGTCAGTGTGACTTTTGCCGACAACCAAAGGGAGTGTTTTAAGCTCCTGGGCATGTGTTTTCCAGCAAACGTGTTTTCTTTGTGCCTGGGTAATGGTTTAGTGTGAGCAGTGCCTGCCTCCAGAGCCCTGCCTCTGCAGATCAGGCCTCCAACCTGCCTAACGTGCAAATCCACACAGGGACCTGTGGCACATGCCCTGAGGAAAAGGTGTTTTCCTTGCAGGTGGATTTGTGCCAGAGGATGACTTTAGGGTTAGTATTCTAGATAATGGGTCTATTTTCTGATCCTTTGAAAAGACTCATCAATTAGTGGTAGGTGTTGCTGGGAGGCGATGAAAGCTCCTGCTTGCAAGGGACTTCCTGGTGCTGTTACCCGCCTGGATGGTAGTCCTTGATGCAGCTCCAGATTGCCTCTGCTTTGCTGGCTTTAATGAAATTTTCATTAGCATGCAGTCAAAAAGCTGAACTTGTAACTCCTTTTACCACTTTCCTTAATGAATAGAAGGCCTTAGTCAGCTTCAATTCAGGAATATCCATGTCAGCCTAATTGCATTCTCATTAGCAGCCTTAGTGCTGTCTAATGCTGTAGGTAGCCTGGGGGATTAGAAAAATGCTTGTTTATTGCTATGGCAACTGTGGCTGTACCAAATTATGTTTCCTATTCAGTCGGTGCTGCTTGCTGTCCTGTGTGCCCGGGCGTTTCGCAGAGCTATGTGCTGTTTCCATAAGCCTGCTCAAGAAATGATGCTGGGTGGGAATGTAGAAAAACCTAATTTTCAGATGGTGCACAAAGGCATGGTGCTGGCAGGCAGTGGCTGAGGATGTGGAGCAGGGTGTTGATGCTGCTCCTGTGGTCTGTGTCACCTGCTACTAATTTTCACTGCTTGGGGTATATTTACAGCATAAAAATAGGCTTTCTCCTGCCAGCATGGCACAGGCAGCATGGTGTGTTCATGGCTTAGCTCTGTCACACGCTGCCATCCTCATCTGGGGACTGTGGTGGAGGAGTTTCTGCAATCTCTAGCCTCTGCTGTCTGACCATCCCTGCCAGGAATTCATCCTGCAGGATTTTGTACTGCCTGTTCTTTGCTGTGGCAGCAGCAGCTGTGGTCTTTGGTGCAGGTTCTGGCTGAAGGGGGAAAGGGCTTAATCGTTCGTGTGACTTTAACAGCAAAACTGAGAAGTTGGGTGCAGCTATTAGACTAAATAGTTTTTGTATAAATGTTTTTTCTTTCTCTTTGTACAAATAACACTCTTTCTAAAAGTCAGGTCCTGCTGTCCAGTAATACCTATGCATCAATCCCTTTCTGATAATGTGAAAGGAATACATAGCATATATAGGACCACAGTTCCCTTATTGCTTTTGAGAAATTGCAGTTCTTTAATCTTACTGCTGTGAGCTACAGTGACTGAGAGCAATCTGGTATCGGGGAATGTGATCTTGTAGGTACTGTTGTCTTGGGCATTTTCTTGAACCAGCAGTTCTTCCCTGCAGCTGCAGGAACGTGCCACCAGACCAAGCCTTTGTCAGGCACACTCTTGCAGCTGCCTGTGATGCCATGTTGGCAGTGAGGGAGGCATTGCTGCACTGACACACGGTCTTTTACCCACTCTTCTGGGTAAATGGGAGCTTGGCAAGCTTAGATAATGCCATGAATATTATTTTTAAAGAGGTGTTCTATGCAGGTTAGTGTGTGCTGGCATTGCTGGAGCTGTACTGAGGAGAAACTGCCAGTAAAATGCTGATGTAGGAGAAACTGCTGGGGAGCTGTGCTCCTGACATGGCTGCAGGGAAGTGCCTTGGAACTTTGGACTCTGGAGCTGGCTCTGCTTTTCCCTCCCCTGCTCTTAGCTTTTTGCGGGCTTTCTGCCTTTTTTTTTTTTTTTTCCTTTGGAATGTGCAAATTGTGAGGAAAGGTGTGTTTTCCTTTTTTGGTTATTTTTCTTCTCTCTATTTTCTTTTCATCAACCATTTGCATGCCGGATTCCAGCAGCTCTTCCTGTCTGATCCAGAACCTTCTGGTTGGGCATATTTGAAATTACCTGCTGTGACTGTTTAAGTTTTCACTAAAATCTTAACAAAACATCAGGGTAAAGGGAAGCATTGCTTCTGCATGAGAGGCAGTGCACAGGCCTGGGGGAGCTCCTCGGCGCTGCCTTTCCCAGAGACAGTGTTTCTGTGGCTGCTGAAGATGAGGATTCAGTCTGACAGGGCTAATCAGAGCTGGCTGTTGTTTTCCCTGTGCTGTGCTGCCTGGAGCTGGTGCTTCTGTGTGAGCTCTGAAAAGCTCTGCTGTGTTCTCCTAGCCTCTGCACTGCAGCCCTGCACTTGCTAAGGCTTCCCCTTATAAGAGACACCAATACAATCGATCTTGTGTTGCTGATGATATTTGGGAATATCGAGCCCTGTGAGAGCTGGGGTGGGTGGCTGGGTTTGGATACTGCTCTAAGGAGTTAAAACAGCTCACTGGGTGGGAGGGAGCAAAAGAGGGGATGACAAGGGATTAGTGCGTGCTCAGCCAGCAGGGTCTGGCAGGCCACCCGTCAGGAAGTAAGCTGCTTCCATTCCCAGTAAATGGGTATGTGTCATTAAACAAACCTCAGCTGTGGCACTGAAATGGCTATGGTTTGTGGAGCTGCAGGGAATTGCACGTGGTATGGGTGCTGCTCCCAATTGCACAGAGAGATGCAAAGAAGAGCCCAGAGAGTCACAAGTGGAGGAGTTCAGAGCAGTGGGTGACTGCTGGGGCAAGGCAGGAGGGTAGTTGGTCGTGAGGATTAAAGGTTGTGGGCTTGATTAAGACAGAGAAGCTTGGCAGAACATGGGAAGGAGTTTGGTGCTGTTTTTGAAGCTGCCAGCCGGGCACGTGGGGAGGTTTCAGAGGTATGGCTTGGGTGGGGGGAGCAGATCCATCATCAGCAGAGCATCCCTTAGAGCATCATCAGTGATGGTTAGAGCCAGACGAGCTGCTGGGTTCACTGTATGGGAGCGAGGAGAGAGGGAACCAGAGCCTGGGGGCAGCAGGGCACTTGTGCTAGGTGCCAGCCTGCCACCCAGGTGAAGGGAGGCACGGGCAGCGTAATGTTTTGGAGACATTTAGAAAAGCAGAGTGGGGCACGTATACAGCCATGTTGCAGGGTATATGAAGGATGGTAGCTGAATAGAAGAAGTCAGTGCAAGATTTGAGCCATTTTCTTGCCCTTTTCTTTCAGAATTTGCAGGATGAACATCAGCAGCTGGCTCCAGGCGCCCCTGCAGCAGGGGAGCACATGTCCCATCTGCGTGCTGCAGAGCTGCAGGGCAAGATCCAGCAGGTTGAAGCTGCCAACAAGGTATTTCTTCATGAACAGCAAATCCAGTGCCTAGTGAGTCTGTTGTAGTTCGTAGTGGAGAGTGCCTCCTAGCCTGGCCAGAGGCAGGCATCTGCACCTCTGTTACAGCAAGGGTGTGTGCTGACACATGATTCTCAGTGGTGGTGTCTGCCAGCTTGAGTTAAAAGCATTCACCCTTTTTCTGCAGCTGGGCTGTGTAAATTTTCTGTGTTTATTTTTGCAAACCATTACTTTGGTAGAACTTCCCACTTGTCTGAGCCTTCTGAAGGAGAGACACATACAGCTATTTCTCTGTCTCTTGGATTTGTATGGGCAGAGCCTGGTGCAGGAGAGAAGGGCACTTGCCTTTTGATGCAGCTGCTGCCTTTTTTCAAGGAGTAAGGGAGATCACTGCAGGGGCAGGGTCATGTTTTCATTTTGATTTAAAGGCTTTCTTAGGGAAGAAACATGCATCTGAGTTGTCTTGAGGCAAAGCAGATTTAACACATGTTGCAAGGCACAGATGTTCTTAGTTATGCTTTTAAACTCTAAGGTAAGTTACACCTACTGGGAAAACAGGGGAGTTAAATGGGAGAAAAGTATTGGGATGGGATCTTTATTTAAATCTGGAGATAGCTGTAAGCTGTTGGAGCTCTCTGGACCACAATGGTTAACAGGGAAGTAGGAGCTCAAGACCCAGTAAATGCAGTTGGGAATGTTTAAACAGGTTAGGGGGAGTGTCTTGTAGAGGAGAAGTAACAGGACAGGTGTGTAAACTAATGAGCTTCAAGAGGAAATCATGTGGCAGCACCAACTGCTTAAGAAATTGAGACTTGAGTAAGTTGTGAGGGGGATGTGTATCATGTAAGATTAAGAATGGATTTAGAAATGCTAACTAGGAGTTGTTTAAATGCACAATGTGTGTTGCTTCATGGACATTATGGAGAGAGTAGAGAACTGTCCTGTTTGAGATGTTAGTCTCTTTGGGGTGAAAATGCCAAAGGCAGAAGTTTCTTGGGTTGTAAACCAGCTGCAGAGACCAGTGAAATGTTCCCCTTTGCTTGCAGCTGTGCTGTTGGCATGCTGGCACTGGCTAGATTCTGTTGTGCTGAAGCCAGAACTTGAGTCTAAATAAGCCACTGATCTGATCCAATGTCGAATTACCTAGACTAGCAGGTGCTGCAAGAATGCCTGAGTGGTCAAAGAAGACAGTAAGAGAAGGGGCAGGAAGACTGTAAAGGGGCACCTCTGCTCTGGAGGACTTCAGAAGTAAAGGGGACAGTTTTTAGAATGTGTAGCTTCTTCATGTTGAAGATTTCTTGGGAGGTTTTTGGGCTGAAGCAGACCTTTTCCTTTTAAAGGAACAGAAACAAATGGCAGAAGCTGGGAAGGCTGCTGGGCAGTCCCAGCAAGACTCTCCTCGAATATGTGGGAGGCAGTATGGTATGTAAACCCAAGCCTGGAACCTCTGCCCTAAGTGGGGGAGCTGCACTGGAGGAACCAGAGCACTGAAGCAGTCCTGTGGAAGGACTGAAGGCTTTGTGTTTACTCACTGGTCTCCACCTAGCTCACACGGTATTTACACACTTGAGAGGGAGCCACATTGATCTTGACCTGGTGAACACCTGGGCTGTATGGACTTGAGTAAGGAGTAGAGGCAGGCCTAAGGGTGTTTATGTAGAGCACTAGGGAGGATTAGAAAAACAAAAAACAAACCCCAAACATATTTCTGTCTTCAGTTGTTACAGGAAAAGCTGAATGGATTGAATTTTCAATTAAAATCTGTCCAAGAAACATCGCAGAGGCAAGATCGTACAATCCAGAGTCTGAATGAGGCCCTGAAGAGCAAAGAGAGCAAGGTAATAGTTCTGGGTGGACATGGTGGTGCTCACTGAAAGAGGAAAGTGTGTTAGCCCTGTGGGCAGTGGCTGAAAAGGAATGTTTAAGCTATTGCTGGGTATCCTGCAGCTCATGAAATTATTTATTGTAACGCTCTCTTGTGTGATGCTCGTGTCATAATCCCCACTGAAGGCTTGGGACAGGAGGGTTTGTGTTTGGTTTGCCAATGACTCTGCTTCCTGTCCTTTGATTTGTAGACAGAAGAGCTTTACCATATCATTGAAGGGCAGAATGAGACAATGGCCAAGCTGCAGGACATGTTACACAGAAGTCATCTGGGACAGTTGCAGGTATGTCCCTGGAAATCCTCGAATATATCAGGTTTTGTTCTGCAGGGATTCTGATTTTTAAATCCCTCTTGAGAAGTGGATCTTTGAGTTTCTCTGCTTCCTGCTCTTGTTAGATGTCGGAGAGCCCACTCTCGCTGCAGGAGCAGCAAATGTCACTGCTAGATCTTCAGAACACGCTTTTCTGCACCAAGTTGGAGGTGCAGAAACTGAAAAGAGCTCATCGCCAGAAAGAGCATCAACTGGCTGAAGCCAAGAGAGCAACCCAGCTCCTAGAGACCATGGTGCGTGAGGAAGAGCAGCAGAAAGAGGCAGCCTGGAAACACAACCAGGTAATAAGGCAAGCACTTAGCCTGGAAGTCTCTGGGTTTACGTGACTTAAGCAGCACTGGTGTAGTCAGTACTCTCTTCTCATTCATCATTTCTGCCTATACCAGTCTGGGCAGACATGGCCAGCCCCTTGTCACATGTGGCAGAGAGAATTCTCCAGCCTTCTTAGCTTCATATCTAGGGATTTAGAATTGGCAAAGACACTTGGTAGTGAGTATGTTGTCACTTGTATGGCTTTGGCTGGTGCAAATGTTCCATCTCTTTTTGTGATGTTACAAAGTTCATGTCCTCTGCTGCACAGGTTAGCTGTGATTGACTGTAAAGCTCTGCTGTGGCCTAAGCAAGGTGTTTAGATGGAGGGATATTCTGGGAAATGGGGGAAAAAAAAAAAGAAATCAAACTTCATCCCTATGGAAGTGTGTTTCAAGGTGTGAAAACTGCAGTGTTGCAGAGCAGTTTTGGCTATTTCTACAGCCCCTGTTGCCTGCTGTTTATAGGTCTCTTGAGGACTGACTGCCATGGTGTATGCTTTTCCCTTGCAGGAGCTGCGTGCTGTGGTACAGCAGCTGCAGGCAGAGCTTCAGAACAAGGCTCAGCAGCTCCAGACTGTGGAGTGGGAGAAGTGCCATGAGCTGCAGGCCCAGGAGCAGAGAGTTCAGCATCTGAGTCAGCACGTGGCTCGCAAGGAACAGCTTCTGCAGGTGAGATGCAGAAAGACTCCAGTTGAGCATAACTAACCAGGGCCCCTGTTCCCCCTTTGGTATTTGGTGATGCAAAAGTGAGTCTGTAGTCTTCATGTCTGCCCTTTGAAGAAGGGAAGAGGTACTTCTGGGCTCCCAAGATCTGGAAGAAGGCACAAGTATCTGCGTACCTCAGCCCACAGTGATGCCTGGTGGGCCCTGGCCGGCACTGGTCAGCCAGCCCCAGGTGCTGGGATTTTACCACCCTTTGATGTTGGGGGTTAGAGCAAGTGTAGGGTGGAGGTAGTTAGCCCTGATTCTCCTGTGCTGTTCTCTGGGGGTTTCTGGCCTGACAGTTGTATTAGGGGTGTACGTGTGTCACCTCTAGGAATCGAGGGAGCTTCTGCAATGCCAGCAAAGCTTGGACAAGAGCCCTGCAGTCATGAATGCCATGCTGGAGAAACTGCAGCAGCGAGTCAGTGACAGAGATGCTGCTCTGGAGGTGAGCACAGTGATGTCTCAGTTTTCCCTGAGGCTCAGGCTTCGGGCTACCACCAGTGGTGCAGCCCCAGGGATGACCATGTCTTCTACATGCTCTTTGTGGCTCAGCCTTCCAGAGGAGCCCTCTGAAAGGGAGAGCTGAGGTGTCCCACACAATGAGTGGTGGGCTGCAGGGCCTTAATACCCCATTCTGAACAATCACCCCCTCTCACCCTAGCGAGCAGTAGATGAGAAATTCTGTGCCCTGGAGAAGAAAGAGCAAGAGCTGCAACAGCTCCATCTCTCGATAAGGGAGCGTGGAACTGACCTGGAGAGGCTGCGCAATGTCCTGTCTAGCAACGAGGCCACCATTCATGTGAGTACTTGTACCTGGGCATGCAGAGTCCAGTCTGGCTGTGGTGTGGTGCTAGACAGACCTTCCTGTGAATGCTCTGGTTGTTGCTGGGGAGAGCTGCTGCAGCGTGTTGGCCTTCCTCTGGCCTTGTGTGCAGGGCAAGTTCCTGTGTCACTCATGTTTTTAAGTTGGGTGTAGAGGTGAGTGTACTGACTGGAGAGGATAGGGTGAATCTATAGGACTCCACTAGCAGGAGAGACTGGTATTTCCAGTTCTGTTTAATTCAGGATAAAGTCTCTGTCACTGGTTGAGCTGCTTCTGTTCTGGTCCCCAGAGCCTAGAGAGCCTCCTGAAAGCCAAAACCCTGGAACTGGAGCAGGTCTCAGCAACCTGCCAAAACCTCCACTGGCTCAAGGAAGAGATAGAGGCCAAATCCTGCAGCAGGCAGAAGGAGCAGGAGGGGATCATCCAACAGCTGCAGACCTGCCTGCATGACAGGAACAAGGAAGTGGAGGTAAGGCCTTAGCTTGGCTTCCTGAGCCTTCAGCCAGTTTGTCTGCAAAGAGAGTGATCCCAAACCAGAGACTCCTGGCTACCTGCCTCTTAGGAAGACACTTGAACCTGTGCCTAGTGCTTTGGAAGCTGGCTGCTTTTGACACCTGTAAATACCTGTGCTTGCTGAGATGCTTCTCTCTCAGCTACACCCAGGCTGAAGAGGTTTGTCCTTGAACAGATTGCGGTTTGATGGTAGCCTTGTCTCTCCATCTCTCCCTTCCTCTCCCTTGTTCAGGAGCTTACAGCAACTCTGCTGTGCAAGCTGGGCCCAGGACAGAGTGAGGTAGCAGAGGAGCTGTGCTTGCGTCTTCAGCACAAGGAGAAAATGCTGCAGGATCTTCTCAGCGACAGGAACCGTCAGACCATGGAGCATGATGCTGAAATCCGGGAGCTGCTGCAGGCTGTGAGCAGCAAGGAGCAGCAGAGCAGAGTGAGTTGTGTGCTGTGCTGCAATGGGGGGGCTGGGGGGGGATGACCCTGCCTTGCATTAAACAAATAGAAGCTGCTCTCTGGCTGCTGTTGGTGTAGCCTGTTGGAGCTGCTGAGTGTTGAAGAACCATGTGAGATGCCATGAGCCATTTCTAGGTTGGTCCTAACCCATTGCATTGGAGCAGTTATGAAGCAGCAGCTCCTGTACTGTCAGGTGTCAGGATTCTGTCATTAGGTGGACGAGGCAGGGTTTGCGCATGTGTGTGTTAAGGAAGGAGGTGCAGACCCTCCTAGATAGCCATGCTCCTGGGCTTGGGGCAGCAGAGGGGCTGTGGGAGGGTTGCTGCTACGTGTGGGTGTTACCAGACCAGGAAGGAAGGCACTCAGCTGTTTCTTGTGTAGTGCAGAAGTCTGAGGAAGCTCTGCTCATTGCCTCTTAACTTAAACGTTAGTCAAACCAGTGCATGGTCCTGGGCATGTAAATGCTATTTAAAGAGCCACAGTTCCTACTCTGCCTACTCTTGCACACTGGGTGCAGTTCAGTGTTACCCAAGATACTTTGCACTGAGTTTCCTCTCATAAAAAGGGGCTAGGGGGCTAAAAGGCCAGGCACTGCCTCCTCCTCATTGTTTATTCTCTATCTTTCTCCCCTCCTGAACTGAGAGAAGCCAAAGAGCTTGTTCCTCTGTAGGCAGAGAGGCTGAGCCTTGCCGCAACTGTCTGGCAAGTAGAGATGAGAGGGCTGCAGTGGAGTCGCTGTGGGTGGCCAGGACCAGTAGCTCCCAAGTTGATTTGCAGACCACTTCCACTCTCAAGTGACAGATAAACACTGAGATAGTTTCTCTTAGTCCCTAAGAAAGGTGAGGGACAGAGATCCTACCCTTTCCCTGGTTTTCCTGCTCAATCAGGTGGCTGCTGAGAAGATGGTGCATGCTTTGGCTGAAAGGAGCTCTGAGTTACAACTTCTGCGCCAGCATGTGTTGCGAAAGGAGCCTGTTGGGACCCAGTCAGCTGGTGCCAGGCGGTTGAAGCAGGACAAACAGCCCATACAAGTAAGAATTGTGCACTGTGTTTCTCTGCCTGTGGCCTCGGTGCTCCAGGAAGAACTGATTGCCCCAGAGGAGATGGTAGAGAGTGGAGCACCACAGAGAATGATAGAAATCAAAGTGGGATTAGGAAAGAGAGTTCCTGTTGGAGAAAGAGAAGAAATTCAGGAGCAGAAATGCTGCCTGGATGTTCTGATCTTGATGCCACCAGCTTTTGTCACTCAGTGTCTCCTTTCATTTTGATTAGGCAGTGCTTGAGTCCTTAGGGCACGTGAGAGTATGAAAGAAATCCAGCCTCTGACCTTCCAGCATTGACCCAGTCCTTCCTTGGGCTGGGCTGCCTCGCTGTATTGTAATCCCCTCCCTGACATTGTCACATTCTAGAGGGGACAAGCGAGCTAATTTTAGGTCCCACTAATTCTTGGCAGAGCCTGCTGGCTGTTTGCTGTCTCTTCCACAATTGGAGTTGATATTTTTAAAGCAGCTTTGCTAAAAACCCCTTTGAGGCTGAACACAACTCCAAGGCTATACTCCTACTTGAGCAGCTGTTAATGATTTATTGGTGAGCTGACATGTTGAACGTTTTAAGCAGCTGTAAACAGGTTGCTTATTTCTATTGCTAGGGTCAAAGTAAGCTCTAGAGACTTCCAGGGGTATGTATATGGGCCAAGCTCTGTGTTTTCCTTCCTGCATGGTCCCTCTGGGCCACATCCTTGGATGAAGATGTAGGTCTTTGTAGAGTCTCAGTTGAAAGATGGGCTTGCTGCAGTTGAGTAAAACCTGTTTAATCCTTACTATGAAGACATATGCTGCCAGCAACTTCCCAGTGCCAAGTAAAACAAGGCCAGCGCCCTTTTGTCCACACATACAGCTTCTAAGTGTATGTGTGCAATTCACTTGTCCCCACTGCTTGGCTAGATGCCCTTCACTGGTTTCTCACATTTCAGAGGTGCCAACAAAGTAGCCAGCAGCTGTGCTGAAGTCCTGGAGCTCTGGGGAAGCTGCAAGTGTCAACTTCCCCATAAAGGTGCAAACATGGAGGCTTTTGTGTTTTCAGGAAATACTGCAAGGAGCTTGTGGAGCTACAGCCATTGCTGGACCCCCACAGGAGGACAGCAGCTGCAGGACAGAGGGAGGTGAGTGTGTTGACAGCTTCTTTCAATGTCCTCCAAACATGACCAGAGCTTTTTGGTGTGAGGGAATCATGGTTACATGAAACTGTGAGAGATTAAAGACCTTTGAGCGAGGGTGAGTATTTTGAAATAAAGCTGTGCCTCCCCTTTGGGTGATGGTTCAGGGATGTCTGGGGATGGGAGTATAGGAAAGGCTGGTGTTGGGTTTGAGGTGAGGTGCTTCTACTCAAGAGCTGATGCCATCCAGTGAAGGGTTTTTGACTTCTTATGGTTCAGGCTGGGTGAGACAAGTGCAACTGTTTTGGGTTTTGCCTTGGGGCCAGGACACCCATATTTGCCAGGGGTGGGACAGCAGGCCTGGGATGTTGCTGTTGCTTGGGGTTGCTGTTTAAGGATCAAGCAGGGAAGAAAAGTGTTAATCAAGAGGCAGTGTGATGGCAGCTGCGGACCTATCTTGCTGAAGAGGGATTCTGTCTGATCCTGGGGTCAGAGCTGATGCATGCTATCCCTGCAGTAACCACGCTGTCTTTGCAGTTACAATGTCAGCAGCAGAACTGGAGAAGGATCTTGTTAATGCCAAAGAGGAGCTGGAGCTAATGGCAAAGAAGGAAAGAGAAAGCAGGGTGAGCTTGTGATGGAACCTGTGTTGATCTTTCTTGCTTACAGAAGATCATTAGGCTGCTCGTTACTGGAGGTTTTGGATCCCCTTCTATTGTGAGGGTACCCCCAGTGAGAGAAATAGGGCAGCAGCTCGCACTGGGGTGTTTGCTTTCTGAAGTCTCTCACAGACTTCTCTTCCTTCCCTAGCGGGAGCTCACTGCTCTCCAGTCTGTTGTGGCCACGCAGGAGGAAGAGCTGCAGGTGCAGGCCTCAGATATAGAGTCCTTGACCAGGACCATTCAGATCAAAGAGGACCTCATCAAGGTGAGATAATGTACTGTGCTGGGTCAGTTCTGCCTGGAAGTTCCCCACATCCTGAGAGTAAGGTGGCTGGCTGTCCATGGATGGTATTGCTGCCAGTTTGCCTACAACTTTCTGTGTTACTTTGGCCGGAAGGCAAAGGCCCCAAACCCCCAGAGTGGTGTTATTTGGCTTTTTGCTCTTTGTGTACCAAACACCCTTCTTTGAGAGTCCTTTAAACAGTGTGTGTCCCTTCTCAGTTTCTGCTCCAGGCTGTTGGCTGTGCCTAATACACTCTGGCTGCTTTGCCATTCTTTCTTAGGAGACCTGGATCTTTCCAAAAACTGGAAACTTTCGGCAGTTGTGTTCCAGGGAGGGATACGAAGGTCCAGCTGTCCTTGTAATTGATTCCTTCTTCACTGAGCTCTCCTGCTGTTGGTTTTCAGGATCTTCAGATGCAGCTGGTGGATCCTGAAGAAATTCCAGCCATGGAAAGGCTGACACAAGAAGTGCTAGTGCTTCGGGAGAAAGTGGCCATAGCAGAGTCACGAGGACAGGAGGCTACTGGAAACAGAAGGCAGCAGGTAGTGTGCCATGTGGGGTGAGCTTTGGATATGTTTGCATTTCTGCTGGTGCTCAGTTATGAGGCTTCGTTTTCAGCCTTTGGCTATGCTGAGGTGTGCTTGGTTTTGGAATCTAGCTGTGTACTATAGGGGGAGTACAGAGGAGAGGATTGGTTCACTTTAGCACTTGTTTCAAGGGAAGAGTCTTTTGGGAGTCCAGGGGTGACACTGATCAACTTGATCACTTGGACACAAGCAAGAGAGGAAGGGAAGCCCCTGTTTCGTTGGGGCAGCCAGATGCCTCCTTTGATTTCTGTCTCTTTTTCTAAAGTGTTGCATCTTGTCTTTTCTCTCCAACCAGTTGTTACTGATGCTGGAAGGACTGGTGGCTGAGAGGAATCGGTTAAATGAGGCTCTCCAGGCAGAGAGGCAGCTCTATGGCAGCCTGGTAAAGTTTCACACACACCCAGACAGGTAAGTGGGGCTGCTATAGCTCCATGCTGCTCTGCTCTGCTGCTGGAACAGGCCTGGGTCATCCAGGGGGGCAATCCCCAAAGCAGTGACCATTCTGTGAGTCTGAGAGCCTTCAGGGAAAGAGGGAGTCTAGGCAAAGAATCAGACAAATGCAGCTTTGAGAGTCCAAGTTTTTGGCTGCCTTCCTCCCTTGAAAAGGCTGCAGTGGCCAGCTTTAAATGCTACATAAACTCCTCCCATTGCCACCTCTTGTTCAGGCCCTGAGATTTCCATCTCTGTTCCTTAGTTTATCCCTTCCCGGCTCAGTTTCCCACCCACACTTGGCCACCTTTCAGAGGCTGCTGTGAAATTCCCAACCAACTGTTGGGTTGATAAGGATCTATCTAGGTGCTTATCCAGGCTGCAGCCCAGCAGGGTGTTCTCTGTCCTCTCAACTAATCCCCTGCCTTGCATGAGGCTGCAGCCTCTGGGATATTTGAGCTACCTGATAGCAACAGAGCACATAAGTGGGGTGCTTGGGTAAGTACTGAAGAACAGCTGTGACTAGGAGTCCCCTACTATGGGCGGAAGCCTTTTCTGGGGATGGCTGTGCTCTGGGGAGGTTTAAAGGTGAGGCAAGAGATGGCTGGGCTGGCTGGGGAGCATGCAGGGCCTGTGCCTGGAGTAAGTGCCAATCCTGAACGGAGGGGCTGGTTTGGTTTGTGCTTGCTACAGCCTGTCTAACACTCTTCCCTTTTGTGTGACGTGTCCGGTTAGCGCTGTGAGAGACCAGACTCTGCAGGTGGAGCTGGAGGGGGTCCATGAGCTCCGGGGACAGCTGGAAGAAGCTCTTGGAAGAAGCTTGGAGTGTTTGAGCAGGCTGGAGACACAGGGCACCATAGGAGGTGGGGAACAGGAGCGTGTGAGAGTCCTACCCCAGCATGCCTTCTGAGCACTGGCGCTCACCCGCCTGCCACGGAAACGGTTCACTAACCGAGCGCCTGTCTCACTGACTCTGGGAGGGTGGCTGTGGTACTTAGTCATGGTACGATAGAACTGGTGCAGGGCTGCTTTGTTTTAGTTTTGAGCTGCTTTGGAAACGGCAATCAGTGCAATCCACCTGTGTCTCGTGTACGTTCCTGTCTGACCCACCCTGGTGGCCACTAATGTATTTGCACATTCAAATCATTCCATTTTAGCTAATTTCCCTCTTACCTCCCTTCTTCTCCCATCCCAATGGGCCAAATAAAGATTCCCTTTCTCTGAAGAAAACACCAGATGTTCTCTATCATCTCCCAAGTGCATGAGTGTGAGTTTTTGTGTTCCCCTACCATTTTTCTTACCCAGTGACATCCCCCTCTGGGTTGATGGTGGCTGGTCCAAAAGGAGAAGGTGTGTATGGAAAAGTGAGGTCCAGAGCCAGAGAATTTGAGAAGGGCCACAAGATGTGGTGGCACTTGCCTGACTCTTGCACAAGTCTTGAGCGTGGAACTAACAATTCATTTTAAGCTTGAACCAAATCCTACTCCAGTATTGATGATTTTACTGAATCTTTTTTTTTTCCCCCCTAATTGTAAGCTATCTCAGCCCAGCCTGTGAGTGCCTTCAAGGGAGAGCTTCCTCCTCTTTTCAGCAGATGGTTTGGCATGACCGAGACCTGTCCCTGCTCCCGCAGTCTGGGCTGGGTCTGCTCCCTCGCTTGTATGCACACATCTCGCCTACAGGCTCCACATGCCCCTCAGTCAATGGGCAGGACCCTGTTCCTGTTTTGCTGGGGACGGTCCTGCTTGGCAGCACTACGTACCTTGTCTAAGGCATCTTTTGCCTCCTCTGGGAGTGTTGGGGCTGGTGTGAGAGCTGAAAAACAATAGCAGCAGCTTTCCAGTGACCAGCGCTTCCCATGTGCAATGGGCTATGGATTAGCTCTCCTACTCAATCACTTCCCAAGGTGGCAGGAACATATTTTGTGCCTCTGAGCATCTGTTTCTGCTTGATGGGGAAGCTGAAAACTAGGAGGTGGAGCAGCAGAAGAGCTCTGTCTTGCTGGGCTGTGTCACCTGGACCTGTGACTCCTCTGCTGCACTGTCTCCTTGTGACTGCTTCACATGGCACCACCTATCCCATGTCTTGCACCTGTGCTTGAGGTCTCTTCCATGCCTCAAGTGGCGATGGGAGGCAGCACAGCTCTCCCTTCACACGCAGCAGGTCAGCACTGCTCCTCTGGGTCTGCACCTAGCTGCATGGTGAGTTCAGCAGTTCTCATGGCCTGAAGGGACGAAGGGATGCAGCTGGTGGCTGCTGGGCAGCTCTGGTACTTGGTTAGCTTTTCCTTTCTTGTGTTTCGTCTCATTCCTTTCCTCTCACTTCTCTGTTTAGCATCATCTTATTCTCCTTCTGCCTCTCACTTTGTAGGAGCCTTTGTGTCCCTGTCCTTAACCTTTCCACCTTTCCTTCTCCATCCTGGCTCTGATGCCCAACTAGCTGCCTGGTCCCGTGGGTACCATGGAGCCCAGGACCCAGCACAGGCTCATTAGCAAGGCCTGAGGGAAGTCTTGGCTGGTGCTCCGGCAGCTCCCATCTCTTCTTGCATGTGTTTTGCTGCAGATCTGTCCCTGACCTCTGTTAGCATCGCTGCTGGAAAGTGCCCTGGAGGGAAGCATTATCCTAGGCTGAGGCATTCCCACTGTTCTGTTTCTTAGGGCCTTCTTTCATCCCTGATACCTCTGGCTGTGCACTCCTCTGCCCTGTGGGAGGACAAGCCTGAGAGTACCCTCTGTCAAACTGTGCAGTGCTTTGTTCTGTCTCGTAGCTCTTTGTGGAGCTCTTGCCTTCCTCTCTCAATTTCCCTGTGGGCCTTGTTTCTCTTCCCTTGTTCCCAACAGTGTGAAGACTTCCAGCGCACCTGGGTGGCCTGTGCCTGTGGGCCTTATGCAATTGAAGGGGGCTTATAAGAATGCTGGGGAGGGACTCTTCCTTAGGGACTGTAGTGGTAGGACAAGGGCTAATGGGTTCAAACTTAAACAGGGGAAGTTTAGGTTAGATATAAGGAAGAAGTTCTTTACTGTGAGAGTAGTGAGGCACTGGAATAGGTTGCCCAAGGAAGTTGTGAATGCTCCATCCCTGGCGGTGTTCAAGGCAGGTTGGATGGAGTCTTGGGCAACATGGTTTAGTGCGAGGTGTCCCTGCCCATGGCAGGGGGGTTGGAACTAGATGATCTTAAGCTCCTTTCCAACCCTAACTATTCTATGATTCTAATTCTCAAGCCATGCAGCTAGTTCTCTTTGCCTTCAGGCTTGATGTGAAAGGCAGAGGAGGCTGTGAAAAATAGTGCTGGGGTTGCATCTTCTGCCTCCTTTGCTGGTAATATTCAGAGAGCTGAGCAGTCCCTAAATTTGCACCCACCCTGGTGTGCTTCTGTTGTGGAGGAGGGTTCAAGCACTTGGTGAACAGTAGCCTGTGCACAGACTGCCAAATGTGTCCACTTCTCCGCTCCCCCAGCACCAGCTTTCTCTTCTTTTTTCCTGTTGCTATTTTTCCTTGGACTTTGCTCTCCCTTTTTCTGCTGCAGGACTGGTGCGCTGGGAGCTTTGCGGAGCTCTGGGTGAGAAGTGGGGTGCTGTGTGGTGGCATAAGAGGTGGTTTTCCCATGTCCCCAGAGCAGCGGTGTGGACTGTGAGCCACCCTGCTCTGGTCTCAGCCATGGTGACCCAGCTTGAGAGCCATGTGCACGTGGCCCTCAGCCCCCAGCAATGCCTGCAGCTGAGGGGCTGCATCCCCTCACTCTTCAGGGTCCTGCAGGCATTGAGCTGTAGCCCTCGATGGTTTGTCACTCAGCAGGTTGTGTCCCTGGGGACTCACAGGGCTGTGCTTTGTCTGTGCTGAATGCCACTCGTGGGAGCTGCCACTTCCAGATGTCTCTAAGCATTTTTCTCCTGGCACAGAGCTTCTCTGATGTCTGTCCTTGCTCCCTGGGGTGTGGCTGCTGTGGTGCATGGGCTCCACCACACGGGGTGATGTCTGCCCAGGCTCAGCAGTGAGACACCCTGATTTTTGCAGCCTCCTGGCAGTTGCTTGTCACGAGTGGAATTTCTGAACATGCCACTGTGTGCACAGTGTGCTGTGCAGCCGCCTGCCCTGCTGCTGGTGTGCTCCTAGCTGGTACTCAGCTCTCCCTCCCAGGAGCCATGTGCATCCCTGCTGGTTTCTCCTTCACCAGCAATATTTGGCCTCTCCTGCCAGCATTTCTCTGCATTCCCCTGCTCTGTGTTCAGCCTTGCCTGGGAGCTCCAGACCTGCCACATCCAAAGCAGCTGCATCTCCCACAGGCTACAGGCTGTGAAACTTGGTCCTGCACAGCCCCGGGGGCTGGTCTTGGGCTCTGTGTGACCTCCTGTCTCCATGGGGAGAAGAGGGATTGGGGGTACCCCCATGTCACAGGGCAGGCAGGGTCCTGCAGTTGGATGGGAGGAAAGCTGCCCAGACAAGGGGTGCAAGGCTCTGCAAAGACGGGCCAGGAGCAGAGCTGTGTGCAAACTCTGACCTCAATGCAGCTCTGTGGGGCAGGGTGTGCTTAAGTCCCCCATGCATTGTGGTATGGGATGCAAGTGTTCTTTTAGCTTTGCTGAAGTTCTGTAGGGCTTGCAAAGAGCCTAGTGCCACGCATGACAGCAGAGCTTGGGTGACATCCCTCCCTGAGTTGCCCCTGAAGGTGATCGTGTGGGGTGCACCCCGCATTCCTGCTGGGTTAGAGCAGTGCCAGTGAGCCTTCCTGACAGAGTACATGCTGCTGCTGGCTGTGGCTTGTGAAGTGGCTGCAGGGTGGGTGGTATGTATGCGTGTGTGCTGGGCCAGCACAAGGTGCCGGCTTGGAGCTCCAGCATGCAGAGAAACGGTGGCACATGGGCAGTGGAGAGACTGCAGTCCTGCCCCAGCACCAGGCATGTATGGGAGTTGGCACCTGCCCTGGTGCTGCCCACAGTGGCCATGGGCATCACCAGGAGGAGGGGACAGAGGCAGTGCTGCTATTGGCGCTGCTTTGAGTGCCTTGTTGTGCTGTGCTGTCCCCTAGGTCAGGCCACAGGCACAGACACTGACGATGCCAGCGCCAACTTTACCTGCAGCATCAAGGAGGAGGCAGCCCATGGCATGGCAACCCAGCACGTGAGTCAGGGTAGTGTGGCACCGGGAGCCCAGGTGACAGAATTGGGCACTGCGCCACTGCTGGACGGTGTCCTCACCCCTTCAGAAACATCCCTGTCACCCTCTGTCTTTGTCCCTCTAGAGCAGCCCCCAGACCCATAAGGAAAGCGGGGGCACTGAAAGAACCCTGATGGGGACCACAGCACCCCTTGTGCCAGAGCGGGAGCTGCGGGCGGAAGAGGAGCTGCGGGAGCTGAAGGCGCAACTGGAGGAAGCCGGCTTCTCTTCTGTCTCCCACATCAGGCAAGGGCCCTGGAATATTTGAGCCATCGGGTGGCAGTGGCTTGAGGGGATATCCTGCATCCCTGCTGCTGCCTGCCCTTCACAGTGCCTTGTGCCCCCAGGAAGGCGATGCTGAGCCTTTACCTCGAGAACGCAGAGCTGAAGGAGCGGATGGGTGAAGCCACGTCGCTGCTGGAGAGTGGGGAGCAGGAGGAGGCTGGGCTGGGCGGACCCCTGGCCCCTGAGGCCTGCAGGCTGCAGCGGAAGAGCCGCAGCGCCCTTGGGGACTGCCCAGCTGGTGGCAGCGGGGATGGACAGGGGGTCCTGGCTGAGAGGGGAGCTGTGCCCACCAAACGTCCAGCACTTGAGGCACGATCCCAAGATGACATGCCCAAGAGACCCTGCCCTGGCACACCGGGCAGAGGGGATAGGAGTTTTGTGAGTGCCCTGGGCACAGGGAACAGGGACAGGGATGAAGATAGAGGTGGCGATGGAGAGAGAGCTCACAGCCTGTTTCCCGTCTGGAAGGTGGAAGGCATGGCCCCCGGTGGGAGCTGGCCAGGGCTAGGTGCAGACCTGCGTTCCCAGGTGGCACAGGGACAAAGGCAGTGTCAAGAGCTGCAGGACAAGCTCGCCGCCTCGGAGGCCACTGTGCGGGCACAAGCCGAGCAGCTGGAGAAGTACCACGTCCTGCTCCGTGAGTTAAAACCTCGGGTGGGACAGGGGGTCTGTGCCGAGGCTGGCATGCCCTGTGCACCGTGCTGTACATGGGGCAGGGGTGGTGAATCCTGTCTAGAGGGGGGGAACCGTGAGCTGACAGCGCTGCCCAGCAGGTGAACCCCACGCCCAGCAGCTCAGCAAGCAAGTGCAGGTGGACTTCCAAGACCTGGGCTACGAGACATGCGGGCGAAGTGAGACCGAGGCTGACCGGGATGAGACCACCAGCCCTGGTAAGGAAAGCCGAAGCTCTGGGCATCCCTGTGCCTTGTTCACCCAACACAGAGAAGTGACACTGTGCCCTGTCCCCTCTGCAGAGTGTGAGGAGCCAGATGTATTCAGCGAGCCCAGCCTCGGTGAGGAGCTGGGGTCCTCCTGCCAGCCAGGGATGCCCAGAGTGAGCAAGGCTGCCCAGAAAGCCGTGGTCTTGGCAGATGTGGGGGCCTTGCACCAGCACATCCAGGACCTCAAGGCACAGCTGCTCAATGCCAACAAGGTGATCCAGAGCCTGCAGCGCCGCACGCGCTCCATCTCCGTCACCAGTGGCTACACCTCAGGCGCCGAGCGGCCCCCGCCGGGTCCCACAGCCCTGGCCTCCCCGGCGCACAGCCTCACGGACGAGGACGAGGGCTGGCAGTCGGACGGCCACAGCGCCCTCTGCCCGCCCGCCCTGCGGGCACACCGCGACCTGCAGCACCTGGTGCACCGCGTCGCTCTTCTCGAGGCGCAGCTCCCCGCAGCCAAGGCTGGAGGCGTTTTGCCCAAGGAGCTGCAATCTGCCACTTGGCCGGGGTATGGCCGCAGGGATCGGGACCAGACGGGAGGCTGCGGGGGTCTCCAGGGGTTGCCCAAGCATGGTGACTTCTTGCTGCGTGCTTTCCCTGCAGCTAGGCTCCTGGGGTGTTTGCATGGTAGGGCAGAGCCCCAGTGGTGGATGGTGCACAGACTCCCCCCATGGCACCCTGTCCATGTGTGCTCACTGGGAGCCTGGCAGCCCTGCGAACCTCTCTCTTGCTGATCCCTCCTAGGAAGTACAACTCGCTGATCCAAGCTCAGGCTCGGGAGCTCTCCCACCTGCGGCAGACGCTGCGGGAGGGCCGCGGGGTGAGCCGCAGCCTGGCCCAGCACCTGCGCGATGCCCTGCGGTCCTTTGAGGACCTCCTCCGTGGCACCGACATTGACTACTACCAGGGCCAGGGCTTTCGGGAGCAGCTGGCCCAGGGCAGGCAGCTGGCTGAGAGGCTCAGCGACAAGCTGGGCACCAGTAAGTACCTTTGTGGGGTGCCACTGGGGGCTGGACATCACGGGGCATGGTGGACTGGGAAGGGATGCTTTGATGGGTGCTGTGTAAGGCTGGGGCCATTTGGGCACCTTGTGCCATGTGAGCTACCCACTTTGAGCGAGGTTGTCCTGTCTTGCTATAGCTCTGTTTGGGAACAGGCAGCCTGGGGCGCAGAGATACTGACTGGCTCCTCTCTGGCTTGGTTTTGTAGGAGATCGACAAGATGGGGATGATAAAACCGGTCACGAACTCCTGGCACTGAGGTACCTGTTCCCAGGAGACGCTTGGGGGACCTGTTCTGCATGTGCAACACAGAGGCTATCACTGCTCTTGGGGTGGGGATCTGGTGTATTCTTGAGGTCTCTGCTCCAGATAGGTGTCCTAGGGCTGCCTCTGTTCTGGGGATGGGGAGGGGAGCCCTAGTCTTGGACTGGGCACCCCATGGCTCAAGGCAGCCTTACAGCAGAGGTGCAATGCAGCGTGTGGGATGTCATACTGGAACGTGCACAGCACCGTGGGGAAAGGGTGTGGGACGGGGGTCACTCTGCCCTGCCAACTCTGGTGATGGCCCACCTCCACAGGCTCAGCCGGGAGCTCCAGGAGAAGGTGGTTGAGAGCCTGGAGGTGAAGCTGCAGGAGCGCTGCGAGTCCCCAGGCAGCAGCCGCCCACCCTCCGAGTCATCCCACTCTGCCACTAGCTCCTCCTTTGTGTCCGAGGGGCTGGAACCCTGCTCCGATGGTGACACGGCCAGCGAGTGCAGCCAGTGCCACGAGGGGCCCGCCCGACACACAGGTACTGCAGGGTGCGCAGGGGCCAGAGCCATGGGCTGGGGACACTAGCCTCTCTGTAGTGTGGTCCCTGCAGCAATAGGTGCCCATCAGGCCTGGGCAGGGGCTGCCTGTGTGGCACTGTGCCCCAGTGCCAGCCTGGGAGGTGGGTGCACAGCACCTGGAGCTGCAGGGGAGCAGGGGAGCTGCAAGGCTGGGACTTGACCGACCTCGCAAGGACCGTCCCATCCTGCAGTGCCTCTGGGCACGGGGACTCAGCTGCACAGGGTGTGCCAGGGTCCGCTGCGGAGGAGGGGTCCCTGCCAGGCTGAGCCAGAGCTGCACTAACCTCTATCTCCATCTCTCTCCTGTCTCTAGGCCTTCACTTTGGCTCCTTGTCCAAACCTGTTAGTGCCTCCCTGCCTGCACTGGCCCCTGGACTGCCCCCATTCCTGCCTGCTGGGCCCCCCCTCCCTACAGTCCCCCCGCTCCTGGGCTGCTGCGGGAACCCCGTCTGCTCCCTGGCTGAGGCGCAGCAGGAACTGCAGGTGCTCCAGAGGCAGCTGGGAGAAAGTGAGCGTGTGCCTCCAGCGTGGGGTTGGTCCTGCCTGCCCTGCATGCCGTGCTGTGCCACGTGGCTCTGCACCCTCTCTGACCTTCCTGTCCTGCCCCAGGCCTTCTCCTGTTTCTCAGGGCCACTGCTTTGTGGTTTGGTCCCATCACTCTGGCTGGGGGATGATGGGGACTTGTGGCTTTCATGTAAAGAGGGCCTGGTGCGTGGGATGGACCCGGCCTGAGGCAGCACTAGCCCTTGGTGTGGGCAGTTGCACATCCTGGGGCCTCTAGGGAAGGGCTTGTTTGCTTAGCTGTTGTGTAGGAGTCGGGCTGACACCCTCCAACCCGTGTCATGCAATCAGCAAGCCCTGGGAAAGCTTCTGCTCTTCAGGGGGAATGGGTTTGACCAGGGTGGGAGATGAGCGATGGGGGATTGCCATGGGGGGACATTGGGCTGCACTGTTAGGCAGAGAAGGGGGCAAAAGGCACATGGCGGGAGTGTGTTATTCCTGTTCGTCTGCCTATCTACTGCCCTTCTGCTCTTCACCACTTTGCCCTGTGCATGCAGGTGTGACGCTGCCCATGGCACCAGCAAAGCCCACAGCCCCACTGGGCCCCTTTGGAGGGGGCAGCAAAGCCCCGGCATCACTCTGCCAACACGGTGCACTGCAGAGCCTGGCTGAGATCCCCAGGGCCACTGAGACCTGTGCCCTCTGGGATGTACCCCCTCCTGGCCAGCTACTTTATGGGGCCCTGCCATCAGGGTATCCCTCCAGCCAGAAGCTAACAGGTAAGGTCCATGTTGGAGAGCATGGATGCATCCTGCCTGGGTGTAGGGAAACAGGGGGGAGACCCAGCACCAGAAAAGCTGTGGGACATGGCTCTGATATGCAACAGGATAGAGGGGATGGCATGAGGCAGGTGGCACAGCTATCCCTGCCCTGAGCCATCTCCTCGGCTGTGATAGGGTCAGACCTGCTGGAGGAACACTTGGTGGAGATCCGCAGCCTGCGCCAGCGGCTCGAGGAGTCCATCTGCACCAACGACCGGCTCCGGGAGCAGCTTGAGCGCCGCCTGGCCTCCACCGGCAAGGCCAGTGGTGCAGGTGCTGCCCTGGGGCCAGGACTGCTGGGGAGGCCCAGGCTTTGCACACCCCATTGCCTGGGGAGGGTGTTCACCCTGTGCATGGCTGAGTATTGGGGAAAGAGACTCAGCACTGGTCCCCCTTAGCAGGATTGCCCAGCGATGTCTATGCCCAGTCACCGGAGCTGGGGCTGCAGCTGAGTGGGGAGAACAAGGCTCTGCGCGAGGACAACCGGACCCTGCGGCTCCAGCGTGACCACCTCTCCCAAGGTAGGGCTGGGCCACCAGCATCCCGGGGCTGTGTCCCAGGGAGCACTGGCTGAGTGTGGTGGCGCTGACACCTCCATGCTCTCCGTCCCCAGAGCTGGCGCGAGTGCAGGAGGCACTCGTGGCTGCCTGCTCCCGGGCACGGGAGGGTGAAGCAGAGCTGGAACAGAGGTGCGGGAAGCAGCGGAGGCTGGCTGAGGAGCTTGCCGAGCGGCAAGAGAACGTCCGGCAGCTCCGGGAGGAGCGGCGCTCTCTGCAGGAGGATAACAACAGGTGAAGTTTGGGGCATTGTGGCTGTGGGGCCGGCCAGACTGGTGGCATGGCTGGCACTGGATCCGTGTGTCGCCCTCTGCAGGCTGCAGCACACAGTGACGCTCCTGCAGCAGCAGTGTGAGGAGCACCGCCTGCTCCTGCAGACCTTGCGCGCGGAGCTGCACGTCTACGAGAGCCTCTCTGGCCCCTCTGCTGAGACTCGCGCAGGTACAGGACCCACACAGCCTCCACCAGCAGCCCCTCTGCACAGCTACTAGTCTTGGGGTGCCTGGCCCCTCTGCAACCCTTGGGCAGGCCCAAACACCTCTCCTGTGGCAGCAGCAGGAGAGACATGGTGGCCCTGCTGGCAAGCAGAGAGGGAGGGCAGGACCCCAGCAGCCCCAGGCACAGAGCCACGGCTGTCTGCAGGGGCTCAGATACTTCTTGTTCCAGGCTGCTTCCCATCTCCTCCAGTGCGGGATGTTGGCACAAGTTCAGCAGCTCCCTTCTTCTCCCCGCTGTCCTCTGACATGTCTGTCGCCTGGCAGATGGACGGTAGGTCCCACAGCCTGCCCATGCCTATGCCTCAGGAGCTGCTGAGACCTGACAAGCTCATGGCAGCACCCTTACTGAGTAAGGGTGAAGAGCCCAGGGCAGAGCCAAGCCCCAGGATGGGACAGGGAGGGCCACAGGAGGAGCAGGCAGTGGTCCTACCTAGCCCTGCTTGTTCCACAGGGCCACGTGGGGCAGACCCACTGGTGAGGAAGAGTGAGGGGCCGACAGGGGCTCATGTTGTCGGCTGCCTGGACACCTACCGGGCCCTGGAGCAGCACATCCTGGAGGGAAAGGCACTGGCCCGTGAGCTAATGTGTCTCACACGCCCAGCGCTCGGGCTGCCCAACTGCCTGCTCCCAGGAAAGGAGGTAAAGTGTGGGCAGGACAGGGCTGGAAGCAGCTGGGGGTCAGAAACTCTGAGCACCATGTGTAAAGTGGCCCCTGAACCCAGTATCAGCCCTGAGGCTTGCAGGGCTGGCAAGGAGCTGGCAGCCTGGGGTCTGCAGCTGGCACTGCCCTGCAGTGTTGGGCAGGGTGAGTCCTTGGGTGCAGTGGGATGCAGGTGCCCTGGCAGCACCTGCTCCCGCACCCCTCTCCCGCAGGCCCTGGGGTGGACAGGCACAGGGCACCTCTGGGGCAGCGCCAGCACCCTGCATGGCATCCTGGAGCAGTGCGTGTCTCTCCTCACTGCCTTCTGGAGCACCGTGCTGCCCGTCAGCCCAGCCCAACACCAGGGCAAGGTGAGTACGGAGGTGGGGGCTGGCGGGGTGGTGGGGCTGGATGCTCACTGCTCATCATGCTCGTGTTGTCTCAGGAGCAGGCGCTACAGGGTGAGATCGCAGCGCTGCGGGCACAGCTTTCCGAGAGGGAGGATGCTCTGCAGAGCACAGCCGAGCGGCTGCGCAGCACAGCGCAGCTCAAGGACAGCATGGAGCAGTTCATCGTGAGCCAGTGTACGTGGCCCAGGTGGCAGCCTGCTGTGGGGTGGCAAGCCCAAGCCGGCCTTGTCCCCATGTGCCTGGGGTGGCTTTACAGCACAAGAACCTCACTGACCACATCTCTCTCCCCCTCACAGTGAGCAGGACCCACAACGTGCTGCGCAAGGCCAGGACGAACCTGGAGGTGAGTGCCCTGGCAGCTAGGGTGGGATAGGGGCAGGTGCCCCTGCCCTGGTGAACCCTGATGCCCTGGGGATGGGCACAGATGGCAGACACCCCATGCTCTGCCAGCGGAGTGGTGAATGGCGAGCAGTGCCGAGGGACTCAGCTCTGTGTGTGTGTGGGACATGGGGACCTATTTTCCTTGACTGTCGCCAGCTGCCACATCCCCAGGGCACAGCAGTCCTCCAGCGCAGGCCTGCCCTGGCAGTGCTGCCCCTTACTGCCACGTGTCCTCTCTTGCCAGGTGAAGGCCCAGCAGGCCCTGCCCGTCACATGAGCAGGGCTGAGAGCAATGCCCCTGGTCACGGAACAGCCTGCTGGCTGCTGAGCCATGCCACGCCAGAGGGCTGCAGAGGACCCTGTCCCTGCTACTCCAAGGAGTGGGGTGGACGGGGGTCTGGGCTATCCAGTGGTACATAGCTAGTGGGTTTGGGCTGCTGTGGTGGTCGCATGCCCTCCACCTGACTTTGCTTGGTATTGCAGCAGCAGCTGCTGGCTTGGGCTTTGCCTGCCCCATGCTTCAGTGCTTGCCCCTTTCCACCCACAGCGCTTAGAGTGGCATGTACAGCACCTCTTGCCCTGGGACTCAGTCCCATTTGTAGCCGTACTGCACACCTGTCCCTGCTGTTGGATGTATGTATATGTATATAGACAGAGGTATCAGAGCTGCATTTTGTGGGCTCCCCGGGCATGTCGGGGCCCCAGTGTGGGAGGATGTAAGAAATGCCACGTTCTGTTCAGTGGCTGGAGAGTCCCCAATAAAGGTTTCCTGCAGGTTGTGGCGTTTCTGGCAAACCGGTCTCTGCAGCTATGCTCCCCAAGGTACCCACAGCACAAGGTGTAATAGGCACCGGCTGGCCTGAAGGGGGTGGCCCCATACCCCACGCCAGCACCCTAATGGCAGCTCTGCACCCCACTGGGCGCTCGCTCCCTTTTCCCCTCTCGCTGCTCCAGAGTACCCCTCCAATATTAGGCCAGCAGCACCCAGATCAATAAATACTGTAATAAATAGAGAAAACCCTGTTGCATGGCACTGCGCTGGCAGCAGGCGGTGTAGCTGGGGTCCTGGGATACGTGCCCTGCTCCGCTCTTCCCAGGCCCCTCCAGCGTGGTGTGCATGATGTCCCTCTGGCTATGATGAAGTCAGCCCTTCCCCGCAGAAGCACTCGATGTTGGGGACGGGGCGTTCAGTCCTTGACAGCACTGTCCCGGTGGCAGGTAAGCGTGGCTGCATCCGGTCCAGCTGCACCCTCTTTCCCGCTGGCTCGATGGTGAACCTGGCAGAGAGCTGGGGATGCAGCGAGGGCCAAGAGCCCTTCCTCAAAGCTAGTAAGCACAAGGAGGGGGGCAGCCCCAGGGCTGCAGGATGGGGCAGGCTGGGGTGTCCCACAGCCGGTAGGGATCAAAGTGGCCTTGGAAGCTCATCACCAGGACAGCACAGCAACCTTCACAGACAGGACATGTTCCTGGAGGCCTGGGCTGGATGCAGTGCCAGGACCACCTCGGGGCCTGTGCAGGCTGGAGAAGATGGGGAGGTGAAGCCCTTTCCATGCTGGGCGCAAGGAAAGGCTGTTTTGTTGAGCAGCAAAGTGGCCTCAGAGACTCGGAGAAGCCAAGGGGAGCTGTAGGTGGGTGGAAACCAAGGGTTAAATCAAACCACACCAGTAGGATGGGACAATGTCACAGGCCCCAGTGGCCCTGGGCTCATTGCCAGGGCTTGCGTCCCTGCCAGGTTCGAGGCTGGAGCCAGCGGTCAGTTCTCGCAGTCCTGTGGCCCAGTGTGTGCAGACAAAGCAGCGTTTGGTGTCCTGCATGGGGGGCGAGTGAGGCCCAGCTCAGATGGGCTTGTACAGCAGCGTGGTGACGTACTTCTTCTTGTAGCGGTGCGTGGCACTGAGCACCATCACGCCATCCTGCGAGAGGCACAGCGTCAGTGGGAGCAGGGGGAGACAGCCCAGTGCAGCCTGGCTGCACCAACATGGGAGTGGGGCACCCCACAGCAGCCATCAGGAAGAGGGCTCTGCAGGCCTGAGGAGCCACCCCAGCCTGTTCCTGTTGTCCTGAGTCCCTCAGCCAGCAAGACATGTCCAACACCCATGACAGGGAGTGCAAGGGAAGGGTCTGGTACACAGCAGGAGAGCCCAGGGCTGCCCAGTGCCATCAGGCTGCGGGGAGGCAGCTAAAGAGAACTGTAAGGAAGCCACAGCTACACCCCTGCACATGCCATCCTTCGGCAGGCAGCCAAGCTGTTCTTCCGTGGGTCCTCTGATCCCTGCACCACCATTTCCATCCCCCTGTTGTCTCCTGGGAGCCCTCTCCTGGGAGCCACAGCAGCTCCACTTCCCTCACCCAGCAGCCTCACAGGACCTGCCCTTACCTTGATGGACAGTGCGTAGAGGTGATTGAGCATGACATGGTTGGGTTCGGGCAGCAGTGCTGGGTCACACTAGGAGAAGAGGAGTGTCACAGAGGAACAGCAGAGCCCTGACCCCCCAGCTCCAGCCATCACAGGGAGCTGCCATCTCAGGCAATCTGAGCTGCTGGTGTCTCTGGCTGTTCTGAACAGGAACAGAACTCAGCTAAGCACCAGGCAGAGCAAGGAGCCAAACCAGCTTTGTAAATGGAAAAGTGATGCTTTCCCCAGGAAATGCCAAGAGTGATGCTCCAGGACTCCCCTTCCAACCCCAGTGTGGCTCCCTGTGTGTGGGCAGTATGATGGTACCCACCGAGATATTGGTGTCCTTGTTCAGGATGACCTGGAGAAGGTGAGGCGGGAGGATGGGTGGGGATTTGAAGCGCTCCTCAGGCCGGTATACGTACAATTCTTGGCCATAAGGTCCAGGTGGTGAGCTTGATAAGTCTAAAGAGAAAAGAGAGGAGACATGAAATGGCTGAAGCAGGCCTGGCTTCCCAAGAAGCTGAGAAGGATCCAGCAGCGTCTTTCAGTCACAAACATCTTCCATGAGCCATGCCCACATATTCTACAGCAACAGCTCAGCCTTTTCACAGCGGAAGAAGCAGCCAGGTGAGTCTTGGGCATTTCCAAGCAGGACTGTAAGCTGGTACGTGCATTGACACAAAGAAAGCACCCTGTGGAAGCCACCTCAAGACCCCTGCACACAGGCCTCAGCACAGCTGGGTCCCTCTATCTGTAGCAAGCAGCCAGCTTGGCCCAGAACTGTACCTTGTGCAGCAGGGGCACAGCAAGCAGCATGCCTGCATGCTCCCAGTGCTGCAGGACTGCCTGATGAGGAGGTCCCAGAAAGGGCAAATGGGAGGTCTAGACTGAGCAGCTGCACAACCTGCATGAGGAACTATGGGAGCTTGTGGTCACTGGAAGCTGGATTGCATGTACCTCCTGACCACATCTGACCTCATCATTTTGGAACAACAAGCATCCAAGAAGGACTCCACCTCCCTGGAGGTGCTGCTGCTTGCTGGCTTCTTTTCAACAAAGTATCATCTCCTGCCCAGGTTGGGCAAGGCTGTGGAGCTGAGCTCTGAGACAGGGTTTATACCAGGGATGGCAGGCAGCAGAGCACCCTGGATTGGAACACAACTGAGCTACCTGCCAGCATTACACACCAAGCCAGCACTGCCAGTTTCTGCATGGTAACCTAACCTGCTGCTGTAACACAAGTGGAGAGGGGGGTTTGAGATGAGCTAACACCAGTACAAATTACCTTGGCATGAAAACCAAGAGTAGCTGCTGAAAATAACCTGGATCCTGCTCTCACCTCTCTTGTACCCCAGATCAGATGACTTACAGTTGAGCAGACAGAAGGGGCTGATGTTCCCGGAGTTCACCAGTCTGAAATGGCTGCCTCAGCCATGCACAGGCATTGACCCTGCTCTGGGACAGTGCTAGCACAGAACAAGTTACCAGCGCAGTCCCTCCACAGAGGCAAGGCCTCAGCTGTGGGCTGCTGAGGACACACTGTCAAACAGTACTCTCCCCAGGTGCAGGCCCACACCTCTGCTCAGCAGGTCTGTTCACCCCCAGAGCAGTGAGTCTCAGCGCAGAGGAGGTGGAAAATAGCACATGCAAAGCGGTAATGTATAAAAACTCACCCCGACCTGAGGTTTCTGAGCTCTCCAAGGAATCCACCTTCAAAGCATCAAACACCTCAAAGTCAGACTTCTTGACGTGAATCAGGTTGTTAATCGTCCCCATCTGGCTGGTGACCACAGGCTGGAGAGAACTGAAGTAAGAGTCTTCCTATGTTCATCTCCTATCAAAGAACACTCAATGCTTCCTAGATCCTCCTGCCCAAGCTGTCTTTGCTGCACCATTACCTCACAACACAGGTAGCCAGTATCTAGCTCTGCTCTACACTTGCAGATCTCTGCTGTTTACCCTGGGAGGATTTCGCTTTACTCCCAGGCTCCTACATCACATCCTGTTTTCATCCTCCATCCTGCTATATGCCAATGGGTAAGTGTCCTCTCCTTCCCCTACTGCTACCTGCTTTCTGGTGTTTTCCTGCCCCTCAGCGCCTCCCCGAAACTCTCATATACAACATATCTAAGCCCAGAGGAACCAACCTCTGAAAGGACTCATGGGATGGAGACGCCCCTTTTGTATTGGCAGACACCTTCCGCTCTTCCTGTTCCCCCTCTACTGCAGTTACATCATGTTTAGTACCCTGAAGAAGTCAAGATCTGCAGGGATAAAGCTTTGAGTGTTACCTCAGATGGGTCATGGACCCACTGGCCATCCACAAAAAATTTGTACTGGTGTTCTCCTTCTGGGAGGTCCAGGATAGCAACAAAGTCGTTGTGGCTGTGCAGAGAGAATAGACGTGCAACAGCATTACCCTGTTGATGCTCTGGATGGTGCACTTCCATGGGGTCCCAGAAAACATGCACTGTCCAGCCCCTCTACTACCACACCTTCATGGAGGGTTAGGCTTGCTCATCGTCAATGATCTGAGGTACAACACAACAAGTGTGAGCATTCAGAGCACCAGCATGGCTCAACCCCCCAGGAGACTAGCTGGAAGGAGCGCACAGGAGGCAGTCCAGCCCCGCAAGTCCAGAGAAAGTTCATGTTACAGACAGCCTGTGCAAAACACATCTGGGAGGATGCATGGGAAAAGCATCTAACCCTGAGCTGGCACTGCAGGATGGGGACAGCAAGTGTAGCAGCTCTGTTTGTGAAACCCACGATTGAGATAAACCCATTCCAGGCAATTTGCTGGGATTAAGCCCAGAGTCATGTATTGTGAAACGACAAGAACATCATTAGGGCAGGAAGATATGTGAGGGACAAACAAACAACCCCTGCTGGCAACAACACAACTAGGCACGGGGTAAGGCCACAGCCAAGCAAAGAGCTGACAGCTTCCAGAAGATAACTGCATATCTGGATAGGGCTCTGCTGCTGGGACAAGCTGCCATGTGACATTGAGCTGGGCAAGCAAAGTGACCCATCCTGTTCTGTCCCTCTGTATAACTTACCAGCACCACCCAGGGAAGAAACTGACTACATATTTGTGCTCAGACCCTCCAGCTTGGGTGAACATAGACACGACAGGTGAGCAAAGGGAACAGCCACCAGCATAGATAAGGGGAAACACTTCCCATGATGGAGGAGAGGAGAATTTACAGTGACCTGAGGGACTGGCTACCTCTTGATGAGTGGGATCTTGGTGCTCCAGTTGTTGAAAGATCCAGAGATGAAGACCTCTTTGCCTCCATCAGCCCAGCGGATTACAGTGGGACGAGCCTGTTGGGACGGTTTTACTGACTCCTCCAGATCTGGCTGCCATGACACAAACTCCTTATCCCCAGGAATCTGAGCAAAGAAAAACAGAGCCTGAGACACAGAGACAACCAGGACCACAATCACTCCCCCTGGCCTCTACCAGCCCAGCTGCACATCCCAGACAAGAGCATTGCAGAGCTCTTCTAGCCTCCCAACTCTCCACGGGCCCCTCAAATGGCTGGGAGCACAGAGCCCCAGAGGGCAGGACACGGAAGGCAGTGGCTAGCCCCTACCTTGGAGTCATGGGAGCTGAAAACACTGGGGTCATCAGTGCTGCCCACCATGATCTTGTGCGGGTGCTCCTTGGCAGGGTGGGGGGCACCGGAGCCATCTGAGCGGTGGGACTTGGAGCCGTGGCGCTCCCCCGACACTCGCTCACTGGTGGTGTTCCCCATGGCAGCTCAGCTCCCCTGTAAGAGAGAGAAGACGGCAGTATGCCTGTGCCCATGGACTTTGGCAGCGAGGAGAAGAGCAAGGATGCCATTCCCAATGTTCTTTGCCAGGGGAGACTGACAGCAATCCTAAAAAAGGCCCAAAGATCATTACCACTGCCAAGTTTGGGAGCTGAATGGGAATTTAACAAACAAGACAGCTTGACCTAATTATAACCATATCCTTATGAACCATCACTCTGGTTACGTTGGTAACTGTTATACTCCAAAACACATACTAGTTACACTGTACCCCACACAAGCCCTCAGCAGCCAGCATAGTAGAGGGGCTGATGGGCAAAATAAAGCAACCTTTACTGGCAAATCAACTGCTTGGCGTTAACAGAGCCTCTTTCACAGTCTTACAGTGAGGCTCCACAGACAAATCCCCTACATACAGCAGGAAAACAGACAAAGAGTGGAAGTAGCAGCTGTTTAACAGCTCCCAAGCCTCCAAGAGCTTGCAGGCAGAAGAGCAGAGCCTTGTGTCTGGCAATGGTGACAGGGAGCAGTTAAAGTGTCCGAGTGGAATCACCCAAGCTGGAGCTTGGCCAAGGTGTGGGGCTAATGTCGTGGTGTCTGAAAAAAGCTCAGCTCTTGACAGGATTCACTTATGATTCACCAGGCAAGCCACCATGTCAGCTGCAGCACAGCACAGCGAGTTCTGCTTGTTGTGAACCTAACGAGCAGCACCACGCTGCGCATTCTGGTGTCTGCCTGGCCACCTGGAGCCCCAGGATGAGGGAAGGGCCACCCAGCTGCCTCAGTGCCACCCTGCAGCTGGAGAAGGGCTGTCATCCCCAATCTCACCCAGCTCAGAGAAGGCAAAAGAGGAGAACTGGCCATATAGCACCAAGCCATCAACAACTACACACCTCTTGGGACAAACAACAAAGCCACCACAAGCTACATGGGACTCTTCAGGCCTTACCCAGCCTCCAGCAGCTGAGATGGACTGGGATTCTTGTCCCCTTCCCAGGCTAATTTTTCAGCTTACCGCACTGACCATGGGTGCTGCAGGGCAAGGCAAGAGGATAGCCAGCATTGCTTCATGCACTTAGCTGCGACATTTAGGGATTTGTTTAGAAGATCAAGTTATATGAAGGGTGCCAGGCAAGGCTGCCAGCCAAAGCCAGGCTTTAGAACATTATGGAGCAATTACTAAAGTATTTCTTAAATCCTGAGAGCTAAAAGGCAGTCTGAGAGGACAGCTAACCCGTACCACCCCCTCTCTCAATGAGGATCAAGCATACCTGAAGATCCAGGTCAGATGAGCTGCACCACTTGCTCTGACATCTTCCCCCTCTGCCCTGGAGGCTCAGCCAGCTTCTCATAAAATCTATCCCTGTGCCACTAGACCTGCTGTTGAGGAGCTTCTTCCCCAGTATCTCCACTAAGGCTCCCTTACTTCTCATCTACAGGGAGGAAGGTAGGAAAGGCTGAACATCCTCTTGTACCAAGACAGACCGGAGAGATACATGCAGGTGTTAACAGATGTGAAAGCTACCCTTTCTCTTCTCTAAAAGGAATCCAGTCCCTCTGGCTGTCCCTTACAGGTCACACTCTCCTAACGTTTCCTGAGGTTTCTCCCAAAGTGGTGGCTCCTTTCTGCTGCATGGTATCTGAAACCCCATGCAGACAAGACCACCCCACCTCCTGCATCACACACACAGGCACCCTGCTGCGCTGGGATAGTGAACTCTCCGAGCATAGCCTGTGGCACTTGGCTTTACTGAATTTAGTTCTACAGCTCCTGCATTCAGACAAGCCCTTGTAGCACTGCATGCTCTGATGGTGTGACACAAGTATGTTCAAGCCACTGATGGAAACACTGCCCATACCAAAACACAAGCAAACCTCCACAGCGTCTCAGTGCATCTGCTCCCAGTCTGGCAGCAAGCCGCTGCCAGCTACAGTCTGCAAGAAGGTGAGTGCCTGCCTGCTGGATCATAAAACCCCTTTGGTTTCAACCAGCCCCACCTCCCCACTTTGCTTCTGACCTGGACACACAAAATACACCAGTTACCCCTGAGCTGTGTCACGCTTGCTGCCCCTCCCACCCAGCCAGTGACCTGCACCAGAAAAACACTGGCAGCCAGCCTGAGGTTTATTTTGGAGAGATGGGGTCTCTGTTCATCACTCTTAGTTGCCCACAGCCTGCTCGGCTGACACCTCTCGGTGCTGAAGGCACCCAGGGAAGCCTGATTTGCGTGGACTCTCCTGCCTCCCGCATTCAGAGAAGGGAATCAGAGCTCAGCCGAGAGGTTGCCGTAAGGTTAAGGGGATGAGATGGGAAACCGGGGATAGGAAAGCCTCCCTCCTCCGGATCGCGCCAAGCAGGCATGGCTGGGACGAGGGCTCTGCGAAGCACTGGCGGTGGCAGGGCTTTCACAAGGGCTCTGCAAAGCGTTGGCAGGGCTGTCATGAGGGCTCCGCGAAGCGCTGTTAGAGCTGTCACGGCATGCAGGGCCCGCGCCGCCCGCTCCCCTTCCGTCCCGGGTCACGGTGCCTGCCGCGGCCCTGAGGAGAAGCTGGCCGCACCGGCAAGGGACAGGGACCTCCTGAAGTGCTCCGAGCCGGCTGCAGGCCACGGCTGGGGCCGGCCACCGTTACCCACCGCGCTGTCACCCGTAGGGACGCCCAGCCAAACCTCACCCACCGTCTCCCCGAAGCAGCGCTCGGCCAGCTGCCTCCCGCCCACCCTCGGCCTGGCCCGCCGGGACACCCGCCGCCAGTCCCCGATCCCGACCGCAGCCCCACCTGGCCGCCGCCGCCGCCCCGCTCTCCGCCTCCGTCCAAAATGGCGACACCCCCCGCCGCCGCCGCCGCCGCCGCCGCCAGCCTCTGCGGGGCGCTCTGGCCCGCCCCCGCGCGCCGTTCCATGGCCGCGCCCCACCCCCCCCGCGGACCCGCTTCCCCGCTGCCGGGCAGCCGCCATGTTTGTTGAGGGCGGCTTCGCTCGCTGTTGTTAAGGGCGGCCGGCCTGGCGCGCGGGGGCTGCGCGGCTTCACCCGCGCCGCAGGGGGCGGGCGGCCATGGCGGTTGAGGGTAGGGCTGTGGGAGCGGAGTGGCGGGGAAGGGTTCCGGGCTGGCTGCGGGGCTGGGCGGGCTGGCTGAGGTGTGCGGTGGCCAGGTTGCTGCCCCCGAGCTGGACAGGCCCTGTGTGGGCAGGACAGATGAGTTGGGGCGGACAGCAGCGACTGAGGCAGCCCATACAGCATGGTCCCTGGTCCCCCCGGCACGAGGACAAGCTTTATTGCCGTTTTGCCAAGGCGCCGTGCCTGAGCAAGTTCCCTGTTTCCCCATTGCCTCTGTGCCGACCTGACCCACAGGCAGAGCTTGCAGAGTGATCCCTGTCCTCGGGGCAGTCCCTGACAAGACCTTTTGTGGCCCTGGTACAGCAGGAAGGCGAGATAGACCGGGCTGTCTGGTCTGTCTTGCCTTCAAGGAACTGAAGGTGTGGTTCCTTGAACCTCTCGTCTCAAGGAGCCAAACCTCTCTGTGCATCCTCATGTGGAGTCTCTCTGTAGTAAGAGACTACAGAAACACTAGCCCAAAGGAAAGGAAGCAGATTCCCAGGAGGACCTGTTGTCTCCTTCATTTTAGGTTAAGGAGAGAGCAAGACGTAGACAAGGGCGGCCACAATCAACCCGATGCTGAAGAAGACCTTGAAGATGTGGGCTGTGGTGCTGGAGCGGGCAGGGTGGTCCCCAGCATTGCCTTGCAGGGGCCTGACCACACGCTGCCGCTGGGTGAGGATGGCGTCCCTGGCACTGGCCCACTTGCCCGGGCCCCGCAGGTGGTACTGGTATGGCGTGCAGGGCCCGAAGGCAACCTCCAGCGCCAGCTTGGGGTCACTGAGGAAGAGGGTGAGCAGGTTGGGCTTGACCCCCACCTGGCAGGCGAGCTCGTCCATGTAGGGGATGTAATCCACCTGGATGGTGTGCCGCTGGCTCTTCACGTACCTGTGGGCAGGGAGAGCAGGCAGGTTTGGCAGGTGGGCACATGGGTGACAGTGGCAGGGCCGATGCTTGCCCTGGTTCCTTACCGCTTGGCCATTCTCTCCTTGGTCTGCATGACATCAGCCAGCATGTCAGTGGAGGGCGGCAGGTCCTGCAGCCCTGGGGAAGAGGAGGCTGTAGCTGGGAGGAAGGGCTGTGCTCCTATCACAGTCTGGCTGGCTCTGCAGCCCAGCCTGGCCTTTGCTTGCACATGGAAACCTCTGAGGCTTCAGGGACATGCTACCACGTCAGGAGCAAAGTAGGAGGCATAGGCGAAGAAAGTAACAGCAGAAAAGGAAAGGGAGAAGGGGGTTTGCAGGCAATGGGACCTGTTAGTGGCTCCCACAAGAGAAGATGAGTGTTAGGCCCGTTGCGACATGCAAGGCTGGTTTTTGTCCCCATGAAGAAGCAAAATGAAGATAAAAAGGTGAGTGGGGGAAAGCAGTGTGTGAAGGGATGCCACCAGCTGAACAACTCAGCCTTGCCATGTCTGGGGGAGCGCATCTGCATTCCCTCAAGCTGCCTTGCTTACCCTTGAAGACGCGGGTGGCCCAGCGACACTGGAGCTCAGAGATGGGCATGATGGCACCCAGGGGCTGGATGAGGCCAATGAAAGCCAGCGTCGGCTTCTCCAGATCAGGGGGGAACATGAATTTTTATAGCGGGATCTGGTTCTCCACCACGTTCACGCAGCCTTCGAGGAAAGGGAAAGAGAAAGTGTAGCCTGTGGCAAAGACCACAGCATCAATGTCTTCCCTGGTGCCGTCTTCAAAGATGGCAGACGTCTCTGTGAACTCCTGGATGTTTGGCTTCACCAGTACCCTTCCCGAAATGATGCGGTTGGGCAGGTCGTCGTTGATGGTCGGGTGTTGGTCAAGGAACCTGGAAGGCAGACCTTGCGTGTGCCCGGGCAGTGGGACAGGCAGCAGGATGGACAGCATGGGGCAGGCAGCTGGACTGCTGCCAGGGCACTCACCGGTGCTGGGGCCGCAGGCCATAGAGCTCATGGTCGAAGCGGGCATTCAGCTTCCTCTCCAGGAGAAAACTGATGGCTTTTTGAGGCAGCAGACTTTGGAAGAGCTGTGTGAAGCGGCTGAGATAGGAAAAGTCAAAGGGATACCCACCATCTGCTACCCGGTGCAGCACCCAGGTCCCACGCTTGGTGCTGAGGAAGACCTGGAAGGAAGCAGAGGAGAGGTGGTGATGTGGCAGCATCCTCAGGACCGGGTTGGGGTCTCGCCATGTTCCTTGAACAGGGATGCCAGCACAGCTGCTGGGACCACAACAGCCACCCCCATCGAGAGGGGATGGGTGCTTGTGGCCAGGTGCTGGAGAGAGAGGATCCTGCAGGGGATGGTGGGGGGTTGCTCGGTCCTGGTGGCTCTCCCGGCACACCTGCTCAGTTGCCTGGCTCAGCTCCACCGCGATGTCGATGCCTGAATTCCCACTGCCAACCACGACTACCCGCTTCCCTGAGAAGGACTGTGGGCTCTTGTAGTCCCGGCTGTGCAGGTACCAGCCCTCAAACTTTTCCAGCCCTGGAAGAGAGAGAGAAGCCGTGCTAGGCAGGGATGTGAGGTAGGGGGTGGCTGTCCCCCTGCTCAGACTGGTCGTGTGTTTTGAGAACAGGTTGGGGCCAGAGTGACCAACAGCAGCAGTGTGGCCCTGGAATGATGCCCAGAGAGGTGGTGGCATCTCCAGCCTGGGAGACGCTCAGTGTGGCCCTGAGCATCCTGCTCTGGCTTTGGGGCTGGCCTGGCTTGCAGCAGGGCTTGGACTGGAGACCTCCATGCTCCCATCCCAGAATCCTCCTGCAGTTCCTGCCTGGTGCTAGGTGTTGGGGCAGAGGAGCAGCCGGGATCTGTGCCATCCTGCCAGATGGCACACCATCCACCCGGTGACAGTGTGCTCCAGCCTGTTCCCCAGCCAAAGAGGGTCTCCACGGCTGAAAGCCATCCGGGCATTTTTGCCTGGCACCAAGAGTAAAAGACCAGCGCCAGCACCAAGCTCTCAAGCCTTGCCACAGAGCTGGAGGGCCCAGCGGGTGCATGGCCAGCAGCTCGGGGAGCCAGTCGCTGGCGGGAGAGGTGAGCTGGCAGAAGTGACACTTGCCAGCAGGACATGTTGGTCAGGTGCTGATGGCACAGCATGAGCCACCTAGGACAGACCGCCAAGATGGGTGGGATAGCAGCATGCTCGTGCAATCCCGCCTGGTGTGTTACCCTGTGGAAGCATTTTGGCAGTAGCCAGGGTTGAGTGGGGACTAAGCTGGAGAGGAGGGTGGTCCCAGGGGTGTCAAGGACCAAGTGAGCAGTCCGTGGGGCAGCACCTGGGAAGGTGTTCAGCGGGAGGTGTGCCTCGGTGTGGTGCCCAGTGCACACCAGCACAGCATCAAAGACGGCCGCCTCCTGCTTCCCCTCGCTCTCCGTCACCACCTCCCACTGGCCCGTGGCAGCGAAGTCGGGACGCTTCGACACACGGCACACGCTGGTCTGGGTGCAGGGGGAGCAGGCGTCAGGCACCTTGTGCCCCGGCCCTGCTGTGCCGCTCACCCTGGACCCTGGTGGCTCTCACCCTGAATCGGATGTGGTGGAGCAGGTCAAAGTGCTGCGCATACATGCGAAAGTACTCCATGATCATGTAGTTGGGGAAGTCTTCGGGGATTGGGAAGTTGCTGAAGCACATCATCTCCTTGGAGGTGTTGATGATGACAGAGCGGTAGATGCTGGCGCGGCCCTCCTCAGGGTGCTTCTGCAGGAGCGGGGCACAGCTCAGCACTGGTCAGGGACCCCAGGGCTGCCTGCCTGGTGCCTCACTGTGCCTGTGGGTGCAGGGTTAAGCCACGGGTGATTGCACCTGTCCCTGCACCCAGCACTCTCCTATAGATGTGACTGCCCACCCCACAAAAGACGGAAGAGGACTCTGTATTGGTGAGGGCGATCAGTGGTAACAGTGGAGTTACCATTCATCAAGACAGCGGTGGGGTCTTGTGCCTCAGTTTCCCTGCTCCCACCGCTGTCTCTGATGAGGTAGGGCGTTCCCAAAGCTGTCCATGGTGTCATTGCCCCAGTTGCCACATCAGGTGTCACCAGTTCCTGAGCCAAATCTGTCACTTCCAGTAAAGCGACCACTCCTGCTTGCTGAGTCTCTGCCCCAGCAGCTGGGTGTTGCTGCCCTGGCTCTGCTCTCCCAGGCCCGTTTCTGAACCACCATGGGCAGAACCAGTGGACTGTAACTGGGCCACCCCAAACCCTGTGCTGGCTTGGTGTGGTGTCCCCCCCCCGGCTATCCCACTGTGTATCAGGACATTGTGGAAGGCTTGTCTTCTTCGTGGGTTCTCAGGGGAAAAGTCAACAAACAGCCTCATTAGGTGGGGGCAGAAATGAGCTCTGGTGCTTCCCCTGATGAAGGGAGAGCCAAGGCATAGAGGAGGAAGCGCTCGGTGCTTCTGAATGGGTGAGTGCCACAGAAGTAGGGAGAGGAACAAGTGGGACTTCCAGACAAGGCCTGGGCAGGACAGGGACCGGGATAGACAGTGGGGTCAGATGGGACAAGGATGGGTAGGGAAGGACTGGAGGAGACAAAGAACAAACCAGCAGGGGAAGGGATGGATGAGACTGGAAAGAAAGGGTCTGTCCTGCTGCTGGTGGGAAGGAGACAGGTCCCATGTAGCCAGGACACCAGCATCCTGCTACCACAGCAGTCTGTCTTTCGTGTGGTTTTCCTGGGAAACCGGACAGCCACACATATGCAAAGCAGGGGAAAGGTGCTTTGTTAGCTGCCAATGATAAATCCCAATGCTTTCCGCGCTGCTGCTGTGGGGCAGGCTCACACGGCGCAGGGCTTACCTCAAAGCGCCAGAGCCCCCCGATGAATCTGCTCCTCTCAAAGCAGGTTGGTTCCAGCCCCTCATCCAGGCAGCACTTCAGGGCGCACAGGCCAGAGGCACCGGCACCAACGATGGCTACTTTCTGGGCAGCCATGTCCTGCAGGACTGTGGTGGTGGCAGGGATGCTGGGGCGTCCTGTCCCTGGGCAAAACACACTTGGGGGTGTGTGGAGCCTGGCGAGTCACAGAGGGGGTGCACGGTGTCGCTTGGTTGCGGTTGGCTGTCCCAGTGCTTCCCCAGCCTGACTGAGATCAGCTGGGCTGTCGCAAGATGTGTTTCTTCCAGTTATGATCTACAGGTTCGCCCCGCTGCCATGCCACACCTCCTGCCTGCGCCTCCTCCCGCAAAGGGCTCATTAGGATCTGTAAGCGCTTAACAATGCCAACGCTGCTGCGGGACTTCCTGGGCTCAGGGCTGAGAAGTGGCCATGCTGCAGACTTGGCAGGTCATGGCATGGAAAACAAAAGCTTGTGGATGCTGAGTGCACTGATGGCCAGCAGCCGTGCAGCCCTGGCATGTGATGGCCAGGAACCTCTGTCACCACTCTGTGTTCCCAAGCCACCCAATGGTGGGGCTGCACTCAGGAGATGAGGGTGGCACTGAGCTGTGCCACTGTGACTATTGTGGCGGGACACGCCCTGAGTGAGGCTATTTTGCTGTGGATACACGCATGTGCACACGTGTGAATGTGTGCAGCCTGTGCTGCCCTAGGATGTTGTCATGATGCTGATCCCAAACCCGTGTGAGACCCATGGGAATGCAGGAGATAATGGTAGAGCCAGTGACGGGACAGACGCCTGTCTCTGTTTAACACGTTTATCCAGTTAGGGAGTCTGCTGTGCCTTTGCCGCTCAGCTCTTGTGTGAGTGCGGCAGTGGCGGCATGGCTGGGTTAGAGGCGACAGAAAAACGTGGCATGTCCCTACTGGGTTGAAAGAGCAGGCTGAGAGGAACTGGGTTTTACTATGTGTGTGAGCAGGTTTCCTCCTCTGTCCCTGGCTGTGGCTTCCCGGGGAAGGGCGCAGACCGGGCACTGGGGTGTTATTTCACGAGCTGGGGAGGCTCTGTGCATCTTGGGTTTGTGGTCTGGCCACAGCGGGGCCACGCGGGGCAGAAGGAGGGATCCTGCCAGCACTGGGGTGCACAGGCTACTATGGGTCAGGGGATGAACAGCTCGCCCCGCCAGCACATCCCTTCTCACACTTGTGGGGCACCTACAAGTAGGCAAAACCGATGGCAAGGACGGCCACGGCTCCAACCAGCTTGAAGAGGAGGGGCATGCTGGGAGCCGACAGGTGCTCCTCCACATGCCGCGTCTGCAGGGGCTTGATGATGCGCTGCCGCTGGGTGAGGATGGCGTCCCTGGCACCGGCCCACTTGCCCGGGCCCCGCAGGCGGTACTGGTATGGCGTGCAGGGCCCGAAGGCAACCTCCAGCGCCAGCTTGGGGTCGCTGAGGAAGAGGGTGAGCAGGTTGGGCTTGACCCCCACCTGGCAGGCGAGCTCGTCCATGTAGGGGATGTAATCCACCTGGATGGTGTGCCGCTGGCTCTTCACGTACCTGTGGGCAGGGTGGGTGAGCAGGTGCTGGTGGCAGAGCCAGCAGATGCCTCGCACACCAGCAAGGTGGTACTGGATGGACCACCATTGGGAAGGATCAGTAGGGTGGGGTTAGAGCAGCTGAGCACGTCCCTGCCGTTTGTTGGCAAGGCCAAGTGTGCCTGGACACAGCCCAGCGTAGGACAGATACCCACCATCACCTGTACCCAAAACAGCCCCCTCCCTGTTCCCAGGGGGATCTTACTGTTTTGCCATCGCTTCTCTCTTCTGCTTGATGTCCGCCTCCATGTAGCACTGTGGGGGAAGCTTGTTCAACCCTAGGGAGGATAAGCCACAGCATGGGAGTGCTGGCAACAGTGGCTGGGATGTAATTTGGCCACGCCATTGGCTACTGCCAGGATGGCACAGCCAGCTGCTGCCTCCCAGGCATGGCTGGGCACCATTTACCCCGGCTCCAGGAGTGCATGCTTGGGCTACAGCCACAGGGCAGGTTTGTCTCGCTTACCCCTGAAGATGCGAGTGGCCCAGCGACACTGGAGCTCAGAGATGGGCATGATGGCACCCAGAGGCTGGATGAGGCCAATGAAAGCCAGCGTCGGCTTCTCCAGATCAGGGGGGAACATGAATTTGTATAGCGGGATCTGGTTCTCCACCACGTTCACGCAGCCTTCGAGGAAGGGGAAAGAGAAGCTGTATCCTGTGGCGAAGATCACAACGTCAATGTCTTCCCTGGTGCCGTCTTCAAAGATGGCAGATGTCTCTGTGAACTCCTGGATGTTTGGCTTCACCAGCACCCTTCCCGAAATGATGCGGTTGGGCAGGTCATCGTTGATGGTCGGGTGTTGGTCAAAGACCCTGAAAGTACAAGGAACCATCAGGGTGCTGGGGTGGGTGTCTCTGCTCTGAGTCCTGCTCCAGCCATGGCTCCCTGCTGTGGGGATGTGGTTCCCCAGGGATGCTCATTTCCAGTGGGGCTGTTCCCTCAGGGGTGCTTGGCAGCTGCCACCGCACTGCACCAAGGTTCCCTGGAAGGGGCTGTGGTGGCTCCCTGGAGCATTGCCTGGGCACTACACAGCTATTAACCAGGTTTCTAGGGCTGCTGCCCTGGCCCCAGCCTGGGCACAGGGAGGATGGGAATGGCTGAGCAGTGCTGGACATGCGAGAGGCAGAGGGTCCTTCCTGGGCAGGGGGAGCATTTGCTGGCACCTGTGCTTTGGCTTCAGGCCGTAGTGTGAGTGGTTGAACCTGGCATTCAGCTGCTTCTCCACAAAGTTGCTAACCATGGAATGGCTCAGCAGTTTCTTCCGGAACGCGTTGATGCGGGTGATGGCAACGGTGTCGATGGGATAGCCCTGATCTCCAACGCGGTTGAAGATCCACGCTCCACGGCGGGTGCTGAGGAAGACCTGGGCAAGGAAGTAAGCGTTGCCTGCTGAAGGCTTTGCTGGTCCTGAGGGGCTGGCTGGGGGAGACACGTCCCTGCCCCAGGGTAGGTCCTCTTCCTGCTGCCCAAGCACTCAGCAAAGGCCAGAAGGGCAGAGATAGCTGGTGGTCAGCACCTAGCAGGGGCAGGAGGTAGGGAGCAGCCCAGGAGCAGCCCCAGTGCAGGGCTCAGAGATGGAAATCAGGGTATCCATACAGGATCGAGTCTCAACTGACAGAGGCTGGGCTAGTGGGTGCCAGCATTGCCAACTGCAGTGAGTGCCGGGACGGAGCAGTGGCTGTGCCAGCACCTTGGTCCCGGTGTCCTTGTGGAGCCGGCAGTGTCCCACGGGGCGCTGCCCTGGCCAGCGGGACCCCACTCCTGCTGCTCACCTGCTTGGCTGTTTGGCTGACCTCCACAGCCAGGTCTGCCCCTGAATTCCCGATCCCGATGACAACGACCCTCTTGTCTGTGAAATCCTGAGTGTCCTTGTAGTCTCGGCTATGGAGGTAGCGGCCCTTGAACTTGTTGATTCCTGTGGGCAGGGAGGAGGGATGCTTGGCTTCCTGGCACTGGGCTGGAGGGTCACCTCCTGAAGTACTGAGTTGGGACTGTCCCTGGCCCAGCCAGACCCTTCCTGGGGAGCATGGGAGCTCTCCTTGAGCTGACTCAAGGCAGGGAAATGCTGAGGCTGGGAGGAAGAACAGGTAGGGAGAACAGGGACTGCCACAGCCGAGCTTTCTGGGGTCTCTCCTCATGCGTGGGTGCTGGGCAGTACCTGGGAAGGTGTTCAGCGGGAGGTGTGCCTCGGTGTGGTGCCCAGTGCACACCAGCACAGCATCAAAGACGGCCGCCTCCTGCTTCCCCTCGCTCTCCGTCACCACCTCCCACTGGCCCGTGGCAGCAAAGTCGGGACGCTTGGACACGCGCACACGCTGGTCTGGGTGGAGGAGAAGCAGGCGTCAGGCACCCTGTGCCTTGGCCCTGCTGCGCCGCTTAGCCCGGACCCTGGTGGCTCTCACCCTGAATCGGATGTGGCGGAGCAGGTCAAAGTGCTGCGCATACATGCGAAAGTACTCCATGATCTTGGAGTTGTGCATGTAGTTGGGGAAGTCTTCGGGGATTGGGAAGTCGCTGAAGCACATCATCTCCTTGGAGGTGTTGATGATGACAGAGCGGTAGATGCTGGCGCGGCCCTCCTCAGGGCACTCCTGCAGGAGCAGGGCATGGCTCTGTGTGGTCCGGTAGGCCACGATGCGGAGGGATGGCTGGGGCCGATGTGGTGGCTCTTTATGTGGAGCCCCTGCCCTCAGCTCGCCTTCAGGACCCCGCCACGGCAGGCTGCATGCCGCCCCAGCAGCAGCCACTGATCCCTGGCTGCTGTGGTTCTGACCCCCAGCAGGACATGTGGCCAACAGGGTTTACCTCAAACCTCCAGAGCCCTCCGATGTCCCCGCTCCTCTCGAAGCAGACAGGCTCCAGCGCCTCCTGCAGGCAGGCTTTGATGGCGCACAGCCCGCTGCTGCCCCCTCCAATGATGGCCACCCTCTTCGCCATGCTGCCCTCCACCTCTGTTCTCTGCCTGGGGACAGTGCCGGAGAACAGGGCTGAGGGGCGCGGGGTGCAGCTGTGCACAGTTTGGTCCTGTGCTCCAAAGTGGTCCCAAGCTGAGGGGCAGCCCCCAGAGGTTTGTCTGGGACTGTGAGAGTGCAGCTATCCCCCCACCTCCAGCAGGGAGCTGGTCAGTGCTGGGGTTTTTCACCACTGCAGTGTTTATCTCCAGACACCTGGGAGAAGTGCTAGCTGGTGTTATGGAGCCTTGAAAACCCTCCCCTCATGGTAAGTCCAAGCAATGGAGGCATGCCGGAGTGCCGCGCCCTCCCGCGGGGACCCATGGCTCCCACCCCGGTGGACACAGCCCCTGCACCTGCACTTTGCCCTCTCCCTTCCCCAGGGCAGATACTTATGGTGCCACCCCGGCACCTGCTGAGTGCCGGCACCCACCGATAGCCCCTCCACTGACCTGCAGCTGTGGGTTCGGCAGCCCAGGGAAGGCCAGTGGCAGGCAGGGAGTCAGTGAGGGTCTCTGCTCAGTTGTCCCAAACTGAGACGCCAGACGCTGGCCTGGTTTTATGGTGCACGTCGGTGGTGACTGGGGCCTCCCACTTGGTCACTCCTCCCACACTGGGGAGAGGAAGCCCGCACCCGGTTGGCTCCGGATGCCTGCTTGGCTTTTCCGGCAGCGTCCCTTGCCAGAGGTTCGGAGGTGAGGGGTAAGTAGCCGTCCCAGGCACCTTTCCAGGAAGTGCTGTGCAGAGACACTGCAGGGACATGGGGTTGCAGGACAGGCAGAGATGCAGCCAGACCCCATCGTGTGAATGACAAGTAAACAAATGCTGCTCTGTACTTTTAAGTCTGTGATTATCAAGATGTCCTGTCCGTGCTGCTGCTGTTGGGCAGGCTGGCACGGCGCAGGGCTTACCTCGAAGAGCCAAAGCCCCCTGATGCCTCTGCTCCTCTCAAAGCAGGTGGGTTCCAGCCCCCCATCCAGGCAGCATTTCAGGGCGCACAGGCCAGAGGCACCGGCACCACCGATGGCTACTTTCTGGGCAGCCATGTCCTGCAGGACTATGGTGGTGGCAGGGATGCTGGGGAGTCCTGTCCCTGGGCAAAACACACTTGGGGGTGTGTGGAGCCTGGCGAGTCACAGAGGGGGTGCACGGTGCCGCTTGGTTGTGGTTGGCTGTCCCGGTGCTTCCCCAGCCTGACTGAGATCAGCTGGGCTGTCGCAAGATGTGTTTCTTCCAGTTATGATCTACAGGTTCGCCCCGCTGCCATGCCACACCTCCTGCCTGCGCCTCCTCCCGCAAAGGGCTCATTAGGATCTGTAAGCGGCTTAACAATGCCGACGCTGCTGCGGGACTTCCTGGGCTCAGGGCTGAGAAGTGGCCATGCTGCAGACTTGGCAGATCATGGCATGGAAAACAAAAGCTTGTGGATGCTGAGTGCACTGATGGCCAGCAGCCGTGCAGCCCTGGCATGTGGTGGCCAGGAACCCCATCACCGCTCTGTGCCCCCAACCCACCCAATGGTGGAGCCGCACTCAGGAGATGAGGGTGGCACTGAGCTTTGCCACTGTGACTACCCTGAGTGAGGCTGTTTTGCCTCATATTTGCATGCGTGAAGCCTGTGCTGTTATGGGGTGTTGGCATGAGGCTGATCTGAAACCCATGTGAGTCCCATGGGCACACAGGGGATCATGGTGGTGCCAGTGACGGGACAGGCGCCTGTATCTGTTTAACACGTTTATCCAGTTAGGGAGTCTGCTGTGCCTTTGCCACTCAGCTCTTGTGTGAGTGCGGCAGTGGCGGCATGGCTGGGTTAGAGGTGGCAGAAAAACGTGGCATGTCCCTACTGGGTTGAAAGAGCAGGCTGCGAGGGACTGGGTTTTACTATGTGCGTGAGCAGGTTTCCTCCTCTGTCCCTGGCTGTGGCTTCCCGGGGAAAGGCGCAGACCGGGCACTGGGGTGTTATTTCATGAGCTGGGGAGGCTCTGTGCATCTTGGGTTTGTGGTCTGGCCACAGCGGGGCCATGCGGGGCAGAAGGAGGGATCCTGCCAGCACTGGGGTGCACAGGCTACTATGGGTCAGGGGATGAACAGCTCACCCCCCAGCACATCCCTTCTCACACTTGTGGGGCACCTACAAGTAGGCAAAACCGATGGCAAGGACGGCCACGGCTCCAACCAGCTTGAAGAGGAGGGGCATGCTGGGAGCTGACAGGTGCTCCTCCACATGCCGCGTCTGCAGGGGCTTGATGATGCGCTGCCGCTGGGTGAGGATGGCGTCCCTGGCACCGGCCCACTTGCCCGGGCCCCGCAGGCGGTACTGGTATGGCGTGCAGGGCCCGAAGGCAACCTCCAGCGCCAGCTTGGGGTCGCTGAGGAAGAGGGTGAGCAGGTTGGGCTTGACCCCCACCTGGCAGGCGAGCTCGTCCATGTAGGGGATGTAATCCACCTGGATGGTGTGCCGCTGGCTCTTCACGTACCTGTGGGCAGGGAGAGCAGGCAGGTTTGGCAGGTGGGCACATGGGTGACAGTGGCAGGGCCGATGCCTGCCCCGGTTCCTTACCGCTTGGCCATTCTCTCCTTGGTCTGCATGACATCAGCCAGCATGTCAGTGGAGGGCGGCAGGTCCTGCAGCCCTGGGGAAGAGGAGGCTGTAGCTGGGAGGAAGGGCTGTGCTCCTATCACAGTCTGGCTGGCTCTGCAGCCCAGCCTGGCCTTTGCTTGCACATGGAAACCTCTGAGGCTTCAGGGACATGCTACCACGTCAGGAGCAAAGTAGGAGGCATAGGCGAAGAAAGTAACAGCAGAAAAGGAAAGGGAGAAGGGGGTTTGCAGGCAATGGGACCTGTTAGTGGCTCCCACAAGAGAAGATGAGTGTTAGGCCCGTTGCGACATGCAAGGCTGGTTTTTGTCCCCATGAAGAAGCAAAATGAAGATAAAAAGGTGAGTGGGGGAAAGCAGTGTGTGAAGGGATGCCACCAGCTGAACAACTCAGCCTTGCCATGTCTGGGGGAGCGCATCTGCATTCCCTCAAGCTGCCTTGCTTACCCTTGAAGACGCGGGTGGCCCAGCGACACTGGAGCTCAGAGATGGGCATGATGGCACCCAGGGGCTGGATGAGGCCAATGAAAGCCAGCGTCGGCTTCTCCAGATCAGGGGGGAACATGAATTTTTATAGCGGGATCTGGTTCTCCACCACGTTCACGCAGCCTTCGAGGAAGGGGAAAGAGAAAGTGTAGCCTGTGGCAAAGACCACAGCATCAATGTCTTCCCTGGTGCCGTCTTCAAAGATGGCAGACGTCTCTGTGAACTCCTGGATGTTTGGCTTCACCAGTACCCTTCCCGAAATGATGCGGTTGGGCAGGTCGTCGTTGATGGTCGGGTGTTGGTCAAGGAACCTGGAAGGCAGACCTTGCGTGTGCCCGGGCAGTGGGACAGGCAGCAGGATGGACAGCATGGGGCAGGCAGCTGGACTGCTGCCAGGGCACTCACCGGTGCTGGGGCCGCAGGCCATAGAGCTCATGGTCGAAGCGGGCATTCAGCTTCCTCTCCAGGAGAAAACTGATGGCTTTTTGAGGCAGCAGACTTTGGAAGAGCTGTGTGAAGCGGCTGAGATAGGAAAAGTCAAAGGGATACCCACCATCTGCTACCCGGTGCAGCACCCAGGTCCCACGCTTGGTGCTGAGGAAGACCTGGAAGGAAGCAGAGGAGAGGTGGTGATGTGGCAGCATCCTCAGGACCGGGTTGGGGTCTCGCCATGTTCCTTGAACAGGGATGCCAGCACAGCTGCTGGGACCACAACAGCCACCCCCATCGAGAGGGGATGGGTGCTTGTGGCCAGGTGCTGGAGAGAGAGGATCCTGCAGGGATGGTGGGGGGTTGCTCGGTCCTGGTGGCTCTCCCGGCACACCTGCTCAGTTGCCTGGCTCAGCTCCACCGCGATGTCGATGCCTGAATTCCCACTGCCAACCACGACTACCCGCTTCCCTGAGAAGGACTGTGGGCTCTTGTAGTCCCGGCTGTGCAGGTACCAGCCCTCAAACTTTTCCAGCCCTGGAAGAGAGAGAGAAGCCGTGCTAGGCAGGGATGTGAGGTAGGGGGTGGCTGTCCCCCTGCTCAGACTGGTCGTGTGTTTTGAGAACAGGTTGGGCCAGAGTGACCAACAGCAGCAGTGTGGCCCTGGAATGATGCCCAGAGAGGTGGTGGCATCTCCAGCCTGGGAGACGCTCAGTGTGGCCCTGAGCATCCTGCTCTGGCTTTGGGGCTGGCCTGGGCTTGCAGCAGGGCTTGGACTGGAGACCTCCATGCTCCCATCCCAGAATCCTCCTGCAGTTCCTGCCTGGTGCTAGGTGTTGGGGCAGAGGAGCAGCCGGGATCTGTGCCATCCTGCCAGATGGCACACCATCCACCCGGTGACGGTGTGCTCCAGCCTGTTCCCCAGCCAAAGAGGGTCTCCACGGCTGAAAGCCATCCGGGCATTTTTGCCTGGCACCAAGAGTAAAGACCAGCGCCAGCACCAAGCTCTCAAGCCTTGCCACAGAGCTGGAGGGCCCAGCGGGTGCATGGCCAGCAGCTCGGGGAGCCAGTCGCTGGCGGGAGAGGTGAGCTGGCAGAAGTGACACTTGCCAGCAGGACATGTTGGTCAGGTGCTGATGGCACAGCATGAGCCACCTAGGACAGACCGCCAAGATGGGTGGGATAGCAGCACGCTCGTGCAAGCCCGCCTGGTGTGTTACCCTGTGGAAGCATTTTGGCAGTAGCCAGGGTTGAGTGGGGACTAAGCTGGAGAGGAGGGTGGTCCCAGGGGTGTCAAGGACCAAGTGAGCAGTCCGTGGGCAGTACCTGGGAAGGTGTTCAGCGGGAGGTGTGCCTCGGTGTGGTGCCCAGTGCATACCAGCACAGCATCAAAGACGGCCGCCTCCTGCTTCCCCTCGCTCTCCGTCACCACCTCCCACTGGCCCGTGGCAGCGAAGTCGGGACGCTTCGACACACGGCACATGCTGGTCTGGGTGCAGGGGGAGCAGGCGTCAGGCACCTTGTGCCCCGGCCCTGCTGTGCCGCTCACCCTGGACCCTGGTGGCTCTCACCCTGAATCGGATGTGGTGGAGCAGGTCAAAGTGCTGCGCATACATGCGAAAGTACTCCATGATCATGTAGTTGGGGAAGTCTTCGGGGATTGGGAAGTTGCTGAAGCACATCATCTCCTTGGAGGTGTTGATGATGACAGAGCGGTAGATGCTGGCGCGGCCCTCCTCAGGGTGCTTCTGCAGGAGCGGGGCACAGCTCAGCACTGGTCAGGGACCCCAGGGCTGCCTGCCTGGTGCCTCACTGTGCCTGTGGGTGCAGGGTTAAGCCACGGGTGATTGCACCTGTCCCTGCACCCAGCACTCTCCTATAGATGTGACTGCCCACCCCACAAAAGACGGAAGAGGACTCTGTATTGGTGAGGGCGATCAGTGTAACAGTGGAGTTACCATTCATCAAGACAGCGGTGGGGTCTTGTGCCTCAGTTTCCCTGCTCCCACCGCTGTCTCTGTGAGGTAGGCGTTCCCAAAGCTGTCCATGGTGTCATTGCCCCAGTTGCCACATCAGGTGTCACCAGTTCCTGAGCCAAATCTGTCACTTCCAGTAAAGCGACCACTCCTGCTTGCTGAGTCTCTGCCCAGCAGCTGGGTGTTGCTGCCCTGGCTCTGCTCTCCCAGGCCCGTTTCTGAACCACCATGGGCAGAACCAGTGGACTGTAACTGGGCCACCCCAAACCCTGTGCTGGCTTGGTGTGGTGTCCCCCCCCCGGCTATCCCACTGTGTATCAGGACATTGTGGAAGGCTTGTCTTCTTCGTGGGTTCTCAGGGGAAAAGTCAACAAACAGCCTCATTAGGTGGGGGCAGAAATGAGCTCTGGTGCTTCCCCTGATGAAGGGAGAGCCAAGGCATAGAGGAGGAAGCGCTCGGTGCTTCTGAATGGGTGAGTGCCACAGAAGTAGGGAGAGGAACAAGTGGGACTTCCAGACAAGGCCTGGGCAGGACAGGGACCGGGATAGACAGTGGGGTCAGATGGGACAAGGATGGGTAGGGAAGGACTGGAGGAGACAAAGAACAAACCAGCAGGGGAAGGGATGGATGAGACTGGAAAGAAAGGGTCTGTCCTGCTGCTGGTGGGAAGGAGACAGGTCCCATGTAGCCAGGACACCAGCATCCTGCTACCACAGCAGTCCTGTCTTTCGTGTGGTTTTCCTGGGAAACCGGACAGCCACACATATGCAAAGCAGGGGAAAGGTGCTTTGTTAGCTGCCAATGATAAATCCCAATGCTTTCCGCGCTGCTGCTGTGGGGCAGGCTCACACGGCGCAGGGCTTACCTCAAAGCGCCAGAGCCCCCCGATGAATCTGCTCCTCTCAAAGCAGGTTGGTTCCAGCCCCTCATCCAGGCAGCACTTCAGGGCGCACAGGCCAGAGGCACCGGCACCAACGATGGCTACTTTCTGGGCAGCCATGTCCTGCAGGACTGTGGTGGTGGCAGGGATGCTGGGGCGTCCTGTCCCTGGGCAAAACACACTTGGGGGTGTGTGGAGCCTGGCGAGTCACAGAGGGGGTGCACGGTGTCGCTTGGTTGCGGTTGGCTGTCCCAGTGCTTCCCCAGCCTGACTGAGATCAGCTGGGCTGTCGCAAGATGTGTTTCTTCCAGTTATGATCTACAGGTTTCGCCCCGCTGCCATGCCACACCTCCTGCCTGCGCCTCCTCCCGCAAAGGGCTCATTAGGATCTGTAAGCGCTTAACAATGCCAACGCTGCTGCGGGACTTCCTGGGCTCAGGGCTGAGAAGTGGCCATGCTGCAGACTTGGCAGGTCATGGCATGGAAAACAAAGCTTGTGGATGCTGAGTGCACTGATGGCCAGCAGCCGTGCAGCCCTGGCATGTGATGGCCAGGAACCTCTGTCACCACTCTGTGTTCCCAAGCCACCCAATGGTGGGGCTGCACTCAGGAGATGAGGGTGGCACTGAGCTGTGCCACTGTGACTATTGTGGCGGGACACGCCCTGAGTGAGGCTATTTTGCTGTGGATACACGCATGTGCACACGTGTGAATGTGTGCAGCCTGTGCTGCCCTAGGATGTTGTCATGATGCTGATCCCAAACCCGTGTGAGACCCATGGGAATGCAGGAGATAATGGTAGAGCCAGTGACGGGACAGACGCCTGTCTCTGTTTAACACGTTTATCCAGTTAGGGAGTCTGCTGTGCCTTTGCCGCTCAGCTCTTGTGTGAGTGCGGCAGTGGCGGCATGGCTGGGTTAGAGGCGACAGAAAAACGTGGCATGTCCCTACTGGGTTGAAAGAGCAGGCTGAGAGGAACTGGGTTTTACTATGTGTGTGAGCAGGTTTCCTCCTCTGTCCCTGGCTGTGGCTTCCCGGGGAAGGGCGCAGACCGGGCACTGGGGGTGTTATTTCACGAGCTGGGGAGGCTCTGTGCATCTTGGGTTTGTGGTCTGGCCACAGCGGGGCCACGCGGGGCAGAAGGAGGGATCCTGCCAGCACTGGGGGTGCACAGGCTACTATGGGTCAGGGGATGAACAGCTCGCCCCGCCAGCACATCCCTTCTCACACTTGTGGGGCACCTACAAGTAGGCAAAACCGATGGCAAGGACGGCCACGGCTCCAACCAGCTTGAGAGGAGGGGCATGCTGGGAGCCGACAGGTGGCTCCTCCACATGCCGCGTCTGCAGGGGCTTGATGATGCGCTGCCGCTGGGTGAGGATGGCGTCCCTGGCACCGGCCCACTTGCCCGGGCCCCGCAGGCGGTACTGGTATGGCGTGCAGGGGCCCGAAGGCAACCTCCAGCGCCAGCTTGGGGTCGCTGAGGAAGAGGGTGAGCAGGTTGGGCTTGACCCCCACCTGGCAGGCGAGCTCGTCCATGTAGGGGATGTAATCCACCTGGATGGTGTGCCGCTGGCTCTTCACGTACCTGTGGGCAGGGTGGGTGAGCAGGTGCTGGTGGCAGAGCCAGCAGATGCCTCGCACACCAGCAAGGTTGGTACTGGATGGACCACCATTGGGAAGGATCAGTAGGGTGGGGTTAGAGCAGCTGAGCACGTCCCTGCCGTTTGTTGGCAAGGCCAAGTGTGCCTGGACACAGCCCAGCGTAGGACAGATACCCACCATCACCTGTACCCAAAACAGCCCCCTCCCTGTTCCCAGGGGGATCTTACTGTTTTGCCATCGCTTCTCTCTTCTGCTTGATGTCCGCCTCCATGTAGCCACTGTGGGGGAAGCTTGTTCAACCCTAGGGAGGATAAGCCACAGCATGGGAGTGCTGGCAAACAGTGGCTGGGATGTAATTTGGCCACGCCATTGGCTACTGCCAGGATGGCACAGCCAGCTGCTGCCTCCCAGGCATGGCTGGGCACCATTTACCCCGGCTCCAGGAGTGCATGCTTGGGCTACAGCCACAGGGCAGGTTTGTCTCGCTTACCCCTGAAGATGCGAGTGGCCCAGCGACACTGGAGCTCAGAGATGGGCATGATGGCACCCAGAGGCTGGATGAGGCCAATGAAAGCCAGCGTCGGCTTCTCCAGATCAGGGGGAACATGAATTTGTATAGCGGGATCTGGTTCTCCACCACGTTCACGCAGCCTTCGAGGAAGGGGAAAGAGAAGCTGTATCCTGTGGCGAAGATCACAACGTCAATGTCTTCCCTGGTGCCGTCTTCAAAGATGGCAGATGTCTCTGTGAACTCCTGGATGTTTGGCTTCACCAGCACCCTTCCCGAAATGATGCGGTTGGGCAGGTCATCGTTGATGGTCGGGTGTTGGTCAAAGACCCTGAAAGTACAAGGAACCATCAGGGTGCTGGGGTGGGTGTCTCTGCTCTGAGTCCTGCTCCAGCCATGGCTCCCTGCTGTGGGGATGTGGTTCCCCAGGGATGCTCATTTCCAGTGGGGCTGTTCCCTCAGGGGTGCTTGGCAGCTGCCACCGCACTGCACCAAGGTTCCCTGGAAGGGGCTGTGGTGGCTCCCTGGAGCATTGCCTGGGCACTACACAGCTATTAACCAGGTTTCTAGGGCTGCTGCCCTGGCCCCAGCCTGGGCACAGGGAGGATGGGAATGGCTGAGCAGTGCTGGACATGCGAGAGGCAGAGGGTCCTTCCTGGGCAGGGGGAGCATTTTGCTGGCACCTGTGCTTTGGCTTCAGGCCGTAGTGTGAGTGGTTGAACCTGGCATTCAGCTGCTTCTCCACAAAGTTGCTAACCATGGAATGGCTCAGCAGTTTCTTCCGGAACGCGTTGATGCGGGTGATGGCAACGGTGTCGATGGGATAGCCCTGATCTCCAACGCGGTTGAAGATCCACGCTCCACGGCGGGTGCTGAGGAAGACCTGGGCAAGGAAGTAAGCGTTGCCTGCTGAAGGCTTTGCTGGTCCTGAGGGGCTGGCTGGGGGAGACACGTCCCTGCCCCAGGGTAGGTCCTCTTCCTGCTGCCCAAGCACTCAGCAAAGGCCAGAAGGGCAGAGATAGCTGGTGGTCAGCACCTAGCAGGGGCAGGAGGTAGGGAGCAGCCCAGGAGCAGCCCCAGTGCAGGGCTCAGAGATGGAAATCAGGGTATCCATACAGGATCGAGTCTCAACTGACAGAGGCTGGGCTAGTGGGTGCCAGCATTGCCAACTGCAGTGAGTGCCGGGACGGAGCAGTGGCTGTGCCAGCACCTTGGTCCCGGTGTCCTTGTGGAGCCGGCAGTGTCCCACGGGGCGCTGCCCTGGCCAGCGGGACCCCACTCCTGCTGCTCACCTGCTTGGCTGTTTGGCTGACCTCCACAGCCAGGTCTGCCCCTGAATTCCCGATCCCGATGACAACGACCCTCTTGTCTGTGAAATCCTGAGTGTCCTTGTAGTCTCGGCTATGGAGGTAGCGGCCCTTGAACTTGTTGATTCCTGTGGGCAGGGAGGAGGGATGCTTGGCTTCCTGGCACTGGGCTGGAGGGTCACCCTCCTGAAGTACTGAGTTGGGACTGTCCCTGGCCCAGCCAGACCCTTCCTGGGGAGCATGGGAGCTCTCCTTGAGCTGACTCAAGGCAGGGAAATGCTGAGGCTGGGAGGAAGAACAGGTAGGGAGAACAGGGACTGCCACAGCCGAGCTTTCTGGGGTCTCTCCTCATGCGTGGGTGCTGGGCAGTACCTGGGAAGGTGTTCAGCGGGAGGTGTGCCTCGGTGTGGTGCCCAGTGCACACCAGCACAGCATCAAAGACGGCCGCCTCCTGCTTCCCCTCGCTCTCCGTCACCACCTCCCACTGGCCCGTGGCAGCAAAGTCGGGACGCTTGGACACGCGGCACACGCTGGTCTGGGTGGAGGAGAAGCAGGCGTCAGGCACCCTGTGCCTTGGCCCTGCTGCGCCGCTTAGCCCGGACCCTGGTGGCTCTCACCCTGAATCGGATGTGGCGGAGCAGGTCAAAGTGCTGCGCATACATGCGAAAGTACTCCATGATCTTGGAGTTGTGCATGTAGTTGGGGAAGTCTTCGGGGATTGGGAAGTCGCTGAAGCACATCATCTCCTTGGAGGTGTTGATGATGACAGAGCGGTAGATGCTGGCGCGGCCCTCCTCAGGGCACTCCTGCAGGAGCAGGGCATGGCTCTGTGTGGTCCGGTAGGCCACGATGCGGAGGGATGGCTGGGGCCGATGTGGTGGCTCTTTATGTGGAGCCCCTGCCCTCAGCTCGCCTTCAGGACCCCGCCACGGCAGGCTGCATGCCGCCCCAGCAGCAGCCACTGATCCCTGGCTGCTGTGGTTCTGACCCCCAGCAGGACATGTGGCCAACAGGGTTTACCTCAAACCTCCAGAGCCCTCCGATGTCCCCGCTCCTCTCGAAGCAGACAGGCTCCAGCGCCTCCTGCAGGCAGGCTTTGATGGCGCACAGCCCGCTGCTGCCCCCTCCAATGATGGCCACCCTCTTCGCCATGCTGCCCTCCACCTCTGTTCTCTGCCTGGGGACAGTGCCGGAGAACAGGGCTGAGGGGCGCGGGGTGCAGCTGTGCACAGTTTGGTCCTGTGCTCCAAAGTGGTCCCAAGCTGAGGGGCAGCCCCCAGAGGTTTGTCTGGGACTGTGAGAGTGCAGCTATCCCCCCACCTCCAGCAGGGAGCTGGTCAGTGCTGGGGTTTTTCACCACTGCAGTGTTTATCTCCAGACACCTGGGAGAAGTGCTAGCTGGTGTTATGGAGCCTTGAAAACCCTCCCCTCATGGTAAGTCCAAGCAATGGAGGCATGCCGGAGTGCCGCGCCCTCCCGCGGGGACCCATGGCTCCCACCCCGGTGGACACAGCCCCTGCACCTGCACTTTGCCCTCTCCCTTCCCCAGGGCAGATACTTATGGTGCCACCCCGGCACCTGCTGAGTGCCGGCACCCACCGATAGCCCCTCCACTGACCTGCAGCTGTGGGTTCGGCAGCCCAGGAAGGCCAGTGGCAGGCAGGGAGTCAGTGAGGGTCTCTGCTCAGTTGTCCCAAACTGAGACGCCAGACGCTGGCCTGGTTTTATGGTGCACGTCGGTGGTGACTGGGGCCTCCCACTTGGTCACTCCTCCCACACTGGGGAGAGGAAGCCCGCACCCGGTTGGCTCCGGATGCCTGCTTGGCTTTTCCGGCAGCGTCCCTTGCCAGAGGTTCGGAGGTGAGGGGTAAGTAGCCGTCCCAGGCACCTTTCCAGGAAGTGCTGTGCAGAGACACTGCAGGGACATGGGGTTGCAGGACAGGCAGAGATGCAGCCAGACCCCATCGTGTGAATGACAAGTAAACAAATGCTGCTCTGTACTTTTAAGTCTGTGATTATCAAGATGTCCTGTCCGTGCTGCTGCTGTTGGGCAGGCTGGCACGGCGCAGGGCTTACCTCGAAGAGCCAAAGCCCCCTGATGCCTCTGCTCCTCTCAAAGCAGGTGGGTTCCAGCCCCCCATCCAGGCAGCATTTCAGGGCGCACAGGCCAGAGGCACCGGCACCACCGATGGCTACTTTCTGGGCAGCCATGTCCTGCAGGACTATGGTGGTGGCAGGGATGCTGGGGAGTCCTGTCCCTGGGCAAAACACACTTGGGGTGTGTGGAGCCTGGCGAGTCACAGAGGGGGTGCACGGTGCCGCTTGGTTGTGGTTGGCTGTCCCGGTGCTTCCCCAGCCTGACTGAGATCAGCTGGGCTGTCGCAAGATGTGTTTCTTCCAGTTATGATCTACAGGTTCGCCCCGCTGCCATGCCACACCTCCTGCCTGCGCCTCCTCCCGCAAAGGGCTCATTAGGATCTGTAAGCGCTTAACAATGCCGACGCTGCTGCGGGACTTCCTGGGCTCAGGGCTGAGAAGTGGCCATGCTGCAGACTTGGCAGATCATGGCATGGAAAACAAAAGCTTGTGGATGCTGAGTGCACTGATGGCCAGCAGCCGTGCAGCCCTGGCATGTGGTGGCCAGGAACCCCATCACCGCTCTGTGCCCCCAACCCACCCAATGGTGGAGCCGCACTCAGGAGATGAGGGTGGCACTGAGCTTTGCCACTGTGACTACCCTGAGTGAGGCTGTTTTGCCTCATATTTGCATGCGTGAAGCCTGTGCTGTTATGGGGTGTTGGCATGAGGCTGATCTGAAACCCATGTGAGTCCCATGGGCACACAGGGGATCATGGTGGTGCCAGTGACGGGACAGGCGCCTGTATCTGTTTAACACGTTTATCCAGTTAGGGAGTCTGCTGTGCCTTTGCCACTCAGCTCTTGTGTGAGTGCGGCAGTGGCGGCATGGCTGGGTTAGAGGTGGCAGAAAAACGTGGCATGTCCCTACTGGGTTGAAAGAGCAGGCTGCGAGGGACTGGGTTTTACTATGTGCGTGAGCAGGTTTCCTCCTCTGTCCCTGGCTGTGGCTTCCCGGGGAAAGGCGCAGACCGGGCACTGGGGTGTTATTTCATGAGCTGGGGAGGCTCTGTGCATCTTGGGTTTGTGGTCTGGCCACAGCGGGGCCATGCGGGGCAGAAGGAGGGATCCTGCCAGCACTGGGGTGCACAGGCTACTATGGGTCAGGGGATGAACAGCTCACCCCCCCAGCACATCCCTTCTCACACTTGTGGGGCACCTACAAGTAGGCAAAACCGATGGCAAGGACGGCCACGGCTCCAACCAGCTTGAAGAGGAGGGGCATGCTGGGAGCTGACAGGTGCTCCTCCACATGCCGCGTCTGCAGGGGCTTGATGATGCGCTGCCGCTGGGTGAGGATGGCGTCCCTGGCACCGGCCCACTTGCCCGGGCCCCGCAGGCGGTACTGGTATGGCGTGCAGGGCCCGAAGGCAACCTCCAGCGCCAGCTTGGGGTCGCTGAGGAAGAGGGTGAGCAGGTTGGGCTTGACCCCCACCTGGCAGGCGAGCTCGTCCATGTAGGGGATGTAATCCACCTGGATGGTGTGCCGCTGGCTCTTCACGTACCTGTGGGCAGGGAGAGCAGGCAGGTTTGGCAGGTGGGCACATGGGTGACAGTGGCAGGGCCGATGCCTGCCCCGGTTCCTTACCGCTTGGCCATTCTCTCCTTGGTCTGCATGACATCAGCCAGCATGTCAGTGGAGGGCGGCAGGTCCTGCAGCCCTGGGGAAGAGGAGGCTGTAGCTGGGAGGAAGGGCTGTGCTCCTATCACAGTCTGGCTGGCTCTGCAGCCCAGCCTGGCCTTTGCTTGCACATGGAAACCTCTGAGGCTTCAGGGACATGCTACCACGTCAGGAGCAAAGTAGGAGGCATAGGCGAAGAAAGTAACAGCAGAAAAGGAAAGGGAGAAGGGGGTTTGCAGGCAATGGGACCTGTTAGTGGCTCCCACAAGAGAAGATGAGTGTTAGGCCCGTTGCGACATGCAAGGCTGGTTTTTGTCCCCATGAAGAAGCAAAATGAAGATAAAAAGGTGAGTGGGGGAAAGCAGTGTGTGAAGGGATGCCACCAGCTGAACAACTCAGCCTTGCCATGTCTGGGGGAGCGCATCTGCATTCCCTCAAGCTGCCTTGCTTACCCTTGAAGACGCGGGTGGCCCAGCGACACTGGAGCTCAGAGATGGGCATGATGGCACCCAGGGGCTGGATGAGGCCAATGAAAGCCAGCGTCGGCTTCTCCAGATCAGGGGGGAACATGAATTTTTATAGCGGGATCTGGTTCTCCACCACGTTCACGCAGCCTTCGAGGAAGGGGAAAGAGAAAGTGTAGCCTGTGGCAAAGACCACAGCATCAATGTCTTCCCTGGTGCCGTCTTCAAAGATGGCAGACGTCTCTGTGAACTCCTGGATGTTTGGCTTCACCAGTACCCTTCCCGAAATGATGCGGTTGGGCAGGTCGTCGTTGATGGTCGGGTGTTGGTCAAGGAACCTGGAAGGCAGACCTTGCGTGTGCCCGGGCAGTGGGACAGGCAGCAGGATGGACAGCATGGGGCAGGCAGCTGGACTGCTGCCAGGGCACTCACCGGTGCTGGGGCCGCAGGCCATAGAGCTCATGGTCGAAGCGGGCATTCAGCTTCCTCTCCAGGAGAAAACTGATGGCTTTTTGAGGCAGCAGACTTTGGAAGAGCTGTGTGAAGCGGCTGAGATAGGAAAAGTCAAAGGGATACCCACCATCTGCTACCCGGTGCAGCACCCAGGTCCCACGCTTGGTGCTGAGGAAGACCTGGAAGGAAGCAGAGGAGAGGTGGTGATGTGGCAGCATCCTCAGGACCGGGTTGGGGTCTCGCCATGTTCCTTGAACAGGGATGCCAGCACAGCTGCTGGGACCACAACAGCCACCCCCATCGAGAGGGGATGGGTGCTTGTGGCCAGGTGCTGGAGAGAGAGGATCCTGCAGGGGATGGTGGGGGGTTGCTCGGTCCTGGTGGCTCTCCCGGCACACCTGCTCAGTTGCCTGGCTCAGCTCCACCGCGATGTCGATGCCTGAATTCCCACTGCCAACCACGACTACCCGCTTCCCTGAGAAGGACTGTGGGCTCTTGTAGTCCCGGCTGTGCAGGTACCAGCCCTCAAACTTTTCCAGCCCTGGAAGAGAGAGAGAAGCCGTGCTAGGCAGGGATGTGAGGTAGGGGGTGGCTGTCCCCCTGCTCAGACTGGTCGTGTGTTTTGAGAACAGGTTGGGGCCAGAGTGACCAACAGCAGCAGTGTGGCCCTGGAATGATGCCCAGAGAGGTGGTGGCATCTCCAGCCTGGGAGACGCTCAGTGTGGCCCTGAGCATCCTGCTCTGGCTTTGGGGCTGGCCTGGCTTGCAGCAGGGCTTGGACTGGAGACCTCCATGCTCCCATCCCAGAATCCTCCTGCAGTTCCTGCCTGGTGCTAGGTGTTGGGGCAGAGGAGCAGCCGGGATCTGTGCCATCCTGCCAGATGGCACACCATCCACCCGGTGACGGTGTGCTCCAGCCTGTTCCCCAGCCAAAGAGGGTCTCCACGGCTGAAAGCCATCCGGGCATTTTTGCCTGGCACCAAGAGTAAAAGACCAGCGCCAGCACCAAGCTCTCAAGCCTTGCCACAGAGCTGGAGGGCCCAGCGGGTGCATGGCCAGCAGCTCGGGGAGCCAGTCGCTGGCGGGAGAGGTGAGCTGGCAGAAGTGACACTTGCCAGCAGGACATGTTGGTCAGGTGCTGATGGCACAGCATGAGCCACCTAGGACAGACCGCCAAGATGGGTGGGATAGCAGCACGCTCGTGCAAGCCCGCCTGGTGTGTTACCCTGTGGAAGCATTTTGGCAGTAGCCAGGGTTGAGTGGGGACTAAGCTGGAGAGGAGGGTGGTCCCAGGGGTGTCAAGGACCAAGTGAGCAGTCCGTGGGGCAGTACCTGGGAAGGTGTTCAGCGGGAGGTGTGCCTCGGTGTGGTGCCCAGTGCATACCAGCACAGCATCAAAGACGGCCGCCTCCTGCTTCCCCTCGCTCTCCGTCACCACCTCCCACTGGCCCGTGGCAGCGAAGTCGGGACGCTTCGACACACGGCACATGCTGGTCTGGGTGCAGGGGGAGCAGGCGTCAGGCACCTTGTGCCCCGGCCCTGCTGTGCCGCTCACCCTGGACCCTGGTGGCTCTCACCCTGAATCGGATGTGGTGGAGCAGGTCAAAGTGCTGCGCATACATGCGAAAGTACTCCATGATCATGTAGTTGGGGAAGTCTTCGGGGATTGGGAAGTTGCTGAAGCACATCATCTCCTTGGAGGTGTTGATGATGACAGAGCGGTAGATGCTGGCGCGGCCCTCCTCAGGGTGCTTCTGCAGGAGCGGGGCACAGCTCAGCACTGGTCAGGGACCCCAGGGCTGCCTGCCTGGTGCCTCACTGTGCCTGTGGGTGCAGGGTTAAGCCACGGGTGATTGCACCTGTCCCTGCACCCAGCACTCTCCTATAGATGTGACTGCCCACCCCACAAAAGACGGAAGAGGACTCTGTATTGGTGAGGGCGATCAGTGGTAACAGTGGAGTTACCATTCATCAAGACAGCGGTGGGGTCTTGTGCCTCAGTTTCCCTGCTCCCACCGCTGTCTCTGATGAGGTAGGGCGTTCCCAAAGCTGTCCATGGTGTCATTGCCCCAGTTGCCACATCAGGTGTCACCAGTTCCTGAGCCAAATCTGTCACTTCCAGTAAAGCGACCACTCCTGCTTGCTGAGTCTCTGCCCCAGCAGCTGGGTGTTGCTGCCCTGGCTCTGCTCTCCCAGGCCCGTTTCTGAACCACCATGGGCAGAACCAGTGGACTGTAACTGGGCCACCCCAAACCCTGTGCTGGCTTGGTGTGGTGTCCCCCCCCCGGCTATCCCACTGTGTATCAGGACATTGTGGAAGGCTTGTCTTCTTCGTGGGTTCTCAGGGGAAAAGTCAACAAACAGCCTCATTAGGTGGGGGCAGAAATGAGCTCTGGTGCTTCCCCTGATGAAGGGAGAGCCAAGGCATAGAGGAGGAAGCGCTCGGTGCTTCTGAATGGGTGAGTGCCACAGAAGTAGGGAGAGGAACAAGTGGGACTTCCAGACAAGGCCTGGGCAGGACAGGGACCGGGATAGACAGTGGGGTCAGATGGGACAAGGATGGGTAGGGAAGGACTGGAGGAGACAAAGAACAAACCAGCAGGGGAAGGGATGGATGAGACTGGAAAGAAAGGGTCTGTCCTGCTGCTGGTGGGAAGGAGACAGGTCCCATGTAGCCAGGACACCAGCATCCTGCTACCACAGCAGTCTGTCTTTCGTGTGGTTTTCCTGGGAAACCGGACAGCCACACATATGCAAAGCAGGGGAAAGGTGCTTTGTTAGCTGCCAATGATAAATCCCAATGCTTTCCGCGCTGCTGCTGTGGGGCAGGCTCACACGGCGCAGGGCTTACCTCAAAGCGCCAGAGCCCCCCGATGAATCTGCTCCTCTCAAAGCAGGTTGGTTCCAGCCCCTCATCCAGGCAGCACTTCAGGGCGCACAGGCCAGAGGCACCGGCACCAACGATGGCTACTTTCTGGGCAGCCATGTCCTGCAGGACTGTGGTGGTGGCAGGGATGCTGGGGCGTCCTGTCCCTGGGCAAAACACACTTGGGGGTGTGTGGAGCCTGGCGAGTCACAGAGGGGGTGCACGGTGTCGCTTGGTTGCGGTTGGCTGTCCCAGTGCTTCCCCAGCCTGACTGAGATCAGCTGGGCTGTCGCAAGATGTGTTTCTTCCAGTTATGATCTACAGGTTCGCCCCGCTGCCATGCCACACCTCCTGCCTGCGCCTCCTCCCGCAAAGGGCTCATTAGGATCTGTAAGCGCTTAACAATGCCAACGCTGCTGCGGGACTTCCTGGGCTCAGGGCTGAGAAGTGGCCATGCTGCAGACTTGGCAGGTCATGGCATGGAAAACAAAAGCTTGTGGATGCTGAGTGCACTGATGGCCAGCAGCCGTGCAGCCCTGGCATGTGATGGCCAGGAACCTCTGTCACCACTCTGTGTTCCCAAGCCACCCAATGGTGGGGCTGCACTCAGGAGATGAGGGTGGCACTGAGCTGTGCCACTGTGACTATTGTGGCGGGACACGCCCTGAGTGAGGCTATTTTGCTGTGGATACACGCATGTGCACACGTGTGAATGTGTGCAGCCTGTGCTGCCCTAGGATGTTGTCATGATGCTGATCCCAAACCCGTGTGAGACCCATGGGAATGCAGGAGATAATGGTAGAGCCAGTGACGGGACAGACGCCTGTCTCTGTTTAACACGTTTATCCAGTTAGGGAGTCTGCTGTGCCTTTGCCGCTCAGCTCTTGTGTGAGTGCGGCAGTGGCGGCATGGCTGGGTTAGAGGCGACAGAAAAACGTGGCATGTCCCTACTGGGTTGAAAGAGCAGGCTGAGAGGAACTGGGTTTTACTATGTGTGTGAGCAGGTTTCCTCCTCTGTCCCTGGCTGTGGCTTCCCGGGGAAGGGCGCAGACCGGGCACTGGGGTGTTATTTCACGAGCTGGGGAGGCTCTGTGCATCTTGGGTTTGTGGTCTGGCCACAGCGGGGCCACGCGGGGCAGAAGGAGGGATCCTGCCAGCACTGGGGTGCACAGGCTACTATGGGTCAGGGGATGAACAGCTCGCCCCGCCAGCACATCCCTTCTCACACTTGTGGGGCACCTACAAGTAGGCAAAACCGATGGCAAGGACGGCCACGGCTCCAACCAGCTTGAAGAGGAGGGGCATGCTGGGAGCCGACAGGTGCTCCTCCACATGCCGCGTCTGCAGGGGCTTGATGATGCGCTGCCGCTGGGTGAGGATGGCGTCCCTGGCACCGGCCCACTTGCCCGGGCCCCGCAGGCGGTACTGGTATGGCGTGCAGGGCCCGAAGGCAACCTCCAGCGCCAGCTTGGGGTCGCTGAGGAAGAGGGTGAGCAGGTTGGGCTTGACCCCCACCTGGCAGGCGAGCTCGTCCATGTAGGGGATGTAATCCACCTGGATGGTGTGCCGCTGGCTCTTCACGTACCTGTGGGCAGGGTGGGTGAGCAGGTGCTGGTGGCAGAGCCAGCAGATGCCTCGCACACCAGCAAGGTGGTACTGGATGGACCACCATTGGGAAGGATCAGTAGGGTGGGGTTAGAGCAGCTGAGCACGTCCCTGCCGTTTGTTGGCAAGGCCAAGTGTGCCTGGACACAGCCCAGCGTAGGACAGATACCCACCATCACCTGTACCCAAAACAGCCCCCTCCCTGTTCCCAGGGGGATCTTACTGTTTTGCCATCGCTTCTCTCTTCTGCTTGATGTCCGCCTCCATGTAGCACTGTGGGGGAAGCTTGTTCAACCCTAGGGAGGATAAGCCACAGCATGGGAGTGCTGGCAACAGTGGCTGGGATGTAATTTGGCCACGCCATTGGCTACTGCCAGGATGGCACAGCCAGCTGCTGCCTCCCAGGCATGGCTGGGCACCATTTACCCCGGCTCCAGGAGTGCATGCTTGGGCTACAGCCACAGGGCAGGTTTGTCTCGCTTACCCCTGAAGATGCGAGTGGCCCAGCGACACTGGAGCTCAGAGATGGGCATGATGGCACCCAGAGGCTGGATGAGGCCAATGAAAGCCAGCGTCGGCTTCTCCAGATCAGGGGGGAACATGAATTTGTATAGCGGGATCTGGTTCTCCACCACGTTCACGCAGCCTTCGAGGAAGGGGAAAGAGAAGCTGTATCCTGTGGCGAAGATCACAACGTCAATGTCTTCCCTGGTGCCGTCTTCAAAGATGGCAGACGTCTCTGTGAACTCCTGGATGTTTGGCTTCACCAGCACCCTTCCCGAAATGATGCGGTTGGGCAGGTCATCGTTGATGGTCGGGTGTTGGTCAAAGACCCTGAAAGTACAAGGAACCATCAGGGTGCTGGGGTGGGTGTCTCTGCTCTGAGTCCTGCTCCAGCCATGGCTCCCTGCTGTGGGGATGTGGTTCCCCAGGGATGCTCATTTCCAGTGGGGCTGTTCCCTCAGGGGTGCTTGGCAGCTGCCACCGCACTGCACCAAGGTTCCCTGGAAGGGGCTGTGGTGGCTCCCTGGAGCATTGCCTGGGCACTACACAGCTATTAACCAGGTTTCTAGGGCTGCTGCCCTGGCCCCAGCCTGGGCACAGGGAGGATGGGAATGGCTGAGCAGTGCTGGACATGCGAGAGGCAGAGGGTCCTTCCTGGGCAGGGGGAGCATTTGCTGGCACCTGTGCTTTGGCTTCAGGCCGTAGTGTGAGTGGTTGAACCTGGCATTCAGCTGCTTCTCCACAAAGTTGCTAACCATGGAATGGCTCAGCAGTTTCTTCCGGAACGCGTTGATGCGGGTGATGGCAACGGTGTCGATGGGATAGCCCTGATCTCCAACGCGGTTGAAGATCCACGCTCCACGGCGGGTGCTGAGGAAGACCTGGGCAAGGAAGTAAGCGTTGCCTGCTGAAGGCTTTGCTGGTCCTGAGGGGCTGGCTGGGGGAGACACGTCCCTGCCCCAGGGTAGGTCCTCTTCCTGCTGCCCAAGCACTCAGCAAAGGCCAGAAGGGCAGAGATAGCTGGTGGTCAGCACCTAGCAGGGGCAGGAGGTAGGGAGCAGCCCAGGAGCAGCCCCAGTGCAGGGCTCAGAGATGGAAATCAGGGTATCCATACAGGATCGAGTCTCAACTGACAGAGGCTGGGCTAGTGGGTGCCAGCATTGCCAACTGCAGTGAGTGCCGGGACGGAGCAGTGGCTGTGCCAGCACCTTGGTCCCGGTGTCCTTGTGGAGCCGGCAGTGTCCCACGGGGCGCTGCCCTGGCCAGCGGGACCCCACTCCTGCTGCTCACCTGCTTGGCTGTTTGGCTGACCTCCACAGCCAGGTCTGCCCCTGAATTCCCGATCCCGATGACAACGACCCTCTTGTCTGTGAAATCCTGAGTGTCCTTGTAGTCTCGGCTATGGAGGTAGCGGCCCTTGAACTTGTTGATTCCTGTGGGCAGGGAGGAGGGATGCTTGGCTTCCTGGCACTGGGCTGGAGGGTCACCTCCTGAAGTACTGAGTTGGGACTGTCCCTGGCCCAGCCAGACCCTTCCTGGGGAGCATGGGAGCTCTCCTTGAGCTGACTCAAGGCAGGGAAATGCTGAGGCTGGGAGGAAGAACAGGTAGGGAGAACAGGGACTGCCACAGCCGAGCTTTCTGGGGTCTCTCCTCATGCGTGGGTGCTGGGCAGTACCTGGGAAGGTGTTCAGCGGGAGGTGTGCCTCGGTGTGGTGCCCAGTGCACACCAGCACAGCATCAAAGACGGCCGCCTCCTGCTTCCCCTCGCTCTCCGTCACCACCTCCCACTGGCCCGTGGCAGCAAAGTCGGGACGCTTGGACACGCGGCACACGCTGGTCTGGGTGGAGGAGAAGCAGGCGTCAGGCACCCTGTGCCTTGGCCCTGCTGCGCCGCTTAGCCCGGACCCTGGTGGCTCTCACCCTGAATCGGATGTGGCGGAGCAGGTCAAAGTGCTGCGCATACATGCGAAAGTACTCCATGATCTTGGAGTTGTGCATGTAGTTGGGGAAGTCTTCGGGGATTGGGAAGTTGCTGAAGCACATCATCTCCTTGGAGGTGTTGATGATGACAGAGCGGTAGATGCTGGCGCGGCCCTCCTCAGGGCACTCCTGCAGGAGCAGGGCATGGCTCTGTGTGGTCCGGTAGGCCACGATGCGGAGGGATGGCTGGGGCCGATGTGGTGGCTCTTTATGTGGAGCCCCTGCCCTCAGCTCGCCTTCAGGACCCCGCCACGGCAGGCTGCATGCCGCCCCAGCAGCAGCCACTGATCCCTGGCTGCTGTGGTTCTGACCCCCAGCAGGACATGTGGCCAACAGGGTTTACCTCAAACCTCCAGAGCCCTCCGATGTCCCCGCTCCTCTCGAAGCAGACAGGCTCCAGCGCCTCCTGCAGGCAGGCTTTGATGGCGCACAGCCCGCTGCTGCCCCCTCCAATGATGGCCACCCTCTTCGCCATGCTGCCCTCCACCTCTGTTCTCTGCCTGGGGACAGTGCCGGAGAACAGGGCTGAGGGGCGCGGGGTGCAGCTGTGCACAGTTTGGTCCTGTGCTCCAAAGTGGTCCCAAGCTGAGGGGCAGCCCCCAGAGGTTTGTCTGGGACTGTGAGAGTGCAGCTATCCCCCCACCTCCAGCAGGGAGCTGGTCAGTGCTGGGGTTTTTCACCACTGCAGTGTTTATCTCCAGACACCTGGGAGAAGTGCTAGCTGGTGTTATGGAGCCTTGAAAACCCTCCCCTCATGGTAAGTCCAAGCAATGGAGGCATGCCGGAGTGCCGCGCCCTCCCGCGGGGACCCATGGCTCCCACCCCGGTGGACACAGCCCCTGCACCTGCACTTTGCCCTCTCCCTTCCCCAGGGCAGATACTTATGGTGCCACCCCGGCACCTGCTGAGTGCCGGCACCCACCGATAGCCCCTCCACTGACCTGCAGCTGTGGGTTCGGCAGCCCAGGGAAGGCCAGTGGCAGGCAGGGAGTCAGTGAGGGTCTCTGCTCAGTTGTCCCAAACTGAGACGCCAGACGCTGGCCTGGTTTTATGGTGCACGTCGGTGGTGACTGGGGCCTCCCACTTGGTCACTCCTCCCACACTGGGGAGAGGAAGCCCGCACCCGGTTGGCTCCGGATGCCTGCTTGGCTTTTCCGGCAGCGTCCCTTGCCAGAGGTTCGGAGGTGAGGGGTAAGTAGCCGTCCCAGGCACCTTTCCAGGAAGTGCTGTGCAGAGACACTGCAGGGACATGGGGTTGCAGGACAGGCAGAGATGCAGCCAGACCCCATCGTGTGAATGACAAGTAAACAAATGCTGCTCTGTACTTTTAAGTCTGTGATTATCAAGATGTCCTGTCCGTGCTGCTGCTGTTGGGCAGGCTGGCACGGCGCAGGGCTTACCTCGAAGAGCCAAAGCCCCCTGATGCCTCTGCTCCTCTCAAAGCAGGTGGGTTCCAGCCCCCCATCCAGGCAGCATTTCAGGGCGCACAGGCCAGAGGCACCGGCACCACCGATGGCTACTTTCTGGGCAGCCATGTCCTGCAGGACTATGGTGGTGGCAGGGATGCTGGGGAGTCCTGTCCCTGGGCAAAACACACTTGGGGGTGTGTGGAGCCTGGCGAGTCACAGAGGGGGTGCACGGTGCCGCTTGGTTGTGGTTGGCTGTCCCGGTGCTTCCCCAGCCTGACTGAGATCAGCTGGGCTGTCGCAAGATGTGTTTCTTCCAGTTATGATCTACAGGTTCGCCCCGCTGCCATGCCACACCTCCTGCCTGCGCCTCCTCCCGCAAAGGGCTCATTAGGATCTGTAAGCGCTTAACAATGCCGACGCTGCTGCGGGACTTCCTGGGCTCAGGGCTGAGAAGTGGCCATGCTGCAGACTTGGCAGATCATGGCATGGAAAACAAAAGCTTGTGGATGCTGAGTGCACTGATGGCCAGCAGCCGTGCAGCCCTGGCATGTGGTGGCCAGGAACCCCATCACCGCTCTGTGCCCCCAACCCACCCAATGGTGGAGCCGCACTCAGGAGATGAGGGTGGCACTGAGCTTTGCCACTGTGACTACCCTGAGTGAGGCTGTTTTGCCTCATATTTGCATGCGTGAAGCCTGTGCTGTTATGGGGTGTTGGCATGAGGCTGATCTGAAACCCATGTGAGTCCCATGGGCACACAGGGGATCATGGTGGTGCCAGTGACGGGACAGGCGCCTGTATCTGTTTAACACGTTTATCCAGTTAGGGAGTCTGCTGTGCCTTTGCCACTCAGCTCTTGTGTGAGTGCGGCAGTGGCGGCATGGCTGGGTTAGAGGTGGCAGAAAAACGTGGCATGTCCCTACTGGGTTGAAAGAGCAGGCTGCGAGGGACTGGGTTTTACTATGTGCGTGAGCAGGTTTCCTCCTCTGTCCCTGGCTGTGGCTTCCCGGGGAAAGGCGCAGACCGGGCACTGGGGTGTTATTTCATGAGCTGGGGAGGCTCTGTGCATCTTGGGTTTGTGGTCTGGCCACAGCGGGGCCATGCGGGGCAGAAGGAGGGATCCTGCCAGCACTGGGGTGCACAGGCTACTATGGGTCAGGGGATGAACAGCTCACCCCCCCAGCACATCCCTTCTCACACTTGTGGGGCACCTACAAGTAGGCAAAACCGATGGCAAGGACGGCCACGGCTCCAACCAGCTTGAAGAGGAGGGGCATGCTGGGAGCTGACAGGTGCTCCTCCACATGCCGCGTCTGCAGGGGCTTGATGATGCGCTGCCGCTGGGTGAGGATGGCGTCCCTGGCACCGGCCCACTTGCCCGGGCCCCGCAGGCGGTACTGGTATGGCGTGCAGGGCCCGAAGGCAACCTCCAGCGCCAGCTTGGGGTCGCTGAGGAAGAGGGTGAGCAGGTTGGGCTTGACCCCCACCTGGCAGGCGAGCTCGTCCATGTAGGGGATGTAATCCACCTGGATGGTGTGCCGCTGGCTCTTCACGTACCTGTGGGCAGGGAGAGCAGGCAGGTTTGGCAGGTGGGCACATGGGTGACAGTGGCAGGGCCGATGCCTGCCCCGGTTCCTTACCGCTTGGCCATTCTCTCCTTGGTCTGCATGACATCAGCCAGCATGTCAGTGGAGGGCGGCAGGTCCTGCAGCCCTGGGGAAGAGGAGGCTGTAGCTGGGAGGAAGGGCTGTGCTCCTATCACAGTCTGGCTGGCTCTGCAGCCCAGCCTGGCCTTTGCTTGCACATGGAAACCTCTGAGGCTTCAGGGACATGCTACCACGTCAGGAGCAAAGTAGGAGGCATAGGCGAAGAAAGTAACAGCAGAAAAGGAAAGGGAGAAGGGGGTTTGCAGGCAATGGGACCTGTTAGTGGCTCCCACAAGAGAAGATGAGTGTTAGGCCCGTTGCGACATGCAAGGCTGGTTTTTGTCCCCATGAAGAAGCAAAATGAAGATAAAAAGGTGAGTGGGGGAAAGCAGTGTGTGAAGGGATGCCACCAGCTGAACAACTCAGCCTTGCCATGTCTGGGGGAGCGCATCTGCATTCCCTCAAGCTGCCTTGCTTACCCTTGAAGACGCGGGTGGCCCAGCGACACTGGAGCTCAGAGATGGGCATGATGGCACCCAGGGGCTGGATGAGGCCAATGAAAGCCAGCGTCGGCTTCTCCAGATCAGGGGGGAACATGAATTTTTATAGCGGGATCTGGTTCTCCACCACGTTCACGCAGCCTTCGAGGAAGGGGAAAGAGAAAGTGTAGCCTGTGGCAAAGACCACAGCATCAATGTCTTCCCTGGTGCCGTCTTCAAAGATGGCAGACGTCTCTGTGAACTCCTGGATGTTTGGCTTCACCAGTACCCTTCCCGAAATGATGCGGTTGGGCAGGTCGTCGTTGATGGTCGGGTGTTGGTCAAGGAACCTGGAAGGCAGACCTTGCGTGTGCCCGGGCAGTGGGACAGGCAGCAGGATGGACAGCATGGGGCAGGCAGCTGGACTGCTGCCAGGGCACTCACCGGTGCTGGGGCCGCAGGCCATAGAGCTCATGGTCGAAGCGGGCATTCAGCTTCCTCTCCAGGAGAAAACTGATGGCTTTTTGAGGCAGCAGACTTTGGAAGAGCTGTGTGAAGCGGCTGAGATAGGAAAAGTCAAAGGGATACCCACCATCTGCTACCCGGTGCAGCACCCAGGTCCCACGCTTGGTGCTGAGGAAGACCTGGAAGGAAGCAGAGGAGAGGTGGTGATGTGGCAGCATCCTCAGGACCGGGTTGGGGTCTCGCCATGTTCCTTGAACAGGGATGCCAGCACAGCTGCTGGGACCACAACAGCCACCCCCATCGAGAGGGGATGGGTGCTTGTGGCCAGGTGCTGGAGAGAGAGGATCCTGCAGGGGATGGTGGGGGGTTGCTCGGTCCTGGTGGCTCTCCCGGCACACCTGCTCAGTTGCCTGGCTCAGCTCCACCGCGATGTCGATGCCTGAATTCCCACTGCCAACCACGACTACCCGCTTCCCTGAGAAGGACTGTGGGCTCTTGTAGTCCCGGCTGTGCAGGTACCAGCCCTCAAACTTTTCCAGCCCTGGAAGAGAGAGAGAAGCCGTGCTAGGCAGGGATGTGAGGTAGGGGGTGGCTGTCCCCCTGCTCAGACTGGTCGTGTGTTTTGAGAACAGGTTGGGGCCAGAGTGACCAACAGCAGCAGTGTGGCCCTGGAATGATGCCCAGAGAGGTGGTGGCATCTCCAGCCTGGGAGACGCTCAGTGTGGCCCTGAGCATCCTGCTCTGGCTTTGGGGCTGGCCTGGCTTGCAGCAGGGCTTGGACTGGAGACCTCCATGCTCCCATCCCAGAATCCTCCTGCAGTTCCTGCCTGGTGCTAGGTGTTGGGGCAGAGGAGCAGCCGGGATCTGTGCCATCCTGCCAGATGGCACACCATCCACCCGGTGACGGTGTGCTCCAGCCTGTTCCCCAGCCAAAGAGGGTCTCCACGGCTGAAAGCCATCCGGGCATTTTTGCCTGGCACCAAGAGTAAAAGACCAGCGCCAGCACCAAGCTCTCAAGCCTTGCCACAGAGCTGGAGGGCCCAGCGGGTGCATGGCCAGCAGCTCGGGGAGCCAGTCGCTGGCGGGAGAGGTGAGCTGGCAGAAGTGACACTTGCCAGCAGGACATGTTGGTCAGGTGCTGATGGCACAGCATGAGCCACCTAGGACAGACCGCCAAGATGGGTGGGATAGCAGCACGCTCGTGCAAGCCCGCCTGGTGTGTTACCCTGTGGAAGCATTTTGGCAGTAGCCAGGGTTGAGTGGGGACTAAGCTGGAGAGGAGGGTGGTCCCAGGGGTGTCAAGGACCAAGTGAGCAGTCCGTGGGGCAGTACCTGGGAAGGTGTTCAGCGGGAGGTGTGCCTCGGTGTGGTGCCCAGTGCATACCAGCACAGCATCAAAGACGGCCGCCTCCTGCTTCCCCTCGCTCTCCGTCACCACCTCCCACTGGCCCGTGGCAGCGAAGTCGGGACGCTTCGACACACGGCACATGCTGGTCTGGGTGCAGGGGGAGCAGGCGTCAGGCACCTTGTGCCCCGGCCCTGCTGTGCCGCTCACCCTGGACCCTGGTGGCTCTCACCCTGAATCGGATGTGGTGGAGCAGGTCAAAGTGCTGCGCATACATGCGAAAGTACTCCATGATCATGTAGTTGGGGAAGTCTTCGGGGATTGGGAAGTTGCTGAAGCACATCATCTCCTTGGAGGTGTTGATGATGACAGAGCGGTAGATGCTGGCGCGGCCCTCCTCAGGGTGCTTCTGCAGGAGCGGGGCACAGCTCAGCACTGGTCAGGGACCCCAGGGCTGCCTGCCTGGTGCCTCACTGTGCCTGTGGGTGCAGGGTTAAGCCACGGGTGATTGCACCTGTCCCTGCACCCAGCACTCTCCTATAGATGTGACTGCCCACCCCACAAAAGACGGAAGAGGACTCTGTATTGGTGAGGGCGATCAGTGGTAACAGTGGAGTTACCATTCATCAAGACAGCGGTGGGGTCTTGTGCCTCAGTTTCCCTGCTCCCACCGCTGTCTCTGATGAGGTAGGGCGTTCCCAAAGCTGTCCATGGTGTCATTGCCCCAGTTGCCACATCAGGTGTCACCAGTTCCTGAGCCAAATCTGTCACTTCCAGTAAAGCGACCACTCCTGCTTGCTGAGTCTCTGCCCCAGCAGCTGGGTGTTGCTGCCCTGGCTCTGCTCTCCCAGGCCCGTTTCTGAACCACCATGGGCAGAACCAGTGGACTGTAACTGGGCCACCCCAAACCCTGTGCTGGCTTGGTGTGGTGTCCCCCCCCGGCTATCCCACTGTGTATCAGGACATTGTGGAAGGCTTGTCTTCTTCGTGGGTTCTCAGGGGAAAAGTCAACAAACAGCCTCATTAGGTGGGGGCAGAAATGAGCTCTGGTGCTTCCCCTGATGAAGGGAGAGCCAAGGCATAGAGGAGGAAGCGCTCGGTGCTTCTGAATGGGTGAGTGCCACAGAAGTAGGGAGAGGAACAAGTGGGACTTCCAGACAAGGCCTGGGCAGGACAGGGACCGGGATAGACAGTGGGGTCAGATGGGACAAGGATGGGTAGGGAAGGACTGGAGGAGACAAAGAACAAACCAGCAGGGGAAGGGATGGATGAGACTGGAAAGAAAGGGTCTGTCCTGCTGCTGGTGGGAAGGAGACAGGTCCCATGTAGCCAGGACACCAGCATCCTGCTACCACAGCAGTCTGTCTTTCGTGTGGTTTTCCTGGGAAACCGGACAGCCACACATATGCAAAGCAGGGGAAAGGTGCTTTGTTAGCTGCCAATGATAAATCCCAATGCTTTCCGCGCTGCTGCTGTGGGGCAGGCTCACACGGCGCAGGGCTTACCTCAAAGCGCCAGAGCCCCCCGATGAATCTGCTCCTCTCAAAGCAGGTTGGTTCCAGCCCCTCATCCAGGCAGCACTTCAGGGCGCACAGGCCAGAGGCACCGGCACCAACGATGGCTACTTTCTGGGCAGCCATGTCCTGCAGGACTGTGGTGGTGGCAGGGATGCTGGGGCGTCCTGTCCCTGGGCAAAACACACTTGGGGGTGTGTGGAGCCTGGCGAGTCACAGAGGGGGTGCACGGTGTCGCTTGGTTGCGGTTGGCTGTCCCAGTGCTTCCCCAGCCTGACTGAGATCAGCTGGGCTGTCGCAAGATGTGTTTCTTCCAGTTATGATCTACAGGTTCGCCCCGCTGCCATGCCACACCTCCTGCCTGCGCCTCCTCCCGCAAAGGGCTCATTAGGATCTGTAAGCGCTTAACAATGCCAACGCTGCTGCGGGACTTCCTGGGCTCAGGGCTGAGAAGTGGCCATGCTGCAGACTTGGCAGGTCATGGCATGGAAAACAAAAGCTTGTGGATGCTGAGTGCACTGATGGCCAGCAGCCGTGCAGCCCTGGCATGTGATGGCCAGGAACCTCTGTCACCACTCTGTGTTCCCAAGCCACCCAATGGTGGGGCTGCACTCAGGAGATGAGGGTGGCACTGAGCTGTGCCACTGTGACTATTGTGGCGGGACACGCCCTGAGTGAGGCTATTTTGCTGTGGATACACGCATGTGCACACGTGTGAATGTGTGCAGCCTGTGCTGCCCTAGGATGTTGTCATGATGCTGATCCCAAACCCGTGTGAGACCCATGGGAATGCAGGAGATAATGGTAAAGCCAGTGACGGGACAGACGCCTGTCTCTGTTTAACACGTTTATCCAGTTAGGGAGTCTGCTGTGCCTTTGCCGCTCAGCTCTTGTGTGAGTGCGGCAGTGGCGGCATGGCTGGGTTAGAGGCGACAGAAAAACGTGGCATGTCCCTACTGGGTTGAAAGAGCAGGCTGAGAGGAACTGGGTTTTACTATGTGTGTGAGCAGGTTTCCTCCTCTGTCCCTGGCTGTGGCTTCCCGGGGAAGGGCGCAGACCGGGCACTGGGGTGTTATTTCACAAGCTGGGGAGGCTCTGTGCATCTTGGGTTTGTGGTCTGGCCACAGCGGGGCCACGCGGGGCAGAAGGAGGGATCCTGCCAGCACTGGGGTGCACAGGCTACTATGGGTCAGGGGATGAACAGCTCGCCCCCCCAGCACATCCCTTCTCACACTTGTGGGGCACCTACAAGTAGGCAAAACCGATGGCAAGGACGGCCACGGCTCCAACCAGCTTGAAGAGGAGGGGCATGCTGGGAGCCGACAGGTGCTCCTCCACATGCCGCGTCTGCAGGGGCTTGATGATGCGCTGCCGCTGGGTGAGGATGGCGTCCCTGGCACCGGCCCACTTGCCCGGGCCCCGCAGGCGGTACTGGTATGGCGTGCAGGGCCCGAAGGCAACCTCCAGCGCCAGCTTGGGGTCGCTGAGGAAGAGGGTGAGCAGGTTGGGCTTGACCCCCACCTGGCAGGCGAGCTCGTCCATGTAGGGGATGTAATCCACCTGGATGGTGTGCCGCTGGCTCTTCACGTACCTGTGGGCAGGGTGGGTGAGCAGGTGCTGGTGGCAGAGCCAGCAGATGCCTCGCACACCAGCAAGGTGGTACTGGATGGACCACCATTGGGAAGGATCAGTAGGGTGGGGTTAGAGCAGCTGAGCACGTCCCTGCCGTTTGTTGGCAAGGCCAAGTGTGCCTGGACACAGCCCAGCGTAGGACAGATACCACCATCACCTGTACCCAAAACAGCCCCCTCCCTGTTCCCAGGGGGATCTTACTGTTTTGCCATCGCTTCTCTCTTCTGCTTGATGTCCGCCTCCATGTAGCACTGTGGGGGAAGCTTGTTCTATGCTAGGGAGGATAAGCCACAGCATGGGAGTGCTGGCAACAGTGGCTGGGATGTAATTTGGCCACGCCATTGGCTACTGCCAGGATGGCACAGCCAGCTGCTGCCTCCCAGGCATGGCTGGGCACCATTTACCCCGGCTCCAGGAATGCATGCTTGGGCTACAGCCACAGGGCAGGTTTGTCTCGCTTACCCCTGAAGATGCGAGTGGCCCAGCGACACTGGAGCTCAGAGATGGGCATGATGGCACCCAGGGGCTGGATGAGGCCAATGAAAGCCAGCGTTGGCTTCTCCAGATCGGGGGGAACATGAACCAGCGGGATCTGGTTCTCCACCACCTTCACGCAGCCTTCAAGGAAGGGGAAAGAGAAGCTGTGTCCTGTGGCAAAGATCACAACGATCACAACGTCAATGTCTTCCCTGGTGCCGTCTTCAAAGATGGCAGACGTCTCTGTGAACTCCTGGATGTTTGGCTTCACCAGCACCCTTCCCAAAATCATGCGGTTGGGCAGGTCATCGTTGACGGTCGGGTGTTGGTCAAAGACCCTGAAAGTACAAGGAACCATCAGGGTGCTGGGGTGGGTGTCTCTGCTCTGAGTCCTGCTCCAGCCATGGCTCCCTGCTGTGGGGATGTGGTTCCCCAGGGATGCTCATTTCCAGTGGGGCTGTTCCCTCAGGGGTGCTTGGCAGCTGCCACCGCACTGCACCAAGGTTCCCTGGAAGAGGCTGTGGTGGCTCCCTGGAGCATTGCCTGGGCACTACACAGCTATTAACCAGGTTTCCAGGGCTGCTGCCCTGGCCCCAGTCTGGGCACAGGGAGGATGGGAATGGCTGAGCAGTGCTGGACATGCGAGAGGCAGAGGGTCCTTCCTGGGCAGGGGGAGCATTTGCTGGCACCTGTGCTTTGGCTTCAGGCCGTAGTGTGAGTGGTTGAACCTGGCATTCAGCTGCTTCTCCACAAAGTTGCTCACCATGGAATGGCTCATCAGTTTCCGCAGGAACACGTTGATGCGGGTGAAGGCGATGGTGTCGATGGGATAGCCCTGATCTCCAACGCAGTTGATGATCCATGCTCCACAGTGGGTGCTGAGGAAGACCTGGGCAAGGAAGTAAGCGTTGCCTGCTGAAGGCTTTGCTGGTCCTGAGGGGCTGGCTGGGGGAGACACGTCCCTGCCCCAGGGTAGGTCCTCTTCCTGCTGCCCAAGCACTCAGCAAAGGCCAGAAGGGCAGAGATAGCTGGTGGTCAGCACCTAGCAGGGGCAGGAGGTAGCGAGCAGTCCAGGAGCAGCCCCAGTGCAGGGCTCAGAGATGGAAATCAGGGTATCCATACAGGATCGAGTCTCAACTGACAGAGGCTGGGCTAGTGGGTGCCAGCATTGCCAACTGCAGTGAGTGCCGGGACGGAGCAGTGGCTGTGCCAGCACCTTGGTCCCGGTGTCCTCGTGGAGCCGGCAGTGTCCCACGGGGCGCTGCCCTGGCCAGCGGGACCCCACTCCTGCTGCTCACCTGCTTGGCTGTTTGGCTGACCTCCACAGCCAGGTCTGCCCCTGAATTCCCGATCCCGATGACAACGACCCTCTTGTCTGTGAAATCCTGAGTGTCCTTGTAGTCTCGGCTATGGAGGTAGCGGCCCTTGAACTTGTTGATTCCTGTGGGCAGGGAGGAGGGATGCTTGGCTTCCTGGCACTGGGCTGGAGGGTCACCTCCTGAAGTACTGAGTTGGGACTGTCCCTGGCCCAGCCAGACCCTTCCTGGGGAGCATGGGAGCTCTCCTTGAGCTGACTCAAGGCAGGGAAATGCTGAGGCTGGGAGGAAGAACAGGTAGGGAGAACAGGGACTGCCACAGCCGAGCTTTCTGGGGTCTCTCCTCATGCGTGGGTGCTGGGCAGTACCTGGGAAGGTGTTCAGCGGGAGGTGTGCCTCGGTGTGGTGCCCAGTGCACACCAGCACAGCATCAAAGACGGCCGCCTCCTGCTTCCCCTCGCTCTCCGTCACCACCTCCCACTGGCCCGTGGCAGCAAAGTCGGGACGCTTGGACACGCGGCACACGCTGGTCTGGGTGGAGGAGAAGCAGGCGTCAGGCACCCTGTGCCTTGGCCCTGCTGCGCCGCTTAGCCCGGACCCTGGTGGCTCTCACCCTGAATCGGATGTGGCGGAGCAGGTCAAAGTGCTGCGCATACATGCGAAAGTACTCCATGATCTTGGAGTTGTGCATGTAGTTGGGGAAGTCTTCGGGGATTGGGAAGTCGCTGAAGCACATCATCTCCTTGGAGGTGTTGATGATGACAGAGCGGTAGATGCTGGCGCGGCCCTCCTCAGGGCACTCCTGCAGGAGCAGGGCATGGCTCTGGGTGGTCCGGTAGGCCACGATGCGGAGGGATGGCTGGGGCCGATGTGGTGGCTCTTTATGTGGAGCCCCTGCCCTCAGCTCGCCTTCAGGACCCCGCCACGGCAGGCTGCATGCCGCCCCAGCAGCAGCCACTGATCCCTGGCTGCTGTGGTTCTGACCCCCAGCAGGACATGTGGCCAACAGGGTTTACCTCAAACCTCCAGAGCCCTCCGATGTCCCCGCTCCTCTCGAAGCAGACAGGCTCCAGCGCCTCCTGCAGGCAGGCTTTGATGGCGCACAGCCCGCTGCTGCCCCCTCCAATGATGGCCACCCTCTTCGCCATGCTGCCCTCCACCTCTGTTCTCTGCCTGGGGACAGTGCCGGAGAACAGGGCTGAGGGGCGCAGGGTGCAGCTGTGCACAGTTTGGTCCTGTGCTCCAAAGTGGTCCCAAGCTGAGGGGCAGCCCCCAGAGGTTTGTCTGGGACTGTGAGAGTGCAGCTATCCCCCCACCTCCAGCAGGGAGCTGGTCGGTGCTGGGGTTTTTCACCACTGCAGTGTTTATCTCCAGACACCTGGGAGAAGTGCTAGCTGGTGTTATGGAGCCTTGAAAACCCTCCCCTCATGGTAAGTCCAAGCAATGGAGGCATGCCGGAGTGCCGCGCCCTCCCGCGGGGACCCATGGCTCCCACCCCGGTGGACACAGCCCCTGCACCTGCACTTTGCCCTCTCCCTTCCCCAGGGCAGATACTTATGGTGCCACCCCGGCACCTGCTGAGTGCCGGCACCCACCGATAGCCCCTCCACTGACCTGCAGCTGTGGGTTCGGCAGCCCAGGGAAGGCCAGTGGCAGGCAGGGAGTCAGTGAGGGTCTCTGCTCAGTTGTCCCAAACTGAGACGCCAGACGCTGGCCTGGTTTTATGGTGCACGTCGGTGGTGACTGAGGCCTCCCACTTGGTCACTTCTCCCACACTGGGGAGAGGAAGCCCGCACCCGGTTGGCTCCGGATGCCTGCTTGGCTTTTCCGGCAGCGTCCCTTGCCAGAGGTTCGTCCCGGGCCCCGCAGGCGGTACTGGTATGGCGTGCAGGGCTCGAAGGCAACCTCCAGCGCCAGCTTGGGGTCGCTGAGGAAGAGGGTGAGCAGGTTGGGCTTGACCCCCACCTGGCAGGCGAGCTCGTCCATGTAGGGGATGTAATCCACCTGGATGGTGTGCCGCTGGCTCTTCACGTACCTGTGGGCAGGGTGGGTGAGCAGGTGCTGGTGGCAGAGCCAGCAGATGCTTCGCACACCAGCAAGGTGGTACTGGATGGACCACCATTGGGAAGGATCAGTAGGGTGGGGTTAGATCAGCTGAGCACGTCCCTGCCGTTTGTTGGCAAGGCCAAGTGTGCCTGGACACAGCCCAGCGTAGGACAGATATCCACCATCACCTGTACCCAAAACAGCCCCCTCCCTGTTCCCAGGGGGATCTTACTGTTTTGCCATCACTTCTCTCTTCTGCTTGATGTCCGCCTCCACGTAGTATTGATGGCCACTGAGACAAGGGAGTGCAAAATGAAATATAATCGTTTGTAAATAAAAAAATTCAGTTTTAAGTAACTTTAGGCTTGGTGGCTTTGTACATAAGAACAAAACGTTCCAAACCTAAAAAGCCCAACCAAAAGAACATAATAAGGATCCTTGTCTAAGTTAAATCACTTTAGCTGACATAGTTTTAGAACCTTATGACCTTCATACGAAATTTAGTGTAAGCAAAATAGGATTGTAGATAAAGAGTATCTGAAACTAGCAAATGTTTAGGGTATGCTGTAGCTAAGTTAACTGATAAATAGAAGGACGGGAAGAAATCACTCACTTGTGTCAGCAGTGTTACCGAACTAATTAAACTGGCATAAGCACTTATCTACTGCGCAGACCTCAAAGACTACCAGAACAAGAGTTCAAGGAAGGGAAGTAAAACGACCACTAAAGACCACTACCACTTTGTTATGCGCGTGCGAAAATAGGCGTTGAATTATGTAGAACAATTCTCGGAAAACTAATGAATGTGTATTATGTTTACCGGAAATGTAATGAATATGTATGTTAAGCAACAATATAATCATGGTCAATTTGATGCTTAAACGAGACATGTTAGGAGGAGATATCCCCTGTGTCTCCCGGTGCTGCAATAAAGAATACCTGCTTGTCAACTTAAAACTTTATTGGCGAGTTCTTAACGAGTTCTACGAATCAGCCACCCTCTTTGCCATGCTGCCCTCCACCTCTGGTCTCTGCCTGAGGACAATGCCATAGAGCGGGGCTGAGAGGTACGGGGTGCAGCTGTGCATGGTTTGGTCCTGTGCACCAAAGCAGTCGAGATGAGGGGCAGCCCCCGAAGTTTTGTCTGGGACGATGAGACAACAGCAGGGATGCTGTAGGGCCATAGGGTTGCAGGAAAGGTGGAGGTGCAGCTGGTCTCTGTGGTGTGCATCTTGAGTAAACAAACACTGCTCTAATTTTTACTTCTGTGATTATCAGGATGTCCTTATATCTCACCTGGGTTCAGGTGGGATAGAGTTAATTTTCTTCTTAGTATCTGGTGCAGTGCTGTGTTTTGGATTTAGTCTGAGAATAATGCTGATAACGCACTAATGTTTTACTTGTTTTTAAGCAGTGATTACCTTCAAGGACTTTTAGTCTCTCATGCTTTGCCAGTGAGAGATGTGCAGAAGAAGCCGGGAGGGAGCAGAGAGAGGACACCTGACCCGGACTAGCCAAAGGGATATTCCGTACCACAGCATGTCATGCTTGGTATATAAACTGGGGGGAGTCACCCCGAAGGGACTGATTACTGCTCAAGTCGAGCTGGGTATCGGTCAGCAGGTGGTGAACAATTATATTGTTCATCGCTTGTCTTTCTTGGATTTTATTCCCGTTTCTTTTTTCCCTTTCATTATTATTATAATTTTTTTTTTAATTTCAAAAAAATCAAACTGTTCTTATCTCAACCCATGGGTTCTACCTTTGTCCAATTCTCCTTCCCTTCCCATGGGCTGTGAGGAGCAAACGAGCAGCTGGGTAGTACTTAGTTGCCGTCTGGGCTTAACCATGACAGAGAATCATCCCAACCCTGGTACCTGGGGGCACATGCAGTTCCAGCTGCTCTGCTGGCACTAGGTACCACATCACCTATGTCCCCCCTGCCCCTGGGCTGGGCATGTTAGCACAGTGTCCCTGGAGCCATAGCTTTCTCCTGGGCCATTGGAGTTACAGGTGGGGCCACTGCGACCTGGGTGTGAGGAGCACTGTGCTGCTAGGGTGTCGCTGGTGCCAGGGTGGTGAGACCGGTTAGGAAAAGGCTTTCCCTGGCAGCAGGAGGCACAGGCCAGGTGGCTCAGGAGCACACCGCTGGCTCCTGGCACACCCGCAGCTGGACAGCCTGTGAGAGCTGCAGAGGAAATTTGCTCCCCTTGCTGCAGGGGAACTTTGCCCCAGAGCAGGGTTGTGGAGAGACCAAGCTCCGCAGCTGAAAGGTTTTTAACCTTCTAAAAGTCATAGTATGTTTGCAATAGGTGTAATAAAGCTCTTTCTGTCCCTTGCTGTTGGCAAGGGCTGATCCCTGCCTGGCCAGAGGCACCAAGGTGCCAATCCACACTCTGCCTGTCTGTTGAAAAGCATCAAAAGCATCTCTTGCCAGGCAGGTGGCTCAGTAAGTGGATCAGCACGGGAATGGCAAGGAGGCAGCACTGGCAATGCTACCTGCCCTGCTCCGCTCGCAGCTGCCTTCTGGCTTTTTCAAGCTCTGCAGGGATGCCCAAGGGTGACAGGTACAGGGGACTTCCAGCTTTCAACCCCACCGCTGTGCTACGAAATCTCTGTGCAGGTTGCCTTTGAATTTGCCGTTCTTCCTTGGCAGCTATAAGAGATGCACAGCCTTGGACTTTGCCCCCACTGTGCTTGGGTTCATGACCTAGCTGAACCGCACCTTGAGGCACAGGTGAGTGTGGGAGTGCATCATGGACAAACCATGGCATTTCAGTCAAGACCAGCTTGTTGATGTCAGCAGGAAAGCCACTGTGCATGCCTGGCCAGGATGTAGTGTGTGGTGGGCAGTGCACGCAGACACATCTGCTCAGGGCTTCTGCAGTGGGCAGAGGTACTATAGGACAAACAGAGCAGAAAGCGCCAATCTGTTGTCACCAGCAGTTACAAGTGATAATCACAAGAGGAGACCAAAGGTCTTGCTGGGGAAGGTGGAGGGAAACAGAGCAGAGGTGAGAGGGTGGCTGGGCAGCCCATGACACAGTGGGGCTGTGCACTGGCTATAGCAGGTGCCACCAAGCAGGTTGTGGAGGGTCCTGCAAGTGAGCTGGGAGCAACTTTCGGCATGCACATTCATGTAGAAACAAACCACAGATGTACAGAGTTGCTGCTGTACTCCTGCCTGGAGAGGAAGACCTCAATGGCTCTAAGAACACTTGGACAAAAAGCACCCTGCGTTTGGGAAAAAGTAGAGCTAAGATGTTTTGGCACAGCTCAACAAGCCCTGATCATCCCAAACCCTGACCACTCAGGACTGTGCTGCATGCCTGTGATCTGCAAGCACCAGAGAAGCTATATCTGCCTTGAGGTGGGAGGGCTGGCGGAGTGGCTGTGTGCTGCTGCGCACATGCTGAACTGGCCCAGCCCGCTGCCGGGCATGTGCATGCCCGGTGCGACCAGGGGATTGTTTTTTTCTGGTTGCTGGAGTGCAAACCCACAGCTGGTAGCTCAGGGCTCAGCTCTGGGGGAACCTTGCCATGTCAAGTGCTTTCATTGCAGCCTCCGTATAATTGACAGTGGGTGACAGACAGAAACAGGGTGCTTGTACCAGTGGCCCTCAGGCTGCTCCTGCGCACTTCACCCAGACGAACAGCACACTTAAAACACTGCCTGGTTTTAATAAGACTTAATCCATACTTTCCAGGCATTGAGTGTGCTAATAGACCTGAATGGCCATGATGAGCCTCACCTGGGCCCAAACCCCACCCTCCCTGTGCCATGAGCACTATTTAAGTCCAGTCCAGACCCCTCACTTCCTACTGTGGAGTACTGGCTGTGGTCCCTGTTGATGTGGATTCTGTGCTTTTCTGGCTCAATCTCAGCCCTGGCTGAGATTACAGAAGTACTTCATGGCACTCTCCTGCCAAGGACAAGCAGTCCTCTATGAAATACAGGCTGCCAGGACTAATGGTGCCAGCCCACCTAGAGCATGCAGAGCTGTGGTGGTGGTTGGCAGAGCCAGGGCCTCTTGCTGCAGGAGTTGCAGGTAAGGCTCAGCTCCTGGGGCTGCCCAGCAGCCTGGGTGAGTGTGTGTGTTGCTGGCTGCTGGGCTATGGGGAAGGGGCTCATGCTGCAGTATGCTGCCAGCAGCACTGGTAGCATGCTGGCAAGCAGGAACTACTGTGAATGTGCTGTATACTATGGTAGACTAAAAATCCTGTGGAGGGGAAAAGCAGTTATGAAGTTCTGCACAAGGTCTTCAGGAGCAGGCTGCTGTTGGCAGCTGCTTCCCTTGTTACCTCCTGTTTTGGAGATGGCATGGATGGACCAAACCTTCAGTTGCACCTTCTTTCCCCATGACACTGGGAGCCAGGTGCCTCTGTCCTCATTGCTTTAAGATCTGTTCTCTGTGTAGTACTTAAATCTAGAGCAATGGAAGAGATGCACCGCTTAGGAAGGCAGAGTTCTTTATAATCTGAAGAGAGACCCTAGAGAGTGCCCTCCAGGCATATTTTATAGACCAGGCTGTGCAGGGCACATCATGATTGTAACATGATCAATGTATTTTCAGAGAAATCTCTGCAAAGCCACAGCTACCACATACACCACGGGCTAATGCAACAGGTGCCCAGCAACAGCATGCAGATTCACAGTATCAGTTGTGAGCTGCCAGATGAAAGTGCTGAGCCCTCCTGGGGCTCTGCAGGGACTGGGTTTTTTTTTGTTTTTCATGGGACAACAGTCAGTGCAGCTGCTTGGCCAGTGCACACCCTGCCCAACAGGATAAGACAGCTAACAAAGGTCTAACTGCAGGCCCAGAAGCCTGCGGCGCTGCTAGTGTTGAAGTCTTGGTGGAGTCCAATGTGTGAGCTCAAATCCCAGTATCCCCTCCTTGTGCGTGCTTAGAATACCAGGTGCATGCCTTCTCCTTTGAGAGGAACCCAGTCATCAATGGCTCCAGAGCGCAAAGAGGGCAGGCACGCTGAGCGGGGACAGCCAGCAGTACTCCACCACGCTGTACAGCACGTAGCCCAGCAGCAGGCCAAACAGCACATCTGTCATGTTGTGCCTGCCCAGCATGACCCTTGAAATGCTGACAATGAGAACCCAGAGCACCATGAGGACACGCAGCGGGACAGCCAGCACCAGGTGGCGCAGAACAAAGCGGCAGACCAGGGCAGCTCTGGTGGCATGGCCCGATGGGAAGGAGTACTTGTCCACTGAGATGGTGACGAACATATCCATCTTGTTGTGGGTGGGCCGCGGCCGCTTGACAATCCCTTTCACCACTGCCACCATCATGAGATCCAGCAGCAATGCTAGGAGACAGTAACAGTGAGTGAGCAAGGTTTGGGTTTTGTGTTTGTTCATTTTGAGGTTTTTTTGGCTGTTTTTCCCCTCCATGGAAAACAAACCAAGAATCAAAGCAAAGCCATTAGCTAAGAAGAAAGCACTTGGCTACCAAAACAAGCTAAGAGAAGGCAGTATTCCCATGGCTACAATACCCAGGCAGGGAGAACATCTCAATGCTTGGCCTTTTCCAGCATGAGCATATCTTCAGTCTTTGCTCTTGCTGCATGCAGCCCTTGTGCAATGCCAGATCTCTGCCTGCTACAGCCAACAGCAGGTCTCTGTCTGGCTTGTACCCAAGAGCTTTTCTGTGTAAAATCTGATCTTGCCATGACTCACGGCTCAACCCAACCTTTAACCTGAAGGCAACAGAGGAGTTAATAGTCCCCACAACGCTCTGACAGCCTGTGCTGAGTCAGCATTGCTTTGCCTACCCTGGTGGGTAGGGGTCAAACTGATCTGCGTGAATGATCAACCCATTCCAATCACTCAGCCACAACTCAGTGTGAGCAGGTCTGAGCTTGTGTGGTGCCAGGGCTCCTGCAGTCTAAGTTCTCCCTGCTGCTGGGGGGAATGATGCCAGAAAGTTAACCACACTTTGGTTTTCAATAGCTTAATAAAAGATGATTTAAAAAATGGTGGCTTGCTAATGCAAGAGAGCTAAAGGCTGTTATAGTAGAAGTCTGAGGTGAAGGATCTGTGAGAAGTGTTGAGCGAGCATTTGGCCTTGTAGGGCAGAGAGTGCTTTCTCCATCCCTGTTAGTTTGGTTAGCATAGTGCTCAGAGCTAGGGGCATTTCCTCCAAGGAAGTCTTGTGAGAGAGACCAACTTCTGCTTGTCCTAAGGCTTGTTTCTGGACAACAAATTTGTTGGTCACTTCAGTTCATTCCCTTTGGTTAATCATTAAATTTAACAATCTCCCCTCCATGTAAACCTTGTTCGGTTGCTTTTTTAAGATATGGTTCTTGGAGATGTTGGACATTAGGGAACACTCCTTTCCCACATGGGTGCTGCAGCCCTGGCACAGGGCCCCAGAGAGGTGGGTGGCTCTGACCCGGAGGGTTGAGGGTTGGACAAGGCCCTGGTACTAGGACAGACCTCCTCGGAGCAGAGGTTAAGTTGGAGGCTTCCAGGTCCCTTCCCACTGCTCTGCTTCGGGACTGTAATTTAACCATGTGCTGCTAAATGAAAAAGATGCACAAAACCATATATTTCCTACCAAGCAAATTTCAATTCAAATTACAAATGTGAGATACTAATTATTTGCAACTTAAAGAGTAAGAACTAGGAAGCTGAAAAGGTCTGTTTGCTCTGGAGCTACTAGTTTCTAAATGAGCAAAAATGAATAATCTAAGTACACCTAGTAGGACAGGATGCTGGAGGGTAGGGGGGTATATTACACCACACAAGATTCAAATGCATGCTTTAAATCAAGTTTCCTCACTGGCTGATACAGAACAATCCATGCAGGCACTACCTGCACGGAGTCCAAGGGTGTAGACATCTGTGTGGCAGAGCAGCTTTTCAGGAAATGGGGTGGTTTCTCAACACTAGGTAGCTGCACCTCGAATGCGCTGTTCTGATCAGCTGAAGAGGTAAAAGTGAGTTCAGTTCCCTGAAAGTTTTGTGCAACTGCAGGAGCAGTTTAGCTGCCAGGAGTGTCACTGTGTGTGGTTGCAGCTGTGACGGATGAGCCATACCTATGCCACCAGGCACCCCAGATGAGCCTGCACCAGTTACTCAAGATCAGCTGGATTCCTCAGGGCTACAGGAGGACTGAGGTTCGCTCAGTTCTGCCCCATCCTTCAGGTCCCATCCTCCCCCCTCGGCTGCAGCCAGCCCCTGTCTGCAGTGCCCCTTGGTGAGCCCCCAGCCTCACCGAAGAGCAGGTTGAGCAGCACCTCCCTGGCCGCTGAGCTGTCGCTCTGGCAGAGTCCATAGAAGGTGCCGAGCAGCCAGGGGATGCCGTGCCCTGAAATCTCGATGACCTTCATGAGGGGACGGGCGCTGCCCCAGGCCGAGCCCTCTCCGGCGCAGACGCCCAGGCGCTTGGAGGCCCAAAGGTCGATGGCGAGCAGCGAGCTGAGGGCGATGGCCACGAAGGAAGGGTTCAGCTTCATGCAGTCCTCCTCGGGCATCGGGGCCGCCGCGGAGCTGCCCGACTCCTTGCGGCGTGACGGGCTGTCGGGGGAGCCGGTGCTGCGCTGGCTCACGAGGGACAGGAACTCGGGGCGGCCGCTGCTGCTGCTGCCGGCGCGTCGCTCGCGGCTGCTCCGGGGGCTCGGCATGGCGAGAGGAGGCGGCCTGGGACAGGTAGGGGCCGGTCACCGGCCGCCAGGCCTGCTCTGCAGCGGGGCCCGGGCGAGGAGCTTGCCTGTCACCCCTCCCCGGGCGCGCGTCCCCGTCTCCCCCTCCCCGCTACCAGCCCGGCACCCTGCTCGGCGCCGTGGCCTCCCGCTGCCGCACCGCCGGGGCCCGGTTCCCCCTCCCGCTGTGCCCGGGACGCCGCAACCCTACTCCCCCGGTACCGGGCGGCCCCGCCGCGCTCCCGCTTCCTCTTTCACCGCCCACCGTGACGCACCCTGTTGCCGCGGCGGGGTTGAGGCGTCCCCTGGCGGCCGGGAGGTCCCCCCTCCCTGCCGTGCTCCGGGGCGGGGATCCCGCGGGCTCGCCCCTCCTCCCCGCCGCGCACGTGCCCGCCCCAGCCGGCGTACGGCAGCCGGCGAGGGCCGCAAGAGGCGCGGCGACGGCGCCTTCGCCCTGCCGGCGCCGGTGCGGGCGCCGGTGCGCGGGCGGCGATGCGCGGCGGCTGCGGGCGTGCGGCGGCGGGGGGACGGGCCGCCCCCCCGGCCCCGCGGCTCGGCGGCGGCGGGTGACGACGGCTCGGCGGCGGCGATGGGGTGCCTGCAGAGCGTGGCCTGCAAGGCGCGGGTGCGTCGGGAGCAGATCGTGGTGTCGGACGTGTCGGCCACCATCGAGCCAGCGGCCACCGCCATCGAGGAGAGCTCGCCGGTGGTGCTGCGGTACCGCACGCCCTACTTCCGCGCCTCGGCCCGCGTCCTCATGCCGCCCATCGCCCGGCGGCACACCTGGGTGGTGGGCTGGATCCAGGCCTGCAACCACATGGAGTTCTACAACACCTACAGCGACCTCGGCGTGTGAGCACCGGCACCGCCGCTGGCACCACCGCGCTGGGGTGGGGGGACGGGACCTGGCACCGGGCATGGCGCCCCGGCCGCACTGGGCGGGAGCGGGGATGCAGAGGCCCCACGGTGTGCACCGGCTTGGGCATGGCATGGGCGCCTCAGCACCCAGCGTGGGCATCCTGAATGCAGCACCCCCGGGCACCGGGTGTTGCACCTGCACCCGATGCCTGCACCCACAGCCATGCACGGGTGTTACCTTCACCCCAGCACCTGCCCCATCAGACCTGACCCCGCTGTGCCCTGGCCCTCGTGCACCAGCTGGGTGGCCTGAAGCTCGCTCATGCGAGGGCTTGGTGGTCTCTGTCCTTGTCAAGTGGCTGGTTTTTGTGGGGCTGTGTCATGAGTGCAGGTGTGCTGGGGGAGTTGCTGCCTGGGCTTGTTGAAAGGGGGAAGCTGTGCAGTGCTGTGCAGAAATGGCTGCTGGAAACCAACTTTTCCCAAGGCCGACTGCGCTGGTGACTTGGGGGGTAAAGCTGTTGGCTCTATTATTGTGTCTTTTGCCGTTTGAAAGGGGTGGTGCAAGATGGGTCTGGAAATGCCTGGAGGGGTCCATTCTGCAGGTTGCCCAGGGCGCCAGGCAGAGCAGTGTGCGCAGGCACTGGGGGTGCTGCCTGCTCGTGTCCTTGCATCGTGGCAGATTCATTTGTGTGTGGCACTGGAGCACCTGGGGACACGGGAGATAGCAGAGATTGTCACTTGTCAGGGGGATGGTGGCCACTTGCAGGTAGCTCCAGATGCATTTGGAGCCAGAGCTTGGACTCGGCGGGAGGTTTTACCAGAGCTCCCTGCTTGTAATTGCCACGTGGTGATTGTCTCCCTTGCTGTAGCCCTGCAGTGTTGCTAACATGGTTGTCAGCCAAGATTTGGGCTGGAATTTCCCCCCCAGCCATATTGCAGGGATTTCATTGCACCAGCAGCAGGCGTAATTGTGATATCTAATTATTGTATGTGCCTCTGTGCAGACGTGTGTATTTACAGACCTTAAAATCACAGACTTTTATTGCAGGAAGGGGCCAGTGCTGCGGCCACAGTGCTGCAGCTGATGGATGGAGAAGGCTGTTCTCCAGCCCAGGAGTTAATTAAGGAGAGAGTGACCCCAGAGACACCCAGCAATGAGTTTTGGCCCAGTTGGTTTGATTGCAGGTTAATTAAAATAGTGTTGTGCTGGCAGAGCAAAGGCTTCAGCTGGCCGTGAGGGCTCAGCGAAGGTACTGAAGCCAAATTTGTTCTTAAATGAGGTCCTTGAAAGCTTACTGCAGGCAGGGAGACAGTCCCCATACTGCTTGCCTCCATGTTGCTTGCTGGGCGCTGCTGCTGCTGTTTCCCTGCTAACCTGGCATTTCCTTTCCCGTTCACTAGGTCAAGCTGGGAGCTGCCCGACCTGCGAGAAGGAAGAGTAAAAGCCATTAGTGATTCGGATGGCGTGAGCTACCCCTGGTACGGAAACACCACAGAAACTGTGACCCTGGTCGGGCCCACTAACAAGATCTCCAGGTTCTCAGTGAGCATGAATGACAATTTCTACCCCAGCGTGACGTGGGCGGTCCCTGTAAGTAACAGTAACGTGCCGCTGCTGACCAGGATTAAAAGGGACCAGAGCTTTACTACGTGGCTGGTGGCCATGAACACCACCACCAAGGAAAAGATCATCTTGCAGACTATAAAGTGGAGGATGAGAGTGGACATTGAGGTTGATCCCATGCAGCTGCTGGGGCAGCGGGCACGGCTGGTGGGAAGGACTCAGCAGGAGCAGCCCCGGATCCTCAGCAGGATGGAGCCCATCCCACCAAATGCACTAGTGAAACCCAATGCCAACGATGCCCAAGTCCTCATGTGGAGACCCAAGCGAGGCCAGCCTATAGTTGTGATACCTCCCAAGTAGATCAGCGCCAGGGCGCACATGTGAGGACTTGGGAGCTGTCAGCCTGCTGCAAACGAATGGGGTTCCTGGGCAAAGCAGACCTCTTGGGTTCTCCTGCCTTTGTAGCTGTGGTTGGAAATGCACCTCCTTCTTAGTCAGAAAGAGAGCCTGGCTGGCACGGGCATATGGAAGGGGGATTACTGAGCTGGAGGATTTCCCAGGAAGCAGAATCAAGTACTTCTAGGGGCTTGTGGCTGGCAAAGAGGCTGTCTGACCTAAATGAGTCATCTTTCCTTGCAGGGCAATGCAAGGAGCATGAGTGCGATCAAACCATGCTGGCGGCAAATGTTGCTTTCCACCCAGCTGGAGGTAGAAGCGGAGACCGTGTCTGCTGGACGTGGAGGGCTCCTGTGGTGACCCTTCCCACTGGATCATGGGTGTCCCCGCGGTGTCTATACCTATGCATTTGGATCGATAATCGACCCCTGGCCCTGCCCGCTGGGACTGGGCAGGGGGCCCGGGAGTGGAGCGGGAGCTACCAGTGCTGGGTGGTGGGCTGGAGCCTGGTGCTGGCCGGTACCACTGCCTGGGAGGGGTTTTCCGCAGCTGAGGGGAAGTGGGACATGTTTTGCATGCGTCTGGGTGTGTTTGGAGTAGTTGTGAGTGTAGGAGATGCCATAGCTCTTTTCTGTCTTGGAGTGAGACCTAAGGGCAGGTTAGATGTCCTTTCGTTTTAAGGTGCACTAGACCTTTGCAGTTCCTCAACCCCCATCTCCCCCCAAATCCCGCCGACCCTTCTCTTACAGGAGCAAAATCGATTCTCAGCCGAGTGAGAAATCAGGAGCAGTGCCTGTTCACCCTGCCCAGGTACTCACTGACTGTGTGTGGGGTACCCAAACCAGCTTGGAGATGCCCTGGGACTCACAGACTTCCACTGCAGGCCCAAGTCCTTTGCAAGAGGTTGGGTGCTTGCTCATTTTCCATACAAATTCTGGCTCAGGTGGAGACTCTCCTCCTTCTCAGCCACCCACAGAGCAGGATGGCTACTGGCAGGGACGCTGATGGAGAAGACGGGATGCCTTGCAGTAACTCCCCAGGCTCTGCAGGGATGGGGGTTTCCTTTCCATGGGTTGGATGCAGGGAGGTGAGCAAACGCTGTGCAAGGCAGGCCTGGCTTTGCCTGGGAAGGAGAGGTGAGCATGCTGCCTGGGCATTGCCTCCTGCTGCTGCAGGTGCTTGGAGGGTAACGGGGTTTTATTTGCCTTTCTCCTTGCTGCCTGGATGGCTGGCATCCTCTGGTCCACAGGGTGGTGTGGTGCTGTGGGCTGCAACCTGCAACTCCCAGTACCTTGCCCTCGAGATGCAGCAGAGGTGTAAGCCATGGCTGCACTGCTGATGCCACAGGCGCTCCATTGCTCCTGGGCAGGTGGTTATGACTTTCGCTGCTTTCTCTGCTCCGTCCTCTGCCCTGGCATGAGCCCTATGGCTCGTCCAGCTCATGCCCCTGCCTTCATGCCATGAGAGGTTTGCACTGCCCTGGGGATGTGGATAATTCCCACTGGGAGGGTTCCATCTTCTGCCCCACTGCCAGGAGAGCCTGGGGAGGGTCCCTGTGTTTGGCACTTCCATGCAAAGCCTTTTGTGTGGTATTAGTAGCGCTGCCCTCAGCACTGCTTTGCTCCCCACCGTGTGGTGGCACATCTCTGTGGCATCGCTGTGCACAGCGTGGCAGACCTCCTGCAAAGCTTCAGCCATGACTTGTGCTTTTCCAGGGCAGGATGTGCACCCTGGTCCCTACCAGCAAAGGAGCTCCCCAGGCATCTTAGACCAAAAATTCCATGTGAAATCCCTGTGCTATTTATTATTCTCAGTAGTGTTTGCTGCTGAGTGGATTCTTTATTTATTTTTCCCTTTGGGAGTGTTGCATTTTGACGCCTTGACGCACAGTTCCCCATGCTGGGGCCAGTGGTCCTGCTCCTCCTGCTTGGCCTCACTATGGGCTGGGAACCTGCTGCTTTTGGTGCCTACACCTGGGTTTTGCTGGGGGCTACAGCCTTGCGTTGAGAAACGTTTCGAGGGAGAGGGGGCTCTGAGCCTTGGTTTGCTGTGTTTTCTGGAGCAAAAGTTCCACTGGGAGCTTGCCAATGTGGGAAGATATCCCACTCTTATGAGACTCTGCCCATGGTTTTGTTCTGATATGGGATTGATGGCAGTTTTTGCTGTCACTGATGTTTTGTTTCTCAAAAAGCATGTGTGGAGAGGGGTTAGAAACTTTAAATACAATTTTCTTTAGTCTTTGTGAGAGGAGAAGGGATAAGTACCTTTTGGTTGGAAATAAGGCAGATGTGTACTGTTGACCCAGTGGGACAGAAATGTCTCTGGCAGCATCAGAGCTAAAAAGCCAGTGGAAGAGGTTCCCCAACAAGTGGGAACCCAAAACCCGTGGGGAAGGGCCGGGACTTGGGTGCTGTGTGCGGCCGTCAGCCTGGAGAGCTGCTGTGGCATCACTGTCGTGCCCACTGGCTGAGAGAGTGGGGATGCTGGTGAGGGGTGCTGTTGAATTCATTGGGATGTGCTGGATGGCCAGAGCCTCCACGCATCATCTGCTGCCACACTGGGACAGCAGTGGCTGCCATTTCTGTCCATGTATGTCTGCAACGTCCCCAGGGAGGTGCTTGGTGCTGCCTGGTGCTGGTGTCGGGCTCCGTGCCTGGCCATAGCCCTGTGCCTGAGCTCCCAGGGCTGCCCCAGCCTGCAGGCAGGCTCTGGCTGAGCCCCGGGGCCACGCCTGTGCTCACCCCTTTGGGCTTTTGCTGGCCTTCAGTGCCTGCTCCTTTTCTGATGGCTGGATTTGATGCACTTAACTCTGTTTGATGCACTTCGCTGGGTTTGATGTGTGGGTTGTCTACATGGGCATTTCCCTGTTAAAAAAGAAAAAAAAAAACCCAAAACAAAACCTTGCAAACATAGTTTGCAGAAACATGCAGACAGTTTGCATGTTCGCAAAAGGTGTGTGTTCCCTTTGGCTGTAGGTGCTGGGTGAGCTCAGTAGCACTCACTGGTGGAGCCCAGGCACAGGGCTCTTGATGCTCAAGTGAAGGGGAGGAGAGGGAGGGAGGGAGGGAGAGAGGGAGGCAGCAGGGGAGAGCTCCAGTGTGCAAGTCTGGGTTTGGCTCACATCCCTGTGGCCTGCAGCCATACTGTTGCGGACCTGGAGCGGGAGCCCCGGCTGCAGAGCCCATCCCAGGGACGAGTACCCAGACCCCTGGGTTCAGTTGCCCAACCGCACCATGGGATGCCTTCCCTACACCCCCCTTTCGCACTAGCACCCCGTTATCTCAGGGAGGAGCAGGTCATGGAAATGCCCACCCGCACGTTCCCCTTGCCCTGAGCCTTGGGGTGCCCGTTCCCCTCCACCCTGTCCTTGGGTCACTTATTTATTTATCTAGCTATTTACGTATTTATTTATTTATTTATTTATTTATTTGAGGTTTAAGTTATTTATTGTTATTTATTGACGGCTGGAAGTTGGGGGGTCATTTCTGCTGCATGGTGGGGGCAGCTGGGTCCCCCCCCCCAGCCCCCTGCGTTTTGGGGTGCTGCTGCGTGTTTGGGAGCACCGCTGGGGAGGGATGATTGAAGGCCCCCCCACTCCCATTTCCTTTTGGAGCCAGGTGGAGAAAAGGAAGGGGAATCGCATCGGTGCTTGCAGGGAGGACACCCAGTGCCTGTCCTTTTCCTGCAGAAGCTCGAAGCCCAGTGCCCCCTCCCTGGGCATTGTGCTCCTTCCTGTGCCCATCTGTATTCACTGATCTGGCCTCCTGGCATTTCTGTGTCGGCTCCTGCTGGATTTGCTGTTGCCAATTCCCGGAGATGGTGAGAAGAGCCAGGATGCGTGGATGTCACTATGGAGAAAAGACCAAACCAGGTATTCTGCTGCCGCGTGGGGAAAATTGGAAAGAGAAGAGGAAAGCTGGTTTTGCAGAGTGCCTTAAACACAAATGACTTTACTGAGTAGGGGGCTTGGACTTCTGTCTCTGGATGGTATTACCAACAAATGTTGCATTTTACTTCTCTGGGATTAAAAGAAAACCACTCGAGCTGTACTGGAACCAAACCCTGTGTTTGCTTGAGTCCGTCTGGCTGGTTTGCACCTCTGGGGCCACAGCAGTGTGTGGGAACAGGCAGGAATTCATGGGCTGTCAGTCCCTGCCTGCCTCAGCAGTGGGAACAGTGTCTGCCCCTACCAGCTTTAAGCCCCTGGGTCTGATGGGAAGACTCATTCTCCCTTGTCCTGACTTGCAGGTGGCTTCTCTGGTGTCCCAGAGAAGTTGTGCTCACCCTGCAGTGCCCTTTCCCAGGGGATGCTCAGAGCAGCCTGTTTGCACAAAGTTTGCCATGGAGCTGTGTCCTCAAGCTTCCAGAAAATTGGGCAGTTGGCTGGAGAACTCAGGGCAGGAAGCAGGCAGCCCTTTTTCCCTTAGGAAACCAGATCAAGAGGAGGGCTGTGTGCTGAGGGAACAGCAAGAAACCCAGGAGCTTGTGCAGCCCAGCTGTGGGGAACTAGGGAAGCCACCAAGCTCTATAAGGCTGACAACTACACAGAAGAGAGGTTTCCCCTTAAATTGCAGTTCCCCCTCCCACTTCTTGCACAGTGAAAGAGGGGGAACAAAATTCAACCCAGGTGTTTTTATCTTCTAGTAAAAATAATACATAGGGATAATACAGGTTCATTTAAAAGTTATTTGGGGAAAAAATACCAATATTCACTCTATAGTTCCTGAAGGTAATTAATATAACCACTTCTTTTTAGTAATGAAAGGGGGAGCTCTCTGAAACACAGCCGTGTTTGGGGAAGGATGTGCTCAGGGTGGCTTGGCCTGCATGCTGGTGTGAAGGAGGACAGCGATGGCTGGCAGGAGGAGCTGGTGGCTCTGGATGTTTTCCAAGGACTGATGGGCAACATGCCCAGTGCCGCCCCAGTATTAGGGTCTGCGGAATGCTGGAGGGTATCTCATTGCATCCAGTGTGTTGCTCACCATGAGCACCAACCCTACTAGTCCCCACTTGCTGTGGGGTAGATTTGTGCCCTGAGCCAGCCAATTTCTTAGTGCACTGGGCACTGAGAGACGCTGGCAGACAGCCTATGTGCTATTCAGAGAGCAGGTTTCTTCTCTAGTGTTCTATTAAAACATTGCTCATCTCTTCACAATCCCTGAGATGTAGGTATGGGAGAGCAGGGAGGAGTTCGCATGGCTTGTATCATGCCCACTCATGCCCTGGGAAGCAGTGGAGGATGCCCCCCACCCAGCTTCTTACACAGTCCAGGCTGAGGCATGTTCCCAGAGCAGGTATTGCCTCCTTCCCACCACTGAGCCTCTGCCCTAAAGCAGGGGCAGCACGACTGCCCCTGGGCCCCGCTGCCTTGTCTGAGACTGTCCTGGGACAACCTGTGTTTCCAAAGTGCCTTATGTACAGAGCAAGAACAAGGTCAGCCTGTGCCACTGCCACCCACCCAGGAACATGGGCACACATCCCAGCAGCACGGCCACAAGGGAACAAAGTAAATGGTGCAGGGTGCCATGGATGCCAGCAGAGGCAGACAGGGGATACTGCAGGTACTACTGATCAGTTTATTCGCTCTATTCCCTCTTCCCTAAAACCTGAAAACAACTTCCAGCAAGAGATGAAAAAGCAGTAAGAAGTGAGAGATTTGGCTCTGCAGCTCCGCCCCTGCGCACAGGACCAGATAAAGGTGTTAATGCATTAGTGACAGCTGCTCTGAAAGGCACACAGCAGTTTGGAGCCCCCAAAACTCCCTGATGGGAGGTGTGTGAACCGAGCAGGACACCCCGCTGGGGCCTGGCTGCTGACACCAGGCTTCTCACTGTGCCTCCGGGAAAAGCTCGGCTGGTTCTGAACAGGAGAGACTCCACAGCACAAGCCCTGAAGCCCCCACTGATCTGCTAACCTCTTCCTTGTGGGGCTGATTCAAGGCAAGAATTTAGTTTTTAGAAGATGTGGGGGGTGAAAGGGATGGGGAGGATTGGTTTAGTATTGTGGTGCATCATCAGTGTGATGGTACGAGGCTGCTGGTTGCACAGTGTTAGGGAAGCAGGAGCTGGGCATAAGAAAGGCTCCTGATGCCAACTGATGTGCAGGATGGTTGGTCAGACCCGCTCACTCCGGCTGCGGGGTATAACGCAGGTACTTCTTGCCCGATGGGAGGTCCTTTGTGAAGACTCCTTTGGGAAAGAGCTTCTTGGCTTCCTCATCAGGTAAGGTGGGCACGACCATGACACTGTCACCAGGCTGAGGAGCAAATAGGAACCGTGAGCGCAGCAGAGGAGCTTGGCAGGCTTGCACAGAGCTGGCACATCCCTGTCTCCCCAGGAACACTCAGCCCCAGTGCCCCAGGCACGTCCCCTGCAGCTCTGCCTGGAGCTGGCAGTGAGGACTGAGTGGGAGCTACACCAGGAGGTATGGGTGACACCGAAAGGGAGAACCGTGCCTTCTGCCAGCCCTGCCAATGGGATCCCACAGGCCAGCTCTTTCCCACAGCACTCCCACGGGAACAGGGAGTAACGAGGGGAATTTGGGCATCTCTTAAGATGCAGGAGGGACAAAAACTAAGCAACTTCAACTAGTAATCTTCCATGAGGACAGGTCTCTGCTGTGTACATCCTGGGTAAATTTGGGCTGTGCCCATGCTGGCCCTTCCTGGCCCTCACTGCTCAAAGGCAGGAGAGCAGTGAGTGGGCGCAGAGAAGGGTGCCCCATGCCTGCTGCTGTGCTGGCTTTGAGCAGACTTAGGCACGCTGACACCTGGTAATGCCCTGCCTTATCACAGGGCAAGACCTGCCTTGGCCCAAAGCTCAAGCACTGATAGCCAGAAAGGCCAAGCTGAGTATTTATTGGCACTGGGCACTGAGGGCTGGGAAGGGAGGTTCTTATGGCTGATTCCAGACTGCAGCAGCCCTGGGGCCTGGGCTGGAATCTACCCCAGGACCTCAGCAGCTTTCCCCACCCTGTGAGTCTCCCTCCAAGGGAGGCTGGTTGATGTTTCAATGGATGTTTTCAGTGCCCAGCTGTGAGCTTTGCACCCTCCTCACCTTCCAGTCCACAGGGGTAGCAACTTTCTTGTATGCTGTCAGCTGCAGGGAGTCCACCACTCTCAGGATCTCATCAAAGTTTCTCCCAGTGGTGGCTGGGTACAGTATGGAGAGTTTCAGCTTCTTATCCGGGCCAAAAACGAACACCTGAGTACAGGGAGACAGGATCAGGGACTGGGTAAAATCCAACTGGCCTGCTGGACCTGCTCAGCCCTGCTGCTCCTCCCTTTCCTGGGAGGTGGCATGCTTGATCAAAGGTGTTGGGACAGGGGAGATGCCATGGTGAGGATCTAGAGCAACAAGTGATGCCCAGGGAACACAGTGTTTACTCTGGGTGCTCCTGTATGCAATGCCACATTGGTTTGCTACTTGAAATGTTTCTTCCCCTTGACCTGTGCCTTTCTAAGGCAAGCATGGGAGTCCAGCAGACCAAGCTCTTTTCTCCCCTCTGTGTTAGGACAGGCGCAGCCAGGATGAGCTGGTGGATGGAGTTGCTGCCAGCTCCAGGAAGATGGAGCTGCTGCCAGCAGGCCACAGCTGGCACACCCCATGTTCCTGTTCACACCACCTGTTCCTGCAGCACACCCCATGGATCTATCCCAAGGAAGCCAACCTCGCTCTTGACGATGGTCATGCCTATCCACGTAAGCTGCCTCTGTCTTCAAGCCCAGCCACACAGACAGTGGGCAGGACAGCAGGTGAAGCCTACTGCTGAGAAGGCTGCTGTGCAGCAGTGCTCCAGGGCAAGGTACTCACCACGCGAGCAGTCAGGGGTATGCCGTCCTTGTCCCGCTCATCTGGGTCCAGCATGCCCAGCTTGACAGCCAGCTCCCGGTTCGGATCAGCAATGATGGGGAAGGGGAGTTTCTCCTCAGGTTGTCCCCCATTGTATGCATTGATGTCCTGCAGAGACAAAACCATTGGCATGCTCGTGCTCCTTGTTGTGGGTACCACCACAGGAGGCAGAGGCCAGACAGGGAGATCTTCCCACAGACTTTATGTGTGTGAGGCAAGCTCCTGCAAGGGGCCATGAAGAAATGTGTTCAGCAGCTGCTCTACAGGAGCTTGTGACTTACTTGGCCCAAAGGTTGCAGGCTGGGACAGCACAGCCTTCCATGAAGTTTCTCTGCTTCCAGAAACCAGGTGACAAACCAGAAACCTTCATGCCAGGCTGGACTTTGCCGCATTCTTAGAGGTTAGTTGTTAGGCTGTCTACGCTCACACCCTGTGGCTCACTTCTGGAACTGCCTGTGGACCAGCTATTTTTCCCAGGCAGTGGGTATGGAGAAATAGGGAAGTCCTGCCCATGCTAGTGACACAGGGAGATTTAACCACCTTTCCCTGAGAACAGAGGTGTCCCTCTTCCCACCCTCTCCCAGTAAGTAATCTAGCACTACTGACAGATGTGTTGGTGTCACTCCTGAACTGGACTGTACTCTTAAGGTACAGTTTCTCTAGTGACAGATCAAACAAGCAACTCTAAAGCTAACAAAGGTAATGTGTTGAACACCTCACATGTCTTATATGAGGAACTAGTTCCACTGAGCAAGTCACTCTTGAAAACGGAGAGAAAGTCTGAGTGCAGGTGAACTGTGGCTGGGACAGGACAAAACTCTTCCACAGCTTTGCAGGCTCTCCCTTGTGACCATAGTTCATGAGGTTGTTCCCTGTGCTAGTCCAAACTTAACCTGTTTCACAGCGAAACTGTATTTTGAGCGTCTCTGAGTCTGGTCTGGACTTGGCCAAAGCAGTCAGATTAGTCTTGTAGTTTGCAGTACCACCCATACAGGTCACGCTGAGCCATGGCAGGGCTGGGACAAGCCTGCTCAAGGCAGCACAAGCAGATCAGCTGCCAACATTAAAGCAAGTTTAATCTGCAGTTTCTGCCCCAGAACAGAGCTGCCCATTCCTTCCATCCTCTTTATGCTACAAGGAGACAAAACTGGCTCCAGCGCTGACACAAGCTTCCCACACACCACTGTGGTGTGTTATCTTCTGAGCTGATCATTTGAATGTACAAGTCTCTTTGCCTTCCCCAGGCTTTGAACATAGGGGAAAAGGCTGGGTCCTGCTCAGAGGAACTCAAGGATGGCAGGGTTGGACATGCTGCCCCTTGGCACTGCCCACTCCTGCCCAGCATGGCAGAGGCAGCATGTGCAGGCAGAAGGGGTTGTAAAGCTGCCCCCAGCTGCTCAGGATGCTGCAAGCAGGTCAAGTGGCGCACACGTGGCAAGAGGTTTCCTTTCCAGCTTTTCACTTGCATTCTCCCAAAGTCTTTCTGAGTCAGCAGTACACAGCAAAAAGGGGCTGTTTATCTTGGCTGTGTTGTGGTCAGGCCTGCCTTGGAAGGAAGGAACTGGTTCTGTTCTCCTGCAGACCTGCCTTGTCAAAGCAGAGTAGGGAAGGAAAGCAAAGCTGGAGAGGCCAGCCCAGATGCAATGCCCCACAGTGTCACAGGAGGCTGTAGATGAAGGTCAGACAGTGACATCCCCCCCTCCTCTTTTCAGAGTGGGGGCTAGAGGATGAAGAGAGTTTCTGAGAAGCAATATCTGAATCCTATGGACTGTAACTCATTCCCAAATGCACGTAATTTCATGACCTGGGGATCTCTGTACAAAACAGCCTAATAAACCCCACCCTATTTTGCAATAAGACACCCAAAACACGCTTACTCCCCTGTGAATTATTTTCTTTCCAGCGTCCAAGCTGAAACCAGACATCACTGCAGTGATTTATTCACTCCTGACTCACCAAGGTGAAGGCATCAGTAGCCAAAGAGAGCATTGAAGCGTTCTCTGACATGCATAGCACATGTCAGTCAATGCTGCTTACAGAGCTCATGCATTCAGCCAATCCTTGGAGAAGCACTGCAGAGACAGGGGAGGTAGGAGAGTGGGATCAAACCCTGGCTGAGCTACAGGCTTGCTCTGAGTCCTGAAGCAAGCCTCTGGGTCTTGGCTAGGGATGGCTAAGAACAGCAGTGACATCTTTGACTGGGAAAGCGGAGCTGAGCAGTAAAATCAGAATTATTTGGTATATTCTGGTCTCACCTTTCAGGCCCCATCTGCCCACTGAAATTTGGCAGCAAAGCAAGCAGAAGTTTATTTGTTGTTTCATGCAGAATTTCAGCCATCTCTCCTGCCCACTTGCTTCCTCACAGGCTGTGCTCCAGATAAAAACAGCTTCATCCTCTCACTACTGCTAGAGGCTTCATCCAAAAAGAAAGCATAGGTATGTAAAGGAGTGCTGCACAGAGAGGCTTGCCCGAAGTTTTGCTCACCCCAAGGACTTCTAAGATCTAGTGAAAGAAACTGCAGTTTCTAGATTTCAGTCTAACATTTAATGAAGTCTGCTTTTGTCCAGACAGGCAGCTTCTGCCAAGGCTTTGTATCTCTGTTAAGCTCTTTTTTCCCCTGTGGCTGGGCAGGAGAACCTTTAGGGCACTTTCCCCAGTCTCAGCCTTGTGGTAGGCCCAAACACTTGCCTTCCCAGTTTAGCTTTTCACGTTATCTGAAGTTCTTTTAAGCTTTGTCAAGGACAAAGGAAAAGGATCACGTGTATAGGCAAGGTCTACGAGCAGAGAAATCACATTCGTGTCCTCTCTTATACCCTCCATGATGCACGCATGGAGGTTCATTGCTCCCCATACTGCTGACAGTGTCGCAGCCTGACATGTCCTCCTGTTCCCAGGCTAAAGAGCCCCAGCTGCTCTGCACTGAAGCAGACCTGTCCAAATCTGCAGGCAGCTTTATTTCCCCTCTGCACCTTTTCTTGTTCTCCGGTAGCCTGTGAGATAGATTATTTCAAACACAGGCTGCATGGAAGGCTCCAGTCTGCTATGGATTTGTCCTCACCAGTTGGATCTTTTGCTCTGAGGGACCTCCAGAGTTTTCTTTTCGATAGGTGCTGAGCTGACATTTCCAAACCACTACCTGTGAGGCCTCTCCCAGCCTGACAGAAAGCTCACTGCAGCTTGAACTGCTGTCCTTTGCCTTTCTCTGTGCTTGTTCTGGAAGGTTTTCTAAATATGCTACTCTGCCTCCCATCAGTTAGTGTCGACAGACTGTTCTGCACCTTCTTCTGATTTTACCTGAGGTTGTGCTAAATAATTCCATAGTGTCAGCAAAGTCAGCTCGTTGTTCTTATCTTTTCCAGATCACCTGAGTGTGCTGAACCCCATGCATCCCTGCAGACCCTCGAGGGAGCTCACTGCTTCCCTCCTTTGACACAACTTACCACCTCCTCCTGTTTCCGGGCAGAAAAGAGCCTGCCCTTCACAACGCTGCTTTTGTTGAAAGCTTCTTGGAAATTTTAAGACTTCGTAAAGCCAGCAATAACTTCACATGGCTTTAGCCAACCATGAGATAAGACTCCCTTACAAAAGCACAAACTTTCTGCTATATTGAATGGGATGTTATCTGCTAATCTAACTGCTGGTTTCAGCCAGTTTGCCAGGCATGGAAATCTCACTTACTGGGGTGGGATTTGTACGCCGGTTTTCCCAGGCCTTTCTGAGGCCTGGTGGGACATCAGCCACGCACCCCTCAGGTACAAAGGTCAATTCAAGCAAAAAGGCAATTAAGTAATTTCTAAAGCCAGTCAGTCGTGAAACAATGTTGGAGTGTGGAAATTTCTCACTTTTACTACCTCTTATTGCATGCACGTCTTACCCCTGGAAAATGTGAAAATATTCTCAACGTTAAGAGCAAAGAAAGCAGCAGGTTATTCACCCAGGGATTTTTATCCTCTGGCCATATCCGTCTGAAATGCTCATTTTACACCCTTGCCACCTATGAGCCCTGGAATCTTTCTCCCTGGCAGCGCACCACTGCTGAGGCCGCATCTGAAGTTTTTAATTAGTTTCTTTTATGTTCTTTCAGCAAGCTATTTCGTTCCCTTTTTTTTTTTTTTTTTTAAATACTCCTTTTATGGTGGTTTTATATTTAACATTCTCCTACTTGTGGTTTTAAGTTTAACATGTCCCTCTTTGTTCTCTGTTTTCTTTTCCCTGCCTGGGCATGAATTGCACCCTTTGAAGACTGCCTGTTCACTTCTGATGCCTCCTTTCCTGTTTTATTACAGAACTTTTTGAGGGTCTATGCAGAGACTGCCTTCCTTCAAGCTTTGGCACCACCTTCACTTATGTTTTACTCTTTCAGGTATTGGTGGGAGAGCAGTAATACCATTTTCCTCCTGCTTCAAAGTGTTAGTACCTTAAGTGCCCTGGACTTTCTGGAGTGCTCCAAGAAGATGGAGCAGACCTTCCTATTCCTGCTCTCAATTTTAGCGACTCCTATCCTATGTGCTCTAGGATTTGAGATATGCAGTTCTGAGCCTGTGCTTTGTTCTATGTGGGCTCTTCCTCTGGCCTTCAGAGCAAAGGCAGCAGTGCAAGCTCCCCTTGCGCCTCCTCATACCCCATACCTTACTCCAGCACATGTGGTCTTGGACGCTGTCAATGGAGAGGGCGATCATCTTCACATTGCGCTTGCTGAACTCAGAGGCCAGCTTTGCTGCCCGGCCAAGCTCTGTGGTGCAGACGGGTGTGAAGTCCCGCGGGTGGGAGAAAAGGATGCCCCATCTGAAAGAAGAAAGCAGGAGATGGTGTTAGGGCGACATGTTGTTTCGGTTTGTACCACAGACAAAAAGCTGTACAGATTGTACTGCACGGAGACTACTGCGGCAACAGCTCATCTCTGTCTTAGAGAATTGGGAACAGAGCTGGGGGGATACAGTGGGGCGCCCTGCAGATAGCTCACCAACAGAACTTACAGGGCAGCGACCCAGTGCTACAAGTCTCTTTATACAATACGTATACTACTTGGGGGAGGGGAAGGCAGCAAAAACCCAAGTAGAAGCTGCCCAAGAAAGCTATCATGTGGGTGCTCAGGCTGGAACATACAGTTTTAAGAAGCTCTGCTGCTTATTTTCTCACTAAGAGGGTTCTTTTCTCCCCATTTGCCCAAGCTCACAACACCGACAGAAGCAGACTCAAATGCTGATTCAAGCCTGCCAAGCGCTGCAGGAAGCGAGTCCTAAATGTGCTGTGCCAGCACCCTCCTGCTCCAGCCAGAAATGGAGCAACAGGCTTTGCAGGGAAACAGCGCCCAAAGACATGTGGCTTTCCACTTTCAACAAGTGGCTCCAACAGGACCACAGCCCTTTGCCACTGCTCGATCACACACCTTCGCAAGCCCAGGCTCACTCTCGAGGGACGTACGGGACGTACGTGACATACGAGCTGATCTCTGGGACTGCCCCGGACTGAGAGGTGCCCTGGCAAGCCTGGTTCTGCCCTTGCCCGGGCTCTGCCGTTTTCAGAGCCCGTCTTCGCTCTCCTCGGGGCTCGGCTCACCCGCGGTGCGCTCTGCCGGCCCTCTGGCCGCGCAGCCCGCAGGAAGGATGGGGAGAGGCGGCTCCCCCCGCTCGGCGGGGCCTGCGTGCCCCTCGCCACCGCGCTCCCCTGGCACACGGCGGTGACCGGCCGCCGGCCCCTGTCACACACCCCGCGGCTGCCCCACGGGGGGAAAACAAACATTTTTGGGAGAAGCCGGCCAGGCTCCCACCCGGGACGGGCAGTGCACCGCCGTGCCCATCTGGAAACAAACTCTTCTCTCTCGGCGCCCGAAGCCAGTCCCGGCGGCGGGCAACTGGCCCCCGGGACCCTGCCCCACGCTGCTGCCTGGCGAGCGGCCCCTTTCCCCTGGGCCGGCCCTGACGCCGTCCCGCCGAGCTCCCCCACTCCCGATCCTCCTTCCCCCGGTGCTCACGAGTCTCCCAGGAAGTCGTGGAAGCGGATTCGCCCGTGCGTGGTGTCCGCCTCGAAGTTGGGCGCCTCGTCGCCCAGCAGCAACCCCGGCATGGCTGAACCCGCCGCCCCGGCTCCTGCGGCGCCGCCTCTGCGCATGCGCGGGGCCACGGCCCCCTTGGCTGGCGGGGGCCCTGGGCTGTCACATGATGGGCGGCCCCGGCGCTTTACGGCTGCTGCCGCGCTTTGCGGCGTGGGGGTTTTGTTGTCCGTCCCTCGGGTGGCGGCGGTCATGGCGACGTACGTGAGCGAGCTGGAGGCGGCTAAGAAGAGCCTCAGCGAGGCGCTGGGCGAGAACGTGAAGCAGTGAGTGCGGCGGAGGGGGGCCTGGGCGCGCGTTTGTACCGTGTCTGTGCGGAAGCCTCAGCGCTGGCCTGGGCTCCGGACCCCTCCGTGCTGGTGAGGGAAGGAGGGCGTTTAGGAACAACGCTCTTTGGTTCTGTACCTTCCCCGCTCTCCCTTAGGTACTGGGCCAACTTGAAGCTGTGGTTCAAGCAGAAGATCAGTAAGGAGGAGTTTGACCTGGAAGCACGCAGGCTTCTCACGCAAGACAATGGTAAAAAGCCATCTGTTGCTGTGGCTCTGATGCTGGTTGTCAGGCCTGGGAGGAGCTCCTCCCTGCTGCACGCTGCGTCCTGACAGGGAAATTGCTGTAAGGGAAATAAGAGTAGCCAGGGCTCCCATAGCAGTAGAGTTAAATAGGTGGGAGGTGCCCTGAGCTGCAGGGAAAGTCCCTTTGTGGCCTCAGCACTGACAGCCTTGTCAGTTTGCTTGTCAGCAATTTGGTCTTGTGTGAATAGGGTGAAAAAGGTAAAATATGGTGTCCCAGCAAGCAAAAAGCCATTTTTTTTATGTCACTGTAGAAACTCAGCCCTTTCCATACTGTGCTCTCCCTGTGTGTGGGACTGAACTGGTGGTGTGGCTGAAATGGGGAAGGAAACCCCAAATTCACCTAGGCAGTTCTGCAGCAGGCAGGTGCCTTTCCTGGTCTTGAGGGTGGCAGGTGGGAGTGCTGGAGGGTGATGGTCCATTGCCCTTGCCTCTGTGTAGGTCTGTGAACAGTGGTGGGCATTGCTGAGATTATTGTTGGGGCTCCTGACCTCCATGTTTGTGATCTCTCTGGGAAAGGTCAGGGAGTCTGTTAGTGCTCATGTTCAAAAGCCAAAGAGGATCCTTCACCCTCTGACCCTGCTTATGAAGTTCGTCTTTGCTCTTTCTGATGCGTACTTACTTTGTGTTCCAGTAACCCTTCTGCAAGGAAGTTGCGTTTTATCTAGAACCTATTTGACTTAATTTTCCCTCTCTAGGACTGGCTTTTACTGATGCTTTTCTAGTAAACCAAAAGCTCTGCTACCAGAAGTCCGCGTGGCAGGAGGGACACCAAATCCTCCTCTAACTGGCTGAATGCACCAGATGTTTCATGTTGCATGCTTTAGGGCTGGATTTGTGTGTGTAGCACACCAAGAAGTGACAAAATTTGTTTCCATATCATGTGTAGTATCCTTTTCATTAGTGTAGTAGTAGCAGGTTCTGGGTCTAGTAGGTCTCAAAAAACTCAGATTGAAAGTTGTGCCTGTGTAGCTAAGCATGTGGGCAATGCATGACTGGAAGGACATCGTGAGCTACTTTAAGATTGCTTTGAGGGAGTGCCTCTGGGCACTGATGTGTTGCTAATGAACCGTCTGTTTTTACACAGTCCACTCTCACAACGATTTCCTCCTGGCCATTCTTACCCGATGCCAGATCTTGGTTTCTGCACCAGGTAAGTCCTGAGAAGCCCTATTAAAACAACCGCGTAGTAATGCTTTGCCATGTGTACTTTGTACAAAGAACTCCAGTTTTCTGAGCGTTAATATCAATGTTATTTTTGCCCCACAGGCTAAAGGGTAGCAAAGTAGTGATCCAGCTGACTTCAGTAGGGAGGCTTTTCTGAACAAGCTGCATGTGCTTGGTTAGAGGCTAACGCTGGACTGCTCTGTGTGATAAGCTGGTGTGATTCCTGGATGGGGTGTGTGCTGTGGGCTGAAGTGTAAAGGGAGATGCAGCTTTGTGTTTGATCTACTTTGCTTACCACTTGCTCTTCTGAACTTGGCAATGCTCTTCTTGCAAATGCTTGGCAATTGTTCTTCTGTCTGCTGGGAATGTCATTTTTGGGAGCTGGATACTCCTGACTGATCTTGAAATCAAGTATGTATCTGATATAGAAAAATACCAGGAATGCCTACAGTGAGTCTTGCTTGACTTGTGGCTGGTTAACTCAACCTTCTTCAGATAGTTTGCCTTTTCGCTTTGTAGGCATTTGCAATGGCCGTCATCAGGGTTGTGAGATATGTCTTTTTTGGTCTTCAAAAGAGCTCTCAGTTGGAGACTTGGTAGGAAGGACAGCTGAACTGCAATCCAAAGTATGAAACTGCTGTGTAGTAAGGGAGAAAAAGTTGTTACAGCTCTGATGGGCTGAGAGTGGAGAGTCAAGATTTTGAGGAGAGAGAATCCCTGTTACTAGTGTACCTGATGTATCTAGAGGAATGGAAAAAAAACAAAATGCATTTTTGGATACCCACAGCTTTTTGTATTGTAGCTGGTCCTTAAGTATACCAGCTGTGCTAATTAAATGCTAACCTCTCCCACCTCCAAACTTGCTTCGTTTGCTCTTGAACATTATGAACACCTTTTGAGTCCCAGGCTTTTCCTCTTTATATTAATCTTGCTGCTCCTTGCTTTTGACTTAGTAGTTGCTTTTGGCTTGCAGCTGGATTATGAAAAGAAAGTACAAGCACAGCAATTCCCCTGTGTGTGTTACCTGAAGTATCTGAGTGCAAATTATGAGGTGGAGGGAGAGTGAGCCTGCATTTCCCGAGCTCAGCACTGAGCTGATGCAAGTGTTGGAGTAGAGATCAAAGCTTGGATGTCTTGCTTCTGAGTGGCAGTAGTCAGGTTAGAGCCTATTGCTGTGTGACTAAAGGTGGGGTTGTTTGTTTCTGAGTGCATTACTCCATTCTTAACTATGGAATTTCATTTGTCTCTTTATCCAGTCATAGAGTCTTCTGCAGCCATCTAGTCAGGCTTCGTCTTCCTGGGCTTGAATAGCTCAGATTTGCCAGCAAACTCTACCAGCTCCCCAGTGCCCCTGTTTTGAAGGCTGTCTAGGAATGTGTTAAAAGTACAAGCCCCAGCACAAAGCAGTGTGGTGCTCCACAGGTGTCTTCCATATGCTTATTATGTCCTGCCTGACCTTTTTTCATTTCAAGTCCTTGCAAGGACTTTTCCTCTTGTCCCATTGAAGCTTACTGTCTTTAAGAGCCCTTGAAGAACCCTTCATGGTAGTGCTTCAGCAGCTTGGTGATAGCATGTAGTGGAGTGCTGGCTGACCAGCTGGTCGCTTCCAGTGCTTTCAGGCAGGTTTTTGTTGGCTCTAGCCACAGATTTGCATAAGCCAGGTTGAAAAAAAAAAAAACCCACCACAGTTTAACCATGTGTGTGTTCCTGAGGACATGGTTTAGTGCTTTGCAGTTAATGGTACATGCTGCTAGTCCTTTCTAGAGTCTGTTTTGCTCTCACACACATTTTACTTGCCAGTCTGCTGTGTGTGGTGCAGCAGATTGCACGTGCAAGCCTAGGAAAGTTCAGTACAAGTGGAATACTAGATGTTATGTCTAGATTTGTTTTCTCCTTTTAGATATAAGCTTGATACCTGCAAGGTTGGTTTTTTTCTTCCTTTTTTCTTTTTTTCTTTTTCCTTTTTCCACATGTGAGAGTGGAAAGCTAACAGGCTTTTGTCTCCACCGCTGTCTTTTGGGCAGAAGATGGAGATGTAAACATCATGATTCATGGAAACAAGTAACTTTAAAGAAGTGTGCTTGATGCACTTGGCATGTCATCGTGAGGGTTACTGGTGAGGGTTACTGGTGAGGGTTACTTTCCACCTTCATGTGAGAGACACAATGGAAAAAGAACCATCTTAAAATGCTATTTTTGTATTAATAAATTGTGTGGTCAGTGTTAAAAGGGTACTTGATACTGTGGCATTTGGAATAGGAAACTTTGGGGAAGGTTTTTTTGAGGCGTGGTTATCATATGTTGGACCATGCAAACAAACTGATCTGATCCAAATTTTGCTATCTCTGGCAGTAGTGGTTCCACCTGGACTTACAGGGGACGCTGGGGGAATGTGACCCTTTGTGAGGACACTTTCCATTTCCCCCTCTCATCTGCATAGGCTGTTGGTCACACAAAGTTCAAATCCCAGTTCAACAGCCTGTGTGGCATGGGATGTTTAGGACTTGGTGGTGGAGAGGGAAGGAAGTTCATTTTCATGTGAAGAATGACCAGTTCCTTTAATTCCTGCTGAGCTCCCACTGAGGGCACAGCAGGGTCCTGAGGAGCCCTGAATCCGGCTTCTCTGCCCTTTTAAAAAATGGATGATGTTGTTCCCTCTGCTAGCCATATTTGTGAAGACACCCATAAATACTTGAGTGGCACCCAGCTGTACCATAGCTGGGAAGCTGTGAAAGTGCCAGAAGAGAGGAAATTCTCCGAAATGTGCTATCTAGAATACTAGAGTGTGCCTTAATGGTGATTTTAGGTTGGCTATACCGGCCTGAGTGGTGTGGCATGCTTCCCATTACATGAAAATTGTTTTCTTTGGTGTTCTCTTTCTACCAATATTTTCGTAAGTGCTATTCTGAATTTTTATGTCATTTTTGCATCAAAAAGAACTCAAATTTAAAGCCTTTTTTAAACTTGCATGGACTTGCTCACTAAGCTTATTTGTTGCAATCAAGTCAGCAATGTTTCTGGAGCTAATACTTACCTCATTTGAACTGTTACCTCCCTCCTTAGCTAAATGTTAACAATAAGCCTGAGACAATGGCGTGCACTTGAGTTAGTGTTGTAAGGGTTTAATTTATTTGCTAGTAATCTGGAGCCATCTAAGAGGTGGTTCAGCAAATTGGAACTCATGCCAGGATAGCAGGAGCAGCCTTTGCTTGAAGGGCTGCCACCTGTGAGATGGGCTCAGGTTGCCCGAGTTCACTTCTCTCCAGAGCTGGGAAGGGAGAAAAGGAAGAAAGTGGAAGTGTGAATTGTTGACAGAGGAAGGTCATCAGAATATATTTGACTAAACCCTTGTCTCTGCAAGAAAATAAAATCCAAAACAACTGAAGATTGTATAAACGAGGGTGGAAAAATACATGTTTCCTGTGCTTGGCTGCTTTTCTCTGTCGTGACTTTCTCTGTTTGTATCTTTGTCCTTTCCTCCTATGTGGTGCTGGTGCAGCACGTCAGGAAAACCTGACACGCTCTGTCTGGACTGGCTGGTGCCATCACTGCAGAGACGTCGCAGCTCTTAGAAAAACATTCTTATCTGTTGCTCATCTCTGAAGGCATATCAGCAGCCATTGCTGTGGCTTGTTAATATCTCATTCTCTTGCTAGCAAGATTAAAAGAAAGCTGCTAACATCTCTGAAGTTTCATGCCTGGGACAACCCAGTCTTGTCACTTGTGGCCAGGAATGCAACTACTGGTTTTCTTAGAATACTAGAGGGAAATTTTGCTTTCTTTGTCTAGTGCAAGACAGGCTTGGTAATCGGAAAACCTGGAAAAGGAGCCAAAAGATTTCTGCTCTGGCCTCATTATAATGGACAATAGGAGATAGATAAGATCTCACATTTTTCTTATTCTAAGCTAAGTCTGGCTAAATTTGTTTGGTTTTGTTTTTGTTTGTTTTTTTTTTTTTAATGCACAGGCTGAGATTCAGTTAAGTTGCATCTTTCAGATCCACTGTCAAAGCCTTGAAAATAAGTTGCCATTTAGTTTAAAAGTCACTATAATATATTTTTAAATAAGACATTTAAAAAATTCTGACCCTGCTGTAACCTGTTAATCTGTAATACATTGTCAGACAAAAGGGTGGTTTGTTTCTGTCTCCATCCATTCCAGTTTCTCTTTCTCCACCACCTGTCATGTAGTTAGTAGCTAAGGAAGCTTTCACAAGCGAGAGTGAGAAGGAGCTGTATGTGACTCATAAAGAGGAAGGGCCTAGGCTGGGCTGGCATTGCAAGCTAGAGATGTGCTTTTTTTGAAAGCTTTGAAATGGACCAGGTAATTTCTGGTCCATTTCTGGTCTGTGGTCCATAACACACCTAATCCCCCCTGCCTAGAAGGGATCTGACCTGCTGTGGAGGAGAGGAGGAGGGGTAAGGAAGGACTCATCTGTAAAGAGCAAAGCATCTTGTGGGAGAAGTAGTGTTATTTTAATAGATCCTAAGATGTAAGCCCTGAGATCTTGATGAAGGGCCATAGTGGTCCTTGAGATGGTTGCCCTCAGGGTGCCTTCCCACACCCACTCATGACGGCCTCTCCTGTGATGTAGTGATGAGTAGTGACACGAGCTTTATAATTTTTGGAGGGGGTTTATTATCTTTTAATTTCCTATAATTGGCTGGTGGATTTGGACAACAGGGCTCATAGCAGACTATTGGTTTTCATCTCACCAATACGATGTAGCTAAACTTTTTAGTAAACCTTTTTTTTTATAGGAACAATATGTCATCTCTGTGTGTGTAGATTGTTTCTAACCCCTTCTTAGCAGTTGATGGTTCAAAAACTTCACCTCAATCTTGTGGTTTAACCTGACCCTTAAAGTCATGTTTTAGAAGTTGTTTTTCTTTCATGGCAGAGGACACTACTCGTGCTCCAGCCATGAGAGTGGGAAGCTCCACATAGCCAAGGACCTCTAGCCAGCCTCATTCCCGATAAACAGGGCTGTAGTGTAATTGTATTTATGAATTCCTGATTACAGCAAATTAAACATAGTTATGAGAGCAGGAGGTAAACACACAGGTTGATGTGAAGCTGGTGTTGAGCTGTGGCAGCCTGCAGTAACAGGAGGGAACCAGAACTGGTTGGTTGTTGGTACTCAACTGGTTGGTTGTTGGTACAGGTTGTTGGTTGTTGCCTGAGGCTGGCCAGGCTGTGGATGGTGAGTTGTGTGTTGGCTGCTGTCATTTCTTGTAATGACAAATGCTGCTCTCAGGCGAGAGAACATCTGAAACGTCACTGTGCTGTGAGCGCTGCCTGGCAGCAGAGCTCCAGCCTCCACTTTGGAGCTGACTGAAATGCCTTCAGAGCTCAGTTGTCCAAGGTCCCTGGAGGTGGGCAAGGACTCAAAAAGGGTGCTCATGTGCTATACAAAACTAAGGGAGGAGGATACTGGTGGTGCGAAGCAGAGGTTGCCTCTGTAGCCATGAGAGGGCTGTCCAGTCTTTGGGTTGTACTTTCTGTCTGCTGTCCGCAAGTGCATGTGCATCCTATCCAACATTGTCTTAGTGCCAATGTACCTGAAGGAGTTGTGCATGGATCCTGTAAACTCATCAGTGGTAAGTCTGCTAGGCTGTCCTTGCCAAGAGCTCTGTGATTATCAGAATATGGTTTGACCTACTATAGGCATAGCTGTCAGACAGCATACTGTGGACTTCTGATGTGGCCAAATGTATTTATTGGTGCTACACTTTCTCAGCTGCCTGCCAGTTCTGGTCAGTCACAAGCTCACTGCCTGCTTTGGTGTCATCCCGCTCCTGGGCTCAGCAGCCTTTGCAGTTCTTCCCCTGTCTCCCCTCAGCGTAACAAGAATGATCAGCTGTGATGTTTAATAAGGGTGTGAGACAAAGCTGGCTAAAGCTGATGGAGAACTAACTGTAAAGGCATATGTAACAAGTCAGACTGCTCGATCCTGCTGGTTATCACCTGATCTGATCCAGGAGTTGGTCGGAGGAGAATCCTCCTCCTGGGCAAGGTCCTGTCATCTTCCTGATGGAATAAATGGCTTGTTCCTTCCTTGTGGCTTTCCCTGGTGGTTGTGCTCATCTCCATCCTTCCACCATGGGTTTTTGTGTGGTGTGCAGACAAGCTTCTACTAAAGTAAAGAGACATGAATAAGTCAAGCTAGCAGGGGGCGGATGAAGGAAGGGAAGGGCTGCCAAAAGCATTCTCCTCTGAGAAGTCCTTCCTTTGGGCCATGGCTCTTGATTTTGGGTTAAGGGTTTTCCTGCGTGGACAATTTCATCCTGGCCCTAAATTAGCAACACCTATTGAATGATGCTTGGTTTTTGTTGTTTTATTTTTTACCTTTTCAATTTGTAGAAGGTGCTGGAACTCTGCCGTGGCCAGGTGGCTCTGCAACTAAACCTGGAAAACCCAAAGGAAAGAAAAAGATATCTTCTGTTCGACAAAAGTTTGATGTAAGTGTCTGTGATCAAATGGTCGTGGCTTTCTTGACATTCTTTCAGGGGTGAAGAACTCTGCACATGCATGTAGTTTTTCTTGCTACCAGGGGTGACAGAAGTCCAACGTGTGCAGTGATGTATGTCATATTTGTTTTGAGTTCTGGATTGGAGCAAGAGCTGGGGGGTTAGTGGCTGCTGCCTCTCTCGTGGAAGCCTCTGGGATAAAAGCTACAGTGTGACCTGTCTTTGTTAGACACCAGAGAATCCATGGAAGGCCACCTAAATGTCAAAGTTGCAAAAGCTTGTATTCCAGGAACCAACAAGGAGTAACTTCACTCTCTGGTTGCTGCAGTTACGCTTGGGGAGGTCTTTCATAGTCTCATTCACCTCTCGCATTCTCTGTAATATCTTATTCACTTCATACATCTACCAGATACTTGAAGCAAAAGGGATTTCCTATTTATTCAGGAGTCAGACAGAACTCGGTGATTGTATGATCCGCTCTACAGGGCTCTGCAATCCAAAGTGTTAGAAGTAAGATGTTTGGGTGGAATGTTTTTAGAGGGTCAAGTTGTTTCAGAACATGTTTCACAAAGATGCTGTCTTCTGGTAGGTGGCAGATAAACACGCAAGATCCAGTTCACTTTGCAACAAAGGCTCTGTACATCCATCTGGTACTGTCTGTGTTTGTTCTACAGTTGTTTCGGCACTGCCAGACCAGTGTGGAGGGGGCCTGGTGTGAAAGAGGACTGGGATGGGGCACTGTCTTCAACAGGCAGGGTTTGATGAGGCAGTCTGAGCACATCATGGGGGCCTACAAGACATCTGGAGATTTTTACAAGGGCATGTAGTGACAGGATAAGAGGAAATGGCTTTAAACTGACAGAGGGGAGATTTAGATTAGACATTAGGAAAAATTCTTTGCTGTGAGAGTGGTGAGACATGGAACAGGTTGCCCAGAGAAGCTGTGGACAGCTTCCGACAAGGCAGAAAACTAACCACACAAAAAAAGACCACAAACCCCAAGTTTTTCTTGCTGGTTTATTCATCTGGATCCGTGTTCTTTGTGGTTGGATGAATGCCAAAGGCAGTGAAAAGGAAGAAGGGGCTGGGAGTAGGGGAGAAAGGGCACGTGAAACCTCCTGGTCTTAGGCTGTAAGGGGTTAGCTTGGCTCAGCTGAAGTGCATACCGCACTTCTGGGGACTATAATTAGGCACCATGTGTGTGCTTCAGTGACTGGTGTTTGAGGGATGTGTCCAACTGCAGGCTTGTTGTATTTGGAAACTGCTGAAAGATTCTGCAGCATTCACAGCTGTGACCTTAATTCTGATGGCAGTCTGTCATCTTCTTTTTCCAAAGCTTCACTGTAACTTTTCAGTAGCAAGTGGAGGAGAGGTTGAGAAACAAGTTGTGACATAGTGAAAGCCTTGGAATTTGGTTTACTCGGATCCCCCTGTGTTACAACACATCTAGTGTGTGTTTATACACGTATTCCTGGAATGTTTGGTAGTAGGTACTGTATGAAGTGTATGTTGTGATTAATGGGCTTGTCTGCTACTAGTGGAATTCCTGAGCAGTGTGAACTTGAAGTGCCTTGGTATTTCCTGATGTTTCCCTCATTGGTCAGAGTAACAGCTGTGAATGACCACAGGTTCATTCCAATTGGCTTCTGCTCTGCCAAACCACATTCTCCTTAAGAGTTGCTTACATTTTGAAGGTCTTTTTTTCCAGGCATACAGATATGTGGCTTTCCTGTAATGAAAGCATAAGTCTTCAGAATTACGGGGAGGGAAACCTGCTTTCACATAACTGGTGGGTGGATTGGTTTTTCACTCTTGAGTTAAATGCCACACTGTCGTTTGAATAAAGCAGCCACCCTTCTTCTCCTGAAACCAAGATGTGAGGTACCCACTTTGCTGTATATTCGTTGTTTATATTTAAAGAATGTGTTTGTCTTGATGCCCCGTGAGAACCTTGCAGCAATCTTCATTCCAAAGCCACCAGATTTGTGGCTTGGATGCTTGTGGGAGTACTTGATCAGCTTGTTCCCTTGTGGGCTGTGGCTGGGGCAAGCACCTATCTGGGCTCAAGGATCAGTTGTGCTCGTCTGCTTTTTTTCCCTTGCTTTACCTGGGGCCTGAGACTTCCTATGAGCCACCACAAGCACTTGGAGCTTGAGACACCAGCTCTGCAAGGGCACTGTGCTGGAATATGTGTGGCCTGGAAAATGGGGGTTGCCATCTTGTGGTGTGAATTCCTGTTCTGTGATGCCTTTTTTTCCCTAAATAACTGAGGCAGTTCTGAAAAGTAGCCATAATTCATCTCGGAATCAGTGGCTGCTCAGTAACACAGCTCTGCGTGGAGTATTGGAAGTGCATGGGGAGACTATAGAGTATGAAATTCAAACCTGGAATTTGGCTAAGTTGTTCCATTTAAAGCTTTAAATAAATGAGAATCAATCACACAAGCTTAGGATGATGGTTTTTAATCTTGATGGAAACTGTACAGTTAGTAAGTAAAACCACACCCTTCTGTATGATAAATAGCTAAATAGACGAGAACCCTTCAGCATAGAAGGAGGTGACTGAGAAATGTGAAAGTCTATAAAATTAGCACTGGCCTGGATAGCATTTGAGACTTAAAGGAGAATCAAATGAATCTAGCAGGTGGGGGAGGTACAGAGCAAAGGTGACTCTTACTGTCGTGTGTTGTTACACCATAGAATTTCTTGCTGCAGGATGTTGTGGATACTCAAAGTTTGGGTGGTTCGGGGTGCTGCTGGACAAGTCCATGGGTTGCTTAATAAAAGGACACCAACTCTGGCTCAGAAATTTCTTCAGTCACAAATCACCGGGGGTTGGGAGAGTATCCGGGGGAAAAATATCACTCTGCTTGTCCTACTGTGATACACTTTTACGGGTGTTCGCTTTCCAACTGGAGAAGGGATGTTTAGCTTGATGAACCGAAGAGTCTCACTGGGTATTTATCTTCTTACGGTCTAACGTTGTGTTCATAACAGCACCGGTTCCAGCCTCAGAATCCGCTGTCTGGAGCCCAGCAATTTGTGGCAAAGGATCCTCAGGAAGATGATGATTTGAAGCTGTGTTCTCATACCATGATGCTTCCTACACGTGGCCAGTTAGAAGGAAGGATGATCGTAACAGCATATGAGCATGGGCTAGACAATGTTACAGAGGAGGCAGTGACGGCAGTTGTTTATGCTGTAGAGGTGAGACTGGGCTGGGCAGCAGTGGTGTTCTCATGCCAGCAACAAAAGGCTCTGTGTGCAGTATGGGGGAGACCCCTTCAGTGTTGGGAGGAAACCTGTTTCTCTAACTGCCAGTTTGCCTTGGGAAGAGTAATGTGAGACTCAAAGGTCTTCCAGACTTGTGGCATCGTAGATGTAAAGTCTTGGATTTCTGCCTGCAACTGTTAATTTTTAAGTGCTTTCATATGAGGAACTCTGGGCATGCTTAAATAGCTGTTTTGGAAAATGCTGTTTATGTCAGCTAAAAGCAGGGATAAAATGGGAGCACCAGTTTAAACACTTCTGTAAAAAAAAAAAAAAAAAAGTCTCAAAACCTCTGTTACAGGCGCAAGTATCTGGCATGGAAGTGAAGCGACAGATTGGGTAATACCTGCAGGTGAGGTGCCTGCTCTTGCTGGTTTTGGCTGTCAGTGGTGCATTACCTGACATACCTCAGGAGTGACACAGCTGTTACTTGGAGTGTTGATGTGTGAATGGTTTTCTGGAGTCAAGATGTGGAGGCCAACCTGAATTCCCCATCTGGGACTGAGGCCAGATTAAGAAGCAGTTGCTCGCTTGTTTTCTCAGACAGTTGCTTCTCCAATGCTTTCCAGGCAACTGAACAGTCTGAAAATAAGCAGTGAGTAGCTTTAGGGCCAGTATTTCAGTACAAATGTAACATCTACTGCCAATGATGAAATCTCTTAACTCTTTATCAAAGGGGTCAGAGGTTGGGAATTTCCTAGCATTTAAGAAACCTCTTTGACATTTAAAGCAGTGCATCATGTATTAAAGTACAGTTCACAGGCTAATGCCTACAGTACTTGCACAGTGCCATGTTCTCTGTATCCAACTCTGTCAGTCAAAACATACTGTAACTTGTCCAGATCCTGGTTCCAGATCTTTAGGTCCTTGCGGTCATAGCAATACTAGTTCTGTCTTGCCAATTGGTGAGGCATTTCTCCTAGCCGTGGCTTGGTAGAGTAAATAAATCAGCATGTGTAATAAGATTGTTTTTCATTGCAGAACCATCTTAAGGATATTCTGACATCTGTGATATCCCGGCGGAAAGCCTATCGTCTGAGAGATGGCCATTTCAAATATGCCTTTGGAAGCAATGTTAACCCTCAGCCATATCTGAAGAACAGTGTTGTTGCTTACAACAATTTAATTGAGTGGTAAGGAGCTCTCAGCACGCTGCTAATTTCAAGTGCAAGTTGCTAGTCCTGAAGTTACTCCATGGTTCAGTTTCTCTTTTTACTTAGAATCTGTTAATAATGGTATTTAGCTTTCACACTATGAAGATATCAGTATGGAGGACTGTAAGGCTAAACAGGCAGGGAGAATGTAGAGATTTCTTGGGAGTGGAGTTTAGGGCAGTTTTAAGCCCCTCTTTCTCACTTGTGCTTGTACATCAATTCGTGAAGGCGACCCCTGGTCCTCTGAATGTCCTTATTAATTATTGCTTTTTGGAAACTGTAGCGAGCGAGACTGGAATCCTGCTGTTCTCAGGGAAACCTCCCCTGGACAGAAGCTGCCCCATGCCTTTGTGGGGCATCGCTGCTGTGCCATAGGCGTGAAATGTTGGTGAGGGCAGTGTCCTGAGGGTCAACCTATTGTTTCCTGCATCCAAATGTATTTATGGCTCCTTGGCATGCCTTTCCAGTTAGCAGAGCTTCAAGGTCATCTTGTTTTCCAGAGTCTCAATGTCAAACAGCTTGTGCTGTGCATCTGGCAACGTGTGTATATGAGAAGGCAGTTGTGTTTGTGGCAGCTTCTAGGAGTTGACAGGAGGTTGTGGGTGTTTTTAAGATTTGATTATAGCACTACAAGCACTACAAGGCAATCCACTCCAAACAACCCTGCTTAACGGCTTGTGTCTTTCAATTTTATGTTGTGGGTGCCTTAATCCTTGTGCTGAGTAGAAGCAATTGGCTGTAAATAACAAGTTGCCCAATCGAGGTCAGTTAAGCAGGCTTGAAGCATGTTGAGGATGAGTTTGTGCTATTTTTATTAAACCGGAATTTTAAAGATATTTTTAATTACAGCTGAAATCATTTTATGTACATAAGGGCTAAGTCAGCTGATAGGGCAAAGCAAGCCTGGGGCCAAGCTGCTGCTGTGTGATTTCCAAAGCTGGTGCTGTTGTCTTGTCTGGAAGATTTTACTGTTTGCTCTGTCTGCAGCCCTCCAACCTGTGCGGCGCCTTCTGCTGGTCAGAGTCTAGCTCCACAGCCCCTGCCCGATGATGCTGAGCAGCAGGCAGCACTACTCCTGGCATGCTCTGGAGACACCTTACCAGCATCCCTCCCACCAGTGAACATGTATGACCTTTTTGAGGCATTGCAGGTAAGCTGTTCATGTTACACATGAAGCAGCAAAGTGACTTAGCCTGGCATGTCCCTTCTTACTCCTCTTGTTTCACCTGGGTACTTAAAGGAATACTTGGTCCTGGCGTGCAGCCTGCTGCAGTGGGTTACCTGTGATCACCCCAGCACTAAGGAGGTGTCTAAGCAAAATGATTATTTTCTTACTGTGCCACTCCCTTATAAAATGGCATAACAGGCGGTTGCTCTGTGCCGGCTGGGGTGGCAGTGCTGGCAAGTTGCAGTTCTCCTTGTGTGTGACAGCTTGCTGGGCTCATCCACAGGGGGAGGTTATTCCATGGGCAATGTGGGGAAATGTGTATGAAAACGTGAAATTTGTTTTCTAATGTGTATGTCCAGGTGCACAAAGAAGTTATTCCTGCGCACACTGTCTATGCTCTAAACATTGAGAGAATTGTCATGAAACTCTGGCATCCAAACCACGAGGAGCTGCAGCAGGATAAAATCCATCGCGAGCGCCTGGCAGCAAAGGAGGGCCTTCTACTCTGCTAGAACTAGGACCCATGTCAGGCCTCGGATGGCTATTGTGCTGTTCCTTGGACTTGACACTTGGATGCTTCTTACAAACCTCTGTCAGCATTTCAAGGATGTTGTAAGTTATGAGACAACTTTTCCTATGGAAATATGACTGAGTTGCAGTACACTTTCTCTGCTTCCCCAGAGTCAGGTGTCATGGAGTGCTTGCAGCAATCCCACTGAAGTGGGAAGGAGAAATGAGATTTGTTTGCAAAGACTGGTTTGGATTTTCTTGTTTGGGTTTTTTTTGGGGGGTGTGTTTTTTTTGTGTTTTTTTTTTTTTTTTTTTAAGAAATGTGAGGGTGGAAAGAGTTGGTTTTAAAAAAAGTGTATTTGTGTTATCTTTTGTGAGCATGGAGAATCTGCCTCCTCATCTTCCCCTCTTGGGTAGTTTCCATTCTGAGCTCAGGCTCCAGGGGCCTTGTCCACCTTTTGCGGTTGGTGGGATCCTCTTCCACTCATTTAACTGGAACAAGGGGGGCTCTTCTGAAGATGAGCAATTCTGTAAGCTGACATTGTTCCTCTTCTGCCAGGGAAACTTTAAGAAACTCTGAGAAAACAGGTTAAAAAGGGAAGGGTCCTTCCTAGCCTGTTATTTGAACTGTTTTGCATCACAAAACATGAAGGTGCACACTGTCATAGAAATCTCTCTCCAGTTACCAAAATGCACAATAAAATCAGGTTGTGAGTAGTGTTTTCCTATCAGCCTTGTCCTTCACTCACCTCTGTGTTGCAGTAGTGGTGATCAGATGCTCTAGGAGTTGTTGGACCTATGGTAAGAGGCAACCTCTGTGTCTGTCAGTACAGCTAATGGTTTAGCCCTCACAGCAGGCAGCTTGACCATCCCTGAGGTGGGACAGCAACCTCTGAATACATATACCAGTGCACTGTCAGCATTGCAGGCTCCTTGGATTTGCAGCGTAAGCAAGATGTCTCATATTAACTTCATCAGAAAAATATGCAGCCAGACCTCTCCACATGGGAGGATGCATATCACTGTGTGTGAAAGGAGAAATTCCACCTGATGTGCTTTTATAACATGAGAATTCTGTTTAAATGTTTTAGTTAATATATTACCTGTTTTAAACTACATGTATGGAGATACCTGCTGAAGGATGACTTGGCTCAGTGTGCCAGCAGATAGCGGAATTGAAACAGTTTTCTCTGGGGGATATGAAAGGGGGAGTTCATTGTCCCCCTCTATTCTAGTGTGCCTGTTTGGGAAGTATTTGGATAGGAGATCTTTCCCTTTTCTTGCACAGTTTCTTTAGCTGCTGTGCCCCCAGGACTAAAGAGGGTGCAGGTCTCTGATGTTTCCTCCCAGTTGTGTTTTTAATAACATCTGTTGTTGACCCCTGTGGCTGTTCATATTGGACCAGAGTTGTAGCAAGGGGCTGTGCAGCTGTCCCTGTGTTTCTGGCTTTCCTGCAGCATCTTGTGGGATGTGCTGTGGAGTTGGGCATAGCAAGAGAGGGTGCCCATGCAGATAGTGGTGGCTCTCATCATGAGAAGACCATTTAAGGATTACAAAGAAGCTGGGAAAGGCAGCAGCAGAGACCTATGGCAGGGTCTGGCAGGATGAGAGCAGTTGTACTTGGTAGGTCACGTCTCTTAAAGTATAGCAGTGTGCTTACGAGAGGAGTGGGAGAGAGGAGATGGAAGATTTCTTTTGGTTCCTTTCTCTCAACTGCCACTTTTTCTGTATTTAAGCATACATGTCTGTTCTGAGTGAGCCTTAGCTTAAAAGTTGACCCCAGTGGCTTTTACATGACAGTTTTTAAAAGCAACATTGAACCTGAGTAACTCTGTAAGATCATCAAGTCACCCAAAGCATGGACTCTGGGGTGTGGGAGGGGGATTTCCCTGATAACTGTTATGTTTCTGGTGTAAAATGAAAGCATTAAGTTTGTTTGCTAGAAACTTTGGGGCAGCTCTAAGGATTTCAGATCTGAAGAAAGCACACAGCCTCCAAACAGCATCACAAGCGAGTTCTGAAACAAAACACTAAACATGACACAAGAAGTGCCTCCCTCTTCTGTCTGCATGTGCTGGGAGAAGGCTCTGCAGACAGAGCCTCATGTTCTGAAGAGCTGAGTCATCTATTCCACACATAATAAGTGGGTTATTTGGTACACCTGCTAGACAACAAAGGCTGGAATAAGGAAATCCTGTCAGCTCCATTTCACAAATCAGAAAACTGAAAGGCACATGTTCTCAATGCACTTTCCCACAAAGTGAGAGGTCTTGTGGGAAGTGGTGCTTCTGGGGCAATTTTGCTGGAAGGGACATCTGGAGGCTGCTTTATCTACTCTCTGCTGAAAGAAGGGCTAAATTCAAAGCTGGAGCAGGTTGACTGTCTTTGGAGATGAGACCAGAGAAATGGTGGCATTTACTATTACAGTTGTCTGACCATGCTGACAGTGAAGGTTTTTCCTTGCATCTCATCTGGATTTCTCATGTTGTGCCTGTTGCCTTTCAGCTTTTCCTGTGTGTCTTTGTGACTCTCCATCAGTGATAGCAGATAATAGGAAGATCTCCCTTTGCCTTCTCTCCAGGCTGAACAAACCTGGCAATCTCAGCTTCTTATATGTGTGCTGCAGCCTATCTTGATAGCCTCCACTGAAGTTGCTCTGGTGTGTCACTGTCCTTGTGCTGTTGATCCCAAACTGGACCCAGCTCTCCAGATGGTCCTGTGAGTGCTGAGCAGAGATGAAGATCCCTGTCTTCACCCTGCTGGGTGGGCTCCTGCTAGTGGTTGGCCCTTGCTGCACAGGTGCACTGAGGAATCCTGGGTTCCTTGTTCACCCACACTTCCAGGTCCTTTCCTGCAAAGCTGCTTTCTTGCCTGTTGTCTCCAGCCTGTTCTGCTGCAGGAAGTTACTCCATCACAGTGGCCAGGTTGTGTATTTGCCATTGAACTTCCTGAGGTTCCTTTCAGCCTCTTTCTCCAGCCTGTCTAGGTCCCTCTGAATAGCAGCTCTGCCCTTCTGTATATGAAACCACTCTTTCCAATTTGGTGCCTATATGCTCCATCCTGCCATCCAGGTCAGTAGCAAACATAGAAAGCATAAGAAGCCCCAGAGCTGACTCCTGAGTGTTGTTCCCAGTATTGAGTGCCACTAGTAACCAGCAGCCAGCTGGAGTCTTAATTGCTGACCACTGCTGTTGGAGGCCTGCCCTGAAAGCAGAGTTGATAGTACTGATATGTGTCACTGTTTGTTAGGCTGAGGGCTTTCACTGTGACATGGCATATGTCTGCACTATAGTAATCAGCCCTCTAAAATGAGTAAGATTATTGAACTTAAAAGCAGTAGCTCGAAGTAGCTTAGTTTGGAAGGGTTTGTCTTCTGCCCCGGGATCCACCAAGAACCTGTCAGTTCTATGGCAAGCTGGGCTTGACCAAAACTGTTCTGCCAAAAAACTTACAATGGAAGCTTTTCAGGGTTATCTTAGGCAACCTGCAGTGCTGTGTAGTGGTCTTCACCACTGAAGAGTTTTTCTGCAGTCCTCTGCCTCTTGGTGCAGTTTAGCTCTAGAACTTGTGTTCACCCCAGAGTATTGTATGGGAAGACAGAGGGAAGGAATGTGGCATTATCTGTCACATCACCAGTAGTGAGAATTGCATCCTATGTTCTTATTGCAGTAGGAACTGTGCAATGTACTGAAAGTAGCTACTTGGGAGCTTCTAGTGCTTCTAGCATCCACTTCTAGATGGATGGAAAACCATTAACCACGGGGGGGGGGAGGCAGAAAGTGAGTGAGAGTCCACTGGGCTCACTTCATGGCCTGAGTTTGGGTGAAGATGGCCATCTGATCTCAAGATCTGATCAATGCTTCTGAGAGTGTAGGATGCAGAAAGAAAATCTCTTAATTTTTCAGACTTTCCAGCTGCCAGACCTGACTTCAGTCTGACAGAGCCTGTCCACCTGGGTGCCAAGGAGGATCTTAGAGCTGTGAATGTAGTCTTCCTCAGCACCCCAAATAGTCTTGCTCCTCAGACTGGTGACCAGGAAAGCTGTTTCTCATCGCTAGTTCACAGCAGAAACCTGGAGCATAGCACTTGCCGTGAGATACGCTTTTCTCTTTTCTCTTAGCTTAACTGCTAATATATTCCCTCCCAGCCTTCCCACTTTTTCTTCTGCAGCTGAGGTGAATGTTTTTGGTTATTGCCCCAGTTCTTCCTTGTAGCAGAAATCCCCATGTTGTAGAAAGCTGGGATATGGCTTGATGCAAAGAGTGACTCTGAGGGCCAGAAACTGTGTGCCAGCAGTGCCTAAAAACATGAACTCTCGTGAGTTTGTACCACCTTCCTCCTATGTGACCTTAAGGAAACTTCTGGCAAAGAGAGAAAAATGAGGAAATGAGACTGCTTGCATTTAAGAAGAAACCACATGCACCACACTTGTGTCCTTAACCATGAATGCCCAAGAGCCCCAAATAGGGGTAGCAGAAACACTCTGCTCTGCAGCCAAATGAAAACAATACCAAGAAAGACCACCTTTTGTGCTCCTGGTGTGGAAGGAAGTGTGTGACCTGTTGCTGCAGTCCAATGTCATCAAAGAAGAATGTCTCTACAGAAGAGGGGCTGCCTCCCCAGTCCTGAGAAGGCAGCTGCAGAGAGTGGGGGTGGTGGCTGGTCCCTGTCAGGGACTTGTAGGTGATGATGGATGTTTCCTGCTGGCCTGAAACTCTGTGCAGAAGGGTTTGCAGCAGTACTGTAGGAGTAGCACAATGCCAGCAGCTCCTCTCCCAGTGAGAGGCACAGCTCCTGCTGCTAGAGGAGGACTTCAGCAGGCTCCTAGAAGGAAACAATTTCTCAGAGCTGAAAGGTTTGCTTGTGGTGTTGCCTTTCTTCACCAGTGTGGCTACTGGTGTGGTCTGGTTGGCAGAAGAGGAAGAATTCAGCAGCCTGCCTCACAGTTACTGCAGGACAAAAACTTAACGTTGTAGCTGTGGTATACGGCAGGCTGGGAAGCCAGGCTATGTCAGGCAAGTGCACCCTTTTTGTCCCCAAGGTCAGTGTGTGCCAAACATTGACGCAAGCCAAACTCTGTGTGCTCTGGACACTGTGGGCTGAAGGGACCGTAATGGGCTGAAGGAACCATAATGGGCTTGGCACCCCTTGAGCTTGTTTGAAGAGCAGCAGAGTTAACAAAGAGTGCAAAGTCAGGGCACAGACACTAGTGTCTGCCTTCCTTGGTTGTACAGAGGTTGTACCTTAGGAGACCTCAGCTGCTTCCAAGATGTTGCATCTTCTGAGGAGTCCTGTTAAGTGTCCTGAGCATCCCCATGCAGAGACAGCTCTGGCTGGGGTTGTGTAGCAATGACGGGAACAGAGAGCTGATTTCTTCAGGGTCAAGCACGGGGGGCTGGCCAGCACTGAGCTACTGCTGTAACCTGCTTCCAGCCTTGAATTTGGTTATGGTCCAAAGTCCTGATTAGATGATGATTTTCTCGCTTCTAGAGCACAAAAAGTGTAGGCAGCATTGAGTTATAACTGGACAGAAAACTTGTGTGTAAGAATTATTTTCACCAAGAAGTGCATCCAAGTGAAGGTTTTTTGTAGCATTTTTTATTCATTTCCTGCCAGGAAATGAATTTATGTCTCCAGATAACATCTGGCCCATGGGGGTTTTACAACTGCTGACTACCATCAGCCTGAGGATGCCTGGGTGGAGTACTGGAGGCTTGGACATGGGCTCTTGTTCTGCCTGAGGGCGATTAAAATTCCTGCATTAGAGCAGTACAAGCTGCCTGCGGGGCACTGTTTAGAGCCTTGACCTCCCTGCAGTGGGTATGGTGTGTGGAAGAGAACTTGAAACTGCTGCAGCAGCGACTATTTGTGGCCCCTTTGCCAGCTCGGGTGTGTTTAGCAGGGCCATTGCCATCACACAGCATGTGATCAGCCCCTTTGCCACATGTCTAGGCCTTGCCCTGTGGGGCCAGCTGCTGCGAGCTGTGTCCAGGAGCAGGGCTGGTTGTCCACCTTGCTCTGCTCCATCTGGATCTGGTGCCTGGGTAAGCCCTGCAGGAATCATCTCTGAAGAGAGCTCCCTCAGAAAGATGGCAGGCATCAGCTCAGTGACTGCCTCGCTGGGGCTGTGTTGTTGGTTATCATTAAAAAGTATTGTTTCCATTTGAATTTCTGAAACCAGTTTCCCGTTGGTGGGTTTTGTTATGTCTTTGTTAAATTTAAAAGCTCCCACAATCAGATATCTGCTTCTGTGCAATGACAGCCACTTCTGAAACTCCACTTCGGTAACAAGAAAGAAAGGAGCTGGCGTTGCTTTTGTCTCACAGGAAGGGCTGCTGGCCTTGCCATCACAACCTCTTTAAACCCTCTGAAGGCTTTCAGATCTTGTTTTGGAGTGCTCAGGCATTGCTCCTGTCCAAGTCCTGGCAGCAGTGCATTTGGGCAAAGGCCTGTTCCCCTTTTCCTTCTGTACTCCTCTCTCCAAATGCACAGCTGGCCAGCTTGCCCTCACATCCTGGGACTGGTTTGGCCCCAGCTGAGGAGCCTTCCCCAGCAGTTCTTGAAGCTGTCATCCTGCCACAGATAATTACAGAAGAGACTCCTTTAGGTCCTTCTGTTTCAGTGTGGGCTGGACTGCAGCCCAGGTTCTGTTTGTATCTTGGAATGAGGTGCTCCGATGGGGTTTGGCAGAGCCAGCAGCCAGTGCTTGTCTGTGTACTGTAGGAAGTTGGTGCAAAGCCCTTCTGTGAACTGTAGGCTTGATTTTCAGATACTAATATTTTGTTGTTAGACTATATGAGATGCTGATGGTAGCAGATACTCTATGTTGCTCTAGGGAAAAGCTAAGATTTCGGATGTTTTTTCCACTGAAACTTTCATTTCTCACTAAAATGCATGTTCCCATCAGAAAGAAATCACGAAGTAACTCTGCCTGCTTATTTTTTGCCTCTGCCCCCAACCTCTCCAAAATATTCAGCAGAAGATTGTTCCAAGTTGTCAAATCTGTTTTTTAACTCTATTTATTACAGAGTTAATGAATAGTTCCATAACAATGGCTTCAAAATAATGCTTATCTGGTAGCTTCTCCTCTGTCCTCATGCACTCTCTATTGTGCTTCTTACAGATAGGAAAAGGAGGAGTAAGAGCATGACACTCTATCAGCTTTATTCCCTTGCCCTGGGAGCACTTGGTGGAGGTGCCATGCTCTTTTGCAGATGGCTGATGGTGCTTGCACCAAAGGGTTGGTGCTGCAGGGGTGTTAGCAGGCTTACTCCTTTTTCAAGTGGTGGATATTCATCTGTATTAATACCTCCTGCCTTGCAAAATGTCTCAGCTGAACTCCCTGGCTTTCCCTGGAGCCTATGAGTAAGGTACATGTGAGCTGGGGCTGGACCTCAGTCATAGGCAGCAGACACAACACAGCATGGTGGCCCTTGTTCTGCCAGGGTGGTCCCTCCAGAGAGAAGTGAGTCAAGGTGTGTCTGTCCCTGAGCCAAGGACATGGAGCAGAGCTTTGCTTGGTGTCTTTCCCAGAGCTGCCACAGGCACTGCACACAGCCCTGGGAGCCATCCTGGAGGTCAGGAGCTGCAGTTCAGAAAACTCTTTATGTTGGTGGTGCTGAAAAAATGGGGGAGCCCTCGGGGCAAAAAAATCAAGTATTTATTCTCCTGCTCCAAACCAGCTTGTACACACTAATACAGTGAGTCAAACAGCCTTGTCCTTGCCCCTTGGGCAGCAGGGCCCATGTGGCAAACTGTGCCATTGTGCCTGTGCTGGCTGCTGCTGGCCAGCTGCCCCTGCCTCGTATGGCTGTGGGCTCCTGCAAGCATGGCTGAGCGTGAGGCTTGTGCCCCCCACCACTGTTTGCTTTACTGAGGCATGGCTCCTTCTCTGACCCACATTTGAAGGGCAAGGGACTGCTACTGCTGCTCCCCATGCAGCTGAACCATGTGTCCTGGGCCTGTTCATACACTGGCTGCAGATCCCTTCGCTTCAGCTTTCTCACTTTCACTCCTGTTGGCTGCAAAAGCCAGTGATATTGATGCATTGTGCCATATAGGCATCCTGTTTCCAAAACAGCTCCTGTTATGCTGTAGTCGTTAGCATCATTGTTCCCAGGGGAAAAACAGGGGAAGCTCAAAAGCTGGGACAAAAGAGGAGAGAACAGGAAGGTGGAAATATCCCCCTGTCCCCCACTTTTTTTTTTTTTTTTTTTTTTTTTTTTTTTGAGAGTATTGAGAAACCCAGTTTGGGAAGCAGAGAGGAAGAAAGGGTAGAACCTGGTCTGTGAAACCCAAGAGGTTTTGGGGACAGCCTTTGCTCAGCTGTCTGGGTGCAGGGAAGTGTGTGGTTGTGCTGCACTCACATGTGCACCACACGTGGTTTTCTGGTGCCATGAGCCCTCCTCAGGAGCTGTGGGAATGACTGGGAAGCCCATCACCACTGCCAAGTCTTTACGCACACACACTCCAGAACAGCTCTCCTACCTTTTCCTGGGACTTCCCAGTAAAACACAAGCAGCAAGGTTTGATTAAGGGCTTTTTTTCAGGTGAGATCCCTCAGGCCAGCCTCATACAGCGGGCACAGGCTCCACCAGATGCATGTGTCAGGGCAGCTGAACCCTCTGCCCTTGTGTGAGCCCTGAGGTTTTGTAGGCTTCAGCTCCCCTCGCCCCACTCGGACAGTGAAGGGGGTGATTTGCATTGTTTGACTCTTCAGGACGCCCACGGGTGGAAAAAACCAAAAGAGGCAAAGACAAACACACAGTAGCATGTGTGCGCACACACACACCCCACACGTCACCTGAGCACCGCTGAGCTGCTGCCGGTCACTGGTGACAAACAGCCACGGTGCTAACGCTGGGAGCTGCCACCCTGGAGTGATGCATTTTGCATGCTGTTGCTCAGCCTGGCTGTTCTCTGCTGCGTGGTAGGTGTTACGGCTCACCCCAGTCACCTATTTCCAGCTCCAAGGTCTTGGTGTGTGAGCAGTGGATATGTTGGCAGCTTTGGTATTGTAGAGAATGAATCCATGTCCTGGGTCATCTAAACTGGCTGCCACCACTTCAGTGCTCAAGGGTGATGCTGGCCCCTGCACAGAGCTGATCCCATGAAACCTGTGTCCACAGCTGAAAAAGAAAGAAATTAAACAAACAAAGGCTGAAGAGCAATGTTAATACAGAGCAGACAAAGCCACCTGGAGATAACATCTTTAAATACCATAAGCTGGTGGGGCTGGCTTGAACCTAATGGCATCTGCAGCAGCCCTGAGGGACAAACCTCCAGTCTGGCAGCTGTTTGGGGCCCATGGAGGTCAGCTCTGTCTCTCTCTCCTCTAGAGAGGTATTGGCGTGGCTGGCATCACCCACCTTGGGCCTGCCTTGCCCTTATGTGCTGCAGACACCTGAGTGGCCCCTCAGCTGGTGGCTGCTTCTTCACCCTGTGTGCCACCAGGTCTGAGCAGCCCGAGCCCACCTTGCCAGTGCTGGGCAAGCTCCAAGAGCTGCCTTTTGCGAGCTTGCTGCTTTTGATAGTACAGGGGCTGCCAAGGGGCGGCACTGACCACATAGCACACAGGGACATGCCCTATCATACAGAAATGACCCAGAGGTGTAAGCCAAGGAAGGAGCAGCCTCCCCAATGCCTTAAGAGCTCCAGGCACCTTCCTGGCCTGTGCCCCCCTCCCCTCCTCCCCCAAGCCCTCACTGGCTTCTGGGAAGGCAGTGAGATCTCACTTGGAGTATTGTGTACAGTTCTGGTGTCTTCAACATAAAAAAGACATGGAGCTGTTGGAACAAGTCCAGAGGAGGGCCACGAGGATGATTAGGGGGCTGGAGCACCTCCCGTATGAAGACAGGCTGAGAAAGTTGGGGCTGTTCAGCCTGGAGAAGAGAAGGCTGGGTGGAGACCTCATAGCAGCCTTCCAGCATCTGAAGGGGGCCTATAAGGATATTGGGGAGGGACTCTTCCTTAGGGACTGTAGTGGTAGGACAAGGGGTAATGGGTTCAAGCTCAAACAGGGGAAGTTTAGGTTAGATATAAGGAAGAAGTTCTTTACAGTGAGGGTGGTGAGGCACTGGAATGGGTTGCCCAGGGAGGTCGTGAATGCTCCATCCCTGGCGGTGTTCAAGGCCAGGTTGGATGGAGTCTTGGGTGACATGGTTTAGCGCGAGGAGTCCCTGCCCATGGCAAGCGGGTTGGAACTAGATGATCTTAAGGTGCTTTCCAACCCTAACTATTCTATGATTCTATGTGACAGGCGAGTGGGGCCAGGTCACTTGGGTGCCACACTGCTGCTGGCTCAGCTGGCCATGGTGGGGACAGGGAGGGAGCAGGGATGAGCCCACAGCCAAGCAGGCTGCCTGGATGGCAGTGGTCATGCTCACCAGAGAGTAGCATGGACATACCTGTCTTCCTGGGGTAAATGGGAGCTCCAGGGCACCGTAACCTCACGTGCAACATCAAAGCAGCTGAGGAAAGCGCACGATGCAAATGAGCAATACCTCAGAGCTGGTGCTTAACCACAGCCGCGCTTCTGCGTGTGCTGTGGGAATAAGCTGACAGTTCCCCTTTTGAAGCTTTTTGCGTGAGCTCAGGGGTGCTTGTGGTCTACCCCACGGCTTTGGTCCCACTGTCAGGGCAACAGGCATCATATCAGGCATGGGCCCAGCACTGTGGAAGCACGTCCTCTGTGGTCCTGTGGCATCACTGGAGAGGAGCAGGCAGAGCATGGCTCCCATGGGCACCTTTACTGGCATCCTGTGAGGGCACATCTCACCCTCCTGGTGCCCCTAACATGTCTGCTCCCGGGGCACTTAATGGCTGTTGTGATTGCTACTACTAAAAGAAAGTATGTAAAAAATAAGAGCATGGACCCTTATGAGGCAGAGGCTGTCCAAGTACTAGATTGTCCAGGTGATGGAGGAGCAGCTTGGCACTCTCCCAGTGAGACCTGCCTGGTCTCATTTCTGTTCCTGTAATCGTTTATTGCTCTGGCTTCTATTTGCTGGGCTTTGAATGATTTATTCGTTCGTGTTTTCTGAAAATAGCAACCTCAGGGAAAAAAGTGGTCCCCAGCCAGAGGCTGAGGTGGAGCAGCTGGGATGACCCTGGCTATCACAGTTTTTTACAAGAACAAAATTTCTAGTCCTTATGGAAACAGATCCTCAGCCTCATGCTCCCCTCTCTGCTGGGCTGATGTCAGTGCTGCGGGGCCAAGCTTGCCCAATCCTGTGAGCCCAGCACCCTGGGCATGAGCATGCCCTGGCCACAGGTCTGTGTTTTCTGTTGGTGCCACAGACAAGAGGAGCTGTGGCTGCTTTTCATAGAATCAGTCATAGAAAGGTTTGGGTTGGAACGGATTTTAAGGATCATCTAGTTCCAACTAGAATGGCCGTGGTGTTGTGGGCCAGGCATGGGACCAGGCCATGGTGCACTGCTGCAGGAGGCCTTCTGTCTCTGTGCACTGCTTTGGGTCTTTCAGAAATCCCCTGGTGTCTTGGCTAATCCGTGGTGGCTGCATGGGGCCAGCAGAAGCTGGAGCCGGGCTACAGCAGGGAGATCAGGGAGGGATGGGGCTGCTGCCATGGCTCGCTCTGTCAGGGGAATTCCTTGGCTGTTTAGCCACATCTTTGCACCATCTCTATAGCTTTCTGCTCACTTTAGGAGTGAGTTTTCTGTTTAAAGGACATAATCTAAAGTCTAATTCCTTCTTGCGATTACCAGGCAAGAAGACCATCGCTCTTCAAGCACAAAGGCTGATGTGTGTCCTTGGTGTGTCCCAGTCCCCACTGGCCCTTGGCTAAGAGCTCACCCAGGGAGGGGGTCCAGGCTCTCACTTGGCATGAGGGTACTGCTTTTTCCCTGTTGTGGGCTGGGCCCAGTGAATTATGTGTCCATGAAAAACTAGAGAGGACTCGGTGATGTCTGGGTAAATGAGATTTTGATCTTTGCATGCTTCCTTGCCACATAGGAAAAGAAATCCATGTAGAAGCCTGCGATGAGAGGCGCAGTCTCAGCACAACAGTACAGCATGGTCCTCAGCTCCTCGCTGCTGGTTAGGGCTTTGCACTACATGCCAGTAGTCACCACTGATATGGGAACATGATGCTGCTTTCAGGAACAGAGGAGGGTAGGAAGGGGTATTTACCCCAGGCTGCACTTGGAGCACCTTCACTGACCTGACTTACATGAATGTTGTCCATAACAGACCTCACCAGGCAGATGTGTGACAGAGCAGTTGCCATCCCACCGCTGCCTCTCTGCGCTCATTTCCTGTGGTTTATCCTCTCTTGGACAAGCTGTGTGCTGTAAACGAGAGCATGAATCTCAGAGAAAGATCCAGTAACTCAAATGAGTTAATGTTGCAAATTAATGTTGTAGGAACCCACAGAAAACATGAGAAACACGAACTCATTTCTCCTGGAGTCAGCACCAACTGGGCCATGTGGCCTAATGCTGAGTAATGGTGTACATAGGGGCCAGAGAGCAGTTAAACGCTGCTCACTCAGGGGCTTAAATCATTACTTACTGCAGAGATCTGCTATAAGTGAACTGGCTTCCCATATACTAGCTCCCATCTATTAGCTTCCCTGCTCCCAGTCATCTGAAATCCAACTTACTAGCTTTATTACTTCCATTCCTCTCCTATGGTCTCTTAGAGTCAATCACACCTTGCTAGTGAGAAAATCACCTGAAGGCAAGTTAAGCTAAGAGCGGGATTCCAATATTTAGCAGCTTGTGCTAGGGCTGATTTTGAGCCACGGGAGAGATGCAGGCAGGCAGGCAGGCTAGCAAGCCATCCAGCCATCCAGCCCTCCCATGGCTAAGGCTTCCTAATGATGGGTGATGCTTTGTGACATTTACCTTTGATTCAGTTCGCTTACACTGATCATCTACTGGATTAACTGGCAGCCAGCAGATTGCTAAGAAGGGATTTTTTTGAGCGCAGAAGGTGTCAGCTTGAAAAGAGGTCTGAAAGAGGCACGAAAGGCTGTACTGGTGGGCAGGAAAGGGGGAGACAGGCAGTGGTTGGAGTGGGCTCGGCAGTACCGCGCTGCCAGGTTGTGGTGAGACAGATGGGATGCAGCTTGCAGGGCTCACTCCACTGGTTTCAACCTTGCCACAGCTCTGTTTTGCTCTTAAGTGCATCACTGAGATATGGCTCCAGGGAAACACCTCCCTGCTTCCTATCAGCATGGCAAAACTGACCATCAAGGAAACCACCTCATTCCCCTTCTGACAGCTCTCAGCAAACCCAGCATGGAGACAGAGAGACTGTCACTCTCTGCAGAGGCAAGAAATGCTAGAAAATAAGATCCACCCAAGCAATTTGCAATTAGGGGCACACCAGCTGCCCGTGCTGCCAGAGAGCTGTACCTCAGGTGCTCTTGGCTCTCTGATCCTTTGTGGCAGCTCCTTTCTGGAGCCCCAGAGCAGTGCTGGGTTTTCTAGCCAGACTTTGAAGCTGCCCTTGAGTGGCTCCTGCAGCGAGGGCAGGATGGAGGATGGCACCTCGGGGATGAGGCTGTGTCCCTGTTCTGCAGGCAGTGCTCCTCTCAAGTATCCAGCACTGAGCAAAACCCTTGTCCCCAGGAGCCTATCTGCCTCTGACAGCTGGGGCTTTGGTTTTCCATATTTAAAGATGTCTAGAAGAGCTACAAAAATCTTGGGGATGAAGGCATTGGATTGCTTTGACCCTGAGACAATCACAGACTTAAGTAGTACATTTTTATTCTGTATGACTACATACGTACTATATTGTTAAAAGCCTACACAGGGCTCTGCATGGGGTGGAGAAGTGCCACTAGTCCACAATGCCTAGCATCGAACATCCCTGCTCAGCTTGAAGGACCCTGTGGCAACACGACAAAGACCAGGCGGCACCCACCAGCTCTGGGGTGTTTGCCTTAGGGGAGCAATGCCCTAAGCTTGAAATGTCAGGCGTAGGGGTTCCCAGGTTCCTACTATGTGTCTAAGTCAACCTGGGTCAGTAATTTCAGTGAGAAGGTACTGGAAGCTCTGCACGGGAGTGTTCATTTATTCCCCTGCAACTGGAGTTACCTGGAGACTGACAAAGCTCCTGCCCTGCATCAGGAAACCTGCCCACAACCCCCCAGCTCCCAGTTCAACAGGACATAGAGCTGAAGAGAACCAGCCTGGAACAGCCCCTCCACTTCTGCTTTGTCCATCCCAGGGTCACTGTGTGAGGGCTGGGGCTCTCTCTGGCTGCGGGGGCAGTGTGTCTCTCAGACAGGAGCTGGTGGTGGTGGGCTCCGGGAGGCAGGGTGCTGCCTGCAGACACACAGCCCACCTCAGAATTTCCAGCAGCCTCAAGCACTTTCGTTTTTTCCATCCTATATTCTGCGTAAGTCATAGCAGTATTGATGATATCGCTGTGTGGAGAGACATGACTGGGCCCGCTCCTGGCACTACGCAGATGACTGCACCGTGTTATCAGCTGAACTTCTCTGGGATTTTTTGTTTAGTTGTTTGTTTTTTTTTTTTTCTTCAGCCACCAAATACCAGAAGTCTTTTTCCAGCAAAAGTGCTGATTTCTCTGCAGCTAAACTGCAACAAAGCCATTCAAGCAAATGGTGTAAAGTGAAATGGATCAAAAGGCAGCTCTTCATATGCTCCTGCTGGCCTGGTGAAATGCCATGGGGACAGTGGCTTTAAAAAGTTCCCCTTTAATCCAGTGTCAGTGTGGGAGAGGGGGGCCCACCAGGCAGGGCTAGTGTGTCACAACTTTGAGATAAGTGTGGGTGCTATATAAAGCCGTGGGGGCTTTGTTTTCCAGCACTAAGCAGCACCTCTACCCAGATCTACACTGATTTTGTAGATGGTAATGGTGCAACTGATGAGTCATAGCCATAAATATTATTTCTCTATTAGCACAGTTATAGTGCTAAGCCGGTCAGGAGTAACACAACCACAGAGAAATTAGCAGAGGAAGTAGAAAAATGACTGAGAGAAACTTTGACTGAAAGATAGGAAAGGGGGCCTGAAACCTGGGAAAACACAGCACAAAACATTAGAGATTTGATGATAGCCAGGTCTTTTACTGGTATACTCTACCATCAAAGCAGGATGGGGCATCAGCTTGGAAGCAGTGGCCTGCCTGGCAAGCTGGTGGGCTCACTCCCTTCTGCGTTCACAGGAGTTTTAGTGCCCGTAGGGAGCTGCCAAGGATATGTGCAAGAGTGGACCTAAGTGTGGACAGACTTCCCATCACTCATGTCTTCAAATCGAGACTGGAAAATGTCCCTGATTTATGTGAGTCTGTGGTGTTAAGAGAAGAGAAAACCCCGCTTGCACCACGGCTGCCTCCTTGCTCGGTCACTGCCTGCCTTCGGTTGACCTACTTGAGTCATGAGGAGACAACAAGTGAGAAGACATCCTGCGCTGTGGTTGGCACTGACACTGCCCGGGGAGAAAAAGGTGCTTCTCCTAAGGGTCGCTCCCTGTCCCACATAGGTGGGGGGAGCAGAGGCACAAGGAGAGCACCCCGAGGCAGGGCCGGTGGAAAAGACTGGCTCTTGCTTACACCCATGTGTCACACCAGCCTGGCCCTTGTCCCCATGCTGCAGTTCGAAGGGAAAAGCTGGTTTCTCTTCTTCTGGCCAGAGCAAGGGACATCACTGGTGCCTTTCTCCCAGTTGATGTGTGGGAGAGATGGTGCAAACTGAAGGAACAGGCTGGGTGGTGGAGAAAGGAGCTGGACTCTGGGTAAGCTCCTGCAGAGACCTGGCTGGGTGCTAAAGCCCAGTTCACACACATTAAGCATGTTCAAACATATGTTCACTGCTTGCCAGTGTTTGTCTTGCTTGAGTTTCAAACGAAATACATCCACCTGTCGAGTCATTGCTTGGTGTGTCTTATCTGGTCATTGTTCCTCCATGAGACACGTCCCAGGCATCTCTGGGGAGCTCTGCAGGGGCGGGACATGTTTGACCCTCCTCCCAAGGCTGCTGAACCTGAGGCAGCGGAAGGGAGGCAGTGCTGCCACCCGCTGTGGCCCTCTCTGCATCCCCAGGCAGGCAGGGGCATAGAAAGCTTTTCCTGGGGAAAAAAATTACAGATTTATTACTATTATTTGCACTAAAGATTGCTCAGAATTGGGACAGAAAGGAGAGGCAGGCTTTTTTTGTTTGTTTTGTTTTGTTTTCTACTGAAAAAGCTTTTTCTTGGTTGTACAAACATTTTTTTCTTTTTTTTTTTTGCAGGTAAGGGGATCAAAAAGAAAAAAGACTCCACACACAGGAGAGTTGGATTAGTGATTAGTGTTTGGTGTGTCATGGGCTGGGAAAGACCATTAGGAGCTGGACCTGCAGGGAACAGCTGCAGAGGTTGGAGACAGGCTGAGCTCGTTACGCACCAGGCGAGCATCCCTGGGGCCAGCTGAGGCTGTGTCCAGCTATAAAGGGAGCAGTGCTAGGGCTGGGAGTCCCTTTGCCTGGGGGTTTGCCCAGACCAGAGCTGGGATGATGAGACTTTGCTTCATGTATTGAGGTGCTGTGGATGGGACACAAGGGAACTCCAGCAGCTGTGCCCCGACACTGCTGTGCATTTCTACGTGAGCTGGTGGATCCAGCCACTGCAGCTCCCTCCCTGCCCAGGGCAGATACCATGAAAGGAGAAGAAATGCTGCAAAAACCAAGGTAATTTGGGCTCTTTTCCCTATCCCCAGCCTTGACAGGAGCTGAGGCAGGGCTAGTGGAAAAGATTGGCTCTCGCTTACATCTATGTCATGCTAGCCTGGCCCTTGTACCTATGCTGCAGTTAAGGGAAAATAGTAGCCTCAGCAGACTAAGCTTTCTTCCTTGTTCATGTCTGTTACCTGTTGTATCTGTACTGCAGATGCAATCTGGAAAAAAAGTCTTTTAAGGTTCTAAAAAACCTGTATTCACCAAAAGAGCAAAGGATTCCTAAAACACTGGATGAGAATGAGATGGTTTAACAAGAAAAAGATGTCACCAAATTCCTGAACTATAACTTACTGCTTTTGGAGTCTTGCTGTGAAAGTATTTCACAGTTGCTGATGTCAGTGTGGAGCCTGTCTGAAGAGTTGGAGCTATCTGAAAGAAAATGAAGTGCAACAAATGCTCCAAGTATCTATTTAACATGTGAGCTCTGGTGGCACTGGGGAAGGGGGGCAGGTGGTCATACGCCCCCAGGTTACTGCATTTGCCTTGGAACTGGGAAACTGTTCTCAGCAAAGAGGGCAATTGCCCAAAGGCATATGGGATGCTGGGAAGAGTCTTCTGAGACTGTACAGGGCTTACTGTGGGATGTCTAGGGGAAGAGGAGCAAATGGGAAATAAGGAGGAATCAAGATGGTTTGGGGAGGAACCAGGGGGAAAAGGGGGACAAAAGGGGCTGCTCAGATGCTTGTATGGCCATGCCCCAAGCCTGATCACTGTGGCGCAACCTGTGAGACTGGGGTACAGATGAGCATGTTGGTGTGTGTCTGCTAGCAAACAGCAAGCCAGGCCAGCTGAAAACTAGGATAAAATGTTCAGGAAAGACTGTATGTCTAAGACCAGCAGGTGAAGGAATCTAGATTCTCTGTGTGTATATATATATATATATATACAGCCTTCCAATACCCACAGAGGGGCAAAAGAAATGTGGAGAGGGACTATTTAATAATGGCATGTAGTGATTGGACAAGGGGAATGGCTTTAAGCTGAAAGAAGGTCTATTTAGATTAGATATTAGGGAAGAAAATTCACTGTGAGGGTGGTGAAACACTGGCACAGGTTGCCCCATCCCTGGCAGTGTTCAAGGCCAGACTGGATGGGGCTTTGAGCAACCTGGTTTAGTGGAAGGTGCCCCTGCCCATGGCAGGGGGTTGGAACTGGATGATCTTTAAGGTTCCTTCCAACCCAATCCCTTCTGTGATTCTATGATATTTTCTGCTAATGGACTTTATTCCTGATTAGCCAGAGAGGGTAACAGGAAAGGATCAGGTTGGAGACCATCTTAAGAACCTGAATGTGCACAAGTCCATGGGACCTGATGAAATCCCTCTGTGGGTCCTGAACGAGCTGGCGAATGAAGCTGCTAAGCTACTGTCCATCATATTTGAAAAATCATGGCAGTCAGGTGAAGTTCCCAACGACTGGAAAAAGGGTAATATAACCCCCATTTTCACGAAGGGGAATATGGAAGACCCAGGCAACTACAGACCAGTCAGTCTCACCTCTGTGCCTGGCAAAATCTTGGAACAGTTTCTCCTGGAAAGCATACTAAAGCACATGAAAAACAACGAGGTGGTTGGTGACAGCCAACATGGCTTCACTAAGGGGAAAATCCTGCCTGACCAATTTGGTGGCCTTCTATGATGGGGCTATGGAACTGATGGACAGGGGCAGAGCAGCTGATGTCATCTACCTGGACTTGTGCAAAGCGCTCGACACTGTCCCACACGACATCCTTGTCTCTAAATTGGAGAGACATTGATTTGATGGATGGACCACTTGGTGGATAAAGAATTGGCTGGATGGCCGCATGCAAAGAGTTGTGGTCAATGGCTCAATGTCCAGTTGTAAACCACTAACGAGTGGTGTCCCTCAGGGATCGGTGTTGGGACCTGTCTTGTTCAACATCTTTGTCAGTGACATGGACGGTGGGATTGAGTGTGCACTCAGCAAGTTTGCCGATGACACCAAGCTGTGTGGTTCGGTTGATACGCTGGAGGGAAGGGATGCCATCCAGAGGGACCTTGACATGCTTGTGAGGTGGGCCGATGCCAGCCTTATGAAGTTTAACCAAGCCAAGTGTAAGGTCCTACACCTGGGTCAGGGCAATCCCAGGCACAGCTACAGGTTGGGCAGAGATGAGATTCAGAGCAGTCCTGTGGAGAAGGACTTGGGGGTGTTGGTTGATGAGAAACTTAACATGAGCTGGCTTCAGCATGCGCTCACAGCCCAGAAAGCCAACCGTATCCTGGGCTGCATCAAAAGGAGTGTGACCAGCAGGCCAAAGGAGGTGATCCTGCCCCTCTACTCTGCTTTCGTGAGACCTCACTTGGAGTATTGTGTACAGTTCTGGTGTCCTCAACATAAGGACATGGAGCTGTTGGAACAAGTCCAGAGGAGGGCCATGAGGATGATCAGGGGGCTGGAGCACCTCCCATATGAAGACAGGCTGAGGAAGTTGGAGCTGTTCAGCCTGGAGAAGAGAAGGCTACATGGAGACCTCATAGCAGCCTTCCAGTATCTGAAGGGGGCCTATAAGGATGCTGGGGAGGGACTCTTCCTTAGGGACTGTAGTGGGAGGTCACTGTAGGGCAAGGGGTCACGGGTTCAAGTTTAAACAGGGGAAGTTTAGGTTAGCTATAAGGAAGAAGTTCTTTACAGTGAGGGTGGTGAGGCACTGGAATGGGTTGCTCAAGGAAATTGTGAATGCTCCATCCCTGGCGGTGTTCAAGGCCAGGTTGGATGGAGTCTTGGGTGACATGGTTTAGCGCGAGATGTCCCAGCCCGTGGCAGGGGGGTTGGAACTAGATGATCTTAAGGTGCTTTCCAACCCTAACGATTCTATGATTCTATGAGGCCACTGCTTCTGTTTGTGTGAGGACTGCATTTTCTGCCTGCGCTGATCTGCATAGCTCTGTGTATATGTGTGTATGTATATGTACTGTGGGTGTACGGATGGATGTGCCGTGTGCATGCAGACTCAGCCTTGCTGTGGTCTGGACCCAGGGAGTCAGAACTGCAGCACTTACCTCTGCTGCCAGATTTGGCAAACCCAACACAAACCAACCTCAGCACAGACTTCCCCAGCAAGATTCTGGTATGAACCCATACCTGCTTGCCTGCCTGCAGAGAACCATCCCCTTTCAAGCCTGTCCAGGGTGGCTGAGTGTGGGGTATGCTAGCTGCAGGCAAGGGAGGCCCAAATGTGCCCCTAAAATCCAGCCGCGTTCATGTTTCTAGGGGAGAAACTAGGCAGGGCTGTTTATATTTCACCTAAGGACTAGTGAAAGTGGCATGTGAAGAAGAAAATAAACATAGGTCAACTTCAAACACTGGAGGTGAGGGGCTGACTGCTCAGCCCATCTTGGTTTCATGCTGCTGCACCCCTTGTGCTACTTGTGTGCGTCCCTTGGGTCTGGCAGTGTGGTGGCTGTGTGGAAAGGGCAGGGAGGCAGAGTCTCTGGGGGCTCTGGCTGCGACCACAGCGTTTGTGCTGTCCACACTTTATAGCCCGCTGGAGCACAAATGCTGCTGTGTGTAATACAGAGAAAACCTCCGGCCAGGGTTAGTCATTTGAGGCTCTCGAAACTGCCTTGCAGCCCTCTGAACTGGCACTGCGGAGGGGCTGCACGCACTCCTCTGTAGAGCCCCTGTGCATACCAAAATACACGATGGTTGTGGGTACCCCTGTCCACAGCACGCACAGGCTGCTCCTGCCAGTGCACATGGCCTCCTGCCTGCTACCACACATGGGCCCTGGCTACTTGTTTTATTGCTGTAGGAGAATTATAGAGCAGCTGGAAAATACTTCCTGCCCCTGCTGTTACTGGCTTATGTCACAAAGATGGTGCATTTTGCATTAGATGAGCCTGAAAGCCTTAAGGGCTATTTGGTGCACCTGAGGAAGAAGGGGCCATATCTCCACTTGCTTTTTGGAGATATGGGCCTTTTCTCACCCAAAGTAGAAGTTTAAACCTATGGAAACCTTATTGTAATAGGGTCTTTTTGATCATTCATTCAAACTATATCAAGACAATTCAGTCTATTGCAAATAAGAGGAATAAAGAATAAAAAGAGAAAACTGAGAGCAGGTTGTTTCTGTCTGCCATGTTAAAGCAGGGATTGGTACCAGGTCCCAGCAACCTCCCTCTGACAGGGTCCAGAGAAGGAAACAATGAAGCTGTGGGGAAGATCTGTCAGGACTTGTCATGACCAAGGTGAGTTTCCAAAGGTTTCAGATAGACATTTCCCAATATAGAATGATTAAGCTGGATGCAAGTGCTATATTTGGTGGTTTTTATAGCATGTAAAGATCATTTAGTTGCTGAAAAAGCGGTCAGGGCTTAAGGAGTAGTGACCATGATCTGATTACAGTTAGTATAAGCAAACAGAGGGCAGCCCCAGCCACAGCTACTAGATGTTTTAAAAGGGCTAAGATAAATTGGGGGAAATTGTGAGCAAAACTGACCAGGTGGAAAAACAATAACTAAATGACTGTGAATGGAAAGTTAAAGAGCTCTTTAAGAAGTGTTTAAGAACCAGCAAAGGAAACAATTTAGCCAGAAGTTTAGCCTGACAGCTGTTAAAAATCAGAAAACAATACTCAGAAAACAGGAAGAGGAAAGAGCTCACATTGTCCATGAGGGAGATGATATGAAGCATCATGCTGGTCAACATGCTTTTGTTGACACCAGATATTGATTCAGTCTCTGGAGTTCCATAAATAATAAATCTTTGCTGATGAAACTGATGGTGAGAGGCAAGTGAAGCAATATTGCATGCATCCTAATTAGACAAGGGTGAGCATTTCATCCCAGTGAAACATCTGCAAAGGGATGAATTGACTCATGTCATCAAGTAGGAAATGGTACTGCATGTGGATGTTTCTCACTGGGCTTGACTGCAGTAGGAGTGTTGTCTAACCCTTCTCCACCTCTTTATTGCAACAGTTTGAAGTAAACGTAAGGCCATCACCACTGATTAAAAAGTGCAAGTGACCCTAAGATAGAGGAACACATGGTAGAGGCTGGGGTTTTCAAAAAAAGCTGGTGTAAGCTCCAGCCTCTGTCCTAGAAAGATCACCAGGTCTTAAACCCCCCTCTCCTGACTGCAGTCTCTGCTTGCCCACCACCCATCTGCTTATGCCTCACTCCAGCTATTTCAGGGAGCTAATAAGGCTAGTAAGAGGTAGTACCTGTGCCTGCAGATTTTCCCACAAATCCTGCTTGCAATTCCTATCATGCTTAAAATACATGAATAGGTTAGAGACCCACAGGAGAAATCAAGAGCTGACAGTACCAGATAGGCAAGAGAAACCACTTCCTTCACCCAGAGCCGAACTGTGTCTGGAGCATCACTGGCTTCGTGTCCTTCCTGGGGTTTTCTAACACCACAGGAATGACTGAGCTGGCTGAGTCAGGGAGCTGTGCAAGACCAGCGACATTTCTGAATGTCAGTTACAGAATTATTTAATTATTTTTTTTTCATAGATTGGTATTTCTCTTTACCACAAAAATAGAAAAAAAAAAAAAAAGTATTTTCTCTACTGATATCTTATGGTGGGATTTCTGACTGAAGCAGCTATTGAGGAAAAGGAAGGGAGATTGGTGTGACTAAGTTCACTTTGACCTTTTAAAGGTGCCACAGTGGACGCTTAGTTCCTACCCACTCAGCTGATACTGTGGTAAATGAAGTCCACTCTGAGGAATGGAAGAGTACAGTTCACAGGGGTTCACTGCAGAGAGATAATGCTCGGGGCAAAGATCATCGCCAGCAATGGAAAATCTCCTGTCATGTCAAAATGGGGCAGCAGCTGACCTTTGGAAACCTAACAACTCCAGTGTGAAATGCAGTGGCTGCCAGCTGAGGGAACATTGGGCTTGCTCAGAGGTCTGCGCTGCTGCCCAACAGCGCGGCTGTGCCAAACACCGTGGCGCTGCTGCTAAAAACTGCCGTTAAGCATTCAGCTCTTCCCCAGTCATTATACCTGCTTACAGATGCCACTAGCCTGTTCCAGGGTGCTAGGCACACCACAGTCCCTAACCACCAAGAAAAGCTGCCACCACTGTCGGAGGGGAGGTCCTAATCCTGCCTGGATTTGCTGTGCCCAGCTCAGCTGGAGCTCAGCATCAGGTCCTCTAGGAAAAAAGCTGCCTATTGGCTCAAGGACTGTGACAGCAAGGGAAAATGCCTGGAGAACCCATCTGCTACTTGGCCCACTGCTCCCATAAGGCAGCTTGCTTTTTAAAATCCCAGTGCAGCACTCTGGGATGAGGCACAGCGGGATTTACCTCAGCGCTCCTCTTTTGGGATCTCCCCACAAAATCCTGGCTCCACATAAATGTCAATATTTTTATTTGTGATTTCACAGTATTTTCACATTTTCCATCTCTATTTTACACTGCAAAAAGTAGCCTTATTAACATAAACTCCTTTCTACTGGCTCAGTGCCTCTGCTAGCAGAAATTCTTGAATACACGTCAGCCAAAGAGCTGGAACAAGAGCAAGGAACAAGAAAAAGCCACATGGAGGTGAAATCAAGGAGAGATAGTTCATGTGGTTCAGAGACATTGGAGCAGGAGTCCACAGACTTTTTAGGAAAAACTCCTTGACTTTGATAAATCTGGCATAGTTAGAGAATACTTTTTTTCTGGAGTGGACTGAAATATTAAATGGCAATAGCTGGTGCACATGCTGAGAAGCAGGACCTGGATGAAAATCTTGCCTTTGTAAGCCTTTTTCCCCCTTCCTATATAGCTGAAAGTTAGAACTGTTACTGAAGGCATAATGAGTACCCACAGCTTCTCCTCTGCCCAAGAGGCTTCCTTGCCCCACAACAGAACATTAGGTTTTGTTCTTGGAAACCCATGCTGGTTGGTACTCATTTCCTTTTTCCTTCTAGATGTTTACAAACAGTTTAATAGGTTGTTCCACTGTTTTTCTGAGAAGTAAAGTTAAACTCTCTAATTCCCCAATTTATCTTGGGGTGCTGAGAGTACTTTCCTGGGAAATGGGAGCTAAATCAAGGAGGGTGCCAGCAAGGGTTCCCACCCTGTGACTCCCACTAGAGGCTCTGGTCTGTGGTGAGGATGGTCACTGCCCTGTTCCGCTGGTTGGACCACAGCAGCTTTGTGGCACAGGAGCACTGTCAGGCTGAGGCTCTGAGCTGCATCTGAGATGCAGGATTTAGCCTTGACTGTGACCAACACACTTTAGCCAAGGTTTTAAAACAATCTGGCCCTGGTCTGCAAAAGCCCAGATGAGTGTAAGAGACACTGGATTGTTGTAAAAAAAAGAACCCCAGTAAGTCACACTGCCAACTAACTCTGGTTTCCTTCAGACCTTGCTGGGATATCATTGCTGAATGTGCCACAGAGAGTCATTTCTTTGTAACCAGGGCCTGCTTCGGAGTGCCAATAGGCTCATGGAGCCCCAAAGCCACCTCAGCCTGCTTTCTTGTGTCCCATCATTAAAATGGCATGATGGCTGGAAAGGGTTCAGAAAAACCCAGAGATTCCACGTTTAGAGTCCCAGTGGAAGAGAAACCAAAATAATTTTGATCAATACAGCAAATTGTGGCAACTGCTGGGTACGTGCCTTTCCAAAGGCCAGGAATGTTTCCTCTAGGAGGGAGAGCAGGGGCTCTGACAGCATGCGTGTAAAGCCACTGAATTTGCATGCACTTGGGTTTTCATATGCAAGGCAGGAGGACAAGCTGAAGACAATTAAAACCACGAAAGACAGTCTGTGCATAGATGTTTATGATGCCTCTGAATGAGCTGTCCTCTTTCCTGTTTCAGACACAGTGCTAGATAGATTACTTGAAATGTAGCTTTCAATCCTCAGTGCTACCAGTGTTGTTAACCCAGGCTGAGCGACACTTGCACTGGGGAGTACAGACATGACGAGGCAATTTCGGAAATACATATGCACAACCTCCACCCACATTTTTTTTAGGGTTTTAGGAACAAAACCAGTACAACATCCAGAGTCGGGGAGGAAGGAGATGGAGATGGGTGAGAGCTTGCATCTGGTTCAAATGCATGTACCCCAAACGTGAGAATTGTAGGAGCACACGAGTTCGCAACATTTTAGCTCAGCATTCTGGCATTTTTGCAGAAACTAAGCAGCAAATGGCGAAACCTTTTCTGGAGTGAGCAGGGAGGGAGCCCACAGGGCAGAATAACCCAGGCTGTCTGCACTCGACACAGCTGCTCTGATACACAGCAATGCCTGCCCTTCCAGTAAGGCAGCTGTGGTGTGATGACCGTGTGCTCTTGTTCTGTGATTCCCCACTGAAACACTGAGTGAGTTCACTGGTGGGCTGTGCCAGACCTGCAGCTGACTGCCTCTGCAGTCGCTGGCAGCTCTTGCTACAGGTAGGACCGCAGGGAAGGGGCAGCCCTGGCCCCAGAGCCCTCCTCTGTGCTTGCCTGCTTCACCTGCAGCTTCAGCAGTGGGACCGCAAAGCGATGGGGGTCTGGAGACACTGCCCCTGACACACCTCCACAGCAGCATGGACTTCTGGACATGAGGAGGCACTTGCTCTGGTGTCGTGCAGCTCATACAGCCCCCCTGAGCCTATTTCACCTTTCCTGTGGGACTGGGACAGCTGAATCCCAGCTTCCCAGCCACCACTGCCATCCATCTGCACTGTAGGAAGCTAAGACCCCCACTCATGGGGGAAGGAGCCAGTTCTGGATCTGTTGTCCACAAGGAAGCTGCTCTGAAGCCACACCTGAGATTTCCTCATCTCCAGAGTCTCTGTGGGCTACCCCACACCACCAACCCCCTTATGGATGGACACCAGAGCTGCAAGTAGGGTGATTGCTTTCCTGGGGACCTCTTAAGCAAGCACCTAGACATAGCAGGACACTGCAGATCCACTGGAGCAAACAATCTCCTTCTCCACTTTACCCCAGCCTTAGCAGGACTCTGCAGCACCCCAAGGTATTGCTTCACTCCTCTGCAGGGCTTGAGCATGGCTGATGCTGAACTTGGTGCAGGGCCACCCAGGCTCCACTTAGGCACTGCTAGGTGTCAAAGTCCTTCCTGACTCCAGACTCACACTCTAAATCAGAGGGAACTGCTCAGAGGGAGGACAAACTCTCTTTGCTGCAGCTCCAGTCATGTTTCTGAACAATTAAGGAAGGTTAGGGTTATTCCCTGGGCCAGCATGCCCTGGTGAGTGGCTGCTGCTGAAAGTGGGGTGAGAGTTTCCACACACTCAAGAGCCAATGGAAAATGTGAAAACTGAACCTTCTTCAGTAAGGTTCCATGACTTCTGGTTTGCTCTCGAGACACCAGAGTACGTTCCTGACTCAGTCCACCAGCTACTGGCCACTCGAGGTTATTTTTCAAGGACGAGGGTGGCCAGCATGGGATGTCCTCAGGCCAGGTTGCTTGCCCAGCTGCTGTACTCCCCCTTTCATTTGGTTTATATTTATAGGAAATATCCTTGCCTAGATGGAAAAACACATGAAAGAACATTACTCTTGCTTCCTCTGCATGCAGAGTACATTCTTGTCAGGACATGTGCCTTGTGACAGGTTGAGAGAGCACATTTTGGGGAAGGGAAACTTTCTGACAACTCATCCCTGAAAGACAAATAGACGATAACACTCCCAATGGGCTCAATCCTCACCAGGAGGAGGCAGCGCCTGACTTCAGTCATGATATGCTGATTTACAACAGAAAAAAATCCAGCTATAAAAGCAGTAGAAAAAGCAGTGCTGGACTGCCCCCTAAAAGGATGCAAAGCCTGTCACCCAAAATAACCACAGGAGGTGGTCCTTGCTGCAGATAACTGACATTTAGCAGCTCCGTGTGTCACAAGCAAATGTCACAAGGGGACCAAGTGAAGGGGGAGGTGCTGGTGTGCCCAGAGACAGGCAATCCTCTTCCAGGGGGAAGCCTGGATGGCTGAGAGGGTCCTCTCCAAGTGCATTCCGTGGACTACAGGTTTCAGTGTGTACAGAAAGGGATGCTCCCTGAGCAGTTCTCCATTTTTTCCCTTTTAGGCTTCATGCAGCATCCCCTGGCTTTAAAGCCAGAAGATGAAAATGAAGAGAAATGGAGAAATGGAAAGGACATATTTTCTCTCCAATTCTTTAGGCTGGCCACCTGTCCCACATCCCTTCCCATTGCTTCTTTACAAAAAAGAGATTTCGGCCACACCATATACCACTAACAAGGGAGAGAGCCAGCTCTGTAAACCTTCCACCTGAGGCTGAACAGAGAGGTGAGAGCTTTTACTGAGAAAAGACTGAGTAAAGACAAGCACCGTTCACCCAACTCTTTGCTATTGTTGGAAGCATCACATATCAGGACATCCACAGCTGAAGCTATGAAAGACATAAACACATCTACTTCAAAGGCCCTTACTCAAAACTGAACTGGGATGCAACAAATCAGCCCCCACATTCATACCAAAAAAAAAAAAAAAAAAAAAAAAAGAAAGAAAGAAAGGAAGAAAGGGGAAATTCAGATTAGTCACAAAGAAGTTTCCCCGCCTGCTTCTCTTTGTGCTTAAAGCAGCCTCCTGAAGGCACTGTCTTCACTTCATCTCTGTCCCTGGGACAGGACCACATAGCTCATCTGCCGCTACTCATCCAGACCCCTTGTTGTGTTCCTGGCCCCTTCCTCAGCAGTTGCTGGCAGTGCAGCTGAGATGGAAGGACAGACAGATGTAGAGCCGAGAAATCAAAATCAGATGGATCATGAAAGGAAGCCTGCAGAGGATGACTGGAAGAGCTGGCAAAGAGGGCAGGTTAGGAACACGCTGCACCTTGTGTCTGCGACTGCTCAGTGGATTTTACTGCTTGCCTGCTTGATTTACCTTGGTATAGATTCTCTGCAACCCTCAACGGTAAGAGCTCATGTTCAACCCATTGTCTGCTGGCCTGTAAAGCTTTGTACGGGCTTTATTTAATGCGTCTTTTTTCTTTTTTTTTTAAGAAAACAAAACCCCAAAACATTTAGGTTTATCCCTATTTAAACCACAAGTTTTTAACCCTTTCCTTAATTATTTCAGTTCTTTCTTTTACATTGTCTGTCCTCAAAACAACATCCAATATTGCCCAGTGCAGGGCTTGGCGAAGGTGTCTGGAAGGGGTTTGTTCCAGCAATGCTCTTTGCTCTGACCCCTGGGAGAGGGAAGTCTGCCTCCGTCCTGCTCCCTCCACTGCTTGCAGTGACTACTGTGTATTTCCATTTAATTATGGAAATCTGGGTGGATGGTTCACTTTCAACAAGCGCATGTGGAAGAATCAGAACCAGGTTGCTCACAAACATACCCTGAATTTCTTAAATGTACTGTATGTGCAGGCAGGATACTTGAAACTCAGAATGCTTTAGCAAAAACTGCAGCAAATACATTTGCTTTTTTCATGTGTTTGCAGGCTGCTGGATTGACAACAACCATTCACTCTTATTTCAGTGCCACTTATGCACTAGCTACTTCTCCTACATTTTCTCCAGGAGCTATGTACCATTTTAAAGGTTGTGCTTTGCCTTACCAGAGTTTGTTCTTTCCTCCCACTTAGAGTTGGCAGAGAAGCAAGCTAAACATGTAATCATGCATGCATGCTCTGGATCCTCTGCTGTTTAATGAAAACCTTTGTGTTCTGCACAAGTTTCACTGACCTGAAACTCACAGTGGTTATTAATCTGCAGAATGATGACCCTGATGACCCTGAAAAATAGCACTTTTTGTTCAGTTTAGTCCTCGTCCTTGGGAGGACTGTCTCCCTAGTTTGGGAGACAGAAGGTGCACTGGAAGCCAATGGAGAAGGGTAAGCTATCACACTGCTCAAGATGCAGAAACCTCTCCCTGTGTGTCAATCCTCATCCCTCAGTACCTCTCTTTTCTGTAAAAATGTTAACTCGAATCTTCCTTTGAGAGGAAGACGGCAGGGGTTGGCATTGCTACCTGTAAGCCATACAAATCAAGGAGAGTAGCGGCTGAGGAGGGGACATGCCTGAAGTTTTCCTTCCTCAACAGAAACAACCAAAACAGGGTGCTCAAGGAGCACTGACTGCAGCACACGAAAATTCCAGGCCCTGGGATTCCTGGACTTTGTAATTGTAAACACTTGCTAGCTGCAGGCTCAGAACTGGTTTCTATTATTTTAAGCAGATAACCATGGTGTCCTGTTTCGACTGCACCGTGCAGTGCAGGAGAGGTCTCGCAGGCTGTACGCTGGGGGATTTCATTGCACTGCAATTATTGGGCTCAGTAGGTCAACCATGAACCGACCATACACATGTCTGTAGGAAAGGCAGCAGTACTAATCTGACTTGACTCTCATGGCAGTTTAGGGTGATAGACTTTATGGAAGTAGGGACACAGCAGCATCAGAGTGGCAGGCTGGGAGTGATGGTCCATGGGAGCAGTTAAGAGGCTGTCCCTGTTCTTTGGAAGAGTCATCTTCTGCTCTCCAGCGCTGGAGAGTGCCACACTAACTTAGTATCGAGACAGTAGCTGTGTTGTTTCATAGCAAGACCATATTTGATTACTTTCCATTGTCCTCCTGGCTCCTAAAAAACCCCCTGGACTGATGTATTGAAAACACAGCACAAATAATGTCATGGCATACACTCAGGAAAGTTGGCATCTGCAGCCCAGACCATGTTTAACAAAAAGAGACAGTGATTTGGTTTGTGTCATGATGCTGCCTGGAGAGCAAACCTCAGCTGTGATTGCCAAATAAGCAAGTTACAAAAAAAGGTAGTGATAGTCTGCTCTCGCATCTGCAAGGCTTTGTGAGTTCTCATCTCTGCTGGAGTTAGTTACCTCCTCTTGCCACACCAGTTGAGATCAGGCATGGCAAGCCACTCACAGGTGTGATCAGGGGTGTGAAATCTCCCCCACTGACAAATGCATGGGAGGTAAAAGCCTTGAGCAGCTGTTGGGAATTCAAAAACTTCTAATGATCTGTTGCAGGATGGTTTTGCCTGAACAGGGCAGGAAAAGGTGCAGGAGGAGTAACCGTGTAGAGGTTTGATGTAGATAAGAAAGATATGGCCATAATCCTAATATCTCATGGTGTGAAAAAGGTACAACCGTCTTCCAGTGCACAGTCATCTGCAATCTGTGTGATTGACAGGGCGTCAAGCACATGATCCCAACGGACCTTTCAATCAGCACATATTGCTACAGTCCCCCAAGATCTGCACTTTGTGCAGTACAAACCTATTCCTGAAACTTGTGTTATGTGGCACAGCTCTAAATACAGTGTCCAAGATAGGAGAAAGTCTCGTGTTTATAGATCCAGAACAGGCAAAAATGATGTGGAAACTCTGCGTGTAAATGATACGGGGAAATCTGAAGCAGTCAGTAAGGAGCACCTCTGTGACCTCAGCCCTTGTGGCATCCTTTCCCACATACCATAAGAAGACAGAACAGGGAAAGAGGGGCAACTAACTTTGTTACTAGTTCACGCATATCCTTCCAGTCCCACAGATGTATTGTCTCCTCAGCAAAATTTACCAGTAGGTAATTCCAAAGTGCTTTGAGATCTCACAGTAACTGGCAGAGATGTGTAAAACAGTTGTGTGCATTATTGACAACGGGGCTGATATTCTTAAAATTACTACAAGTTGGTCACCCAGACTGCCTGTGTTTAATACACCCTGTCCACCAGTGGCCAGATCGGACAGATTGTGGTGGGTGCTGTTTAACCTCAGAAGCTCAGCAGTCCTGTGCTTAGCTATCGTCTTGCTGGGAAACTACCTGGAAATCCCAGCTGCCTGAGCCAGAGTGTAATGCTCATGCACTTTTGTGCCTAGAAAAAGAGTAAGCGTAAGACTAAAGCTGCTGAGGCAATGAATAGGATCAGTAGTGCCGACGAGATAGTTCCACCAAAGCCAGTGTGCAGCAAAAACTTGTATTTGGTAGCTGAATCCAGCCTTGCTAGTGGAGCAAGCCGCAGAGCATCAGCTGTGGCAACACTAGAGGGTGCCAGAGCAGATCTTTCCCACCACCAGCACCCAGCACCCACCTCACCCGCCGGCACAGGGCAGCCCGATTCCAACCTCGTTTGCTGCTGCTTGCCTTTACCGGGGCACAGCACTGAACCTGCAGGGTTGCACGTCAGTGCTCACTCTCTACTGTATTCCAACACTTTCCCACTACTCAGAGTGAAAGGGCTGCTCTGTTCCTCGTGTAACACACGAGGCCAAATACATGAAAGTCAGCCCAACACATATCTTACTAGCTCACCTTCTCCCTTAGGAAACCTATGGCATAGGTAAAGAGAAGAACACGAAGCAGCAAGCCTAGATCTTTCACTCTTTAATCAGGCAAAATGCTGAAGACTTGTGGTTGTGAAGAGACTGCAGACTTGGGTCTCCTGTGGTTAAGATGAGAGATGGGTTTGAGATGCAAGGTTCAGATTTAAGAAATCTAATACAGAAGCTTGGTGTTTTGTGTATCTGATCAGTAAGATACGCACTTCTGTATTTGCATTCACTTTTTCTGTTATGCTTATAAAATGCAAATCAATTTTAAATGCCTTAGTGCACTGCTAAGGGAGCCACTGAGAGACATACATGCAGTAACAGCCTGATCAAAAGTCCAGGAATCGTGAAGCCGATTGGTGCCCTGGCGGAGGAAGGTGAGGCAGCAGGGGCACGTCTAGGTCCCAGCTCTGTAAACAGGCATCCCGGCTGTATGTCAGCCTCAAGGGGGTCATGCAGAAGAGGCTCTGCACCCCAAGGTCCTTCCTTGCTTTTTGGTCTGGATCGATTATGTTCACTGGGATGTTTTTCTAAACAGGAGCAACACTACCTGGTGTGCTCTGGAGGGCTCAGCACTGGCTGGAAGTCGGGTTGGCTACGAACCCCTCTAAAATCATGTTTTATAATAATGATATAAGAACAAGTACAAAGCAGGTGCCAGGAGAGGCTGTGCGCAGCTCTTGGTGGCATGGCTCTGGTCGGGAAACAAAAGCAGCAGCGGCAAGAGGCCACTTGCACAGTGCTAACGGGGATTCCTCTTCTTTCTTTTCAGCCTTGGAGCCACTTTCACTTGGACAAAGTGCCGTGGACCCACATCCGGTACACAGGTGGGTGGCTGTCAGGGCAGGGTCACCCAGGAGGGCTCCTGGAGCGCCTCCTGCGAAAGGCTCCCCAGTACCTGGGCAGGCTCCCGGCTCCCCACTCTGCCCCACACTGACCCGCGGTCCCTGGGCACCACTGGTGGCCCCTCAAATGCTGGAGGCTGTTAGGTGCTTTTTGTCACAGCAGAGGCTATTTCTTCTGATGGAGGAAGATGCCAGGAGACCTGTCTCAGAGGAGAGGGGCTAAATGTGACCCGGTGCTGCAAGGTACCAAAACCAAACAAAAGGGTTTTCCCAGAATGGAAGAAAAGACTGAAAATCGTTGTGAATTTCTGCAGTCCTTACCTACCTACTGAAACAAGCTTTCACTCTGTGAAAGAATGAGAAGAGTAGTTTTGAGAATCTACTGAGCACACATGGCATGCTCTTGGGGTATTTCTGACACAAATCAATGACTTCCTGATTTATGAAAAATGTAAATGATTTCCTGGGACGAGTGAGTGAGCATACACATTAGCAGAAACAGCCGCGCTCTGTGTGCGACTGCATGGGATGCTCTGTTTCATGACACACCTCTATGATAGAAGCAGATACTACAGTTTTTAAATTGTACTAAAAAAAATATTGATATTGTTAATATTGTAAGGTACCAGCGGGTCTAACCTAATAGAAACCCAGGTTCTTAGAGAAATTTGTCCTCAGCCCAGAGGGGATGTGCTGCCTGCCAGGAGACCTTCTGGGTCCCCTGGCCCCTAGGGTTTCAGCTGAAAGCCCAGGAGCACAGCAGGGAAACATTTCCAGCATAGCCCTGGGAACTCTTACTGCTCGTTCCAAGAGAAAACCTTTCATCCTAAGTTTGGTTTAATTTCTCCTGGCTCTGCTCTGTATCCATTTGTCTCTTCCATTTTTGTCTCTACGCTTCTCTTTTATCCTGTCTTCTGTTAAAAAAACCCAAACCAACCAAACCCAAAGAAATGTTTGTTATGTTACCAGCATCTCCACAGAAAGCACCTTTTTTCATCCTTCCAGCTCTGAACACTTGCCCCTCTTCTTATTTACTGTTTATTTACTTATTTACTTTCTTTATTTTCTATTCTTTTTAGGAGTCCATGCTTCCTAAACTCACAGAGATGCTTTACTTACATGTCTGTATTTTAATTAAGACATACAGTAAATAAACATGCATTAATATAAACTTGGAGGAATAATTCATATAAACTGGAGTTGTAGTCTGAAGAGCACAGCTTGCTCAGGAGTGGGAATCTGGAAATTTCCACTGTAGATGATGCCTGTCTAGAGCAGATGATACTTGGTCTGCCCTATTCTCTAGTTCACTCTCTTCCTTTCCTATATTTTTCCGCCTTTCCTGCAGTCAGTCTGTATAAAACAATCTATTTCCAAGAAGACATTTGACATCACAGGACCATCTTTGTTTTCTTATGTTCCAGGAAAAAGCATCAAAGGAGCAGCCATGAATTTCACTGCTGAAGTAGGCTCTATGCAGATCAGAAATGGTTCCATCACGATCAGCTGTGATGGCCTCTACTTAGTGTCCTTGAAGGGCTTTATCCTTTTCTCTGACTTGGAAGAGGAGGACTTGCTGAAGCTGACACTGCAGAAGACAGACAAGACAACCAGCAGGGCCCTCTGGGAGCAAACGGTCCAGGAAAGTGACAATGCAGTAAATCTCATCACGGTGCTCTACTTGTTTAAGTACGATAACATCACCCTGTGGACCAACTCCAACGCCACCATCGCGGATTTGTCGTTTAGCCTTGTGTTACAAAATCCCTCCAATTGCTCTCTGTAGAAGATGAGAAGATATGAAATGTAACATGTAAAGTACAGCGTTTCCTACCAATCTATTTGCCTGTGGGAGGTTTGTTCTCACCGGCTGCACTTGTACAGGCAGACAGCTCTAGCCTCCCTCCTTGGGGCTCCGGAAAGCCTCAGCTGGAGTGCAGATAAATCACAGTGCAAACGGGTTTTATATAGTGCATGCCGTGCTCATCTCTTTGGAGCAATGTGCAGCTGTTTCGCTACCCAGGATGGATCTTTCTAGCACTTGAGAAAGGGATATGTAGAGCCCTTGAGGAGAACAGAAATGAAAGCTGAAGTCACCTAAGCTTAACTCATATTCAGAGAAACCTTGTGTTTCTGTTTACCTGACAGTATCTGTATATAGTACAAATGCACTGTACATTTGCTAAAATAAAAGGCTGGTAAATCAGGCAGATACTTCAAGTGTATTGAAGAAGTTTGGAGAAGGAAGAGAACAGATCTGCTCAACAGCCCTTTGCCTGGCAAGGCAGGAGACAGGCAAGAGGCAGCAAGAGACTTCCTTTGCAGTCATCCAGATAAATCCTCTCTGACAGGTAAAGGCCATGAATAGAAGGTGTTATTTTGGTATGAGCTGACAGGACTGCACTGGACAGCAGAAATACAGTTCCTGCAGTGACTATGAGGCTTTTAGGAGTAGCTTTTAAGAATGGAGGCCCACTGGCTGTTCCAGCTATGCAGACTACTGCAGCCTGAGACGAGGGAATTCTGGTGGGACACTTACATCTTGAAACCAGCTCTCAAAGCTGTTAAGTTGAAGAAGAATCTCCTTCGAGCACACACACACACACAGGCTGGCTTGACCCAAAAATGATCCAGCACATAAAAACTTGGGAATACATGAAGACTCTGGATTTGGTGGGTTCTCTCTAATGAACCAAGTGAAACCTGCAGCTCTGCTCACCCTTTCCTTTGGGAGGACTCAGATGGTTCCTGGGAGCCTCGCAGTAGGCTTTGTCATATAGGTATGCACCACAGGGAGATTCACAGGCACAACTTACATGATGTGCCTGTGCACCCTGCCTTGGCTCCTGCTGAAGTCAGACTGCTGTCAGTGATCCTGGGCCGTGCAGTGCTCATTACTGCTTGTGGCTGCTGAGGACAAATCATGCCCTGCCCTGTGCTGCAGCCAGCACATGAGCTGAGCACTGCCCGTGACTTGTATTTTTGGTTGAAGTGGGGCAGATTTCAAGGGCAAGTTGACTACCTGGCTCCCTATGAACTCCAGCAACGTTTCAGCATCTCACTGCTGGGTGGACAATCCAAAGTATTTTGTAAAAAGTATTTATGTATTTATACTATAGGCATAAGAACGTTACTTCAGATTTCTTAGAAACACTGGGAAGGGTTCAGACTTCGGGTTGTCAGCACTAAGCTCCTCTTTGCAGATGCTCCCAATGCCCTGGAGCGTTCCTGCTGCACAGGCACCCTGCTGCTGCCCGTCTCAGCTCCCAGCCAACCCGCTCCTGGCTGAGCATTCCTGCAGGTTCAGGTGCCAAAGGCAGCTAAGGCAATCTTCCAAGCCTTGGTGAGCTTTTCCGCATACTTTATGCTGTTGTTGACAGGTTTTATGAACATCCCTGCCTGGGGCCAGGCCATAGCCCCAGGGAAACCTCCATTGACTAACACAGTTACTCATGGTGTGCCAAGAAGCAGCTTTTTCTCAGGACTGAGAAGCTGTGGGCTGACTTCCACCTGCAGGATGTTCCTTCCCAGCTACAAGGGGCATTTTGGGCTTTTACCTGTGGCCATTCTGCCCACCACTGGCACCAAAGGCAGCTGCAGCCTGCCTACAAGCTGGGGGTTGTCACACTCCCCAGCTGAAGTAAGAATGTGTTTCACCTCCTAAAATCTGATACAACTTTCCTTTGTAATGTTTGGGCCTGCAGGGACTGGTGAACTATACATTCACTGGGTTTGAGTAAACATTTTCACTGGTATGAAAACTATATGAAATTTTCACATATGTCCCTTTCTTTTTTTACAGTTCAGCTTCAGTTTCAGCTCTCCCCAAGGGTATGGGGTGCTTGTGCTTCTCAACGTGAACTAACAGGGCAGGCTGTCAGTAGTGTGGACAGGGGTGCACAGCAAGAAGGGTTAAGCCTAAACAACGCAAATGGATTTGTACCTCAGAAGGGTGCACCCTTTCTTGTTTAGAGCAGGAGAGGACGTTTCACACACCGATTCTTCTGGACTTGCAGGCTGAACTAGACTGACCTACATATATACATGTACATGCACCTGTCTTGAAATAAAGGTTGAAACAATTAAATTCCTGAGATTAATTACTTGAGGGACTGACAAGCCTCACCAGTAAGTTTCCGTACCATCAGCTTCTGTTTATATTTGGCGACTCCATCCTCCTTTTAACAAGGTTAAAAGTCTCTTTGGTATAAGAAACATTAGTTTTTGTTATTGGGATTAAGACCTTGTAGGAGCTCATAGATGGTGCTAAAGTCACATTTTACAGCTCTGTTCAACCAGGTCAGGGCACTGAGGTTTTAGGTCACCCCTTGATGCTCATTGCAGAGTGTTGAAGTGCAGGGCTGGACTAGGCAGTTTCTGGAGACAATCCCTAAGTCTACAGGGACAGCATGTTCCCCTTCCTGTGCTTACCACCACTGAAATGGGGCCTCATGGTCTGACCCTCACAGGGCTTTTAATGAGACCATTTCACAGAATACAGTAATCAGCTGGGGATTACTGACTCCTCCCAGATTTTAAAGCAATCTTCAGCACTGCTGTCTTGTGTTTAACACACGCTACTGCCTAAACTACTACAGAGGTGGCCGTCATGTATTCCTTCCCTTCTCTCTCCTCTTTCCTACCTCCCCACTCATGTAAAGCAAGGGACAGGATGACAAAGCTGATGTTAAGGCCACAGTCACCCTGGGGAAGGAGCTGGCCTCACTGCACCCATCAGAGCTGTGAGGCTCTTGCTCTCCAGCAGAGAAGAAACTACTGAAGGCAGTGCAGAGATGGGAGCTGCTTCTTGTTACGAGTGTATAAAAACAAATGATTTAAAATCCATTCATGTCCCTTCAAAAGTCATCTCCTTTTCTACCGCAGATGGTTACCGGTAATAGTAGATAATGAGCCTGTGGCCTTTAGATACCACTTACATTTCATCCGCCAGCATGAGTCATAGCAATTGCCTGTCTGCTCCACTAGCGACAGAGAACAAGAAAGCTGGAGTATTCTTGGCAAAGTGCAATCACTCCCACTGCTATCCAACTCAGACAGCAGAAAGAACAGGAATTTAGTTTCCATATTCAAGTAGCAAAATGGGAAAGTATGACACAAAATCGAACAATCTCCCACAATAACTGGTTGGGAAGGTTTGACTTATTAGACTTTTCCCAGCAACATCTGTAACTTTAACCAGTAGAGCTCTTCTCTGAGCTGACTATTGGTTGTTATTTTCCAAGGAATTCAGACCAGCCCCAGGAATGCTTGCTTCCAGCTATGTGGTAGTCCACCAAGTAAAGCAAATGGAGTAACTGGGAGGACTGGGAGAAGGGGAGTTGATACCAAGCCAGACAGGGACAGCTGTAGAAAGATTTATCATTTGCCATTTGCAGCTTTTTATGCTGTAAGGCCAGGGAGGTTCAGAGAGCTTGTTTGCTCAGTTCTCTAAGCTGATGACGAAGGATGTAAAGAGCAAGCAACCTGCGCAAGCAGAGTGGAGGCTGAAGGCATGTCTCCCCATTAAGGTGCCAAGCAGCGAGCTCACTTGCTGGCAGCTGCTCAGCATCCCAGGGCAAAACATACCCTGGCAGCATTCATGGGCTGTGCGGAAGGGGTCACTGTGCTCACCTCACCAGGAAGCAGGAGCCTGAGGACTAGAAAACCCGGAGGCCAAGCCAGGAGGTGCCTACCTGTCCCAGAGGAGCTGAGCGTGAGGAAGGACACAGGGCAGAAAGCCCAGGCAAGCACAGGGAAGGAGAGTTCAGGAGAGACGCAATGCTAGTAGCAGGTCCGTAAATTGTACTTAGGACTTTGGGACCACAGGTTAGACAGGGCTAAAGGAGTATTTCTCCTGTGAGCCCACGCTCAGTGAACCAGACCTCTGGAAACACCTAAACACAACTGCTGGCTCCTCAAACACCCATTTCAGCTTCTTAATATGAAGCCTTGCACAATTACCTTTTAAATATGACAGCTGGCACAAAGTGTTCTGTAATATTGATCACCTTTTAATGGGGCAAGGTTGTCCCCAGGGGATTACAAGATAGAGCTGCTCACAACCACAAACGGGCTACCATTCGTAGGCTTTCACTTTCTCCTCTGGTTTGCTGGGGTTGGTAGCCCATGCTGCTCCTTGGTGGCCAGCCAAGGCACCAGGGTGTGGAGCTGGGCCTCTGGTGAAGGTGCTTGGGTAGTCCACCAGTGTTCAGAGTAAACAGGACAAGGTTTGGGGCAAGACAAAACTTGATGTGGGCACGACTGTACTTTCCTAATAATTGCTTTAAATTAAATTGCTTAAGGCAAGATTCACACCTATGTACTGGCAGTTCAGAGACCTGTTTGGTTTATTTATGAAGAAAATAAAGGTATTGAACACACCTCCAAGAATAAACAAACATTAACCCAGCACAGACAAGTTCATAAAGTATACAGCAACCTTGTAATTTCATCAAGTAGGTAGCTGAGACAAGATATCACTGTTGTTATCTCATGGAGTTCAAATGACTCACTTTGTCTTGTTTTGTTAATTTAAGGTTTCTGTTACTGGCAGTGTCTGCCTATTTGGCTTACTGTCACTAGCACATAAAGTTAGCAGGATGCATACGTTCAATGGGGACAAACAGAAGAGATTTGGTTTCAGACTCTTTTTGGGAGTTACGTGCAGCATTTTGAAACATTGATTGATCTGTTTCTCCCTGTGTCACTTCCCATAAGACCCAGAATACTTTAAAACACCTGCCAACAAGAAACTTCTTTAAAGTTTCATACATTCCACTCTTGATGATGTGAAGGACTGATTTTGGTGGCTGCTCACCAGCTTTGAAATACCTCCAGACCAGATTATACATTGTCTCCAGCAGTATCCACCCTTTACAAGAAAAGATTTGCTTCACCTTGCTATGAGAAAAATCTCACTGCATCCCAGTTGGCCGCAATATCTTGAGTCATCTCCCACGTACACCTCAAGATATGCTTGGTTCTTTTTATAGGAAGGGTCTTTTTCTAGAAACAGGGGCAGTGAGGATTTGCTTCCTTGCTGTTGTGGGTACAGTCACATCCACCCATGCCTCTTGCCTGGGTTTGTGAGAAGAACAGCATAAAAAGTAATAGCAGATGGAGTGAGATAATCCTGCACTGACCCTTCAGACTTTCTCAGGTTTCTGCCTGCAGTTTGGACCAGACAAGCTGTGGCCATCAGCAAGGACTGTGCTGCAGGAGAGGATGGTCTGAGCTGAACACCAGTCACTGGTCTCAAGAAGCACACCGTAAATACTCCAAGATTTTATGTCAGTGCAACGCTGCTGCATAGAGAAAGCTGCGTCAGAACTAGAGAAGAGGCTGAATCGGCAACAAAAACCTGACCTTCATGGAAACAACCTCTTCTGCATAATTAACATCTGCCATGCTTCACATTCCAAACACAGCTGATCAAATGAGCAGAGACAAAATCACCAAAAACCAGCTCTGCAGCCACAGTCAGGTGCAGAGATAGGCAAAGCAAATGAACAGCAACAGAAGGTAGGACAGCTGCCTGCGGCTAAAACCATTCACAGACAGCTCAGAGGAAGTACCTCACCAGCAGTAGCACAGGCCAAGGGCACCTCAGGGGCAACTGTCTGAAGGGTTTTCCAAGCAGATTGTGAAGATGGCTTTGCCAAGAGACAAGCAGCTCCTCTGCATGTGTCAGGGTGCAAACTCTTGACCTGCAGTATTTTGGCTTATCAGCACCCTGAGGCCAAGTGCTAATTCATACAGTGTCAGGAGTGACTGTGTTTGTTACAAACTACTACACAGAATCACAGAATCACAGAATGGTTTGGGTTGAAAGGGATCTTCCAAGATCATCCAGCTCCAACCCCCCGCCATGGGCAGGGACACCTTCCACCATATCAGGTTGCTCAAAGCCCCATCCAGCCTAGCCTTGAACACTGCCAGGCATGTGAATACATCGTACATTCAGGGATGGAATTTTGCAAAGTCATTTGGGTATCTTGCAGAAATGGTATGTTGAATCTAAATCCAAGTGCACCTCATTGCAAAGTATGCTCAGTAAGCATCAATGCAGCTGTCACTGCCTTACAGCCTGCTGTACAATGAAGCCATGACCTTCACATTTAGGGAACTGATCTTTGTTACATTGCTTCCAACCATACTATCTCACCAAAGCATTAAAAAATGCACTGAACATACGTGGTATAGTGGTGTTGCACTGCAGTCATTTGGTTGTGTTTTTAAGAAGCTACTGTGTAATGTACAACTAGAATAACACATATAGTATATACAGACCTGGAATTGCAGAAGCTGTCACAGCAACCACACAGCTGTAACAGCAACCCACAGTGCAAAACCAGTTTTTACCAACAGTATCACACAGTAACAGTAAAAACAAGAGGAGTCCTCCTGGCACACCATCACCAGAGCTTCACCACTCTTCACACACAGTAACAGGCTGCTCAAAAATACCATTAAATTGCAGTATCTTAGGATCCAGCTCTGCAGCCAACAGCACCATAGGTAGTCTCAGAGAGAGACTCTCCACACGTGTAATAGCTGTCCACTCCAGTAAGGGTTTCCAGGCTGGCTGGCTCCAGCAGTCAGCTGAATCACTGGCAGTGCTGCTGCCACTGTCCAAGCACTACCCATTGTCTGCCAGGGATTTACCTCGCTCACCAGCCCCCGTACAAAAGGAATGGTGCACACCCAGGACATGCTCTGTAGAGAACCAAGCAGTCCCTTAATGAGGTGACTTCGAGAGCAGGAAAACCAGCTGAAGAACAGAGTGTGCCAGGGTTCCAGTCCTGTGCTGTATGAAACCAGGCAGAGTGCATCACGCGGCCCTTCACCCCAGAACATGACAACACCTCAAATGGTCCTACTTATATCAGCACAATGTAATTCAGCAGGTACTACACAGCATACCAAGAGGTTGTAAAATCACATAGTTTTAAATAAGAATTATTTTGATTTTAAAAAAAGTTAGATTAGTCAGACAATAGAGTGATAAGTTATATAGCCTTGTGTTATGAAGAACACACTTCTCTCAAGTGATGAAAGATGCCCAGATAATATGTTGAGAGTCATCTGCATAAGCACATTGATTAATGTGCTTTGCTCAGCAGTGATGCCTTTGGCACTCCATGCTCCAAACGCCAGGCCTTTGGCCCCACAAGGGCAATGTTGCTCCCCCTCTGCAAGTGATGGAATGTTGGGTGCCTATGAAGCCCTGCAGAGGGCAATCTAGGCTGCCTTGCTCCCACACCTCTTTCTCCTCTAGAAGGCTGGAGAGGGCCAAGACGAAGCCATCATCTTTTCTTCTCCTCCCCAGACAGCCCCCAAGATCCCCACCATCCACACGGGCTTCAAGGTGCCTGTCCTTTACATGCCAACACCATTGGAGACCAGTGTTCAGGTCCTACTAATTTGGAGGCCAGTCATCTCCATCCCAGGCCATGGGATACTGCAGGCAAAGCCACGTTGAAGCCTTTCTCTTGCTACCTCTCTTTTCTCTTGCCACCTTGCTACCTTCCTCTTGCCATTGTGGCCCTAAGCCAAGAGGTATGAGTCAGGAGAGGTTAGGACTAGAGTTCTGGTCTCTGTTCCTGGACCTGGTTTTGGTGCTTATCTAAAAAGGGCCTAAAGCAAAACTCATGAAGGAAGTCCTATCCATCACAGACTTTTGGCTTGAATTGGGGTCTCTCTGGCTTATTCTTCCCCCTGTCTCATTCCCTTTGCCTGGTGGCACAAGCTCAACAAAAACGTTGCAGCTGGCTGTCATACAGTAATGAGAGAGGCCTCATTCTGGATGCAAGTTTTCTCTCAGGCTGAACATCACCACGCAAAAGCAAGCTAATAGTACTAGCTGGATTCTGGTCATTGCCTGATCTTTCAAGCTTCCCTGGGGATAGAGGTTTAGGTGACTTCCTGCCTCCATCTGCATTGCAACAGAACTTGAGCAGGTTGAGGAGAAGCAGGTATTTTCTGAGAAACAAGTATACTGAGTCATGTTAGGATAAGAAAATTAGCTGCCCAAGGAGCTTCAGGTTGAATAGAGAGATTCCTAAGTACAGTATGTCCCAATGAGCTTTGGCAGTCATGGGGGAAAAGGATGCATGGGATGTCCCTACATTTATGAGGACTGGGTATCACCCGATGTGCTGGTAAGTGGTGTAAACACAGTGAGTGGCAGCTCATATGTGTGTGGGAGATATCTGCGTCTTGGTAAACAAAACAAGCCCTATGTGGATGTGGAGGAGGGAGCTCCCAAGTGATTGCATCACAGCTGGAATGAGGGGGCATGTCGCAGTTCCTGGGCAGCTGGGATCTGTCAGCAACCTGCCCACTTCTGCGAGCTTGTGAAGAATATCTCTCTTAGTCAAGAGGAACAGGAAAAGAGGTTTCTGTCCTTTTGCCAGCAAAGATTGATGGGAGAGGCTCCTGAAGAAGGTTAATAACTAAAAAGGGATGCAACAGGTGCCAACTGGTAATGCCAGATCATCAGTTTCTGGGCTGGGCAGAAAATATCACTGTGGCTACAAAACTGACTGAAGTCATAATTTTTCTTCTGGCTGAGTCTCAATCAGCTTTTCTATTGTGAAAGTAAATAGAGAAGGCAGATAATAAGTAGATAGAGAGGGTCAGCTTTCACTTTCAACACTCCGTGCACCAGTAGGGTGTGAAACATCAGGTAAGCTGTACTTCAACAGCTGGTTGTATTCCCTCATATGCTGCATTTGGCGGAATTGCCTTGTTTTCCCAGCTCCCTACCGAAATGAACTCACTCGTGCCTGTATTGTGGTAGGGGCATGCAGAAGCCAAGCCCAAGCTGCTGTGACTGCTGTTACAAGGGAAAAAGATGATTAACATAAAGGTTCAAATGATCATCCATTTGACACTCCCAACACATAATCTCTATAGTCTTCTCTCCCACCAACAAAACACCGCAAGCTAAAACCTATCAAATAAAAACCTATGGGAAAGTACAGTGTGCCTTTTCTGGGGATGAACTTCAGGAGAAAGCTGTTACTACTGCTGCCCACTGAAATTGTAGCTTGGCAGTGCTAATGCTGCCAAAATGCCTGTCTTCAGATGGCCATGTCCTGCACAGCAGCTCCCAGCACACCTAGGCAACATGCAATTCAAATGTTTAAATCTCCACTGGAGTCCTGACACACTGAGCTGCAGAGCTGAGGAGCAGCTCAGATGGGACAATAAGGGTGACTAGGGTGATAGATCAGTAGAGACAATGGAGGAGGTGATGGGGAGAGGGCCCTGGGACTCAGAAAGCAGGGGGAGACAAGCCCAGTGGCAGGGAGACGGTCAGTGTGCTGGGTTATGAGGAGGGGTTTGAACATACAGAAAGTGACGGCTCTTGACACAGTCTCTAAAGCATCATGTCTTTGAAAGGTCCATTCATGGGTTAAGTTTTAGGAAAAGGCTTGTGAAAGGCTTGTGACTGTTCTTAATCTGAGCAAACATACTTGATTTGGGTGAAAATCCCTTAATTTTTGCCAAAACCACCAACCTTTTTCCTTCAAATTCATTCAGTATTTCAATAAAATCAGTTGAGTGGTTGGACTGAGTCATATTAACATAATTTGGATTCAAATCAGTGCATGCATATTCCCACAGGCAATAACATTCTGTTAATTCCTTTCAAGATTAAATGCTTCCATGTTTCATGTCAAAATAAGGCTTCATTTCAAAACTGACAGGATTTGTTTCAAAGCCAAACAAATAAAGACCGTAAGAGCAAACCAGAACATTTCGTATGGGGATGGCTGAACTTCTGATATTTTTGCCTCTAAAGAGGAGCAGGTGAAGATGCTTTTAGTTCTTGATCATTACAAATTTTCAGTGAATTAGTAAAACCAGACATTTGCACAGTTTCAGGGAACCTTCCACTGGTTTCCAAACAAGCTACAGGGTCTGCCCAGGACATGTCCCAGGTGTTAGGAAGTCTGTGTAGGGAAGCGCAAACCTGGGGAGCTTCGCAGTGATAATGCATGAAGGTGTTGGAGGGGTGGACTCTTTTCCTTGCTTCTGGTCTAGGCTGAGGATGACTCGTGTTTTCCTAAGCCTTGCTGGGTAACAGAAGCTCAGCTCTGGGAAGGGAAAAAGCAAATGAGCGAAGATGGTTGGCAGCAATCCAGTTCAGTGGGGAGGCTGCAGGGTGTTAGGTGGCAGAACTGGCCCTGGCTGAGCTACAGGCCAGCACTCAGCCATCGCTCTGCCAGCTTCTCAGCAAGCCCAGCGTGAAAGAAGAGACTGCTTTGGCTGCACCACAGGGAACCCCAGCCTGCTTTTCTTCATGGGATTTCCACCCTGCTTGCCTTCCTCTGGACAGAGCACAGAAACCATCTAGCTAAGTAAACATGGGAAGGAAACTCCTACAGAGGAGCTTTTGACACAGAGCCACAGGGTTTCTAGCAGCACAGTGGGTTTGCAAACTACCAACTTGAAGTAGCTCATAGCAGGAGAGGCTGCTGCAGGTCCCAGCCCATCAGTGGAGCCACCCAGGGGCAGGTCATGGCATCTCAGACACTGGCCACGCGCCTGTGCATCCTGTCCCCAAGGAGCAGAGGCAGGTCCAGGGACAGGCGCCTGACACGTGGCCACTCAAGTCTGCGGGCCTTCTCTTGGAGCATGTTTGTGAGCGTGTGGGCCACAGCACAGCATGGTGCTGTTGCAGCTGGCATTTACAGTTTAGCTTGCTCACCACAAACTGCACAGGAGGCGCTTTTTGCTTTTCTGAGTGACGCAATGCTATGAACTCCAAAAGACACCCTGCGCTGGGATATCCTCAGAAGTGACGAAGGGGTTTGGTAACTTTTGGTAACTCCTTTCTCCAAAGATTTTTCTCCACCACATTCCTGCCTCTGTTCTGGGATCACGGATGGTCGGAAGAGAAATGGGACACCCTGAGCTGCACCACTCCAGGAAGACCAAAGAGAGCCCTGCAACTGCAGGGCCCCACATGGACCCTCAGGGCCACGAGCATCAGGAGGGTGTGCTGTGACCAATGCTCACTGCTTCTTACGAAGCAAGCTCAGGTACAGGTGAGCATCTTATTAAATGGACACACGGCATGTTTAAATGGAAAACAAGGACTTCTAGGGGGTTTTTTTTCATGCAATAGGTAAGTAACCTATGAAGTCATTGCTATGAGAGGAATAGCTGGGATAGGCTGGATAGGTTGGATAGGCTCAGAAAGCAGCAGATGCACACAAGAGAAATCCCTCACGAATTACTGAACATAAAGAAATGGAATGCGCTGCAGTCTTGCTATGTAAGATGGGCCTCTGAACCCACTCAGCTTGGTCATTGTTATACAAGATTGAATGGAAAGGTAAAATGCTTCAGAAAATGGGTCCCCAGAGCTGAGTACCCAAACCACAGCACTGCCAACCCAGGCTGCCTCCCTCTGCATGACCAAGTACCCTGCACGGCAGGGTCACTGCAGAGTGCCAGGGCTGGCTGCCTCTGCGGCAGCACCAGCCAACCTCTGCCCTGCCAGAGGAAAAAATCCCCTCTTGCAAAGCACATGTGATGAAGGGCAGGGAGTTGTGCAACCCAGGGCATAAGAGGCTGCCTGCACAGCCCCGGCTCCATTGTTTCCTAATTCTAGCTTTGCTGGAAAGGCAGTGGTTCTTCAAATGCACGGAAGAAGTAAAATCAGCACCTGATGGTGCAATGTGAAGGAAGCCAGGAGGAGGAAACATTAGAAAACATCCATGCATGAGGCTATGAGAACACAGTTAGCACAGCCACCCTTGAGCAGCACTGTGGAAGCAGGGACAGACCAGAGCAGGGATGGGCAGTGCAGGGGCTGGTGGGCTTTACCCTGCAGCTAGGCACTGCCTGGCATGGAGTGCAGGAGTTTCATTTTACCAGTGAGGGCAGAAGAGAAGAGAGGCATGCTGTGAGATGCTGATGCAATGTGAAATGCTGATTTGTAAGGCTTTCTGAAAGACTAGAAGGAGAATTTCAGTGTCCGTGGGCGGGTGACGCAAGACTCCCAGCCCCAGGCTGAGGAAGAACCATGCCAATGTTTCACAGCCTTAAGGAGGATTTCTTCTTTCACAACTCAGTAAGCCTGGATCTCTGCCAGCTGAGGAGTAGGATGGATGAGTAAACAAACAGCACTTCACTTTCTTAAAGCAATTTGGAAGAAAAGTGAAAGAGCTGAATAAGATAACAATTGCTCTTTTTCCTCTACTCCTCTGCTAGGTCCTTGCTACAACATGCTCTGGATATGCTGGTGTGCCCAGGAACTACTCCACACACTTCATGGCATGCCCATGGGCTTGGTGGTTTCGCATGAAAACCAGAAAACATCCTTCTGTACACAGCCTCCCACACTGCTAGAAGAGATATTGCTCCATACTTGTTTCATGCCAGGAGTGTCTGGATTTTGCACAGAGGAACCATGTTCTGCTGTCACACAGGCAGTGTATGAAAGAGAAAGAGGAAAAAAAAAATAAAAGGGACAAGTCTGCAACAGAAGTAAATTCATCTAAACCAAAAACCTGACCACTCTGCTGAGAGAAATTCCCACAGCTCCAGTAATGAATATGGGCCAAGCTGATATCATAGGATCATGGAATGGTTTGGGTTGGAAGGAACCTTTAAAGGTCTAGTCCACCCCCTCTGCAGTGAGCAGGGACGTCTTCAACTAGGTCAGGTTGCTCAGAGCCTCATCCAGCCTGACTTCAAATGTTTGCAAGGGTAGGGCATCCACAACCTCTCTGGGAAACCTGTTCCAGTACTTCACCACTCTCAATGTAAAAAATGTATTCCTTATATCTAGTCTGAATCTACCTTCTTTTAGTTTAAAACCATTACCCCTTGACCTGTTGCTACAGACCCTACCAAAACGTCTGTTCCCATCTTTTTTATAAGCCCCCTTTAAGTACTGAAAGGCCACAGTAAGATCCTTCCTTTCTCCAGGCTGAACAACCCCAACTCTTTAAGCCCTTCTTCACTGGAGAGGTGTTCCATCGCTTTCCCATTCCCACAGCTCTCCTCAGAGGAGGGCACGGTGCTGATCACCTCATGGCCTGGAGCTGCCTCCAGCCTTCTTCCAGGAGCTGCTGGCTTTGCTGGATCAAGGCTCCAATCACTGGTCACAACATCAACTACGCAGGGGACAACTTTCTATTTAAGTCCCATTTATTATGTAGCCATTGCTTCACCCACCCCTGAAATCAGTCACTATTCAGATCACTCACTAATCTGGCAGCCAGCAGCCAAAGGAAATATAGTGCCTAGAAACTGCACAGGTCCTTCTTGCAGAGCTCAGCTCAGCCATCCATCTTGGAAGTGCCACTGCTTAGCTGACGGCGTAAGGCAAAATCGGAGGCATCTACAAACACTTTGGAGAAGGCTGCACCGCAGGGAAACCACAAGCAGTATTTAAGGAGGGAGACTTTGTTAAGCTGAGAATTTGTCTGTTGAACTCAGGTAAAGAACTGTGTTTTGGAAAAACCTGCAGCAGGAAATGCTCAGGGATTTTTCTGGTAAGTACTGCTGTCCTCCTAACACCAGCTGGGGGACTCACCGCTGCGGTCACTGCTCCGGCTCCCATGGCCCCAGGGCATGGGACTGACTGGTGCTTGTGGACTGCCCCAACAAGGTATCTTGCCACTGTTGCCTACTGCCATTTTCTCAATGGCAACCAATTGTTTCCAGTGTTCCCATTAATTTTGTTGCCGCCCTACCTCCCTACCCCTCAACCACTCAGTTTGAGAATGAGAACAGCAGTAACGCCTGGACACACAGTGCAACAGATAGATCTGAAATCCATTTGAATCAATCTTTCTTTTTCACTGCTCCTGCAGACTGGGGTTGAAACTCCACCAGGAGTTTTCTGTGCTTCTTAAGCAATTCTGCAGAATTGCTAGTGCGAAGCCTGTCAAACACTCATCTTTTAAAGAAATCATGGAAGAGAAGTGAGGGAGAAAAGGGAGGCAAGAATCACATCCTGCTCCTTCATACAGAGTGTGGCTGCTTCCACACTTGGATTTATTTCCATCCCTTCCTAACAGGCTGTTAGGAGAGAGAAAAGAAAGAAAAGGAAGGACAAGACAAGCACACTATGTGTACCCTGTCAAAACACAGATTCATTGCAAAATTGAATTCCAAGAGCTGAGGCTACTTATGAGAAGTGCCGAGAAATAAGGAAGAAAACGAGCCCAAATGCAGCAGTGATTGCATCCTCTGCTCCGCAGGGTATAGCCTGAGTCTGTTTTTTAGCTGGGAGTAATGTGGTAAAACTTTAGCTGAACAAAAATTACTGAAGTCTTTACAGAAAATACAGTTGAGATGAAGCTATAAAAAACCAAAGCCTTAATTTTAAAAAGAAAGCCTTAATTTAAACAGTGCTTTTGCTGCTCTCAAGCCTGGCTGAGGCTGAGGCAGAACAAAATGCTGCCACTTGCCAACTCCTGCCAGGGCTCCTCCAGCCCTGCACAGGGCTTGTGGCATCGCTGGGATCCCAGCACCGTGCTGCAGCATGGGTGCACTCTCCCCACCATGCACCAGATAGTGTATTTGCAGATAATATGATGGAAAGGCAGATTTACATTCCTGGCCACAGTGCTTCACACTTAACAGTGAGTCACACAATCTCCTGTGTTCCTGCTTAACATAATAACATATAATTAATATAAAGTAAATATAATACTAGCTGGACTCCACCTCCACCAAGCGAAATACCTGTTTGATGTCCAGAAGTATTCAGCTCCAGCCCCTTATTGATCCTGTATGATCCCTGCCCTGTATGATCCTTCCCATTTTAACCCTGTATTCATCTAAGTAACTGCCAGATTTTGGGTACGGGAACTACATTTTCTGTCTCTGAGCAATATTTGTGACAGGAATGATAATTTGTTTGAGCAAAGAAAAAAAGTGGTTGTTTTGCAGGTTGAAAAAAGAAAAAAAGTTACTGAAATTGCTGTTGGTAGATCTTTTCTTCTTGTGTTATTTTCTTGTTTCGGTTTGGTTTTATTTTTTTAAAATATACTTCTTTTGAGATCCTTTTCTGCCTCTGTGCTATATGAGATGTCACAGGAAGTCTCATGTGCATGCTTTTAAAATGATGAATGCTTAGGTCTTTTTTTTGTGGTTAAAGCCAGTTGTTTAACAAGTGGTGAGCTTAGTGTCCGCGGCTGTGGGGTTGGAACCACAGGCTAATGCTGTTTTGGTGTCAAAATGGGGCTTCTAAGCCGGCCTGGGGGAATGTCCAGGGAGAAGCAGGTTCTCTGTCGTATTATAAACAATCCCTGTTTGCGGCTGGTGGTATGTATTTGTCATACTGGTGTTTCAGTGTTTCAGGGTGACTTCAGGATCTGGTTCAACTCAGAGGAGCAACTGGATCCTTAGGGGGTCTTGCATGTGTGGCTAAAATTAACCAGTTATTTCAGGAAGAGAGGAAAGGGGCTGGTGCCGGGACAGTCATTTGTTCTTCACTGGTGTAGCTCCAGGGCAGGGTGCAGAGAAAGGCATGTGTCATAGAGATTAATAGGTCTCACCACACAGGCCAAGTCCTTAACTGTCTATTTTTAGGAAGGAGTTTGTGGAAAGTACCCTATCACATTGATATTACTCATGTGGAACCATTACTAAGGCAGACAGAAAACATATGGGCTAGGGAGGCACGGGAGGGAAGGGAGGAGGAGGAACGCACCAGAGGGTTGCATTGAGGCTACCTAGGGCTTTCTTCTCCCACTCCTCTGCCATACATAAATAATTAACTTTGGTTCTGTGCAGCTGGAAAAGATAAGGCTTTTTCCACAGGTTGGGAAGAGGAGGTTGAAGAGCAGAAGCAAGACTAAAGTGTGTAAAGGACATTTTCCATGCATCCCATCCCCAGCAAGGGAGTGTAGCAGAGATCTCTAAGTGACATCTTTGTGTGTCAGAATTTCTTTTTTTTAAAATAAACACCATCAAAGAATACTTTTTCATATTGAAAGAAAATTCAAAAGAATGTGCAGAATAGAAACTACTGTCAAAGTTGACAATTGACATGTAACAGTTACGTATCTTTTAGATGTTGTTTAGTTTTCTTTTGCTTTTTACTTCTCAAGCTTATCTGCTTTTTCTTTCTTTTTTCTTTTTCTTTCCTCCTCCACACAACTACTAACTCACAATTATGTTCCCACAATAAGGAATTCAAAAAGTAGGTAAGAAAAAAATAAAAAGGGCAAACCTAAAAATTATTTTAGGAAGACTGAAAACCAGCCAGCTCATTTCAAACTGCACAATGAAAGCCATTTACAAAATCCCAACTCTTTTCCTACTCTTCCTCCTTCTCCTTGAATGGCATCAGCATTGAAGTCAAGGCTGGTGGTTGCATACAACTGTTTCCATTTGCTGCTAAGGCTATTCTTGCAGCTCCCACAGCAGTGCTTACTTGCAGTGATATTTTTAAGCGTGTGTAATTTCACTTTTACTTCATGAATCATGTCCTCAGGGAACTGCAGAAATGCTCTTTCTCCACCAATGCTCAGATCTGTGCTGTCAAAATGAGAAACACATTTAATCTGGTGCCAACTTTTCAGCCATAAAAAACGCTGTTCTGTTACCTCCAGAAACAGAAGCAGATCACATTCAGCCATTGGGAGGTTCCTGTGCTTGGTGTTCCCTTAACTTTGCGTTTGCTGGGGAGTTTGTAACCTTGACTCCATGCACGAAAGTCCGAGGTGCTTTTCAGAGCCCCTGCATCCTGTTGTCAGTTTCATTTAGGTTATTCTGGGCCAGGAGCCAAATTAAAGTTCTTTGCACCAGTTTCACAAGGAAATGCGTCGTAGCCCAGACTAGTGATGGAACACTGTGGCTCCTCCTCTTGGCTTTATTAGCATGGGGAAATATCCAGCATATAATCTTGTCCATGCTCCACTGTGGCAATAAGGACATCAGGAATTCTGGCAGTACCATTCTCAACCGTGGTGCTGTTTGCATCCTCACCTCTAGCTGTCTCCAGGATAAGCATCATGGAAGCACCAAACTTGATGGAGAACGGCAATATTCCACAGAAAAGGAAACTCCCATGTTGTCAAGTGGCTTTTTATACTTTAATATTTGTTTTGATAATGATTTCAGCCCTGGTTTCTGTAGTCTTCTGTTTGATCCATCATAAGCAGGTAAGAAGAAAGCAAAATTCCTAACTCTAGCATATACAACACATGTATTATTCCTAATGATTAAGATCGCTCTGTTGATGCTATCAACTAATTGCAACCTAGTCATTCTTTCTCTTTTGGAAACCACTGATGCTTTTACTCTTCAAGATTTCAGATTATAGTATTTCCATAAATTCCTTGGGTCAATGTCATCAGCACTTTGCTTTTATTTCCAGAAGTTAAAAAAAAAAAAACAAACCCAAAAAAACCCCAAAAAAACCCCAAAAACCCAACAGTTTTTGTTTGTCTTTTGTTTCCTCTCCTGCACCAAGGATGTACACTGTCCTAACATGTTATCCACTGATGATGCTCTGTAAGGTCAGGAGAGGCTGAGTCCTGGTATTTTACCAGGCATGAAGCCTTTCACTTTTGATTTTACCAAGTACTAATACAATCTAGCCCAAATAGCGGTTACTGAGTCAAGTTGTCTTCTACATTTCACTGGGCTTTTTCTGTCTATATCTATATGTATGGTAATGATCTGAAATACAGGGGTGAGCCAAGTCACTGACAGGTTTTTATTTTCTGGTTTCCAAACTGTGAATCAGTCTCCTGGAGGATCCAAGTGCTAATTTGGGATGCTGGTTTACATATCTTGCTATGGTGTAGCTCCCTCCAGCACTAGTTCTCAGGAGGAAGGGAACAAGGAAAAATTCATCTTTTGTTAAGAGAGAGGATGGCTTGTTCCCATGGTCTGCCAGCTTCTTGTGGTATAATGACACCAGGAACCGCTCTGAGGACTGATCCTACAAGGCACTGATTGTTGTAAAAATATGAAAATGGCTAAATTCCCACAAGAGTGGAACTTGCTCTGGACCTTACAGTACTATGATTTAGCAGAGAGTATAAAACCCCCTAATTTCTTTTTGCTTTGGTACTTTTAGCCCAGCTCCTACAGCCTTTCTCATCTATTTGGGAGCTGTGAAGCAGCAGCTCTGTGACCTGCAGTCAGAACTGCATCCCTCTGATGGCAATGAGCACATGATGCACACAACATTTCACACATATTCCACTCCTCCCCCTCTTTTCTTCATATTGCAGAAAGCTTAGTAAGTGAAAGAACTGCCCTTAATCCTGTTGAATTGTATTAATTGGGGAAAGCGGGATAGGGTAATGAAAATCTTTCCCTGCCAGAGAGCTGACAACCTCACCTAGCACTCAGGACAGCAGCTTCTTAAGGGACAGATAAGGTTGCGCTTCAATAGCTAGCATAATATAGCTCAAAATGATATTTTAAGCATTTCTGAGCTTGCCTGCATTAAGATGTGAAACAGAATTGGGTCCCTGTGTCTTTAAGTTGATCCCAAGTCTGCTTTTATGGGCTCTGGCCAGAGAAAGAACACTGCTGATGTGTAGGAAGAGCATGACCTCCATACATAAACACTGATCCATGAGTTACAGGAATAGACTGAAATCTCTTGCCTCTGACAATTTACCACCTGGGCACCCACTTCCCTTGGCTGGAAGAGCACTGGTAAGCTGCTCTGACTAGGGGATCAGAAAGCACCACACCTGTTGCTCCAAGCTAAGCATGCTGTAGCAGGGGAAGTGGGGCAGGCTTAAGAGTCAGAAACTGTCTTCTTCATTCTGCTTGTCAGCTGTGACCTTGAGGGCATCCTGTCAGCTCTCCATGTTTCCTTCTTCCTCCTTGCACAGGGGCTACAAAGCCCAAGAGCAACTCCAAAGATGAGGTGACTGCTGTCATCATGTCTTTGCCTCTCTCAGAGCATGAAGAGCCACGGAAAAGCAGCACGTGTGAGCATTGCAGTGCACGGCTACTACACAGCTCTGTTGTGCAGCAAAATAGCATTAAATGATTTCAAACTATGATGCACAGAAGGAAAGGCTCATGGTTTTAATGAGGGTGAATTAGCACAACACTGTGTGGCTCCTCATGTGTATGCACTGAATTTAAGTTAAGTCTTTGTCCACAGACAAGGACTATCACTTGTGACAGTCTGTGAGATATGAGTCCAGAGATAAAATCAAAGTCCTGTCACCCAAGAGGAGTGTAGACCTCCTTCTAGACATTGCTGATGGTGGTCTTCTTTATTTTGTGAAAATACCACCAAAATGGATATGAAAAATGCTGATCTATTTTAAACATTTCAAACTTTGTTGGAAAACAGCTGGGTGGGTTTTTGGTTTGGGTTTTTTTTCATAACAAATAATTGCATTTGTTTGTTTGTAATGATGAATAAAAAGGTTATTTCCCTTCCTGGAAGAATGCCTTTGTGCTCTTGTAATGATAATGTTCCTTTGCTGAGCTCACTGATAGATGGAAAAAATGCACCAGAAAACGCTGACTAAGCACTGCTTGTTTCCACAGGCACTGGGATCCTGCTGGGCACATGGATCTTGTAAGTAGAAGTGCTAGACCCACTTTCTGGTTTTGTCAGTCTTGTACTGTGACAAAGATGACTGTCTCACAGCCCTCATGCCTGGTTACAGGACAGATTTGAGTTCTGACCACAGAAATGTGGATCACATAGGGTACCGTGGCCACTACAAATAGAGCTCTCCAGCTCTGCACCCAGGGCGATCAGCCAGCAACTGTCTGTCTCCGCCAGAATCAGCCACATGAACCTCCCTGAAAATAGCCACTAAATTCAGCATCAACAATATTTATTGCTGCCAAGTGTTAGTCATCACTTCCCTAAGCTCAGCCTGCAGCAGTCCTAAAGCAATGTCCCATTTACCAGCTCAAACCCTCAGACAGATTTAATTAAATCAATGAAAAACTTCTGCATACATAAAACTTCAGCTAATGACTGTTGACCATGGAAGACCCTAACCAGCCAGGGGCCATCCCAGACTGACAGGGTGGCTGAAGGTACCCACCAGCACTAGGGCCTGAGCTGGGTGTCCATCTTTTAAAGTCCACTCTGCACTGAGACCCGACCGCATTACATACTGCAGATACATGTGCCCTCATGGCACACACAGTCTAACATTGCTGTGTGTTGCTATCTCCTTACCCAGTTTGTCAATGTGTGCAGTGACGGGTATGACAGCTGCTACCCATAATAAGCTTTAATGCTGATAGCATGCCTTCATCCCGTGAGGGAAGAGAGGAGGGAGAGGATCTGGGAAGATCCTACAGGCTCGGCTCTCATGGAGGTCTGTAGTCACAGCAGCCAGCGGACAAGTTTACTGTAACCACCCTCATCACAGTCAGGTTTGACTGAAGTTCTGCTCACAGATTGTTTCTTATTAGAGACCAGCTTGAACCCACCTCTCAGCCTTGAAGGTTCCCTGCCTCCAGGGTGCTCTCAGCAGCTAACCTGTCGTGGTGGGGAGCCCCTCCAAGCCACCCATGGCCATGAGGGTCCTTCGCAGCCTGTCCTGGCAGATTGAAACCCCTTCCTAGCACTTCTGAGGAGTTAGTAAACTCAAAAAGAGCAATAATAACAACAATAAATACTACTACTACTAACAATGATGATGTCAGGAAGGGAGTGGGGAAGAAATGTAGCAATTGGAAATGGCAACAAAACATGCTCATGTACAGAAAAAGGTTGTCCTTAAACATAATTAAATCACCATACCTGTTCTGTGTGTGTTCTCCTCAGTAAAAAACCCTTCTACACCAAACTTAAAAGATGTGATGAGCTGGGATTGGAACTTAGAGCACTGTGACGGGTTTGTTCAGAAGGATGATGCTGAGTACCTCGTAATTGAGCAGAGTGGCAACTACTTCATCTATGCCCAGGTCAACCGCAAGCGACATATGGAAGTGTCTTTTACACTGATGATGTACAAAGAGCCAGACGTCCTCCTCAACAAGGTTGTGGGACCAAAGGAGGGAGATGAAAGGGGCACGGTAAATTTTGGGAGGCCTTTTTTCCTACAGAAGGGAGATAAACTGTACTGTCAGGGCAATTTTAATCGAAACTATATTCTGGAAGGGAATCAGACTTATTGGGGCCTGTATAAAATATAGCAGGATTCTGCTCTGAGTCAGCTCCTCCCTTATTCCGTCCAGGAAACCTTAGGGCATGCAGGAAGAGTCTGTAATTTCTCTTTGTACGAAATTCAACTTGCTGGGGTATACACCATTTTAAGCTGTATCCTGCAGAGTAAGGTATAAAACAAAGTGAAAAGCAAATCTTGGCTTGGTAATAATGGATAGCACCTGATCATCATTAAGTATGAGAGAAAGATGCTTCTGGGAGGAAAAGGTGTTGATGCGCTACGGGGTTGACTCAGATCCTGGAAAAACAAGTCACTATATTCAATCTCTTCTGAGCTGGGGAGGAGCTCTGGTCTGCAGTGGGTTGCATTTCAGAGCTGGGTATGTGTTCATACCTTGGGTCCCTTCCAACAAATGGTGCTATGTAAAAGCTAAGGTATTCTATATCCTTCCTGCACAACCTGCCCGTGAAGCAATGTGTCTAGAGGAGAGGGATGAAATAGTTCAGGAACAGTGTGTGACAGAATGAAAGCTTCTCAGCGCCATCCACAGCTTTGCCACTAGCAAGGGAAACACCATGGAGGAGCTTCCCTGGGGAAGCTCCATATTCATGGGTAGTTCAGAGCACAAGAACCTTTCCAGTCAAGCACAAGCAATACTGCACATCCATGAATTCATGTCAACTCCCTGCCATGGTCCAGACAGGCACACCACAGTGAGCTTGTGGATCCAGCCAATGCCCCTGCTTTGCATCCAGTTGCCATAAAGGATGCATCACTGCTGGCTGAGTAGCACAGAAATACATGAAAGTTGCTGTCTGTAAGTAGAGATTGCAAAGAAGAAATAATGATAGAAAGATGCATGAGGACAGTGGGCATGAAGTGGAGAGCAGAGGATAGAGGATTTGAGAATTGTTCCCAGCATTTTTTACTATGCTGTATAGCAGGTGTTGCAAGCAGGTCAGGGCAGAGCAGACACAGCCATAACATGAAATAGGGAAGGGCTGAGCATCGCTCCCTAAACACCTCCCTGCCACAGGCACAGCTTCAATATCCAGCACAAAGCACAAGTTGTGCTAGTACCACAGCAAGTACCATGAGCTAGCAGGGGAACTAGCAGATACTAAGACACTGCTCACTGTGAGGCCTTGGGTATCTGCTGTACTTCCTGGGATGACCACTGAATCACCTGCAGATAATGGGAAAGTCTCAAGCCCTCAGCAAAGGCAAAGTGCTCTTGGAAAAGCAGCTGCCCCACGGTGTGGTTCCTTCTCCCTTGCTTGGGGAGATGGACCTTCCGGACCTTCTTGAATGAAAACTCCCTTACCATTCTTCAGAGCATGTCACAGCTTTGTGGATGGATTTTCACAGGAAAGCAAAGCAACTGAGAAGGTGGCTGGAAATAAATAATGATTTGGTGTGGGTTGGGGCAGTTAGGAGTCCTATTTGTTCTTGTAATTTTATGTTCTATGTATTGTAACTAAAGAACTGAGAGCCAACTTTTTGCAGACGTCCACAGTCTTGTATTTGTTTCATACAAGCTGTTAGTGATTAAAATGTTACTCTTGTTCTTATTATGCTTTGTTGATTTCCCTTCATTTAAAATAATAACAGAAAAAATAATCTTACAAGCTGCAAGCGTATCCCACTTCTTTGTTACAGACCAGGAAGCTGACTGACACATTTCTCTACTCTTCACCTACATTTACTAAACTGTCTCTTCTGCTCTGAGAGGTCGGCAACAGATAGGAGAGGCAAGCAATGAGGCTTCAGCATTTGGTAGAAGCTGTTACGTCAAGACACACACCCCACCACTCTTCCCCAGTTACTTTCTGAGACACAAAGCAATCCCAAAAGAGTCCACTGGGGTCGAAGGACTTCCTGTTCTTCATGTCAGATCAGCAAAATCCCACACCCTGCAACACCCTGGCCTGAAGATCTGGCTTCAGGATGCAGGCACCCAAAGCAGGGATGAGAGTAGAAGACAGATGTGGAAATGACACTGCAGTTCAACTGCCTGGAGGCCTCCTTGCTCCATGGGATATTTTCAGTACGCCCGTCAGAAGGTTACTCAGAGCAGAGATGATGGATGATCACATCAGTACTTCCCATGGCTTTTATGCAAGCTGTTGGACCTCACATTCCTGCCCCATGCTTCAGAAAGAAAGAGGAAAAACTGTCTGTTTCTCTTTGAGTCAGGCTTTGCCCATGACATGCCTATAAAACTCTTTACACAATGGTACTCACATTCAATGGGGAAATGTAAAGAAATAATAGGAGCGCTCCAGCCCTTCCTCCCCAACTTGCCAGTGACCAAACTGTTCAGATTCCTTGAAAATTTAAATGTGTCTCCTTGCCTTGCCCCTGACATCCGTGAATGTGTTGCAGACCTAAGAGACAAGGCTCCTCCAAATGCCTCAGGTTGGAAATCCTGCTTCTCTGAAAATTGTTACACTGAATTATCAAATAAATGTACTGTCAAAAGTCATTTACATAAAAACCTTTCTTGTTTGTTTGTTTGTTTGTGGTTTTTTTTTATATTTTGAAATAATCACTTGTGTTTTGGAGAGCATTTTCATTGAGATGTGAAAATTATGTGGCATTATGAAAAAGTAGCATATATCTCTGTGCCATGATATCTTTTAATTATGTGTGCTATGGGAAGTATGATTTAAAGGAGAGTGAATGCATCATGAGTTGGACCATATAAATATCTAGTCATGTGCCTTCTACCAGGAAAAAATGCCCCCCCTTCCCCTTTTTTTTTTTCAATGGGACTTGGGGAGTTTCTGCTTTCCCAGAATCATAGTACACCGTACAGCTGCCCCCAGGATCAGAGATACAAATGGCCCTTGAAGTACAGAGTTCTGTGTCCTCAGAAAATGTGGTCTTATAAAAGGAATAATCAGATTTTTTTAAAAAATAAATACTTGAATACAAGTAACCACAATATATTCAGCAGTTTTTCTGTTCAACAAACAGCCACAGGCCATCTATCACCACCACACCTCAGAACATCATACTCTCCATAGCTGATAGAAGTTGCTTATTTTTTGTTCTAACATGATTTGAAAGTTTAATTCTGACTTTGTGGAAAAAAATGCCACAAAGCACATCAAAACCAGTGTGGCCTTTCCTCTAAGTAGGCACAGAGACATTTCTGATGATGTTGCACAGATACATATTGTTTAGGACAACACCATTACAGGGGCTTCTCAGGCTGCTCTGAAAGTAACTACTGAGTCTGGCTAGTCAGATGGAGCAGCCAGCAGACCTCGGGGCAAAGCCATCCCAGTTTTGGCCTGCCCAAAGATACTGTGGTTTCTGCCTAAGCTGCCAATGTGTTGAGAGCATCCTATGTCCAGAGCCATCACTGGCTCTCTGAGGACAGGTGAGTGATACAACATGTAGTAGTAGTGCCTGAAAACCTGCCCCAGCACAGCTTCCACACACTCTCTGCTTATGCTGGTTAATAAATACACTGTGCATTGAGAGTTTTTCTGTCACCTTTTTTGTCATGCAGAACCCTGTTCTAAAGATGAAGTACACATTGTATAGTACATACACATATGTCTTAAAAAACATGGTAACTTTTCTGGTTGGTGAAATGAGTGGATGATGCTGTCCTCTCTTCACAAACAGGGAGCCCAGCCATGGAGGAAAGGTAAATTACAACCTTTAGTTTGGGTTCCTTGAAGCAAACTACCTAAAGACCTGTAGAAGAACCATCATTCATTTTGGCTGTAACTCCAGTGCTCAAGACTTCTAGAAATAAGTCCAGTGAGGTAATGAAGCTTGGGATATTAGAGCTAAGCAAGCTGACTTTGCTCCTGGTGGGAGAATGGCTACCTAAGCAGAGTGCTCTGAAAAACCTTTCCTCTGTACAACATAACCTGTGCTTCCTGGGCAAAAATGAACTGTCCCGATGGAACTTTTCCAGGGAAAGAATTCAGCCTGGTACAAACCCCTGCACTGCCAATTTCAGCTCTAAAGATTAGTGCATGAGAAGTTCAAAACTGCTGAAAACAGTCTGTCAAGAGGACAAGTAAAGAAGTATTTTTGTTATTCCTATCCCTGCAGAGTGAATACTGGTTTTACAGTTATATTTCCCATAAACCATCTTAGTGAGATAGGGTCTTGTGTTCGTCCTACCCCTCTTGTTTCTCAACTGGGTGGAGGTTTTATGATGCAATCTGAAAAGCCTTAGGCACCAGGCTAAGGTGCAGCACTCTGGTTTCCTGCTCTCTTCTCCCAAGTTAGGGAAGGGTTTGCATCATGTCCAGCCTCTTCACCTCCCCAGCACACCCCCACTATGTGAGGTGGCACTAGCAGATGCTTTGAAAGGAATCACCCCCATCCACAAGCAGGTTTCTGTGTGCTCTGGTGCCTCCTGATTTCAGGGGTCCACTGTGCTGAGCACTTCACTTCCACATACAGCAAAAGACAGCCAGTGTTGTCATAGATTTTAGCCTAATAAGCAAAATATATGCTAGAGGTGAAGAAAGTATTATCAGCACTTTAGAGGTAGGGAAGAAAGGCACAGCAAGATGATGTGATTTCCTTAGGGTCACTGGCAGCCTAGACAAGCAGAGATGAGAACTGATCATGGGACTCAGGAGAAGATACTAACCAAACATCCTCACCGCAGACAGTAGAAGCAGTGGTAAAAGTGCTAAGGAAATAAAACTAGAAATTTCCACATGTGGATTCAACTCTCTTTTTTTTTTTCCCCTTTCAAAGAAAAAAATATAATACATTCACAATATTCCAAAGTGGACAAAAAAAGCCTCCAAATGCAAGAAATGTGACTGTGGTGCAGAGTATAGTGCCATTAGCAGGCTGGCTGGCACATTGCTCACCCACTACTTTCTTTATCCTCGTCAGACAGCTGCCTGTCCTACGTATCGCTGTGCTTTGAAAAGCTGGGAAGCAGGAACTCATTTCTGCTTCAGGTTTTTTGAAATCGGGTTTTGTATTGAATGGCCATCCCAACACAAATTTGGGAAATCCCACCTTTCATCTCATTTGAGGTGAAAGAACACAACAGCTTTTTTTTATTTTTTTTTTTTTGACCTTTGACATACAACATTAATCTGTGGAAAAGAAATTCTATTTCATGCCATCCCTACACAGAAAGATCCCACAGCACCTCAGCTCCCAGTATCCACAGAGCAGTCCCTGGTTACTGCTAGCACAGGCTTTACACACAGCACAGAAAACACATTTGCTTTGGACCTTTTGATAAACAGCACAAGTGCTCTGCCACTGAGTGGTGCTGGAGGAACTGCATCATGGCATGACCATGCTGCTCCAGAAGACATTTGCTGATATGGGCCAGCACCCTCTCTACCCCTCTGGTAAACCTCTGAAGAAGTAGAAGGGATTTGGAAGCAACATGTCCTGTCTCTGCAAAGTAAACAATTCACAGAACAGCCACTGAAAGGAAGTGGAAGGGGTATGACTCACTCCTGGTATAAAATCAAAAGTATTTTAGCACAAGAGGTGAGAGCTGGATGCTGTTCCATCCTGCAATCCCAAGGTCACTTCCTGCTATTGCAGGCAACACCTTACCCCGGCTCCACTCTTGTAGATTCCCTCACGTTCATCTTCCCTACTGGAAGTTTTTGGGTCATCTCAAGCCCTTCAGACATTTCCAACCTGAAATAAGATCTGGCTGGTCCGTGCCCTGTCCTTTACATAGAAGGCTTTTTCTCTCAGTACTCCTTTCCCTCCCTCATCTTACCTCTCCTGCAATGCTGACAGCTCACTGCCACCTCTCCTCAAACAGTGCCACAAAACTTTCATCACAAGCCTTGCCAGTGGGTTTCTCACAGCACCACATACCAGAAATGAAGTTTTCAAGTTAAAGGGCTTTCTCTTTTCCTAAGAGGTTTTGGAGGAAAAGCGAAAATATAAAAAGAAACCAAAGGTATCAAAAGGTTCCAACACAACAGAAACTAAGCATTTTTCTTGTTAATCTTCAGATTTTATAGCTGGCTTCACAATATTTGGGATCTCAGTTAAAATTTTTGAATATTTTAGACTAGCAATAATAGAAGATCAAGTAAACCGAATAATCCCCTTTCTCCCCCCAGCAATCTGAGCTGTATGGAAATCACTGTGGCATTATCAACAAGCCATAGTTTATTTAAGTGTTACATGCTGTGGACCACGTTATGAGATTTAACTTAGGAAAACCTATAAAAGTTTTTGAGATGTATGGAAGAAGTGTTGCATGACATGGTGGGGAGGAATATGATAGCAAGTTCCAATTTTGGGCATGTTTGTGCTCACCTCAGCAGCCCATGAACTTACAGAGAAGGTTTTGTTTCTTTTTGATGACTGGCATTTGTTTCAAATTATTTCAAATGTGAGTCAAAATTGTACAGCTGAAGCTCAAAGGACCTGACCAACTTTCAGGGATAAGAAACCTTGCTTTCATTCTCCTCCCTCATTTGGGGCATTCCACAAAGAATGTGCTTATTTGGAGCTGCTACATCAGACAACAGAGGTACAAGCAAGTCATTCGATGAGCCTTGACAGAAACTCAGTCCTGCTTATCGCCTCTCTTGGACAGAGCCCCTATCTCCAAGATGGGCCAATACCTGCATAAGATCAGCAGAGATGACAAAACCATTTTGACAAAGAACTGAAAAAAGACCACCCTAGGGAGCATACCTACAGCAGAATTTGATCCAAATAACTATGCATTTTTTTTATTATGGACATGAAAGTGCTACCAGGTGACACAGGTTTTCAATACTTTCAGGGTCCAACCACAGGGAGGACATCCAAACTCTGCTGGGCTGGAGCCAGCCAGGTACAGACCTCAACCCTGACACACAGCTGGGCTAACAAGAAGGTGTTCTGGGTTTGGCTCTAACAGTTATGTTTCTCCTTCTAGTAGCTGATGCAGTGCTGTGTTTTCAACTTTAGTCTGAGAACAATGCTGATAACACACAGATGTTTTTAGTTGTTGCTAAGTAATGCTTACCCCAATCAAGGACTTTTCAGTCTCATGCTGTGCCAGTGAGGAGGAGCACAAGAAGCCGGGAGGAAGCAGAGACAGGACAGCTGACCCAAACTAGCCAAAGGGGTATTCCACCCCACAGCACATCATGCCCAGTATATAAACTGGGGGGACTTACCCAGAAGGCCAGATTGCTGCTCGGGTTGGGCTGCGTATCGGTCGGTGGGCAGTGAGCAATTGCATTGTGCATCATTTGTGTTTATTTTTTTTATTTTTCGTTTCCCCTTTTATTTTTACATTCATTCCCCTTGTTATTTCCCTTACCATTATTATTATTGGTGGTAGCAGTAGTAGTTTTGTATTATACCGTAGTTACTGAACTGTTCTTATGTCAACCCATGGGATTTACATTCTTTCGATTCTCCTCCCCATCCCATCCCACGCAAGCGGCCACATGGTTCTGAATTACCAGCTGGGCTTAAACCACAACAGTCTTTTTTTGTTACAGCCAAACCCAGGACAGAAGGAAAAGGAGAAGATCAAGGAATCAGAACATACATATGCTTATACTGCAGGCTGGCTTGTAAAATCACTTATAATTAGTATAAGTGAAACAATTTGTTTTCACTGTTGATGAAAAGACTTCTGGAAATATTTTCCTGGCTGTCAACATGTTATATGTATGCTTTTTAAATATTATTTTTGTTTATGTGCTGAGATTCATACGGTTGCACAACCACCTTGGCTTTGAAAACACAAGCCTGGTTATATACTAACGTTATTTGGTGGGGGAGCCCATATAAACAGTTTATCTTTAAGTGTTTATAGTGACTCAATCTAATACAGTAACATCTGTATTATGCTTAATCATCATGCCTTTTCATATGTGGGGGCTGAAGACACCATTCTGCCCTTAGCAATGATAATCCTAAGCTTCGTATTGACAGTCGATTTGGATAACTTTAATATGAGTGGGATTTAAGTATGCATCTAAAGACAAAGGCTTAGCTAATTGTTTACTATCAACTATTAAATATTTTTTTATTGGTTACTGCTAATTAGATGAGCAAAGAAATGCAATAAAAATATGGTTCAGATGACTTTGCTGTTATTTCATGGAATCCTGTTGGAGTCCTGCAGCCCTGCACGCATCCCAAAATGGAGACAATGGGACAGAGCCGGACAATGGAGCTGTCCTGGCTCTGCCTCAATGAATTTGGACAGATGCTACTAATATAAGACCACAGCTGAGACCCAGGATACATTTCCTCAAAGTGCATTCAGTAAACTACTATTCCATTACTGGAATTCACCTGCATTCTTCATCTTAGCTCTGCCTGTTGGGTAAGTCTCACTAGATTAGGTCTACCTGCTCACTTGGCTGACAGTGGTAGTTCCTGATGTGCCTTGGAGAGAGCCTGCTTTGTGGGCAGCCTTTGCCTTGCATAGCACACATGAAGTCAACTGGTTACTCAGACACTAGTTGTTTAGTAATGCAATTTGAGTGAAAGTGCCTGTGGTACCTGGGACTGCATAAACATGAAGTCCCTGCCCCAAACTGCTTGTGAACTGAACTGCTCTAAGTACAGAAAAGGGGAATTCACATTCTAGGTTGTAGGGAGACAAACCATAAAGTGGTTAAGTGATTAGTATGAAGTCAGATGAGCCTGGGACAGGTCTGGGATGGCAATACCTCTTGCTTGATTCCTGAACCAGGACTTGAATGACATGATGATGGCTTTTCACCCTTTGTCCACCTTTCCCTCAAAGATCTGGATAACATGGTTCTTTATCTCACTTGTTCGAAGATAGAGAAAAATATGAGAATATGCAAGGAATGTGGATGTCCAGTTTTCAGATATGGCCAGTAACATGCAGAAGCTGTGATCCCTGCAGCACCCTACATCTGGCCTAGCCATAAATCCCTCTCAGGCAATACTAAGCAACAAAGGCCACATCTTCCACAGAGTGTGGCTTTCCCGCCACCCACTGTGACACTCAAAACTAGCAGAGTGGGAATTGCTTTTAGAAGACCCAAATCCCTTGTGGTTAAGATGTTCAGATGATTTGTCCCTGTAGAGCAGTGCTTGGATCTCCTTTTCATCTCTGTCTGTTGGGGCTGTGTGTTTGGAATAAGAAGTCAAAGTTTCCCAGTTTTTCCTCCTGCTTAAATATATATCTGGGTTTGTTTCCACTTGGCTGACCTACATGAGAAAAGCACAAAACCCAGTGCATTCTGTAAGTCTACCTCATAAATTTTTTTATTAAAATTATTTAAAGCAGTCAATCATTTCTTCTGAATGCCTGTGGCTGTTCCACATTGGCGATAAAAATGTCCACAGACAAAAAAGGCGTGGAACTGGAGATGTGCCTTCTTGGGGCTTTCCTGTTCATCTTTGGCAGTGGGTTATGCTGGTGACTGTGCCCTTTCCAGAGTGGAGGTGATAGTAAGAGAGCCGCTGCTGTTTTGCATTTTACCACCAGGCAGAGCTAGCTACTGCCTCTTCACTTCGCCAAAATTTTCTTTTATTAAGTTCCTGAAGATATTTACCGGATAAAGCCCACTGGAGAAAGAGGCACCCAGAAGGCAAGTCCTTGTCTGCCCCAAGACTGTCAGGGAGCAACGTGGTGTTGTGCTGAGTGCTGTCCAGTATGAGCCACCTGGGGAATAAACCCAAGCAAAGCTTGGGGCACCTCTGGTTTGCAGAGTGGCTCAGGCAGACTCTCCCTCCCTGGACTGCAGGAGACTGCACAGAAAGAGTTTCAGGGGTCCACTTTGGGATTTTGACACCTTATATCTATTTAATTAATGCTTCAGGGACCTGGCTCCCATTTTTCCTCTCTTCCTTCACCATTAACAGAGGGGCACAAAGAAAATATTTTAAAATACAGTATTTTAATGTCATCAGCTCAAGTATTTGAAGTTTAGGAAATACCAGAATGTGAACCACTTTGCAAATGCTAATTATAATTCTAGCTATTTGTGTGCATGTGCACAAAGCTATGCCATGGCACATTCCCACAGGACCAGGCCTCATTTTCACTAGGGTTGGATTTGATACTGTAAGAAGGGAAGATCTAGTCTGTCTAAGCTCTGTTGCATTTGCTACAGAAATTGGGGCATACACAGGTCACAGAACAGAGGACTGCAAGCCTCACAGGTAGATGACTTAAGGAGGATTTGATCATTTTATTTTTATCCCTCATTCTGCCAACAGCATATTTCTATAACGTTAAGCAAATAAAAAACCCCAAGCCTTTTAAAAGTGGATGCTGATTGTATATTCCTCATTCTCCGACTTGAGATGGTGGACGCTGATTTTTAGAGCTACAAGAATCCATAGCTGCAGGTTAGATGAAAAGGTCGTTTTGCACTCTTACAACAGTAACAGCAACAAAAATTAAGGAACATCATTGTTGCTCTGAATAAAGCAAGGTCCTAGAGAATGCAAACATTGAGCAAGGATATGATCAGTGGATAAAAGCTTGCCCTGATTTCTGTGCACAAGGAACCAAGCCAAAGCTGCAGAGACAGCTCTAAGACCATGTTTCCTGCTTCATGAATGCTCCACCAACCTATCTTTACATTAATTTAACAACACAGGAGCAATGTGAGGAATTTAACAGAAGTTTCTGCTTTGCTTTTGATGTATAGATGGTGGCCATTGCTAACTTTAATTTTCAGTTCTTTTGCAGCATAGCTAGTATTAATATTAACTTGACATATTTTACAAAGACCATTATGCACAAAGACCTGTTTACTCAGCATTTATAAACAAGAGAAGAATCAAGTCTCAGATTTACCTCCCATACTGAGCAGGAAGGATATTTATTTTCTTTTTCCCAAAGGAAATGGATAGGTTATAATTTAATTACCACATCTAAGTACCATACCCATTTGGGGGACCCCATGCTGAAGAAGGGGAACATCATGAGGAGGAAGGAGTGGCAGAGATGAAGTGTAATGAACTGACCACAATCCCTGTTCTCAGCCCCCCTGTGCACCTTGGCCAGGAGGACATGGAAGAGTCAGGAGTGGGAAAAAGGGAGCCTAGGAAAAAGGGAGGCAGGAAGAACTTTTTTTAAACTTTGTTCTTACTTCTCACTATCTTCCTCTGTTATTCACTGGAAATGAATGAAATTAATCTTCCCCAGGTCAAGTCTGTTTTGCATGTGATGGTAATTAGTGAGTGATCTCCCTGTCCTTATCTTGACCCATGAGCTCTTTCATCTTATTTTCTCCCCATGTCCTGCTGAGGAGGGGGACTGAGAGCATGGCAAGGTCATGACATGGCAGAAAGCCAAGGTTAACCCATCAGAGTCAGCAAAATGTACACAAATCCCTAATCAGAACAGCAGTATTTTCCCTTGTCTGAACAATGAGATAATTCAAGTCATGAGGGAAACAAGCTTTTTCCATGTTTTATTTCCTTTCTGTATCTATGAGAGACTTCTCTTATACTTCAGGATACAGAAAGGTTACATCCAATGAGGAATGAGACAGTGAAGAAATATACAACTCAATAGGCCTAGGCAAGAGTTCAAATTGTCTGTGTCTTCATGCCTGTTAATGTTATGCATTATTGCATAATATTGTGCATTATTGCACAACAGCCCTGCACAATTTGTTATGATTATTTTTAATCTGTGCCAACTATTTCACTTACTGCAACAAGGCCATTAGTCATAGAAAGTCACATGGAAATAGACTTCATAAGTCTGTACAATCAGACATGAGGACAACAATTCAGTCCTACTCTCAACCATCTGCTTAAAAAAGCGAGGGTGAGCACCCTTTCTTGAAATGTTGTTTATGTTGTTTTTCTCTTGAAGTCTGCATTCTACAGTTTGCTGCTTTTGGGAAATCACTCTGAGTACAAACTAAAAATCTCCACGATAGTGACAAAGTTGCTCACGGTATAATTTAATTTTTTTTTTTTTTTTTTTAATATTTTATTTTAAACCCATGTAAAATAAGTCATTTGCACAGGGGTTTATAAAACAATGGCAAAGTAGGAATGCACAGTACATTTCAGCATTGCTTCTGATGTTCTCTCTTTCTCATGAAATAGACAGTAACAAAGGGAAAATATGAAATCTTTCAAGTGTAAAGACTATATGTGATGAAGCGAGGAGCTGAATGTGCTTCCTATGCAGCTGCATTACATCTTTAACAGGCTGAAGTTCTCCTCCTTTCTACCATTTCCAAATTATGAGTTCCCAAGGAACTGCAGCCATTCCTACTATTAGCCAAAGAGTGACCTATACTTTGCGTTACTGAAGTTAGTTCTAAGTCACAGCATAAGACATGTTTAGAAACTAAAAAACAAACAAAATTCAGCTTGTACCAGGGAGAAAACAAAAACTTCCTGACCTGTGCAGATGACAAGCAGAATGCCAGAGCAGCAGCAGAACATCAATATTACCAAAGATTAAGAGCTGTTAAATACTGTCCATTTCACTATGACTAATACTACTAGTAATCCAAGGATTTGTACCATTAACATTTCCACCCCTTATTCTAAGATTATCCTCAGATAATCTTCTCCTTCAACTCCATATAGGAGCAATCCCACAAGTCACCCAGAAAACCGCTCAGCTGTTCAGAACAGTTTCAAAGCTTTGGGCAATTTTCAACAGAATCTATTCATAATTAATTAGTTTTGGACTCAGAATTAACCTTAAACTGAAATAGTCTCCCTCTTTGTCTGTTTATAGAGAAGCTTGGCATAATCTGTAAATCTGCTGTTAGGCTAAACAACAAGCTTCTCATTCTTTTTTTTTCATAGGAATGTGCCTCTGAAGGCTAACTTGACCACCGTAGGAATACTTTTGCTCCTCTGCAGTTAATTTCTTTTCTTTTAAATATCAGCGATCGAAACTGTACCCAATACTCCAAATAGGGTCTTAGAAACAGCTTCTACAACTACATTAATGCTTCTTCATCTTTACTAGGAATTTAAAGTCTGATGCATCCCATGGCCTTACAAGGCTTTCCTACAGCTGAGTCACATTGACACGTCAATGAGAGAAGTCACCCTTCTCTCTCCTCCTCCACCCTCTCTCAGGAACAACTTCCCAGGGTATTGCAAAAGTTCTGGCTCCTTTTCTCTTATAAAGCAACTGCGCACTTCATGCTACCACTTTCAATCCTCAGTTCGAAAGATCTTCTAATTATTTTCCTGTAAGAAAAAAGTCCTCCACAGTAATGATATTAATCCCAGCTGTGTCATCTGCAAGCTTCATGGCCAAATATCTATGTAACCAAGGAATACATTTAATAGGGTCAGTCCTAGCTTCAATACTCCTGGCACCTCTCTTTAGCTTAGTCCATCTTTATCTCATAATTACCATTGTAATTTCCACCATGAAAAAGAAGGGTTATTGGATTAGTGTTCCACTTGACTCTTGACTATGTCTGTGGCATTACCCTTTTTAAGATAGTTATCTTCTAACAAAATGTATTAAATTACTTCTGAAATGACTGACCTTGGGGGTGTGTGTATGTGAAGATTTTATCTTTACTCCCTTCCGCTGCTTTCTCACCCTCAGCCAACCTTCCACTCACACGTCAAAACTTCAAACTTTTGGCAGCAAATTAGGAAACATATGAATTTTGGGGGAAGAAGGGGGTGTCCCCATTTTTGAAGACAGAAGCTGTATTTGCCACTTTGTTCCCAAATTTACAGATTAATAAAAATTCCACAAGTTAATAAAAATAGACAAGGAAAAAGCTTACTTAGGGACCATGGTATTTTCATACTGATCAGCCTACATTTTGCTTCCACTCCAGATGCTGAATTTTCCTTGCCACATTCACATTTTTACTACAGACTCTGACATTAGCTTTATATATCATCCTTACTGAAAACTGACTTAAGACTTTAATTCAGTATTTGTGTCATACATCAACCTACAGCACCTCTTTGAAGTATAGCATCTCCACTTCCTCCACAGCTGTTCTTCTGAAGCTAAAAATTTTTCTGTCCACTACTTGTTTTCTTTCCGTGTTTCATTTCAGCTTTTTATCCATAACGAGGCTCTGGGACATGGGCTCCTTAGATAGTCATGCTACCTTTGCAATCCATGTAGTTTCCTGATTTATCCTTGCTTGGGGTGTTTGCTCCGCTGGGGACATCAATTACTGTTCTTCATGATAATTTCTTACTTTATGGAAATGAAGCTTAGCTTCATGGTTTTGGCTGAAATCCTCTGCCCCATCTCCACAGTCACTATCACTTCAGTTTCAAGGTCAGCCAGATATTTTTCTATCCCATCCTAACCAGCCTTCTTTTGTACTGACAATACCTTCTATTTGTGCCAGGATTTCCCTCTCCACCTGCCACCTACATGTAATGTTCAGCATCCAGAGTCTTTCCATAAATTGCATGGGCAGTAAGATCTAAGTTAGACTAAATTTGTCATGATACACCAAAGCAATATTAACCTTACCATGGCTATTCCCAGCAAGCCACCTCTCTTACTAAGACAAACGGCTTTTTGTCACAAGCGTACAACAGTATCAATCAGTTCTGAACGAGCAGGTCTGATTTTGCTAAACCACAAAGCAGTCACTTCTACTGATGAAGAACTTTTCTCTCCTTTACATTGCTCAGGTTGGTACAGCACTAGCATTGGACTAGTATCACAGCCTTCTGCTTCCAGAACAGTCTAAACAAAATTAGACTATCCTATGCCAAAAACTACCTCCCATGGAGAGGCTGCATAATACAGCTGCTGTATGTGTTGCCAAACAACACATCCCTTTTCCAAGGCAAGCAGCTGCTTATTTTTAATGCTTTACACATTGTCTCAGCCTCCAGCCACAATGCTTCCACTACAAGTTGGAAATGTACCTGACAGGTTACGGAGAAAGACAGGAGCATCCACCCGAGCAAAAAGAAGCAGTGGGCCTGGGGGAAGAGTTTGGAGTCTGGCAGCTCAATGGTCAGAAGGGCAGCATTGTGTGAGGCAGCATCGTGTGAGGCAGCAGTGCCCCAGGCTCCTGCCTGTGAGTGCCCCCACGGCCCCACATACCTCCCCCATAGAGGTCCCTGTGGTCCTGCAAAATGAACTCAGCCTGCTTATACTGTACCTGAGGTTAGCCAGCTCTCACTGCCTCACCTGAAAGAACAAACTGATGAACCACTCACTTTTGATTTACAAATTCAGGAAGTTCAGCTGCACTTTCTTTTTCCCCCTCACTTCCATCATAGACCTCAGCAGAGGGCATTGAAGATCACAGGCTGATCAGCCCAGGCTTTGTGTGGCTGCAGTATACATAGTCCTGCACATACCTCTCTGTGGGCATCGTGGTCGAGAGCTCGTAGCAGCACCCTTAATGAGACAAGGGATATGAGCACTTTAATGGCAGGCCAATGCAGATGGTGTCTGCTGGCGCATGCTGACATGATTTCAGAAGTCATAAGAGTCATAAGACTCTCTATAGTATGTAGAAATGTACAAAAATGCTGCACAGTAACAGTTTGGAGATCATTAGTATTAAAAGTATTAAAAGTACCTCTGTTCTGGGAAAGAAAACCCTAGATTTTTTTTCCTGTCTTGGAGGCTAATGTAAAAAGGGGATGTAAAAAAACAGTGACCCTGATTTAGGAAGGAAGATCTTGGGTGGGAAGATTTAGGTCATGTCTGTGGCATTCCAATTATGGCCACACAGAGCGAAGAACTTTGGCAGCAGTTTGAAAGGAAAAAAAAAGTGCAGGAAGCCAATAGTTTTGAGACTATCTCATTCTGACTTTTGGAATTACGAAGGTTGAAGAAGGAAACTTCATGAACTACCCCTCTCAAGTTCACTCTTTCACAAAGGTCAGAGAGAGACCGCAAGGCTCCAGGATCTTTCCACCACATGAAGAGCAAGATCTCTTCGATCATCTTGCTGATTTTGTACACCCACATTTCACACCTCCAAACAGATCGGTGGTCCACTGCAGCCCTTTGAAAGGACTTATGCCATCTCTGCTTTGGTGTATTATCTCTGATGACACCCTCAGCCTGTCCATATTGCAGTTGCTCATCTTTGACAGTCCCCTGCTCTACACTAGCTGTGTACCCAGTAGGACTCAGATCTGTACAGGACTTTTGTTTACTTCACACGTGTACTGCATCTCACAAAGGATCCCAACCTCAGTCAGAGCATCCTGGCACCACTATAGTTTGAGTGCTACTGGGAAAATCCTCCTTAATAGTAAATGCTTTTCAGTCTTGGCACCAGTACAGATTAGGGGTTGGCCTGCTGGAAAGCAGGTCTGTGGAGAAGGACCTGGGAGTCCTGGTGGACAAGTCAACTGTGAACCAGCAATGTGCCCTTAGTGGCCAAGAAGGCCAATGGTATCCCGGGGTGCATTAAGAAGAGTGTGGCCAGCAGGCCAAGGGAGGTGATCCTCTTGCTCTACCCAGCCCTGGTGAGGCCAAATCTGGAGTACTGTGTCCAGTTCTGGGCTCTCCAGTTCAAGACAGACAAGGAACTACTGGAGAGGGTCTAGTAGAGGGCTACGAAAATGGTTAGGAGAATGGAGCAGCTCTCTTACGAGGAAAGGCTGGGACAACTGGGCCTGGTTAGCCTGGAGAAGAGATGACTGATAGGAGATCTTAACAATGCATGCAAATAATCTAAAGGGCAGGTGTCAAGAGGAAGGGGCCAAACTCTTTTCCGTGGTGCCCAACAACTATAAGGGTATAGGGACAATGGATAAGGGGCAATGGGCAGAAACCAAAACACAGGAAGTGCTATCAGAATATGAGGAAGAACTTCTTTACTTTGAGGGTGACAGAGCACTGAAACAGGCTGCCCAGATAGGTTGTGGAGTCGCCTTCTCTGTAGATATTCAAAATCCACCTGGACGCAATCCTGTGCAACCTGCTCTAGGTGAACCTGCTTTAGGGGTTGGACTAGATGATTTCTAGAGGTTTCTTCCAACCAAACTATTCTGTGCTTCTGTGATTCAGTTCTTTTTTAACAGAATAAAAGAAGACAACCCTTTGAGAGTAGCTGAGCAGTACATTATTTGGCTAATAAATACCCTCCTATAAATAAAACCAGGAAAAATCACACACACTCTTAGCTTCTTTAGCTGAGCACACTGAAAGCTAGTTTTCACTAACACTTTTGAGGCCTGAACCACTTTGGCCATATCTCTGTAAAGAAGAGGTCTTCCTCAGAAGTATTCCCAAATAGCTTAGTGCTTACAGTGTTAGCAGGTGCATCTATAAATCATGTTTGTGACCTCCAAAACATGTTTCAGCTACATGCCATTCATACATAAAGGTAGAATTTGAACGCTGATCCCCTGGGAAAACTGGATCCACATTCAAAGTTACAGTCCTTATTATCATATGGCTAATACAGCTTCATCTATACTATTAAAAACCTGGTAAGCCAGGTGCTTTATCCTTGGAGTTGAGATGCATTGGCTGTATTGTGCTTATGTGTAATAATTAGTTCAAAGGTCATCATTCACCAAGCTCTGCTTGCAATCACAGAATTTAGTGATGGACAAGCCTCCAAATTTATTCTATGTTTAACAACTGGAGCATTACCCAACTCTCATGACATGGAAACATTAAGTGTTTGATGAGCGGAAGTCTGGGATAATTTGTTACATGAGAGATGTTAAGATGTTAAGAAGAGCAATACCAAGAGCAAGAAATCTGCTCAGGAGTCATGGTGATTCATGGCCATACTTGTGGTCTGTATTGCAGTTTTGGTTGCAGAACATGGTGGATAGTTAGACGTAAAGAAGGCAGCGGGCCTTTCCCACTGTCTTTCAGACCTTTCTTTCAGCACTACTGCCAAAGCCCTGAAGGAATTCTGAACTCAGAGATACAGAGGGGCTTCTCCGTTTCCTACATTTTGTCATGAGGCCTATGTACGCAAGTAGCACCACACACAACATCACAAAGTATTGAAAAGAAATTACTTTCTTTTAAAAGAGGCTGTGCACCTATCTCTGGTATTTCAGAACATGTTGTCTCCAGGTCACTGCTAGCTTGCATTGTGGCAGTTCAACTTGCCATGCATAAGATGTTTTCCTTACCTATTTCCCTCTGCACTCTCGTTTTTCCCACATGGTGTAATATTTGGCTGCAATACAGAGACAAGAAAAGCAGGATCGACTACCAAAGGTCACATTAGTTATTCTGACACACATTCATACCACTATCTTTTGCTGCTGCCTCTTGCACCGCTTCAGAGGCTGAATTTGGAAGTTGTCCAACACAAGTACAGTCTGTGAATGTATATGTGCACATGTGTATTGGCTTAGCCCAGCAGTTGGAGGGGGTGGGTTCTGTTGGCACAGTGTCTGTTTTCTGTGCTGAAATAGCAGAAAAAGTTGAAATAGGAAGAACAGGACCAGGCTATTTCACATAAGCATGCACCTGGATACAAGGACATGAAGAATACAGTGGGGTTTGTGACAAAGGAGAAATTCTTGCATAAGAGAAACCAAGCAACTCAGAATTTCATCATGAAATGAAATCAGTACAGAAGCAGTACTCTGCCTTTAACAGAATGGAAGAGATGAGACTGCAGCTGCATTTTTATGAACAATATATGTTAATGAGAACATCTGCCCCATGTATAAGCCACAGGTGTTTCAATAGCCTGTCTCTCCTGTGGGCTTGCCTGGGAGAGCCCTGGAACCTGCCACTGTGCCCAACTCACTTCCAACACCTGCTGCACTTGCTTTGTCAGGGAAAGCTTTGACAATGGAGATACGGCAGCTGCCAGGGATGATTGATGACAGTGCCTCACATACTTACCATTAAAAAGTATCTCTGGAATCCAATTTGAATGTTCCTCCACTACAAAAGCTCATGGCTTTTTGCTCTATCCACCATAGATCTGGAGAAAAAATTATCTTCCTTCCTGCATGTGCTTATTTGCTTGTTATTGTTTGAACACTGTTATGGCCCTACTAATTTTTCTCTTTTTACATGGAATAGACCCAGTTAATTTGATCCGCTAAAGCATATATTTAAGATCCCCGGAAGAGCAAGCAAGCTCCTATTCTACTTGAGAAACAAAAATTGCCAAGCTGAATTCCTAGGGCACAGTCTTTATTTCTAGAGATAACATGACCTGTGACAGGAGCTCAGGCTCCAAACCTTAGAATAAAGCTAGTAGCCAAGAAACTCCTACCTTAAAATTGAACATCTTTGATCTGAAGTTAAAGACAGACTAAACATGGAAATCCAAACTCATTCCTCTCTGCAGGGTCTACATAGGCAGGTGCAAAGGAAGTGTGCTGTTGATAAATACAAAATAAGCCACTAGAAGTAATTAATTTATGCTTCTTGTAACTATGTCTGGGTCCTGAACTGGTAACAACACTCAGGAAAAATGCAGGTGGGTTGTCTCAGATATTTCAAATAAAACAGCTGCTCAGGAGGAAGCTGTAGGTGGAGGAAGGTCACAGAGAATCAGAAAACGCTGCCATTATCTTGCCTGTGTACCCCAAAAGTTGCACAGTGCTTCACCATGGCACCTCCCAGACAGCTTTCTCCTGACTGCTGGATTCCTCCTGCCCAGCCCTGACCCTCCTCATTTCCCCATAGCATGACCCATTGCTTCTTGACAACGTCAGTGTTGCTGCCAGCTCCTTCTTCCCAGACCCAGAGACACACCGGCTCTTCCACATCAATACACTGCCCCTCTGCTCTGCATTTCATCCTACTTCCCTCTACACTATTTTTCCTTTTTACTTAGAAACTAGCAGCATTGAGAGTCCAAGGCAACTTCTTGCCCCTTGGTTCTGTAAACAGTAAAATGGCTTGGATGCAAAGGAGAAATGACATGGCAAACCCACGGCCCAGACATGGAGACAGGCTCACTTCAGAAACAGACACGTATACAGCACTTGGCTGCCAAACTGTTCCTGCTAAGGAGATGCAGACAGATCCTCATAATCTGGTCGGCTTTGGATTTATGTTTGCTTTGATTGCACAAGTGTGCACATGGTTTCTCTGCCAAGTTCAAATGGGTGCTCCATGGGCAGAAAGAAAACCCTGATCAGTTCAGGAGCTGCAGAGGGAACAACCTGATCAGCAAGGGATGCTCCCCGCAGGTCCAAACAGGAGGTGAACTGCGCAGTTGCAGCTAGTGTGAGTAAGCTTGGCAGACTGAAAACCAACTGAAAATAGCATTTAAAGGGAAAGTATTCTCATTGTACATAGTTTCTGGGCAAAAGATGAAAGACTAGGGAAAAAGTCTAATAATTGCTAATCGTCTACTAGTTACTGTGAATTTGTGTGTGTTTCAGAAACAATAAAAACTCTCAAGAGTCTTTGCAACTGTCAAATAAGCAGAGGGATTTGTGAATGCTTGAGATATACCTGCCCACATCAAAAACTTAGTTTGGGATTTCATTGCAGATAGTTCAAAAAAGACACTGGCAACAAAATAAGACATCAGGGGCTAAAGTCTAAAAATGTCTCTCTCCACATATTAGTTCCAATTAGTTTCAAGACATATTTTTGTTTTACAACTTCAACAGGTGAAATGTGTGCTTCTCACATTACAGATAAATGAAATTCAGGATGAAGGGTGAGATGATAAAATATGCTCCAATATTCACAGTAGTGAAATTGAAAGGTGACTGTGAAAAGTCACAGAGGGCTCTTGTGGTCCAGGGTAAGTGCACAGCAGATGAAATTCAAAATCAGTAAATGCTATGTAATACAACTGGGGAAAAAAACCCAATTTGTCAATATACATACATGCTAATGTATGTTTACAATAAATTAATTACTAAATTGTTACTAAATTAATTGGGAAAGAGAACAGCGTCCTTGTGCAAAACACTGAAGACAAACTCAGCACTCGAGATATGACAGAGCATTAGGAATTATCTTAGGGAAGATACACTAGAATTAGGTTGAGAGGAGCAAGATGAAAAAGCAAAGGCTTAGAAGCTGAGTAGAGATTAGAACAAAGAAGGATTTTTCAGTTTCGAAAACTTTACTGTAGAAGGAGCAGACAGTAGGCAGATACGCAGCTATAAATGATGATAACTAGAAAAGGGTGATTTATTTCTCATTGCACAAAATCTAAGGGCAGCCAATGACATTTTCAGGCAGCAGATTTATAAGAAACAAAAATAAAAGTTTTGCCCTCCTGCATATTACTACACAGGTTATGGAAGCTCCTGTGGAAAACTGCAAAGGCCGAAAAAAAAGCAAGTTTGAAAAAGCATTAGACAACATGATGTAGTGTCCTAAAATCTGTAAGCATTATGTCCATAAACATGATGCAACTGCTGTAAATCAGAGATTGTTGAAAGTGAAACAGTGCATATGCTGCTCTCTTCTCAAAGCATTCCACATCATCTGCTCTCAGGAGCAGAATCAGGGGCCAGGTAGGATTTGCTTTGACACTGTGTGGATTGGGGGCTCGCAGAAAAGCCCTTTTCAACCCTGTACATTTTCATATTTTTCTGCATTTGGTAAATACATTTGCTCTTTCCTTATTAAGCACAGTTCTTGAATTTTCACTCTCTCATTATTCCATTATGGCAAGAGAAAGCATCTACCTCCCAGAGAAGGGAAGTGCCTCTTCTTATACACATGCAGATACAAACCTATTTTCCTGAAAACAGCTTCTTTTACAAGAAAATACCTTTTGAAAGCTCTGTCTGATATCTGAACACCAATTTTCATTGTTCCTACTGGAGAGTTAACACTGCCTGGTATCTTACCTGGAAGGAGAGCATAGACTATTGAGTGTTTAGTAGTCTGTATTTCAGGAAGGTCATCAGATCTTGAAGAGAGATAAAAAGGAAAGACGGAAGAGTAATCACAAGAGATGAGAGAAAAATACATCAGGTTCTCTCGGGAATCTCACTATCCTGTGTATGGTGTGAACTCAGCTGTGTGCAGAGAAGTTGATATGGACACCAAAAGCTGAAGACTCATAAGAACATGGAGCACCAAAAGGCTAATTTTGTATGAACAAAGCAGAAGTATTTTTCAGGGTATGAGTTCTGCAAAATTATTCTATCTCAAGCAGCAGTTCAGCCTGGGAATATCTGCCCAAGCCACAGAAACTTGTAGGAAACCTCAACAGTTGAGAAGCGGGGCTAAAAACTAGTGTGCCTGGCTGCCCACTCTGCCAGGGCTGGTCTGTTCCTCAAGCTACCCCAACTTCAGTAGTAACCATGGGAGCCTCTGAAGGGAAGACTTTGTGTCTTGGTTACTCCTGAAGTTGAAAGAGCCCAAAAGATTTGACAAGCTTTTGTTATTTGTATTCCCTTCACAATATGGAGATGGTTTAGAGACAGAAGAATTAATATGAGTCACTCAATGGCAGAAGGAAGTCTCACTCCAGTTCCTGCAGCCCAGGTCCCAGGGGCTGATGTGAGACTGGGTTTTGCAACCTGCAGGGGGTTTGGACAAAATTTCAAGCCACAGAACAAGTTTCTTATATTTGGGAGGAAGATGCCAGAAAACTGTAGGTGTGTAAAAATACTAGAAATCTTGCCTAGGTCTTTCCTCATAGGGGATATGTGCTGCCAAATGGTCCATACACTGTTGTGAAGTTCATGAGGGTGGTAAAATACTGGCACAGATTGCCCACAGAAGTGGCAAATGCACCATCCCTGAAACATTTAAGGCCTGGCTAGATGTGGTTCTGAGCGACCTGATCTAGTTGAAGATGTCCCTGTTCATTGCAGGGGGATTAGACTAGATGACCTTTGAAGGTCCCTTCCAACCCAAACTATTCTATGATCCTATGATATTACGTTTCCACTCCCAGGTCTACAAGCAGGTTAAGCTTTGTTTATGGAGGTGAGTCTGTCTGACTTTAGGACAGGTTGGAAGGAGCAGTGGGGGGAGGGAGAATTCAAATGGCTAGTTTTGTGTACGCTGCCTCTTGTTTCCCCAGGAGAACAGGGCCAGTCTCCCCGTGTCCAACTCACTCTGCCCACCACAGTAATTTGTTCGATGACATTCACCTGCTGGTGATAAACAGATGAGGAGGGAAAGCAGAGGTGTCCTTTCACAGACAACCCTGAAATCAAATTGGCATAACTACATGCCAATTCCTAAATTACAAAACTCCAGAACACCTACCAGCAATGCTAAAATACAACAGAAATTTTTCTACTACTAGGGCAGGCCCCCATGAGATATGCAGTTCCTTAACACAGCTGCAACAAGAGTATTCTATTTTTCTGTGATTCAGAATTTACAGTGAAAAATATGGAACAAATCTCAGATTTATTTTCAGGACTCCCTAGGCAGCTAGACTTTCTCTCTCAGAACCAGTGTAACATAGGAGAACTAAAACTAGAGTTACACAGGAACTTAAAAGCACTGCATAGTAGTTTTATGACAGCTAAGATGTATTTCATTATACCTGCTACTACCAAAGCAGAGAATGGGTAAAATTCCTTCTCCGAAAGGAAAACAGTGGAAGTTTTTGCATTGACTTGAGGAGGGTCAGGATTTCAGCCCGTACAATTAGAGGGACAGAGAAAGATGCAGAAAAGCAGGTAAGTGGCAGATGATGTTCAGAAGGTGATGCATTAGTTGTAGCGATTCAGCACTGTACTGAGCATTTAATTTTTTTGTTTTGCTTTTCTTGCTTTTTTGAAAGGATAAAAGATGTTTTCCATGTTATATTTGGATAGAACATGGTGGAAATACAATTTTCACACAAGAAACTGAAGTTTCCACAAAATCAAATAACTAAATGTCGCATGTGTGCATGTGTCCCCCCCTTCTGTTTTTAATTTCAATTTTCTGTAAAGAAAATTATCAAAGTTTTGGTTAGGTCACTCATTACTAACTGAAGATTTCACTTTGCTGAACTGTGCTGCTGCTGTTTCATTTCCAGGCAATACCAGATAATGCAGAGCTACACTTCCCTTAAAGTCTGGAAAAAGTTACTCTTACTAGGCTGTTCAGATGACTGAATTTCTCGTAATGTTAAATAAATTTATAATTGAACCAAGCTGTGTATAATGCTGCAGGAGCCAAAATAACTCTGTGGTCACAGAGGCAAGTACACGGTATACAGCTTGGAGATACAATCCCCCAAGACAGACTGTATCAAAGGTTAAAATGGCATCAGCGTGCTCAGGAGCTGTAAGACTCATGAGCTAATATGTGCTTGGAAAAACTGCATGTAAGAGTGAACTAGAAGAAAGTGCATAAGTCTGTAACTCAGTTTTTTAAACCAAAGTATTTTGATGTGGGGAAATGTCAAAACTATCCCAATGTTTTCAAATGCACTCTTCCTCCTGACACATTTCAGTCTAAGAAGAACATTTCAGAGTTTTGTCTTGATGTGGAAATTCGGAATTTTGTTCAGACTATTCTGTAATTTTGCAAGTCATTGTGATGGGCAATTAGACATTAAACAAACACAGCATGGCCTCTTTGAACCGAGCTGTACCGCCCTGACCTTTTTCTTGGGAAAAGAATGAGAAACGTATCCTGGGGTTAACATGTTTACTAATTCAAGGCAATCAACATATTTTGGTTTTTAATAGAATCAGTTCCAGAATGTATTTATTCCAGTCACAGCAAGAAGTGAAATTATTGCCTGTCTAAACAGGAATGCAGTGCTTAAAAGCAGCTACTTGTGATGGCTCAGAAGCAGACAAAACCTTCTGCACTGCTAATTCACCTAACCATGCAACTTCCTCCTCTTCTTCCGATGAATCACAGGCAGCTTTTCCCAACTAGGACACAGTCCTGCAGCCTTATTTGGACTAAAATCTATAGGACTGCTGGACTACATTGTTAAAGACTGTCAATACTTTTCACTTTTACTCTTTAATTTTTCCTTCAATAAATTAATGGAGTCTTTAAAGCCAACATTCACCTGCTAGTGGCTTTGTTCTGAGCAGAGACATATGTAAGACTAAAGGGAGAGAGGAACAGCAGTGATGCCCACCTTCTGTGTGACAACTTGGTGGCCAAACCACACGGTGACAAAGGGACAGGTCTGACCTCTAAATACATCTAAGCCTGAAAATCAGTGGAGGTAGTTTTACATCATTACAGGTGTTGAGATTCTAACCTTACAACTGTGAATTCAAACTGTGCTAACTAGCACAAGCTGAGGATATGGCTTATCCACCTTAAGGCATAAAACTGGCAAAAACAATGCCTGCATTTGCAGGCAAATCAAATGTCAAAACCAACAGGCCTGCCAGAATGCCCCATTCAAGTGAAAGAGGATGCTGCAAACATGGACCTAAACCAGGAGGAAACAAGCACCTGTGATTTGGCTTGCTGGCAAGAAGGTAGGTTGGAAGCACACTGGGGAGCAGACACAAGCAATCCACCTCCTCCTGGGGAAACCGAGAAGCTCTCAGGTCTAAGCCCAGAGAAGCCCCTTGAATCCTAACACTCAAGATATAAGAGGAATTTGTGATAGGAGACAAGTCAACAAGTGAAATTAATCAGGAGTTATTTTCCTTAGTTCCTCAATTCTTCCAGCTTAGTGGAAATACCACTGGAAATAGTCTCCTTTCAAAAGAAAAAATCTTAGGTCAGAAGAATTAAATAATTTCAATCTAGTTAAAAATTTTCAGATGTGATGGGTAGCAACTGAATTAAAGGATGTCCTGCACATACAGTCATCAGGAAAATTCACTACACAGACTGAGATCTTCTGGGCTATTCCCAGAACTTCTTGTACAAACCGGAAGATAAAGCCTCTTTTTCCTGCACTACCCATGTAATTTTCCATGGTGGTGGTGTTCAAGGAGATGGGGTTCCGCACAGGACCTAAGTCATACAGTGTGATGTGAGAAGATGTGTCCTAATACTTCCGCTCTCCCAGAACCTGGAAGCTGTGGGTGGCAAAATCCTAGGTCACCTTGGCAAGGACAACAACTCAACAAGGGTACAAGAGGGGAAGGGAAAAATCAAACACCTTCTGATGTCCGAAAAATTACCTTCAACCAAAGGCAGAATTATCCAGTTAGGACATAGACCCTGCAGCTTATCACAGATAGCTCCTGCAGTGCCGGACAACATTGCTCACCACACCTACTTGTTCCAGAAAACTAGGCTGGTAGGAGACAGCCTTCCTGAGGAGGGAGTTTAAGGCTACCTCCTCAACGTTTTGGGATGCTGGGGTTCACACAGAGAGTTCACACAGCATGTCAATACAGTCCTTTGATCTTCCACATAAACCAATGAGAAGGCGAGACATATTTCAGCCCTCATTCTGCCTTCCCCCTTCTGAAAAACCTCAGCCAAGTCAGAATGAGTCACTGTGCCTCTGCCCATAGATATTTGTAGGTAGTTAAGGTATGGCGGCCGGAAGATATCGCGATGTACAGAAAGAGAGAGCCCCTCCCTAGGTACTCTCACAAGCCCCATAGCATGAAGAGGGGAATTGTGGGGCTAGGCTGGACAATACCATAAAAGGAAAAAATTGTTAACCTGCCCTTCTGATTGGGTCAGAACAGGTACTTCCGTGTGGCCGAAAGGTATAAAGCACCTGCTGTTGTTTAATAAAACGCTATTTGGTCATCCTCCATATTGGTGTCTGTGATCTTCTAGCCCTAAGCCAGGGGTTGGCTTAGTTCTGCAAGTCTTGGCTGAAGCAACGCAGCAACAGATATTATTGTTCTGTGTAGAGCTAAAGTATAATTTGATATTTTCAGCTCCTGAGGAAACAGAATAAAAAGCATCAACTAGCAGAAGAGCTAAATTTTGGAAGAACAAGGCTGGAATAAGACCATAGAGGTAAAGAGCACATTGTACAACCCAGCAGTGCTCCTTCTGCCAATACTGGCCTGATTGGTGGGCTCCAGATTTATTTTGGAGACAACCAGTAACCCATTTGCAGGACAGACTAACGATACTCCTAAAGAAACCATCCTGCCCAAGAAATTAATCTCAAATCCTTAACGCACCCTAGCGGCTCTAAAGAATCAAAGGGATGTGGTCCTAACTGTCCTCTAACCCTGACAAGATGAGCAGCAGTAGTTTCGGGTAGCAAGAGCATGAGTTGGATTTAACTGACCATGGCAGAAACGGACAGCATCAGTGTATGCTCTATAGACAAGCAGAATTAACTGAATAGTCTGTTTTCTACTACTGTTTTTAAGACTGGTGGTTATCAGAAACAGAGAGAGTTAGACCCAGAAAGCAAGTCATCAGGAAAGATTATCATTACAAACCACTTTTGACCAGAGCAACCAGAAAACTTTACATCCGCAACATTTGAGGAGAAAATACAGAGGGAGAATACAAGGTCCTAAACACCGAGCACCTGCTTGATAACACAAAGGATAGGAAGATGATGAACTAAATCTGAGAAAACATCTCGTGGTGATAGGCAGGGAATTTGAGCAGAACATAAACAAAATACTACATTAAATGGGGCACAAACTGGTGCAGGACTGTAAAGCATATTTCTGGTTTTGCTGAATAGGTAGGGAAGAATATGTTACAAATTCCAGTGAGCCGATCACAAATTTTACTATGTCTGAAATAAACACATATTTTAAGTCCCAGAGATGCTCTCATGATACAGCAAAACTCTAGAAAACAAGGTGGAGCAAGTACAATCTGAAAGATCAGACATCAAAATAAAGTAAAAATTTCCAAATGCATTATTAACAAGAATTATTTTTTTAAGGAAATCCCATTGCTTTGGGATCCACAAAATGGTATTTAAATATGATTTTGACCATACATTCACACCCTACAGAAAACTTGAACCACAGACTTTGCTCCTATTTGTTGAAAAAGACATAAAAGCTGCTAATATACTTCTCTAAGACCTGGGTCAAAGCAGCTTTACCACTTCAGAAAAGGAAAGGACTGTGGACAGAGAAAATTTCTTGGACAAAAAGAGAGCAAAGAACAACAAAGATCCTAACAGAAATGTAGTTTCTCATGGGAAACTTGAGAAAGGGAAGAGTCAGATGAGAGGAGGTGAAAAGAGGGTAGGCAAGTTAACAGGAACCAGCCTACAGTTTGTCTGGAAACATTTGGAAAATGAGACAATCGGGAAAAACAAGCAGCATGAGATCCCAAAACAATTTATTAAGCCCATCACAGAAGTTTAGTAGGCCATGCAAGGTCAAACCCACAAGGGTGGAAAGGATGAAGACAGAGCTATGTTCCCTCATGGAGACAAGGGTCTTTCTGCACAAGAGGGGACAGCTTTTTTGGACATCTCTTTTGAACAGGAGGAAGACACCCATGAAGGAGGCAGCTTGGACACACTCTGAGAGCCTGTAGCACCAGCCTGATGTCTGTTCTCCTATGACTTCCAGAGTTATCAGAAGAGAAATTGCACCCATACTACCAGGAGGGAATCACTGAGGAAATGATAGCTGGAAATGGAGTTTGGCCTTGTCGGTCAGTTTAAGGACAAGAGTCTCACTCAGCACTGCAGGGGTTAAGTCCCACATAGCCTACACAAGGAAGCCATTCTGCTTATGCCCCAGACAACTGAAAACTTGCTCGTACTGTCCTGGAGGGATGAATCACGCAGAGAGAAACCCTTGCAGGAAACTCAAGCAAGCAGCATTGCAGCCAGAATGCCCAATACAAGCAAGCAAGATTCAGGCACAGAGAAGGCACAGCCTTGCAGGCTGTCTAGCAAGAGCATCCATCTGCAGAGTCCATCTAGCATAACTTCTCGGCTGTGCCATGAATGCTCTAAATGAGTTTTCATATCTTTTTATCTCCGATGCACCAGGCAGCCATTGGGGAAACAAAATCATTTGTGTTTTTGCCTGCTCAGTTGTAACTGCTTGGGTACAGTGCTCCTCTCTGTGCAGTTGTCCTGCATCATGGGCTGACAAGGTATCTGTGACCCAAAAGGCACTATGGTCTCCTTGAAACATGCAGTGAGGGAGTGCACCTAAGCCAGGCACTGGAGAGAATGTAGCCCACATTGAGCTTGTCTACTGGGGAAGCTACTTCCCACAAGGCAGGGGAAAGAGCAGCACAGATTTGGAAACCTGTCATTATCACAGTGGCCGAATCAGAGCTTGACTTTGCTGAAAAGGCTTCTGAGAGAAAGCCCTAGAAACTCCTAACCCCAGAGAAAAGGAAACGTGAGGTATGCCTTCAGCAACTCTTCCCAGATGCTATGCCTGGCTCAGGGACAAATGGCCTGAGCAAGTATAACTAGACAAAAAACAAGCAAAAAATGTCATCTGCTAAGCTTCCAAGCAAGATCACCATCTGACATTCCTCCCAACGTTAGCTCAGACTTCAGGAAGGTAGAAGCCTGGGTATTTGCAGGTGCCTAGAGGGAGCAGAGGAGCATGTTCCATATGTGCTGTACATGCATAGCTGAGGGGCAGCAGAAGAAAACAAGCCCGACTTTAGTGGTTCTTGCTCACTTGGCTTTCTGCAATATTAATCATAGAATCACAGAATGGTTTGGGCTGGAAGAGACTTTAAAGATCATCTAGTTCCAACCCTGCTGCCATGGGCAAGGACACCTTCCATTAGACCAGGTTGCTCACAGCCTCATCCAACCTGGCCTTGAACACTCCCAGGGAATGCCTACTACTATATTATTATTCATCTGAGAAACAAAACCTCCAGGACTGCTAACATCCTAATAAGGAGCACTTGTCTTTACCATTGAGAATTAGGCTCTTTGGGCATCCTTTTGTTTTTCTCTGTGAACCTTCAGAATATATTAAAAAAATAAATCAAAATCTGACTACTACATTCAACTTCAATGATACAAACCTGCTATAACTCTGCTTTTACCCTCAGAAGCACCCAGGAGTTGTGTGCCTGCTCTCAGTGCAGAACACATGTCCATGTCACACTCATTTCCATGCAACTGTGACATATCTGCTGCATGCTCGTTCCCAAAGACACATGGCACACTTAAATTTTCCCTCAATATTTTCCCTCAATACCTGCTTTATATTGAGTAGCGTGTACCCATATAAATGGTTTTATCGTTCATATGGGTACTTATATAAATTGATATAAATGTTGATTATGACTTTCATCTGAATTTCTGTTGGTCTTAAATAAAGATTCTGTTGAATGACATCAGCAACCTATGAAAATGCACACATGATTAAAACTGCCCTCTAGTGGGAAAGTACCAATCACATCCATAACCAGCGTACAGAGGAGCATTTTGGGGCCCACAGTACATCGCTGAGCCTCAGGGTGTGGATCAGACAGCAGTCCCACCCTTTCAGACTGTCCCTGCATCTGGCTTGGCTGAGGCTGCAGCTGGGTGGTCTCTGAAGGGCTGCCTGCTGCATTCCCAGCAGAGTCACACCAATATGACCAGAGCTAGCACTGCTTTGGCTTTTTCAGCCAGACTCTTCCTGTACTGCCATTCACTAGGGCATGCAGAGGACATCCTCTGTCAACTTGCACCACTTATTAGTTCGGGAAAAAAGACTTCCTGGAAGCAAACGGAAAAAAATATGCATAAATACCAACTGTCAGAAAACCTAGCATTATTCAGAAGCCTTGTATTCACATGATGCTAGCACTTGGCCAGCACCAGGTACGCATCACTGAGTACACATCAACAGCAAATGCTGAAGCCCTAGAGACTGAGAATTCTCCCCAAGGCCCTATCCACAGAGATGCCGCCACTCTGTACCATAGAGCCGAGTAGATCCACAAGACCCACTTTCCTGCCACATGCACTCCTTCCACCTTACTGAAATAAGGAAAGCAGCAATACCTCACCCTGCTCTTTTTATTCTTGTTTGCTCTCTCTATGACAAGAGACAGTGCCCTTCTTGCACTTTCTTACCACAGATTTAGAGATGCACCGACAGGGCAGCATTTGCTGATCCTTCACCCCTGGATGATGATCTCAGCTTCAACTCTTCTTATTATTTCTACCCCACAGGATCTGAGGGCTCTGGCCAAGACACCACACAGACTCACAGGCCTTCTGACAGAATTTGAGTCTGGAGCAGGACTATCTCCTAACCATGGTTTGTTCACACAGCATTAGGGCAGGTAGATAAAGAGCCAGCACAACTATTTCCCATAAACAAGCCATAGATGTATCATCCTGCACAACATTCCTCCCTTCCTCCAAGAGCCTGGGACCAGCATATAGGACTGTGCTAAAAATGCCTGCAAATATCACTGCTACCTCAAGCTAAAGTAGCCACTGAATGAAAGTGCCTACAGAAAGGATAGTTTCAAACTGACTGAACCTGGCAGTTGAATTCAGTATTCTGCAGGATAATTCAAGGCTTTCCCCCTGCCTCCCCCCCCCAAATGCATACATATTTGCTCTCTTCTACTTTAGGAAACGTATCTCCAGGTTGTGCCAGTAGCTCCTTATTTATGAAAATGGTAGGGCACAGACTGTTAGCATTAATCTTAAAAGAGAAAATGCTTAATGATCTGACTTGGACAATTTTCCAGTGTTTGACTCCAGAGCTTCAGCTGAATCACTTCAGTAGGCCAACATATTCACAAACATTTACAAGTGGTATCAGTTTAACACATTTTTAGGCTGTTAGGTTTATTCTTCCAATATGGCATCATTCTGTACCACACATTCTGTGGTTTCCTTTGATCCTGATGATGTGAAAGCCCTTTCGGAGCTGGCCTCCAAGTTAATTCAAAACCTGATATGGCCAGACTGCACCTGATAATTCAAGCATTCAGATCCAAAAGCTTTTTGCCTCAGGCCATTAGCTTCAGCTATAGAAAACAACTGTTCAGGGACATCAGAGGAGAGCCCTAAGATCTATGCAAGTACTTCTCTGCTTATCTTCTGCTCTTAAGAGTAGCTTGGGCTCTCCAATATTTAGGGCTAAAATTTGCACCCAAAGATAGCATGCAGAAGTTCTGCAAAGGAAAAGGGCTTGCATAAAGGAAGATGTGCAAATTAAAGCCTCCACTTTTTCCTCAGCTCAGACTTTATTCCTCTACTACCAACTTCAAAATCCCATTGACAACCAAGAAGGAAGAGCTGAACTCAAAACTTTGCTCCAGACTTTGTTTCCACATTTGTGATTTTAGAATAAGGTTTGGATTAAGATATTTCAGGTTTTACTCTTACATATCTTTAGAATTTAATTGCAGAAATATTTGCCTGATCCACAGGTGAGCAGTATACTTTGAAATATGAGGATTTCAGAATAAAGAAGTCTCTTTTCTCACACGCTAAAGACAGACTGATCTGACCTATTATTTCTTCTTAGAGAGTTTTGCTTTGCCAAGGTCACAGCTGTTTGTCTGTAACCATGACCTAGAAGCATTCAATTAAATTAAAACAACTCAACCTATTTACTGCATTGACTTGAAGAGAGAAGATCTTCCAGCAGTTCTTCACTCATCAGATATGGGGTCAGTTCCCATCCACCCTGCCAGCCTCATCGTCCCTCTCCAACAGGTCTGCACAAGAGAGAAGAGGGGAGAGCAAGCATCAAGTGTGCACGGCAATTCACCAAAACCCTTGTGGAACCAGCAGCAGTGGCCATTTCCCCCTCTTCCCCTTTGCCAAGGGATCTAGGACAACATAGACACCAAGGGGATGTAACCAAATGAGTAGTGAACTAGAAGAAAATAGAAAACAGACTTCACTGCAACTCCAGTGTCAACTCAGATCTAAGTCATTTTGAAACTACCCCATACCACAGTGGGAAACTCCTCAGAGTTGGCAGAACAGCCTGGTCTACCCTATTTGAGCAAGGTGCTATACTCTTCACATATTAGTGTTCACTGGTTTGGGGATCAGCATTGCATGTCAAGCTTGCCTTTATCGCTTAGATTTCTCCATGTAATCTCTATGTGTGGCAGAGCATAAATACCATGACGGGAAAGATTATGTGTGGGGAACAGCCAGTAACAGTGAGACTCAGATACACACGAGCAAACATTGTAATCTCTCTGGAAGCAGTACGTGAAAGGAAGGCAGAGAAGACTGTAAGAGAGGCTGCCAAAGGGACTGAAAACCCCATCAGATGCTTGGTTCAGATGGAGACAGCACATACTGAAAACACGTTGGTAGGAAGAGGCCCACTTTAAAAGCGCAAGTCCTTTGTCTTCCCTGGGATTTTAATCGCAGTGTGGTGGCTGACAAGAAAGGATGACTTCAAACAACAACAAAATGTAGTTAGAAACACACTTTTATTCAGAACCTGATGAGTTGCAAGTCAACCTCCCATTGCTGCTTTGCCTGTTGGCACCCTTGAACATTCACACCAAAGCAAGGAGCTCCCCTCCCCAGCTGTCTGGCCCCCTAATCCCCATAGCAGAGAAAGGTGATAGATGAGGGCATCTCTTTATATTTCCTTTTATCAAAGCCTAAATTAGGTTTGTGTGGCAAGGTTTTGGTAGCAAGACGGCTACAGGCGTGGCTTCTGCAAGAGGCTGCTAGAAGCTTCCCTTCTGTCTGATAGAGCCAATGCCAGCTGGCTCCAAAGCATCCTGAAATTGGCCAAGGCCAAGCCCATCAGCGACAGTGGTAGCGCCTCTGGGATAACATATTTAAGAAGAGGAAAATATTACTGCACAGGAGCCGGAGAGAAGAGTGAGAACATGCAAGAGAAACAGCTCTGCAAACACCAAGGTCAGTGAAGAAGGAGGGGAGGAGGTGCTCCAGGCACCAGCACAGAGATTCCCCTGCAGCCTGTGGTAAAGACCGTGGTGAGGCGAGCTGTCCCCCTGAAGCCCATGGAAGTTAATGATGGAGCAGATATCCACCTGCAGCCCATGGAGGACCCTCACTGTAGTATGTGGATGCCCAAAGGAGGCTGTGACCCCATGGGAAGCCCATACTGGAGCAGGCTTCTACAGGACCCATGGACTTATGTAGACAGAAGAGTCCATGCTGAAACAGGTTTGCTGGTTTATGCCTCACTATCCTACTCTGATTTGGTTGGTAATAAACTGATTTCCCCAAGTTGAATCTGGGTTTTGCTGTGACAGTAATTGGCCAGTGACCTTCCCCTGTCTCTCATCATATTTTCTCTCTCCTGTCCAGCTGAGGCTTTGGTAGGCACCTGGTGTCCAGCCAAGGTCAACCCACCACGAAGGCAGAATGGATACAGATTAGTTACCAATTCCATGTCACCAACATCAATCAACAGGAAGAGACAGCAGCAGGTCAAATGCAGTGAGGTATCAGCACAAAACCAGTAAGCAACAAAGATACCAGTGCTTGACCCAAAGATACTGCCACACAAATGACAGTAAATGCATACACTGACCAAAGAGTAGGATAAGTAGGAGGATGCAATAACTCGAAGTAAAAAAGCAGAAGTCAAGCTAATTATATAGCTTGTAGAACTGCTACACAGGATCAGTTTGTGTCAAGAAAAGGTGAGGTTTCAGAGAGGATACGTAAACTCTGAAACTGCAGAAATAAGGGAAGTGAAGAGACAATATAATTATGTTCTTTACATTAAGAGAGTGTTTCATCTTCAAGAAGTCTGACAGAACAACAAAATGGAGTTGGGTGTTTTTTTCCATGGTCTTCGGGTTGATTTCAAGAATAAGTATTTGCTCATTTATAGTAGTTCTACAAACTTCAGGTGGTATTGGTGTTGTAGTCTGACTAATGGATGTGCAACTCTCAAGTGGATAGTTTTGCTAGTTTGCAGAATTGGGACAGATCCTGGGAGGTAGAAAAGAGGTTCAGTAATGGGAGTTTCCAAGGTCAGGGGGGATTTTATTTATTTGTTTATTTTTACTTTCCTTCTTTCTGAGAATCCCATATGAGGAAGAAAACATGTGGCAAGGATGGGAAGAGTCCCTCTCCTAAATCATACTAGCCATATATGACAGCATGCAATTAATAGCTCATCAGCAGAGGTGGGGCTGTCCCTTAAAGTAACCTGCTCGAAGCATTCCCTTGCTTTCGAGGAAGAGGAAGGAAAAGAAGCCATTTATCACGAGGCATAGGAAGGGAAGGAAAAGTGATGCATTCCTATTTGTTCCTGCCACATACACTACAGCTGTCTCCTCCTTCAGCCTCGCAGGCACTCACCAAAAGTAAGAACAACCCAGATGGGAAAGCTTGGTAGCTCCAGTAGTCATGAAGCCTCGCTGAAACTTGAAGCTACCATGACATTCTGCTTTGGAGTCATGTGGCAATGTGAGAGGTGTCAGGTTCATCAGAGATAAAACAGTGATCATTCTGCAGGTCATAAAAATAAATGTTGTTATTCATGGAGGGAGGGACTAGTTATACCCATTTGGGTTACATGTCATCAGCTAATAGCCCATGCAGCTTTAAGATGCAGCAGTTACATATCCGCCTTCAAAATAAACCATCTAACAGGGTGCAAGCACCACTGCTTCTTAACCCGTTTGGAAGGGACTTATCAATTTTTCTGAGATTTCCCTTGGAATTACCCTTGACTACTACAAATGCTTCCAGCAGCATTTTCAAAAGTCATTCGCACAAACAGACATTCTGATTTCCACTTGTCTCTGCTGGAGACACCACTGTGAAGCTGATTTTTTTTTTTCTCACTTGGGCATCCATCATCACATATGTCTAAAATCCCTTCCTCTATCGCTGCCATAAAGATTGGATAATAGCACAGACCCAGGGAAAACCAACTAGAACAGCCCTAAACACTCACTAAATTCAAAGGGAACTTTTGCACATTTGCAGTTAAGCACAGACCTAGCCGTTTTGCTGAACTGACGCATTATGGATGAATGAAATAAGGAACATGCCCCAAAATGATCAGTATAATGTCTTAAACTATATAAGACTATTACAAGACTGTAAAAGCCTATTTTAAACCTATAATGTCTTATAATGTTGTATTCTGTCTTAACACAACCAGAGAATTTGACCAAGTGTTTTCTGCATTACACCTTCCCCCTAGTAATTCCTCCTCCTGTTTGTTACCAATTCATCCCATCTGAAATTTAATGCCACTAAATGATACCAGCATTAAGAAGAGAAAATCTTTATGTTCTTTTCATCCCTCTGCAGGATAAAAAGTACTGAGAGGAAATGAAATTCTGTTGCATAGCAGTGAAAATACTTCAGTGAAGACTTGCCACACTGTCGTGGTTTGAGCCCAGCCAGTAACTCAGAACCACACAGCCGCTCGCTCACTCCCCTCCTTCCTCCCCGGAGAGATGGGGAGGAGAATCGGAAGAATGTAACTCCCACGGGTTGAGATAAGAGCAGTCCCGCAACTAAGGTATAATACAAAACCACTACTGCTACCACCAGTGATAATAATGATTAGTGAAATAACAAGGGGAGAGGATACAATTGCTCACCACCCGCCGACCGATACCGAGCCCGACCTGAGCAGTGATCTGGGCCTTCCGGGTAACTCCCCCCGGTTTATATACTGGGCATGACGTGCTGTAGTATAGAATACCCCTTTGGCTAGTTTGGGTCAGGTGTCCTGTCTCTGCTTCCTCCCGGCTTCCCCTCCTCCCTGGCAAAGCATGAGACTGAGAAAGTCCTTGGTTGGAATAAACATTACTTAGCAACAACTAAAAACATCAGTGTAATCAGCATTGTTCCCAGGCTGAAAGTTAAAAAACACAGCACTGCACCAGCTACTAAGAAGGAGAAAAATGACTGCTATAGCTGAACCCAGGACACACACACACCAAAGCTCTTGCTAACGTCAGCAGGACTGCATTGAGGCAGTAACCAGAACACCAGGCAGGCGCAGTGTCACAGAGGAAATTAGGAATATGGTCTTCTCTTTCCACAGTTCATGGATTAGACACATGTACATCATACACACTTGCAGCATCCTTAACATGCTGGGGCTGGAGCTGCTCCCTTTCCTAGCCTGATGGCAGAAAAGGAATGGCTCAGCATCCCCTGCATGGGCAGGCTATCATGAAAAAGCCAGAAAATAACCATTACACCTCTTTCAGGGCTACGCATGCATATCCTATGCCTCAGTGAACTCCAAGCATCCCTGGAACAGGAAAATGCTACACTTTCCAAATCAAAAATGCAGCATAAATAGTTTGTCATGCAAATTTGCAAATACCAGAAGAAACCACAGTCCCCCTCTGTGGTCCCCTTGGTCCAGAGTAATTTCCTCTTGCCCCGGGTTCATCACCACCAGAGAGTCCTCTGCTTCTGGAAACGGGCCAGTGACTACACTGTAAAGGTTAAGCATATGGGGAAACATTCATATTCATCTTAAAATGTTCCCAGCTGTTTGCTACTAGTTGATAGTTACCAGCAATGGAGAATTTAACAGAAAGATGTGCTACTCAGAGACCAAACTGGCTTTCTAGAAATGCAGTGGAATCGAACTGCTCTTCCTGCCTTTTCTCCCATTACATTTCCTTTCTAGCCATTACCATCCCCTTTCCAGCTCCCTCTCTTTCCAAACCAAAGCCAAATTCTTACATTTGGACAGCACAGATCTGGCAGCTTCCTTAATGAGATGAGACATGTAGCCTAAAAGAAGCAAAGTAGTTTTAAGCACATTTTTCAGATCTGCACTGGGCTCTGTGTTTTCCCCCTCTGCAGCTGTATTGGTCCTCCTTACTGCTCCCTTGTCTCCACTCACAAATGACAGGCATATCTATCTCTATAGTCCCTCCTCTGGCCCATCTCAACCACCATACTCTAATCTCCTGGCTCTCAGAGGTGTAAGCATATTCCTTGCCTCTTCCCTTCACCTTCAAAACAAAAAACAAACAAAAAAACCCCACCACAACCAACCAAACAAACAAACAAAAAGGCGGGGAGGGGGGCAAATGCAAAAAACCTTATATATCACATGCCAGCAAAGTTACTCCTGCTGCTCCCTAGCCCCAGCATTTCACCTTGCCATCTCCCACTTCTCTGCTGAGCAGACTCCCTACAACTTTGGTACTGCTTTGCCCACAACCTTCCTCCAAGACAAGCCTGGCCTTCACCAGTTTAGAGTGCGCCAAGTTTTGGGACAACCACCTAAACTTCTACACAAACAAAACCAACCAAACATATAGGAATGACAGGCCAGATCCCCAGCTACTTTACATCAAAAGGACACTGGTAAATGGTGTGAAGCTTTGTTCATCTATGCCAGTGAAGTCTGGCTCACAATAAGTCCAGCTGACAAGAGCATAAATGTTACACATAAGTGTACCACAGTCCTATCTGGGTCACAGGAAGCAGAAATTACACAGAAGTATATACCATGAGAAATGTATGCAGGGCAGGAAGGTCAAATTTCCTGATTCATGCTGCGCAAAAATGTCAACAGAAGGTTGTCCCCAAATGTCAGTGCTGCAGCAGCTACCACTTTCTTTTGGGTGTTTTCCTTACTCACTTGGAGATGCTTGAAGGAGAACTGCTTAAAAGCTGCTGCTGCATCATCAGTGCAATCTGGGGAAGTTTCTTATGCAACGGAGACAGGCACTTGCAGCAGACAGGACTATACCAGCGTATATGTGGCAAGTCCCAGGGAAGTTCCCTGTGACTGCATAGGCCATTTCAGTAGGATGTCCATAGTGAGCTGCTGAACTGTTAGGTATGAGGTTACCTTGCAAAGTCAAAACCTTATAGATCCTTATTTTCAGACATCAGCTCCCCAGGTCATCCTTCGCAAACTGCCTTATAGATATCAAACAACTCCCTGATCCAAAGTTGTTTATTCTACCTGACCAGGACCTGGGGACGTAATGTATCTCACAGCAGAGCTGGTAACAGAGAGGAGGCAGCCTTATTGGTCTTGATCTGCACTGACTTCATAGCATCCCTAAGTGATTCCTGTGTTCCTGAACATTTCATTCTAACTGGAGAGAACCTGGCAAGGTGGGCTGATAACTGTTTTGGACTTTTACCCATGAGAAGACTATAGCAAAAATCATGTCAGAGTGCCACCACCAACCAGCCAGGTAATTCAGTCTGGGTGCTGTTAGAGACCTAACCCAGACATCATCCAAATGGGTCCAGAACAATCCATTCTGCATGCGTATGAGTGGCAATACTGGACATGAAGTGCCAGAGAAGCAGGGTTTTGAAGTGTAAAAAAAAAAAAAAAAAAAAAAGAAAAGAAAAAAAAAAGGGGGCATCTAAGTGGAAATCAAAGCAGTGAGCATACACATTTGGCAGTGAAGGTCTGCACGTCTGTGGTTAATTCAGCACAGGGCTGAATCTTACCACTTCTTGGAGCTCTTTCATCCCATGTCAGCCTCTTCACAAAATCAAAATTACACACAATGAAGCTGTCATGTCAGCTTGAATGTCTAGAAGGGACAAAAACCCCTCTGCTTTTGAGACTTGAGCTCAACTTTCAGTTCATTTATCTCTACTTAGATCACTTAAAGACTGCACAGCTGCTCAAGGAAGTCCTCACTGTGGAGCAGTGAGGTAGCTATAGCCTTCAAAAGACAACACAGCACTTCCCAGAGTCCTTCGTGCTGACTGTTTCACAGAATTTGTTTTGGTTTTGTTCTCTTTCTTGTTGTCGTCGTTGTTGTTTTGGCATTATTTTTGCTTTATTAATGGCAGTCTAAGAAATTCAGGTAAGACATGAGCAACATCTATAAAAAAAGCACAGTGTCCTCTGCAAGGGAAGATCTTTAGCTAAATAGCAGCACTTAAGACACAGATCTACAAGGCAAGCCAAAGTCCTACAGTACTCATCATAAGTCCACAGCTCCTGTCTACTTACTGCTGGGTTCCTGGTGGACACACTGCCACAGAGGACAAGGTCTTGGCAGGGTGAAAAGAATGACATAAGACCTACTGCAGAATGAGGATGTATATCAAGGTTGCTGTATCAGGGGTTTAAAACTGAAACTCTGCAAAAGATCTAGATCTTTAGGTAAAGAACAGCAGAAAACAATCTCCCTGAAGAACTCAACAGTTTCCCCAAGGTTTCTTTCACTTTTATCTTAGGCAATTTGTGGTAGCGAATGATGAAGATGACAGCCTGGGGTAGATGGACTGTGTGCTTGACTCAGTCCGGAAACACGTATGCTCAGATACATGAGATCTCTTCACCTGCTGCTTCTGCTCTCATAGTAAAACAACTGTCAAAATATTTTCCACTGCCTTTGTATCTTCCAGGCAATAATCTAAAAATGCATTACAAGCTTTTAATAACCCCTCATAACCTTTCTCCAGTACAGTAAACAGATTTTAGCACCCTAGAAACTGAAAGAGAGAGAAAACATTTACTTGGACCAGACTCACTAGCAAAACTAAAGGGAAACAAGTAATAAGCACGGTTGCCTTTATTTTAAGTCCAGCAGCCTAAGATCACCAGAACAGCACACAGCCTCACCCACAGCTATGTATTTAACTTGATACTCTCCTGTAACACAAAGGCCATGCAGGTCCCTGAAGATCAGAGGTGGGAATGTTTCCACTGACTGGTGCTGGACTTCCGTACTGCGTACACATGGCTCGATCCCTACAAGGTGCAAAACTCAATTCCCAAAGAGGACCAAACACTATTTGCAGCAAAACGAAGTGGACAGGAGTTCAATGACCAGGTACGACAGGCTGCCACAGAGAGATCTTTGAACTAAATGATCTTTAAGGTCTCTTTCAGCCCAAATGGTTCTATGATTCTCTGATGCAGCTGCATCAATTTCCCTACTGAATCACTGCATCCCACATCACAGCAGGAAGAATCCCTGTTGTTGGAGCAGCATAAGTGCCTTGTGATATCACAGATGCAGCTGAAGCAGGAGTGTTACCACTGGGAGCACTGAACAGGGTTTTACACAGCCACAAAGAAGAAAGGAAGTTCATCAAATGAACTATTCAATTAAAAGGAAAATTACCAAAGGTCAAATATTAGTACTTCACGTGTTTTTCACCACACCTTCCCCACTCCTCTCTGCCATCTCCGTTCCCACTTCCTTCCTCTCCTCCCCCATGTAGCACCCCAGCTAACATGAGTCTAGGTAACAGGCAGATTAAATACCATATTTCTTTCTATCTCCACTAGTAGACAGCAACTGCTAAAACTGAAAGAAGCTTTAGTCTATGGTATAACTAGGGATGCACATAAATGTGGCTGGGATGTTAAAGTAATATGCAAAACTAAAAGATGGTGGTGGTGGTGGTTCAAGTTGAGGAGTTTGCAGTTTAGACAACAGATCGCTACAGAAATGATCTCTAACTACATCTGTTTCAATGCATTAGGATTGGCCAATTTAGACATGAGAAGCAGCTCTCCCTTTCTTCAGCTCAAAGTCAGGACCAAAGCAACCAAGTTAGCCTAGCTGCACAAGGCACATAAGCTGCCATGTAACTGCTGGCCTGCTCAGCCACAACCACCATCTCTTACAATTTACCACGCAAGTTCACTCTCAGCTATGTGTGCGATTCTCCACTGTTATAAGCCAATGAGCTAAGAGAAGGACAAAGATAAAAACTGACCATGAAGAAGACGGAAGCCTGATGGAGTGCTATAATGTATATAAGACTTGAAAATTGTATTTCTTCTATGGCCACATTAAAGACAAGTGCTGTGGCCACTACTGAAAACTGTAGAAGCGCTTCTGTTAATAGTTCTGTTAATGTTTCACTGGTTTTGGTAGTATTTCCTGGGAGATCCCTATGCTGATCCAAGGAACAACAAATACAGTGGCAAAGACAGGGACTTCTGAAATATAAACACTGAGTACTCAGGCAGATCAACCTCCCACCAGATCTATCAGTCCATATTGGGCTTAGCAGGCTACCCACATGCCACAGTAGGTGAAAAACCTGCTTAGACTTCAACTTGCTACAGCTGTCCTGTCTCCCAAACACTGGTTGCTAAATCAGAAGGAAACCTGCCAATTTGAGTGCCCTGCTTTATGTGGCTTCATCTTGAAAGTCACCCACAAATCAGTTCACCACAAGGCAATACATAGTCCACTCATGGCAAATGACAGAAGAGCTACTCCATACTGTGCTTCAAAACAAGAACATGAATTGTCTCCTTGCTTAAGAAAGGAGAAAGTGCACAATTTTCAGAATGACTGTAGGTCACGTGTTGGCCCTTGCCAAATGTAAACCACAGTGCTTAAAGGCATTGTGGTGAGGAGTTCAAACAAGAGTAATAACAGCTCTGATACCATGCTAAATAAGCAGCATCTGGAATGTACACAAAAGGACAAGGGGCCAAAACACAGCCAGTCAGTGGAAATTCACAAATTACCATATGTGATGCTGACAAACCATTAAGGCTCGGAAATAAGGTTGCATAAATACGTTATTAGAATTATTTTAATTTACAGTCAGATGACTGAATTCAAAGACCTTAAATGACATTATTTCAATTTACGCTATATAACCACAAGGTAGCTCATTCCTTCATTAAGCTCTAGTTTTATGGTTTAATCAACACTTTTTCTCTAGAAAAATTGTATGTTTTGCTTTAAAGTCTCAAAATGACAACAAAGTCAGCTCATTTCTGCCTCATTTATTTGCCTCCATGACTAGCTGCTTTCTGATAAAACACAATGTCTCTTAATTCCAGACAAAATTTGTCTAATTTCTTCTTCAAGAAAATGTATTTTCTTTGTATTTTTTGATCTTTAAGCTACTAAATTCTTTTTTAAAAGAATGATAAATGTTAAAAATCTGCATTTGGGAAAGGCTGGAAGACCATATCCTTTGCTAACAACTGCATTCTGGATATTTTAAATTATTAACTTTTTTTCCCCACCTGCTTTAATTGTCTCTGCCCTAACCAGGTGTCAGAACAACAAAAAGCCATAAAGGAGAGTAATAGCTGAAGCCTCCTAATATTTATTGCACATCACTGCTTCTCATCTGTCTTTCCCTGCACCAGGGTGAATTTGGAAGCTCACTGAACTCATTACGGAATGAGTTCTCCTCCTTAGCAAGAGTACTCCAAGTATGTGCTGAGAGTCACTGCCCTAACTAAAATGTGAGGGAAACCTATTTCCACTCATGAGTCACAGAAGCAGCTAAATCAAAAGTAGGTGAGTTAAGGAAAATTAATCAGAATATAAAAGAATGAAAAAGTGTCAGAATACTGCACTATTTAGCAATGAGCTGTGATTTGAATGATGGTTAAAAGCAATATGGGAGGCCATGTTGCTAAAACAAGCATGGCACAACCTAACCCAGCACGTGATGGGGCTAACTTTTTCTCAACTGTTTGCAAAGTTTCCAGTGTGCAGGCCAGAAAGGAATAAAGAATGGTGTTCTGTTTGCTTGCTGACCAATGATCAACATAAAGCCAAAAAATAAAACTTCTTTAGATGTACAAAAACATCTAAAAAAAACCACTTCTTTAGAATTAGAAAAACACTCAGTTCCATGGGCATTGTTTCTTATTTAACCCAAAGTATTTAATCCATCTCTGCTATCTTAAAACTTCCTCACTTTTTTAACCTAATCATAAGAAAATCATTACCATGTTTGGGTTTAGATTTAGAATACAGCATATTTGGAAGATGACATTGCCAAAATTGCTCAGTTTCAAAAACAATTGCAACATAGGCCTAGTTGCAACAATTTCCACATACATAATAGCCAAAATACTTTGACTAGGTTATTTATGATAAGCAGCATTATTCACACTTGACTATAATAAGCAGTGATCATAATCATTATTTCCAAATAAAAAAAATGCTCATCAGTCTTGGACCAGAGGAAATTGCATGGCTGTTGTGGGTGTCAGGGTTTCTGAACTTCACCCCTAGAGGTTGTGAGTGGGCCTGATCTCAGCCCTAAAGCACAGTAGGCAACAGTTCCTCTGTTCCTTGCAATTCTCTGGGCTAATTTGTGATGCAGTTTCCAAATTCTTTACTTAAAGTATGCAGAATGAGAGAAGCTTCATTTTTGGAGTGACAGTACATTCCTACACATTTTCCATCAACGTACAGACTTTGGGCAGGGGTTGCCGTTCTCTGAGTAGAAAAGGACTATGATTTAGGGGAAGAAACGTCTAAAATGTGTATAAATGTCAGAGTTAGATTCTTCTCAATTAATTTTGTGTGTTGCCCTTGTGCATGGACGATTTGCCTCTGGTGTGACAAAGCAGTCAAACAAGAAAGCTTTTCAAAGCAACAGTTGATTTTTTGATTTTTATTCAAGTGTGACTGAATTTGCAGCTGAATGCATTAGCAAAGATGAGGACAAAAGCAGACTGCCAGGAGACAACAATTAGTGCAGCAAGAGGTGTAGTGGCTGTGTTCCAGGGAAGAACCTTGACAGGTAGAATTATACTAGGGAGGCTGATCTCCTGAAAACTGCCCACAGCAACTGCCTTTGAGGCAAGAACCATGTCATCCACAGAAGTGAACCACAGTATTTAGAAGTCTAGGGACTAGTGCTTTCAACAGAACTTACTCATGGGAATACGAAACATGTGGCTTGTCAGGACAACTGATAGTTCACCCAAACCAGCTGGGTCACTGATAGCAAGTCAATGCCAAAGGTTTCAGTATAAACATTTCTTCAGCAATTGTGATTTTTTTGTACATTGTACCAAAGATTTGAGCTAACAAACCATAGGTGTCATGGGGAAAGCTGGAGAAAGTGTCAACTCCAGAAATATTCAACCTCAGTAGGGAAATGAGGTTGCTTGACATCGCTAAATTGGAAAGAGGGAACTTCCACAGAGGACACTGCTGTTGTCCAACCAATCCAGCTCCTAAAAACCCTTTTTTCTTTAAGGTTCATCCCAGGAAAAGCGTCATTCAATAACAATTATACTTATTTAGAATATCCACTGTTTTCCTAATAAACTGGTTAAAATAGCAGAGGAACTGTTCTTGCAACTAGAACAGGTTTCCCACCTTACAAACTTATCTCTTTATAAAGATGAGACAGACCATGGAAGAAAGTTGTCAGTTCCCTTTATGAAATGTATAACAAAAAACCACCTGGAAAAATCATTATTAATGCTGCAAGATTCAGGAAACACCTTAAATAAATTTGCCTCTGCCACTTCAGTTTGGCTTCCTTTTGCGCACTCATGATACAACTTTCAATTACCCCTAAAAATAAAGCTTTCCCCAAGCATCATTGTGCCATTGTATGTAAGACAGCCAAATGATCATTGAGTATTAGTTGGCATTTGTTTCCTTCCCATTGTTTAATATACAACCCTTATTAATGCACACTGTTTAAAACCTCCACTAAAAAGGGGTAATTACTCTTTGTTTCAAAGAATTTTCTATAATTATCACTATACAACAGCAGAGAACTTTACAAGCCTTATGACCGTGTGAAATGCAGACAGACATAATAGCAGGGAAGGAACAAGACAGTCTGGAGGTGGACAGACCAGATGATACACCACTGACGCAAGTGGCTTGTCCAAATAAAAAAAACCCAGAATATACTCTTCTGAGGACAGTGCTGATGACCTGCACTGGGACAGTGCGGTGAAAGACACAAGAACTAGGCTGAAAGCAGCTCCCTCCCAAAAGGGCATGGCAAAATGGATGTATCACACCAAACAGACTGAACGGGTCTCAAGGAACACAATCCCAAACAATGCTGTTACAATGCAAGAGGTTCAGGACCCCTCTAGCTGTGGTCCTCTCCCTTTCAGCCTATTGACAGCTCAGCTTTGGCACTTGCTAGCCACAAAATTCAGCTAGGCCTGGAAACTACTAGGTTGTTGGATCCCAGTTTCCTTGTAAGTTCTGATGCAGGGTAACTCACAGTATTAAGTTTCAGCTCAGACAGTTAATGTTGTCCAAGTTTTAAACAACTGAAAATGAGGGTTTCCAGCTCAGGCCTCAGCTGTTGTTGATAATAAGGAACCAGCTGCATCTCTACCACTTTCCATGAAATCAAACCACTGAGGAAAAAAAATGTTGTTCCAATTTTTATGAAGAATAGACTCCCAACAAGTGATGGTGGATGTCGCTCAAACTTGAAGCAATTCTCCTATGTAGTAGATCACTTTCTCCTTCATGCTGCCTTCATAGAACCCAGCTAAGATGCATAGTTTAGTCCTACCTTGATATTTATTTCAGCGAATTGACTGAGAATTTGTAAAATGCAGTAATCAACTGCCACAGAGAAAAGGTGACTTCTTCTTGTCCTCTAACTTGTAGCAACACTGTCTTCTCAGAAGCTGTGAGATACTCAGCTACCCAATATCAATCCAGTATGATTTGAAGCAGGAGATGTTAGAGAATATTATTTATTCCCCATTGCTACTAACTTGAAGATACAATCCAAAGTCTTGATTAAGTCTTAAAGTGTCCTTTGCCTCCAGACTGATGCACAAAAAAATAAATCAAGTAATTCTGCTCACTGCAATTAATAAAATAGGAACAGCAGCACTTTACCTCAATAATTTGTATCTGATCAAGCAGAAGACTTCATTGCTGAGACAAGAGGATAGCTACAAAGCTACTACTACTGACTTCCCACTTTTTAGGGTCGAAGAGCACCAGCTGCTCTGGTGACCTGGTGACTGACCACTGATATCCTTTAGGGTTTACTTAGCTACCCTTTCAATGAAGGTAAGCATCACTCAGGGTAGTTTTCATAGCTTAGAGACTCTTCTGTGATTTTACTTATCATCAGGAAGGCAGAAAATGCGTATCATTGATGACAAAGAAGTTAACCCACATTTATGCTGATTGAAAGCCACTGAAGCAAATAGAACTTTGTAAAAAATAAGTCTGACCCAAAACTGTAATAGTTTATGTGCAATGAAACCATCCTCTCATAGCAAACCAAGACTTGATTCTGCAGAGTAGTCCTTTAATGATTTTGGCATGCTGAATTCAGCTAATATGTTCAGAGATGGAAACAGATCTTGATCAAAAAGCTTGTTGAGTAGCCAATGAGCAGCAGCAAAAGTTACAACACACTAGTTGCAATCCTGTTGGACTACCATACTCATGACAGAACAAAGTTCTTTGTTTTCCTGACTTGATTCCATTTATTAGAATGGAAAACTCTCTTATTAGCACACTCTTACAGGTATGAACCTTCAAGGCCAACTCTGCTGTCCCTGTGCCCTGAATTCCCACTCACTCTCATTACTGCCCAGGGAGCTGTACAAGTAAGCACTGGGATGCAGGATGACTTGGGAAGTACCCAGCACCAAGCTGAGAGAACACTATGCAACTTTTCATTTCCTTTCAGGATGTGTTGTGCCTCCTCACTTTGCTGCTGAGGTATTCAAATACAGGAGAAAGGGGAAGGCTAGTTTTCAAGTGCCTGGATCCTAACAGCCCGTGGTGTCATGATCCAATATCATCACGCATTTTCAATGTCCACCAATGTCCATTTCAAGGTCTTTTACAACAAAGGCACTGATGGAAAAGGCATTCTGTGCAGTTGAGTAAGTGCACAGTTATGCTGCAGAGAGCTGAAGCAAATACCTTCAGTGAAATTCTTGATCTCAGTGTCGCCTGCTTCTTAGCCCAGCTGCATTCTGCACACCCACAGACCACAGCTAGCTTTGCAGGAAGTGCCTGTGCTAGAACAAGGTAGGGTGGCTGTCTTGCTTTAATCCTGCCAGGGCTCCCTCTTCCTCTGAGCAAAGTGCACAAGGGGAAATTCCAATCTCCAAGTCCCATGGTCTCATGGGAGCTCAGACAAATACATGTAATGTGGTCCCAGCCATGGTCCTTGGCGACTGGCTCCAGAAACCCAAGTGGCACTTCGCATATTACTCAGCAGCATATTCTTCTGATGTTGTTTTCAGGCACAGTTCATACCATGGAAATAATGCTGAGTTGCACCACAGGGAGAAGGGGTTTCCATTCATCTCTTCTTCTCCTGAAATGGCCATGTTGGGTGTGTGAGTGGTGGGACACGGTCTCTGACATGGCCCGAGGATGTCAGTGCTCCTCTGAAAAGGGCATGCACCTCAAAGGGTCATTCCTTTCTTGTTACCACCATGATGTTGCTCAGTCCATGATTTCCTAGAAGACACATACTTGCTGTTCAGGGTGAGATTAAGCAAGGCACAAATTCTAAATGTTTCAACAATCTCACAGTGACCACCATCCAACATAATACAAAACTGAACTTGTCTTGAACTACACTAGCTGATGGACACCAGAGTGCTTTGAAGAGAGCTAGTATTGTAAAAAAAAAAATGCTGCCTTTTCAACTCCTCAGATGATTTATCCTCTATAGTTGTCAGAGGACAAGCAGAATCTGACAATTTCCTGCATGTTTGGAATTAATGTGGAGATCCTGACCCCATTTAGATGGGTGTGAGGGCAGAGTACAGTGTACTATGGAAAATACTTTGTTGCATGCTCTGCTGCACTCTTTTGTGAGAGTCTATTGAGTTGAGAAGACATGATTCTTATACTGTTGCCGATTTAATTCTTCATTGGAAAATAAGATCTAATATTGCATCAGTCCAAGAAGTTGGATTAGCACAGACAGAAGTAGAAAATGCACATGGTTCTCAGGCGTTATTGTCGCAGGGAAAGGAGTCTGCCATAAAACAGGCCTCCAGCTCCATGTACTCCTGGCTTTCAACAGGCTCTGAATTATGAGTCCTTGGAAAAATAAAGAATTATTTCAACTTACCAATACGTCCCTAGGGCTGGCAGACACACCATCTTCCTGCTCGGATGGGCAGACTTCCTAAAATTCTAGCTCTAACCACCTCAAGGCAACCTTCCAAAATTACCTGAATGATGAGCTGTTCTGTCAATGCACCTGAAGACAGAGAGCCCCAATCCTCCCATTCGTGCTTAATTTTTCCCTAGGAAAATTCTGATTTTTTTCCACATAATTTTTCTTTCTAGAAAGCTGAAGTGACACATTTCTTGTTAGGTTCTCCAAGGCAGAAAAATGGTAGTTTCTTGAAGCACTTTTATTCTACGTCAATTTACTATTTAGATACATTAACTTGACAGGCCAGAGCTGTTATCCAAGGGCTTTACTTGTTCCTCTTTATGGGCAGACCAGTGCTCCCACAGTGCACCACAGCCTCCTCTCCAGTAGCGCTAGTGTGAGACTTTTACAGGAACTGTGCCCAAATGCAAATTCCCATATACCACATCCCTTAAAGCATGCTGAAGCAAATTAATAGAGAAGGCTCCAGCTGGGACATCACAACATGATGACATTTTCTTTGAAGAAAAGGCAAATAAAAAGGTGGTTTTCAAGTAACTATTGATATCCCTCTTCCACAAGTAGCTCTGAGATCGTTTATTCCTAGTGCAGGACAAAAATGGTATCTCTAAATATTCACATTTTCCATAGGAGGAGAGTAGGTTTTCTAGATTTTTATTTATTTTTAAATGCAGCTTCTCCAGTACCTTCTGTTTCTACACCATGAATCATACCCCTGTTCAGTGAAAGACTGCATTCTCTGAGAAGCAGGACACATCAGCAGGGCCATTCTCTGGGAATACACGGTTTAGTAACCCAAGGCCTGTCCTCACAGATATGTTTATCAAAAGAAACCACTGAATTATCTTGGATGAGGAAAAAAACAGAAGTGATCTGTGCCTAAGAGATCACAGTGCCTTTCCCCTATGTGAGCTTTGCCATCTCATCTGCCTTGCTTGATAATGCCCTTATTTCTCTAAAGCCAAACTTAGCGGGATAAGGGACACTCCAGTCATTAAGGCATTGCACATAAAGTGATCTGCTCATATGTGAGAGGAATGTTAAAAGACAATCATGATCATACAAAAAGCTGAGCTGGTGGCAGTGTCCAAGTCACATAAATAAGCGCTCACATGCATATAGAGTGGATAAATGTAATGCTCTCAGAAAAATGTAGCTAAGTGGTGAACCCAATTCCTTCAGTTCAGTGGTGGGCAGAACAAAATTTTCTAGCTATTGATTCCTCAATTCATCCCTACAAACTCAAGAAGGTAGCATTTTCACGGTGGGAGTGGGAAGCAGAAGTGATTATAGAAGAATCTGAGACAGCTACTTTTACACAAGGGTAGGGGCAGACTAACTGTTAATGGGCAGGCTAATGCAGCCGCCTTTGCTTTGCAAATATTTGGGGATTTTTGTTACTCAGGGACGTGATTTGCTATGAAGAAACTCACATGAGTGCTAACTGATAGCAAAAGTAGTGGTAGAACATTAAATAGTCTAAATCATCATAAAATTATTTCATAACCATACTATTAACAAATTCATTTTCATTCACACTTTCAGAAAACCTAAAGAGTAGTAATTAGTATCAACGTCTAATTAATATAGTTACAGTGCAGAGCTAGCTGAAAAAGATTTCCCTGAACTGCAAGGATGTGCATGGAAAATGCTTTCCTTTGTTCACTGGGGTGTGGTACCTGTGCTCCTTTCAGCCAGACTCCAAGGATTTTAAGCACCACTGTCTAAATGCTACTCCATGTGAAAATATTAGCCACACAAGAACTGCAAAGTTTAATAACCAGGCTCAGGAAACCAAGATCTTCACCAGCACCTGCACAGGGTGCCCTTCCCATCAGTGCCTTCGTTGTAGAAGACCCAGATGTAGTTGGATCGTGACGCCATGGGCTGTTAGGATCCAGGCATTTGAAAACTAACCTTCCCTTTTCTCCTTGTGTTTGAATACCTCAGCAGCAAAGTGAAGAGACACAACACATCCTGAAAGGAAATGAAAAGTTGCATAGTGTTCTCTCAACTTGGTGCTGGGTGTTTGCCAAATCATCCTGCCTCCCAGTGCTTACTTTTACAGCTCCCTGGGTAGGAATTAGTCAGGAAATCCTAGAGGAATGGTAATATAATTATCACAGTTATTTTTGGTGTCAACAAGGGGATTGCAATTGTACGGAAGAAGCTGGATGTGTTGTAGAAGGAAGCTGGATGTGGTGTTGTCATAAATGTTTTAACAAAGGCAATAAACCTGAAGGGAACTGTCCACGTAGAGAGTCATTTGGCTTACTTTGCTATAGATCAAAATCAGTGGCTGATTTTGGTTTAAAGATGACTTGTATGCTTATTCTGGCAAAGCCATCAGTGTTTCACTTTAGAGAAATAAGAGCATTATTCACTTTTCAAGGCATTGCTTTTGGCTCAGTTCTGCCCAACTTCCCTACAGCCCCAAATCACCTTGGAGAATGGCAGTGTAATCAAGCACAGTCACAACAGGAGCCCCAGCAACTCTGCTGGCTGCAACAGAACCTATCACTGCAGGAAACATTTGCTCTGGATACACAGGACGTTCAGCTCTGACTGCTTTAAGAATCAAAGGCTAATATATCCTGAAGCACAACACTATGGAGACTGTGTGACTACCCTAACCACACACTGAGAGGGGAAGAGCCTGCCTATGCAGAGCACACACCCGGGATGTGAAGATTGTCTCCGAGCATTCTGCAACAATTTAAAGTTATACACAGACAAAAATCAAGCAATAGGAAAACTCTGAGCTGTGCTGAAAACCCTGAGCGCAGTGCGAGAAGGGTCTCTGCAGCTTTAGCACCGTTCTCTGCTCAGCAGTCTGCGGGAGGACTCAGAAGCAGGGCAGCAGTGGGAGGCAGCTGCAGCAATGTTGTATGGGGTGGAAGATCTGCCCCAGAGCTCCCCCAGCAGGTGACTGGGACATGCCCAGGCTGTGCCTGAGCCCAGCTTGAGAGGATGAGGAAGAACGAACCAAAGTCTCAGCTCTCACTGCAGCTGCACCGGCACAAGTCTGCCCCTCTGCCAGAGGCACGGAGAGGGCCACAGGTCTGTGTCTATAAACGACATGAGCTGCCTCTTGACATTCACAGATAAATTAATATAGGTAAAGATATATGTGTGTACACAGAAGATAAATTTAAATGACAAAAGTATAGTTAAAAATAAGATAAATTGAAATAGGAGCTGGCCTTGCTGCCCAGCTGGAGGCAGAGCTGCCAGGTCTCACATCTCTCAGAGGGTGCATAGGCAGGTAGTGTACCTCTCAGGAGCAACTTTCAGAAAGCAAGTCTTCTCCACAAAATATCCCACAGCCTGGGAAACCCGAGTGCACGTGACACTTCATGGCCTCACTGACCAATAATTGATAAATTGCAAGAATTAACTAGCAGGGATTGCAAATAATCTATTTCTCAAGCAAGAAGTCAAATAAAGGCCTTCATATGCATGTGGAGAAAGACTAGATCCTCTTTCTCTTGCACAACCTGCCACAGGCTATCTTCTGTTTGCTGATTTGCCACCATCAGTTTGAATATCAGTCTGCATATCTTACCCACTGCAAGCCCAGGCTGGCTGCAGCCCAGACACATCTCCAGAGTAATTGCTTCTCAACACCAGCAGACACTTTTTTCCAGTGCTCTGTTCTCAGTGCCGCAAAGGGAGCACTGGATCCCATTGCCAGTGCTACACTCAGGGAGCTTTGAACCACATGGGAAGAAGCGGTGCCAGTGATGCTGCAAACGGGACCACAAAGAACTGGGCAAGCTGGCTCTGTCAGCAGTTATTCCTGCAGCCAAAGCCCAAGAGACAGATTAAATCTGTTAAATCCACCCATTGCTCTTGTGGGAGAGCAACAAATACCAGTGCATGCTCTGGAATGACTAGTTCAAACTAAGCATCTGCAATCTCCCCATCAGGTTTGGGTGTGTGTCTAGGCTGTGTGCTAAGGCTTATTGGGTTTAGATTTCCTGCGTATGTACTTTGGTCTAGTGGGAGCTGTCCTGTAATGACAGGGGCATCTCGATTGCAAGACTAGTGAGTGTAGTTGTCTGCAGGCTGAGCAATGATGGAAAAAACCTGCCAGAGATGAAGACCAAATGAGCTTCCTGTGCCCAAGGACCATCACAGACTCACTTGGGATGTCCCTCCACATACATAAGCAAGTGCTGATAGCCCAAGTAGTCTTTCTCTTTGGCAGAAAACATAGAAGGCTTACAATAAATAAATTATCTTCTGAATAAAGTCTAAGTTTCAGTATGTTTCTTGGTTTAATATTAAAATCATACCCATTTCAATTTCTTTATCTCTAATAAACTATACCACATCATTAATATCAAGTCACAAGGAATTTGTCGGCAGTGCTGTTTGAGCAGAGCCTTGGTTTCATATATGAGTTTATCATGTTGCATTGCCAATTTATCTGTAATTTGCTGCTATTTGACTGTCAGCAAGAAAAATACCCTCCGCCTTGCTAAGTAAGCAAAACCCTGAACAATATATATAGTCTTTTGCTAAAGGAAGTCTGACCTATTTAGACTTTACTGTAGAAAAATCAATGTTTTCTGCCCCAAAGACTTTCATATGCTCAGTTTTCAGACAAACTTTACCAACATATAAATTCTTACTGGAAAGTCAGTCATCATATTATAAGTCACATGTCTGGATCATTTCAGTGTCTGGATGGGGAAAAAACAAGGTCTAACATTTACTATGGCTTATAAACATTCTCCTCAGACAAAAACAAATTCACCTTGAAGTCTGTTTATGTTCCTATGAAATTCAAACATGCTGCTCCAAAGGGGTATCCCAGCTTCTGTTGGCTCAAAACTGTATCAAGAGAGTCTTAGTGATGTTCCCATAAGAAGAAAAGCAATGTGAGTCAAAGTGAAAACATAAACTTCCCAGTGGTTCTTTTAAAACCAGTGGCTTTAGGAGTAAGCTTGATATTTGACAGTTACTACACGCACAGAGCTGCATTTGAAAATACAAGAGCTCCTCCTGATTTTACTCACATTGAGGTAGGTTAGAATAACTCAAAAAAACTAAGTGAAGTTACATCTCAGAAAACAGGATGCCAGCAGGAAAAGAATAAAGCCCACAAAGTTTAACCTCTCCAAACGTGGATTTTTGCTTAAAAGATATTTCAGTGACCCATCCACCACTGAGCAGCTGACACATACCTGTATGGCTCCAGGTGAAAAACATCCCCTCTCACTAAAACACAAACCCATCTCATTTCCTTCTAGCGGACATTCAGAACAGTAGCTTCCAGCCTCTCCAAACAACAGTACTGCTTTAACACAAAGAGAAGCCAGGCACTGCTTTGCATTTCAATTACAAACAAAGGCACAGATAAGCTGCTCCTAGCCTGCTCCAGCGGCTTCTCCCTTATTTTGGCTGGTGGTACATGAGTGCTGGAGGAAACAACCAAGGAAATCAGCCCTGGGTTGCTTCTGGGAGCTCCCAGCTTCTCCAGCTGCCCTTTGCAGCCCAAACCACTCCCCGCCAACAAGAAGGTGGGGACATCAGCCCTGCTTCATTAGGGCTGCTGGCTCTCTGACCGGAGCTCTGTACTGTTTCTAGACAGCGGCCACAGTGGAACCATATGGGGCTGGAAGAGGCATCCGTGGAAAATAAACTCGGCAGAAAGAAGCAGTCTGAGAATGAGCTGCTACCAGAGAGTTCAGAACAATTCACAGAACAAGCAGGAAACACAAGGAAAGTTGATGATCAAAAAGAATGCTGGGTTCACTAAGGGGCAGCCTGCTAGACATCAGATGATACTTTGAAACACGTACTTTGGGTTGCGATCTTAATATCCACAAGCAGGAGTGAACAGTGGCACTCTCCAACCCCACATTACTAGAGATGTTTTTAGTAGAAAATTCCCACCATTTCTAGTTACACCTAAGCTGCAACAGGTTCAGCAACATCAGGAGCCTTAGCAGAGATGACTTTAAGCCTTTGGTATCCACCTGTGGGACCAGGCACAGTAGATGGCATATCTTTAAAGATACTTCTTTGGATTTACTTGGGAATTCAGGCTGTACTTTCTCTACAGGTTTTGAACATATTACCAGACGGTCCTAAATTCACATTTTTATCAAGATTCACACTCTCCTCCCAACCTCCTGTCTGGTTTCAAAGCTACAAAAAACAAAGATGGATGTTGACAGGCATTTAGACTTCATTAACCCAATTACACCATGCAGACTGAAAGGCTGTGTGCAAACCAGTGATGCTGGGATCATCCCTGAGGGAATATACAACTCTGTTGATGGTGAAGTAACCTACATGCCTTAGACAAGCTCACTTCATTTTACATGGCTATGGTGAAGCGCAGCGATTCCCACCCACTTCTCATTGGAGGAGTAGAAAGGCAAGGTCTCCCTAGAGAGACAGGAGTAGTTGTAGCCCACAGAGACCACTTGGGCTTCTAGAGCTCCAGGCTACTGCTGCCAAAGAGCGAGCAAGCAATCCCCACAGGCACAAGCTTCCTGGGCTAGGATAGCTGCATCTGGGGAATGTGCTCATCTCCAGTCATCACCAGCCTTCAAAACACTAAAATGAGAGGGCTCTCAATCACTTTGTAGCAAGAAATAAGACCATGGACAGCCTGCTCTGCAACCAGCACTTAAATTCACTTAAAATTCACACTACCTGGAAGGTAGGAAGGCTCTACAGAGGGATTTGTAGATAAAGCCCTTAGTGACATGGTTTAGTGGTGGACTTGGCAGTCCTGGGGTAACGGTTGGACTTGATGATCTTAAAGGTCTTTTCAAACCTAGCTGATTCTGTGAAAAAAAAATAATAATCATCACACTCTCTGGGCAGAACCAAGGTCCCCTACCATTGCCCACCCTGCAGCACTGGCACATCTTTTCTTTGATGGCCAGGGCACTCGACCCTGAAAAAACTTCTTTGTTACAGACTTAGTCATGTTTGACTTGCATATACATACGGGATTTCTCAAAGGGAAGGCAGAAGTGTTTGGAAAACAATCCAGCTAAACAGCTCATTCCCTCCTGTCTGTAGCACAGTGTCACTAGGGCTCCACTGTGCTCTCCAACTACTCTCTTGAGATGGCAGCAGCAAGGCAAGAGCACCGGTTTCAGTGGTGTCTGTGGGAACCACCAACCCACATAGAGGCCATCAGCTGCCACAGCCAATAGCTGCTGGTTTCAAAGGAAGATGTTATGCTTAACAGGCTATTAATAGCACCCTAAAGCCACCTTAGACTGTGACCTCTTACCTCAGATATTACCCTCCCCAAAAATACGTCGGGCATTGTAACCTCACATTGCTTTCTGTTCTACACAGGCACCTTCTTGACACCTCACCAGATATTGAGCATCCATTTTACCTAATTGGTTATACACAAAAAAGGTAAACCATGCTACAAGAAAAGGATGCAGGAGCCACACTAACAGTGTGTCTGCCTGGCTGGATGCCAGAGATGCCAGCAAAATCCTCTAAATTCAGGCCAGGCTGATGAACAGCCTTGGACACTGCCACTCATACAGCTCTTTTTTATCTTCTAGGATCTTTATTGGCTAGTGGTGGGCAAGAAAAACTTTGGTCCGACAGCACTGAACCACAGAAAAGGTGCCTTCCCACCACTCTGCAATTCATGAAGGGAAGGATTCTGAATACAACAGCCAGAGCACACACGTGTCTTAGCGCAGCTTGAGGCAACTCAGGCAGGCAGAAATATTGCCAGGCTTTCAGTGTCAGGTGCTGGACTAAAGCATCACCCACCACCGCCAGCTGAAAGCCTCCCGCTCAGTGGCACTGGCAACAGCAGAGGCTGGCAAGGGGAGCTATTGGTGACAGGATTGCAACAGGAAATCTCAATCCATCCTGCAGCATCAAGCACAGGATACAAATTCTGTCTGTATTAAAGTCCTTCCTCACGTGCCTGCAAAAACAAAGTCTCTTGCAACTGAGTAAAAGATAAAGGTCACAGCAAAACCAGTGAGTTTCACAAAAAACAGATAATTCTAAAAGCAAAAGAAAGAGTTTTGTTCATTTCAGTGAATTTGAGTCAACTTTTCATCTATGTTTTTTGTGAAACTCCTCTGGCTTTCAGTGACCTTTCTCAGATAGCTGCACAGCACCACCAGTCTTTGATATTGGAAGTTACATGCATCATTGCGCAACACAATGAAAGGAAATGGGCCAGGCCTGGAGAGGTGGATCTGAACATCATTCAGGCCTGTGTCCTAGAAGACTCAGAAAAGCCCAGAACTGATGTACAAGCAAAGTCTCTTCCAAACCAAACCTGCCAGTAGGAGTGCAGGGCACCTATCTTTGTGGCTAGAATGCTTATGCACCGAATTCGGCAACTTGTGGTGTCTAGCTCTAGTAAAGCCCAATATAATGGAACATCCTGGGTCTGTGTGATATACCACAGGGTTTGGGCCATCAGCAGTGTGGTAGCTCCAACCTTCACTAGCACCCACTGGACCCAGGCTTTGACACAGATCTGTGCCTGACTTGAGACTTAGAGAAACCAGTGCTTCTAGAAAGCTTACTTTCTGTCAGTTGCTTTGCCATCTTTTAGCAGAAAATGCACTGACTCAGCACCACATTCCAATGGCAGCATCACGCCTGGCCTCTGCCATAGACATGTCCTGGCTGGTTCAGCAGCTTGGGACACCAGTGTCTGCCTTCTATTTGCTTAAGTCACACAACACAGGCACCAGCAAAGCAAATGCCTTCAAAGCCCCACACTGTGACAGGTCAATACCAGGACTCTCTGAATCTTTCAAGATTCAAGCATTGCATCAAATTGTCAATGAAGAAGTGATAATTTGGCAAGTGAGGAATGAGACGGGAGCCCCTGATGACTTCTAACTATCCAGTGAATACCATATAACCTTGGGGAACTTCACCCCATACTGGTCTGTGGCTGGAGTTCACAGCAGCTCAGTGCAAGGACTGTGCCTAGTAGGATGTCTCCTGGGGCTGCATAGTAGTACTGGGCTTCACAGTGCCTGCTGCAGCACCTGGAGACTGCACATCCACACCTCCAGTAGGCACAGGGACCCTGCAGGTCAGGTTGAAAGAAGCTGACCTTCTCAGTGTCTCTCCATGGTATTTACACACATTTCCTGAGCAAGGCTCACACTTGGTTGTGAAAGTGCGCTCACTGGTGATTCAGAAAATCAAAAGCTCAGGAGGGCCACATGAGCAACGTTACATGTAACCACAAACCACATCAGAGACAGTCAACCAGCTCATATGGTGGGAGAAGCTACAGCTCTGAGCCTGCTTGAAAAGGATGCTCAGAGGAATCCTGCAATCACAGGAATTAAAGCATTTTAGGCACTGAAAGAACTGCCTGAACAGCAAAAGAGTGAATCCATCAGACAAAGAAATGGCTACAATATTTGGCTCATGGGGATTTCAGTATACTTTGCACAATACTTTTCTGGGATGACAAGTAAGTTTTCAAGCTCGTCATCAGCCAAATAAGCAGATGCCTTCAGATAGGAGCATATCCAGACTTGCTCAGCATCATGTTTCAGAAATGTCAGAGCCACTAAGTGCAGGACACTGGATGTTGGAGGTTTTGACTCGTGTTACTAGTGGTATTAATGTTTCCACACCCATGGCTGGTTCCAATCCCATAATTTCACAGTGGTGTGAAATAAGCCTTGTCAGGGTTGGGTGTTAGCCCAAGTTTAGGGGCTAGTCATAGAACTTCTGTTAACATAGTTGGGAAGGCTTCTCCCACCTCCAGCTCTTGATCTCACTGTAACACTCCAAGAAGTATTTTCTTTTATCATCTTCTTCACATAGAGGTCACCTCATTCACATATGGCCAAACAAGGCCATATGTATAGAATCATAGAATATGTGAATCATAGAATACATGAAGCATTATGACACAATGACAATGCGTCATTGTGAGCCTGAGTGATCTCCCTGAGTCCTCTCCCAACATCTCCAGCAAGTCTGTCACTGTGGCCGTGATGAGGCCAGGCCACAGGAACAAGTCTCTCCCGGCTGCAACATGCATGCTGCCAAGAATTTGCTTTTTGGGGAGAAACAGGCCAGAGGCAACTGCACAGCACTGCTACAAAGCAGGAGCCAAAAGATTACAATAAATGACACAAAATAGGCTGTGTGTTGAGATGGGACTCCAATCCAAAGCTTGGAAAACAGTCACAAATCAGAAACCAAGTAGAAGCCACAGCTGTGAGCAGTAACTGAGAACACCAATCAATGATTGCAACGACAGACTGTCAAATGTTGCTGTCAAATGTCTCCCCGGTTACCATGGCACCAGCTTGCTCATTCAGTAGTTACTGGGGGGGGGGTGGAATCTCATCAGATGGGAATAAGAAAATATGTCTCTGCAAGGCACTGCATACTTATTTCCTCTCCTTGGCTCTTTGCTGTGCTCTTAGCTGCCCTATTTCCTCTCCATGCTCTGTCTCCTACTACTGGCTTTGTCTCCTTTGTCTCCTGGAAGTGCATCCAGCTGAGTCATGGGGAACAAAACAGAGGCTAATGTTGTGCTGGACACAAGAAGAAAGCTCAAAAAGAAGGACAGATGCAGATCTGAAAAATAAGGGGGCACTTGGCAAAAGGGTCATATGCTTTTGAACTTCTCTGGCATTATGTCACAGTTCTGCTCAGCAAGAAACAAATCCTGGCCTGCCCCTCACACAGCTTGCCGGGCACCCGCTGACTTCGGTGGTGGAAGAGGGCATTCCATCCTAGACCATCTATGAAACAGAAGCAGTTTTCTATCTCTGCTGCGCCGAGGAGGCCTTGGACTGGCAGCTTCCAGAGAAAGCAGCTGTACTGCAGACAATGCTTTCGTGATATTCTGGCAGCAGCACCCTGCACAGAGATTCAGAGCTGAGTTAGCCTCAATTCATGCCTTTCCAAAGGCCTCATAAAGCACCGGCTGGAGGCTTCCACTCCTCTGAGAGGCAACTTCTCCCATCTCCTACTCACACACTCACTCTGTATCCAGCTGCACACTATCCCTGCCTCTAGCCAGTTAGGAGGCCGTGGCAGAAGGTACCATTTTTCTTGCTCTTAGTTTTGGATACAGAAGGTGATTTTGTACTTCCAGACAGCTCAAACAGTGCTAACAGTACATCTTCTTGGCTTGGGAATAAATCCAGAGTTTAGAGATTTAAAAGCGTGACTGACAGCCCTGAACACATCCATCCACGGAGCTTTGAAGTAAAGCTACAGAAACAACTTTATGTGACTGGGCTGACAGAGAATAAATGTATCCACACTGTCACCCAGCAAGCAAACACCTGGTTTGACACAGCTGCAAGGTAAACAGCTGAGCCTTAGCTTTAGCCCTGCCTTCACAAGGCTCCATGCTCTATTCCCAACTGTATCAGAAATGCCCACGCAAGCTGGCAAATGTGTCTGCTGGATTCAAAAATAGGTGCAACAGTGAAGAGCATGCAGAGGCAAGCAGTGATGTCTTCCCTGAACACGGAATACTGGGTTTCCTTGAAGGGTACATCAGAGCTTGCCCAACACCATGATTTAAACAATCAATTTGGAGACTGTCCAAACTGATTTCAGGACCCCTGCTAACTGGAAGGAAAGGAAAAAAGAAGAAAGAGAGGATCCCCAGGGGACACATGATCTGCTCCATACTTTACAAATGCTGGCCCTGGAATAAACACCATTGAGCAATACCTTAATTTGGCACAAACATCTGTAGGCAGGATCTTCCTGAAAGCCCAAGCTTCCTTCAAGAATAGCCAGAGACAAATGTTCTTTTAAAGGTAATGGCAGGAGACAGGGACAGCTTTGCCCCACTGCAAACTCACTGCAAACTTTGCCCCACTCACAACCTGTGCTATGGCTCTGATGCCCTTACACAGTACCCCAGCGTCCTTTGGCTCATCTTCCAGCTGCAGCCCACACTGCTTCCAGCTGCTTACCCCAGGCTCTCTCTGCTAGCTGGTGCAGCAAGGAGCAGAGCATGGGTCTGATAAGCATCTTCAGAGAGCACATTTGCATTCCTGAGAATTGCAGAAACACCCACAGCTCTGACCAGGTCACACTCCCAGCCAGAGCGTGCCTCCAGCCACATCCTGATGAAGTCTCTAGAGTCAGTGACTTCATGCACATGTCTGGTGTGAAGCAGTACAAGGAGCACAACGTGCAGTAACTGTTTTCCCATAGCTGCACCTTCCCCTTAGCCAAGTTGTGCTCCTAGAACTCCAATGTCATGTAGCCAGGCTCAGGCACAGCTATTGTAAGAGAACACAGTCCCTTTGCACACTGACACTTCCTATAACTTCTCCACACAGCCAGCATGAGGGGGATGTGCTACTCCTCCATTACCACGCTAAAGTAATTTCTGCCTCACACAATCCTCATAGGGGCTTACACTCAAGCTTAGCCACTCGGGTTCCCCACGTGTCAGAGGCATCAAATACCATACGCGTCATGCAGGGAGGCTACTTGTCCCTCAGAGCAGTCTCCCAAACCTCTACGGCAAGGCTGAGCATCCTGAGCAGGCTAAGGCAATGCTCCAGCCTGGGCTGGTGTAGCTGGAACAAGGGACAAAGCAGGGGCAAGGCAGGAAGGGGCTATGTAGATGTGGGGAGGTGGCAGGGGAGCAGATCGGGAGGGGACGTGATCTGGGGAACAAGGGGCTGCAACAAGCCCAGCCTGCCCCAGGACACCTACAGGAAGCAGAGGGCAGGATCCTTTCCTCAGGTGCAGGATCTCACCCCAGGGACTGCTGAGCTCTTTCCAGCAGGATCTGAGGCCACCCTGCTCTTTCACAAACCTTCCCTGACCTCTTGACGGCTTTAGGGGAATTGTGCGAGAGGACAAGCGCTAGAAGATCCTCTTCCTCCTCCTCTACCTCCCCGAAGGCAGTTGGGCAGCTGCTCTCTGGTACTGGCAGCACCCCATCTTGCAGAGGCAAAACAATCTGCTTCGGCAGAGAAACGCAGTGCTCTGTGATGGGAAATACATGCAACCAACACCTGAGGATTTGGGAAGCCAGATGCTCTGCCAGCAGAGAGGGAAGAGGGAGTAGGGCTCCTTCTCACCACCTTGATTTCTCTTTCCAAAGCAACCTGTGAGTCCTTGCTCAAAGCAATCACTGTGCTTACAGACACATGGCTGCCAGGATGGTGTGGAGAGAGCCACCTGAACCTGGAGTTCCCTCTGTGGTCCAGTATACTTGAAAGGTCCTTGATACAGAGCTTAAGGCACATCTCATATGAAAATTGCAAGCTGAGAAAGCACTTTCTTCCCAGTGGAAGTGCAACCATACTGATCTCTCACAGTAGAAACCAAACCACAGAGCCTTCAACTGGAAGGTTTCATACCAGGCAAAGAGCAAAAGCCTCTCTTTTGCCATTAAACAAAACAAGCTTTATTGGCGAGGGACAGATGTGATTGGGGTTGTAGGGCACCCTTGCTGGGAGCTCTGGCTACAATGGCAGTGCATGACTTACTCGAGTGCTGCAAGTTGGTAGCAGCATTAACCTGGACTCAAGATCCCACAAGCCACCTCCTAGTCATGCACCATCCCAACTTCGTGCTGCAGGATCTGCCTATGACCTCGTCCTTTGCTGCCACCCTTCTGTGCTGCCTGCATGAGACTGAAATGTATGGATCTGTGCTCCATCTCTGCTGTTTGTAAGCCAATAAACGCCAAAACCACAGCTGGGACTGCTGCTTGTCAAACCCTGGTTAATACAGACACCTAGTGGTCTGCGCTCAAATTCCACCAGCGCCATGGTTTATTTGCGTTGTCAAAGTAAAACTAAGGCATCCCCTGTTGGACACTATGCACACACATAACATATCAACATGCCCCAGACAACTGCCAATTAAATGAAGTAATTTAGGGACCCCATGCCACAAACCAAATACATCCAAGGTCAATCCAGTGCTCTGGCCATTTTTGAGACAGAAGAAAGCACACAACCTGTATGATGCATGTCTGGTAAAACATCTGTGTGTCTCTCCACACAAGAAAAGACAAGAAAGGCAGATGTCAGAACACAGTGTCTCACCAAATCCAAAATGCAAAGCACTGAGGGGTGACAGAAAAGCCGGTGTTGCATCTGTAATGGGGGATTTCAGCAAACACAGCCCCCAGGGTGGCACAACTGAAGGCATCACCTATGATCCAGATCCAGTGCATGACCCTTACCTCTGCGCTCCCATGGGCAGCTGTGTCCTGCAGGGAGTTTCTCAGAGGACCAGAGCATGGGCCTGGAGCCTGACAGCTTTAAAGAGTTGGTATTTCCCTCTGTGGCCCTGTACACTTGTAAGGTCCCCAAAACACAGCTTAATAACTATCTCACAGGGAAACTGCTAGCTGAGAAAACTGTATCCTGCAGGGCATGCCCCAGGCATCAACATGCTCAAATATCCCCTCTGCTTCCTCCTCAACCGTTGTGACTTTTGACAGTCATCCCCTGGTGGGATGAAAAGGCAGTGCTGAATTCGCATGGAACTAGGTGTCTTTGAACAGACTGAATGCTGAATATTGACAGATGTTGCTTAAAAGTGATATACACATCACCCTGACAGATGCTTTGGAGTACCCAAAACAGGCAGTGTTAACCTTAATTTATCTGTGTTTCTACCCCTCCACTTTGAGACAGGCTATCCTGTCTCCACTCCAACATACCCTGAAGATAGTAAACTCAGTCTTATTTCAGAGTCATACAGGATGGTGGGGGGAGCAGATGGGAGTGACTGAGGGTTCAGTAAAGGTTCAGACAGTTTACAATCAGACAGCTGCAGATCATGATCTAGGTATCCAGAAGAGACAAGAAAAGTCCTGAACACCCACTGCTTTGCCAAAGCAAGTAGAAACCTTACAAGGCAAAAGCAAGAATGTCACACTATGTTAGGACTGTCCTCGCAGCAACATGTACACTAGAGTCTGCACCCACAAACTGTCTTACTTTTCTGAAGTTCTAATTTAAAGCAACCACAATCTCATAATGGAGTGAGACAGCCCTCCCATTGCTTCTGTGCCCTGCTCCTGGACTGGACTTCCCCCACCGGGCTCACCCCTAGGGCACCGTTGCCTTGTTCTGCACAGAAACACTGTGACTCCGTCCCACGTGTGACAGTGGGCTACACACAGCTGCCGTAGAGGAAAGGGTTGGAGTACAGGACAGAGCAGGGCAGAAAAGCAGGCAACCTCAAAGGGCAGCCTAGCCGCAAAGCAGGAAAGAGAAAAGCCACCCCCAAGAGGAGTCCCCACCTGCTCTGTGCAAGAGCTGCAGCTGAGGAGCTTGGCTCTTGAATACCCGGAACACATTTGAATTTGAGGAGGTGGGGATGCCCTGGAGCTGCTACAAGCAGCATTTGAGAGGTGTCTGTGAAGCTGAGGAGGAGCTGCTGTTATCAGCCCTAGTGAGATTATCTCTTGGTTTCCTGGAGAGGTGACTGTGTGAGTCACTTAGCAGTGGGAGGGTGGTTTCTTCATGCACCTATTGGAGCAGCATGAAATGCATGGGCAGGGTAAAAACAATGCAGATACAAGTGATTATGGGGGCAGGCAGAATCACCAGGAGGATAGCATCTTTTGTAACTATTTGGGTATATATAGCATTCATCACATCAGCAGGCAGAACTGCTTTTACCTCTTCCCTCTCCCGTGCCAGGGCTGATAAACACAGTGCCTGCGTCCCAGAGCTTGGGGCCCTTGGGTCTTCTCCAATGCCATGCTGCCCTGCCATCAGCATTTCTGCTCTGCCTCCACACATACTTATTGCCTACCATCTACGAAGCCCACTCCATACGTTCCTCGGGAACTTCACCCAATACCAGACTTCCCCTCTTTGCAGCCTTCAGCCCAGGGCAGGATGAACTGGGGAGGTTTCTTACACCAGGTGTCACTTTGGTCAGCAAAGGCGCAGTGAACTCTGGGCAAGCAGGCAATGCCATCCAGATGAGCTGCCTGCTTGCTGGGAGGGCAACATTCATTTCCTCATGCTCTTGATGCCAGCACTCTCACTCAGCCATCAGGACCCACAGCAGAGGGACTGGTCCCACCTGACATGTGCCCCTTCAGAGGGCCGGATGAGACAGACGCAGGAACTGACTCATGCCTTGCTCATACAGACCTTCTCCACATCCTTGCCCTCCTCTCAGGACACAGCTTTGCTCACTGCTGGGCTGCACCCAGGCCTAAGATACAGTTCCCACACAGGGAGAGAAAAGAGCCACATCTCCTTTCAGTCACAGCTCTCCCACTTGCTCCTCTGCCCACTCACAGTGAAAGGCCTCCTCATCAGATCCTCCTCACTCTATGGCTGCTAGAGACTAACCATTTGGGAAGAGCAGAAAACCCTCCACAGGACAGCTCAGTAGCTGCAACTCGTAAGCACAAACCTCTACACTTCCCAAGGTACCAATGCACCTCTCACCCCACCCAGAACTAAACCATACGCATGGTAATAAAGCCCAAGGCACACAAAAGCTAACAATGGCTATGCTCCATTGCACCAGCCACCCCCACCACTCCTCTGCCGACCCACCACCCAGGCTGAGCAGCAGCATTTTCACCAGGAGCAACACTCTGAGAATTACGATTCTACAAATAAACTCAGTAAAATCAGAAACATGGTAGGAAACTTTAGAGGAAAAGACGTCACAAGAATATTTGAGCAATCTGGTCTAGTGGAAAATGTCCCTGCTTGCAGCAGGGGGGTTGGAACTGGATGATCTTCAGGGTCCCTTCCAACCCAAACCACCCTGATTCTTGACCTAACAACAGAGTTTCAGCCAGCACAAAGATCTTATATCTTTGGGGATGATTTTGCAAAGGATTTGAAAACTTCCTTTACCAGCCAGCATGGGAAAGTAAACCACCAAGTGGTTTTCAAACAAATATTTAAATGAACAGTCTTTTGTTGGCTATGAAATAAGAAACATCACGTTGTCCCAGACTCGGTGACAAAGAGGCATCCCTTGACAAATGTCCAAACGATCAAGCCAGGACAGTTGCAATACTTTTGTGCTTATGCAGGGACTTTAGAGCAGGACTAAAGAGCTTCAAAAAGAGAAATGCTATTTCTCCCACTTACTTACAAGAAGCTCATTTCATACATGAAAAATAATAACTCTGAAACAAAACTCTCTGGTTGCCACATCTCAGAAGTAGCATAAATCACTTCAGCATGGATGAGAACTTGAGGTGTTACAGGATGGAGAAAGCACAGTAAGGAATGAATCTTCCTCACTCAAAACCTTTCAAAAACCTTTTCAGGAACTTACAGGATGAGGACTCCCACCTTCCAGCCTCACTCAACAGCCCTGGACAAGCACATTTTACATAGGCGCAACAGCAGGAGGGCCTGACTCTGGGCACAGCTCCGAGGTCCCTAGCAGGAAGGTACTCAGCCTTTGACATTCAAACAAACCACTGGGGAGTATGTAATAGTTACAAACAAATGAAAATAAGCAGAGGGAGTTTTGCATTTCAAACCCTCAATGCAGCTGATCAATACACAGAGTTTCTTTGCCATTTTCCAGCTGAACTGCAGAGAGGAGAAGGCTAGAAGCACACTCAGCTGAGGCACAACAGGGCAAGAAAGCAAGGTACGGGGTGAGTTAGAAGATCCCTTTATACAGAGGCTGCTGCAGCTAACTCTGGAGCACGAGCACACACCCATTTCTTCTGAAGCCTGCTGCTGCTTCATTTTCTCTCCAGGCTACCAGAGTACAGAGAAGTCCCAGGTTAAAGCAGATGGCCTTTCCTGCTAGACCCTGGGGCAGCACTGGTCTTTGGAGGAGGCGGGAGGGCTGAGTGGGTAGAGCTGCTCTCCCTCCACTTGGGCATGGAACCAGCATGGTGGTGGAAAAGGGGTTATTTTCTTTTATGTCTAATGGAAATACCTACTGATAATACCTTATCTCACCAGATCAGCTTTCAGAGGGGAAGCATCTGTACTATGCTGTTTCTGATCAAACACTGCCCAAGAAAGTTTGAGACAAACTGCCTAGAGACATCCCCAGCACTGCTCCTAGACTCAAACCCACACTAGGCAAGGCACCCAACCCCGCCTTGAAGGAGGACCTCTGCCACACCGTAAGGCTGCAGAATTCCCCTTCCCTCTTACCCCACACAGCAGTGTCCACATCAAGCTCCATCCAACACCTGCGGTTGCTCTGCTCCAGTCCAGCTTATCCCAGTCTGCACCAGTGGGTGTTCTGGCAGGAGAGCTGAGAACATTCCAGTTGAGGTACCTCTGTTGGGGGGCTGCCTTGCACATGCCTATTTAGTCACTCTAGCCCTTATGGGTCAGGCAGCAGCCTGAGGGAAGGCCAGTGTTCAGAGAGCACAGGACAGGAGCACAGATCTGGTCAGGTAAAATTATCAGGACTGATTTCACAAGTGGTTTCCTCTCTTGTAAACACTTTCTGATCCCTGCGCGACTGCTGGTTAGCCGAGTCTCACTCTCCTTCGACTGCATTTTCCTTTGTGAAAAACACATTCAGGACTTAGAGTTCACGTTTTGGTTTATGATCACGGAAGAATATTTTTGTGACCAAAAAGGCCTGCAAATAGGGCAACATGGAGCTGCTCATTAGCCAAGGTCATTGAGGCACAGCTTTCAGCACTTCTGCAGCTACCCAATGTAGACAGGACTTGAGACTTTAAGAACCAAGGTGCACAGACCCCTCTACAATCCAGGTATCAGTGACATAGGAGGGAACACAGAACAGTCCTTGTTGAACAGGATTTTGCTGCCTTCGGTTTTGTCCAGCCTCTTTATCACCAGCTGTCCCAAAGAACCACCGAGACATGTTCATGGAACAGTTAGACTGAAGATCCAATAACCACACAGCACTGCACCAGCTCCTGGGCCAGACCAAAGGCAGATAAGGCCACTTTCAAACACACACAGCAAAACCCATGTCAGTGGTAACACCCTGGGCCCAGACAGGAACATTAAACTGCAGAGCCTAAAGCACAAATGTAGAAGAGCTTACAGCCATACCCCCCTCCCAGCCAGCACAGCACAACTAGACTAGCCCCCACTCACCTTTACCCTGCTTTAAGTAATTTGCCCAATCAAGGCAATTAACCTTTGGCTGGACCTTGTTCTTTACACAGGTGTGAGGATGCCTCAAATCAGAATTCCTCAGGTTAGTCACCACTCCCTGTGCAAAGCAGGTGTTTTATTTTTCACACAGATTAGGCTGGTTTTCACCAGTGGATCTCAGGCCTATCTCCAGTAAGGGAAAAAGCATTCTGTATTTTTTCTCCAAGAATGGTAATTATGAGACAGAACTGAATTTCTTCTCAGCAATTCCTTAAGCACTATAGTTTAAGTTGCAGTCTCATTGCTACTCACTGTTGTTTCTTGCATATTTTCACTCTTCTCTCTGGCTCCTGTGCAGTAACATTTTCCTCCTCTGAAGTATGTTATCCCAGAGATGCTGCCACTGGTGCTGATGGGCTTGGCCTTGGCCAGTTTCAGGCTGTTTTGGAGCCAACTGGCATTGTCTCAGCCGGACATAGGGGAAGCTTCTAGCAGCTTCTCTCAGAAGCCACCCCTGTAGCCCCCCTGCTACCAAAACCTTGCCCCACAAACCCGGTAGACTTCTCTCACTTCTTTCCACTTATCCCAGCAAGTCCTGCTTACTCAAACGAAATAGTTGTTTCCAAGTCTATGACAGTTTTGCTACAAATGCTCGACTTTGTTCAGGACATTTTTTTGCATGCTGAGCAATGAAGACAGCAATGAGCCATCTTTTAGTAAGGATGTCTCAGTTAAACAGGTTATCAATGGCAGAGGAAGAGCAATGGAAGGCTGCAAACTATATCCAGTGAAGAGGTATCGTAAGATGCTGCTTCTGTGCACTCAGGCCCTTTGCTTTCACATCAATACTGAGCACTTTGCTGATGAGCCAACCTAAAACTTTCAATTTTATATACTTCATATCACAGTCAGCCCACACTGGTCCCAAGAAACCTATGTGACAAATCTTCAAAAGGACTGGGAAAGCTCCAGTCCCAAAGAGATTTATTACTGCCTTGTTTGTCTAAAGTTCTTCAGAGATATAGCTGGAAGTAACATTATTGTGTCTAGCAGATTAATAGTCTCAATAACATAATACTGGCAATAGCCACCTCTAACTTCTTTGGGCTCAGTCAGATGCTTATTTAGTCTACTTCTTAATCTACTTTTGAGTCTTCTGAGGATTTTACTTTAAGATTCTTCTGAACTCAGCTTCCTACTTGACATTCTCAAAGCAATCTGGGTATGGTTTTGCTAAAACCCATTTTGACACATTCACATTTGATATCTGCATCCAGAGTCACATATTAACAAGTCTGCAGGGTTGCATGTGTAAAGCAGGGTGTTCATTTCCATTGTGCCCTTTAAGCCTCCCTGTCCCAGTCTTCAAGGCTTCCATGTATTTCATCAGCTGTCCGGACTTCAGCTCCTTCCCTGTGGAGCATTTCTTGGGAGCACTCATCCAGCCATGCTGAAAGGCACATGATGCACAGCAAAGCAGACTATCTCTCAGGCTACAGGTGTGACATCCCTGTTCCCCCCAGCCAAAGCCCTTTGAGGCTCCTAAGACTCCATCAGGAAATTAAGATGGTGACAATTCTTTGGAGCAGCAGTGGATCAAGATGACTGCCAGAAGCATGCAAAACCCCACTGGCTGTCCTCCAGTAACCTCTGCTTCCTGCCCAAGGTAGCTCGGTTTCCTGTAGCTGTGTTTACGCGAAATAAAGAAGCAGCATTTTCTGTTTGTATCTGCTGTTCTGATAAGCCCAGAGCTGTTTATCACAATTGCTAGTGTTATGCTCCTTTCCAGGTGGAAGAGAAGCATCACAGGGTGACAACCCACCATGAGCACCTACGGGTGGAACAAGCCTGTCACCCCAAAGGTATCTGCTGTCTGGGGCTGTTCATCCCCTCCTGCACATCCTCTCCTCCTCCCTGGCTGCTGGAGGAGAGTTTCCCTGCACGAGAGTGTCACTCTGAATGTATGGACACTGCACAGAGGAAGGACAATTCTAGCTTGGGGCTGAGCCAGGAGCTTGCATCAAGCTGTAGAATAATAAGGTGGGAAGGGCTCTCTGGAGAGCCCTGTAGCAGGCAGGGCCTACAAGTAGGGCAGGGTGCTGGTATGTGTCAGCCCACCTTGTAGTTCACAGTCCCTGACTTTCTGGCTAGAATCTCTTCCTAGGGGGGTGTCTGCCTCAGCTCAGGGCTCAGAGGGAGGCTTCAAGTTCTGCAGAAAATGCACACTCATGCAAAGGCCTCATCTTGTAGCCACATTCCACCACCTCCATCTGCCAGCCACAGGGCAAACCTCCTTTCTGCGACTGAGATAAATCCCTGCCAGAAGACATACATTAGTGCAATCCCTGCTCAGGCCCTCAGGGACCCACAACCCACCCAAGGCTAAAATCAGTGATCTCAGGGAAGAAGGTCTCCTCACAGATCATCGGCGCTTCCTGCCTCACCACCACCGAGCATCATGGAAATGCTTGAACATCACCTCCCACCTGGCAGGGAGGGCAGCACTGGTGGTCACCATGGCCCTGCAGGAGACATGGGACCTCTCCAGAGCAGGCAATATGCTGGCCAGCAGCAGCATGGGGGGAGCCCAGGCCATGCGTGCCAGGTGGCACCACTGCACACCCTCAGCACCATCCAAAACATTCACCTGGTCACAGGGAATGGGCACTGCTGAGGGATCTGGTGGGCACAGGTAGGAAGGAGTTTCCAAAAGTTCCTCAGCTCAGCACAGGCCATGGTGCTAGAGCACTCAAGCCAGAGAATACTCCACCATTCTTGATGGGAAGAAGGGCTTTGTCTGCCCCCAAGCCCTCACCACCAGCAGATGTGATTCACCCATCCCAGTAGAACAGTCATTTGCAGAATGCAAATAGTTATGAATCACCTGTGGGCCTTGCTGTCTCCAGGCTGTTTTGGAAGCATCACACCACTCTCTCAGAACACCACACTGCCCTGGCAGATGAGGTGCTAACATCACTTACCACAAGTCCTCCTGCCAGCACTGCATGGACACAGGGATACTGCTTAATTGAGTGTTAGTGGAGCTGGAGCCTGGCTCCCTGCCTGCAGCTGGGACCTGTTGTTCAGCTTTCCTTGTGCCACCATAGAACTTTTTCATGTCCTTGCAAGACCTGTGGCTTCATTCACCATGGATACCTCTGCCAGTGTCTGTCCAAATCTTGATCCTCCCTGCAGGCTCCTGGCCCCAGTCACTTGCTTCAGCTTCCTCCTTTACTGCAGAGTTAATCTGTGTGTAGCCATAACTTTCCTCTTCTCTGCTGCCCTTCAGCTGCAAATGTCCCTCTAACCATGCCCTCACAAACTGCACACTGAGAGTCAATTCAGACCAGTGTCCCCAAGATACTAGGCTCTGATACAAAGGAGATTAGATTCAGATATAATGTCCTTATGAAATTAAAGGATGCACTCTGATCATCCAAGCAGAGTTTCAAGGGCCTCAGGATAGTTTCTCCTTTCTGTATTGCCAGTACCCTTACCCAGCTCATGCCTCCAGGCAAGGAGTTCAGGGCGTTTCCCATACCGTAACACTTGCAGTGGTACCCATGTGTCCTAACCTCCCTCCCAAGTACATCTCCTGGCTGCTCACTGAAGTCACTTCTCTGCGAGGTCTCAAAATCTTGCAGATACAGTGACTCTGGTGTTCATCTTCCTCAGCTTCCAGGTCCGACCTCATGCCAGCAAAGCAAAGTTCTGTGTCAAAAGAGAAAGATGGTATAACCTTCCTTACAAGGTATCTTAATTATTTTTACAGACCAGCTTTTCTCTCCCTCAAATACTGGAATATAGCCACCTCTGGGTGGGATGAACAGCCCATACAGTATTAGTTACTGTGACCTCATATTTTCTTCATCAGCAGTGCTTCTTTGGGGGCATTTGTAACTCTTTACACGTGCTTCCTATCCCAATACAAGGGGAGCTAGGGTGCACTAGCAGGAGACCCTCTCAGACGCAAGAAGCTTTTCCATGATGCTGCTTGCAGCCTGTCCTGCACCCTTCAGCCATTGTCGCAGCCTTTTGAAGAAAACCATGGCTCCTCAGCCTATCATTTCCTCCTCTTCCACCACTAGTCATGTACTCTTCTCTGCCTGGGCACAGAACCCTTTGCCATGCAAACTTTGTGGAGAGAAGTGGCTTTTAGAGATGTATCAAATTTAAGCACAGTGGTAGATGGAAAATAGTTATAGTTTGGACATTCACCCACATGCATACATACACAATTGGCTGCCACCTGCCAATGTTTACAATTTAAGCTGGTTTTTGCTTACCACAGGCACTGCTGTCACCAGTCAAGCTCACACTGCCCTTATCGTTAGTATTACCAGCCACTTATTCCAATGTCGTAATATCTCCCTTGGAGCGAACTTTAAAATAGAGTACATTCTATGCTTGTGTTCATGCAAACACTAACAATGCTGAAGGAAAAACAAACAAAAAAAAAAGGATAACATGAAAAGTGAGTCGTCTCAGATTGCTGAGATTACCTCAGTAACATTTGAAGATGTGCACACACACATCTCCATTATGTCATTGTACATAAAGTGCACTAAATGCTGACAAGAAACATATAAATAGTCAAACCAGATAAAAATAAGAATCATACGTCATGTGGAGAGGCATCAAAAAATGCAACCAGAAATACGGAGCAAAGAACAATGCAATGCAGAGTGCAAACCACAACTACAGATTTCAGCCACCAGCAAAAGGTGTGTGGGAAAATACTGCCTGGGGATCAAACGTACTCTGCTCAAGGTAAAAAAGGACTAACTACTCCTGACTTAGAAGTTTTCTAATTTCAAAAGGGAAACTGGCTGTGATGAAGAAGGCCCAGCAGTAAGTAAAGCACAAGTGAACTCTCCTCTCATGCTTTTATACCCACAGTCTCAAACTCCCACATGTCCCTCATGTGAAAGAGCTTGGTACCAGAATGTGTGACAGAGCATTCACAGGACATCAAGCCAGAAAAAGGGGAAAAAAAACCCCAATAGCTAGGGAAAGTGCTTTCTAGCAGGTTTCCATGACTCAGCGTCCCACTTGGCTACAGCCATCTTCCCACTCTGCACCTCACACAGTTGCTGCAGCCATTTTGAGTGTCACACTGAGCAAGTGCTTCTGGCACGTGGGTCACAGAGCTCACTGCCCCATGCTTGGTGGCTCTGCCACACTCTTGCCAGGGAGGCAGTGGGTCTGAAGTCCCTCTGTGCTTGGCAGGGTAGAACTCACTTGCTGCTTACTGGCTGGTCTCCTCTGTTAAACTTCTATAGACCCACTCCTTAAATTCCTCATAAAGCTTCGTGTAAAGGACTTCGTGTGTTCATCATTTCTTACCTGCTTTTAAGAGGTCAGGCGGGAACCCCTCCCATCCTCAGGGATGTACTGAGCCTGCCTGGGGGAGGGGCCCTGGACTTTGTGGGGAGGGCAGGGAAAGGAATCCCAGGGTGAGCTGGGTGTCAGTCTGTATTAGAAGAACAAGCCTTGGGAGTGACAGAGACCTCGTTGGAGCAGCAATGGTGTGCTGGTGGTTGGAGGCAAGGACCTGGCTGTGAGGACCAAGCAGCCCTGGGGAGCACTGCAGGGCAACCTTTTTTACTTCTCTTTTGTTCTCCCTCCTTGCTCAGAGTTGTCTCTTACTAAAAAGAAGTATTTCTTAGTTTCTATTCATGCTTTCATTTCCAGCCACTAGATCTACATTTACACTGGCAATTTCATTTTTAATAGACATCAGACTACTGTCCTATCCTCAGCTTGCATGTTCAACTTAACTCCAGCAGCTCAGGTAACTCCAGTCAGAAACACGAAACTGACAGAAGTTCTCAGCACAAGTCCTCCAGGCCTTTGGGTTTTAAGCTTGATATTAGTGAGCTAACATTGGAAATCAAAGTATTATAGTTATGACATGATTATATTCCATTTCCTTCCAAATGTAAACCCAAACCACTTCAAATATTCTGCCTAAACTGCTGACAGTTTTGTGTGCTCTGTGGAAGGCTGCAATTTGTATTGTGGTTGGGTTTGCTCCACTTAAGAGAGTAAAAAATATCTGTCTATAGACATAGATAGTAATATCTGTCTATAGATATAGATAGTACTTATTAATTACTCTCTATCTTCCCATGCAGACTACAGCCAGTCATTTCTAATCTCCCAGCCACAGCTATCCTGTCATAAATCTTCTGCTGTATCTGCTCAACCATGTCTCTTCCCTGCCTCAGCCATTCCCAGATCCTTCTGTGTGCTGTCCAATACAGGGCATCGCTGTGTTCATGCTCAAGGGCACAGCCCTAGAGAAGGACCCAGAGCTCAAGCACGTTACGTGGCTGCATGTTAACACATTTCTTCTTGTGAACACTGAACAGTTAACACTGTTAAGCTGTGTCACTGCTTTCCAAGCCTTTTGAGTTCTACCTGAAGCAGGGTGTCAGGTAACTGTGCCCAGGCACTAGCACTGGTGTCTGTGAGGGGAGCTCGAGGCTGCCCCACACCAGACACAGCCAGTTCCGGCCACCTGGGTAACAGACGCGCAGCTGGGCCCCTCAGCCTCTGTGAAAACGTGATTAAGACAGACAAAAACGCTGCCCAGGACTGAGGAATGGAGGCAGAAGTGTGAGAAACAGTCCTGAAGATAGTGGAGGAGGAACGGGGGAGGCCCTCCAGGCACCAGAGCAGGGATTCCGTGCAGTCCTGGGGAGACCACCATGCAGGAGCGGGGTAGGACTGCAGCCCATGGAAGGACCCACACTGAGGCAGGGGAAAGGGCGGGGTGAGAGGAGTGGCAGAGAGGAACTATTATGGACTGGCCCCAACCTCCATTCCCCTGTGCTGCCTAGGGGGTAAGGAGGGGACAGGTAGGTTACCTGGGAATGAAGGTATGAAGTTGAGCCCAGGGAAAAAACAGGGTGAAGAGGTGAGTGGAACGTGTTTTGTCTTTCTCACTATCCAAATCTCTTTCAATTGGCAATAAATTAGTTTCCCTAAATGAAATTTGTTTTGGTGGTGAGGGTGACTGGTAAGTGATCTACCTGTATGTATCTCAACTATGAGTGTTTCCATCTTACTTTCTCTCCCTGTTCTGTTGAGAAAGGGAAGCGAGAGTGGCTGGGTAGCCGTCAGGGAGCTGGCCAGAGTCAACCCACTACAAGTACCAAGTGCTGTTTAAACTTCTAGTCTTAAAAGGTGTGTGGAGTATTCATCTCACATGTATCACTTCTATAGCATATTCTAGGCGAGAGTTTGAGTACATGCGGCTCGGCCCCACTTGCCCCAGAAAGATAAACTGGCCCCGTTCAGCACACAGCGACACTGAGAGGAAACAAAGCATCTTTGGCAGAGACATGTTTGCAGCGCTGGCAGGGCCTTTGGAGACCACGACCCCCTGCAGTGGTATGGAGAAGAAGGGCTTCCCGATAGTCAAGCGTGCCCTGCTGACTCAGCAGCTCTGCACAAAGCTGAGGGTTTACTGGAAGTCGGCATGGGGCTTCGCCACCTGCCCGCTCCCTTTTATGCTCAGCAAGAGAGCACAGAGGTACTTCAGCTTCATGTTTCGGTGTTCAGTGTGCTCTTCAAGACCACAGGAAATAGCACTTTTAAGAAGTAGGTCTATGGGGGGCAACTTTTTTTTCTCCTCTTTTCTTTCTTTCACAGAGGAAGTTAAAGAATGAGAGGAGTAAAAGCAAATAATGAAAGACTGAATTTCCAAACCAATTATGCGACGCATACTGCTAAGAGACAATTCAATGGTTCTGCAAGAGGTTTTCACACCCTAAGAGCAAAAGCACTGTTTTGCAGGCTTGCAGAGGGTACAAGTCACTAGAAAAGAACCACGAGAAAACAAAGGTGAACAATTTGGTCACAAGGAAGAGATGAAACTTCCCAAGAACACTGTACAAAGCAGCAACACTTGCTGTCTAAGAGAGGTTCCTGGAGACTCAATAATATAAGACAATGAACATTAGTTTCTTCTCTCTAATCCATGTCCCAAAGTCATGTAATCTTATTCTCTCTCTTCAGAGGGCTTTGGTGTACTGATTCGACCTCACTGCAGGCTGGTGGAAGGCATAGGTTCACCATTGTCACCATTTCCTTACACACTTTTGATGCTGGTCATAACCCAAATGTGGGCACTCTGGAGAAATTAGCAAGCTTTTCTTCAGTGTTCTATAAAGTTAGGTGCCGAGCATGGTTTACGGGCAATGAGCTGAAACACAGACAAACAGAAGTGCTGCTATGAAGTGCCATTTTTATTATTTTTTTTTTTCAAAGAATTCAGTGGTTGTGCAGCTTTTGGTATGCTCTGCATTCATACCCGTCAAGACCACCAAACAGCGGTCTTGAGCATGGCAGCCTTGAAGTTTGCCACTGTGTCCCCATGTTCTCTTACCTCATTCCCCTTAGTGTATCCTCCAGCTCCCTCCAAGCAACATGGTTGGATTTTTGTTTACTTGTTTACTTTGTCTGCATGAAGGAAAAGGATGGTGTTGGGAGGAACAATTCTAGCTGAAATGATAGAGCTTTCAGGCCTGGGGCCTGCAGGAGAGGACTCAGTGCATGGAGGCAGAAGGTCCCGGTGCCACCTGCGGCCGCCACCAGCCCTCAGCAAAGAGCCTGGTGCCAGCGGGAATGGATACTGTTGGTGCTCTGTTGCCTGCCAGGACAGGTTTGCCCCTGTCCCTCAGTACAAGGTCTCAAGCCCATTTTCAGGTTCTCGCATGATTTCTGTTTATCTTCTCAGCCTGTCTGATGAGCAAACAAAGTAGAAATTACAAGACCCACAGGGTTGTTTCTGCTACAACCTGCACCTAGAAGCTTTTCTTAATGACATTTCCAGAACAAGAGTAAGTGAGGCGGACTTCTGTGGCATGGTTTTCCTTGACATCCTAAGTAGACTTGATGCCACTAGCCTTCATTACATTGATACATGTTGGGGAAGGCACTGAGGCATAGGGTCCCCCAGGCTGGGGAACCATCTCTGTATCTTTTCCTTCCTATCTGCACTCTGGGAGCAGGGACCACTCAGAGCAGCACTGGTACGTCTCTTGTAACACTGAACTGATGGTCCTGCCAGGCCTGAAACATGTTTATTCTGCAACTGGGAGCACACTAGATCCACTGGCAACGTAGATGCATAGAAATGACAGATGGATCATGCCATGTCTTGCCACTGAACTCCCCCCTGTGCAGAATAAAATGCATATGATGACGAAACAAACATTTCAAGGGCAGGGAGACAATACCTAAGGGTAGATCAAGCTGGATCAAGAAATTGCCATCCTCTTCTCCCCTTCAACAGCCTCGCCTGAGCCACATCCTCCAGCCCAGCAAGCAGGGTCTCCACAGGATGCAAGAGTTTCGAGCAAACCTTCAAAACAGTCATTCTCTACTCTTGCTGTAAGCTCACATGCCATGGTGGCAGAGGAGCCCTCGCAAAAGCTCCTCATTCAGGTCCGTAGCAGCTCAGATAAACAAGCAAACACAGCTGCGAGTAGAAGGCAGAAACGCCCCTCCACCCCCAAACTTCGAAGGCTGTGACAACATATCACATTTGCTATGGCCACAGCTCTGCTAACAGACAATAGCTGGCTAAGCCACAATAACTCCCTATCACATGCAAACGCTAAATTATCTCTCAGCGGCAAAGCAGCGCACATGCACAGTCACACATAGCTCGGCAGGACCACTTCCTTACATACTAGAACATGCAGGGCACAACAGCAAGGAGCATCCCAGTGTCTTCAACAGCACACATCTGCTGCTTATTTAACAACTAGCCATCCAACCCACCCTTGCTCAAACTAAGTGCAACAACGGGATTTGTCTACTGAATGTGCTGAATTTCCCCTGGTCCTTCCCTGTCAAAATTGAGCAGGGAATTAGAGCAAATTACATCCACTTTTGTTGCTAAAGCATTTCTGATTTTCCATGGTCTGGATTTCTCTTTCAGGACTTTATTGAAAGCCAAATCTTCGATAGCTCTTCCCCATGCAGAAACCTCGGCAGGGAGCACAGATAAATAGAATGGTAGCCAGCCACTCTGTAGGCATGTCCTTCAAAGCCTGTGCCGAGACTGGGCAGCTTGTACCAGTTTTTTGGTTGACCCCATGACAGCTGAGAATTGCACCAGCTATAAACAGGTTGCACCCTGCTTAGGGAATTTCATGTTCATCACACCTCCAGCATGAACAAGTAGCTTGTAGATTGTTGCAATTAAGAGAGACAAATGTCTCAGATGCTTTTCTTCTGAAATCTTTTGTCCCTGTGTTGACATAAACCTCAATAGCAGTGCCAGGAGAAATGCATGTCCCCAGCACAGGGCTCAGGATAGCCCACAGTTTTGATACTCATTCACGTGGGTCAAAAGGCCAGCTACTCCCCTGGCCTGTGCAGGTTTCCAAGCTGAACATCTTGGAAAGCCCAGCAGACTTTCACTCCCCAGGAATGACCTGGCAAAGGGGAACCGAAGGAATCCCCATCAATAAAAGGAAACTGGACAAGAAGACTTTTTCAGTTGCTCTTGAAGGAAACTGGTTGTGTGGTATGGGAAAAAGAGATGCAACATCTCTATGATGGTCTGTAAGTGGGGGAGAGAAGTTGATTCTTTCTAGAGTGGCCTGAATCATATGGAGTGTGCTGAGGAATGGTGAAATAACTGAAGCAGAGGAAAGCACGCTGGGTTTGTTATTCCACCTAGAGCTTTTTATCTCTTTGCTACCCAGAGGGAAAAAACAGCTTATTAAAAAAAAACCAAACCTGTGAGTCTTCACAACAGAAAGTTTATGGTGCCTGTTTGCATGACTGCTGATGTCCTGGCAGGGGTAACCAGGCAGAGCAGTGCCTCCTGGTAGGATCCTAAAGCAGCATTGCTGGTCACACCACAGGCAGGGGCCAGGGAACTGAGCATCTTTTCACACCTCTGTCTGTCCAATGATGCCACTGCTGACACTGCCAGCAGTCTCCCACACCACAGCCTGCAGTGCCACGTCTCCTGTGTCAGGGCTTCGCTCATGTACAGGGAATGGAACATTTGGCTCTCCATGTTACCCTGAGAGATGAATCAGCAACAAGTTGCCAAGTTTTTCTTCTTCTCTCTCATTTTTATTTTTTTAAATTAAAATCAACAAGAAATTCACATATAACTTGCCTCACTTTGCATCAGAACCCCTCCTCTCCCTCTACTCACCTCACCCTCTCGTTTGCGTTAAACCTCAGTCACTTAGTCACACCTAAAATGACACTTTTGTAACCATGATGTAATATGCCCACACGTCAGATTACCAGAAAAATAATAGCAATATTTAAGTTAACCCCCTTTCCCCTTTTCTCCCCTCTCTAACCACTAGAAAATGCTCCATCCCAACCTTGTAAAAATTTGACAATCTTTACATCTCTTTACAACTTTACTGGAAGAAGTAACCCCACAAGACATTGTAACAGAAACTTAGAAAGGCCAAGGCTGGCTTCAGGCAAGTGGAAAGAAAAAAAAAAAAAAGGAAAAAAAAGAAATAAAATCAATCACAAAAAAAAAAACCAAAGCAATGATGAAACTTGTCAGTTCAAATAGAAGGTTGTTGTCTGAACTCATAGGATTGGAGTGGTTTCAAACAGGTAAATTCTTCCATTCTTACTCATGCCATCCCTTCTCCCTGAGAGGGCTACAGAAGCAGTCACACATAACACCTCTCAACAGTGTGAGTTCCAGCTAACTACAACTAAGCTGTGAGGTTTCTGAGCCAAGATACACAACCGAGCAAGCCTGCTGAGAGCCAGTCCATGCTGTGGCTCCATTTCTTGTCTCTGATACCCTGATGCCTCAGCACATGCTGGGGATGAGCTGGAGAGCAGCAACTGCTCCTTCTGCTTTTACATTACAAGTGCCCTTCAGGCCTTTGTTGTGCACCAGTCACCTTCCTCCCCATCAGAAGTGACCATGAACTGGTAAAGAGTCAGGACACATGGATGCAAAATGCAATATTGGTATGAGAAATGCTGGCCATAGCTGTCAGAGCACATTTCTCCCTCTCTGACCAGGATTAGCTATTAAAGATGACTTTAATAAAGCCATTGTGGCACAAGCAGTCTATGAATTGACTCTATACAGTTTGAAATTGCAGAATCCTGTCAAGACCTTACTTTGAATCTTTAGTTGGAGACCACAGGCTAAGTAGTGGATTTACTCTGCACAGTTTAGAGTTATCTTTGAGGAAGGGATCACAAAGCAGTAACACTGTGTCTTACTGGCAACCACACTGTTGACCCAACACAGTCACAGCTGCTCTCTCACTCAGGAGCAAGCCTAGCAGCATCTAGCTTTATCCTGCCAGGATAAGCCAGCTCTGTCCACCTTAGAAGATCCCAGCACTATATATAACATGACTATTCACTGCCCCTGAGATACGCAGGTCTGCATTGCCTTAGCATTTCAGATAAAAATACTAACAGATCCTTGCCCCCTCCAGATGTGCAGCAATAGCATCTGCTGCATTCTGCCCCAGAGCTAACTACATTCACAGTCTAGATGAGCTACTGTGTGCCAATTTATACAAACCTTTGGGAGCTTTCCAGCCCCACACCAATACAGTACTAGCAGAGGCCGTACTGTCAGTGTGAGATTCCCCTGGGCACTGAGTGCCCTGTCCCTCTCTAAGCCACTCACCAGTAAAGAAAGGAAGCATGCAATGCGCTCAGCTAGTTTTGCTACGGAAATAGCTGCAAGCTGGAGGGCACGTGTACGTACAGATGCCCACTCCTCACTTGAATGTCTGGTCACTAGAAAAGCAGCACAGCACAACCAGCAATCAAAATTGGATAGCAATTTCCAGCCTTTCCTGGCAGAGTCTGGATCCAACACCTCTGTCCCTGCAGTATGCGTTTTGCACCCCTGATACTAGAGGGAGTGGGGACAGCAAGAAAGCATCATTCAGGCAAAAAGATCCCTAAACTTTGACTTTCTGAGGGTTTTTCCATCTTGAGAAATGCAGTGGAAATATCTGAGTGCAGCAACAGTTGCATGAGCAGAGAGATGCAGTGTTCACACTGGCCACACTAGTAGCCAGTCTGCTTCCACGTTTCAAAGAAATAAGTTTCCCTGAAGCAAGAAGCAACAAACCACAGGCCACACATCACTGAGCCCAGAGCAGCACCGTGGAAAAGGAAATAAATGCTGCTGAAGAGCCACTGTTCGCTGTGACCAACATCAGAGCTGCAAGAACTCTGGACCACAGACAAAGATGGTGATGCGCCGCAGCCTTTGTGTACTGCCTGGTGGACGGGTGGCAGACAGCCTTGGGGTTAACACATGGAGGGGAAGAGCTCCAGGGACCAGAAACCAGAGTGAGCAAATAGGCAGCTTTTACCACCAAAGCACCCCTTCAGTTCCTTGCCCTTCAGACTTCCACATGGGAAAGGCCATGTGCTAGGGCCAGAGGGCACGCAGAAGAGCGTGGTGCCTTTGGGGACAGCAGAGCTTCTGCTAAGCAACAAGTGTCTGGCTCCACTCAAGCTGAAGCCTGTGTTGTAGATCAGTCCTCTTCCTGATGGCCAAACTGGGCTTGGGCTGCCTGGTCTGTGCTACCCACATCACACCTCCCTGGTTCCCAAATCCTGATGTTCCAATGCTGGAACCCCAAAGCTCCATAGCAGGGACACTGTGCCCTGTGAAGCAGGCAGCAAAGTGGGGTCAAGCTCCCAGATTCCTGTTGATCATAGAGGCCTTCAGGGCTTTGGTCACTGCAGAAGCCTGCTGCTCCACATGAGGAGAGGACAGTGTCACTTACTACAAAAATATACCTTTATTTACCAGCTGTGTTTTGCTCAGGAGAGAATATCCCTTGACAAGGGGGCCAGCCATAGCCATGCTGTTTATGGTGGCCAGCATGCCCTCCCACCTGCACCATGCAGGAGGTGACAGGACCAGGTTTCCATAGGGGACGCTGATATATTGAAAGGGCAGGAAGGGGGTTGGAGATGCTGCTTTCGTCTCGGGCCCCACCACTCTCCAGCACTGTGTTGTTCAGGTTCTGTCAGTGGAGTATGTGGCCTCCCCACCAGCCCCTTCAGCACATCACAGTCAAATTTTCTCTCTGGGGTTGGGATCCCCCTCATGGCCCGGCTGCTTCTGGCATGTTCCTTGCAAGGCAGTCAGCATGAGTTAAATAAAGGGATTGGGGGACATTTTCTGAGATTGGCAGAGTCGGTAACTTAACAAAAATGTACATACGGCAGCTAACAAGCCAGCTAGCAGGCAGGTGCCTGTTGTACATCAGTCACAGTCCTGAGTGCCCAGGCAGGGTGGCCAGTACTGGCTCGAGACGGGTAGATAAGACCTCCACACTACTTGTTCCCACACCACTGCCTGCAGCATGGCATGGCATGGCACAGCCCAGGCACCTGCAGACATGCCTTTAGGGGCCTCCTCACTGCCTGCCTGCTGCCCAAGCTCACCAAGGCCATGACGCTGTGTGGGGCTGCTGGCACCAGCATCTTCTTAGATAGCGAGTAACGAGTTTCAATGGTGTCTTCAGCACACTACATTTTGAGTTTGTTGTTGGGTTGTTGGTTTTTTTTTCAGAGAGGAAAATGTGCAATTCTCTTTAGGTTAATGCAGTACAGCCCTGGTGCTTCCGAGAGGTCTACTTCCAAGCCTTTACCAGTTGCTTGAGGCTTCTCATGCTGAAGACCAAAACATGGTTTCTTGGTGAGCTTTGTGGTGCGAGACCCTGGCTTGGCCACTGCCACTCAGGCAGCACTCACCCCTCACGCATCTTAGTGTGTGTGTCGTGGGCTGCTGGCCATGCTCAAACAGCCCCATTCAAAGCTTAAATAAGCCAAAGAATGTCTTGGATTCCTCAAAATTAATCAAAGAGATTTTGGAGACATTGACATGCAAACTGTCCATCTTCCTGAGCTTGAATAAAGCCCCCAGGTAGCTTTTCCGGGCCCATGTTTTCTGACCTGTACAGTAGTTGATGCTCTTGTCCTCCATCAGCACGTGGCTACCAAGCAAGGCTGGGTTTTTCTTGTAGACAATGTGGGTCAACACCTGGCTGCTGCAGACGCTGCCGCGGAAGAGCACATTGGAGTACACAAAGTATAGACCGGTCTCATTGATGACGAGGCCCTGATCACGGTACTGAATGCCATTGGTGAAGGCATGGCCAGAGATGGGTTCCCAAGCCAGAGGGAGGTCCCACTGATCCGGGTTTCCTGGGAGCCAGAACAAGAGAAAAAGTGCAGTAAGTATAAGCAGTTGTATGTTTTTTCCTCAAGTGATGTCCCATGTCACGACGTCAGCTGTCCTCCAAGCCCTTGTCTGCAGCATGGAAAGTCTGCCTTCATCTCAGGCAGGTGGAAGCTCTCACCTTCACCTCCCTCAGCTGCTTGTGACAGCCTTCTGCCCTGCACACCCCAGATGCAAACCAACAAACAGATCCCTCACTGAAAAGCCTAAATGAGGGGAAGATTTTAGCTGTGGAGTAACTTCCCACTGTCAGAGTGCATATTACCAAAGGAAAGCATGAAAGTCTGAGTGAGGTGGGCTCCTTACAACTACAACCATGTCACCCTCTCACCCCAGCCACATCTGCCCTATGCCCTGCTCCAACATTTTGCTGGCCCCTCAGCACATACCTGTTAGGTGTGCTGCCGTCCTCGCTTCATTTTTCATTGACTGCTCCTTCTGCCCTGCACAAAAATAGGGAAGAGGTTAGCTATGTGCTCCTTGGGAGAAGCCAGCCCAGAGGGCAGAAGGGAGACAATCATGAAGCTAAAGCAGGGCAGATTCAAAGCAGCACAGGGCACGTATGCATAATGGCTTAGCACAGGAAGGCAGAGTAGTGCTTGGACAAACACTGCAGGGCGAGAGAAGGAGTTAAAAAGGAAAAGTTGCAGCAAAGAGCCCAGATGTGACCAAAAACAAGGGGAAAGAGCAAGGAGAGCTTTTCTCTTAAAATGGCTCAGTTGGTGAGCTCAAGCAGAGGCCTCTCACGCAGGGTATAGGAGAGGGACAAGGCTGCCCCTTTACTCAGCATCTCTGGGCCATGCGAAGGTGACAGCTCATGACCTGTTAGAGATGAGCCTGCTCCATTGCCCCGCTCTAGTCCAGCACTGCAGATGTACCCATGGCAGTGGACTTCTGTCTGCAGAGTACCAATCCTACTTACAACTAGATCAGAGATGCTTGAGGCATCCTGCAAACCAGGCCAGGCAGACCTTTTCTTCAGAGAGACAGAGCACAGCTCGGAAAATTCTGCCTTCATTGGAAGGCTCTATTTCTCTTGGAGAGATGGACCAGTTACAGTGACTTGGTATTTGGATCCCATCCCACTCCATCCTTCCCTTCTCAACATCTATTTCCAAGCATCATGTTCTCAAATTTTAGAAGCAGCCTTTTCTTTTCTAAAGCCAATTAAAATTTCCTCTCCTCTCCCCCTCCTCCTTTACGCTATTTCCCTGGCTTTATTTATCCATCCCCTTCAAGACATTCAGGGTTACTATTTATAGCTTATGTTCAGTTACTGCTAAAGTAGCCTGTGATCAGAGCACTGAACATCCAGTTAAAATGACAGCTCCCCTTCCCCTAAGCAATAGATCACAAAATTTATTGACATGGGAGTTGGTGGGAACCCGGACTGCCCTTTCCAGAGAATTTTGCTATTTCAAAAATTGCTTTAATTCAGTATTGGAACATACTTGAAAAGAAATTAACCTTCCTACTAATCAAAATCCTCAAGGGAAAAAAATCTTTCCAGATCTAGCAAAAATTGTTGATAGATGAAAATTTCCTTCTGACTTTCCCATTTTTAGAAAGGGGTATCCTCACTGATAACATTAACATGGAATTTAAAAGTAAAATAACAGTTTTGAAGGTCAAAATATTATTTTTAAATTTTTCCTTTCAAATTGAAATTTTTCGGGTTTTTTTCCCTTGTCTCTAAACTGGAGGGACATAAATTTGATGGATGGACCACTTGATAAAGAATTGGCTGGGTGGCTGCACACAAAGAGTTGTGGTCAATGGCTCAATTGGAGACTTGTAACGAGTGGTGTCCCTCAGGGTTCAGTGTTGGGACTGACCTTGTTCAACATCTTTGTTGGTGACATGGACGGTGAGATTGAGTGCGCCCTCAGCAAGTTTGCCAATGACACTAAGCTGTGTGGTGCAGTCAACACACTGGAGGGAAAGGATGACATCCAGATGGACCTTGACACACTTGTGATGTGGGCTGATGCCAACCTTAAGAAGTTCAACCAAGCCAAGTGCAAGGTCCTACACCTGAGTCAGGGCAATCCCAGGCACAGCTACAGGTTGGGCAGAGAAGAGATTCAGAGCAGCCCTGCGGAGGACTTGGGGGTGTTGGTTGATGAGAAGCTTAACATGAGCCAGCTTCAGTGTGCGCTCGCAGCCCAGAAGCCAACCGTATCCTGGGCTGCATCAAAAGAAGCGTGACCAGCAGGTCAAAGGAGGTGATCCTGCCCCTCTACTCTGCTTTCGTGAAACCTCACTTGGAGTATTGTGTACAGTTCTGGTGTCCTCAACGTAAGTAGGACATGGAGCTATTGGAGCAAGTCCAGAGGAGGGCCACGAGGATGATAAGGGGGCTCGAGCAGTCCTGTATGAAGACAGGCTGAGAAAGTTGGGTCTGTTCAGCCTGGAGAAGAGAAGGCTGCATGGAGACCTCAGAGCAGCCTTCCAGTACGTGAAGGGGGCCTAAAAGGGTGCTGGGGAGGGACTCTTCATCAGGGATTGTAGTGACAGGACAAGGGGTAACGGGTTCAGGCTTAAACAGGGGAAGTTCAGGTTAGATATAAGGAAGAAGTTCTTTACTGTGAGAGTGGTGAGGCACTAGAACAGGTTGCCCAAGAAAGTGGTAAATGCTCCCTCCCTGGCAGATGGCCTTGGGATGGCTGTCTTGGGAAACATGGTCTGGTGCAAGGCATCCCTTGCCCATGGGAGGGGGGTTGGAACAAGATGATCTCAATGTCCTTTCCAACCCTAACTATTCTATGATTCTGTGATTCTAAATTGAATTTAGAAAAATTGGCAGTTTCTTGTGGAAAGTTTCAATTTCACTGAAACGACATTTCTAAAAGAAACCTCCACAGACATATAATCAGGCTTTTCTCAATTAGCTTTGGCTGCCATGAGACTTTGTACCAAAAGAATTGGGGGGGGCGGGGGGCGGGAAGAGTTCCCTACCCCGAAGAAAACTAAACCCTTTGCGTCATCCAAAAATATTAAAAGAGTAAGAAGAGAAAGAATTAAGATGTGCAGTGCCCATCTCTGTTCTTCTATTCATGTTGTTGCCATAGGTTAGGACAGCCAGAAACCACTTCTACAGCAGAGTACCCCCAGTACCACTGCCCCACTGGCCCGGGGAGCCCCAAGGCAGAGGCACACTATGCCAGAAACCTGTGGCTGACACCTCTAAGCACTCCGGCAGGCAGGGTGCAGGACTCCATCCCCATACCACAGAGAGAAAGCTTTTTATTCAGCCAAGCAAGTGAAATCAGCACTTTCATAGCATCAAGCTGTGACCCTGCCTTTGCTACAGGCAAAGAGAGGGAAGAGTACAACAGGACCATGCATACATGCTATCACAGAGGAGTTCCTCCTCTATGTACATCAACTCACCTATGAGTTTCTCCAAAGCCGGAGGGATATGTTCAGTACTGGCAGACTGTCAAAAGAGAAGAGTCACAAGCTGTCTTAGCAGAGTGAAAGCACAGGGGCATCATCGAAAGCAGTCAATGACTGTCTTTGGCAATGCTTAATTCTCAGTGCTCATATGAGAGACCTTGCAGCACTCAAACACAAAGACACCCAAATATACCCAATCAGCAGTAGAGTAATTCTCTTGCAGTAATAAGCACCCCCACTTACATGGCAAACATTTAAATGCCCCTTGGGGATCTTTGCAACACCTGAGCATCTCGGAGCCAATTTTAAGGGTTTTTCTCCTGTCTCCCCAAAGCCTCTGTGACCAGCCAGGCAGACCTCACCTCTCTGAGTTCAGCCAGTTCCTTCTCCAGGTGGAAAATCTGAAACATGCTCAGCCCAACTCCAGTGAAGGCCAGCAGGAGCAGCAAGGAGATCACCAGAAAGCCAATGCTCCTCCTTTCCCTGTTGATCCTTGGTTTTCTGCTCCGGTCAGGTACTGATGGTGGGAAAGGAGTGATGGAGGGTGCTGAAGGTGCTGAAGGGGGTGCACTGGGACAGCCATCAACCCAAAAGATCTGAGGGTACATGTAATTCAAGTTCTGCTGCATGGCCGGGAGTGGGGTGGATTGGACTTGCTTGGTGTGATCTTCCATGTGGCAGTCAAAAACTGCTGGGGCTGTCCCAGACTGAGCCCTGGCAGAAGATCCAGGTCTACCTTTATACGCCTGCATCGCTCCAGCAGTGAACACCCAGCTCAGATACTGTGACTCTACAAAAGCCTCAAGCATCAACAGCAAACCCCAAAGAGTTTCCACCCTCGGCTGCAAGTCTGGGGCACCTGCCTGCTCCTCCCACAGCGAGGCAGCAGCACCAGCGCAGCAGCAGATGCTCGCACAAAACCACACTCGGGAAGCACATACACTCACATGCAAGGGCTACGCTTCCAACTGGGGACTGAGTAATCAGTGCAGTGCACACCCACCAGCCAACCACCCTTTCCAGCAGCCCACTTGGGCAGAGACACCTGCTTTTCCACTGTAGTGTCCTGGACCACAAGCAGAGCAAAAGGAATGAAAAAGCCTCTGGCATAGTGCCCAAGATGGGACAAGCAGAGCTGAGGACTCCTCAGCAGAAGGATGAAGACCTGATCCCAAATACATCTATGGGTGCTGGGGGATTGCTTAATTTCACACAGGACAAATTACTTGCTCCTCTCTGTTGTGCCTCCTGCCTTTTCCTTGGCTGGTCCATAGAGCACAGATCTTGAGTCACAGAATACTGGCCACAGACACCTTCCCATTCTGTTAAAAACCAATCTAACTGAGAACAGGAAGATGTCAGTGCTGCAGCTGCAGCAGAGCTGCCCCGTGAACAGCCCATGTAGAGCCAGCTCAGTAGGCTGCCTTCACTCACACCAAATCACTGCAGGGCACTGGCCAAGCTGAACCAGTGGTGTGCTGTAATAGGAGAAACATACAGTGTCTCAGGGCACAAGTAGGCTCTTCTGGCAGCTTCCGCTGTCCCTCTTACCTTTGCAAATACTATCTCAAATCGCAGAGTCCTCTTCTAACCTGAAGAAGCCTTAGATAGGGAAGGGCTTTTTTATTATCTCTTCAGGTCAATGTTGAGCATTGCAGCAGGACCTAACCTGGCTGAGTAACTTATGATTAAAGACATCATAAGTGGGGTAGACATTATGCTACTTATCTTGGTAAAATTTCTTTTGCCTTCTAAGAAGACATTGAGAATTCAAGCCATGCTGCAAGCACCACCAGTTACAAGAGCTCATTACAAAATCATAATGAGACAGGGCAAGACAGGGACATTTCCATTCCTCAATTTCTAATTTCTCAATTTCCAATTTCTCAGTTACCATTGACTGCAGATTTCTAAGGGGCAGCAATGAGATTTTCCCACAGATTTACAGGGGCACAAGAGTGATTATAAGCAGCAGTTTGCTCTTCCATTTCACACACCTACGTTGAAGTGTGTATTTGTATGGGGTAGCACTTAAAAAAAAAGGAAATGCCTACTACAAGAACAAACTGGAGATTTGTCTCCTCTGTGGCTGAAGAACACACAGGCTTTGATCTTGAACATCAAAACTGTGGTCTGAGAACAGCACGCTTTAACAACATAAATAGGCTTGTTTCTCTAAAGCAAGGTCTCAGCTTTGCCTCCAACCACACCAGTAAGTCAGACATGTCCTCAAAGCCCTGCCTGCACCACCAGACACCCCACTGCTTTTTGAAGATGTTCACCACAGCTGTTTGCTGCAGAGTGATCTGCAGCACAAGAGGTTTCAGCAATCTGCCTGGCTTGTCCTCGTACTTCTAGGTTTCTGACATAAAAGACATGACATAAAAGCAACATAAATCCAGCTCCACCAGTTCAACCCTGGTTATACCTACCCTCACTTTGCACCCCAGAACAGTGCTTTCCAGCCAGCCTGAGGGCAGATCCTCATCCACTCCTACGGTCAGGACAAGAGAAGGTCACACAAAGGTCTGGGCTCAGCCCTGCACCTCCCATGCTACATGGTGAACCCCAGCCTGCTAGCCAGTGCTGGGCATGGGGAAAGAGAGATGCCTCCAGGGCACAGGGAGCCAAGAGAGGCAGCAGGATGGTAGGGCAAGCATCTCCTGCCAGGACACGCCCCACCACTCTGCCTGTGCAAGCCTCCCAGCCCTAATGCTGCTGCGGGTGCCTGAGCCATGCATAGGGGAACTCGCCACGCGCTCAGGCTCCTCGCTCAGTGGGCAGTGCCTGCACTCCTTTGCTCTCAGAGCAGTGAGCACCATGTGCCCGTGGCTCTTTGCAACACGGGCATGGGTGGCGGAGTTCCTGTTTCTTTAATGCCCTCTGTGGCCCATTCAACTGTTGAAAATAGAGTGATGGCTCAGAGAACAGGGACTGAAACTCAGGACTTTGTCAGTTGGAGGCATTGCTGACAAGCATGTTGAAAGTCACTGACCACAGCTTTGCCTGGAGAAGGTCTGCTGTCAAGTTTTTTCTGACACTGACTGCTTGATGCAGACAGCTTATCTTGGTGGGATTGCGGGTACAGTAGCAGTCTCCCTTAAATGTCAGAAGAGTACTTATTTCTCACCCACTGCTTCCTATTTTCACAAAGATGCTTTTTTTATGGGTGGGCGAGAAGGCAGAGATGACTAAAACAATGAAAGCCATTTCAGCCACATCTGCTGCATCCTCTCTTTTGGATGCATAGATCAATAGCCTGCTAATACCACGTGCTGTGGCAAGCCAAAGATTGGGACTAATTACCATCAAAGGATGATTTTTGGTGTACACCATGCTTTCAGAGACCTCTCCCTTCCTAGCACACTCTACTGTGCGGGTCCTGCTGTCACACTGTTTCACCTGTCAATGTCTTCAGAGATCACCAAGGTGATATGTGCTGGAAGACAGAGCAGGCAGAGCTGTGGCTTTGCAGCGTATCATGGTGCCTACAGGCTCTGTTCTGCTGGCTTCCTATCGCTCAAGCCACACCCAGTATTAACAGGGCTGTTGAAATAATGGTGAGACAATTTGCTGTAGGTAGACACATAAGCCACATGAATCTATTTTGCTAGAAAGCCTAGAGCCAGAATTTAGACAAGGTTGACCTCTCCTAAAACATGGGGCAAGGACAGCTGGGCAGGAAAGGAGGACATAAGAAGGACAAAGGGGGTGTCAGATTTGTCTGTCTTCTTCCCTATCTGCTCTTCACTCAGTCTGCAAGATACACACGGTTTTCAGCAGCCTTATGTCATTTGAACAGGAGGGAATATTTCCAAGTGGAAATGCCTTCCATACCCCTTTATTAGAGAATCAATCCCCTTTGCCAAGAACAACAAAAGACAAGCAACAGTTACACAGACAGAAAAAGAGGATTTGCTTGGAAGAACTCCTACCATCCCTATCTCACCCCCAGAGAAGCAGATGCTCTTACTAATGATACACACTAAGTTTATGTTGACAGCAAAGAGAATCAGCCAGCAGCTAGAAGTTTCTATCAATCAGCAGATTTAAGGACAAAAGGATGACCTGCTTGAAATACATCAAAGAAAGGACTTGAACAATGACAGAGATCTAATACTCGACGGAAAATAGAGTATAAACAACCAAAAAACCGAAGTGTGAACCACTGGTGTATGAGGGGCTCTCACTGGGTTCTGGACAGTGCCTGAAAGTGATTAACAAATATTTCCTATTACACCAGTGACTGGTGGAAATGCTAAAAAGCAACTGTTGAAAACCCATAGGGCTGCATAAATTTCACCCAAGAACAACTGAAGAAGTTGAGAATCATTTGCATTCAAAAAACAGGATTCAAAACATTAGCCCGAGATATTAAAAGCCTTGGCAACCTTTTGCAGTCCCAGCCTGAATTGTGCCATCAGAGGCAGGAGAGGCAACTACCGCAAACCCAGGGGATCAGCCACAGCGGGCAGAAGAGATGGCACCAACTGATGCTCACTTTGGGGGGACAGTGGAAAGTGTAACAGAACATCGTCCAGGACAAAGCTGCTGATTTTTCACCAGGCTTGTCCTCAGCACAATGCTACTTCAGCACCTTTTCCACAGATCTGGAGAAAACCGAGCAAAATATTACACCAGCAATATTTGCAGATTAAAATAACTGGTGAGAGATCGTAAGTAACCATGAGTACAGAGAATTTAATCAGAAGGAAACAAGCCTAGAAACAAAGACCACAGATCAAGCTTTAGATGGAGAATAACATCCTAGAAAGAAAACACAGCTCTGAAACTGATAGAGGCTACCCAGGTGTACATAAGCTTCCAGCAGGGAAAGCCCATGGGCTCTCATAGGCATGAACTCACATTTAGCACTAGACAACTAGAAACAGCCCAGAACCCACATTGCATATTTATGTTCAGCTTCAGAGGGGCTCAGGCAAAAGTCGCAATAACTGCTGGACAGCAAAAATGCTCAACTCGGTCCATTCAAGAGCAGATTGGCAGGGAGGGACAGACAGTGTGCTAAAAACCTGTCATAAAGAGGGATGATTTCCAGCAGCACAGAGCTCTTGAGTCTCAGGAAAAAGCCCTCCTAGGGAACCACTAACTGGCAGCCAAAACTGAATGAGTTTGTGAAAAAAACCCCATGGATTTTTGACTGAACATTGGAATGGATGGTTGTGAGAACTGCCTCCAGAGGCAGCAGCATCTACCTGCAAGGCTCCACTGAAGCCTTCAAGGGGCATGGAAGACACCGGAACTCACCCAGCCTTGCAGTTAGCACTGACATCTTAGTGTCATTTCTTTATTACGTGGGGCTTTTTTTAACAGTTCAGTTTCCCAGATGAGGGTGATGCTTTTCATTTCCTCAACAACTGCTCTCTTTGCTAGAAGCATTTGCGGCACACATAAAGCCACACACGCTGGTGCCAACAGCTCATGAGGGAGACATGCACATATTCATATTCAAGAGCAGGTTTCAAAACCAATTTCTAACAGCTCTGGCCGGATATTGGGGTACTTAATATGGTCCTCTTCCAGTAAGTAGACAGCAGCCCTGGGTTCAGTCAAAGTGGTACAGGGCTCTGACCTGAGGCAGGAAAGAATCCAAGCAGGGAAGGAGCCAAAGCAGCTAAGAAGAGAGGAAGAATTGAAAGCAGCAGAGTAAGATTTTCTTTTTTTAATGTCTAGCAAAAGCAAAGAAATGAGGTATAGTGGTTATGAGATAATGGGACCTATTGCTTAAACATCCGAGAAAGAGAAGCCTGTCATTTCAAACATATAATAGCTTAGTCACAGAATAAGGTGGTGTGGTCAGTCAGAGGTGGTGAGGAAGACCACAGCGAACGTGCAGATGTTGATTTCCTGTTCAGCCCAGTGACAGTCGAGAACTGCATTCACAAGCCCTTCACAGCAGGATCCATGCTGCCAGCCCTGGCTCTGGAGAACACCAGCTGGCTCTGCTGGCCAATGTGGCCTTGTTGGCGCTTCACAATTTTATTCTTCCTTGGCAGCAGCTGTTCCCAACCCATAAAAAACCCAAAACAACCCCCCCAAAACCAACCAAACCCACCCACCCAAACAAAAATAATCAACAACAACCCCCTGGGATCTACCCTGCGATCCTTACTGAGTTCCACCAGGATCACACCTCAGCTCTTTATCACACTGAGCAAATTCAGGCCCTCTGGCATCAGATGGGCACCCAGAGAGCCCAACAGAAGAGTGCCCATCTCATTTCACAAGCACTCTGACACTAGTGACCCATGTCATCTGAATTCCAAAAACACTGAGAGACCTTCATCTGACTTTCCTGGGATTTCACTTTGAGCTGCAGGTGCTTTCACAGGCAATATTTACAACCTTGACATTTCAGCAGCAATAGCATCAAACTATGACTGACACAAGTTATTCATTAGCTGCTTTGAGAGATTTTTTGGCAGGGATGGGGGGGAGAAAAAGGAGAAAATCCCAGACAAGGATTCTTGTTTGCTGTGAGTTCCAGAGGGCCCAGCCACTGGATGTAGGCTCTAGCCACCACATTTAGCAAAGGAAAAAACAAGCCTCAAGGTGGCAAACATTTCTTTACTATGTCTAGGTCCATGAAAGTGCTGTTAATTTCATCTTGATTCCCTACCAAAAGCCATACCTCTAATCTGTGACTTTATTAGTGACTCTAATGAAAAAAAGCAGAAAGCTCCTTGGTAGCTTCTTCTAAAATTACTGTTCTTAGAGAAGGGATATGTAAGACAGACTCATGAGTTTCACCATCCTTTCCTAAGGAAGCATTTTATCTCAACAAGCTCTGGGAACACTCATTCTTCCCACACTGTTGCAAACCCCAGTTATGCCTTCAGCAGCACCTGGTGCTGTTTGACACTCAGGGTTTCCAGATGAGACACACACTAATAGCCTACCCACAGCACCGTGTGGTCAGGGCTCTACACTTGAATTGTTCCAAACAAAGTGGAACATGTTTGTACCTAATTATGTGAGGCATGTTAAGCTGTTCCATCTTGTATCATCTCACACTAACTTGGCAAGAGCAGAAGCCACACAAAGACACCAGGCATTGGAGTTCTCTACTTACCAATACCACACGGCTGGTGGAGTTTGCATATTTTAAAAATTCTGGATTTCCATTCTGGTGCTTAATGTATACAACCCAAATACCTCATTTTGGCAAACATGGCTAGTAATTCACTTATGAAAAGTGTATGTTTGTGACTATCCATCCTCCCATGGAAACCTTCGTGCTGCTTAAGTATTTTTGACCCTGGGTTTAATTCATGCCTAAGGGTCACTACTGCATACGCATGCTGGCTTCTATCTTAAACCAGTGGTCTAACTTTGCTATGTAACATCACAAGATGGACTAGGCTCCCCCTTTAAGGATCCGTACAACCACAGGAATTTGTCAAGGTTTATAAGTTGTCTTCATTAGAAACTTATGTCTCTAATAAAGATTATGACCAATCTGAGAGACTTTATTTCACCAAAGAATCAAGTTTTGAAAGCTAGTCAGTGTGACATTAATAAAACTGGAAGTAAAAAGTGACTCGAGCCCACATGAAAGGATAACATTGAGCAACAAGAACTTAGACATTAAAAGCCTTTTTTTTTCCTTCTCTTTTTTAAAAAAGTGGTTACAAATAATTAAAAGCAGCAAGACAGCAGCAGGCGGAAGCTGTGGTTCAATCTCCAGTCTACTGCCAGAATAAACACTCTTGAGTTTGCAGTAGCACCATCAGCTCCACAGGTTCCTTCAGATGCTGGCTTTCTTGACGGCTGAAACATAACCTACACTTTGATTGGGAAGTTTAGACCTAGACAGTTTGGTAACGTACTTACGAGAATATGAAAGTCACTCTTTGGTTGACATGCACCAGCAGTGACTCCTGCCATAGCTGTGCTTTATTCACAGGGGTCATCACTGCTGACGGCCATCTCTGCTGACCCGACACAAAAAAACTAGGCTGACATTTTTCACCATATGACCTGACTTTCTGCTATTCTGATACTTAAAATACTACAGAAGGCTGCACTGCATGCAGTGCCTTTGCAACCGATCAGTCCAGCTGAATTCACATAAGCTCATGTTGACTCAGGGCCCACAGGCAGCATTTCTTAGGAACAGTACATAGCTTTCAGGAAAGTGAACCTACACAGCCCATTACATCATTTATTCTTTACACTGATTTTGGGGTACACTTTCAGAAGGGGGGATGCTGTGAGGCGTTCTCAAAACAGCCTTGAAACATGGAAGCCTGAGTGAAGTGTCCAGTTCTGTGTTATCCAGCACTTACAGCATCTGCTGCATTGCCAGTGTGAACTGGAAGCCATGTGGCCTCAAGCCACGTTCTCACCAGAGCTCTGCTCTGCTCACTTAGGATATGCAGTATCCCTGTTGCATGTTTCCTATGTGTTCATTATGTGACCAGCTCTACTACTCTAGTTTGAAATAACTATCTAACATTCTCTTTTAGTGGTCTTTTATGTTCTTTGCAAACCTCAGCTCTGAGTACCAAGAGGTAATTTCATGTAGTCATTCTCACAGAAAACTACCATTTCCAAGGATCCCCCAGGTCAAAACATGAACTGACACCTGCTGGAAACTTTTCTAGCAGTTCTTCCATGGCCACAATTCCTGAACTTTCACACAAAGGCCTTCAGCTTCCCTTCACCCATCCCTCCTTTTCTTTTTCAACCAAACACATCTAGACTGACAAGTTTATGAACTCCTTATTACAGCCTAAGGGACCCCAGTCCTAGTCCTGGACTGAAATTTAAAGACTAGTCCTCCTCAAATTAAGCCACAAGTTTCATTTTCAAAGGAAAAATGCCAGTAAATGAAAGACAAAGTGTTCAGATTTATTTGGAAATTCACAGTTTCTAATGGCACTACAGCTCTGCAGTTACATAGTCTTGTTCCACAACATTGTATGCCGCACTCAGGTGGTATGTATTTTCCTCATCCAGGTTTGAAACCCTTCTGAATTCATGTTCAATATGTCTGGTTCATGTGCTCTGACTGGCTAATTGTGCAGATCAACTCCAAAAGTACATCACTTTAAAAGTATCCATAAACTAACAAGAAAGCAGCAAAAAAACCAAAGGCTTTAAATAAGTCACATTACATACAATACCCAGGAAAGGCATTAGATCTGTTAACAAGGGTACCACTAAAAGTGCTCAATAAGTTAACTTAGTTTTTTACAACGTGAACCTGTAACACCTGTCAAAAGGAATAACCTTTTGTTCCACTCTCTCAGATACACACTCAAATTTTTGCCATCACACATTCTGTAGTATCCAAATATACAGTCACACTCAACATTTTAGCAATCACACATCCTATAGTATCCAAATATACAATCACAGTCAAAATAAAAAAACAACTTGGATATGAAAATACCAACCATACAAACACTGCACATTTGTTAGCCAATACAAAAGCAAACATTACAGAAATACCCACTTTGAACCAGCCTGACTGGTCAGACCCCAAGGCTTTGCAAACTCAACACATCCAGAGCGGGCTTGGAGAAGGCCCAGCTGCAGCTGCACCAGCTCACCCTCATGTTCTTCAGCTGAGCCTTTCCTGAACTCTCAGCACAGAAATGGCAAGTGTTCCCCATCCACCTCATTCACAGGCAATTCAGGCAACACATGCATTCAGCAGCCTAAGTTCCCATCATACAGAGGAAATCCTAAAGAGCCACTGTCATTTATTTAGTACATAAGACTACAGCTCCAAATTACCATCCCCAGCGAGATATTTTCCTCAACTGAGTTTGCAAAACCAAAATCTCATCAGGCAAGTCCATCTATTAGGATTTTTACAGTATCCAGTCCACATTACTGAGTCCAGCTGAAGGCCAACACATGTCCCTTTACAGCACTGTAGTGTTGCATCTTCAAAAAAAGCTAGAGAAATTACAAAATAAATCAAATGACAAACAATTGTATTTCCCCTCTTCCAGTGGCATTATAAATAGACAAAAGGCACATAAATATGGGAAGGTGCAAGAAATAGGAACAAAGCTAAAGGAAGAGGATTAGGCTTTTATCCCTATTCCACCCAACAAACTGGGTTTCAAAAAATCTCTGCCCCAGGAACTGTGAAAAAAAAAACCTTTATAAAATGAACCCTGCCCTCCCTCCCCCCAAGCTGTTCTCATAGGAAATTACCAGCCTTGTAAAGCTGCAGCTTATAGCCACGATTGACACAATCCCATCTATTTAAAAAGACAGAAACCAAATTTCTGAATACTTTCCAATTAGTTGAGCTCTTCGTCTCCCACTATCCTCCCACAGAATACCACAGACTGTTCTCAAACGAACAAACACTCCTGTTTGAGAAGTTCAGCTAGTTTTAGATGTGTCCAGAAACTGCCGTGACACCAAGTGTTCCCACTGTTATATCTTTGTTTCCTTTGATTATGTCATGCAGGCTTGGCATTGACCCTGACTTAGCCTGTATTAGAGTTTTTATAAGCTTCCCTTGGTCTGAAACTTTAGACCGTCTTCGTTTTATAGCCCTCTTATCAGTTTTTGTCTTTTGGGTCTGGCCATTGCACAGACTCGTACATGCTGAAATGCCACAAAAATAGGACTCCTCGGACTGCGATGACGTTTCGGAGCTTCCTTCGGATGGAGGACCCTTATATGAAGAGTGATAAACTTCCCCAATGTTGGAGAAGTCCCTCTGGTTCGTAAACGGCTTCTTTCCTTTAATTTCCCCGTTGGCTATCGGATGCACAGGCTCTGTTGCTGACTGAACAGTCTCTATTTTTTCACTTCTGTATTTACAACGCTTTTTCTGAAACCACAAGTGAAAAGAGGTAGAGTTAGGCTCTGGAAAGTAAGCAGAGTACAAAACCCAAGCCTAGGAACCAGTGGAGGGGAAAGCAACTGAGATGGGCGCCACCTGCCAGCAGAAGCAGGCTCAGCCCAGCCTGCCCTCCGCACAGCCACTATACCTTCTTCTCTGGGGAAAACTTCAGGGGTTCTACAATGTACAGGTCCTCTGGATCCACTGTAAGAGAGGGAACACACAGTCCTGACACTGCCGGCTCTAAAGCAACACAACTCTAAGTCACACTATTATTTATCTGACACATTTTTGCTCCCGTTACAAGCTAATGGAGGCACAACACATGAACACTGACAGTGAAGTCAACACACAGAGGAAGTCCCCTGTGCTGTCATGGCAGCTGTCAGTGACATACACTTGAAAACGCTTGCCTCCTGATAGATTAGGCCATAGGAGAGGTGCAGAGAACATCCTCTGGGGAAAAGGAGCAGCAGTCAGCAAAAGTTAGCTTCTACAAAAACAAGCTGTTAACAAGATGATGTGTTTAACGTGCAGCCTACCCGTAACAGGACAGACACTCAAGTCTGTGTACCTATCAAGGACACGGATGTTCAGACTGACTAGACCAGTCTGGTATTCCTCCATCAGTGCTTTGTAAATCATTCTTCCAAGCTGAAGCAGGGGAGAATTCTGAAAAAGCATGGTTTTGCAAAAAAATAGCCTTTGCTGTCTCTATTGCAACATGTTCCCAATTCAGCTCATGAGTATTCCTGCAGATTTCCTCACAGTACAAAAATCTGTGAAGCAAGTTTGCTGCACCCAGAAAAGCAGTGTCAGCTGCATACTTGGTAGTTACTATAATATGCAACACTTTTGGTTTTGCAGGATGGTGATGGCCTAAAAATAAATATTTAGTTTTCCCAAGACTATCATGAATACCGAAAATACCAGATCATTCCTCATACCCAATCTAAGGTAAATAGTCTAAATTTTCTTACTACAGTTGACAAATACGGATCCTAAATATCTGCCAAGTTTCAGAAACAGGCTATCAGGATTTCTGAGAAGTAAGGCATTCACACTTCCCACATCTTGCATTAAGGAAAAAAAAAAGAAAATAAAAATGTCACTTTCTAGTTACAAAGCTCCATAGCTTTGCAGACCTGCATGCCTGCATGGATTGCTGCTATAAACGATAGCACACCACATTTAATGTTTTAGCATAATTTAGCACAGTTCTGTGAGTATCCAGTAACTTGTTTGTGAACCCCCTTGTCCTACATGAAATACTATAATCCAGTGTACTTTCACATTAGCTTGCAATTCCATTTTCATACATTTGCAGTAGAGTGTATGAAAATAGAGATACATGAGATACTAATAGAGATAAATGAGAGACTAGATGTACAGTATATGAATAATACCTTCTTTGCCAGCTAGCTGAAAAGACTGTGATCTGACCAGTGGAAGAGAAGTTCTTCTTTTCAAATTCATATCATCATAAGAGGAAAAACACCTAGGAAACAAAATCCACAAAGCTTTTTAAAACATATTTTTCTCATGACTTCGTTATACATATTTTTCATTAAATCTTTGCAGAAGGACAGAATTATACAGAGATGCCCAAGAAACCCTGGCAAACAGACACAGTACTGTATTTGCAACAAGCTATCAAGGCATGTTAAGTGTAGTAGCCTCAAAATGCTCTCAGGAGAGTTTTCCTATAGACCAGTAACGGCTCTTTGCTATCAATTTTGAGCTTACAGATAGGAGACTCCGAATTAAAGTAGATACCCAGTCCAAGCAAATTTAGGAAATACCGATAAAAGTTGCAAGAACAATTCAGTTTCAAATATAAATACATTACCTTTTGGGGCTAGGGTAGTGATTACTTTTAGGAATTTTTGAGAGGTAATCTTCACAGAACTGAGAAGAGCTTCTGCACCGCTGCACACAAAGCACCAAGCCCAGAATGACACAGAGAACCAGAGAAATCACAAGATAAGTCTGCCGATCAGAAACCTGGAAGAATTTCAAATGGTTGTTAAAGACAAAAAATAATACTATTATTCTTGTTTTAAATATTAAAATCTTTAGAAGAACAACTGACATTCTCAAGTCACTTTCCTTCCATTTTGATAAACACTTGCTCAAATTTGAGTATTTTTTCAGAGGTTTGATGTAGTCTATTGGCTACGCAGCATTCAAGGAGTGAAGGCTGAATACCACCAGCTGGTAACACAGGGCAAGATTTCACTGACTATGGTACTACCAGAACTTAAAGCAGCAGCCAGCCCTTGCAAATAGCATTCAAACCTATCTGAAAGTAATATACTTTGCACAAAAAAGTGTATTAAGGAAGGAACTTCTGTTTTACAATTGACATGGATGCAATACTACCTCAATTTTATGTGATGCTTATCAGCTGACATTGCAGCACTTCACAGAATACCATTATATTCACTTGATTCAATGGGTTTAATCTTTCTGACTACTCTTCCATTTCACAACCTAGCAAAAGGATTTTTTCAAGTATGTTCATTTCTGAAGCTTAACAGATGAAGCTTACTAGAAAGATATGGAAGCTGAAATCCAACGGTACTTTGCAGACAATATTTAAAAAAGGAATTGTACAGTCGTTTTCCTAAAAAAGTCTATCTTAATCACACCATGAGATCTTAGAAGTCACACAAAGACTTTAGAAAAGATAAAACACAAATTCCCCTTTTATAACAAGCAAATGTCTCAGATGAATAGACTAGACCTGACTAATAGACAGGTGACTAGAGCTGAGTTCAGGGAAATTCCAGGATACTCATCTAAAGTACCCTGAGGATCACCACTGTCAAATCCTGGTTAAAACCACAGCACTCATGAACAGGAGCTTTGCCAGCCAGGCATCGAAGAAGGAGGCTAACTAAGTGTTAGAAAATAGTTCAAAGAGATGTCCTTTGGCAAGAAGCACCATTAAAAAAAAACCATGGCTTGAAATCCCAGGCTGGAGAATGTAAACATTGAGAGTATGTTCCTAATACAGTTGCCAAGATTCCCCTAATCTCAAAAGATCACAAAAACCAGGAAAGAAGAAGGCTGTAGCCATATGAGCCTCCCATTCAGTAGCTAAGACCACAACCCTCCACATGCTCATCTTATGATCACAGCCCAGTTCTAAGTGACCAGTACACACTTGCACACTAAACCTCCTGTGGCACAAGCCTGCTGATATTTAAGTGAAAAACGTGAGTGCTGGACACTGCAAAGCATCCCATTTTACTGAAGTTGTGTAACGAAGCCATGCAGTACAACTGGTTATATAATGCAGCAAGTGCCAGAAGCAGTCCTGAAGCATGAACTCTACCATTCCCTCTGACACACATCAAACACTCTGGATGTGCAACAGATCCCATTACTGCTATTTGAAAATCAATAGTTAATCTTCTAATTTCATTAAGAATCATTTCACAGAATAGTATCAATTCCAGTGCACTACAGGAAGACTGAGATATTAAGTTATTCTAAGTTTTAGCTTTATAGTTAGTTCAGACTCCAATCATGGGGCTACTAGGGCTGTAGTAGAAATTATCACTAATCTTGCTGTGCCCTAGACAGCTCAAACTACTTAAACTTTCCTCCACTCCCTTAGCCAGCTGCTAAAGTAGGCTGAAAGTAACACTACAGACAGCTCAAATGAAAAGCTTCATTTAAAGATTCCAGGCCTCTTCAAATTGAGTTATGTTTATACATCTGTTTGAGTTTCTCAAGCTGAATTATAATTACCTCACGTTTTAATTCTGCCACAGTTGTTGACAGATTAGAAACTAGCTGTGTCATGTTGGTGAGCTGTGCTTGTAACAGCTGGATTGCTTCTGTTTGCCGCTGATCCTGTATTAAAGAAAGAGAGTCATGGCCATGCTATTTAGTTGTCAGGTTCCCATTATGATATACGCTCACATGTACCGAGTTACTGTTCTATCTGATACAGCCAGGCATTTTGTAGCCACATGACCTATTCAGCATTGTTTTCAACACAACTTTCATACACCATTTGAAACACCAGCATTTTATTTATCAAATAACTTTTTGTAACATATGCCAAGTACATTTCATTACAGTGACTTCTGCTACCTTCATGAAAGGCAGATTAAGCAGCCAGCTCCACGCAATGACTATCAGGAAGCTGAGTACTGTCACATTACAGAATACACATGCGGATGACCAGGCAGAGCTAAAGCCTAAGGGCTGACGAATAGCTTCTGTTCTGGGATCAGGTAGACAGCCACTTAATGACAGGAGCCCAAGCAGGCCAGAAACAAGGCCTTTGCAGTTATTATCTCCTTCCCCGGAAGAACCCTAACAGGATTCTTAATCGTATGAGAAATTAAGGAAGGTGAGCAGAGTGTCAGGGAGATTAACCAAGAGGTGCACCTCTGACTGACCAGCATTTGATACTATTCAAACAAAAAGCAGAAAAATTAAAAAGAATTTCTGCACCTCCTTGTAACTAGTTCTTAAAAAGTAAACTTTCCTAATGAGGAAAACGCTTAAGCACTTCAACAAATCATACCTGCTCTTCTGCTATTCTTGAGGTGTTCTGAAGTTTTATTATTGTTTTATTAAAAGCCTTCTGCATTTCCTCCATTTGCTTTCGGTACCTAAAAGAAAGAGCATAAAGGTCTGAAGTGCTAGTTCATGAAACTCCTCAGCACTAGACTCATCTCCAGAAAACACAGCTATGCCAGCAGAAAACTTCTCTTCACCCAAAAAGGTTTTATTTGAACATGAAGTGGTACTTCCTTTTAAGTTTCACATAAAAACAGATGTGTCTCTTTATGGTGGTTTTTTGTTTTGTTTTGGGGTTTTTTTTTGTTTTTACTTTGGTGTTTTTTTGTCATTTTCTTCCAAGGTTAAAGTCAAATCTTTTTCAACACCTTAGAGCTTAGCATCAATTTACTGGAATTCACTCTGGAGAATTCTCTGCTACCACTGACTGCCAAGACAGATAAAACAACAGCATAAGGAAGAGCCTGCTCCTTGGAGCCAATTCTGAAATGGGTACATTTCCTGATTCTCCTATGGCTAAGGAGTACCACAGAGAAACACTAAAATACATGCAACTCTCACAAAGTTCTTGGTTTTCTCGCCAAGCTCCCTTCTTCCACAAGAGTTATTACAAGTAACACAGTAGTTTAAGTAGCAACTATCAATTCAGTAAAGAAAGCATTGTAGGTCTGTGTCATTCAGTTTAAGAGCAGCAGAAGGATGTGCCCTTTTGTTGAAAGGTTTATGGACAGGATTAGCACTTACATTCTGGCAACACTTTATCCTTTTAAAAAACCTCACAGCACTACTCCTTAAACCAAAATAAATGTGACTGTATCTGAAATACAGAAAGGGAACCCCTGCTACCTGCAGACATCTGGTCTCCAGTAGCTACCTAGGATTAGGTACTAGTAACTTTCTCAGTTTTCCATAAAGCTTTATGTTGTGATTTATGTTATACTTCGCTTTGACTGTACTACTTTTCACATGTGTATGTTTCTTCATACAGCTGGCTAAAATCATGTTTACATAGGGTAGACTGGTAGATTCTGACCAGTCTTCCTCAGACTTACCTCTGACTAAGTTCTTCTAAGTAACGGCTGCTGAGAGACATGTTTACTTCCAGGGCTTTTATGCGATTATTAAGGCGCATGAAGACAGACTCCTTTTGATTAGATCCATGAACAAGATTTCCGTTAGCATAGCCTAGATCTGTTGAATTCTGCAATTCAGCATAGAAATCTGTAGCTGTTCTCTGTGGTCCCCCAGAGACCGGAATTGCCATTAAAGCTTCTTCTGTTGCTTGATCATCCTCCTTTGTTTCAGCAGATACAGAAGACTCAACAGGAGGCAAAACAGGTTTCTGCACTTCTGAAGTGCTTTCCTTTACTTCCCCAGCCTCACTGGCTAGCATGTCCACTGTATATTCAAGCTGCTGAACAGTCTCTGTAGGCTTTGAAATCACTGGAGTAGCCATAGCCTCTCTTGTGCTCATCTCCTGTACCTCAGTAGCCACACTGGTCTCAGAAGCTATAGGGCTTTCTTCTGCAACAGAGCTCTCAGCCTTTTCTGTTTCTGCACTGATCTCAGGTATATCCAACCGAGGTGTAATCCCTGGTGCTACCTGGCTCACATCATCTTTTTCAGGCTCCAAAGCCATGTCTGTTGTTGGCAATGGCTTAACTTCAGAAGTAACTTCTAAGAGGAGAGACTGAGAGACAGTTTGAGGATGGCTTGGCTCCAGTTCAATTGAGTCTGTGGTCTCATTACCGATCTCCTCAGGGACCACACTGCTGAAGTCAACCGCAACAGTAGCTCCAGATGAACTCTCAACTTTGCTGTCTGATTGCTCAGGCAGAGGCTCATCTACAGACGCATGTATAGGTTCAGTCAGAACCGTCTGTGGCTGCTGAACATCAGCAGAGTAATCTTGCCCTTGTTTACCTTCAGTTTTACTATGCTGACGGTGCATGGCTACTGCAACTGAACACCATTTAAACAGGTATTCTGAAAAGGTGGAAATACAACATACTGTTGCCATGTCATAGCAGTACTTTTCTGTCTCAAGTTCAAACCATGCCGATGCTTCTTCTTCCTGATCATCGCTGGGCAGCAAGGTTACTGTTGACCGGCTTGTATCTTCTTCATACTCTTGTACTAGCTGAACAATAGGACTTTCCTTTGTCAAATCCACAATTAATTGCTCTTTATCTATCTGTGGAATATCTGTAGTAACAAGTCTACAACAAGAGAGTTAAAAACAGGATGTTACTTGAACAGTTCTACATACCTGCTCAGGAAGACTGCAAAAGTAGGATCTTTCAGAAAATTACCAAAGCTCATTCCTGTTACCAAAGGTCAGTTTGGATACAGTCAGAAATTCTATTAGCATTTTCTCTTGTATTCTTCAGTTCAAATTTGCAAACAGAATTATTTCAACCCTTGCTTCTGAAAGAGCAAGCTTTATCAGATATTGCCCTTTTCCTCAGCCCTGAAAAGAGTCACCAGTTCAGATATCACTAAGGTCTACACAGCAAGCATCTTACTCTTTTGCTGAAATCTTCAAATGCAAAAGCAAGAATCGCAGCCTTTCCACTGACCCTCCTTAGCCTCTCAACAATCAGAGTCCTATGAGACCATAAAATCACTTAATAGAGCACAAGTTACGTCTTAACATTTAAGAGCTAGAGTCTTAGCTCTACATAGCCAAATCAATTCTAAACAATTGTAATCAACTGAAAAAAAGCCCACAGAATATTTATATACACCTGCTCCTCCCAACCTAATTCCATATCTTTGCCAATATATTTTCATCAAGCGATAAATTTCCCTGGTTAATACACTACCATACTACAGATTTGACCAAACACTTGTCTTGTTACTTGCTTGAGGCAGCATGCCATATCTGAGCATTCTGCTACCAAAGATTCCAGACTAGTGCATGTTAATCTCTGCTAGGAACACACTGGGAAAAAAACCCGAACACCAGTCACTTACTCTGGTGAAGGAACAGGAGTTGGTTCAGGCAGTCTTGGTGCAGCTGTTGAAGTTGCAGGGGTAACAGTGACATTTTCAGACACACTTGTGTTCCCTGCTGCAGGAAGGAGGAAAATGTGAATACGAAAATTCAAGAACCATGTCCATTTTCAATGAATTTTGAGGTTCTGTGGATTAAGTTTTGGGGCGGTTTTGTTTGGTTGGTTTTGGGGGGGGAGGGGGGGTGTTGGTTTGGTTTTTTTTTTTTGTTTGTTTGGGTTTTTTTTTTAAGATTACTAACTTCACCACCAAATTAACTGCGGGTGTCATTCAAAGTCATTTGAATGAAAGTCCGACTGACAGCTTAAGTATACGATGTTACAGACAGTCTCAAAACATTTCCAGAAAGAAGCATCAAGTTAGACTTTACAACTGAAGCTAAGTAATACAGAGGGTAAAGATCTCCAAATATAGTGGAGCAAACATATATGTTCTCTTTGTACTGGTTCCCTTCTCAGCAAATTCAGCATCTTTGTTCCACTTTTCAGAATCAGTAGGCCAAGGATGCTATGGTACTTATCAGGTATGCCATAAAAGGTGAAAATATTCATTTAAACATACATCATCCAACAACTCGCAAAAAAATTAAACAAAATAAAGAGAAATTAAACTTTCAGAATGTTTTTCACATACAAACAAACAATAAAAAAACTAAACAAAAAACCAACCTTCAGCTTCAGATGACTCTTCAGTTTTGGCTCCAAGCATATTAGCAGCAATATTTACCATACTTAGGATAGCATCTGAAAGAGAAAACAACTACTCAAAGAGGACATACTCAAGAGGGCCCACAGATTAGCACCACTGATCAATCTGCGATTTTGTAACAGTTGCCTGAAACAAATCACAGTATAAGGCCATAAAAAACTGCTGTCATTCTATGACACTGGATACATCCATTGCTTTTAAAGGATAAGTTTATAAGCTAGAAAGCTATTTTTGAAAACCTGTATCTAACCTTTACCAGCTGCACCTTCTAACACCAGTGAGAGTACTCACTGATCATTAGTCAACTGAAACCAAGGAACACTAAGACAAATAGAAGAATATTTATGCATGGAATTTTCTGTTAACCTGAGTGTGTGAACCACTGTGGGAGGTCCCAAGCCAGAAATTTAGAGCTTGAACACTCAAACAGAGGAGCTCTAATAAAGCCAGGTTGGATCATTTGACATAACAGCACTAAAAGAAGTGCCTCAATGTCATTTGCTAATTGAGCGAGACAGAATTATGCCTCTGAACACAGGATGTCCACAGCAAGACACGGAAAGCTACAGATTTGTTCAAATTAAGCAGGACTCTGTCATTTTGCATCATACCTCTCTCCTTAAATCCAAACCTTATTTTCACCTCTGATACTGCTGCAAAATAGCAATTGTAAATATTTTAAAGAATTGGAGCAGAAAAACCTACATTTTGCAATCTGTTACTTGAATGCAATCTAGATCAGTCAAAGCAACTGGAAGAAAACCATAACAAATATCCACAGGCCTGGCTTAGATATCTGTTTTTTTAAGGATCTGTTAAGTTGAACAGTTCCGCCCTCCTCCCCTGAAAAAATCACAGAAGTAAACACAGAGAGGGTCTGCTCTCTATCAGGACATACATTAGATACAGCTAACTCCTTGGTCTTGATATTGAAAGCAAACATCATTGCCAGGCTTATTTAAAAGATGAGGAACGGGGAAAGAGCCAACTTTTGCATATTGTAAATACTGGCTCAAGTTTGCCTATTTCTCCCGCACCAAAATATATCTGCACATCACATGTATAAGTTCATAAAGTGAGAGGCATTTTACTACTAATGACAGATTTCTCAGACTCCAGGAATCACAATAAATTGTCTCAGCAGAAAAATATGGAAGTCATAGTTGTTGCATGACAAAATGTCACTCTACTTTCAATTAGCTCATTTTGCTTCAGCACAACAATGATTTTTCCAGTAAATCATACTCACTTGTAGCAGAACCTAGGAGATTTTTTGAAGACTTTTCTTCCCCTGTATTGTAATCCAATAGATAATCTATGCATAAAGAAGAACACTTATGACTATAAAAATTAAATGTGTTATGGGCAAAGAAAATAAACAGCAAGATTTAACATGTCATTCAACTATGTCATTTTAGGAGTGTCAAAATAAAACTACAGAAATAAAGTTAAAGGTCAAAGATTACATACTGAAATATCAAGCTCCAAGCAATTAGAAACCAAAAGACATGCACGGTTCAAGCTTCAGTTTTCCCAGATTCATGACACAGATGCAGTAAACTGCTCATTGAGCTCTGTGTAGTGTTTTTCCCCCTTCTCCTCGTGAGGGCCGGAGGTAGGCCATTTCATATATTTTATTTAAACACAAAGTCTACTAACCAAAATAAGCACCTTCCCAATTGTGTGCAGCATTGATCATACAAACAATCCCAGGAAATGAGCTATGGACACTAAGAACGAAGCTGTTTCATGTGATCTGCTTTGATTATTTTAGTTATCCATTACTACTCTCAGCACATGAAGATATTATTGCCTAGCCTGCCAAGTAAAATAGAGACTTATTACTAGCATTTTAAAGTAACCCTCCAAATAGCTACAACACATTGTTTAAAACTTAAAAGGATTGTTGGATAAGACCAGAAATACTCAAATGCCATCAACAAGACTAAGAGTAAATTTAGCAGTCAAATCATTTATCATATGGAGGAAATGATGAGCCACACCACTAGCACAAAACATGCCTCAACAGCTAAAAATGCAAAAAATATTTCCTTACCATAATCTTCATCAAAGAGTTCCTGGCGTTCGGACTGATACTGAGAATCAGCTATTTCTTCATACTCTTCAACCATGCTAGTACCAAATACCCTATAGAAAAAGTTAAGATAAAAACCTAGTATTATTCCATTATTCATATAATTGCTTGACATAATTGATAATTAGCTAAGCAATATGAACATTATGTAATAGGTAGCAAATAAATTAGATAAGCTACAGTTGCCTTCATCTAACCAAGATCAAGCAGCAGATATGCTTATTTTCTCAAACTTGCATGCACAAAATCCACTGCACGCTTTCAAGTGCTGCAACAAACAAGACCCTGTTTTTAATTCTAGTGTTTCCAAAGAGACTTCTCCTTTTTAACTTGAGCTCATGCCTGTTTAAGCAGCTCAAGGCGTCCTGGTCTTAAACTCTTCATGAGCTCTGACACCTCCTCTTCAGCCTCACTTCTGACCAAGGTATCTAATTTAGAAGTATCTAATTTATGACTACCTCGCTTTGCCTACTACATTCTCTTTGACCTGCTCTGCTGAAATAAAATGAAAACAATCCAATTTAAAGCCGTCTTGTCAACTGAAAATATGGTTTGGCTTGTAACACTAGAGTTCCCAGGTTCAAATTCTGACGAAGCTTTGACAGAACTGACATTGGTTTTTAGGAGCAAGACAGAGGCTGGTTATTCTCTGAACTACACACACACAATTACTAATGGTGTGTACCTGCGGTGCCATGCAACACAGCAGCTTCCCAAAAGCACTCATCACACCTGTTCTTTTTAGTTCACCATTTGTTCCTTGTTTTGCTTGGTCAGTCTTGAAATGCTCATGTCCTCCTGTAAGGCTGCTCATGTTCCTGTTTCCTAACAACCCCCCTGCAAATATAAACTCTTCCTTACATACTAGAAAAGCGAAACTAAAGATTCAAAACTTCTTTAAACAGATGTGAAGCACACTACACAACAGTTAAGTTAGGCAACTACTTCAGGTCACAGTATTTGCAACTACAACTGAAAACTAGGATTCATTGCCCAACTCTTACTAAAATACACTATTCCTCATAGCAAGGAGGTAGAAAGACAAAGCAAAATTCTTAAAATACTACCTTATAAGGCTTAAAGGACAAAAATGTTCTGATCCGAAGTGCGATATCAACTCCACCTAAAGAATAAAAGGTACTTAAAACTCCAAGACCCACAGTTAAGAGTTCATTTAACATATACATCCAATCTTAAAATTGCAAGTTTTGTTTACTCAAGGGATTCGTAGATTGCCCGTAACAGAAAAGACTCTGAAAGATTTGTTCTTGCCATGCATTAAGGTGCTGAGTCACAGTAGAGACCACCACAAGCCCCATGCATTCATCATTCCAAAACAAGAGGTTGCTAACCTTTATGTACTTGATGAACATCTGAAGCAAGAAGGGAAAGGAAAAACAAAAACAAAACAAAACAAAACAAAACAAAAAGATGTCAGTACAAAGGCTGAACACATGCCACAGGCAACTAGAGTTTCGTTGGTTTTAATTCAGTACCATAAATGCCTCAGATAACACGTTATGAAGGATAAAGTTGCAATACTACTTCATCTGCCATAGGTAGCAGGATTTCATTTAGCCTTCATACCTTGCAGATAAAAAGTAACATGCAACAAGTTTTGTTAATGAACTTAAGTTATTCAATAATTTAAGTTACCCAAGTTTTTCTAGGCAGCATTATTGCATACAGAATACTGAAGCATGTTAAATTTAACTGTATTTTTTTCCCCTTAAAGAGCACAGATTACAGAAAGCAACTCAAAAGGAAAACACCCTTCATAGCATGCATTCTATGTACTGCTGCTGCTTCAAGTTCAATGTAACATGCTTCAATTTATAGAAACGCTGCAGGAAGAAAAATACACAGCATCTGATGATACACTTGGAAATTTCAGCCATCTGTGTACTTCTAGCGAGAACTTGACTACACACTGATGTGTGTTTAAACTAAATTAATTTACAAGTGAAGAATGCATTCATTAAACCACTGTGTAGACACCACCAATGAAGACTGTAATAATCTGTGAGATCAAGATAACTACTCCCATAAAGCACTCTTACAAAAAAAAAAAAAAATCCATTATTTTTTATGCAAGTTCATTAAAGCCACTTAAACTTTTTGAGAATTTTTTTTTTTTTTTTTCACTCTTCCCCTGTAGCCTGGATACACTGAGAACTTGCTTAATTTTTGTGTATTGTGCTATAAAGAACAATCTTTTGAAAATTTTAAGACACTACATTATTCAAGGCAGAACACTGTATCCACAAAGGGATTATGTGCTGAAGCATCTAGTGTAATTGTGGAACTTCAGTGACAACAAGCAAGATTCCAGCTACCTTAAGGCATTAATTCAGACAGAAAGCAGAATTAAACATAAATAAAATCTTTACCCTGTGACTCATGAAGAATTTCTGGGTAGAGAAGTTAGATAACTGTCATTCATAGCTAATTTCTTCATGAAAGCACCACTCATGATTCAGTAGCATAAACGAGTTTTGGGTTGGTTGGGGTTTTCTGGCTTTGTTTTTTTGCTTGTTTTTGTTTGGGGTTTTTTGTTGGGTTTTTTTTTTGGTTGGTTGTTTTTTGTTTGTTTGTTTTTTGTTTTGTTTTGGTTTTGTTTTTGTTTTGTCTGGAGCTTTCTTTTGCAGGACCATGATTGGAAGATAACACATCACTGGAGAGGACCTAAAAGATCTGTGTTTTATTTGTGTTTAAACCTCTGCTACATCCAAATATTTTCACAAAAGCTTTTATCCCAGTCTAAGTACCACGTTATTTACGAAGGTCTATCCTCTTGGAGTCTCCTGAGTAAAGATAGATTGCTGCAACTTATTTTGAAGGTGGAGCGATCATGGCAAGTGCTCCAGTAGCAGTAAGTCTAAATTTGCATGAGTCACAGTCACTTATTCTTTCAGATTCATTTAAAAATCTGTAGCAGAATACAGCACAGAAGTATTAAGAAATATGACTATTCTAAACTGTTCTCCAGAGTGAGAGAAAGAGTGTGTATACATACAATTTTGTATGTTTGTGTCTGTGTACACATATGCATCTCTATAAAAAGCAGGTACAGCCAAGAGACAAAATAGGTCAATGCTTCTAATCTTACATTCAGGAGACAGTTCGTTAGGTCAAACAGAATAGAACATCATCTGTATTTTTCATAATTCAGATATCAAATAAGTATGTTCTCAGGCACAAGGCAATAGATGCTTCCCAAGATCCTCTCAGTTACCATTATGAGTAAGGCAAAATACTCATGATTGTGTGAGGAGGATTTAGCACATGGCCAATCACGCTAGGGTCACTAACAAAACCAGTGCAATTAATGGTAAAGCATGCTTAGATACACATTTCTCTGGGATGCTCTGTTATACAGGGTAAGCCCAGCAAACCCTTCTTTCCCTGAGCAGAATGGATGCTTTTGCAATAGTAAGTTACCTTAACATATTTTGCATACATCTGTTCATCCAGAGGAAAGCTTTGGACATTTCTCTCATCTCTGGCATGGAAAGTACCTAATTTAATCCATTTGTTTGTTGGATACCTAGAAAAGAAACATTGGAGTTAGCCAATGAAAGCTACTGTTTACAGACATATACTGAAATTTTCCAAAACACCTTTTCACAGCATACTTTTTATTTTTCCAAGTTGCAAAATAGCAGCAATGTGGTTTTTATTGAAAGAAAAGTTGCAAGATAAAGCTAGTGCCAACACAAAACCTCAGCAGTACCTCTTCACATACTTAAAACAGTGTACAAGCCCTTGAAGGACAAAACCCTATACTCAATCCAATTACTGAAATTCTACCAGCCTACAGTAAAGTTTCTGGAACTGAAAAAAAATCACCTCAGATGAACACTGAAGAACATGACACATAAGTAATAGGTTGTAAGTATTATTGTAAACAAGCAGCAAAAACATAAAAAGCTATGAGCAAAGCAGAGTTAGAACTAGGCAACAGACCAATTACTGAAAATCAGAATCTACACACTTATAGTAGTGAAGAAGTGAGGGTTTTTTGATGCACTGTGTGAACGTCTCCTCTTTCACATACCAGAATAATCTGCTCACTCCCTGAAAGCACTAGGGGTACAACACTGCCTAAAACACAAAGCAGCCACCCTTTAACCAGCCATTTGGCCAACGAATAGTACTCTTACCCCTTCCCATTCCAAATATAATAATTTGGGGGATTTTTTTGGGGCAGCACTCTGCACTGAAGATAGCTTAAGCCGTGTGAAAATAGTCTGAACAACAAGGGAGGAGACAGACCACAACCCCAGTGGCATTTTGTTAAGAAATGTTCGTTTTATCATCTGTAAAATTTCTGCCGCTTCGTTGTTACTTTTCAAAGATTTTTTTCATTTTTAAATGAAAAAAAAAAACAAAAAACCAAAAAACCACAGCACGCATGGAAAGAACTCAAGCCACATATTCTAGGAGCTCAGTTTCCCTCTCCATGAAAAAAAAAAGCTAGTAACCGATATTATACACGAAGAAAATCCATGTAAGTTCACAATGCACAATTCACTTTGCATAACAACAAGCATACACAGACTGTGGTTTACAAAGCCATCCATTTAATGATTTATTTTATCATCAAGAAGGGTGAATTTGGATAACATACCTGTCACTAATAGATACCAGAAAGTCTTTAGGAGTTGAAGAGAATAATTCATGATTTGCAATGTCAAACTGCTTTACTTGGACTGGTTCACAGAGCTCAATAACAAACCTTGAAGACAAAAAGGAAATACTGAAAAATGCACCTTTCCTTCTACAATTACAATTCTCAGTCTTTTACCTGATTACCACATCCTTCACTGGGTATGAAAGAACACTACAAAAATGCTGTATGATAAGGAGGCATCACTTGCTGCTCCCTTCAAAATCACTATGATATTTACCTGCCTATCTAGCTTAGTAATTCTAGAGAGCACCTGCAGCTACAAAAGCTTCATGCGCCTGCAAGCAAGGGCAACAAGTCACAGAACTAAAAACTAAGGATAGCAAACATCATTTAAACCACACCTGAAATACCAGTTAGTATATGTTAAATTCTGATCATGTCTCCTACAGTTATTTGGCAGCTGGAGAAAGAAACCAAAATCTTTACTTGAACACTCAGTGCATTCTCTTCTTGTAAGATTATAATTATGCAAAACCTACAAAGTGAATAAAGTTATCCCCTTAATCTTACTTCTCAATATCAGAGATAGAATTCTATGACGGACATGATAAAGCATCTAGTGCTAAGTCCAAAGTTCTTTACATACAAATTTCAGGTATAGATAAATCAAGTTAGTCCCACAGTCCCATCATGATGGAAAACTGTAATCACTCCCATCATACAAGCAAACCTCAGTAACCTACCAGATTTTAGTACTGCAAGGATTTAGCATATAAAGGTCCATGTTTTCCATCAAAATAGCTGAAGTGCTCTGTATAAAGAAGAGAATTAGTATTTTAAATTGGAGATACTAACACAGCACCAAGAGTTTCTCCCCTCTCTCCAAAAATAAGTTTGATATTATTTATGTAGACTAATACCAAGTTTCACAACATTTTAAGCAAGATAGTATGAGAGACAATATGCCATACTACTATGGCACAATCATAGATAATTTACTATGGTGAGCTGTTTAATACAACTTTGTTCAGTTTCTGTAATGAGTAGACTGTTCCCCCTTCCAAATTCACTTAAAGACACCAACTTCTCTATAGCAACCCCTCTTAAAAAAGGGAGAGATCATAATTTATGATCGATTTTTATAAATCAAAAATCAAAATAAACCTAAACATAAAGATTTCTTCAGAAATCAGTGCTTAGTTTAAGTGTACTTTGTACTACTTCTTGCATAAGAGTAAACTGAAATAATGCACACTAATAATTAGTAAATACTTACCTTTGCTTCTGGATTTGCTGCCAAAATTTTGGCACCACACTCTACAGAGGCATAGTTATTTCTATTTTTCTGGACTTTTTTTGTGGAATGCTGCCCACCAACAGCAGAAGGGTGCATTGACTGACCTAGGAACAAGAAAACATTGCTACTATAACAAACCATGCAAACAAACAGTATTTTCACTTTCAGAGTTTCTGCTCACTGCTTTTATATACTAAATGCCATTAATTATGTAGTTCTCACACAAAAATGAAGTTCCAGGCTGCACTCCAAATCAAATCTGATACAAGAAGGAAGTGGTCTATATCTAGACCAAACCAATGAATCCTGAACTTACTCTTTTCTTTCTCCACTTCCATGACTTTTTTCTTCCATTCATCAAATGTTGGAATGTCTCCAGGGTCCTTGGGAGTCATCACTGACGTAGGGTCAATGTCTCCTGTTTTCTTATAGTCTTTCTGAAAAAGAAAGAGCCACCAATTGCGAATGTTTTTCAGGACCAATGTTGTGTCCTGAATGTTGTTCAGGAAAACAAAAGATAAACTTCAATACTTATATAAAAGAGCCATGTTCTCATTGAGTCAACAGCAGATACAGCATCTGAACCCATCTTAAAAACTTAGCGCCAAGGTAAGCTTACTAGCCAGGAAAAGCATGTGATGATTTCCTCCCAAAATTATACTCTTTCACTGAGATGCTGATAATTTTTGTGGCTAAACTAACATTTCAAGTGAAACAAGCATTCCGTCTTTCTAAATGTCTGCTTTTCTTTGTTATTTTTGCTTCTCTTCCTCCTACAGAGAAAAGGCTTCCCTGTAGCAGAAATCTTCAAATATGAATGTTGGTCATGACAGAATTCACAGTTTCCTTAGAGTTTTTGAACACCTCAAAAAAAACAGAGACACATTATTTTATTAATGTCTAGTGATTAAAGAAAATATTTTGGACTTGCCTGACAATGCAGCAACCCTTTTAAGTTAACCTTATGCTATACCATTTCACATCATCTCCTTTGTGTAAACACTTTGCAGACACACCATCAGATGTGCAAAAACCTTTTGCTAGACATTTCAAGCGTAGAGATTATTTTGTAGACAACATTTTACAGGTAGTTTCCAGAATGATGGTTTTGTATGTTGACATTTTCTCTGCACTTAAAGCAAGAATTATTTCACATATAATTCTATAGCTGAAAACCATCAAAAAAGAGCCAAACTCACATATTTGAACAAAAGTGAGTACAGAATTCTTCACATGACTACACTGCAACAGAACTTTAGGTGTGACTTACACAAAAATATATTCCCACATATATTTAGAAATAACAGGACCTGAAAAAACCCTGTAACTCCCTCTCTGAAGAAAGTTCAGGATATAAGATTCTTCTTGGACTATGATGAAAATGGTAAGTTAAAAAACAGACTAAGTAAGAAATGCCAAATCATGCTCTTGCTTAACTATGACATCAGGCCAATGCCACAGTTACTTAAATTGCAGTCTTGCAATTGGGGTTTTTTAATAACGGTTTACACCAATTTGTCTGTAGAAAGTTCTGACCGCATGTAATTATTCTAAGGTACACTGTACTCTGTTCAATAACCTTGGGAAAAACTTCTTAAAAGAGAGTTATCAAAGTTATTAGTGACAGATTAAATGTGATCCTAACATAGCAAAAAAATTGTATTGCTGTGGCCTTGGTCATTCTTTACCTATTTAAAAAAAAAAAAAAAAAAAAAAAGAGCAAGCTTTAGGAAGTGTAAGAACATAAAAGTGGTCCTACAGTTAAGTGTAAAAGACCTGTCTAGCTATGTATCCTACTCTAACAGTGACCAAATAAGATACCTAGGAAAGAATAAAACCACTCCAAACATTTTCTATTCCCTTCAACTGTCATCTTTCCCCCTAACCATCTGCTACTCAGGAACTTCCTGACTCAGTCAAGATCCAGCCCTCAGACTTCTACAAGCTTACCTAGACCATGCGAACCACACCACGACTCCCCCACCCACTTTTTTTTTCTTTTTAAACCTGTGTAAAAAAATTCGCCATGCACAGAATCCTACAGGAACTCCCAGATTACTGATCTGTTACATGAAGAACATTTCTGCTGGATTTTGCTCCATATGGGGAAATCAAATAAAACTAAGTCTTGCATTTGAAGAGCCTCAGCTCAGAAAAACTGTCTGTGCCAATGGATGAACCTTGCTGCCCTTTGCTCCCAGTTTATTATACCCTTGTTTAGATGGCAATATCAGAAACACACACAGGGTTCAAAATGTGAAGCCTGCGCAATCAGGAAAGTGATGGATATCAACTCATCTTCAACAATGGTGATAACCTAACAGAGGGCATGAGGCTCCTGTGTGTCTGAGCGGATATCAGCACTGCTTACCTCCCTTTTTAAGTTCTCTGAGGCATTCAGAGCAGATTTTTGCTCATCTGCCCCCTTTTCAGCTGCTGAAACTTTCGATTCAAACTCAGATTTTGTCTTCTTTCCCTTGCCGTGTGAAGATGATATGTTATCTATATGTTGACCTGCAAGGCTGAAAGTTTTAGGACTATTAGGACCTATAAAATGATCACATTTTCAACCATAAGCAATATAAACACACACACAAATATGTAGATAAGCAAGCACACGCAAATGTTTGTTGCAAGGCTAGGACAGAAAAGAACAATTACCTTTAAATTATTCAGACTCACAACCTACTTCAATACTCACCTCTCTGGTGGACTGACAAAAGAGGAAGGCTCACTCTGAGGGTCAGCCTCAAGTGTCCCACCAATATCACAGTCAGGTTCTGACTGCTCAGCTTCACTAGAGCTGACTACAGGGATATCAGCACGGGAATTTTCTATTGCACTGAAGGGAAAAAAATAACATGCTTTTTACCCTTCTGATAATACAAGTAACTCGGATAATCAACCACATAAAGATAATTGAAAGTTTTAGAAAAGCCACAGTCTTACAGAAATAATTAAGAGGAATGAAGTACGCTTATACTTGTGGAACTGCATTCTCAGCTGTACCCACGCAAGAATAGAATTTCACTTTCCAGACTGTTTGTCTCAGCAAAGGAACTCAAAGCTAGCTTCTCATCTCCCAGAACTCTCATCTAACATCTTACCAAACACTGCAATGGATAATTTTTCCCATCATTACTACAAACTAAGAACAGCTTCATAGTTATTTGACTGCAGCAATTTTCCTTTCCCTTTCAACAAAGGAATCAAACATGAGTCTGAGTTCCCCACTAAAAGCTCCTAATGCTCCCAAGTCAGCGGGCAGCAGTCAGAAAAGAACTTGGCTAAAACTGAAGGAGAAAAGGGGTCGCATAATGATACATAGTAGAGCCAGACAGACTTCCTTCCCACTAGATTTTTTATTTTTTGCTAGTGTAACAAAAATAAGGTAACTCAGAAGACCATTATCCAAGCTGCATCAACAGCCTAAACTAGCTTATCTGCCTACTGCTTTACTTCCTCTCTCCCAGAAAGCCTAAACACACCACATCAGACAAATCCTAGAGCAAAAACTGAAAAGAAAGCCTCCCTATAGAATGGACAGGGAGGAAAAGACAGACAAATAACTTTTGGTTGATAACTTGTGTGACTGTCTTCTCCAGTACAGGGATGACTTTCATACTGATCTAAGTTATAAACCAGTTCTAAACAAAAGCTTCATTCTGTCTCCTAAATTTCAACATAAACTTTCTTCAATGTCAGCAGCTAACTAGGTTAATCCAATACCATGATACAGAGCTGCCAAAACACAAACAGCACATCGGGAACTTAAAACGGGATCTTTTTTGTTCTGACTGCTACAATTATCAATAGAAGCAGCTACAACAAACCCAGGGAGCCAATTTTAGTACCTTTCTTATGATAAAGTTCCCTCAGTTTAAAAAAAACCAAACCAAAACCGAACAAAACCAAACCCCAAAAAAACCCACCCAAAAAAAAAACCAAACCACAAACCAAAACAAAAAACAAACACACAAAAACCTCCCAAGTATCCAAGATTTTTTGCTATGTACCAAAATCTGACACTAGGAACAACAAGAATTTATTAGTTACAAACCAAGAGTAGTTTCTCTGAATACCCCAAAACACACACCCCTGACATGTGTACAGTTTAGCTCTGCATGTGACACTTCAGTGACTGAAAGTTGACCATTGCACTTAAAATTAAAAAGCCCCACATATCCTTGGTCTCAGTAGATAGATGATAGTATGAATAATAATCGACTGAATAAAATATGGAACAGGTATGAACTTAAAAATACCCTGGTATCAGGGTGTACCTGAGTGGCCTCAAGTAACTAGTTTTAGTAGCAGGTGAGTAGCGCAAGCCTAAAAGCTGTAGTGCTCCCTCTCCTTCAGATACTTTCATTTGTAAGTAGCCTTGCCTTAATTTTTAAAGTGCATTACCAAGCTCACTTTGCACAGCAACTGCCTTTACTTGCAGCCACAAGAGCTCAGTTTATTTTTCAAGAAATTTTCCCCAGATTAGGTCTGGATAGAAGAGCTACAAGCAATACCATCCTAAAAAAAAAAAAAAAAATAAAAAATCGTTACAAGGTAAAAATAGTTTGGAATAAAATTACTTCCAGAATATTTTGACTAAGAGGTCCTGCTACAATACCAGATTGGTTACACGTAAGGGAGCTGGACTTAGTCACACTGGTAGAAACAGTGGGACTTATAAGACATTACACAAATCAGTAGAGTAGTCAACAAAAAAACCCACACTGCAATTATGTTCCAGTTCTGCTCTTTAAAAAGTGGCAAATCTGGGAAGCTAGATTTTCAAAGACTTGCAATTCAAAGCACTTCTGAAGTACCAGATGTGCTTAAGTGTTAGCCTTAGCAGACTAGGCAAGATCAGTAAGCAGACCAGACTTCCAGACCTTTTCTATGGTAAAGAAACAAAATTTGCTAAAACCAGAAAAGCTGGCCTCCTAAAAAAACCCCCTAAACACCAAAAAGACATCTACTTCACTTTTAGTGCACTGAATTTGTATCTATCATAATATTAGATCTTTATCAGCAATCAGAAGAATATATTGCCTTTAACGCACGTTAAAAATCCCAAGAGAATTTTGTGAAAGTAACTCGAAGTGTACACACAGACACTAACTTCCATACTAGAGTTCACATTTGATAGCACAGCATTTCACAAAAGGGAAACAAAATTAAGCACATCAGTTTCTGAAGACTGCCTGCAGCAGAGGCAGCTCTGCAATACATTACTAAGCACCACAATTATAAACTGTCTTGGTTGCTTTTATAATAAAATTTACTATTTCGTCAAAAGCCTCTTAATATTAGAACTTAAGACTGTGCTGTTGTAAATCCTGGAATAAAATCCCTCAAAGTTCTTCATCAACTGAAAGCAGAGGCCATCACTGAAGCAGCTTGGATGGCTGTTATCACAGATGTTAAAGCACATTTGTGAAGGTCAGAAATCCTAATGATAAAGACCTAAGGGCTTTTGTAGTACAGATTATCTAGCACATAAAAGACTGGATTTTTTCTGGCAAAGCAGCAGCTTAGAAACTAATAATGGCAATAGTACAACACTTCATGCAAGTACACAACTTTAATCCATGCACTGAGTAAATGATGGCATATTCCATTAGCATTGACACCATAAACCAAAGTACAGCAAAAGAACCATGTGTAGCAGTCTAGTCTTCTGCCTACTAAACCTGAAGATGTAACACTTTAACAACATCAGAGTAAGCGATATTCTCTCAAAGACCAAAACAATAAAATGAAAAAGCTTACTCGGGCTGTGAGACTGGAGGTATCTCTGAGGTAGGTGAACTGGAAGTGTTTTCAGTGCTTGCAACTATGCTAGATGAAGCTTCATTGAAATCTACTGAAGGTGGTGTCTCAACTTCAGGCTGTCTTGCTTCACTCATTTCTGTAGTCTGTGGAAACATAGATGAACATACGTTTTTTCAAAACTTGAATACGAAAAGCTATTATACAAAACCACCTAGTATGGAATTTTAACAGTTCAGTAATTCACATTTCTGTCAGAAATAAGTTTTCTTCGCAAACTTAGGCAGTATTCAGTGCTACTTTGTGATAGTTGCAACACTCTTCCGTAGCCTTCAATAATAGTGTCAAAATATTAATTGGAGGAGACATGTGCAACAGCTTCCTCAACCATGCATTTCTGTAAAGAGACAGCTACAAAGAAACAAGCTTGAATACTTCAGTAACTGAAATATATGGTTGTATTTGCATGGTCCACTACAATAAAACTCACATTTACTGTTTTCATCCTAAGATTAATTTTGGAGAAGGCTTTCAATTTTATCACTCCAATGGAATGATCTCCAATGGATCTCCAATGGAGATCCAAAATGATTTAGAAGTCTATTCCACATTGTAACTGAACAAAGAGGTAAATTGCTCATCAATCCCTAGAGCCCAGTAGTCCTGAGTCTTACATATTCTAGGTCCAGTTTTCATAAGCTCTTGCACAGCACAATCAAAATAATTCTTTCTAGATCTGGAAAAGTATACAACCACTGGAACAGGTTAGATTAACTCCTGCAGTAATAGAAAATACTATTACACAAAACCCTCTTGCCAATGACTGGATTACTCCCAGTCATCTAACTAAACATGAAGAGGTCTGGAATGTTTTACTACAGAATTACACGTCTAAACGATGCATGACATATTCAGAAGTATGTCCTATGCATGTTGTCTTGTGATCTACAAAACAAAAATATCTCAAATAAATAATCTTTAACAGTGGGCTTTCTAACATTAAACACCAAGCACTGACTTATGGTATCAATAGCACATTCATCTGAAACACAACCCTTTTTCCATTTTAACAAAGGAAATGAAAATAACAGAAACCCTTAAGGGTCAAAGCTAAAATGGACTGCTATGATCACCAAGGCTGATCTCTACAGAAGACCTCAGTTAGAAGGCTTTTATGTTTTATTTTATGAAAAGATACCCATACCTATAACATCCAATTTTACCTTGCAAAGATTTATTTAGTCAGTATCTACAAATATTAAGTTACTCTTATTATTATTTATGCACATGGGAAATGCAAGATCTGTTAGCTCATACGTTTTCTCCTTCACTGGAAACATGAGTCTAGCAGCAACCCTGGTGCAAGTGAAATGTGATAGATTGTTACTATGAGCTTGAGAAAACCAAAATGAAAGACTGAAATCCAAGAAGCATTTGAAGTGAATGAAATAAAAGTCTTGCCTGGACAGATTTTGTAAGGTCATCAAGTAGCTCTTCTGTAGCATAACTCCGCATACTTGAGTCTGCATGCTCAGACTCCAGTCTGGGACCAGCCTCTTCCCCCTAGTATATTAAAGGTAAAACAACATGAAGCATGCAGTAACACAATGCCTCCTAGTAAGATGAGTTACCTTTGGCACAGACTTAGTAACACTACCAAAATACAACAATAAAAACTACAAAATAGACTACCAAAATACAACAATAAAAATTACAATCACCAAAATATCCACAAGAAGTTAAGCTACATGAATCTTCAGAGCCACTGCCCACAAATGTTTAAAATGTCATTTTATCTCATGCAGTCTTTAAAACAAAGATTACAGCAAGTTAAAACAATTCCATTAAATCTTCACAGGAAAGATCGCTTCAGCATTGTCTTAAATTGTTCAGCGCGTGCTAAGGAAAATTAATCATTCTGTAGTGACTTCCCATGTTGACAAACCCTCCATATCTCCTGGCAGCCCAAAAAGTGGGGAGAGAGGGATAATCCTAAAATGACTTGCAACAGACAACCATTAAAAAACAACGCTTGGCACATCTCAGTTACAGCAATCTTGTCAGCAAAACTATAATAATTTACAAGCCTGCTGTAATCTTCCGAAGCAACTTTCTCTTTTATAAATAAAGATTTACAATCAAGTGCAGTGAATTCACAAAGTAAAACAAAAGAATACAGACTTGAGAAAAAAAAAGTTCTAAAGCCACCAGACTGTAGAACTAATAAGAATTTACTTGCCACTCAAACTTTTTTTTTTTTTAAAAGTTGTGACTACAACACACATTTTTGAGCAATACTTTAAGATACAGCAAGAAATCTGGCAGAAATTTACACACCCCTCATTTTCTATGGGCTATCTAAAACCCTTTGGTCAAATACTGGAAGTTCAGATCCAAAACAGACTGATATGCTACACAAGATTACATGATCATTTTCATTTGAGAGACTAAGGCATACACTGGAAGAATAGGAACTATAAATTTGAGGTGGCAAATCTTAGTGACAACAGCCAAGCAACGTTTTTCCCCAAATATTATTAGCTCTTATGCTAGCCCCCAAGATTAAATAGCATCAATGCCTTGAAGAGACAAATGATCTAAGGAAAACTGATCAAGGGCTGCAAGACTGCTCTTTTTGAGCAGGACAACTCTGGCAGCTTAGTTAGGAGTAATACACACATGCTTAAAACTTTTAATGCCCCCAAGAGACTTTTCTTTAATAAGTAAAAAGTACAGCATAATGTATGAGCTTTCATATCTTTGGGTTTAAATTCAGAAGTCTGCTTAACAATGCAGGCAAGTTAATAGAATAAAGGGAATAATGTGATAAAAAAGTAGAAAACATACGCCAGTGGCTTCCCAGTCTCAAAGCTTACTTGATCTTCCCAGTTTTGTTACATCAGCCATTAAATTTGAGCAGGACATTTTTCAGGCAGCCAGAGGAATAGTACTGAATGCTATATGGCTGAACAAGCTGGCAAAAAAATACAGCTGCCCTAGATACTGAAATGTTTCAGATGGTGAAATACACTATTTAAAGTACTTTTTTTCTGGTCAGGCAGCTCTCCACCCAAGTCAACTAGAATACTCAACACACATTTTCCAGGTTTGATGTGGCATATAAAAGCCTTCTTGGAATGAGGACCATGATTAGCACTACTACTGACTGATGAAGGAAATGGGAAGACCAGTAACACGAATATTACCCATGCTTATCATAGGACTGATTCATTACCTGTGTAAGTAAATGAATGAAATTACCATGACTCTCTGATATGACTCATAGTGAGCCTGGGACCTCACTATGAAATCATAATATGCAGAAACTTGTGATGAGCTAGTCAGGGTGGGACAATTACACTCAATTTAACCTAAAGTGCTGAGTAATACAAATAAGGGACAGAATCTTGCTTTCTAGCATTTCATGTGTTTTAGCTTTGTGATTTTTTAAATAGGAGGAAAACCAGATGATAAATACTGACTTAAAACACTTAATCTTAAATCTTCTATTTAGGATATCAATCATTTGCACACTGGGCTTTTAACACAACACAGGTGCAAGTGGCATACTGTGGCCTAGACCTATGCAGGCCATCACCTCTTGTCAGTGACTCTATAGAGCCACATACACATATCCCTGATAACGACTTCTAACATCTGGCACCCAAATAAAAACTGACCCACTATTATTAGCTTTACTATTTGTTCTCACACACACCCCCTCCCCCCCACCAACTGTCCAGCTGTATTGTCACATAACTGCAAAAAACATGAAGAAAAACAAAATCTTGGGACAGTAACAGCATGGTTCACAGAACAACTGAGTATATTAAAGATTCTGGCAAAGAAGACCCTATGAATTAAAGTGTATGAATATTTTTTTATTATTTAATATCAAATCAGACTGAGCAGCTAAGTAACACGTTTTACTCAGCATACCTTTTCCTGGACATTTTCATCATCATTTGCCAGGGCACAAGCATCACTTGAAGTATATTGCACTGCCGATGAAAGACTGTCTTTACAAAAGACATTGCAAACAGGAAGCCTATTTAAAAACAAAAAAACATCACAGTCAAAGTCTTGATCTAAAATGAATAAACAGTATTTTGAAATTCCCTCAGCATTGTCTCCCTCATCCTTTTTTCAGTTGTTCCCATGAGGCGCCTAAAAAAATAAAAATATGCTAAACAGTTCATAGATACTCATTTATCAAAACTATTGGAGGACTCAACTTTAAGAAATCAGAAACAGAAAACACACTGTAAATTTACTACTTCCAAAAGACAAAAGTATCAGCAAAACAATTCCTGGGGTGATACCAGGTCACAAAATGGAAGCTGACACAAATTAGTTAAGTTATTGCAAGTTAGGAAGAATATGAATCAATCGTATCTTTTGCCTAGCAATAGGGTGTCTTTAGCAAAAACTAAAGCCACAGATTAAAAAAAATAAAGTTCCTTATTTCCCTGTACAGATGATACCTGAAAAATCTCGTAGGTCAGCATCAAGCACATTTAATTAGAGAAAACAAGTATATTAAACAAGAGGCCCATGCAAAACCCAATGAGAATGTAGATACAAATGGTAAACCAGGTGGTTGCTTTGCTACAACCTCCACAGAGATCTGTTTGTACTTTCAGCTCTGAACAGTTTTGCTTCTCAGTAGAAATTGATTTATGCTCATAGAAAAGCAGCCAACATCTATACAAATGCACAAGAACATCACCTTTTGTTGCTTAGAGTGCGTGGCCCCTTTACATCCTAGATAACATCTGTACAGCAAAGCACTGGGTTTGGAGGCCCAAAGGCCAGAAAAGATCTTCATGCAGACTTCAAATTAAGTCCTGCAAAATGCTATGCAAATTGAGCTTTAAGTGGAGTTTTCAACAATACTTGAACATCAGAGTCACCTGCCACTTTAAAGCCAAACATTTTTCCAGGAAATACTGTTTACATGACATCCAGCTGATCAGTATGACCCTGTGTGAATTCCCACAAATGTTCCTCTGAACCCTAAAAAAAGGTCCCCCTCCTCCCAAGAGGAAACAGATATATAAGCATACAAGAAATTGTGGATACAGCAACCTTCTGACAAGTTTTAAAAAACTAAAACACAGCTTTAACAGTCATAATAGTAAGAATATAAGGTCGGGATTGGCTTACACAACTCGATCATTCTAGTGTTTAGAATTTGAATGACCACCTGTCTTAAAAACTTGAAGATCACCTTTAGTGGGAAGTATATGCAGCATAGATTCCACAACAGACCACTAAAGTGGTACTAAATTTGAAACAGTTCCATGCACACACACACACACAGAGGGAGCAGTACTTCTCCAAGTTGCAGGCAATCACCAAATTGGGCATTTGTTGTAGGGAGATACACCTATTGCTCCTCTTCCACCCACACCAGCAGGGAGTGTTAGCAAGGTGCTAGTGACTCTAAATCCAGGTCTCTTAACTACCAGAAGAGCAGAAGACAGTGGCAGACAAGGAACTTGTGGGATCTGACATCATATTCTGGAGATGGGCAAATAAGGTGTCCCACGTATGTCTCAGCACCACTATACCTCACTAATTCCTCTTAGAGGTAACAGCTTTCCTCTAAACTAAATGAAAGCCCGCAAGTCAAGCAGAAGCAGCTCGTTACTGTAAACTAAAGCACTGAACATAAGGTTATAAAAACATTTATAACCACCTATTGTAGCGGGTCCAAAGTCTCACACCTCAGTTAAGTTGCAAATGAGGTGTATGCATTCTCACACATCTTAAAATTCCCATCCCATCATGTAGTCAGTTGTTTGCATTAAGTTTTCAACAGAACCTCTGTCTTATCCTAAGTACGACATGTACATTTAAGAGACTGAATGAAGTTTTTCAGGTGTTACTTCCTAGTTCTCACTTGGAAAAATCAGTTATGCAAATACTTTGAGTAACGTATTTTTCTGAAAAGTGGTTTCAATCACTTCATGAAGAAGTTGTCTTACACTCTTATTTTGCTGTAGGGATATAAACCTATTGCTCCTCTTCCACCCACACCAGTAGGGAGTGTTAGCACTGCTCTTAAGTGTATGCTCTTATGCTCAATACCTCTGGTCTCTTCTTCCAGCTATGACAACTCCCTGGTTCTTCATAAAAACAGAGAAGATCAAAAATTATACAGAACATACTGTAGCTCATTCCACCCTTTTATGATACACACAAATACGTTATCTCCTATTTCACTTACACTAAGGGGGTGATCTTTAGTAAGCTGTAAAGAACAGTAAGTCCCTTAATGTAGAGAAGGAAAGATACAATTGGCTGTAAATCAGCATTTTAAAACAAGGAGTATTTTCACAACCTTGTTAATAACTACTTTAGCACTTGCAGTCAGGAAAAGCACTTAGCACAAAACGCATACATTTCTTGCCTTAATATACTGATATTCTAACACAACTAATCATACTTTATTAGAGCATGAATGCAGCTTTTAGAAGAATACAGTTTAATATCTCATAGATTTAAGCTATTCCAACATAACCCATGTCCAATATGCAATTTGCTTATTTCCAGAAATTCTCCTGTGTATACTCTCCAACTCAAACATGATGCCTTGTCTACCAAGAGCCCTCTAAGCAAGTGAAGGGACTGAAAATTCATTTTGTACATGCATTCACCCACAGGAAAACCTGAGCCCTACTGCAACAGAGGATGCAGCAGGCAGGATGTATCATTCAACTGCTGCCATCAAGCTCTGACAAAGCATTAAGAACACAAAGCCACAGTAGGCAAGGCCACATGAGACCAGTCATTGTGTGAGAAGCCAAATTAATCACATTATCAGGACACTGCAACTCTTTTTTCTTCTTCAGCATTCTGCATTTTCAACAGGTTTGATTTTTTTTTTTTTTTAGCCACAGGCTGACAAATTATATAGCCCATAATAAAAGAAAATTGCCAAACAGCACAGCACCTCTGTTAAATATTTCCCTATACGCAGAAAGACAACAAACAAAAACCTAAGTATTAATTTACAGAGAATAGAATTCCCCTTGAGTTTAGCAAACTTGTACAATATGCCAAGGACAGGCTGGATGAGGCTTTGGGCAACCTGGTCTAGAGGAAGGTGTCGCTTCCCATGGCAGGGTGTTTGGAACTAGTTGATCTTTAAGGTCCCTTCCAACCTCCTATGATCCTATGTTCAGTGAAAGCACAGCAGCTTCTGTATGTGTAGATATTAATACATCCTTACCTTTCTCATGACAAAAGAGTAGTATTTTAATGCTGACTTGAAAGCGAGCAAGCAGATCTAATGCCCCAAACAGTACTGGAAATTAGTCACTAGATATACTGTCTCAGGTACAAGGTAATGTTGTAACAGCATAGATACTTCAAGAGAGTGTTCCAAACATGTAACCAACAGTTAGTGACTTACATGGATACAGAAGTTTTCAATAGTTCAGTTTTTCTTAAGTATGACTCAAAATAGCAGCTGCTATTAAACCTCATGTAGAACAAAGAAACTTAAGCATGAACAAGTCTTTTAGTATCACCAGTAATGCTATTTTCTCTAACACATCATGAATTCTTCAGCTTGATATGCACAAAAGCAAAAGGTGCAAGCCCAGACAGAAACATAGGGAGGAATCTTTACTCTTCACAGGGCAGGCACATACTGTGGTTCTCTACTGAAGCAGACAGTCTGCTCACCCCTATCTGAATGGTAACACACACTTATTGCTGCACGAATTGCTATGGTCTACTGACGGCTTTTAGGCTTTTGAGAAAGAACACACTGAAATTCAAAAGTGCAGGTGGTTTTGAAATTGCAATGTAGGTTTCTTGTGAAAGACTGTCCAGTTCCGATTTGGCTCAAACTCTTCAGTAATTATGAAGGAGGCCGCAGAAGACTATCAGAGATAGTGAAGCTATTGATAACTGGTTTGACAAGCATAAAAATCGAGTAGAAAGTAAACAAGTGGCAAGAAAAAAATTATCATACAAGTTACAGCTGACAAAAATTCAAATTAGAGGTAAGATTTGTTCTACGATTTGACCTTCCCAGAGAAAAACAGCTTAAGCTTTCCGTTCCAAAGACTTCATACACAAACAGGCACACAAAATATTCAGTTCAAACACACTTGTTCACTAAACAATTCAAGAGTTTTCTTAAACTCTTCCCAAACAAGACCTATATCTGGGCACTAGAGTGAAACAGTTCAAAACAGTTTACAGTTGACAGCTGTGAGAGAGTAATTTCAAGCAAAGGGAAAGTAAAGAGGAAGCTACCACCAGCATACTGATTACCAAGCCCCTCTTGAACACACAGGGGACAGTCTCTCTGCAGGACGATTACTGACACTTTTTGCACCTCTCAGAGGGTTGTATTACCAACAGGTGCAGATGCACCAGTGGCCAACAGCTAAGAGAGAATGAAGATGTCACCATCCCGGCCACATGACACTTATCTAGTGAAAATATTCATAGGATCAGTTCAGAACAGGCCTGTGCAAGAGAAGGAGGGTGGGGTTTGGACTTAGGGAGCAGAGGGACAACAGAGCAAGCCTATGAATGGCAGAGAGGCACCCATATGTTGGTTGAAGCTTCACAATTACAGCATAAGTTATTTCTGATTAATCATGTAAAAAATTAGAGAAGTTGTGAAAGAACAAGGAAGTCAGAAAAATATCTCTTGCTTTGAACAAGTGCTACAGACCTGTGACTACTGTCACTAGGCTGTCAAAGAGAAGAAAGGCTCTGTATAAACAAGGAGCTCAGCAGACCCACAACCAATCTCTCCAGTCAGCAGTAAACTGCCCTCCAGCCACTGCTAATGCAGCAGAAAGGAGGAAACCCTCACCCTCTCCCCAGTAACTTAATGGAATCAATATTTCTCTCAGAACAGTTCAGCAAGAGGGACTTGCATTTAAGAAGGTCTGCAGAACAAAGTAGATCTCTCGGAAAACAAAGACCAGGCTTTTATGACAGCAGCATTATTTCAGTCAAAGAAAAAAAGCTATTTGCAAGGCACTGACTGCTTTAGTACAATCTCCCCAGACACAACATTCATTTCTGCATATGAAATGGAAATAAGTGTTGATAAATGCAGTGAAGAACCATTAATCTTCCTTAATCCTGATTTTAAAACAAACAAAAACCAACAAACACCCCACACCATTCATTTAGAAGCATTTATTACCCCAGAAGAGCAGCATGCATTACTAAGATAAAAGTTATGATGGATCTTTAAGGGGAAAAAGAAAAAGCTGAAAATTAGATCGACAGATCTAGCCTAATCGAGGCTGCTGCCAGCAAGGAACTGATACCATCTCATTTCCTACCACTATCCACTAACTTTATCCATGTGAAAAAAAAAAAAAATAAGAAAAACAAAACCCCAAAAACCAAAAAAAACCACACCCCCAAAAAAACCCCAAACCAAAACCCAAGCAAACAAGCAAAAAAAGCCCCCACAAACCAACCAAAATGACACAAATGCCCCAAACCCAGCACACAAAAACTCAACCCCAAACCAGCTGAAGTTGGAGATTTTTTGCAAATCTTCTACCAATCCACTGTATTTTGCAATTCATTTAGGGTTTTAATATCTTTCCCACTCTTTGCAAAGAATGTGCTCACCAAACTGTCTCCTAACTGGAATTAGGCACACAAAAAATAGACAGTTACTTATTCAGGAGTCCAACACAAAGATACTTCTGACACCACTGAATTCCATAGCTTCAGACAGTATGATTCCAACCACTGGGATAAAATACAGCTTTCAGCACTTTAAATGCATTAGCATGCAAAGACTGCAAAACAAGGTTACGTTGCACCATACGCTTTATCAGATTTAACCCATTTACTGCCTGAAGTGGTAGTCCTGCATCCCACCCTCAGACACATAATTGTCTGCAACCCTCATCTGAAGACTGTGGACAATTCTAAGGCGGAAAAAGAAAGTTAGCTTGCTTTGAGCTAGTGTATACTCAGATAAAAAAATTTAAGAAGATAGAGGGAAAACATACCATTGTTCATAACTGTCCACCATTTCCTAGGTTAAACAATGGAAATCAAGGTCAAAGACTAACAGTAGAAAACCTCTTCATGCCTTTCTTATAGTGCTACCAATATTACCCTCATCCTATCCTAGAAAAGGCTGTTACCTTAATAGCCACCTTCACAGCACCACAACTCTATAGTTTTGACAGAGCGCCCATGATAGACAACAGCCTATATCAGATGCAAGCTGCAAAGTAACACTGAAACACATACCTCTTCTTTCTTGAATGGAGTATCCAGGTAGTCTATTTCAGAAATCACAGACAAAAATCACAAACCCTAACCCTCGAAAGGTGTCCATCTGGAAGTACTCAAAGTGATTCAAAGTTCCTAGTGGTTCTTGGTAACAGGCTTCTGTAATACTGCACTGAAGATCACAGCTTATGAGAATCTCCCTGCATTGTCAGGCTCTAGTTATCTTTAATGCTAGAGTTTTGGGAAAAGAACACATTCTGGAAAAACACAGTAAAACCTGACACTAACCACAAAGACTACAGGAAAATAGTAGAATAACTATGAACTGTGATTAAACTTTAAGGATTTTAGAGTCTTTAGTAATGTCTGACTTAGACACCTTTGAAGATTTCCCTCATTGCTTAAATTCATGAGCTTATCTACACAGCCACAATACTGCAACAGCAGGCTCAGAATCATCATCAGCTGCTCTGCACCAACTCCCCATGTAAAAAGCCCCCTGTGAGTGCAACACAGCTTAACACAGCACCACGGAGTGGAATGTCAGCATAAACTTAGCAACATGAATTTTGCCCTAGATCATTCTAAAGCTGCTATCAGCTAACTCCCAGGCATTTTGTAATGTATTTTTAATAGGCATCTTACCTTTAAAGGATTTCAAAAATATCTTGATTGCCATTCCAAAACTCAGTCAAGCCAAGAAGGTTTCTTTGAGCATCCAAGCTAATTTTGAACTGCTGGAACCTTTTACTGATATTCCAATCCAGTTGAAGTCATCTCTATACCAACATTTTCACTCACCCAGCAGCAGTTCTTCACACTAGCTTTGGGATCAGTCTGTTGTAACAGCTCAGTATTTTCACTGAGAATTACAAGAAAAGTCTTTAGACTTGCAGTTCTGTTACCGTGTTCTCAGCCAAAAGTTTTCATGCACAGAAATAACACCCTCTTCAGGCAGAGGGCTGTTGCACCTCCAGCTGTTGACTTCAAAAGATGTTGCACAACCTGCCTTTGAAAGCAGCATTTATCAAAGGCTAGATCAGTAAAGAAATCTGAAAACAGGAAAAGCAGAAAAGCCAAGAAGTGTTCTATAAAATACAGTGCTAAGATTAAAGTGGAAAAGAACAAACAACAGGTTATAGAAAAACGTTTCAGAAAAAGTTGAAATTAAGTGCATAAGTGGGGCACACTTCATTGCAACAGGCAGAGTCTTGTGCATCAACACAGCAACCTCATGAGGTGGCACATGCCACTTTAGTACACTACTTGCATAACAAACAAACAAATATGAAGTTTCTAGGACAAATCTTTCAGAAGACACTGCATGAAAACACTGATTTTCAGATAATTTTAGAAGATAAATATTCAATAACTGAGCCGAGCATTTGTTTTGCATAAGACACCAGAGCCCCTGCTTGCATATAACACCTTTAACTTGAGCAGGATACAAGCTAGGCATATTCAAATTTGAGTCCAAGACTTCCAGTGCAGCCTTTGTCTCAACCTTAACTACACAGCTTCCAAACAAGACACTTCCAAACAAGATACTCCATATCTAAGAACATTGTTCTAATTCTGAAATCAGATGCCTGAAACAAAAGTTTATATGAACAGTGCCTAAATCACATTACTCTGTTCTGCCATAAAAATAAGCACCATGTGTGTGCATTTAGTATCAGCCTTCAGAAAAGATTCAAGAAACTACGCAAGAGGAGAATCACCATATAAAATTCTCAGCCCCATTACTAACAAGTTACAGTAGCAGGTCTATCCATACCATCAGGGCACTCTCCTGCAAACATTATACTCTGCTGAAAAGAGGATTTCTGTGATAAGAGGCATGTTACACTGGCACACAAGCCTCTCATGCCCCAACTCTATCACTCAACACCTTTGTTATTAACAGATGCAAGCTTAAGGTTTAAGCCAGAAGTCAGTAATAGAGCAAATAAATTTTCCATTAGCAAACCCTTTACTTTTGTGATCTCTAATCCAGCTTGCAAGGCTTTTGCCTGTCCAGGATAGGAGCGGCAAAATAAACACTAGTGATGTTATCACAATGCCAACATAGCACTGCTTTTTTCAGAGCTCCTCTTGCATTGCAGAAGCTTTCAACAAACACACCTTCAAAACTGTAGAAGATTGTAACACAAAGCAAAACCAGAAACAGTTTATCTCCTTAAAATTCAGATAAATCTTCACATGAACAGGTAGAAATACAAAGCAATACCAAAATCTGCCCCCTTCCAACGCAGCTGTATCTGGGCTTTATTCCTGGCCATGCCGCTGACCCAATCTGACCTTCGCAACTTTCAGGGTATACTCATTACAGATTTCAAAGTCAGAGGTACTAGACCAGGGGTTTTCCATCAGGAACAGCACATCTTGCTGCTCAGCCACTTTGATACAAGCCGTGCTTTACTGATGCAGAGCACTCACAGTGTAATGACAACTAAAGCATCCTAGTGTGCACATGCACATATACCTATCTTTCTTTTATGCACAGTTGTAAAACTGAGGATAAAAGAATTCATAAAAGCTACGTAGACAAGGATGCGCAAAGCACTTTCTGGGATAGAATGAATCAGAAAGACAGATTATTGTATGCATGATTTCTTTACAAAATTCATCGCTAACACTTTGAAAGTGCAGCTTATGGCAAGCAAAAGCTGATGTCAGAACAATTTATACAGGTTATGCTTCAAACAACTGTCACAGCTAGTCTCAATTCAGATAGTACTAGTATCTCTATAAGCTTCTAAACCTGTTCTACTTACTCAGCTCTGTATATTGGCAAACTACAAAGCATTACGAGTTTTAAAAGTATTTTTTGTATTATATGATCCACACAAAGGGATTAACTGAAGCATAAAGCCATCTCTGTAAATTCAGGACAAGAGGAGTTATTTCTCATGCACAGTCAAAGCTCCAGTCTGCACAGATGAGTATTATTTTTAGAGCACTACATCTAAGCCTTACCTCCATCCAAAGTATTTCTCTAAAGCCATGCAGCCATCCTGCTCTTTTGAACTACTTGGAACAACCTTGCTGGCTCCTAGGTTTGTCAGAGAACTGTAGCTTCAGAAAGCCTCAAGTACCAGTAACTCTCTGGTCCCGTACTCCCAAAAAGCATATTGCCTTTATTGAAAAGACATCGGTTAACAAATCCCCAAACTCAAGGTTCTGGGATTTTTTAAGTTTTGTAATACACAGTCACATTTTTAACTAAAAGGATGAGGTTTGTTTGTTTGTTTGTTTTTTTAACTGGAAACTGTTTAAAAACAGTCAAATCAATGTTACACACACACACGCTTGATTTTTACACACTGGTATTTCTCCATTGGACCAACTTCTTTAGGCAACCTCTAAAATGCATGATGAGAGATTTTAAGAAATTCCTATTTTAAGCTTAGTTTTATCAAAGAAAGAAGCAACCACCTGCCCAGAAATGAAACAAAGCCCAGGTTAAAAAAAAAAAAAAAAAATCACAATAAAGTAAGAGTCCGAAGAGCCCCAAGAGTGTTCTTTCAACAATTCTGGTTTCCCTGCATTTTTGCTTCTAACTTACCCGTCTGTTGACCACTAGTTTCATGTGTAAAAGCACTTCTCTCCTACCACTATTAACTCCTTTGAAGATGACTTTTTAAATTGAGTTGTCTTGAAATGTAAACGTTTGTCCCGCATGCCAATATTTATAACACAAAGCCTCCATTTACTATTTAAAGATTCTTAACTGCTTATATGAACCAAGTTGCTGGTTTTCTTTTTAGGAAAGGAAAAGTTAAATACATCACAACTTATCATGCCACACAGTCCAGCAACAATGCTGGAATTAATAGATTTCAAGACTTTCCAACTACAACTCTGACATGGCTACTGAAATTAAAGCATGTCACAATCCCATCCTGCAGACAGAGGATTTTAAACTCTCTAATGTGAATTTATATTTGGACACCAGACTAAGCAACTAGAGTTTGTACTGCTCCCAAGATCTATTGGCTCTTTAATCAAAAGCAGCCAGAGTGAGCAGGGTGAACACACAAGCTGAACTTTTTTTTAAATAGTAAAAGGTTTGGGATACTCTAGTGCAAGCTCTCAAATCAGTTAATACAGTGCTCTAAAGAACCATCTCTATGTTATTTCAACGAGTTAGTTGAATATGTTATTCCTTTATCAATACAGAATAGGTGCCTGAACTTTTTCTTTAGCTGAACAATTCCATTAAAACAGCAGACTAAGAACACAGTAACAAAAAAATTACTCTGACCACTATCTATCATTAAGCTGAGAACACGTTCATCTACAAATTACCTCGAGGCAGGAACAGATTATCTGCCTTCAAGACACAGAAAGAAAAAGAACTGCTTTCCTAATAAGAATCCCAACTATACAAGTAGAATCTTTCATAAGAAGAAACTCGGTTGTCCAACAAGTTAAATAAAAGCTGTCTACAGACAGGTTCACAGCTCACTTAAAAAAGCTCCTAGTCATACAGGTTCGACTAAAATTTTTCTAAACAGAAAGACGGCAACAGAGTTTTCAAGCACTTTTCAGACTCACTGTTTTGTCTCCTAAAAAAAAAAAAATGTGATGACACGAACCTAATTCGCTCCAGGACTGTCTGAACCCAGTAATGCAAGAGTCAGCACCTGATTTGCAACTGATTTTGTACAAAGAGATATCTGAGCTCCCCCTTCTTCATCCAACCAGAATCAACTGTAAAACAACCCAAACCTTAAAGACTATTTCCTTTTTTTTCTTTTTTTTTAATAGACTATTTAAAAAATTTATAGGAAATGTATTAAAGTACTATACCGGGCACACAATTATCTCTAGCAACTACTGCTGTTCAGTTTTCCGTATTTGCAGTTTGCTGTTCAAACTGGCTAGTATTTCTCAAACAGTGAGTCAGTGTTCAAAGGAGGTCAAAGTTTAAGATGCTTACAACTTACATTTCAGAAATATATTCTCCTAATATTTGTGTTGTAACAAATGTAATCTTTAAAGGCAGTTTGAAAACAAAGTAAACAGAAGATGCTGGCACAAGGTATAGCTAAGGTAATCACTATGAAAAATACTCAAATACATGACTAAAGCAAAAATGAAAAGACTCACTGGCTTTAACATAACATGACTCCAGCCAGTCGCACAAAATCAGTTTCAAGACTAAGGCACCATGATCTTTAAGAGAACACAGCCAGAGTTTGGCCTGAAATTGGAAAAGCAAGGAAGTCATCCAGTTAAAAGCACAGTGGCAACAAAATACTCATACAGAAGCATGCGGAGTAACTCTGAACCCCTGATATTTGAGGACGAACTCCACCACTGACAGCACTTGTTTTCACCAGCACAGCACAAGACCATCATACACATCCTCAGGACTAACCCTCCCAAAAGCTGTCACCTGCCTTTTCCCTAACGCAACACCACGTGCTGCCAGCACCTGAACGCGTTCTTGTTTTTCCAAGAGGAAGCACCCTCCTTTCCTCAGTGGCACCATCTCCACTTCCACCTCCCGCCCCGCGCGTCCCCGGCCATGAGCCCTCAGCATCCCGACCAGGGCACTCTCCCCGCCCGAGCCGGGCAGAGAAAGGCTCCCCAGGCTGGGCAGCGCGAGCGCACCGGGGTCCCCGGGCTGCCGGCAAAAGGCGGCAGAGGCAAGGCTGCAGGCAGGCCCGGCGGCGGGGTCCGCCACTGCTCTCCTCTCCGGGAGCTCCGAGCAGGACACCCTCGCCCCGGGAGGCCTCGAAGGAGCCTCCCCGCCGTGAGGGCGAGGGCCCGCGGCGCGGCCGGGACTCACCAGAGCAGGGCGCAGAGGAAGAGGCAGGAGCCCAGGGCCAGGAGCCGGCGGGGCGGCTCCCTCATCGTCTCCCCCGTCTACCTGCCGCGGCCGGGAAGAGGCGGCGCATCCTCCCCGGCAGAGGGGCCGCGGGAGAAGCGCGAGCGGCGGCGGCGGCCGCTGAGAAGGAACGACCGTTGGGGCGGCCCCTCCCCCGCGCGACGCAAATGCGACGCACGGCAGCACGAGCGAGTGCAGCCGTTACTGCCCGCCGGACCGGGCTCCTCCCCCCGCCCCTTATCCCTTCACGCGCTGAGCTGGAAGGATACGCGTCACCCTCCACGACGTGTCGCCACGCCCCCTCGCTCCGCCGCCACCAATGGCCTGCGCGCCTGGGGTGGCCACGCCCCCCAAACCCCGGTTGCCGGCGGGGATTGGCTTCTCCGCCCCAGCGCGGCGGCGAATGAAGAGAGCCGCCTTCCCTTTCCCCGCCCTCCCAAGGACCCCCGTGAGGTGTCTGCGTCAAACAGGATCTTAAAGGAAAACGGCCATAATAATAAATGACGGCTGACAGCAAAGCCTGAGGCCGCGGTGCGCGCGAGGACCGTCATTACTGCCAGTGCGAGGGACGTTTTAAGCAACGGCTTTCCGACATGAGAGTTCTTTAAAATGTATTTTTTAAATCAGGCTTCTCCGCGGGCTGCCCCGCAGAGCCGAGCGCTGATTGGTGTCACTTGAGGCCCCCAGCGGAAACACCGTCGCGGAGTGGGCGAGGGCAGGACGCAGTGGCTGCTGGGAGCTGTAGTTCCGGGACGGAGCGCGGCGCGGCGAGGTCAGCGGCTGCGAGCGGATGCGCGTCCGCCATTTTGCGGGCGGCCTGAGGGAGCTCGTGAGGAGCGGTTGGGTTCAGGCTTCACCCACTGACAGGCGCATGGCAGCCGCGCTGGAGTCTGTAGGCACAGGCAGTGCCAGAGAAGGTTTTGTGCGTATTCATTTATCGCAGGAGCAAGAGCCAAGCCAGGGCTTGCCCAGCAGCTGCCCAGGTGTGTCCTGAGGCCCGCACGGGGAGTGCTCTCTTCAGAGCTGTGCCTGGGACCTGCAGCCTGGCATCTCTTCCCAGCCCAGCAGCTGCCTGCACAGACCTCCCCTGTTTCCCTACCTGGCGCTGCCTTCTCACAGCTGGGGCTTGCGGAGCACTGCTGGGGAATCCAGGCCAGGCAGCTGTGAGCGTGACCTCGGCATCTGGGTGCCCGAGCCCGGTGCGGGACATAGAAGAGGTGCCTTCCCTGGTACAGGCACGTTTGGCTAGATTGGCAGAAAACCACAACAGTTATTATCAAAACAGTAGGGATTTTGTAGATAGCCAGGCCTAAATCTCAAGCAACGTGTTCTGAAATGGGCTTCACACTGAGCTATGGTAGCCAAGAAAACCATCCTTGCAGTTTACTCGCACCAAAAAAACGGCTGAGGAGTGGGGTTCTTGCTGCCACAGTGAGCAAAAACGTGTGCTGCTCTCACAGCCCACGGGGCATTACGACAGCCCTGGAAGGCGCAGGTGGATTAGTCACCAGCATGCCGCGTTGGAAACATGCACATGTCAGAACTGTGAACAGGGAAGGACAGCTTTGCCCGGAGGGAGGATGGGGAGGGTGTGAATCATGGCAATCCTTGCAGGAGCAGCGCCCTTCCAGGCCACAGCTCCTGTTTATCCCAGAGCAGCTCCAGCCCCATGAACTGGCCCTTACGGCGGTCTGGGGGTGCTCCCAGACAGGAGAGGTGCCTGTGAGGCTCAGCTTGGTGCTGCCAAGCTGCAGGATGGTTTGACTGGAGTCAGCCAGCTGTGGGTAAATGTTGCCAGCCAGCACTGGAAACCTCTGGAGAATCTTTGTGTCTGTTCTTTTCCTGATTTCTCACCCTGTAATTCTATGTTTTCATTAACACTTGGCATCGCCCACCCTTCTGAGAACTCCGCATGCCACACAGCCTGGGAAGGGAAGAGGGAGAAGCTCCTCATCTCCACACAAGCTGGGGTTTAAACCCCCCTGGGTCAGCAAACCACAGGCTTCCCTGTGCTGAAACAGCCTGTCCTGCGGTACCTGTATCTCTTTGGAAAATGGGGGAAGTAACAGCCCAGTGCAGGGGACAGCAAGTTGGGGTGCAAAGTAGCACCTGCTGCCCCATGCCTTGCAGCTTAGCCAGGCTTGGAGCTGCCTGGATGAGTCTGTGACTCATTAGGTTGAACAGGAAGAAATTCCTGTGCAAGTCACTGGTAGGTTTCACAAGAAGCCTGTGGGATTTAACGTGAACCTCTAGCAATAGGAAATGGGCTTGCTAAACCACAGTATGGATTATACCGAGATGAAAGTGACCAGGAGGGCAGCTCTGACAGCGAGCAGCTTTGCTCTGTGTCCTGGTGCAAGTGCCTGCTGCAGGACCCACTGGCAGCTCTCCCAGTGCGTCAGCAGGCAGCCTGCTGCCCCAGTGCCGCTCAGCTCCCAGGTCAGGTCCTGTTGCCCCAGGAGCAGGGATGACACAGGAGCTGCCCAACCAGTTATGGGAGTGAGGCGAGTCCTGAAAAACACTGACAAACTGCTTCGTGGCACCAGTGGGGTGTGAGCAAGCACCTTTGCCATGAGGGTTTCTTCAGCCTTTTGCAGCAGTGGAGCTAAGACATGGCACAGCAGCATCGTGGATCCATGGCTATGCGGGTGCCTAACTGTCCTTGGGAGGGTTTCAAGCAGAGATGCAGCGTGGATGGCTCTGCTGTGCCTCCAGGGACCTGCAGCAGGACCATGCCCAGAGCAGCACCAGTGCAGAAAGTCTGTTTGTCCAGGGGTGCGCCTCCACGCTGGCCCCAGGGAGCTGCCTGGGAAGTGGGAAATTCCCCGAGCCATGGGAGCAAGAGTGCACGTCCCACCTGCAGCTGGTTTAACCATGTCAGGGAATGCCACAGATCTCCCCTTTCGGGGCTGGAGGCTGCTGCAGAGTGGCAGGGCAATGTGAGCTTCGGCTGCAGCTGCCTCCGTCTGCCTCTTGCCGCAATATGAGCTCCAGAGTAGGACTCATCACCTTCATGGATGCTGCCAGAGTTATAGTACCTTACCTTTTGAGTGAGAGCAATGTGTGTGTCAGCACAGGAAGATGCCAGGCAAGGCATGCGCCTACACACCCAGTGTCCTGCCTCTGACCTCTCCGAGGATTCACAGTGGTCAAGTCACCCAGCAGGCAGAGAGCACTTCCCCATCCCACCAACACAGCTTCAGCCACAACCTCTGTGCATTGGGGATCGCCAGGAGCAGAGCAGTAGAGAAATCCATCCGTGAAGCATTAGAAATTGAAATAACTGTTTAGCTGTCTGCTAGAAGAGATGGTAAAGATTTATTAACCCATTGCTAAGTATTTCCAGCCAGAGCACTTGCCTCGGTACTGGCAAGCAGTGTTCTGCTCAGGGCCATGCCACAGCATACAGCTGGGACCGTCTCCATTGTCAGCCTGTGCCATGCTGCCAGGACAGTAACTCTTCCAGCTTCCTTGCCAAGAGTTTTTCCCCCAAGAGAAAGGGAAAAGGCTATGAAGCCACACTTGCTCAGCCCATGCAGCTGCTCTCAACTGGCACAGCTCTCATACGGTTTTGTCCCATTACCAGCTGGGGATTAATCACATACAGTTTAGACCAAAGACAGCTAAAGAGCTGTCACAACATGCATCATTTCAGGGGAACCACTACAGTGACAGGTCAGGATCCCAGAGAAAAAGCCCCTTTGAGTTAGCCCCCAGCAGGTATAAGCATCCACCAAAAGAGCCTGGTGCCATAAGCCAGAGAGAGGTTTTGAGGCATCACCACATACCAGTGCTTACTAAGCTTGTTTCTCAACCACTGATAAGATGAGCAATGTAATGGTAAAAAAATTTACAGATTACCCAATCTTGCAACTAGAACCCATAATTAACCCAAAGCCCAATGTACTGTAGGGTTACTTGGGAGAAAATATTTGCATGGGATTCTCAAAAGGTGCTGCATGTTTGCAGTGGGATTTTGGCATGCTCTTAGCCAAATCTCTCTTGGCTATACCCCAGCATGAGGTGAGCTGAGGCAGGGGCTGAATTCGAGCCCCTGTGTCACCTGATGGTGCACGTACCTGCATCCCCTGGGCAGGGAGGGCTCTCCAAGCCTGCAATGTTGACGTACAGGCACAAAAGACTGGGTATGCAAAGCGTAACGGGTTGTACTGGCAGTGGTACAAGCATCGCTCTGCTGACTGGGAATAAAAGCCAGGTCGTTATGCTCAGTGCCCCAGGTAGGGGGACCAGGCGGCACCTCGGTGCAGTGTTTCTGAGCAGGAGGAGAGAAAAGGTGCTGCGGTTTTATCTGCAAACCCTGCACAGCTGTGGGGCAATGCTTGTCCATTGCACTCTTAACACTCAAATGGACCCACCGTGTTGTACAGCCTGTAGAGTATCTCTCTGAGATTTGAGCACCAAGGCCATGGAGCAATGTTTGACTTCTGGAGAGACACCTGATCCTGGGTTATGTCCTGGGCCTTTGTCTTCCAGCATTTTCCAGCATTTGGTGGCTGCAGATGCTAAGCCTTCTGTCCCATTCATCCCTATCTGCTCTTTACAAAGGCTTCTTGTTTTCCCAAGTGTTGGTTTTTTTTCGTGTGTCATTTAATTCACACAAACTCCTTCCTCTTCTGACTATTGATCTTGGCTCCTTACTGGTTAAAATAAAGTAAATCTTTTGTAAGCAGGTTTTGACAACGAAACTTTTGTTCCTTCCAGACACAATATCCTGTTTAATTTCCTGGCCGTTTCTTATTTAGTAAAGGAAAAGCTGTAAATTGCAAGATTGCTTTAGAGAACTTCCTCTGACTTTAGATGAACTGTTAACCATTTGCAGGAAAGAATTCAGTGTAAAACTTAGAAAAAATTCCTGAATTTCTTTCAATTCTTCTGCACTTCACACCAAAGGGAAACAAGCTGTACAAAACAGAAAAGGGGTCAGAATAATTTTCCTCGCAAAATCAAACAAGAGCAGCTATGCCTCCAGCTGAGCTAATTGCGCTTTCATCACTCAATAAACTGCCTCCGAGATACGGGACTTTGGGGGAAGGTTGCTGCACGGTGTCACCCCTGGACTGAGGCAGCCGGGACCATCAGTGGAGTTTGCACTCTCGGCCATCCTGCTCGTGTCACACCTCTGCTGGGCTGCGGCTGCCACGCTGTCCCATGGGGAGGGGCCGTGTTTGTGCAGTCCCAAAGGCAGGTCTCTGACATCCCCCTGCATGGATGCTGATTCCTGCTTCCACACCCCTGCTTTAAAACCTAGTGGACACCACGCTGGGCTGCCAGGCTGTGACCACAGTCAGAGCGACCAGCTGATGGAGCTGCAGATACCCGCGCACAGCTCGCCAAAATGCTTGCTGCGCACAGCTCACCAAAATGCTTGCTGTGCACAGAGACTCGTCAGCTTTATTTAATGTGGGCCAGCGCAGCGGTGTGTGACAGCGCTGAGGAACAGCGAGCAGCTCTCACAGCAGGCAGAGATGATGGCACAGTGACACTTGGCTGGGGCTGCATGACCTGGTGTAGAAGAGCAACTGCTCTGATCTCCAGCCAGCCAGCCCCAATCCTGCCTGAAAGAGCCTTGAAATCTGGCAAGGGTAGATGGTGGCACAGTCCTGCAGCTCCCAAAAGCACTTATGGAGCATGGCTAGGACCACCCGCAGCAAGTTTAGACTTATGTGGCTCTTGAGGGGCGCAGCCAGTGTGGGAGAGACATCCTCTGCCTGGCTCTGAGCCCCCTCTTTAGTGGCTCAAAACCTGAAAGTCAAAACTTTAAGTAAGATGGAGAAAATTAATTGAGATGGGAATTCCACTTTTGGAAGTATTTCTATTTGACATGGCTCCATTTGAATTTATCTTTGCCTAGAAATTAGAGATGAAATGATTGTTCCAGTGGGGATGCCCAGGAACAGTGGCAGGAACACACCCTTCCAGGCAGGGTGCAGTGTGAAGGACCCCTTTTGGGATCACAGAGCCCCACCCTGCATGACAGAAAACACCATTTCCTACAGCCAGTGCTTGGGAACTGATAGAAAATGGCTTTAAGGAACCGTCTCTTAGCCCGGCAGCAGATGTTCAAGGCACGACCATATGCAGCATCTTGGCTTGATGCAGTGACACCAGTGCAGAGGCTGCTGCCCGCTGCCAGCCAGAGAGACAACATGGTCAGCAGCCGAGGAGCTGCTCTTGCCAATCGGGGCAGGGGAAGCGGGGAACGTCCAGGGGGGCTGGCAACTGAATCACAGAGAATCAAAATTAACCCTTGGTCCCATGGTGGAAATGCGGTGTGGGACCAGGGGCTGCCAGCGGGGTGAACCGCTGCGGTGGGTGCCTGCTGGTTCCCCCGGTGCTTCCTGGCAGCTGCTGTCTGAGCCCCCCTGGGAAAAGAAAAAGCAAATCTTGCTACAGAAACCAAGAAACAGCAAAACTTTGTGATGGAGGTGTTATGCTTTTTTGGGGCTTTATTTCTGGGAGGACAGCATGGGCTTAAGCTGCCCATAAGCACTGAGGGCAAGCAGAGGGGCTGGGAAAGCACCCAGTGCAACCCAGTGCTGGGTTTCCCCTATGGCCCCATGCAAATTGAGGCCAAAGCAGGCAACGCGTGATCCAGCAAGACAGCACATTTCAGCTTTCTCCACACAAACCCAAAACTGAGACACCCCACATACCTCCCCAGGGCTGGGAGGGTGGCCTGGGACAGCTCTGATGGAGTGTGCTGTCAGGGCAGTGCAGCCTGAGCAGAAGCAGCAGCACCTCCACTAGATGCCAGTGGTGAAGGTGAGAGAGAAGCGCTGTCCAGGCACATACAGGGAACCCCATGGGCTCAGATGCTTCCTTCCCACTTTGCCAAGTACTAAAATAAACTAAATTCCCAGCTGGCTCCATTCCATCCATGGCATATTTAAGAATAGGGAGGCAGGTGAGGGGGCGGTGGGAGCAGGGAGTGTTACTCCTCGGGACCCACATGCTCTCAGAGGAATATGCGTGTCCTGCAGAGCCTGGCCCAGGGGACCCTCCTCCCTGTGTTCTGGGATAGGATGAGCTTGTATCGCAGGGAGAAGCACTGTGTGTGTAAAACACATCTCAGCCCCGCCATCACACCGCAATTCCCAAGCACATGCACTCCTGTTTGGAGACTCCAGTTAGATGTTCATGGGAAGAGGGCAGGAACGGCTCCTGGGGTGAATATCTCCTGTGAAACTGCTGTGTTTCCAGGTTGAGGCCGTGCCGTGTTTGAACAAATGCTTCTTTACTAGTCAAATGGGAAGGTGAGCACAGAGGAGGATCCTTTCGCAGTGCACCAGTGATTTACAATCTCTTTTGACCTGTGCATGCCAAATTTTCCCCCAGCTACACTTCCCATAAAAGCCAGCCTGTTTGCATACACTATTTCATCCAGTGCCCCCCTCCCCATCTATTTCTGACTTTGTAATTATACAGCTAAAGAACATAAACATATCCTGGGCAGACAGTAGAAACCTTGTTAGGAAACTCTGGGTCCCTTTGCGCCTCTCGCTCCGTGTCCCAGAGCAGCAAGGGGAGGGAAGCAGCTGCTGCTTGAGGCTTGGGGCGATGGACAGCTGGTGTGGGAGAGCTGGTGTGTGGCTCCAGCAACGACCACCCTGGGTACCAGCTCTCCCCAATGGCACGTTGCTTTTGCCCTCCATGGAGTTCAGGGGTTCAGTGTTTTGCCACCTGCAGTTCTTGATGTCTTTTCACTGACGGTGGCAGAGCTGGGTCAGCACTTCACATCTCATCCCCACACTTCAAACCCAGGGCTAAAGAAAGAGGAATGGAATCAGAAACCACTCAGCAAAGCTTTGTTCTGGAGCCCCAGCCCTGCTCTGCCACGTCTCAGGGGCATCTATGTGAACCATAAGACCCGCTTGAGTCCTGAATCTTGGACATTTTTCATCTTCCAGCTTCCATGACAATCCATGCTCAGGTCCCACAGGCGGGTTTTAGTTTTTTCTCCCTCAAGGTCTGGTTTCGTCCCTGGGTGCATTAGGGACATGCAACCTACGGCTGAGGGTTGAGCTGGGCTTACCTGGGCAGCTGATGTTTGGACTTGTTGCACCTTGGAGCACCCTACAGCTGGCAGAGCATGTTATTGATGTCATTTTGGGATGCACTTCTTAGGGATTTTTATTTATTTTTAAAGCAGATTAAAAAACAAAACCACCTGCAGTGACAGGCTGACCTTCAGGGAGCCCCCCTATGGAACAGGACCCTGCTGGCCCACTGCCCTGGAGCTGGCTGGGACCTCAGCTGGGCCGACTTGCCCCTTTCTCCCTGGAGCCCAGTGCAAGCGGTGGGGAGGGTGTTTTTCCACAGGCCTTCACTGATCTGTGCTGACTGCTGGGGAATGCCAGGGCCGGGGAGCTCAGTTCTGCAGCTGCCCCAGAAGCTGTGTCTTCCAGAGGTCATGTCCCTGCATGCATATGCCTTTCCACATCATGTCTCTTCTGCTCTAGCTCCTTGACCTAGCTCCACAGCAGCTTTCCTGTCCTTCTGCCTCTGCAACAGGCTCAGCAAATCCCAAAGCTCACCTGGAAGATGCCAGTGCAGCCTGGGCTCCTCAGACCCAATTCCAGTTTCCTGGACTGTTCTCCCCAGCGCAGAGCAGCATCACTGGGTTTCTCCAGCAGCCTTGGTACCTCCTTATCTCAGCTCATTGCCCGGGAGGGCACTAGTTTCCCCCTTCCCTGGCTGCTCTGCCTCCCTTCCTACTGCCTTACTCTCTCCTGCAAGCCCCCACATCTTGTCCAGCCTGGCCCCTGTGCTCCTAGGATGCTGGCACAAGAGAAGAACAGCGATTCACCAACATTTAGGTCCTCTCTGTCCTGGGCAGGGGAAAATTCCCCAGGAATGCCTCCGTAGGGTCTCCAGCAAGGTCCCTCGTGCCCTGGAACAGGCTCCTCTCCATCAGGCAGGCTGTGCTCTGGAAATGACCTGCCTGGGACAGGAAATCTGACCTGCACACAGGGAAAAGAGATGCTTAGGAGAGCTGGAACAGCACGACTCCCCCATGCCCGGGCACACCACTATGGGGGACCCCAGGGCAACCAGCTCCGCATGCCTCAGCATCCCCCTCCAGGGCTCAGCCCAGCTGCGAGGCACTGGGCTGGTGGTGTCCCACTCCATGCTGGGGGCTGAATGCAAAATATCCCTAAGTAGGTGATTGCAAGAGAGCAGACGCAGCCCATGTCGTGGGGCCATTTAAGGCGGGAGATGGTCTCTGGGCATGGAATAATTCAGCAGCTGGAGCTCTGCCAACCTCCCCCTGGAAAACATTCCTGCGGAGGGAGGGTTCAGCTCCAGGGTCACAGGGGAGGGCTGGGGGATCGCTTAATAGAAGCGAAGCCCAAGCATCCATAGCTATGCTCGCAAGCAGCTCCGTCCATGCTACTGCCCCAGGCCCAGGGAGGGACCCAGCTCCATCGCAGCAGCCTGGGACACGCAGCACAACCTTTGCAGGCACTGCTCACTGCAGAGGGATGGTGAGAAGGATGGAGCATGCACCATGAGGCAGCCTGCAAAGCTGCTGGTGCTATTACAGACCTGCAGCTGCAGCGGCGCTGTCCCCCATGGGGTGATGCAGGTGAAGAGCCCCAGCCAGGGGCATGGAGTGGTGCAGGAGCTGCCCTCATCCATGCAGCCTCAGCAGAGCTCAAACCCTAAGCAAGGTGTGCTGTTTCATTATTTCAAAGACTACTTCTGTGGCACAAGTGATGTACCCACCCTGAGGAGAAGCAGACACACCTGGAGGCAGCCCTGTGCCAGTGGGGAGGGTGCCATGCCATCCATAGTTTGATATTCAAAAGCTCCAGTGGAGGTCTACATCAGTCACAACTACTTCAGTCCTGGCCTGTCACCTTTTCCAGCCTTCCTTCCAAACAGCTTTAGCACCGTATTCAAACATTCAGAGCCTGGCAGACACTAAACAGATCCACAGTGGGGTCCCTTTGCAAAAGGCAGGGGACAGCCAAGCCAACGTACACAGAGTTTATAGTGCCATGGAATCCAGCTCCTCATTCCTGCATTTCAGCAGAGGGGCTCAAAGCACTCACCATCTTACAGCCTCTCCAGAGGCAAGTGGCACTTGGGGACACCTAATTGTGAGGTGAGGGAGGTCGTCTTGTGTGGACTCCAGAGTGGGAATTAAGATGCTCACAAAGGGCTTTTGCATCCTTGACCTTAGATACTACTCGTCCCCGCCAGGAGAGCCCCGGCCACGTAGCCCCAGGAGAGCTGAGGGTGACTCCACAGTGCACGTTCCCCTCTGACTGGCAGGGATGGACGGTGACGTGGCAGGTCCCGTGGCAGGTCCTGCTCGGGCTGTTGTGCTGGTGGCAAGTCATTCTCCTGCAGGCAAAGTCTGGGCCACCCAGGCAGGGCTGAGCTGCCCTTTGGACTGTGGGCAGTACGCTCACAGCGTGGCAGAGCACACACTGTACCCTCCCGTGGGGACGCAGTGCCAGTGCAGCAGTGGCAGCTACTTCACGCAGGAGCCCACTGGCGTCTCACAAGCACCAAGTGGGTGCCAGGCCCATGGGTCTTGGCACTGTGTCAGCACTGCCAAGCATGTGGAGCCAGCACCAGGATGATCCCCTTGTCCGGTGGCTGAGCACCTCATGGGGGCTACAGCTCCTGTGCTGGCATCTCCCAGAGGGCTTTGCTTTGCTTTGCCGTGGCTGACATCACCCAGCGCAGCTTGGGGATGCTGAGTCACAAACCAGCAGCAGTCTCCTGCCTCCTCCTGCCTCCAAGGAGGACTTTGGTGGCCACAGCAGAAGAGGTTTCAAGGTACACAAGAAGTACCACTCCCCTCTATTCTCTCCCTCTCCACTGGGGTTTCCAGATGGACCTGAGCACATGGAGGCAGCATCGTGTCCCAGCCCTAGCCCAGCTGCTCTTCCTGGTCCCTAGAGGCTCATGGCTATGCACAAGAGCACATCATTGCCCTGCCCATGCCTGTGGGAGGTGATGTCCCTCCACTGTGGTGGCCATGGCACTTCCCAGGGAAGCAGGAGGGGTGTGCTGCCCTCCAGGCTTTTCTCTTGCATGCCCCTGCTTTACTTTGCAACTTTGGGAGAATGACATTTCGTTCAAAATCTTGAGTTCCCAGGTCCTGGGTTTTAAGGCAATGCCAGCAATTGCAAGAGCTGGCAGCATTCCCTGTCCCTTTAAGCACCAGCTTGTGTGCACAAAGGAACGCACGTGCCTCTGTGCAAAGCGTGGGGATTGGGGTTTGTAGGTAGGGCAGCTAAAACTGGGTCCAGCTCCATCCTTGCTCGGAGGCTGCTGGCTTCACCGCTTGCCATGGGATACCGGCACAGGGTGAGCAGCTGCTCCTGCCCTGTGGAGCAAGTGCAATGATATGGGGCAGGAAGGTGGCACTTTTTAGATGTCACCGCGGGGTGGCTCAGCCCGAGGACTCCCTGAAGACACACCATCAGTGTGGGGGTTACCTGCTGCTCTGCACGTACCTGGAGGAGGTGGGGTCCTGCTTGGAGAGTCCCCTGCAGCAGGCACTGGCTGGCTCCTGCCCTTGTGAAGGTAAATATGTAAGGGCTGTAGGAAAAAAACAAACACCAGCTGTTTTGCCTGCTCCCACCGTAACAGGATGGCCATGAACGCCCCTCCCTGAAGCACAAACAAGGCAGTGTTTGGAGCTGCTCTACCCCAGGCTGAGGCCTCTCAGGTGAGGCCAAAGTAAGCAGTTCCTCCATAGCAAGCACCTCTCTGGGGCTGGGAAGGCTCTGACCTGAGCACAAACACACACACACACACTCTCTTAAGGAAAATGCCTCTTGCCTCTGCAAACCACCCCCTCCCCCATCCCATTTTGTTCCCCAGTCCTGTTGCTGCATGCTAGCTCGGTCCCTTTGGCAAAGGGATGGGCAGCGCAGCAGACGGATGTCCCCACAGAGGTGCTGCTCAGCCACTACTCAACTATGACTTCTCCCTTTCCTCCTCCACTTCTCAAGGGTGCCAGCAGGCCTGGGGAGTAGGGCAGGACTGAGCTGCAAGCAGGCAGAAGCTGCAGAGGAAAGGTGACCCATGCTTTTAGCATCACACCTACATTCCCCAACATGGGTGCTGGAGCCTGGTTTGTCCAGAAGAGCAGGTGCCTCGCTGGACTGGGACAGGGAGCAGGGCTTGCACCATTGTCTGGCGTCACTCACTGAGCAGTAAGGCTGGACACACATGGTTACATCCAAGCACAGAGAGGTCCAGACCAAATCCCACCAACTGGCTGTGCCCTTCTTAATGGCCATTTAAGGATGGCACATTGGAGCTGCAAAGAGGGTCCCCCGGGAGAGCCCTTTGCCACAGTGCGAGGGCACAGCTGCTGCCGGGATCACGGCGGGACCTCACAGCCCAAACCAGGAGCATCCCTCCTTCCATGGGCTGGCAGCACCTCCTGCAGGTGCCCACCCAGCTGTTTTGGGGGGACAGGCAGGAGCGAGGCAGCCGCAGGAGCACCTCCAGGCAGAATCCTGCGTGCAGATAAGGGCTGCGGCACTCAGGACGGCCAGATCCTGGCACGGAGCTGGGGTCTCCCCTGAACCCCTCCATAAGCTGGCTGCAGGGAACAGCCTGCTTGGCGACGGAACAGCAGCCCCGGGGTGCCTGACAGCAGCGCTGCTGCTCCCTCCTCATCCCTCCTGCTTCCACCAGGTCCCCCCTGCCACGGGCAGCCCGGGGCCCCGCCCGCGTCCCGGCACGGCGCCGTCTGCTGGGGCCTCCCGCCGGCTGGTGGCGGCCCCGAGCGCCCGGCGTCCCTTGCGCCGCGGCGCGCCGGATCCGGGGCCGCGGGTGCGTGTGAGGCGGCGGAGCCCCTCACATCCACACCCCCCCCGCCCGCCCCGGGTAGATGGAGCCGGTTGCCGGGCGGCGGTGGCAGAAGGTGCTGTACGAGCGGCAGCCCTTCCCCGATAACTACGTGGACCAGCGGTTCCTGGAGGAGCTGCAGAAGAACGTGCACGCCCGCCAGTACCGGTACCAGGCCGTCGTCTTCCAGTCGGGAGTGGTGGCGCAGCAGCTGTGCAGCGTCTGCGTCTTCGTCGTCACCTGGTGGTACATGGACGCCGGGATGCTGAGCCCGCAGGGGCTTTTCGGGGCGGCCCTGGTCTCGTCCCTGCTCGGCTATGTCCTCTTTGATGCCGTGGACGGCGGAGCTGGGCGGTGGGAGAGTGGGCGGACACGGTGGGCTGACCTCAAGAGCACGCTGGTGTTCACTGCTTTCACCTATGGCTTCTCACCGGTCCTGAAGACGCTTACTGAGTCCATTAGTACGGACACTATCTATGCCATGTCAGCCCTCATGCTCCTTGGTCACTTAATCTTCTTTGACTACGGTGCCAATGCAGCCATTGTCTCTAGCACACTGTCCCTCAACATGGCCATCTTTGCCTCGGTATGTCTGGCCTCCCGCCTGCCGCGCTCCCTCCACGCCTTTGTCATGGTCACCTTTGCCATGCAGATCTTTGCCCTCTGGCCCATGCTGCAGAAGAAGCTGAAAGCCCAGACGCCTCGATGCTACGTGGGGGTGACGGTGCTCTTTGCGCTGGCAGCACTGGCGGGGCTGGCCACCATCTCCAGCGTGGCCGCTGTGCTCTTCACCTCACTGCTGCTGACCATCTGCGGCCTCTGCCCTTACTGCCTCATCCGCCTTCAGTTGCTCAAGGACAACATCCATGGGCCGTGGGATGAGGCTGAAATCAAGGAGGACCTCTCCAGGTTCCTCATGTAGGTCCTGGGGGGACCCTCTGCTGTGAGCAGTGCAAAGGTCCTTGCTGGGGGACAGCCCTGGGGGGGAAGTACACCTGTCCCAATAAAGCCTCTCACCCAACAATGAGGACCACGTTTGCGTTACCCTCAGCATCTGTTTCCAGACCTGACCTGCTTGATTTTGGCAAAGGAAGGAGTTGAACCCTCCAGAGTGGGCAGCCTGTGTAGCAGCTCAGCGGCAGGCGAGTGAGGCAGCACGTGCTCCAGCCATGCACACCCGTACCCGTACTACCCCCCACTTGGGGTGGGGGTAGAGGGAGTGTGGGCATCCCCTGAGCAGAAATGCCACTCAGAAACACTTACCTCACAGAGATGTGCCCCACAAGCATGCCCATAGAGGTCCTCAGCCCCAGGGACCTCGACTTGTGCAATAGGGACTGGCAGTGCTGGAGGGGAAGGGGGCTGGGTGAGGGTGCTGTGGGCAGAGTGGAGGTGAAGGGTGGTGGGGGCTGCTGGACCTGCAGGCCCAAGCACGAGGGCGCTGGGATGGGTGGGTGCAGAACCCCACTCACCTGCACCCTACCAGTTGCTGATGCCAGAATAGCCTCATGATGCTGCCAGACACTACATTACCCTAAATCCTTCAGGAGAGGGAGGTGTGAGGGGGCAAGATGCCTTCCTGCCCTCTCTAACCCCTTCCCAGAGGTGGATCTGGCCTTGCCGCATGGCCAGACCCCGAGCCAGAGGGATGGAGCTCAGTGCAGACCCCTGCGGGTGCACCTGGATGCCAGGCTGCTTGGGACAGTGGCAAGGCCCACTGAGGTCCTGCCCGGCACCGTCTGTCCCGCAGCCGTTTGTTCGGCACCACAGACACCACAACAGAGGGCGCTCCCGGCAAGCAAGTCCCGCCGGAGCCGGAGAGGCCAGGCGAGCTTCCCTGGAGCTTCCCTTTCCTTCCTCCCATTAGGGGCTGCCCCTCGGCTGCCGGGCCCTACTCCGGGCGGCCCCAGCAGCGCAGGCGGGATGGGGTGCGCACGCTTGCCCCAGCCTCACCACGCAGGGACGCATTTGGCATTACCCGGGTTTCTGTGAAACTTCTCTTTTGGAGAAGCACAGTTCTGATTTACCCCATCCCTCTGAGCGCCGGCGTCTCACCGCAGCGAGCGGCGCTCCTTGGGCTTTCTCGGAAATGAGCAGTCCCCGGCAGAGTCCCCAACACCTCCAGGAGCTTTGTTATGGCTCCTGCCAAGTGTTAAATGTTGCTGTTGTCGTTATGGTGACGACTGCATCTCACTTCGGTTTTAATTAAAACCTGCAGAAGTTTCGAGCCCGTGCTCCAGTCTCGCAGGGAGTGCAGAGCAGCCAGGTGCTCGCAGTCCAGATGACATGTTCTAGTTCTGTGGAAAGACGACTGTTTTTTCACAAGGTTTCTCAGAAAGCTGCTCAATGACTGGGGTGTCGCATCTTGCACTAATGCCACTGTAACACTGCAATCCAAAGCCGATTCACAGAGCTCATTGGTAGGGCAAGGCTTAAGTGTAAACCAAAACTGAATCAGATCTAGCCTGCCTGGTGCCTGTTGTTAATGTCTGTCACAATAGAGACTACAAGAAAGCAGAGTTTCTGCTGCACCCATTCCCTCAACGAGAAATATTTTCCCCCAAAATACTCTTCTCAAAATCAGACTCTGAAAACCAACTCTGGGTTAGGACATTCGACTGCTCAGACATTCCAGGTGGAGAAGGGCACAACTGCCACCATTGCCTCAGCCACAGCTGGAGCCCAGTGAATCAGCTGAGCAGATTCCTGCACTTTAATTCATGCAGCAGAACCTGTCTGCTCAGCTCCAGGCAGGATCCAGGATGTGTCCTGTCCAGCCTGCTGCAGGCAGTTCCTTCCCTGCCCACAGCCCCAGGCCTCTTTGCTCTGTGCAGCTCCTTCCCTTCACCTCCTCTGTAGCCTCAGTCCTTGCCCAGAGATCCCTGGGGAAAGGCTCAGACCCCCTTAGCTTGCCTGCACAGATAGTCTGCTCTCCCTAACCTGGGAGATGAAAATATAAAACCCAGTCTATGGCCTGGGTGCACAAAGGGACCTAGAAGAAGGGTAAGATGCCAGACAGAGCCAGGGTCAGGAGAGGGGGAGACATGAAGGCCAGGCAGAGTTTCGCTAGGCTTCTCTGACCTTCTCCTGGAGACATGTACCCTGCAATGCTGCTGAAGTTATTTACAATGCTGAATAAATTACGAGTTTACATAATTTACATAATTAATGCAAATTACGATGAGTATGTCTTCATGCCTGAGCTTAGAATATTCTCTAGAACATAACTTTGCCATAACTCTATGCCCAGCTCAGCAGTAAAGCTGGGTGCCTTTTGAGCATTCACTACCTGGGCGTAATGTTTTGGGGTTTCCCTGCAGAAGCACATACTGAGACCAAAGAAATAGGTCCTTCTCAGTTTGTGTGCAACCAGCTCATCATCAACCAGCTCCAAAGAGTTAAATGTTATTTTGCATTACAAGGAAGTGCATTTTCTTTCTCTTAAGTTTCCAAGTCCACTGAGATTGAGTACTTCAATGGGACATTTTCTTTTGATTTGAAGCTGGCCAAATGCAAGTAATTATAAACTGGCTGGGGATAAGCTTTGCTCCTGGGGGAGCTGCTGACACGTGCTGTCTGGAATCTCCATCTACAGCCACTGCTGCAGGGAAAGGCAAGCTTCAGCCACCCACACTGTGCTGTCGAGGGCCTGTGTTCCTACCCACATGGGAGACTAGATCTGGGAAGCCTGGAAAGAGTGAAGCTTCAGTCTTTGAAGGTAAGCTCTTTGCATGTCTTCAATCTCAGTAATCACTAAGCTTTTCTCAGCTTTGTGATGCAAGAGGCAACGGCATTGACATGAATGATAGGGAAAGCGAAATAGGATTTTGGTCCTAACCCATCCATTGAAAAGCAACCCAGGAAGCATAATGCCACCAGCTGGTGGGGCCACTTTAGCCTTCTCTCCCTAGCCAGAGAACATGCACCATTGCAGAGTGGAAATAGCACAGACGAGGTTAAACAGCTTCTACAAAAAGTCATTCCATGAGTTGGTGCTAAAGAACATGCCAGGTTTCCCAGCACACCAATACCTTTTTCTTTCCATTTAGGAGATTTTAGGAATAGCTGCCAGAAAATCACGAAGTCCGTAGTCCTATTTCCAACAAAACTTTTTGTCAGATACTTCAGAAGAAGGTAAAGGTTTCTGTGAAAAGTTTAATGCTATTAAATACCCCAAGAAAGAAGTTTGTGCCTTACAGCCTAATGCATGGAGGTCAGCTGGCAGCTAGGAGGGCAGCAGCAGCTCCCAGTTGGGGTGTTGTAGGTAGGGCCATACTACTAAAACAGACACCTTTTGCTGGGGGTTCATCTGATAGTACCATGCCATGTCCCAGAGGGAATGCAGTGAGAGCTTCCCGCAGTATGGAACATATTTTTTTAACAACCTAGAAAAAAAGCAGCTTGTGAAATTCAGCCTGTTCCCATTCCCTCTTACCTGAGACGTGAAGCATGGCCAGAACCTTCTCAAGAGCTTGCTGGGTACAAACACTGTCGCTTCTGAAGTAGTCCTGAAAATACACAATTCCTGAAATCTACTGAGGTGTTTCTGCCTCTACCTTACAGTGACAAGTCCCACAGTTGAAAGATACGGCCAGCCTGAGCTTCCCTCTTCATCCCCTACTCTTGAGACAGTTATGTTCATGGGACTCTTAGGAGTCTCCATTTTTCTGTTTTCTCAGAGTGCTGGGAAGCACCTTGTGCATTACTGTACTCTTTCCAGCTCCAGTAATTCACAGTTTAGCACATGTAGTTCAAGGGTCTAGCAGGAATGATTATTTATCTCCCTCGCCTAAGAATTGCTGTACTTGGGGTACCCCGCACTTTTTGCTAACGCCATTGTTGTTTCTTCTGTTGTATTCTACCAAAAGACGAAGTCTGAGTAGGGAGAATGAAAAATGTAAGTCTACAGCTCTCTGGGCTTGCCACCCCCTTATAATTTGAGCAAACTCAATGTCTGGTATTTACCAGCACATGCAAGTAGTTCAGCAGCTCCCTGAACATCCAAGAAGTCAGCAGGGATTTAAATCAGCTGGAACAAGAGGAATTGCCCATATTCAGCAAAGCTGTGTCAGACCTGGCTTGAAACTGAGTACAGCCTGTGTGTTGTCAGGCCCCTGCCACATACACAATGCTGATCTCTACTCGCCTGCCTCCATCCCCTGAGCAGCACCACTGCAGCTCCCTCTCCCCATGAACTTCATACTACAAATGTAGGTCTTGTTTGTGCTCCTGAAACAACAGGTTGGAGTTCCTGTGCAGTGCCTCAATCAACCTGCATGGTTTGTGAGATACCCCTTCTTTATTTTCATGTGAGAAAAAAGCCAATAAAACCCATCAGTTTTCCCTTTTTTTAGACTTCTCATCTACTTCTCTGGCACCCAAACAAGCACATCTTCTAAATGTTAAATCCCAGATTTTATCTTTCCCACAGGGACAAACATTTGGAATCCCAGAGGTAGCTACTTACAGCTATTTGAGCTCAGATGCTCCACGGAGATTAGCTCGCAAGGAATTCAGAGGTTTAACTTGAAAAAAACAATTGGTCAGAGCAGCTATGACTTATTTATAAATGTGTGGATTTATCAGCCTGGAGATTGCTGCAATCTTCTCCGTTGACTTTCCACTCAGCCAGGTGCTGCTGCTGGTGCATTAGACATGTTTTAGGACTGTTGTTGTTAAAGCAGCTGGCTAGTCTTCCTGCTAACACTAAGCCAAAGCCATTTATATGGAGCAATCCTGGTGGTTAATGAATTCAGAAGCAGTGGTGGAATCCCAGCAGAACATCCCCCTCCATCACATTGGAGAGTGGGAGCCTCCAGGCAATTTCTTCTGTGGGGTGTGAATGGCTCCATCAGAGAAGGAACGGGTAGGCCTTTCAGTGGAAAACCAGCACACATTCATTTTGTAGTCAGAATTTTTATTTTCTTTATATCCAGGCTTGTCATTGACATCTGAAAATAAAATCTTTCATTTACAAACAGGCTAGTGCAAATTAAAAATAATTTTGTCCAATTAAAAAAGACAGATTGCACAAATTGTTTTAGGATGATCTTCCTGGAACAGCTGGTGGAGGTCGCCTAGGAGAAAGACAAAAATTAACCCCAAATTCACGGGAGGTGGGAAGGGGCGGAGAAGAGATTTAAAACAAAAGGTCAAGATACAATAAATTATCTTAATAAAATAGGTTAAGAGAAAAAGGCACAGAACATGCACATTAAGGAAAAGAGCAAGATTAGAATCAGCTGGCTATCAGCACAGCCTCAGCTTTCATTCTCACCGCTTCCCAGCTGACTTGCTGGTGCCAGAGAACTGGGACAATCACATCACGAGTGTGGAGGTTGCTGGTCACAGGCTTTCTAATTTTCTTGCAGCAAGTAATATCCTCTGGAAGAGCTTTTCCCTCGTCAACCTTAAAATTTGCACCATCTGCTTCAAACACTGTTCTTGGAGTAGGCCTTTTTTAAGTGAGATTCTGATAAAATTGGGAATCATCAAACAAGATGGCCTGTGGGCTGGATTCGGGTATCTGGAGGGGACACTGCTGGGAAAGGTTAAAAACGTGGGTGATGGCAGTGCAATGAATCTACTGCCAACCCTGGCAGGAGTGACCCTTGGCAGTCGATGGCCCAGTGCAGCGGTTAGAGGAGAGCAGATGCTGCTCCTGTTACCCAGCTCTGACGTGTCACTGACCAACATGCCAAACTCGTACATACAGAGTACGTAACATCCTCCAGCCAGATGGGACACGTGTGACACTGCTGTTCACTGAGGGGATGTGCACAGACTACCTCAGGCATAGCCATTAACGATTATTAAAAAATAATCTCCAAATGTTACAGCAAGTTACAGCAAGCAAGTGAATATAACAGGAATGTTGCTACTTTGTTGATCCCACCTTTTGCACCCCCTTTCCCAAAACCTGTCTAAGGACCAACATAGTGACTGTTGTGCTCAGTGAAAAATGTCCTCTCCCATAGGAAGCTGTTGTGCTTCTTGTGCCGTACAGCACCAACTCCAGTTACTTGGCTCATAGTGATCTGAAGGAGGAATTGAGTAACCAAGACATCTGCACATTCATATACAACCACTTTAGGGGGAAGTCCCTTCCAGACATAATACGTACACACACATGCACATTTTTACTCCAGCTCTTGCTCTGGAGGACTCAGTCTGGCTGCCTCCTCCGCTCTGAATCTCCCCAAAACATGCTTTTCCCAGCAGTGAAATGGATACCAGGTACTACTTGAAAAACATTCATCCATTTCCCAGCAAAATGTCTCTGCAGCACTCCAAGCCCCTTGCAGGGCAGTGGGCTGAATGCTTCCCACGAGTTATATACCCCCTCCCCCCTTTTAATGACACCTCCAGTGATCTCAATGCAACACGCATCTCTGATACACAATCCTCACTGCAGTCCCAACAGAGGCAGAGTGCAGCATGCAGAGATGTTGGTGTGAGAGACAGAACGCTACTCATGCACATCCAGAAAGTAACAGTAAAAGCCCATCAAGAGTTACAGTTTATTTCAGGTTCAGAAATGCAGCTTAACATTTTTACAGCAGGTGTATGTGATGGTCAATAATGACCATGGTTTCAGGAATCGACTTGTGCTCAAAGGTCAACACCAGGAACCATTTACAGATTATGAAACCAAAGGTGGATGCTTTGGCTCATGTGAAATAGGGCATTAACAGACAGAGCAAAATTCAGAAAGAAATTAAGCATTTGCTTCTTACAAAAAGCAGTCACTGTTTACACCGTCCTGGAAAAGTAAAGAGACAGGCAGTAAAGTAAATGGCCGTCAAGACGGAACAAATCATATATCAAGCAAGAGTGGAGGACTGTCTGGACGGGAGGAGCCATCGGTATCACCTCGCCTGCAGACAAAGTAAGAGGAAAGACAGGCAGAGTAACATTCATTTACACAAGGGAGCTGTTCTGCTAGAGCCTGGGGAGGAGGTTCAATGCCACAGCAGGAGGAACTGTGCTATAAGCACACAGAGAGGTTGGACCTCCCCAGTGTCACAGATACAAAATAGGTCTGCTTTCAATTCAGGAGGTTTGTACTATTGTAACACAAAAAGACAGAACTAGCCAGTAATCTCAATATGTTGTATACACATTGTTTAGTGTAGCTATCTGCAATAGAGTGTAATATTTTCTATGTTATACTTTAACACGTGATGCCATAACCTGTAATGTATCTCCTTTAATATAATAAATAATCTACTTTTATGAGGCTTACTCAGAAAGTGCAACAAGATCAGGAATAAAATAAACACATTAACTATGTACATAAGCCTTTTCATTGAACATACAATCTTTTTAATCCTACCACAAGATCCCTTGAGATCAAAGGCCAAGAGCTATTTATGGCATGTACAAGCTCTTCAGCTGTTGGTCAGCCATGACGAAGTAAGGTGGAACATGTTCTCCAGGCAGAGACCGAGGCTTAGCCTAAATGCAGTACTAGATGAGCACTCTCCTGAAACTTAGCTGCGTATATCACCCACCTAATTACACATCTCACATAAGATCCTGCTGTTGCTTAACAGGAGTCTTCACTACTCCCTGGCAATCTTCTGAGCTTTGCCACAGGGAAGCAAAGAAAGGGAGAGCAGCCCATGCTTCTCAGATATGGGAGTTCAGGCCTAGTTCCCCCTGCATAAGAGGGCCCGCAGAGGGGGCAGTGGCCAGTCTGAGGTAACCAGTCCCTTTAGCAGACCCACACAGTGCTTGTCCTGCTGTCCTTTGGGCATGGAGGAAGTTGCTGCCACGGCTGCTCTGAGAACAAGGGAGGGGAGAGACATGACTTGCCAGCATGAAGAGGGAGCGGGACAAACCAACCCGTTCCAGGAGGAAATGGGCTGAGGCTGGGAGGACAGTGCTTATTCAACTGGATGTGGCAATTTCTTGGGAAGCACTTAGCATTTTTCCTAGAAACAACAATTCTGTGTAGTTTATTCTGAAAAGCGTATATGCAAGAAGTTAGAGGTAAAATCATCAAACTCTGGATCTGTGCTCAAGGTTAATTACTAACCTGCACACCTAAAAGTATTATGTCTGGGACCCAGGGCCAGATTTAGGTGTGATCTGAGTAAGGATGCAGAGGAAGGGAGGGCTGTGCAGCTGTGTCCCACAACCTCAACATCAAGCGCAGAACCAGATGGTGCTGATGATGGGGCCACAGGCACCTCACTGCCTCCTCCTTCAGGTGAATCCACCCTTGAGAGCATCATTTACAAGTCAGGATTACTGCTGAGAAATACAATTTCTTTGGGGGCAGAGTTAAGGACAGCACTGAATTGTGCCACTTTTACTTCCTTATGCTTGTCAGAAAGAGTCATCAAAGTAAATAAAGGAGTCTCAAGTACAGAAGATTTTAGGCCAGGATCTGTGTCATCTAATTGAGGCTCCTAACTTACCAGCATTCCCACCCTCATCTCCCATGCAGCCGCATCAATCTGAATCACCTTCTGGAGGTGCTGCCTCTTTCCACTGTACAAAAGGGACCTTGGACAACTAAACTGAGTGCTTGGGGTATGGGTGGGATAAACCCAGACCATGGCCTTGCAGTATCACTGAATGAATATCAAAATTTGGGGTTAAAATTACTTTCTGTGGCTGTGGTGCTAAGCTTGGCTTTCTGTCAGCAGGCAGCTGCCCGTCAGTAACAGAGAGTTCTGATAAACTATATACAGGTTTGCTGGCTAGACAACAGCAGGAACTACTATAATTATTTATAAAAATACATCTAATATGTGCATTGCTTGTTACAGCAAATATGTTGGGTTTTTTTTTTTTGTAGTAAATATCAATAGGTTTGCAACAGTAGTTGGGTTTGCAACCTTTTTTTCTTTGAAAGCTGATGCTGTGCATTTGGTGTTGGCGATGTGGGTCTGTTCTCCAAACAAACACTTAAGCAGTCTTCTGAGATCACCAAGATGCCAGTGCTCTGACAAAACTCCATCTTCGCTGTGTTTCACATGTTGACCCCTAGGCTCCCCAGGCATGTGTTACAAGTATGAGGTTGACAGGAAATTAAATTTAAGCTAACATACAAATCATGATGTTTTCCCAAGCTCATCTCTCTTATGCAAGCTGAAACATGATTTGCTTCAGTGGTGAGCACGGCTAATCAGCAGACTGGGAATACTTAGTAGGCTAAATCCCCATTCATTGTGGGTCTTTGGTTAGATTCTTCCTAACCATGGGGCTACAGCATACTGGAGCCCTACATGCAGTCTCAATAAATAAATTTATTAGACTGATTAGACTGGGGCCTTTGAAACCACCAATTGCTTTGCCTAGGGATCTGTAACCATAATAGAAATAACAGCAATTAATATTTTCGGAAGAAACAAGGCCCAATTAATCTCTAGTTTAATTTTGTTAACTCAGTAAGTTTTAAGCTGTAAGGGTGACGCTAACCCTAACTGTTTAAAGTGAAGTAATGCAGTCAAGACAAGAGGTTTCTACAATGCATTAATATATAACGTGCAAAACAATAGGCAGAGAGGACCTCTGCAAGCGAACATCTGCTAAAATAATCCACACAGCTGAGTACTTCTAGTACCTATATCATAGAAGTGATCCTAATCTGAGGTGTGCAGGACTTCAAGTGATGCAAAGAGAAAATCTTTATATAGGGGGCATAATGGAACTTTACCGACTGGTGTGAGCAATATCTCAAATCCAAACCAGACCCTTGGAAAGCTCAGATGCAAATCTAGGCTGTAGCTCTGTGAGTTGGCTCACACAATGGGCAGAGGAGCAGTAGCCCATTTACAGCTGTGCTGTGCCATATCATATAATATAACGTAACATATCATACCTGTATCTATATTTCCTTCTGTCTCACAAAATGACCAAAAGCAACGCTCAGTTCTCTGGATCCTGCAGTACAGTACATTTATACATATTTCATACACTCACCCCCAAGGCTTCCGATAAGTTCAGTGGGAGTACGAATGTGAGCAAGCACTAGCAGAGGACAAAGCAAGCTGGCACACGCTGCTCTGTTATGTACTGGTTCTTCAAAATACCCTTTCACATCCTTGCTGCAACACCACAGCCTGGTCACTACCAACCACCCAATCTATGTTGCATGTCAGCTGCCAATGTGGAAATAAAGTAAAACGCGCATTGTCCCATACACACACTTCTTGTTTAACAACATTCCTTAAAAACTAGACTTTGGATAAGGAGAAATTATAGGAGAAGCAGCCATCCAGCAAGCTTCTTGCAAGAGAGACATGGAAGTGTGAGGCCTTCGGAAGAGCTTGGTAAGACTACATCGCTTTTCTTTGCCCAGTTTAGCCATTAAAAGAGAAAATGGACATAACTGTGTAATTCCGAACGATAGAAAACCTGAAATGAATGAATGCAAGATTCCTTTCAGAGAAGAGGGAAAAAAGAAGCAGATCAAACCAACACACACAAATACACACAAAGTCAAGCCCTCCATTTGCTGTACAGGACTGTGAGCATGGTCGCCTGGGTGAAGACATGTCAGTAAGTTAGCTAACATGAGCTATTGCAAAAGGAAAAGTCAAGGCAGCACAGACCTTCCCAAAATATTTAAGATCTCATAAACAATGCAGAATGGACAGAGAGTATATCAGTAAAATTGGTTACTTGCCTATAGATGTCCATACATGCGACTATACATTGGTTATTGCAACAGTTATCAAGCAATTTGCTTCCACGTATTTGGTTAACAATGAATGGCATGCCAGAAACTTCTTTTAGTCTAACAGGGATGAATCTAATGGACGAATTACAGTGGGCCGAGTTGGTGAAGGGGGTGGTCTTCGACTGGAGAGAAAGAGAGAAGAAACAATAAGCACAAACACTAAGAACAAACCTGGCACCTTTTGCTCTTGCTACATGAACATGCACATGCTCCTGAACACAATGTTATTTCCATGTACACTGAAGCATGATAGCCTTAAGCATCCACAAGAAGGAAGAAAGCAACGGGTTAGCCACATGCCTACCATGCCTTAGCCCTCTCATGCATCAAACAGCTCCTCTCTCTGGTCCACAGCCTGGAAGTTCTCCGAACACAGTTACATTCTTGTGCCATGGACACCATTAGTGGAGGATCAATAGTCCTGTTTTCTCAGGGGTCAGTCCCAGCCTGGACAGCCACAGAGCAGTCTTAACAGGTACATTTCAGAGTGGCCAGCTGGATTCTGGAAGACAGCCCGCAGCAACTTTAGCAGCTCTTTGCAGAAGCAAAAAAACCCTGCAGCTTCTTGCACAGTTGGACCAACTGGAGCCAAGCCAATGTGCCTGAATTTGAGGCACAAATTTTAAGCTTTATATCAATGGCCAACTGGCATTATGAAAATGCTAGTTTTGACTGTGGCTTCTGGATTTCTTCATTTACCATTAATGCATTCCTCTATCAACTTCAGTAACTCCTAAGGGAGTCCCAGATTTTTTTCAAAAGGCTTATGAGTCTTTAGTCCCCTTTTTCAAACGTCCAATTCAGCACAGGCTCCAGTGTACTGCAAACCTCTGCATTTCAATTTGGACTCCATCATCGTCTGGTAAGAGACCACACTGTGAGAGCTAGCAGCAGCACAATCCCTGAGCATGTTCCACCTGCAGTCCAGGCTGAGACCTTCCACTCCCTTGCTTTGTCCAAGGGAGTTGTAGATTGACTTTTCCCTGGTAGCTATGTAATTGCCTTTTACATTTTTGTGTGTGTTTAGGGAACCTGGTTCACATCAGTGCTGTGTGGAGATAACTCCATCACCTTAGTTACAAAGACTGCTTTATTAACGTTCCATTCCACCTGGGATAAAACACCCCACTGCTGACCAAAGCCTGTGCAGAATCTGAGATGACAATACCCATTTGGACTCCAGTGCCTACACTAGCTCAAACAGTTCTGCCTAGCACTGCTTTGTGCTGTATAAATATACCTAAGAGACTGTTCTTCACAGCCAGCCTGCTCCCTTGGCTAGCTATCCAGCACCCTCCTGCAGGGTTTTGTTGTGCAATTATTCAAATCTGTCTCTCACAGTGTTTTTGTTCCCCATTTTCTTTAATGGGAAGTACCAGCTCTCGCTTTATTCCTTAACCCAGCCCAGATCACCACGAGAGTGCACAGCTGCTCTAAGAGAGGCATGAACCCTCTGAACAAAGTGAAGAGCTGAACCCGGGGTCTGAACAAAGTGAAGAGCTGAGAGCTCTTAATTTCCTATCCAGCTTCAGCAGACTACATTAATGACCAAGACAAATTGTACAGCCCTCTCTAACACTGTCCTCCACCTGCAAAAGTAGGAACAGCTCCTGTCCCTGAAGATCACAAAGGAAATGTGTCTCATTCTGTTAAAGCTAAATAGAAGATGAAAAGAATGTAACAATGTGTTAATCTTCTTTGAACTGAACATAATATGTAAGACAAATTTACACTTGACAAAAGCATTTTGATTGGCTCAAAGTGCATCTTGTACAATATTCTCTGTTGGTGAAGAAATGAGAATTTTAATCCCTAACGTACAACAAATACAAAATATGCCAACTGCAGCATTCAAGTAAATCAACAAGCTAAAAAAATACGCGAAATATAATTTCTTCATGGTGTATTTTTCTTACAGAAAAAATGTTACTCTGTTAACTATTGTTTCTTGTGTTGCTCCAGTGTAGGTCTTCTGGACCCATTTCCAAAATTTGTAGTTTCATAAAGAACCACTTCTAAGGCTCTGCATTTCTGCTGGGTTGCATTAAATTATTCCTTTGTTGAAATGCCTCACATTGCATTGCTTAGCGCTTACTGAAAACATTGTATCATGTGTATACAATCTACAAACAAGGGAAAATGCATACAGCTGTCTTCATATCAAATTTAAAAGATACGAGCCCAAGCATGCATTTTACCAGGTTGAATGCAGCACACTGGATTCAAATAATGTAATTTAGCCAAATTGCTATTTAGCCAAGCAGGATCAGAAACTGGAGAGCACAGTGCAAAGATTTCCTGGTTATAATCAGTCAAACCAAAATCAGGTCTGAGCCTCATTTCCTCCTTGAACCAGTGCTGTTATTGCACTGTGACCACTATTTGAATTTTCATTCAAGCCTAGTGCAGACCTGAACAGAAAAATTCCCCAGCAGGCTCTCGTTTCCACTCCAGAATACCACTTCAGGGAGTAGCTGATACCCCCTGGGGGCCCTCTCCAACGAGGAGCTGCTGACACTGCGAGGGCCTGGGGCGCAGCGCCACACTGCAGCCTCTCCCCTTCCCCACGCAGCAGGCAGAGCCAGACCAGCCTTTTTCTCCCTGTGGCACTGCCCAACAGGCAGGTCTGCCCCGCGAGGGGACCCCTCAGTCCAAGCTCTCCCCCACCACTTAACGCTATGAGCGCCTCCTGTTGGGAGATGCACACACGTATCTGGGATGCTCTGCATACATATGCTTGTGTGTCTTCCCAATAGGTTTGGGCAAGGATGTACACGAGGAATGGACAGACCTCTCCGTAGCTCCAGCCCCTCTCTTCTGCCCTCTCAGGTGTGCTGCCTAGCTCCCATGCTGTTGCACGGGATTTTTTTCCAGCTCCTTAACCCAGCACAGCATGACCAGCTGAGCAAGACCTCTAAGTAGAGACATAGGTGCCTTCCAGAGGAGCGGCAGATGGAAAAGGCAGCACTTGGGAAAAGACCTGCAAAAGCACCATTCACTTCCAGTCCTGCTGCTGACAGTCTCTGAGGCTGCCTCCAGTTCCTCGTGCTGGAAATGTAGGAAGAGGAGCCATGCTCTCAAGTCCCTGGTCAGAGTACAGCATGGGGGTTCAGCTTGGGCAAAAGACCTTACCTTCACTAGCCACCAGTACATATCAACCAGCATGAGCCGAAGCTCAAGTCAAACTGAAGGAAAGGACAAGCTCAGAAGTTGCCTGTCACTAGATTTCCCTGTCAAGGTGACAAGTCATTATGTGACTACTTTTACACTCAGAGTAGGAGTCAGACCTTTTTTTTTTTCCCCTAACAGGAATCTCAACCCCAAAGACAGGAAGAGAGACCAATCCACGCATCTGCTGCCTCTCCCCTCCTTTATGCCTCGACCGGTGGCTGGGAGTGCAAGTGCATCCTGGGATGGGAGCAGTGCACCGAAACAGCCACCTTCAGATAACAGAGCCGGCAACCAGCACCGCGCTGCTCCTTGCAGATATAGTCCCACCTTCCTCACTGTCCGCGGCATCTCCGAAAACCGCAGATCCGAGGGAAGTCCAGCGTGATTACGGCACCATTGCTTTCTGAACAAAGGTTACATAAATGAACGCTGCCAGACCCTCCAAACGTGGAGTAACGCAGAGCAAATGGGCAGGAACCTGGAGAGCAGAGCGGCAGGGGGAGCTCCAGCCTGCCTGTGGACAGGAGCGAGGGAAAAGCAGAGAAAAACAACCTCTCCTAGATCCGTGCTCCGCACTAGCTGCCATGTCAGTGAGTAAATATGTGACTAAGCCCAATTAAATGTTTAGTCTGAGGCCAGCAGATGATAGCGGTAGAGGGGGGTGTTTTCTCTGTTATCGGACTGACTTTGACAGCCCGGGGTGCGTTTGCGGTGCTGAGCTGTTCCTAGGCCCCAAAAGACAGCTCCCAGTTCATAGAAAGCTCCTTATAAAAATGTCACTGCTGCGGTAATTCCAATTTGGTTATTGTCTCCCAACATTTCAGCTGGGTTTTCGAGTTTGGGGGCCAAATCCTGCTGCCTGGCCGCTTCAGCAAGCAGCTCAGTCTGTTGTGGTTTGTTGCATTGGGAGGGAAGGGGGTTGGGGTGGGCTTTTTGTGAGTTTGGTTTGTTGATGATGTCTTTTTTTCTTTTTCTTTTTTTTTTTTAAAAAAGAAAGAGTGTTTGTAGAAGTTAGTGCTAAAGGGGCAGGGGATCATAGGTCCCCAGGGTTGAGTAAACGAGTCTGCAGAAAGAATCAGTTCTTCTAACTAGCACACATTAAGCAGACATAAAGAATTTACCAATGAAAATTGTGGACTAAGTATGTATTTAATAACTCCCTGATGTTGCTGCAGAGACTCCTCCTTTGAAGACCTCAGTGGGGTTTTGAACAGAGGGTAACTCTTAACCCAGGCAAAAACTTTTTAAAAAAGGAAAAGTTTTACATTTATTTTTAACCTAAGCAGCACACTCCATTTTTCCAGTTTTAAAAGAACTCCTAAAAGCTTTAGCTAGGCAAATGCAGAGCAAAAGAAACTAAATAAAGCAAGTCTAGACTTAAAATTCGATCAGAAACATATGGCAACTCTTCAAGCATTTGCCTTTTGAGAAGGGCTATCGCTCCCCACACAGAGTCCACAAAATATGCTTTCAGTAAAGCATGGCTGTAATTGCCATGGGAGGCCCTCCTCAAAGAAGATGGCTTCTTTTCTCAGAGCACAGCTAACGTACTTATAAGTAAAAGGCTTTTATTTCCGCTTGCATTTTACATTCTTGTTTGCTTGTGACCACCGGAGAACACTTGCGGAAGGCATGCATATAACTATATTTTACAATACATCCTATAGTTTTGAAATTGTAAACAAAAGTCCATTATTCTCTCCCTTTTCCATGATGTTGGTTTCCCTATAGTGCAGCCCTCTCGGAGTACCCTGATACATGACATTGTCTTTGCAGAATTTAATGAGGAAATAGTTAAACAAAATCCTAAGCAGCTTTAAATCTGACTGTAGGCAAATTTTATTTTAAGTGACAATACAAATCTGGGTGTGATGCTTACAATAAGAGGATAAAAGTGACTTCAGGTGAGGATTAAATATAGTTTCTTGTTTAGGTGATTATTTAGAGACATTAGGTACCTGGTTCTTGGGATAGTTATAATGCCTTATTTTATTTTTATACAGTCTTTCTATTCCAGTAAGATCCTTAGACCCCAGGCAGCTTAGCCTTTACTTTTCCTGGTTCTTAGATCAATCTGCCTAACTTTTATATGGTACCTCCATCAGTCTCTCGATTTGGAAGAAAATCCAAACCAGAAGTGAAACTACTGTAGTCATCATGGTTGAAGAGTAGAGGCAAGACATGGGGTTTAGGCCTGATTAGTTAGTCTACAGTCTGTGCATACTTAAAACCCTTTCTAGCCTACTGCAGATGTAGCATGGCTACTTTGGAGTCTCACAAACATCAACTTGGGAAAGGATCTTGAGTGGAAGTGGGAAAACTGAGAGAAGGAAAGGCTCTTAATACTAGTGACACAGGTCATACAAAAGTAGGAAAAGCAGAAAAAGGATGATGATACTAAGAATTGGCTTAAACCATGACAAGAGTAAAGCAGGAATCATGGCCAAGAGTCAGGAGGAGATGATGATTATGGGAGAAATGACAAACAGCACTCAGTGGTAATGAACGGAAAAAGTTGTTGGGAAATGTCTGATATGGTCCCTTACCCCAACATAATGGTCCAAGAGAGTGAATATATCTCAGTTTTGTTTCCATACTGAAAAATGTCATTCTATTAAACATAAAATGTCTCTAGTAAGCATGCCCACAGGATTACTATCGGCAGATAAGTCAGGAATGGAAGCACTGAGGCACCCAGCACAGATTTTGAGGATGCATGCCAGTTCTGAAGTAGCTCTCCAGCTGAACACATAGGTAGGATCAGACTCCACAAAGGCATAGAGGGCGTGGTGCAACTGTATTGCGAGATACTTGCATAGCTGTACATACAGCTGAACCTCACTATTTCAAATGACCCAGCTGCACAATACTCTGTCAGTGAAAGAATTTTTGTGTTAAGTGTAAGCAAGTTAAAATTATTAGTTTATGGTGTTTATCTGATACCTATTTCTTTTAGGTGAAAGAAACAAGAAAGTAAGAGTGAATGGGAAGAATGCGTCCTTCCACTAGCCACCACTACATTGCAGCAATCTCCATTAATTCAAATGCCAACACTGTTCCCAAGCATTAGGGTTACGGAGGTTCCACTATGTGTGATTTAACTTAATACACATAATCCTTTCAGAGGCAAAGAGGTCCAAAATCCAGTGCTCCACTAGATTAATACATTATTTGCAAGTCAAGCTATGTTTTCTATATGACCATTATAAACTAATGTCTATCACACACACAAATGTGTTTGTATGTTTATGTGGGTCTTGCATTTTTGAATTAGTCATTTCAGGGAATTAATGTGCCACATGTAAAACTCAGCTTGAATAAACAAAAAAAAAATAATTCAATGGAGCAACCAAGAAAGACTATTATTCTTAACAAACTGTGTGTTCTTATTTGCCCTTCAGCAGGGAATGTGTCAAGTAGGCAAGCATGCAACACATTAGTGGAGAACTGTCCCAGCCTTTCAGAAACCCTAGGTCAAGATGGTTAAGAGAATCAAAACTGCCTGTGGAAGAAGAGAGAGTCAGGAGTGCTGTGTGATACATTCAGAATGCTGCTACCTTCTTCTGTCCACAGAAAATGGCAACAGAAGGGCCCCAAAATCAGCAAGAGGAACACCTAATCTTTGCATAGTAGCTCAAGTCTTACATACTCAACTGTTTAGCTGTATTGTTCAGCATCACTGTGAGTCATGTACCCTGTCTTTGAACATGTCTACTTCTGACCACTCTGTTCTTCCTTCCTACTCACTTTTGACCACCTTCTGCGTTTTTGCCTCTCTCCTCTTTACCTACCTTGGTGCAAAAAAGGGAGCAAACATCCTGGTTGTCACCTCCAGCTGGAGCTGTACCTCTTGCTGTTCATGATGACAACTAACATGATTATCAGTATCATAGTTCTTAGTATAGCCATTCAGTGCCCTCATTCACTAATGATCCAGTACAGTTTGTAGGGGACAGGAGAGTTTCAAGATGCCTGCAGGTTCAGGAAGTTCAAATCATCACTCCTTTCTCTGTATTTACAGTCATACGTTTTCTCTCCTACCATAAGGAAGGCTAGAAATCCACTGCTGTTCTGCCCACCCCTTCAGACGAGGCAAGAAATTTCCTGCTAAAAACACCGTTGCTCTAATCCTGCATAGCCTTCATGGCAACTTTTATTAAACTACTCTGTTATGAGAGTAAATAATTACTGGGGACAAAACACATCTTTAAGTACCTATATTTCTGGCAAACAACATTTGCTATTGTTTGACTCTACTTCCCTTTTTCAAGTTGAGAGACACTAAAAATAAATACCACTTCCTTCTACTAACAGTATCTGGAGAGAGAAAAGATTAAGAAAATAAAGAAACAAAAAAAAAGCTTTTGCTGAAAATACCTAACAGAATAAATTACTTATTCAGTTAACTAACTGACAGTCCCAAAGCAGGCTTCCATTGTGTCGGAGGAGTGCACTCACATCATCATCTTTATCCCAGAACCACCTTTTTCAATTCTTTTTAGGTTCTTCCTTTTTCTGTCCAACTCTCACTTGCATCATTTTTACTTTACATGGGACTGGTCTACACTTAGAGTAACGAAGAGTCGTTTCTCAGCCTGATCCTCTTTGCTGAACTTTGAAAGTAACTTGCAACAGTTCCAATCAAACAGATCGCTTCTAGTTCAGCTCATTTTAAAAAAACCTTTTTTTTTTTTTTTTTTTGAATAATGTAGAAAAAAATAGCTTAGGAACAATACTAAAGACAATCAAAACTTGTATTGAGATACAATAAATGAGATCAAACCTAAACGCCACATAGAACAAGTGACTCTTCGGATACTTTTGTTCAACTGTCATATTGTACTGCCCATCAAAAAATGCCTAGGGGGAGAACCTTGCCTCTGGCTGATGAAAGGAGCTGCTGATGGGAGTTAAGAGTCAGTGTCAGCAGATGTAGTACCTAGGCTGCAGTATCTCACATCTTACGAACTTTGTTTTACTTCATCTTCCAGACAGTCATGTGGAGATGAGGTATATGAAGGAAGTGAGCAAAATCCTAATGATAGTCTGGAAAAAAGCCATCCTTTTAGGGTCAGCAGTCAGGGGAGCTCTTGAAGCAAAAGTGGAGACCCTCCTCTCACAGCATTACAGTTCAGGCAGCCGAAGAATCAGTTCTGTGCAAATGCTGCACATTCTTGTAAAATTGGTATTGCAGAATTATAATGAAACCGTGAGAGTCGTATTGTGATATTTCACATTTTTAAAACCTGCTGTAACCTGCTTTTTGACCCATCCCTCCCATATTCATCCTCATTCAGCATGCTGCTGCTTTCATGGCTTCTGTTAGGACTGAAGCTGCAAGTTGACCCCCAGTAAGATGACCAGTATCCCTCATCAGGTTTTGCACATGGCAGTATGGCTGTCCTAAGTAGCGTAGCTAGTGTTTCTAATGGTTGTCATAGCCACTGACACCAGGCTGCTGTTAAGAAAGATTTCCAAATACTGCATTTTATGGTTTGAAAACTGTTTGAAAAACTTCAAAAGAAGACAGAAATGCAAGGAGCAGGAGAAATTTAAAAAGGTGGCAGGGAAAGGATAAATTGGAAAGAAATCAAGACAGTGAGAAGGAAAGGAGGGAATAAATGGGGAAGGGAGACAAATGCACTGAACAGGAAACCAAGTGAAGGGAGAAGGTGTAAGAGGAAGCAAACAGTATGGTCAAGAAAGGGACAGCGAGGGAAGGGAAGAAAAAAAGGAAAACAGAACAGTGTTACAGGAGCCAGTGGAGGAGGGGAAAAAGCAGAGCTCCTTTCTAAAAGATAAGGGAAAATAAATGGAGTCTCCCACCTGAAGCAGCCAGCTGCAAAAGGAACATATTATGGGGTGTGCATTTCAACAAGAAATGTAAATTTGACTGGTAAAAAATTACATAGGTGTGTCTTCCCCCAGGGGAGAAATCACAGAAAGGATAACATATTCTTATAAGTCTTGTGATTTTGGGGTCCTTGGACAGGCAGGGTTGAAAAACGTACAGACTATGGAAGAGCAGTATCCCCTCCTGGGATGGACTCTGGCTTTGCATCACCCCTGTAGCTGTATATTCTTTTGGTCACAGACATGAAATGCAGAATTAAATTAGTTATTATTTGGCATTCCTTTTCCGCTGAAATTCAGCAGGATTTTGAAATCCTTCCACATAACACTCTTGTCTCTTTGCATTAAACACTCCTAACTGCTGATTACACTTTTTGAATATAACCTTCACTGAAGATCCATTCAAAGAAGACAAATGGATGCTGCTGCTGGATAGAGCTGTGCTCTTCTGTATCAGTGTTCAGATTCAGATCATCCCAACTCAGCACGCAAATGCTTTAAGGTGGCCACTTACTCATCCTGCCAGAAGAGTTTGATGCAATGGCTATTCAATTATTATTTATATTCCAATAAAAAATTAAGTTGTAAAATTTAAGGCTGCAAGGTCAAACCTTCAAAAGAGAGGAGATTCCCTCTTTTGGCAGGCTAAGGCAGGATAACCCTTCTGGCCTTATATGCCTATGCACTATGACAGATTTTAATCAGAGGATCACATGCAATTTTTGCAAGGGATCCCCTTATCATTCAGTGCACAGGGTTAGACATTACATAAAATTTTCCAAAGAACTCTAATCCATAAAAATCCACCACAGGAAACTTATTTAGTGTTGATATTTGGCAATTAGAGAGCTGAGTACAGAGCCTGTGGACCAGAAAACATCAGGCAGTGATGCTTTCTGCAGCGCTTCTAACTTTGCCTGGAAATTTCTGACTGTAATTACTGTCAAGTGTAAGTACTTTTTTGTGCTGGGTTGGCAGAGATATGTAATGATGGCTTACAACATAGATTAGTTACAAACACAACAGGTCATGAAATTAGCCTCTGTGGCATAATAAAAATGTAGCCGCATAGCAGCCATCACCCCTTCCATGCTGGCTGGCTCTGGATTGAAGTAAATTGTAAGGAGAATATGGGACTGTTCATGTACAGCACATGAATTCTCTCCCCGCTGCTTGCCGCACATGTAAAGACCACTCTCAGCCCCCAGGGACACAGCACCAGCATGGCTGAGGGTGAGATACAGGTGCTTAAGAGCATTTATGTTCCTGCCTGCTTGAGTGGACGGTCCAGCCCTTTAAAGAGCCTCTTTAACCCATCCCAGGATTCCACATCGTGTGAGAACATCTATGTCTTAATGACAAAGTGAGTAACAGTCTCCAGTGCTTTGTTGGGAAAGCCGTCATGAATCCACAGTATCATTGAAGAGCAGCACACAGAGAGAAAACAGGAGCGTCCTCCCACCCCCACTAACACCATGGGCTGTGCTGCCAGGAGAAGAACATTTCTAATTCAATTGTTTTCCTTGTGGCAAAGCAGAGATTCCCATTCGGGACATTTAAAAGCCATAAAGCATCCAGAGTAGAACTAAAATTGGTCAAGATCATAGAATCATTTAGGTGGGAAAAGACCTTTAAGATCATCAAGTCCAACTGTTAACCGAGCACTGCCAAGTCCACCACAATATAAGCCAATATATTAACTGCAAAAGTTATTTTAGAAAACAAAAGCTGTAAATTAAGGCAACATAAAATTAAACCTAGCAACACTAGCAGTTTAGAGCTAATGTGTCTTATGAAAGTCTAACACTTAATTATGGAAAATGAAATAAGAAGCATGAAAATTACAATTGAACAGTATTCCCCTCTGATACATTCACAGAACTGAGTACTAAAAAGGATCTTATGAATCCAGGGAAATGATGTATAGGTCAACTTCAAACAAACAAACAAACAAACAAAAAATCCAAACCAAACAGAAAGAACAGAAGGCCAAATCTCAATTTAAATATACATTCAGGCATTTGCATCAGCAAAGATCAGGCTTTCCAAACAGGCAGGCAAACATTCATCATGGTAAGCTAAAGTGGCTCTAATGCCTGCTTAAAGCCATCTTACTGAAGGAGTGCACAGCTGCATTTTCTTTCAAAATAGTACTGCAGCCTTTTAAGAGAGAGGGGGAATAATCTAAATTCTGGCAGCAGGGAATATTTCACAAATCATATATGCTTTGGCATCAAGCCCTTAAAGCCAGGGGCCTTTACTCACAGGCTTTGCTGGGAGAGATCCACCCACCTCAAGTGGGATTAATTAAAAGAGGCATGTATCATGCAAATAGTTTCTGTTTCCTTACAGAAATATTCAGAGCACATAACCCAAAACAGCTTTAGAATCAGAGAGAAGCAAGGAAGAAAATTATTTCCTGCTCCCCTAACCATTTTCCTTTCCTTGTACAGTAAGCAAGAAACAATGAGAAAATGCCGAGAGCTCACCAATTCTCTACAGTTCTTTTGATTAAATGCTAATGGAACTGAGGAACAAAAAGGATTTGCTTAAAGGCAGGGCTGTATCCCACTATAAGGTGCCCAATTCTCCAAATCAGACATGTGCTCAGCCACTCACTGGAAAAGGACAGTCCAAGTCTTACCCCTGAAAATGATCTTTTTATCTTAAGGCAGAATAGGAAAAAATAGAAAGCTCATATTTCTTAAGCATGTCAGGATTTTCAGCTCCACATGACAGTGACAGGAGCTGCAATAAAAAGCTCCTTTGGAAAGCTAGATGAACTTTAAAAATACAACTGTCTTCTCAGGAAGCTAAACTATTTCCCTAGATCTGAGAGATCCTGACACTTCAAGGAATCATTGCAGAAAATGGTGGTACTGCAGTCAGAGCATAGAGCCCCAGTTCAAAAAAAAGTTACAGAGGAAGCTCAAGTTTCCACCAGAACTCTTCCTCAAAACTATTTTTCCCCCCCTTTTAATATCTCAGACCCATTTTCTGACTCAATTTCCTATGATCCTGCAAAGGCTGTTATTAAAACCAGACCAAGCGTAGCAGAAATTCCAGGGCTCAAAAGAAACATTTAATAGGCACAGGAGCCGGCCACACTGTCCCCCTCAGGTGATTTCCCCTGCAGCCCCTTCCCTGGGATTTCCTCTCGTGGAGTTTAGTCAGCAGGAGAAACCTGAAGTTTCAGCAAAACAGCAAACCCTTCCTTCATTCTTAAGCAGCTGAGATTTTTTTATGTCTGAAGATTTCATAGCTCTAAAAAAGAGAACTAGGATCCAGTCTAGAATATGTATATTGCAGATATTTTTTCCACAAAAATGTCAAGCAGTCGTACATTCAATTATATATCCATCTACAGCATTTTAAAAACACTGACCTCCTTTATCAGTCACTGCTTTGCATGCCACCAGTGGCAGTCCTGAACTGGGTTGTTCCCAGGCTGCTTACCCAAGTGTCTTTTGTGTGCTGGAAGATTCCTTTCTGGTCTCCATCCCACCTATCACTTTAGCTTCAAAAGATTATCCCCAGACATGCTCTTGGCAAACCAACTCAGGAAAGCATTGTTCATGCAAAATTACAGCCAGGCAGGACAAAGGAGACATGCTCATTTGCAGGGGAGGTGAGACAGACGAAGGGAGCTATGGTTCTCTCCAGTAGTACAACTGACAAAACACTGGACCTCATTTCTGTATCTAGTCTGTGATTTATCCTCTGATGGCACAGGGGAAACACTGGTGCTGGTGCCCGTGCCCTTCAGCTCAGTCTGAGACTCTCCCAACAAGGGATGCTGCTTGGATTTCTTCCCTTTCAGCGCAAAGTTTAGTCCTAGAAAGGCAATTTTTGGGTCCCCCCCCGCAGTCCTACTGCAAGCTACTGGATATCCACTAAGATCAAAGAGTGTGTTTTGTGCAACAATGGCCTTTTCATAGCAAATATATAAAAATACTTCATGCGTTTGGTATATCTCATTTATTTATTGTTCATACTATAAGGGGAAATTACATTAAAACCACCAAGCCTCAAATTTAAGTTACTGATAACTACAACAGATCTCACCTATTTAAAAGAAAGTTTTTCTCCAAGGGTTCTCTTCTCATTTACCATTTCTAAAATGGAAAATGTGCACATTTTGTTTCTATTTAACTGGCTTTTTTTTTTTTTTAACTGTGACTAATTTTAATGTAACAGTTGATTTATTAAAAATGGAGAAAATCCTTTGTTCCCTTTGTTCCAACATTGCCTATTCTGTCCATGCCTCTCATAATTTAGGAAGTAACCAAAGCCCTCAGAAACAGGCTTTCACATATATGTGTGTGTGTGTATATATATATGTATGTGTGTATATATGTGTATTATGTCATTGTGAAAATAAATATTAAGCACATTTTATTTATAAACAGCAGTTAATGCCACACAAAATTATAAAATATGCAAAGCTACTTTTAAAAGTACGGATAAATTCAAAGCCCTGGGAAGAAAAGGAAACGTAGTTATGAAAATCCTATTCCTTAACTACTTGGTTAGTCCCATACGATCTACACTGTTAGACAACTATGGACTGCTTTCAAGTGGCTGTAAATTACTTGCCTAGCAGAATAAGAATCAGATTCTTATCAGTTTGTTGCACAGTCTTACAAGGACTGTTCTTGTTCTCTCCCAGAAAAGCCATTACCTCCTCTGGTGAAGACTCAGAATAGTAGACGTGAATTGTTGTACCCCTGCCACTCTTCTGGTGGAATGGTCGATGACCTCTCTCTGTGTGAACCCCTTCGTGGGTACGACACAACCAGAACAGGGGTTCTTCATATAACAAAATCTAGTGTCTTCAAACTGACTGATGGGAATGTCTTTCTTTTTTTTTCCTCCTTCATGAAAAAACTTAATCTCTTTTTAAAAAAAAAAGTCATATTTGTGCTAGAAATTGTTTCCTCAAAATGCTTTTGTCTCTTTGCAGGGAATACCCAATTTTGCTTTGTTACAAGACTTCCTCAACAACAGTGCTGAACTTTCCAACACAGTGCAGAATCTGTCTGTTATGCTAGAGCGAGAGAACCATGCCCACCACCAGGAAGATTAGACATCTTACCTTGGGATGCTGGGAGGAGCCCGGGTTGGCCGAGAGGGAACCTGGGGAGGTCCTCCAAGAGCTTCACCACCACTTGGAAACTGAGGCAATGGTCCTGGTCGGAACGGGACTGGGGGAGCCCCTGACTGAGGGCCTGGAGATGGGATTGCAGGAGCAGGTCCTCGGCCAGATAAAGGTCTGGTTGGGGGGTTGTTTAATGTAGGCCTCCTCTGAGTTGAGGGACTTGGAGGAGGTGATCTAGTGAAATATCAGAAGTTTAAGAAGTTCAGTAAGTTAATGGAGTTTTTTGTTTGTTTGTTCGGGAATTACTTCAATTATTTTTAAACACAAAGCCTTTTTTATGCCTATGACAATTCTTTATCCTGGCATTTTCCTTTGTTGTCAGTGACAGAGCATCACGTATGTTTAAGTCTCACACCTTTTCCACGAACAGCATGCTTTATGATAGTCAGAAATAAACATATAAGCAAAGAAGCAAACATAATGGATTTTAATATTAGAGTTCCAATCATGTTAAGTGGATTTTCTAGTACATGGAGCCTGAGATGCTAAATTATTGTAACAGTTTGCAAGAAGAGGCTCTGTGGATGCATAATTGGGGTGACAGAAGCGGCTGCTATCTGAAGCATCAGATAGCTATAAATCCACTGGATGGTCTTCTACAAGGCAAATATTCTGTCTGTGTTCACATACATATCCATAGGATATGTATATGTGGGAAAATGATTTATTTTCCTTCATAAATGTGATTAAAGACTACAAGAGTATCTGCCCAGAAAGACAGGCAGGAGGGGAGCTACTGATGCTGGCAATGTCTGCCTGTCCTGAATTTCATTGCAATACATATTTGAGGATCCTTACCTGCGGGCCTGCTGAAGCCAAGAGTCATCTACAGGAGGGGGTGCAGGGGTTGAGACAGTGCTAGTGCTAATATCGCCAATGATTGCTAAGGCTTCCTTTAGTGCTTGGTACATGCGGAGCATTTCATCTCGCCTCTGTGCCTGTTCAGCCGACTCCTCCATTAGAGTGTTTTGGTCCTCAGAAGAGTACAAGTGAGCCAGGAGCTCTGCGTTGATAAATTCTTTTACCTATTTCATCAGACAAAAAAACCCCCCCAAACAAATAAACAACAACAACAACAACAAAAAAACACCACCACAAAAAGAAGAAAAAAACCAAAACAAACCATATTGAAAATACAGTACTGAACAAATACAGTGTGAGATCCATGAAACTAGGAGACATACCTCCATTTAATCAGTTTCTTCTACTACCTTACAACAATTCTACTGGTCATGCATTTTTTGTTAGGTCAGATCAGGGACTAAAACATGCTGAACTCAGATTGAGCTTACACTGCAGCAGCCTGAGGTCTAGCTGTAGCCCAGGGAAAGGCTGGCATGTGCAGCTGGCAGAGCAGCTGGAAAAGGATGGACTGCGCCTTTTAGCAGCTGCCTGCACACAGATGGGCTTAATGCAATTAGGGAGCTGTATTCTGAGATGACGACTCACATGTGAGGATAAGGTGGTTTTGTGCAGTCACTTCACAAGGCACTGTGGCCTTTTTTTTTTTTGTAACTATCTTTGAAACACTGGACATGGTTGGAGTTAACACTGGTCTATCTCTCAATGGTGACATTTGTGTTTACAGTTCATTTCAAGCAGGCTTCCCAACAGTGCCTAGGAGTCAGCTGGCATTTTGGTCCAATTTTAAATGGCTGAGAGGTAAATAGCAGCCATTAGCAAGACCATCAGATACTAAATTCCCCTGGGAATGGGAATTTTCAGGCTTTAGAACATCCCTGTCAATTATTTTCTTAGCAACAATTTACTCTACTGTAGAGGATGTCTTTCATCTACAACTTTGTCAGATTATAAATATCCCATCCACATGTATTCAAACTGAAGGGAGAAGTCTCCAAGTAATCTAATTTACTATATTGATTTCCTGCTATGCCTCTCCTGGTTATGGAAACCTGGGCCACATTAAGAGAGAGAAGAAGCTAGAGGTACTCTGAGTAAGACTGTGGTACCAACTGCTGACCTACTAAATCCTTGCATTTGAGACTTTCATTGCTGTGCTGATCTATTTCTCATCTGGCTTTTTGTTCTCTAAAGCTTCTTTGAGCTGGAGATACTAACGATAATACATTCCCAAGATTCTGATTATATAAACCTGAGCTCTGTTTGCCCACGGGTTTGTGCTAGTTCAGCAATACGGATTTAAATATCCTGACAGTTAGACTAAGGCAATGTTTGTGTTCAGACAAGCTCAATACGAGCAGTCAGACTGTATGGGCATGGGACCCTTTATGGTCACCTAGCATGAAAAGAAGGCCAGGACAGAATTTACAGGGAACTAAAACCATATTGCTTGGGCTTGGCTGTCATTTCCCATTCATGTATGACAGGAGATGCACAAATTCTTAGCAAAGCCTGCAAAAATTTTCCATGAGTCTCATGCTGTTTTCCAGTAGATGGTACTGATCAAGAGCCAGAGTACACTACTTTCCTCATGATTGCCAAAAACTCCACATTAAAAACAGATAGCATAGTTAAACAGCATCACATTCTACTTGATGAAATGAGCATTTTAATGGCATCACTTCAAAAAAAGAAGTCCTAAAATTAGATTAAGGCCAGAGCTGATTGTAAAAGCATTGTTAAACCACAAATATCTGTTTGAAAAAAATCAGCCTGTGACAATTACCATGAGAGATTCCTGTCTGCCACTAGCAGGAACACTTGTGGAAGGGGAAGACTGCTGTGTTAAGGACGGTACTTGGATCAACCTCTTGCCTTCTGCAAGTGGATGCACTGTACTAGACAGAGGAAGATCTTCCATAATAGCTACTTTCTCTATTTTCTCCAGCTTGGAAAAGGAAAGGAAGGTGACACTTACTCACACCTTTGCTCCTTTCTAGAAAACAGACTCACAGGAATGGTTTAAAACATTTTCCTTCGCAGACATCAGACGTGCAGTCAAAGCCGAACCATAGCAAGCATCTGAGACACCAATGCCACAAGGTCACCCCTGTCACACTGAAGTGGGGTAAGGTGGGCTTGCAGCTTCATTCATCAGTGGGCAGACTACAACATATATCACTGCCTCAAATGCAAACACAACCCATTCCTTAACCTTAAGTTTGGCAGTAACAAGTACTTGGGAGTTTCTCTACTCAGCTGAGATTGATATCAGCACTGCTTATGGAGTATAACACATTGTCAGCTGTAAGACCACCCCTCTTGAATAATCTGCAATACCTAGGCACCATGAAATACAAATTCTGAAATGTGTGTTTTGTTTGTGCATGTTTGAATTGCTAATGGTAACTCAATGCAGTTCTGTGTGGTAAATGTATTTTCTTTTAAGATAATCAACATCCACCCTAAGGGAAGAATAATGGATGCATTTGGAATACAACAGTTTAGGCTTAGGCCTCAAAATATGCTTAGGGACAGCATCTAATTATTTTCTGTACACTGAGTTTGAATCTGATACTTCCCTTGAATTATAAGTGCTCATTTACAGGCCCACAAAGTGGAAAGGAAGTTCTAGCAGGACTTAGGAGGTTACAATTGTCATGGAAACAAACTCCTTGGGATTGATTTCTTTCCAGAGTTTTGGAGGCAACACAATGGGGCAGCAGAAAGTTCAGAATATGCTCATTATGGGTGTTTTTACTTAGCTCCTGGTGAATGGATTGGACTTCTGAAGACTCCAAGGAACACACACACACAACTTAACAGGACCCACCTTCTATCACAGCTCCATTGCTTTCCAGGTCTTTGTACAGCCTTTTGGCATGGCTCAGCAGACTTAATTCAAGCATTTCTTTCTCTTTTTAATAATGCTGATTTTTTAAAAAATTGATATTTAGCTGTTGTAAAATATGGTATTTTACTGCCTATGCTGCACAGAAAGGTGCACTAACGCTTCTAGTCTCACTCTTCACAGACTTTTAAAATGTTTTGATCCTTTGCCACAAAATTAAATTCTAGGATTGAGGTGCAGGTCTTAGCTCACTAGCAAGCCCAAACACAGCTATGGACTATGAGATCAACTGAAAGGTCGATGATTTTTAAGTCTGTTGGTTTTGTGTGCCATGGCCAGCCAGCATGGCAGACTTTACCGATGTAACTAGCAGTATTCTGCTTCTGAGTAGAGCACACTCTTCAGAGACCCTTAAACTATTCCATATGAGGAGGTGAGTGGCAGAAAATTTAGTGTAAACTTTCAAAAGGAACTACTTGCCAAACTGCAGTTTATGAAATAAGAGCTAAAAGCCAGCTCTTTCAAAAGGCACTGGAGTTGTGTTAAGTCAAAGCAGCAAGTTGCTAGCTGTGATCTGGAAAGAGCAGAGAGAACACGCACACCCTATAAAGTCTAGAGCATGGCTGATTTCAGGAAAAAAGGGCACTTCCGTTGTTCCCATGCTCTTTTGTAAAAAATCACCCACAAGTAGAGCATTATTTCGAGCCTGACTCCCCTAAACCTAAAGAAGTTAATAGAATATCTCTTGCCCTCATGCAAAAATTCTGCTCTTAGTATATGTACCAGGAAATCCCATTGAAATTTCCAGTCCAACCACCTAACTCTTAAGCACAACATGAATTCCACAGGACTAATGAAATCCATCAGATGAAGGCCAGAGATGGCTTTGAGTCAAAAGCAAATGATACTTTTTAGATTGCCTTGTAGTATATTGTAATTGTAAAGACTGATTGGTTTGATGACCTCACAGAAAAGGTGCTACCCATAACTAATGGGAGCTGTGCTCCCCATTACGAATTTATATGGCAGCAGTGGCACTAATACTAAGTTTAATTTTCAGTAAGGTTAGAAACTCTGATTCTGACTCTGCCAGGACCTGGCAGAACTCTGCCCGGAAGCAAGGGCTGAGATTCTCATGCAGTGAAAAACCAATGATATCTCAAAACAGTTTCTTTAACCAAATAATCTTCAGATCTAAGAGACACACACAGAGTAAATCAGCCAACCACATCTGCTTATCTAAGCAACAGTGTGCAAGGCTTCTAAATTTATTCCTTGAAAATGGTATCCTGAAAATATAAAGAAACACAAATAAGAACTGTTTTAATAAACCATGACAAACGGCTACAGACTGAAAATCATGGAAGCACGACTCTGCTCTGGTGGTTTCACAGACTGCCTAGATGGAGCTCCCAACTCGCTTTTCCTGTTATATCAAAAGCAAGAAAAGAAAAAAGACCCCAAAACCACCACACCCAAGTATCTTTGGTTTATCTTTAAATAATAGCTTATATTCTGATTAAGATGTAAATTAACTGCATCTTTAGCATTTTGGAGTAAGCACTCAAAGCAGTGTGTCAGCCTCTGAGAAGGCTGCAGAACTTCCTACTACTATGGAATATTGGAATATTTTGTCTAAGAGTGTGACATCTATGGGAGTGTGTTCTTCTGTTTAGTACATGCTGTTGTTCCTGCTGTATTCAAGAGGTGTGTTTGAGAGTAAGGGATTTGACAGACATGATAAAATAACTTAGAACCCTGGTGCTACTTACATTATTGATCATAAGATGCATGATTGTTTTCGGTATCAAGTCTCGGATACATTTGTTGATAATTGACATATAGGAGTCCACAAGATTTCGAATTGTCTCCACCTGTCTCTCCAGCTGGGGGTCCATTGAAAAATTGTCTGCTTGGCCATTCTCATCGTTTTCGGTCTGCATAGAAGAAAAAAAGAAAAGTCAAGTCTTTCAGACTGCAGTAAACTGGAAATATATTGGGGGGAAAATGGACTTAAACTGTAGTAATCCAGCAACATAAATCATACAAAGAATGTCTGGAGGTTAAAATATGAAGTACTGGCCTGTTTAACATTAGTGTTTAGATCATGAAATTTGGACCTTAAAGGTTAATGCAATACAAGATGCAAGACCTTTTTCATAAATTACATTATATATTTCCACACAAATTTGTAATTTTATATTAAAGAAAGTCTTCAGACAGAGAATGAAAATAAAACCCCAAGAAATGTCTCACATCGCTTGCTATATTACTTATTATCAAATCTTTTACCATTCAGATTCAGGCAGCTTGACTCATGCAATAAAGCAGCACTGCAAGTCTGGATTTCAAATTTTACCCTCCTATGGGTAAAAACCATCCTTGTTACTTAAGGCTGAGTCAGTTGTGACAAATTCCACAGTTCAGCCTCAAACTTGTTAGATGTGAATAGCACCTATGTAAACAAAGGATTTATGAAGGATAACTACAAAAACATTATTGGCTCCAGTGCTGAAGGCTCAGCATAACATCGGCTGGATTATATATTAGAGATCTCTTTTTCATAGGACAGAAAAAATACTTCTTTGTATGTAAACAGTTGACCTAATTAAAGAAAATACCAGGAACTAACTGAAATCTAAAAGGTATGTACCTTGCTTCCATCTGGCCTTTATAAATACACAAAAATCTAAAAAAAGAATAGAAGCCTTTTGGTAAAAATCAGACTGCTCTCTGAGGCTCAAACATGACAAAATAATGGAATTTCAACCTGGAAAGTACAAAGAACAATGTTCTTTCCCAAAACACTGACATGTAGTACTTCTCCCTCAAAACAACCACCAAAGCCATATTGGCATTAACAATAAAATATAAAACTGTCCTGTGGGTACCTAGAAGCATAACATGAAGAAATGGAAAATACTTGAAAAAGTGAATAAACTGATAACAAGAACTAGTTATATAATAGCGAGACCCCCGTCAGCACAACTCCATTTACACTATAGCGTTTAGCTAAAATTTGCACATCACTAGTGCTTGACAGATTCCCAGAGCAGTTGAAATTAGTAGCTAACCCATTAGTGAAAGACCATGAGAGCCAGATATGCAAATATGTCACCAAAGAGGCTCCTCCTTGCAAAAAGAGATTCCTGGTTTCATCTCGTAAGACAGGGTGTGTTTCTACCCATGCAGCATTGGCAGGTAGACCACTTCGCATTTACTCCTTGTAAACTATGCCTTGGTCAGTCCAGTCTAAATGAAATGGCAATGGTTGTAATTTGTTAAGTTACAGTTTTGTTAAGAAATAAGATCCAATGTACCATTTAGAAACAAAAGTAAATATATTTAACAAAGTTTCAAAAGTTCAGATTGTTTTTTATTACAGAAAAATTACTGGAAAACCATCTAATCTTTAAAAATATTTAGCAATGCTACTTAAAAATCTTGGAACTGTGGAGGACACTCAGAGAACTCTGGATGAAAAAATAGTGTTTTCAATTCTGTAACACCAGTAGACACACTACCTTATAAGCCTTACTCATTTCATTAATAAACTGCATATGCCAAAAAGTCACAGCATGCAGATGGACTATTTTCCTTAGCCTCCATGTCTGAAAAGAAGCTAACTGTAATTTTCCCTGTGAAATACCAAATAAATGGAAAATCATGCATCTGTCATATATCCACAGATTTTAGCCAAGTACTGCACACTGAAAATGACCCTTCTCAGTTCCCCTGCATTTGACTTCTATTCTCTTTCTTTTCTTCTTCTTTGTCTACATAAAGTACAGTTTGTCCATGTGCTTTTTTTTTCTTCACTGTTTAAATTACAGATTGCAATAAGATTCTTAGCTGGCTAAGCAGCAAAGTGACAGATGTTTATCATTATCCTCATCAAGAGAATGTAAAGTAAAAATAGTAATTTGTCTGATCTTTAAGGCAAAGGGTAATAGTCTCTTGTTTGAAACTGTAATAGAGCTGACTTCATACTGTTGATTTATTTTCTCTGAAATCAAAAAAGATCAATCTTTCATGAGTTTACAGTAATTTATTATGAAAGCTTCTGGCCATAGTATTCTTAATGATTTGGTGTCTCAACTGAAAGCTTTTCATGCCAGAAACCATCTTGTTTGCATCGCATCATGCACATGGAAATCTGCTTCTAACAGATTTGTGCTCTACTGTACACCTACAAGTGTTGTCAGGCTTTCTTTTGTAAGCTGTTTCTGCACTGTGCCAACAGCAGCATCTGAGAGTAAGGTTGCCTAGTAAAGCTGGGCATTATAACAAGACAGTAGTGATGTAGACACCCTATTCCATCTCCATGCCATTCTTTCAAAACAACTGGGTTTCACACTGAGTGTCATGGTGACTCTAGCTTCAGTGCAAACCACCACTCAGCCCAAGTCCCTGCCACTCTGCATTCTAGAAAGGCTCTTGCAAATCTGTGGCAATGAGTAAACTCAAACCAGAATACATAAGAAAACCCTCACATTTCTTTGCTGTTGAACAGAATGTTTGTGCTGAACAGAAAAGGAGAACAGAGGAAGTGGAAAGAGGTTTCTGTGCCTCCTTTCCCAACAGCCAAAGCAGCTACCATCCCCCTTCAGTGCTTCCCATCCTTAAGCCAGAACTTGCTAGTTCCAATAGCAAGTGTTAAGTGACAGCATATGAATTTGGGCTAAGTTTTTGTTCAGTTGACTCTTGCTTAAAACTGCTATTAATTGTTAACAGGGATGGAATAATATTACTTCTAACAAATACAACTGCAATTACTTTGGGAACTTTTGCAAGTCTCCAACAAAGAAACTATGGAAGAATCTACAGTGTTAAAAACCAGATAAAGAAAATTAGATTCATCTTGGAAAATTCAAATTCAGAATATCTAATGAAAACACACCAAAGATAGAGAAACAATAGGTGAAAAAACCACAGACGAAGGGAAGGTAACATGGAAACCAGGATAGTGCTTCCATTTATATACACATACCCATTGCTACAGAGATAAGGTCCTTCTCTTCTACTTTCTCTGCACTTTAGGAGAATGAGAATCATACCCATTCCTTGTACTCTGTCTTTCATAAGTTGTTTTGTGATCCTTGCATGGAAAAATGCTACTAAAACACAAGGTATGTATCATTACTACTTTTTTAGCTCTCCTGAGTTTAGATACATTCTGCACTAAGAATGTATTAAGGATTAATTAAAGTGTCATACAAGAGAAGACTAAAAACTGCATGTGAAATCTAAACCACTTAAGTTTGTGGGAATTTTACTGCTGGCTGCAGTAGGAATACCCTACACGTGCATTTCTGCCAGAAAAGTTATCAGTCTTCTGAAGACTATAAACTCTCTGCTGCAAGAGGAATGATTTAGTGTGGTACAAAGGGATGCAGGCACAAGGAATTGTGTGTGATCAAAAAAACAAAACAAAACCCATCAAAAAAAAGACCCCACCAAAAAACAACAACAACAAAACCAACAACCAAAAAAGGAATTGTGCTTCAGGATAATTTTCCTGATCGTGGGAACATGCATTTTGAAGAAAAACCCCCAAAAAATTCAGGAAAAGTGATTCCTTTTGAAATTCACAGGAAAACTGGGTAACATACTGAAAACAGTCCTGAGCTGGCCACACAGAGAGCGCAATACTTCTAATTTCCATGATTTCATTACATTCAAGGCAGCTGCCAGCATATTTAAGAATGTCTTTTATAACATTCCTGATGTCAGTTCCAAGAAGGAGCATTTGTCTAGCATTTTCATTAGAGCAGTGTATCAACCAATTTTCTGTAATCAAAAAGGCATTCTATTAAGAACGACTGAGAGGAAGCAGACTGGAAGGTGACTGAAAAAAGGGTAAAAGTCAAAGCAGTGGTAAAGCAATGCTCTCTATGCTAAGAAACATGCTCATGGCTGCAGCAAGAAACCAGTCATTTAGAAGCTGCTTTCATATCTTTAGTTTACAGATGCAAGCTCATAACGACAACCACCACCTGAAAACTAATTATTCTCTCCAGAATGTATTTATATTTTAAGTCACAGCTGCTGAATATATAATGTTTTATCTATTCCTGTCCAAGTAAGGTTTTTCTTCAATGTACCAACACAGCGCATTGCAATTGTCCTACCCCTCTGCTCTGATTTTTCCTAAATCTTTAAAACTGATTCTTGATATTCCCTCTTCATGGCAGTTTGATGCTGTATATATAGTTTAGCTAAGACACTCTCAGCTGTACATAGCATGCCTTTTGCCAGAGGACTGCTGAAACCACATGATGGCTTCACACAGTGAGGTTTTCTTACCGGAAGGAACCACAAGTAAATGAAAATACATTACTTTTGTGTATTTACAACAAAGCAAGCAGCAGAAAAAGAACATTTCCTGGGTAGCTTGGAAGCTGTCCTTTTCCCTCACAGAGGGTGTCTTTGCCACTCTCTTCCATGCTTTCAGCATCTCCTGACTTTGTACTGCTGTTGCCTTTACTGAGCCACCCAACAATTGTCTATTCAGATTCTTCTTTGTAGTTACAGACATTGTATCGTACAGACCATTAGCTAAAATCTTCTCCTGAATCCACATACTGCTCCCCAGATATTTACATAGCTTTAACAATCCCAAACATCCAGAATCTGTGTTAGGCTCTCTCCCTGTCATCTTTAATCAAGAAGCTGATTTGGAACTAAGAGACTGAAAGGAATGATGTGAAAACTCCGACACATTTGGAGTTACTTTTGTCTTACAGTTCTTAACAGGTTGACAACTAATCATGTCAAATCAATCCAATCTCCTTTTAGAGCAGGATTCAGATCTTAACATTAGATGCCACATGTTTCAGACTTCAGTAAAGCTTTTTGACACAATCTCAAATTACATTTTCATTACTGGAAGTGTGCTCTCCCTGCAGTTACTCCTTGGATGGTCCTTTCCATAGAAAAGCTGTCAATGGCTCACTGTCAAACTGGAAAACTCTATCAAGGGGACTTTCATATGGGCTGTATTTTAAGTGTACCTTAAGGCTCAGGATGGTAGATTATAGCCTGTGCTTATTATACTTACAGATGAGAAGAAACTAGAAGGGCATGTGAATACATTAAACGACAGGCTTGGAGAAACAGTTTAAAAATCTAGATGAAATTCATTATGAATAGAAAATATTTGACTTGGGCAGGAATAGATCAGTTATAAATATACAGCATGAGAATAACCACTTAAGAGCAGTTCAGCAGAAAAAGGACTGTGCCTGCAGTGCAATATAAACAGAGTATTGGTCAACAATGTCTTGCTATTATGAAATCAGTACAAGAACTGTGCATGCAGTTCTGGTTATCACACTTCCAGAAATTTGTGGCACATTTTGAGAGTGTTCACAGGAAACCATCAAAGAAGATGTTCAGGGCTCTGTAAGATATTACTTGAAAGGAAAAGCTAAGATCAGTTGGGACTGATGAGTTCAAAAGAAACCACCTGTGGAAGGGGAGAGATGAGTGTCTTTGCAGACAGGAAAAGGTATCAAACAAATACTTGGAAAGTGTTATATGGTAAGAATAGTGAAGCACGGAAATAGATGGCCTAGGAGAGTTGCAGAATCTCCTCTGAAGATTATACCAACATCCCTCAGAAATGGCCTAGGTACAGATATCCTGTGTTGAGGCAGAGGAAAGAACTAGACAACCTCTTGCAGCCCTTCCACCCAGTAGCAATACTGGGTGCAAAGCAGCATGGAAATTATGAGCCCACAACACTGCAACGAGAAAAGGTGTTTCTGAACATACAAAAACCCAACAACCCCCCCCAAACCAACCAAACAAAAACCCAGTATCTTCTACTTTTCCTTTTGTTCTATGCAAAAATCAAGTAAAAAAAAAAACCCAACATTGCCATGAATAGCCATCTTCCCTCAGAGAATCTGTACTCCAATTTCACCATTTGCTGCCATGTACGTCTCTCACACAAAGGACTTTTACATAACCCTCCCTGCACTGCAAGTTTTGATTTGGGGCCAACAGCTGCTTCATGCCTTTCAGAACAGACTGCTGGACAAGCAAAAGCAGAAAGAGGCTGGCATAAGGAAAACAGCACCTTTGTTTATAAAACAAATACTACTTTGGAATTTGCAAACTTTTCAGTCAAAGAATTTCCTTGTCATAACAACACATCAAGTGCCCCATATTTATAAGAGCATATTAGAAAAAAAAGGATGTGAGATACTATTGGTATGATATTTGCCATTATTTCAGTGTAGAAGGAGGTCAACGGATGTTAGGAAGTCTCAAATAGTGGTGAGTTAGCTGGAATTCAAGTAATGATGATGAAGACTAAAAGTGTGATGATTATCCCAGAAGATGTTCAGGCTGAAATCTATTGTTCATTTGCTACCAAATGCATGAAACACATTCCCAGAGACAACAGCCTGATCCAGCAGTGGACATGAATTGTGTAGGGAATAGACTAATTTGCTGTGAAAGGAGGTAGTCAATGGGTGGAAGCATCAACTGGACATTTGAGGATTACAGGATTAAAGCTATGGCTGTGGTATGCAGTTCCCCTAAGAAGGAAAACAAGTGGAAATCTTGGCGCTTCTACCAAAGACAATGAAAGTAGAAAGCAGAAGAATTAGTCATCTATGATGCTGATTAGAGAAGTAATAAGAATCATCTGAAGACTGAAATAACCCCTTGCCTTTCATCTCTGTTATCTACCTCCTTACCAAAACCATTCTTAGAAGAAATGTTGGCAGAACTGAGGACTTCTACTTAGCAGTAACCATGCAAGAGAAGGTCACTAACAAAATGTTCCTTATTCCAGCAACAGTCCACAAGACTCAGCTGAAGGATTCCTTTAAGGATGATGAATTGCCTTATTTGATGAGATAAAAATTGAGGAAGTGAGTGCTCAGTGTATGGGTGATGAAGGCAAATCCTGGAAAACGCATTGCCCAAGATTATGTTTAAAGCACAGCTTATCACTTCATGTGTCTATGTATATAATATAGGAGTTGCATGTTTTTTACCAAATGTGATCATTTTAGAGGTAGGCACCCAGAATAAAGAATAAAACTCACACTTCTATTTTTCCTAGATCCTGTACTGAACTCCTATTCCATGGTCCCCCTTAATTTCTTCCAAGATGGTAACTTTGCAGCACTTACCAGCCTGGTTGAAAAAAATTTGAATACATGAGGAGAAGGGTAGTGTGCATAGCTGTGCGCATGCTGGGAGGGACGGACTTGAAGGAGGCCTTACAGTGGCGCAGCTCTGCACAGCATCCAGTGCAGCGTCTCTGTAAATTAGAGCCTTGTCTTTTATTTTTAGTTGATCTAATGAAATGTGTCACCTATAACTGCACTCTTTTCCATAATTAATGATGCCTAGGAAAATACTCTGAAATTCTCCTCAGATAAGCACCTAGACAAACTTGATGTTTCCTCTCTGACATGCAAAAGAGGATGTTAAACTGTTTTCATCCCCACATCCCTGAGCCATGAGAAGTACCAGATCTGTCTCTGCTGGGCCAGACTAAGCCCTGTTTCACCACGAACTCAGTGCAGTACCGACAAATGGTCTCCATGGTAAATGATGCAAATAAGAAATGTCAGCATGTTCCAAAATTCCTCACTAAATCTTATTGCCAGTTGTATAGTCTGCATAATCAGTAAGTAAATCCCTCTAACTTTGCTGAAATCCTTAGGGGCTGAATACACTTCAGAGAGCACTTCCTAATTCATTCTCATTAACCTTCCCAGCTCTAAACAAAGTAATTTCCTACTTTTCTTAGCATCTGATTTTTCCACTGGCCTCTGCAACACCTGATTTAGCAGCAATGATTTCTCACTTGTGATTTCTGTTTTGAACTGGCATTGTTCTTTCTCCTCACGCATATGCTTGCTGGAATAGCACGAATCAGCAAGATTTAAAACCTCCCATTCTCAAGTTTGAAGCCCCTAAAGGGAAATTGCAGTTGTGATGCCAAGGAACACAGTCGTACGTTATTTGACTTTTCCTCGGCCAGGCTGACAGCAGAGGGGGAGGGAAGGAGGAAGGAAGGGGGAAGGGAGAGGAAGATGGCATTTTAATAGCACCCACACTGATTTCACACAGTTGGATCACCGTGCTCTGGAGCGGCACCATTTCCTTTCCCATTTGCTTTGCATTCAGTCAATATTGCTAAACCAGGCTCTATCAGAAAAATTCTCAATCTTTGTCTCCCAGCACGGACCACATTTTAGTACAGAAATCTGTCTTGTGGACACCTCCCCTCACAGGATAGCTGGCTAGCCCACTCTTTACCCCCATTTTTGACAGACCATTACCAACTCAAGCCTTGCACAGGCTCATCCCACCCTCATACCAGATGGGACAACATTCCTGTCAGTACAAGATTAATTATCCCCCCATTGCTTGCCCCAATTCTCATAGTCTCTGTAGCACCCACATCAATTGCTTATCTGAAAAAAACCCTAATAACAGGAATGTATTTAATCTAATTTAACAAATAATGGACATACAAGAACCACCAGCATCTCATGTAGATAAATCTGCCTTTCCCAGATGTTAGTCATATACCAAACATATCTTGGCCAGAGTTCTCATAAAAATATTTCATTTGATAATTCAGGTCCTAAGATTCAAAGCTCTCATACACATCAATGGGTTTTCTGTAAGCCCTCCATCAGGCAGAGTGACAGTGGTCTACAAATTTTGGCAGGACCTCTTACCCCAGTAGAATGTCAATGATGACCACCATCCATACTCCCCATTTAAGAACTACATTAACTTTGCAAGCAAAATTTTAAGCTGCAACATTCCTCTAACAGAAAAACCTCAGAACTGTTCAGAAGAGGAATTTGAAAACACTGAGAGTTTTACTGAAGTGTAACAAACATTGCTAAACAAAAGAAAATCATCTATCCAGGAGCACAGAAATTGAAAATTATTGGGTAGAATTTTTTCAGGGGAATAAATGAGTTGTGAGCAACTATGCTGCACATAATCCTGGACCAAATGAAATTAGATACTGCTTTATGACATGACTTCCATTTTGTACAAATATGCTGAAACCCTTCTAAGTATCCTGCAAAACCAGTAGAAAATGAAAGATTTTTTTTTTTTCCCTCCCTAAAATAAAAGCAAATTGTATTTAAAAGACGCTGGGATTCTGGTAAGTTAATACATATGACTGTAAGCAACAAGCATAAACACTTCATGTTATAAGACCACAGGCTTGTTAGCACAAATCAAATGAAACTATAAAGTTTAAACCTTAAGTCACTCTGAACTCATGTCTGTGGGGAAGTTACAGGACATCAGTGATTAGCATTCTACCTTGAGGTCCAAGCAAACACAATATAGAGTTTACCTTTGCAGTTAAGATCACCTGGCTTTGTTGTTGCCACAAGCAACCCTAACCTCGCACTTCAGTTGGATATTTTTGCAAAATTGCTTTGAACAGAAAATTACCTATGTCATTTTCAGTTCAAATGTTTGATTTCTCACCCCCACCCCCCACCTTCTGTTACTAGTGAGCAGCAAAAGGTAAAGTCAAAGCTTATTTGGCATTTCTTATTTTGCACAGCAATGTACAATCAAGGAACCCCATCCTTGTGGCAGCGCAATGAAGACACAAACTTCTTTCAGACAAGGCACAGTAGCTCACACACACTCCCAAGGATTAGAACTGTTTTTGTCAAGAACAGCAAAAACTGCCACACCATTAGGGCTAGCCCCTCTCTTTTTAGAGGGTTTATGCCTGCTGAGCAAAGCTGGGTAGTGAGAGCAGTGGTTTAATGTATCCTCCTAATGACTGAATGTCTCACAGTGGAGTTACAGATATAAAAGTTTCACTCTTCCTCCTCTGTGGTTCTATTTTAAAATGTTTTCTGTAATAAAATTACCGTGAGACAGCTAAATCCAAGGGCAGGCATGGAACTTGAACCCATGGCCTTCTGGCTTAGAGGTGAGACTATTCCTAACGGAGCCAAAGTGACACATACATAATATGCTTTCAAGGTTTTTAGAGAGCTCTGTCATGATTTAAAAACACTAAGTCTTTGTGGTACAAACCACAGTGCAGGAAAGAACTGGGGCTCCCTTTTTAGGGAGCTAATTTTAGCCTATGAATTGTTTATAATCTCCTGCAAAATACATAAAAACCTTATTCTGCCATAAGCTAAGACAGAACAGCTTTTTAAAACTGATTCTTAATTATAGTGTTCCCCTGCTAGATGGGATGGAGGCAAGTTCCAAAATTGTGTCAGAGTATATGAAGTGATAAAATGAGGATGGGTGAGCTATTTTTAAACACACTCAAAGACTTTGAGGTCAAAATCCCTGAATTTATAGCCTTATGGCCATATTAAGACTCATGGATTATTAACACCTGTATGGTGAGATTCAAATATGATTTCATTTGAAACACCCTCTGGCTTCAGGGCACGTGTTCCCTACCAGCCTGCCTGCCAAACTGGGGCCCCCCAGGGAGCCACCTTAAAGCACAGATTATATCCCCACTGTAGACAGGCATTTAGGAGACAAATGGGATGAGATGCTTCCACTGGGTGTATTCCCTCCTCCTCTGTTTTCCCAAGACATTTTGCAAATGAGGGGCCTGCCTTTCCAGATGGGCAGGAAGCAAGTAGGTTAGAGAGAGTTTGAGGAGTAGTAGGCAAAAGCACATATTTGCTCCTTATTCTACGCAGCCTAGAAAGTTAATACAGCCTCAGGGCATGGTGATACTCCATTGCTGCAGTTGTGTTTCTCCTTTGAAGGGGCAGCTGGGCACCTGCTGGTGGGACAGGATGGAGAGCTGCTGCCCAGTAAGATTTGGCCTGGTTAAATGAAAGTGATCCTGCCCTCTCCTACACTATTTCTTCCCCACTGCAGGAAGAGAGGCTTAACAACAACAACTGAAAGACATCTCCGACCTTTAGGATAACCCAGATTTGTAACAAAATCATTGTTCTGCTAATGGAAATAAACCATGTACAGGCATCACCTGGGAAGGAACTGGCACTGCCTTTGCCCCCACAAACTTCCCAGTGCTGCTAAGTAATGGTCCTGATCTCAGTTTTAACTCACAGCAGCATTTGGCTATGTAAAAGCTGTCGCCCTCTATACACATACTGGTTTCCTTTCAATAATGATTAACATAGAACCATAGAATAGTTAGGGTTGGAAAAGACCTTAAGATCATCTAGTTCCAACCCCCCTGCCATGGGCAGGAACTCCTCGCACTAAACCGTGTTACCCAAGACTCCATCCAGCCTGGCTTTGAACACCGCCAGGGATGGAGCATTCACAACTTCCTTGGGCAACCCATTCCAGTGCTTCACTACTCTCACAGTAAAGAACTTCTTCCTTATAGCTAACCTAAACTTCTCCTGTTTAAGTTTGAACCCATTAACCCTCGTCCTATCTCTACAGTCCCTCCCCAACATCCTTATAGGCCCCCTTCAGATACTGCTATGAGGTCTCCACGCAGCCTTCTCTTCTGCAGGCTGAACAGACCCAACTCTCTCAGCCTGTCTTCATACGGGAGGTGCTCCAGCCCCCTGATCATCCTCGTGGCCCTCCTCTGGACTTGCTCCAACAGCTCCATGTCCTATTTGTTTTGAAAAAGGAGAAAAGCAACTGAGTGAGGAGAAACCAACTGCACAGACTTTCCCTGCCTGAAAGTCAAAGTGTTAACAGCTCTCAGACCCTTTTCCCCATTGTTCTTGACAGTCTACAAAAGTTTTAGGTGTATTTTGCTCTAGAGGCCAAATGAGTGGCATCAAAGGCTTTAGTGCAAACACAAAATTATTTGCACCATTTACATTGTTCATTTTGTAACTGAGGTAAGGTTTTGGGGAAGCCATTGCACAGAGATGAGCTATTATTTTGGAAAAGACCATACAGTAGTTAGAAATATCAGAGGAAGACAGAAGGCTCTAAAGCTATTTTCAAGTGAGTGGATTTATTTGTCCAATTCCTGAATTGCATTTACCTGAGCAAAAACTTGCCATTTTTCCCATTTCTATTTCCATGCAGTGATGTGTAACATAAAATACTAATGAATTGTAGATGGCCAAAGTAAGAGTAAAAACATTAGTCAAAACAAAAGTCAAACCTTTTCTTGATTCATTACGGATTTATGGAGCAATAGAACCACATAACATGCACAAATTAAAAACCTTGTAAAAAAAAAGGTTTAATACAGAAAAAGTCTAGTGAGCAGTTAAAAAAATAATGCAGTGTTCTTGATTCTGTTTTAATTCATGCACACTCATATTTCAATCAAAAGGAGTTACTAGAATGGGTTCTCTATTATACCTATCAGAAGACTATGATGCTCTTATTTGCATTAGAGGGTCTCCCACTTGGAGCAATGCTGAATGGATCCATGTTCCTTACTTAGACAGTTTGCAAGTATTTTATATTTTTTACAAATCCCTGGTATTAGGCCATCCTATAAGCATTAAAGACTCACTAGCTTGTGTACAGTTCTGGTGTCCTTAACATAAGGACATGGAGCTATTGGAGCAAGTCCAGAGGAGGGCCACGAGGATGATCAGGGGGCTGGAGCACCTCCCGTATGATGACAGGCTGAGAGAGTTGGGGCTGTTCAGCCTGGAGAAGAGAAGGCTGCGTGGAGACCTCATAGCAGCCTTCCAGTATCTGAAGGGGGCCTATAAGGATGTTGGGGAGGGACTCTTCCTTAGGGACTGTAGTGGTAGGACAAGGGGTAATGGGTTCAAACTTAAACAGGGGAAGTTTAGGTTAGCTATAAGGACGAAGCTCTTTACTGTGAGAGTAGTGAAGCACTGGAATGGGTTGCCCAAGGAAGTTGTGAATGCTCCATCCCTGGCGGTGTTCAAAGCCAGGCTGGATGGAGTCTTGGGTAACACGGTTTAGTGCGAGGAGTCCCTGCCCATGGCAGGGGGGGTTGGAACTAGATGATCTTAAGGTCCTTTCCAACCCTAACTATTCTATGATTCTTCCAAAACTTCACGGTCTTGGTCTGAAAACCTTTACAATAGCAATGTGGTGAGTTCAGAGACACTTTCTGTCCTTGAGGCCAAGAGATGTCATTCCTACAGACACCCATTACTTACTTGAGAATTGTTGCTTTCAGGAGTTGGGCCTTATTTTGGGCCAGTTGCAGTCACTAGAAATCTTACTCCCAATATCCATCAGCATACATTAAGACAGTAACCACTTCCTTACGTTTCAGGAGTGACAAAACCAGTTTTAAAGCTTTTCCTACAGGTGCCCTCCACAAGTTTGATTTTCAGGCACACAAAATTACTGAACTCCATTCTGCACCACAGATCATCCCTCAGGTACATCCTGTACTTCTGCATCCCACTCTGCTCCCAGCAAAGCCTCTGGCAAAGTTCCCACTGAGTTTAATAGCCCTGTCCTATTCCCTCCAGTTCCTAACCAAGGCTAATTTCTTTTCTCTAAGTATAAACAGAAATCAGCAGGTAAAAAAGTTTTGTCTAATGTGGCACTAAGGCTGTGGAATTTAATCCCATGTGAGAATGGCACAATAAAGTCATTTGTTTAAAAGTAAATTGAAAACATTCCAGTCTTCTTTGGCTTACAACTCTTAGCTTTAGTTTCTGCACAGCACTGTAGAATGTCTGGCATCAAAGACACTTTGTACATTACACTGAACTTGTATTGGACACTGTTAGTGGCCCATTAATCACAGCAAACAAAGATCCCTTGCAAACACGAAAAAGTACTGATTTTTCACATATTTGGAACGGACTAGGAAAGGTTAACACCACAGTTTTCTGGACACTACACATTTTGAGACATGAAGTGTTGACAAGGCATCTGAGAGGGTGCAGATTTTTCAGTTGGTAATTACATGTTCCACATTAAACAATTCTTATTTGTGCCCAATTCTCTCTAAAATTAGGCAGAAACATACCTCAGTGTAAACTAGCACTATTTAAATTCAGATGCCTACAAATGCATGTACTTCTTTACACCTACACACACATACCATGCATGTGTGCAGGGGCAATGGTTATTGGCAAGAAAATCTACAGTGATGTGAACCGTGTTTTACATGAACCTTGAATGACCACAGCTGGAGAAAGTGAAGGCTTATGTGAAACACACACTAACAGAAAAATTAGCCTGAGGGAATGTGATTGCGTATGTGGAAGTGTTGGAAGAGGAATGGGAACTGAACCAGTATAAAAATTAAAAGACATAAAAAGGAAAACCAGTTAGTGGCTAGGCAAGCAGCAAAGGAGGCACAGAGGAAAGACCATGGTCTGGAGTTGAAGGCTGTATTTCAGACTGCAGTTTACTGATAACATCAAAGGAGAAAACGCTGTGTTGCAGGAGCGTGAATTACTGCTTTCAGCTCCATGGCTGTCATGGGCAGTTTTTTGTCATCCAGACCAAAGCAGGGGAAAACCTGAGTCATCAGCCCTGAAGCTTGCTATTTGACAAGATGATTTCCATCAGATTTGTTAGAGCAAAGTATTTTGGCTACCAAGCTTTCACAGACAAAAGTTCTTGCACCTGCCTCAGGTGAAACAAAACTTACTGTATGATTATCATTCTTTCCTAACCAGGACAGGAGATGTGAAGGGAAGCAGTAAGTGAATAAATTGCTACCCTCAAAAAAGACACATTATGCAGAATCTCCTGAAAGTATCACTGATATACACCTACAGGCAGTCATCAGCTCCCAGTAACTCAACAGCTCTTGCTACTGCTCATGGAATGGCTGCAGAACCACAGTACGAAGGTATCAACATGGTACTTGGGTCTGTGGAACAGCAAGTGCAGCGCCCACAGTCAACAAGAGGGGAAGAAAAGTGATGCAAGTACAGGCTTGTTAGTTGAACCATGACTGTATGCAAGGCTTTTGAACATGTTTCTAAAGAAAGACTTTAAAAAAGAAAAGAAAGAAGGATGGCAGAGCATGTCAGACTCAGTAAGCTAACTGATTTTCTGACTAAGGGAAACTTGACAAATCTTTGGTTCAGCAAAGTGATACCCTAGGGAGACTGGCAATTAAGCTTATAAAGAAGAGGATTAATGAAAGAATGGTCCAGTAAAAACCTAACAGGTAAATAAATGATAACATGGGAGGAAGAACTAGCAGCCTTGAAAGATCTCATCATCAAAGTGTCCAATGGATCAGTCTTTCTTGCTGAAATAAAATAGCATGAACTTGCTAGTTAAATTTGCTTCTGCCCATAATACAACATTGTGAGGTACTGTTAACACAGTGAGGGATTGAACAGTGTCCTGGAAGACACGGATAACTTCAAGGATTGCAAAAACAGAAACAGGATGAAATAATAGTTATATGCTGACAGACTAATGACAGCTGCTACGCTGGTCTGGGAGCTCATCAGCTAGCAATAACAAAAGAAAAGAAAGCCCAAACACGTCTAACTAAGCACCAAATACTTCTAAGACAATGGTAATACGTGGCCATGAAAAGACCAAATGTTTTTGTAGTCTCTGTTTTGAGCAATGCATGTCCGATAGAGGGAACACCATTCTGTATGGTACTGGTGCGATCTCTGGATCATGGACAGAGGCGGCTATGTGTCTTCTGGTGAAAGATAACACTTTACATTTCCCTTGTTTCCAGGGTTGCTGCACTATTTCTCTAAGAGTCAAATGAAATTGCCTTGCCAGAACAAGAGGATTTTATCACAACAGCACTGAAACTGCTTTTCGGCCTCCACAGGGTAGAGCACTGCAGTCTTTTGAGAGCCCTAGACAGTTAAATTGAAATAGCTCTGCATCTTATATGAACTATATGGTTCTCTTCCTTCCTCTCTCTCCCACAAGGTTCTTGTCCATGTTCCAAGCCATAGTCCCCTGCCTCTGAGCTGGAAACGGCTCTGCATCAGCTCTCCCATTAAGCTGGGAAATATATCTGGGAGGAAAGAGCACAGATATTTGGTTAGTGGTCTCAAAAAACTCCCACTTACACACTGATCAACCCAAAGCTGCTTCTGCTGCTTACTAGGCCTGGGAAAAGAGGAATGCGGCCTTTGGAAAGGACTTTTCTTAAGAAGCCACTGGGCACTGAGACTGTTGTTTGACCATTTTCTTCAGTGGGAGCTGGAGAAGTATTGCATGTTCCACAGGTCTGTGCAGAGCTATTTAGGGAGTCTGGTGACACTAGAGAAGTGGTGTAAAGAAACAATTCCTGCCATTCCAAGCATGATTTTCCCATTCCTGTATCAGTCCTCTGAATCTTCACCTTCTACAGATTTTCATGTATGGAGGAGATTGTCCATAAAGTGTGATCAGAATGGTAGGAGGAGCAAATGGAAACTGTCAATGTCAGTACAGTGAGCTGGTCTCATAGGTTGACTTGTCACCTCTGTCACCCTTCCAGAAGCCTTCATCCAACTTGGCAAGAGGGCATGACCCTTGTGTGAGAAAAGCAGGCAGCTGAAAAGGCAGGTAAACAGCTGGCTAAAAGATCTCGATGCTCCCATTATCATGTGGGCTTCTGGTTACAGCTTCTATGTAATGGAGAAGGGAAGGAAAAGCTTTATCCGAAACCCTAAAACTAACATTTAAATTGATAAAAGCAAGTTGGACTGGACCCTTGGTACTAAGTATCACACCTGAGACAATCACCATGTCAGTGACTAGTCTCATCTAACAGAAGGTTGCTTCAGAATTACTGAAGGATCAAATGACACATTTGAGAATCTGCTACTCCAGCTAAATTTCCATATCCATCTAGTGAAAACCTTTGGGGTGTTTATCAGAAGAGGAATGGTAGAAGGGGGTGAGAGGGAGGTGAACTCTTTAAAATAGAATTTATTTTCTGGCTACCTTCCTTTCATAAGAGGAGGAAAAAACCACCAAACCAACTTCAGCTTAAATTACAGGCATGCAGACAAGCTCTCTCAGCCCCAGAAATTCATCCTACATGTTGATTAATAGTCAAACTATTACAGCTTTAGCATGAAAAATGGGCTAGCCTTCAATTGAAGATTGCCTGTAGCTAATGATGCAGTGGAATGAACATTTTCATTCCAGCTAAACCATTCCTGTTCCTGTAAAAATAAAGAAATCCAATCTTGGGTTATGAAAAAGACCTGAAGAACTCTGCATACTTCTTGGCTTAAAATAATACCAGGCACTTTAACAAATCTGTATATACAGGATATGTTACCTGTGAAGTCGAACATACATATAATTACATACATGTACATGTAGAGTATAAATATCTGAAGTGAGGTCAGGGAGTGGAAGAGAAATTGGTGTCTGTATCCTAGAATTTCACATGTACAAGTGCATTACAGAGTTACTAGATTTTAATATACCTCCTGTCTCAGGCTACAGAAAATTAAAATATAATAAAGAAAAACATGAGAAGGAAGTGCAGCAGGCTGTATAGCATCTGCCTGGCAAGGCTGCCTGACATAAGCAAGACTTGCCTGGAGATCTCCCTGTGGTTCAGCCCCTGGCGCCATCAGTTGGGCTTGAAAGCAAAAGCAGCGGAAGGAGGCAATTAAAAGTGACTCTGCACCACTCCACTGGAAAAAGAGTCCACTGCACCCACCGAAAGAGAGTAAAAAAGGATTCAGGAGTATGTAAGACATGGATTGTGTCTCTCCAGCTTTAGTGATTTCCCTTATGGAAGCACAGCACTTTACACTTTTAACCTTTATGCCTCTGAAGTCAAATATCAACTCTTTGTTTTAATTTCAGCACATAAAATGCAAACTCCAGTTTGGCCAATGTCAACAGCACATTCTCCCTAAGCCACAAGTAAGGTGCAGGGTATAAAAAGCACCACAAGGTAGAAAGCTGAAAAGCGGAATTACACACAAATAGTGACTGCCACCAGAGATTCTGCTGGCTGCACCAGCGATTTTCAAGATTATGAAACTCAGAGAGGGTGTGGGGGAAGGCCATGAGTTTCAAACCATCCTGTTGGCTGCAGGAACGACTATTAAAAGAAATTAAGAAAAAAGTCAGACCCCAGAAGAAGCAGAAGACACCATGTTCCAACTCTAACCAGCTGAAGGAAAGTTTATATAAAAACAATCACTTGGTTAGTGACTCATAAGGAAAGAATCCCTAAGCTTTCTTCAGGGAAACCCCAGTAAATAACATGTCTAAAAACACATGAAGATGGTGTTGTCTGTTCCGTTACGATACTCAGTCCACATGATAAAACTTTTGGCAGCAGAACAACCTACTGAGCATAGTTCTCTCTGGGAAATCCAAAAAACAGTAAGCACTGCCGTGGCTGCTTGCAAAGTCTGCCTCATATTCTAGTTCTTGTATGACATACAAGAACTTCCCAGTCTAATACAAACTGGGAAGAAATGTGAAAAGAACTCTTTTTGTTACAGCATTGGAGAGTGCTTCTCTGTTGAGTGCATGCAGTTGTACTCCCAGGATATATAAAACCTGGATTTCAATACATTTTGCATCTTTTATAACTAAATGTTATGGATTTAAATATCCTGCCGTACTACGCCCAAAGAAACTGAATGAAAAGCTTGCTGCATGCACAGCCTCCCTGGAATATGTTATCAGACACACAGCAGGCTGTGCAAGAAATAGTATTCTATCCAAAGAAGGGATGGATATAACTTGCAATATAAAACTTTGGCTATAAGTGTTATTTTTCTCTAATTTTTTTTTTTTTTTCAGATTAGCACAACATCTTGGAAGCATGTTGTTTATTTTTAAGCGTATCTTCCAGCAAAGAGACTTTAAACTCAGTAAAGTAAGATCATAAAAATAAGAGAAATTACAGTGGTTTCCAAACAAATGACCTGATCTGAACACCGTGACGCCTGAACTTGGACTGACTAAAAAACTCTACTGTTGGAGATTCCAGGTAGGAATATTAACAAAAGCATTCTGTGTCAAGCAGAGCTTACATTCTGCAGCAAAGCCGCTTAGTTTTTGCAGACGTCTAGGAAGACAGAGTGGAAACTTGGTAGCAACTTACTAGTAATTTTACCTTGCTCTCTAATGAGTTTTTAGCTTGTTAAGTGTGAATGTGGACATTTTAATTTGCACTGGAAATTTACCCTGCCCAAAGTTATTCCTTTTCATACTGAATACAACGCGTTTTAGTTTATGCTGCTCCCTGTATTTTCAGCTGCTGTAGATCCATAGCAGATTCCAGAAATTTTCCAGGATATAGCCAGAAACTTGTCACAAAAAAACGTGAAGGTTGGAAGCATTGAAGAGTCATTCCCAAAGGATTGTGGAGTTACCATAGTAAAGCAGTGTTTTCACCAAAATTCTCAGCAACAAAAGCAGTAGCATCCCTGATATTTGAACTGTAATTTTCCATTGTCAGCGGGGGTTGAATTTGGAAGGAACAGAGTAGTTGTGACAAACTTGCAGGTATTTGTGACTATCTGTAAACTCTGGTAGATAGCTTAATGCTCTTCTGTATATAATAAAATATATTTTATAAAAAGCTATGAAAGAGGAGCCTAAAGGCCACCAAGTACTGAAGAAGCAAGAGTTTCTCCCAGAAAAAAAGCAGCTGCAAGTAAGATACCAGCAACTGCTTTAAAACAGGAGCATCATTTAGGTCAAGTAAACCATTCTCACATCTGAAATGGAAGACTGAACTAGAAAAAACATAGGCAGGAATGACTTGGCCTGAAAACCCAGCAACGCACAAAAGAGGAACAGGTAACACTGAGAAGCGCTGCATCCTTTTATCTTTCATGGAATGGCAGTGTTCCTAGGCCTTACCAGAGAAAAGATGTGTCTGTGTTGCCCATAGACAATTACCTAAGAACCTGGCCCTCAGGACAGCTGAGCTTCTGCTTCCACGGACCCACTGTCTATGAAAGTGAGAGTGAAGTAGTCTACAGTCAGGAGATCCAGACTTGGAAGTAATAATCACAGATTATTCTAGACACAGACCCCTAGAAATACATGCAACTCCCCAGTGGATTCCTATCAGAAAATATCTGAATTTTGATGGGAAAATGTTGATACTTGTATACACTAAAGGAATCTCATTAAGCCCATACCTGAGAAACAGACACGCACACTCTGTGAAAGGTAAAATCCTTGGAAACAAAAAGATGGAGAACTTCATACACATGCTTACATATAGGCTAGTTTACAAGGATTCCTGATTTTAAATCACTTGAACAACTGACCCAACAAAACCACTTCAGCAAATTTCCAATCATCATACTCTAACCTGAGATGCTTCCACCAGGTAAGGACAGACACTTAAATGAACTACTATTAAATTTTAAAGATTAATTGAAGAGAATCTGGTAAATAAGCAGAACAGGAGAATTAATCACCACTTGTTCTTAAAAGACAGGCAGAAAGAAATCACTGCATACTCGAAAGATGTTGGAGTGAGGTATTTTTAAAGACAAAAGATTAAGACATCTTGCCAGTCCTGCTCCAAATCATAATACTGCCTTCTCGGGCTTGAAGAGAGAACTCCTGTGAAACAAATCATGCTCCTTGTTTACAGAATTCATTAGTATCAAAATAATCCTAATCCCATGTCCTCTGCTAGTCAGAGCAGTGACAAAAAGGTAATTTGCATTAAGACTCTCTGTTTCCAGAGGCACTGAAGGCTAGTGACAAACCTTTAACAAAAAACACAGACAGGACACTGTTGCGTAATTATCCATCAGTTCTCTCATGTCATTCTTTAACTGCAAGGAGAACCATGTTTTTAATCTAAATTTGAAAAGCGGGATTCTGGTCCATGACTGCAGCTTCTAGACAAATAGTATCTATTCACAATATTAAAAACAGCTGCTCGGAAGGCATCATGCTGTGGCTTACAAAAGAAACTGTGCAAATAAGATGGAACTAAATAAAAGAAATATGACATGGGGCAGAAATCACAGCCTCAATCAGACAATGCCAGGACTAGCTCTAGGAAAGGACTTTATTTTAGCAGAACACTAATCAGACTACAGAAAGCATGGAAAAAAACAACAGTCCCCTAAATACAACACTAACGACAACACACCTACCCAGAACAGGTGAAATTCTAAATCTCTGTAAGTTGATGCCATTGACTTTAACATACCCAGCTTCCAGTCTTTCCATGACCTAGATTGGTTGCAATTAAACCATTTCTGAGCATATGCATTTACTCATCAGGTTAAGAGGCATGTCCTGCAGAGCAGTATATAACAAAGAGCACAAGTTCAATTTAAAAAAGAAAGAATGTGAAGGAAACAGAGTATGACCACTTGTTTCTCAACTGCAGGAATAGGGATTTTAGGAACAAGGGTATAAAAGCTATCAAGGAATCGCACTGATCAAAACATCCATAGCAAGCTCTTCCTAGTGCAAAATACCAATTCTCCAAAACTGGCACACTCAATATATCATGTCATATAATACAACAAACAGGGAACAACAAGGACAGGGAAGACATCAGTCAATCAAAGGCCACAATGGAGCTGGGAAACAGGTGGGACAGGAGCTGAGGAGTGACCACAGAACAGGAACACATGACATCATGGAAGGAGAGTTACATGAGTGGAGAATGCAGCTGCAGAATGGAGGATTTTACTCACAGAACATGGGGCTTGAGTCTGACTTGGCATATGGAAAGTAATTATAAAACCACCTCCACAAAAAGAGATAGGTAGGAAAGGTTAAAGAAGTCCAGGATGAACTATGTATCAGACTAGACATTGCATATCTTGGGTTTTGTCCAAACTGGAGTCAGGGAAAACAGCATTCAGTTTCTTCTGATCATCTTGTTTTCCCTTGTAAATGAGAAAAAAGAAGTATCTGGCCATTCACCAACTGCCCTCCACCCTCATGTCCAATGACTACATTTCCTGTTATACTGTAAATGCTATGGAAGGGTGAGTCTGGTGACATTTTTGGCAGAAAAAAATCTTTCAAATTTTTATTTACTCCCAATTACTTCTCAGGAGTAGATTTTTGTGCAATTACTGATTTGGAAGACAAGGAAGATATTTTAGGATTGTCCTAAAGCCCAGTGATACTTGTGAGTTTCCCCTTCTGTTCAGTGCCCCTCATGGGTGACCACATACTGTTGCACTAAAGGGGCAATCAGATCTTCCTGGCTGCAGCTATTCTAAGATCTGGAGACACAAGGACTTCAGCCTGGAGTCCAAAAGACCTTTGTGTCAGAGGTTGGCACAGCACAGTCCAGAAGGACCTTCCTCTCCACCAGCCAACTCTCAGTGTTCATTGACCAGGGCTGGCAAAGCACCCTTCGAAGTTTGCCGCCTTTATTGCCTTCCCCAAGGCAAATCTCACTGTATGTCCGGAATAGGGTTGACACTTATGTTCCATAATCTGAAACTTCACCACTAGAGTTTTCACCTTTCTCTAGAGCTTCAATGAAATCCTTCATGAGAGTGGAAGTGGTACAAAAATTAGCTGTGCCATAAAGAATGAAGAATTTAAAAATATTTTCAATATGCAGATGCCTGCCAAAAGCACAGTAAAGAGCCCACCATGAACACATTACAGGAATTAAAAAAAAAAAAAAAAAGTTTGCTCGTTTCTAAATTTCCTGGAGTTTGCTTAATGTCAGCAGTCCCATTTAACAGCAGAAATGTAAAACCCTGTGACAGCTATTGAACCCCCGACCCCTGATAGGCAGGTACCAGCTTTGCGGGGACTGGTTTTGAAATCATTCAGTCCGTTAGCCTGCATCTTGTTACAGTCAGTGCAACTGATGCAATACTATGAATCTCTTTTTCCTCTGTACATTTTTAACTCTCTCATGCCAGCAATTATTTTACTCATACAAGAATATAAACCAGGGCTGCTCTGTTTCTTGGGGAACATTCAGGGAACAAGGTTGCATCTAGTTTAGTTTGAACTAGTAAATATTTAGGAGAACAAGAAGATAGTTTTTATCTGAAACATATTTTCATATCCTTGAACAGCGAAGCAGCAAGAAAGGGACTGCAAAACAGCCTGCCATTTCCTTTGCTCCCTGTATTTTGGACTGCTTTTGACCCAGCATGTGTGAGCATGCACACTCACTTGCTTGGTCTGCTCTTTTACACCGTGACTTCATTGTAAAGTTCAATTCATCTGTTCAAAGCAATGACTGAAACGCTGTCTATAAAATTATGGCATTTTTCCACTTAAAAAAAAGAAAACAACACTTCATTTAAAAGTTATTTTTAAACCTAGTTGGCCTGAAGCCAATTCTAGTCAAAACTGAAACGGATTCTTCTTTTCCTAGAATTCAGTGCCTTCCTTTTCTAAAATATATCAGTTTAAAAAAAAAAAAAAAAAAAGAGAGTAAAACCAGTAAATCCATGGTTTACACTTCTTTCTACACCGTTTTACCCTCTGACATATTAGTAGAGTTTGTTTTTCAACATACTGCTATGCAACAATCCGTTTTTGTTATGAGTCTTTAATTTTTCTAGTTTAGGAACTTAACTCGAACACAGACTTCAGCAATCCCAGAGCTGAACCACTTTCAGTTTGAATTTGCCCGGGCACTTGTAGAGCATCATCACAGCCAGTAACTGGCTGAGTCAGAGGTTATGTCTGGGAGGTGATTGAAGACCCTTCAGAAACATGGCTGAATTTGAAAAAGAAAGCATCAGAGCCTTATTACAATGCAAAGATACATATGGCTTCTGGCACTATATCTGCATTTACATGTCAATAGCCAAGCATGAAATAGATGAACTGTGAGCACTACTGTCATATACGTAGGTAGAACGACTATCACTAAGTTCCCATTTTCCAGGACTCTCTCAAGAGCCAGAAGGACATCTGGTCGTCTTAATGAATTAGCTGATCTGGAATCTGGGCTTAGTAAAACTATGCCCCTCAAAGGAAAAAAAAGAAAAAAAAAAAAAAAGAAAAAAAGAAGAAAAAAAAGACAGACTTGAATCTAAGCAGTTAATGTCACCAAGAAGTATTTTAAGGAATAACAGGCAAACTGACCTGGCAGGGAGAGTATTTTCCTCCTCCTTTCAAAGGGAATCCTATTTTCCCAAGAGAAAATTCAAACTAAATTACACTAACTGAACTTATATTCAGTGAATGTTCACATGCGCAGTATTATCTGTGACAAATTCACTGAGATGTGAATACAGGATTTACATACTTCAATTCTACATGTTTCGTGAAGGGTATCAGCAAGCACAGTAATGCAAAATAATTAAAAGGTAAGAGCTTTGTAGTTGCTTTATCCACAAAAATTAATTTAATCAGATTGTCATTTTCCAAGTTGAATTTTCTCAAGTCTGAGTTCAACCTTAAAATGTTGGATTCTTCAAATTAAGCAGAAATAATTAGCTAGCTCAGGGCTTAAGAATGCAAAGAAAAAAGGTTAATAAGTGACACTTATTAAAAAGTGTCACTTTGGTTTTGAGTATCTAAGGATTTTGAATCAAAATTTCATGAGGACGCAGCTCTATCTAATCTTTTAGCCTAACCATGTTGGACACATCCTGAAGATGGACTTCATGAGGAAGTTACAGGTTTTGCTATTGTTTTCAAATAGCACGCTCTGGAGGGCTGGTTTGGGAGGATTTTTTTTGCGTTTGTTTGTTTGTTTGTTTGCTTGCTTTTTTTAATGAGGGTGATGAAGATGCACAGGGGAGGAAGCAAATTCACAATGGTAGATTAAGACAGTCAGAAGCATTCAGTTCCTCTGTCTTCAGTACCTGGAATGAAGGTACGATGCTCTGTGCAATGCTCCACTCTTCCTCTGGGCAAGGCTGGGGAGTGGAGTTCAGTTTTCATATTAGTAAGATGTGGCCTGCCAGCATGTGCTTGCTGAATGAGGTAGGTCTCCATTACCTCATTCTACAGGATCCTTTTACAGTTTTTATCCAACAAAGCTTTTGAAGATATATTTAACTATGTGAAAAAATCTCATGTTAATGATTGTGCAACAATAAAAAGTAAAAATAAAATGATTAATAATCCGCTGATGATTATAAACACTCTTCACTTCACTCCCTCCACATTTGCTTAGGAACTCGTTACTCCAACGTTTATTTTTATTTTTGTAAATCTAAGAATGCAAAACTAAAGGCAGAGGTATAAAAGCAGCCACAATTTGGATGGGTGGGTACAGGATCTTCACATATCTACATATGACATGATCCACAGTATGAATTCCTGCTAGAAGAACTAGCAGGAGGGTTACAGCTCTGCTAGCAACCCAGTAAATCCGCACCAGGACAGTAAGGAAGGGTTATGCAGCTTTGCAGCATAAAGCTGCATAAGAAGCTTTGAGAAACCATCATCACCCCCAATCTGCCGTTCCTGTCTTCCCCCAACCCCTTCTCAAAAACTCACTTGTCCCCTCTCAGGTTTACCCATTTCATTTTTCATGCCACTAGGTGCAGAAATCTCAAGATGTTTGCGGAGTTTAAGCCCCTGCAGGAAGCCGCAGGCTAATTCTACCTATCTAACTAGGACAATGTCGCCTCCAGAATCCAGCATGAATAACCTGTGTGAAAGAGAAGGGGGAGACACAGAAGAGGATACAAGAATCCTTACAAGGAACTGGGTGCAAGAGGAAGACCAGGATGTTTTTCTGGAGATTTCTTTTGGAGTTACCTTCTGGATGATAGCCCAGGCCAGAGGGAGAACACTTCAGAATCTACAGCAAGAATTGCTCTTTGCTCAGAGTGAAAGGAGAGCTAACAGCTCCACAAGTCCTCACATCTCACAGGTTTCTCCTATATTTGCTTACGGATGTCCTGCCTTATGCTAGCAATTAATTCTATGTCAGATGCTACTGGTCCCGACCTCCGTAGGGTGCCCCAGAGCTCAGGTCTCTGGAGAACACAGCTGGTCCATGCAACTCCTGAACTCCAGACTCTCTTTCTGCCAGCCGCAAGAGCTCTTTGGTGTCTCATCTTTGCCCACTTCCCTTGCCAGAGCATCTACAGTCTAACCTTTCTCCTCTGGAGACCAGATCATCATCCACTGCAGCAGCAAAGCCTTAAGTCAGTATATCGTAAATAAACATTATAAACATTACCCCGACATAAAGTTCCTCTCCCTGTGCCATCAATACACCACTTCTCTGAACCTGAGCTGGGCTACTCAGTCCCAGGTACTATGAAGACAATAGAACTCAAAACCTGGTTAGAAATACAAGAACTAAAAGCAGACAAAATTCCCCAACCTTCATAACACTTAAAACCCACCTGTGCCTTTCCCAAATGCTTCAGACTCACAGCGAGATGGTACCGACAGTATTTCAGAGGCTACTTTCAACATTTGCTGTCAAATGTCTTTTAATGCTCCAGATACATAGATACATCTTTCTAAGGGTTAACATACCAAAACAGGAAGGGGGAGTGTGGGGGGGAGGGGAAGCACAAAAGCTGTACAACTTCTTTCTGTGGTATGACAAATTCTCTCTACATCATATTCCAAAGTGTGAGATGTGCAATTTCCATTCTTAAGCTCAGTAAAAATGGCATAAAAAAGTACTAACCCTGGGAACTGGTTGAGTATTAGTTTATCAGATCAACATCAGCAAAACTGTCTTTTTATGTGCTGCTTACTTTCAAAAAAAACCCCTACCATGCATATTTCAGTTCTCCCTCTCCACACCCCACACCCTTCTGCTGCTGTCCAGCTGGAACACATCAAGGGTCTAGAAGCCAAGTCAAATGTTGACCCCACCCTCCTCCATCCATTTTAAGGCACCTTCAAAGCCAGTACACTGATCTAGTTCAGCTTAGCCAACAACGCCAGCAAATCTGTTATTTAAGACTTTAGTGCTGGCTTTTTATAACTGCCCATTAATACAAGCTTTGATGTATGGTCAAAAAATCCAGCTGTAATGAGTTTCATCAGACTGTAGTAACCTTTCCTCAGAAGGTCTTTATTACTATACCTTCATAATATTTGGTCCCAGTACTGTTTTATAGTATCATTCTTACTGAACTGCCTTAAAAAACAACACTCAGTGACACTTAACACATCTCATTCCCCAAAATTAAAACAAAGAGCCATTAATAGTTTTCTAGAAGACACTTTTGCACCCACATTTTTAATAGGAGTTTGCAGTTACGAGCATGCAGGCAATAGTCGTGTGAACCAGAATATAAACCAATTTTCCTGACAAAACCCTTGAGAGAAGATACAAAAGGATTTTGTAAAAGGACAAACAACTTACTCTGTTGTTCCCCTTTGCAGGATGCAGCAAGAAGAGGGGAGAAAAGAAACATTAGATACATTAATTTTACATGCATTCAGTCTAACTTGTACAGTTCTGGAAACAGCTCAAACCAAATGAGGAACTGACTCAATGAACATTCTCTGAAACCTTTAGTTAGACAGCTTCCAGGGGAGCACAGGACATTTGCAAAAGATTTTAAATGTTCGGTGAAGTTGTAAATTCACACTGTTTTTAAAAAATTCCTCTCTACACAAACACTCTGATTCTACTTTTGCTTCCATCAGTGTAAATCAGGAGCAGCTCCTGGGCAGTTGGTGGACACTAACACAAGGGAGAAGAAAATGAAGCCTGAAATGATCTAGGGGTGGGATGGAAGCCAGAGGGATTTTCGTGTGCTGGTAATACTGAACTTCCAGTATGCAAAGCAACCCACCATACATGTCTGTTTAGCCTTGCATGACAGCCACTCCCTACGACAGGCCAATGAATGGGAAGTTTATGATCCAATGCCTTTTAAAAAGCAAACATTGAACTTTTAGATTAGAAATAAAAATAAGGAGGAGATGGCATTAGGGGACAGAGGAAAGGAATGGATGGTGCTAGTAAGGTAAAGTGTGCAGATCAAGTTACGACAAACATCTGCGATATTTTTTTTAATTGTGAGTTTTGCCACGAGCTGGCATGAACAGTGTATATTATACAGTGGGAAGTCAGCCAAAATAAACACCAGCCTACAGTTGAGAAATATAGTCTGGAAAGGTTAGTCACAAAGTTGTAGTCATTTTTTTAAAAAAGGAGGGGTTTTGGATGCATCAGCCCAGAAACCCAGCAGTAAAGTCAGCTGGAAAATGGATATTCCGTTTCAAAGTGAATTGGCCACAGTGTGATTTATATCAAGCAAGCTGACTTGCATATGGGTTGAAAAAATAAAAACACTGATTCACTGCTATCCCAGTGGCTGTCAAAGCCCACGTCCTGACAAAAGCAAATCTCCTGGGGGAAAGAGATGACTTGGCAAGCTGCAGAAGAATTCAGGGGCTCATAGAGCAACACTGAGGAGTGATTAAAGATAGTTAACAAGAGAGTGAATATATAAACATGAGTGTGCATCCCCATGTGCAGAAGGCAGGCAAAATGAAGTGAGGAAATGGAAGAATGGGGTGATTTGTTTAGGCAAAAATAAAAATTAAAATGCAACAGCATTGGACTTAGCTTACAGGATTAAATCAGTAATAGAAACTTCACATTAGCGTCAGTCAGTACTGAGCCCCATTACCACCGTAATCACACAATTTTAAGTAGCATTACTAAAAAAAGAAAAAAATAACAGAAAAGTTAATATTCTTAGTTGAGAGATTTGCCCCTGGTGAGAATTCAGAACAAATCTCTAATTCAGTGACAAATTTCTACTTTCCTGCCATTGCAGAAGGAACCCAGCTAGGGGCAACTGAGTTGGGTTTTACATCAATGTCCTTGTATGCAAGCAGCAGAACTGTTAATGAAAGCACACAGCTTAGCTTTCAAATTCCAGGCTGCACACACTGCTCTGGCAGTTACAGAAAGCAGGCCAGCTTCACCACTGCAGTACTCCAGGTTTACAGCACTATTAATCTATTTTTCATTTCTAAGCAGCAATTTTTCTACTTCTGGTGCCAAAGCCTTGGATACTCAAAGTTCCCAGCTGTGACATGCACATGAAAAAGAGTGAGAAGGTCAGTCTGGGAAGGGGCTAGGGTACCTCTTTCCCTTTTTAACTCTGGGATCACAAAGCTGTGGGGAAGCACTGAAGAAAAAGCAAGTTGCTGCCATTTCCTGGCAGCCTCTCTTACAAAAAACCATGGTGTCTAAATCTTTGAAGCAGAATAAAAGACTGAGTGTATGTCTCTAAAACTATTTTCTATTGTCACACAAAGGTGTGACACTGTGGAGTATGCACAGGATTTTAATGAAACGGTGATGATTTTTATTTAGGTTTCAGTGGAACTTCTAAGGTATCCTGGGCCTTGGAGCTTTCACTTTGTAAATTCAAAACCTTAAAAGTAGGCTTGCAGTGCACATTTGAACCTCTAGTCCTGCAGGAACAAAGTGCTTTGCAAGACTAGAGTAGGATCAGGCATCTTTCCTGAACAGCTTGATAGACTACTGGGCGAATTTCAAACTACAGGGGGTTGGAACAATAATATTCACTCTTTTTGTAATGTAGAGATATTTCCAGCTCAAAGAAGAACTGAATTTTGACTCCCTTCTACTTCTGTCTTTCCAGGAAGTCTCTCATCTTCTATCTAAGACTCCCTTGACAGACCAACTTTAAACAAAACCAAGAATTCTTTATAAATGTATTTTGAATACAAAATATTTTTAAGGGGAAGGGAGAGACAGGAAGACTGAAGAGAAGTTTAGAATCAAACTAATCCATCTTGCTTAAAAATAAAATAAAAGATATATGAATATGATAAACATGTCACAGAACGCAAAATTAAACCAGAGGGTGCAACAGCCTTTTTTAACATCATTATGAAAACCTGGGCAAGGAAAATAAAACACAAAACAATACAGTATTTTGTCCCTAGTAATTAACTAGGTAACCTCTCATAACTAATCCTTGTAAAATTACTTTCAATGTCTTAGGTAGGAAGTAATCTACTGAGACAGGCAACATACCAAAGAGTCACCTAATTTTATATATTTTTTTAAGGGAATGTCTCAGATACCTGGTAGGTCTCCTGTTAAATTGGTATTTGACTATTCTTTAAAAAAAATCATCATCATCATCATCACTGTTTATTCCTATAATAATTGGAGAATCCAGCAGTTCAAGAAGTCTCTGATTTATCTGTTGATTGCAGCCTTGAAGCTTGGTATGAAGAGACAAAGCTGAGGGTGGTTTGCTGAATAGCAGCCGGAGAAAATACAGGCAAAATTATACAGGAAGCCATGGAGGTATCACAAGAGAAATATGAGGAAGAGAAAGATGAAGACATAGAAGACAGCACAAGACCCTGGACTCAAGGAACCTGGCCTTCCCATGGAAAACAAGCAGAGAGAAGAACAAATTCCATCAAAATCAAAGCATCATTTCTAAAACCAGATTTTCCACTGAAGAAATCTAGTGGACTAGCAGACTTACTGAAGAAGGGTGCACCATGCATTAGAGAAACTTTCAAAAGCTCAAGTGGCAGGTATTTTTGCTAGTCAGCCTCATTTCTGGATATATCTCCTCAATCATTCACTTGATATTAAATATTAAAATAACTAAGTCCAAAAAATATGAAATGGTAGTTCGGCATATTCCATTTCCTGACTGTCTTTTCTGTTAAATAAAGGCTTTTATCCTGTTAAATTTGCTCCACATGACAATTTGCTGAGTAAAACTGCCTTTAGAAAGGGTTAGCATGCGTTTCATACACAAAAAACATGCAGTAAATCAGTAAAATAAATATACATGATTGCCTGGAATGCTGCTGTCAGTTCTGTAATACAGAGCTTGAGGGAATAAACTCTTCAAAGCACATCTTTACCTTAGAAGACATTAACAGAAAGAACGAAGCTCGGGAAACCCCCAATTACTCAACTTTTACTATACAGATCCAACAAAATACATTTATGATTTTGGAAGGTTTGGTTTGTTTGTGGTTTTTTTTAATATTGAGGTTTGACTCACAAATTGATCTTAGAGTATTTCAAAATTACCACAGAAGAGTACAACGAAAAGGCTAGCATTTTTTGAGGTATCTGCAGACATGTTTTCCCCGATGATACGATTGTTCTTGCTGACTCAAACAGAGCAGCTACTGGAAAACTAGTGAGTTATTTAACTTACTGAGGATTTATCAGGATAGACACCGGCTCGTAGCAGAGATGCCTTCCAGCTATCCACCTCCTCTTGGGAGTCACAGGCTAGCTCAAGGAAACGGTAATCCTTGTAAACATTCCTAGAACAAAGAGCACCACATTGTAAAACTAGCATTTTACTACTCTGTATCATGCACACAGCATTTTAAATTAAAAATCCTTTAGGGTCAGAAATTACTTGGTAATTGGTTTAGACAACAGACTTTATGGGATAGGCGCTTGTTTAATAATTACACGGAGTACGTGAAAGTATCTTAGAATGCTACGGCACAGCTCTGGAAATACTAATCATCTGAAAGCACCATGAAACTACTTAAAATCAATTTTCCAGCTTTTGCCAAAATGGAGCACTTTTAGGAAAACAACACTGTTGTGATGCAGAGGACAAACACATAAGACACGCCATCAAAACTGTGTCTCACGACTGCTGCTGTAAGCAATAAACATCAAAATAATTAATGATGCAACTTTTCCCATGTTAAATCCTTTCAGTGCATTATATCTTTTTTTCTTTTTTTTTTTAACATCATCAGTAAAAGGGAAAGAAAACAATTATAATCAGGTATTTTAAACAAACTAAACAACCTCTGATGTCTGCCATCATAGTAAAAAAATTGGGACACATTTGAATAACACCTCTTGCAGGTAATTCACATAATTAGATAAATATAGGGAATCACTTAATGGAAGAAAAGAGAAGGGAAGAAAAATACATATGTAGGAAGGTGGTACTTGTAAACTCTCCAATAAGCAGAACAGATTTTCCCCTTACGGTTTAGCCATTACTTTCTGAATTCAAATTCTATATACAGACCAGATCACTGTAAATTTGTCAGCCAACAGTCTTTTTAGGAAAGGCCACAAGCTTAGCTGACAAAAGTTAGGAAACCACATTTTGCTAGATCTTAACATTTACACAAGAATCAGTCTTCCATCACAACCAGACTGTTTTCTTTCCTTAGCAAGCCATGTAGAAGGGGGAGTGGGGGGAGGGAGGGGGGTTAATGGAGATTACTTCACTTTCAAAGACAGCAATGTCAAGGGGTTTCATTATGCAACCACAAAGGTAACTTCTGACACATATTTTGAGGGGGAAAAAATGTGAATACACTATAGAAGCAGGAAGTAAAGCTATTATTATCATTGCCTAGAGAAATTTCTTTAGCATTCAGGGACTGGGAGGATTTCACTGTCACACTGCCGGAATACAACCAACTTGATCTAATTCCCACTGACAGAGGTGTATCTCCCTTACCAAAGATGTCACCAGACAAATCCTAGCCTTGCTTTTTAGGGGTAGTTTCAGGAAACAGATAGAAAACAGGTAGAAAAATTGTAATTGAACAGGAAGCGTTCATGCCTGAGCACGAAGCAGCGATGACACCTAATCATTAAATTATCAGCCATGAAACCACAGTATGGCAATGAGAGTATACCCACCTCTGAATAGAGGGAAATCAGTTATTTTTATCAGGCTTATAGATTACATTCAAAACTGAAAAGGATTAAGGACGTACTCAGATTTCCTTAAGTCGGTGACATAATTCTCACTCATTTCAGTGGCTACATCTGAGCAGCCAGGCAGGCATGCTCAGCACCAGGCCTGCCCTACACTTCGCAAGCATCTGGATCAGAGATGCCACAAGAGTGTGCATCAGTGCTACTCAGGGCAGCACAACTATGCTTCCTTCCCAGAGAAACCAGCCTGCAAAGGGACAAAGAGACACTAAAGGGTCAGGTCCCATAGTTTAGGCAAAGCCACTGACCATATGAACGACTGAAAGTTCTATGGATTTTTTTACTTGATTAGAAACTTAAAATTAAGCCTTTTTCTTCCCTAAATCCAAATGTACTAATCCTGCCTTATAGCAAATAATAGCCTGGATGACCTCCTCAGATGCTGTTATCTTAAACTGACAAAAAAACACTTGAATTTTATTCAATTTGCAATATTGTAGAACTCTGAGTCAACATTTACTGAACAAAAATAACTCAATGAAAATAAAAAGAGAAGCAAAAATGAAAGTGCCAGAGGAAAAAAAAAAGCTTTAATTTATTGTTAGGAGAAACTTCTAACGAGATAAGTTTTTTAGCTATTTCAACGAAGCAGCTATAACTTTGAAGAAAATTGGGTACTCTCAGAAAAGATGACTAACAGTAGAGCACATAAAGGCTGTAAAACATAGCAATAGGGAAGTACCAAAAATACTTATCTACAAGAGCAAAACAACATGACACCAGCTTGTGAAAACATTTTTTCAGGACTGTCGTGTTATATATTAAACTTTTTGGCATTTTATGACTTGGTATACCAAGCATAGCTGTACAAGAAGGGTTTTTTGCCAGCTGCTTTGAACACATAGGAGCTTGCTGTCCTGCATTCCTGTCTCTGTATCAAGACTCTTCCTAGGTCTAGGGACACCTTATGGCTAAGCAGCTGATGGCTCCAGCTTTCACAGGCCCCTCACCCTGTAGTATCTAAGAGTTCCACCATTTTAGTGTAGGAATCTTACCCCACCGCCAAAAACAACGTAAGTTTCAGCTAAGTGAGGAACTGAAGGACGTGCACACTGAGCCCGTACTTGCAGGAAGCTTACAGTAGGGTAGGTAAATGGATGCTTGCCTCCAAAATCAGCTGCCCTGCCACTAGACTTCAGAAAGACTGACAGGCATAGGAACTTTACAAAGGAAAAAGCCAAAGTAACTTCTGAAAAGAGTGTGTCCTTTTTCTGTTACTAGTGGAATCTTACAAAAACACATTAACATGTTTTACTCATTAGGAATCCGCTGGTGTCTCGTGGAAAGCTGTAAAAATGTTCTTGAAAACAATTCAGATTTTCTGTTTTGTTTTCTCTTCCACTTTTTAAAAATTCTGAAGGTATCAGCACAAAACCAGTTACTACTCAATCCTCACCTACTTACTCCGTATGGAATATAGTGAGATCATGTTCTCATTGTCATCTTTATGGCAGCTAAATGGGATATTATGCATCAAAGAGAATGATATAATGCAGGATACCCAGAAGCAAAAAGATGAACTCTGAACAATACAAAACTTGTTGATACTCAGGCATCTTTAAGGGACTGTACAAACTAAACAGTTACAATAAATGGGAACATACCTAGAAAAACAATTTGCATGCAACATTTCTCTTGAATATTTAACATTTTTGAAATGTGAACATATGAAAGGGTAAGCTGTGTGTAAAGTTATATGCATATACCACATCCACCTATGCTGCTTCCTCCTGTAGGGTCTCATAATTGTAATTTAATATCCTGCACAGAGCATGAAAATGTATCTATAATGCCATTACTGGAAATTAACATAGTAATACTTTTTTCCAGAGTGAAAAATACAAAAGGTTACCATTTGTTACCTGCATATTGTATTATACTCTAGATAAATAAACCCCAAGAACTGTATTCCAGAAAAAACCTACAACATAATTGTGAATGGAGATGAACAGACTATTGGACTAAAAGCATCATTTCCAATTCCAGATTGGTTCCACATTCAGGGCACACCTTCTCTAGGCCAGGCTATTATTTGGAAGTCCAGCAGACACCCAGCTGTAACTTTGCTTACCTTACAAGCTCTCCGCTTTACTATTACCTTTGTTTCCAATATACTGGATTCCTTTCCTCCATATATTTCAGGTCCTAAAGTGAACTTCCTAATACAGAAATGAGCTTTACATTGTCCATAGGCATTTCTTTAAGCCCTCCCATCATGGAAGAAACCTAACATGAAAATGCAGGAATGAAGTAAGGTATTTGAAAATGTACAAGATGAAACAGAGAAGCGCCAGGTAAGTTTGAAGGCTGAGCCCAGCTGTGAGTTACTGAGAATCCTGTCCCACTAGTCTTGAAGCCTGGGCTGTCAACACTGCATAGAGAAGGCTTGATTACCTGTAAAACAGCAGAACTAAACAATCCAGGACCAACAGGTGAATAACACACAACTGAAAGTCACAGAGAAAGAACTTCCTAGTTGCCTGCTACAGTGGAGGCAATACCAGTAGGATTCCCTCTACAGCAGTTGCACATCAAAACTGCTTGCTATCTGAACAAATTTAACTGCTGGACCTCAATAAGTGTAGTATATCTTGCAATTTCTTAACACTAAGATAGGGTTAAATATTTATCTCCAACAAACCTGGAAAGATTTTAAGTGCAACTCCTGTAGACACATTACAAACCCAGTTAATATGCGTGCATATATATTAATGCCTATCCACAAATTAAGCATATCTGTAGGCAGTTTTTAGAGTGAGTTGGATGTGGGACATTTCAGTAGAAAAAGATGTACTGTATACGCATGTCATTTTTTTTATACATAGAGAAAATGCAAACCGAGATTAAACAAAGATGCATTTATTCTTGCCAATATGGGAGGAGACAGAACAGCAATTGCACAGCAAGAATAGTAGTCAAATTTTTAGAATTATGCCTATAAGCCACTTTAATCCTCCAAAGAACACAAAACCACATTTAACTTCAGCAGTTGCACTGAAACAAGTGAAGCTACTCACAGATGGAAAGAGAAAGGAATCTTCTTCTACATGGATTTCAAACAACTCTGCTTATGATCTCAAATGAGTTTTTGGTAAACATTTGGTCTTCTTATTATGCAAGCAAATTAAAATGAACATTAGGAATCTAGAACCAAATGCAGAGGAGGCCAATTTTATTCCAACATAAACAAAAAAAAAAAAAAAAATCAATTCTTGGCTATTTTTATTTGATTGTAATTTAAATCATACAGAATATGGGTTTCATAAATAGACACCTAAAATAAAAAAAGGAGAAAATAACAGAATCCAGATACTCCATGCATAATCAGGAAAAATAATCTTGGATGAAACTCTACTCTATGTTCTCTATTTGATCATCCTGCAACTCTGCTATATACACTCTGCTTATTCAACCTTCGTCTTAGTCTAGCATTTTAGACACCTGTAATTCCACAATGGCTGTTTGAAGACATGCATTATTTTTCATATAAGAAAGCTGTACTAGAGGCTTTGCAAATCATATATTTTAAAGAAACAAAAATGACCATCTGCTCTGAGTTAACAGCAATGACTAACATTTTCTATTAAGGCATGCCATTTCAGATCAGTCTAATGTGAATGCTAATGAAAATTAATTACACATGTCTCTGAAGATTTTTTCTTAATATATCCAGAAAGCCAAAGAGACAATCTCTGAAACAATGTCATGAAATAATAGCACTTAAAGCTTTTAACAACTAACTCATATAAGTGGTCTTCCAGAAGTGTAAGGATCTTTTCAAGTTCATACACACAAATACACACAGAGAACCAAACAATTTTAATTTTAAGGTGAAAATTAACAGAAGATACGCTGATCAGTATATAGCCAAGCCTCGAAAATGAAGTATCTAGAGTTCTATATGTAATCCAGAACAGAAATGCAGCCAAAGCTAACATCACATAGGCCAAAATCTGCAGTAGTAACTGGCACTAAAAAATTCCATAACTCCCTGGAGAAGAAGGTTTGATGCTTTTCGTGGTGAGGGATGGAAGCCTGTTTTGGAACCTGCTTTGAGGCCACACAGGCGCTGAAGCTGCTCACAGCTGTCAGTCCCTTGTCACTGGAGGGAGCATGGCTCCTGCTCCAGTCCTGTGCTTCCCTGGCTGGGGCAGTGGGACCCAGACCTTGCTGGGTCACAGCAAGCAAGCAAGGCGAAGCTGTCCTGCAGACAAAATCAAGTTTACCAGCCATGACTTAGCCCATGCTTACAAGACCTGTGTCTCTGGTAGGTTTCACTAATGTTTCAGATCCCACACAGTCACTTAAGGAATTTTCTTAAATGTGATAGTTACACTGTACTTGAAGGTATAGGTTTATGCTGCTGTTTTCTTTGCTTGAGAACCCTTTTTTGCTCAGTAATACCAGTTTTAAATCTCAATGCCTGCACCACCTATCCACCATACTATGTTTTATTTATCATAGAAAGAATTCTTGTCAATAATGATAAGAAGGAAATATTCCAGGGGAAAAAAAAAACCAAACCAAAATTACAAAAAACAAACCAAACTTTCTTTTTTTTTCTTTTTTTCTTTTTTTTTTTAATGTAATAGACTTGGGGGATAAAGGCTAGTTATGCCTTGGATTTGTGTATTTTTTCTATTCTTAAATATTGTACTTACTTATTGTAAATATTGTACTTACAAGCATCTTAGAAGTTTTTTACAAATATTAGCTGCTTTTTTCTGGATTAAATTTGTGGAGTTTTTTAATTAAATATATTCTTATTCTTCGCTTTCTAACAGAGAGGGCTCTGAACAGCTCCAGCTCTTCCTGGGGCTTAGCTTTCTGAGTAATTCAAAAACAGTTAACTAAACATACATCTCATCTTAGGCTTTCTCCTTCAGCCTGGCTTTCATCCAACACCTCCTTTGACCCGGTCTCCTTTCGCTAGTTCCCTTTATTTTGGCCCTTGCCCAATTTCCCTTATGTACGGATAGCAGTTAACCACTTCCTGTCCATAAGAAGAAATTGAGTACTTAGAGCTCTAGTGCATCTGGAGTTCCAGAGAAGACTTCTAGAACATCACTCAGCCAACACCATGCACCCAAAATAAATACTGTAATACCTTTCACTTAGTAGACATAGTGTACTTTCCTGGGTCCTACTAGACAGCACTGCTTCTTGTGCAATGTGATTCCTGACAGAGTGTACTCATGAGTCAGGAGCTAAAATGTATTACCTGCCAGTTCTATTTCCAGTCCTATTGTGGGCCCTCAAAACTTCCTTTTGATTGCCCTCCTCTTGAGATTCATCTGTTTCTCAGATTAAGCATCTGTTTCTACAATGAGCCTGTCCCAGGGACAGTAGGTTCTGCCATACGGCTTCTTGATTATTGAGGAGCATTCAGCTCTTAGGAACCTATTCTTGTGAAGGCAAACAGGAACAATTCTGTGCTTTGAATAAGCAAACATCCCCCTTTCTTACAGAGGTGAGAAAATCATCAGGTTCATCTGGATCCTGTATGGGCAGAAAAGTAGAAGACAGGAAGACTTGGTGGGATCTTCCTCTGCAAGGAAGGGAGAATTTCACACACTGGTTCTGCTTCTTTGGCTCCAAGGAAAGGAATGAGCCTGAAGAGGAACAAAGCTCAACAAACACTTCAACATAACCCCAAAAATCTTTACCTAGTAGAATCTCTTCTTCCACAGAAAAAAAAAAAAAAAAAAAAAGGGGGGAAAAAAAGAAAAGAATCTCTCCAGAGTTGGAGAAGAGGTGGGAAGGAAGCTACTTCTCCACTTGTAGCAAAAAAAGAGTTTTACTCATCATTCCTTCTTTATTTAAAAGAGAAGCAACATCTAGATGGAGTTGTAATACAGTAATACAATTTACTGACCCATAAATCAGGAAAAAAGTGCAACTACTCTACTGCAAAGGCAAAGGATTACTTTAGAATAACACAGAATCTAGTGAAGTAGTGCCATGTGGATCCTATAGTCAACTAGGCAAGATCACGAGAAAGAATGACTGCTTACCTTTCTTAATTTGGGAGAGAGGGAGAGATGGGACTGTTGCATAGATCCTAGAGAGGCACATTTAAGACTATAGTTCTTGTTCCAGACTAAAGCACTAAGCTAAAAGAAAAAGCACCAATCAGTGAATTATTTTTACAGGAAATACATGGGAAAGAGGAAAAGTGTTTGGAATGAAATCCTAGAAGGAAAGTAAGCTTTCTTGGATGGGCAGAATTTGTTTTGTTTTTTTCTTGAGCTCTGCACAAGGGTCTTACACTCTTCATCAATGAGGACATCCCAGGTTAACCTACTTCGTGTAAGCACAGGCGCTGACAAAATACTCTCACCTCCATTCTTAACTCTGCGTAAGAAAGTCAGTCAGTAGCTACATCTACACAGCCTCACATTATGTTCTGCAGCAGTACTACAAACATTAGGGTTTTTCCTACAGTATAATAAGTTTCAAAAATTTTATATCTTTTCCAATTTAAAAGACTTGCCAGCAGTTTATTGTGGAGCAGAAAAGGATGGTTAACACAAAATAGCACTCACATTCTTGACAGCTTTAGGTTTAGACACATACTACTTGACCCTGCAGCTCAACTTCAGTTGCTTAAAGGCAGATTCATGTAGATGGACACAGCCAAAAGTGATCCAGGAGTCAACGGGCACTCACCCTAATATACTTTGTTTTAATATCTAGTACTAGATATTAAAACAAAAAATATCTACTACTAGGTATTACAACAAAGTAAGCTTGAGTAAGTAAAGCTAAGTAAGCTAAAGTAAGTAAGCTAAGTAAACTAGAGGAGTCCTCCTCCAAAGGTGTCCACGGTGTCTATAAATGAAGTAGATGGACCCATTCAAATGCTTTAAATAAATTACTTAGTTTGCTGAAAACCAAAACTCACCCCCAATTCTTTAAGCAATACTATATCTATTTCACACCAAGAGTTTTCTGGGCTTTTCTCCTTTAAAAAAAAAAATTAATTAGAAAGTAACAGGAAAAGAATTTAATTATGTCACAATGCAGCCTATTCATAAACATACAATTATGTTCATTTCATGAGAATTTATCTTCACTGTGAAATCAATTGTCACAGTCTCCATTTACTATACATTACCAAGTCACATTTGATTCCTGCCAGAAAACTGTTGACTTCTGCAGTAAATCAAAATGACAGATACCGTTAGTTTCCTTCTGCATCTATCCCCAAGCCTCATCTAACTCAAGATGGTTTTTCCTTCTATGCAGTGAAATGAGCAGTTTCCTGGTAACTATATTTCAGAACTGGAAAGGTTTTCATAAATGGAAAAAATGCAGTGTATAGTCCAGGAAACTATTGAAATGTACAGTATCAGAAACATATGGCTGTAGCAAATACCTATGCAGTGAGAGGCTGGGAATGAAAAAGAGACAAGCCTATTAAAATTCTTCTCCTAAAGGGATTTTGCTTGAAAACTAAAATACTCTAATTGAACATTAAGATATGCTGCAGATTGGCGAGGGGGGAAACAGAATAATCTCCATGCTATCATGGAAGCTGGAACATATGATTTTCCCTTTGTTGTTTAATGATCTACATCTTAAATAGCAAAATGGTTCCATAGCCAGAACCCTCAGTGGGCAAACTCAGAAAGAGAATGCTGATTTCTCTCTCAATTACTAAGTTTTTTTTAATAAATCTTAGTAAATAATTTAAGGTTTTAATAAACCTTACTAAATTATTATTATTAAAAAAAAAAACCAAAACCCACCACACAAAAGAAACAACCATTCCCCTTAATCCCCCCTCAAAAAAAAACCCAACAACCAGAAACTAATTTAATTTTTATATGAATTTTGAAAAAGAAGCCATATTCACACACACACCCCATTCAGAATCAGAAGTAAGACAAAGTAAAACAATGACAAGACTTCTTATTTCAACAGATCCTTTACCAATTCCCAGTTTCAGTTTCCCTAAGAATCTGGGACAGAGAACACAGTTCCCAGTGGAGGGCCAGGTCGCTTTACTCAAGCCCCAGTATCCCTGATTCTGCTGACACAATCTATGAATTTAGGAAACTGTGGAAAGTGATACTAAACTTGTTTTGACCAAAAAAACTTTTAAAAACCAGCAGGCACGTTTTTAAAAGTATAAAAAAATCAGCTGTTTTATAGTAACAGAGGAATGACTGTTGTGATTAGAATTCAATAAATATTTCTTCAAGAAAAACTTCTGCCTCCTTTTAAGCTGGAAGAGTCCATAAACAGCCTCTCCCAAGGCAAAGGTATTTTGTTGTCTTATCACTGTGCTGTCATGTCTCAACATGCCTATATAGATATAAGGATGTTTTTAGAGCAGCTTGCAGATGCTGGAGGGTACACTCACAGCCCAAATGGGCAGGGTTATTACAGACATGGCAAACATTTTAGACATCTGATTTTGAAATCTGTGCTGTCCATTGTGTATGAATATCCAGTCAAAATGTGAACATGCAGCTATATTACACCCAAATAAATCTCAAACTTGCCAACAGAAATGCATTCTTCTCTTTGATTTTCACAGCAGTTCAGTGATTAAGATTATGAAAATATTCAAAACCATTAGCCAAAACACAGGGGGAACAACGAGTTATAATTAACAGATTTCTCATGGAAGGAACTTAACATGTACAGCTCATATCAAGTCACCAGAACAAAGTTTTCTTTCTTGATTGATGTAAGTGCAATGTTGGGATGTTTCACACATATCCATAGCAGAATAATCAGAATTACATTAATTGCCAGTATTTGAAGATCATTTTTGTTTTTAAAAACATTAAAAGTTTTTCAAAGCTTTTTTCTGTGGTCCCACAATGCAAGTGGTCAAGTGTTTGACATCTTATTCCCAGCAAGTATGTGCGTGACATACTTTCAAAGGGCATCTCCTGGCAGACACTGTCCACATCTAGGCTAGCTGAGATGTCAGCAAATGTAGGCAAAGCCTTCATGTAGAGCAGAGCAAGACTCACATTGCATCCTCACGTTGCTGGGACAACAGAAACTTGACAGCCCAGAATTCCTGTGCTTTGCTTTTGTTTTGAGGGAGGGAGGGACATTCCTTGCTTCTGAAAGGACTATTTCTGGCCAGTTCAGGAGCAACAGCTGGCTCTGCAGGGAGCCACATCCAGCCCTCATCACCTTGAACGTCATCTATTGCCAAGTTTTGGCAATGCAAGTGGGGAGTGGGTGTGAAGCAGGAGAAGAGTAAAACAAGGGCATCTATCCATGGTACCACTACAATCTATTTTACTTGCTTTTTCTGAAAAGGAATTTACAGAAATTGCACCTTATCTGCTGAAATGCAGTTCCACTGAGACAGCTGCAAATGCACCTCTCCAGCAATTAAAAAAAAAAAAAACCAAACAAAAAGATAAAATTTACAGGTCACTTTTATGTCTTCAAGTGTTGTCATGTTTCCTTATTTGTGTACAGTAATCTGAATAGGCTGTGCATCAGAAGTAGGCTGCCATAGAATACCCACGTCACTTAAATCAGAGGATGGAGCCTGAAAAGAAAAGTGTGAAGCAAACGCTATGACACAAAGAGTCTATTAATTAGGGAAGCAGAGGAATACCATTTGTTCTCCACTCAGCAGTATTTAAACCCAAACAAACAATAGAATGATTCCAAATATTACAGACAGGCAAGATTTTTCATTGAAGGAAGTAAGAAGCAATGACACTTTTGTGATTTACACCAGTTGAATCTGGTCACAAGGTACAGAAGTCATGAATGTTTTGGTGAGCCTAGGTGATTGCCAAACAAAACAAAAATAGGATCAGGAGATGATTATTCAGCCATACAGAACTAGATGACTAATCATGGAGCCGTTTCACCCTGAGTGGCTAGGAGGACACTAACCTTTCATTCCCCGTTTATGCAACTGCAAAACAGCAGATAAATCAAATCAAGAGTATCAAGATCTTTATTCACTCAACATAGTGGAAATACCACAACTGCACTCCCAGTTATTAAAATGTTCAGATAGATACATTTTTATGGCAGTATCTGCAGAATAGCACATTTTCTTACCTCTGCTCAGTGTTAAACAATGCAAAGACATGCTTGCTAGACATGAAGCTCTTTTCAACATCTCGCACTTTCAAGTTGTCCAAAGGAAGCATATACTTCTTCTCTTTTTCCTAGAAAAGAAACAGATTAAAACAACACTATATGAGAAGTCTCAAATAAACACGATTTCAGCAAACTCTGTTTAGTTGGTAATGACTTCAGTACGCTTATTATCATACGGGTATATTCAAAATTGAAATGTCTGTTTATCTTTCATAGACAAACCTGCAACAGAAATGAAACCTGAATTCCAGTTCTGTTTTTCACTGACCCATTCAAAATATTTCCCAGTTAAAAAAAAAAAAAGCCAAATCTCTCTAAATACATAAGCATCTACTTTTATTATTCTTCATTCCTCTGAATTATAATAAGAAAAGAGTCAAACTTAACTAAAATGAAAGTGTCTAATCAATACAAAACTCTTCTTCCATGTCTGTGGACATAAAAATCATCTCTATCTACAATTACTATTATTAATTATTCATGGGTAGCATTTGATTACCCCCCATAAATTTTCATTACTCCAATGGAAAATACAAAAATCATACAAGTCAATCAAAATCATACTATCAACGAGGTTTTATATATACTGTATACAAACAAAACCAGACTCTAATCTAACCAGCTTATTTCTCCAAACAGCATGAATGATCTATTCACTTTTACTGTAGCCAGCTACTTTTGCATTTTCATCACAACTCTTATTTACAGCACAATCACTATAATTTCACCTTTTCTAGGTTTCTTGCTTCCTGTCACTCCAAATTAAGGACTAGTAACACTCTCAAGCTACTTTCTGATGTCAGAACAAAAGAGCCCGAAGATTATTAGCCATTTCCATTGTGCTAAACTTCCTTGAATTCCTTGTACTGATGGATAAACCAGGGCAAACCTCTCCATTTTGCTTTGCAAATACATCTGCTGCTAAGTAGATGTGATCCAAAGACAAGAGGGGCAATGCATGCATCCTCATACCCCCAATCTTTTTTTGCACATCATGATAAAATTGCTGGCAAAGGTACTAATGTAGTACAGAGTTTAACACTATGAAGGTACTGTTAAGGCTGGTGCCATTACCATGGCAGCAATGGAGTGGGGAAAGGATTTATGCCCTGGAATTTGTGCAGTGGATACCAAATGGGGTTCTCGTGAATTTTGCTACCTAGTGACTCTAAGGAAGTTCAATAAATCACCAAAGTTGGAAAGCTTAGGATTCCTTCACGGTCCCTTATCTGCCAATATGGAGCAAGACTGTCACGCCATCAGAACTAGCTGTGAAGTCTAGCACCCTTTGCAATTGCTGGAGAATTGTGAACTGGGACATCAGTTATGGTGTTTGGCTCAAGGAAGAAGTATGCATGTGATAATAGTTTATTGTATGCCATAAAACAGGACAGAAGGCACAAACCAAACTAGGACTCATTTTTCTTAATACGTACTTCCTAGAAGAAACAGAAGTAACTTCCACTGCACAGAACTGGAAGAAGTCCTAGCTAGACTGAGATGTGTGTACTGTGAAGGCAGATGTAATTCAACTTGGCTAAGCTTCAGCAGATTGCAAAACTAAACTGGATGAGAATATACCTAAGAGTGAAACTATAAAAATACAGTGACGTGTCCAACAACGGCTCATTTTCCTAGACAGCTTCATAACAGGCCCCAGTAGAGGAAAAAGCATATTTCAAAGGCCCTTCTGGAAAAGCATGGTTTCTACTGTCTTGTTTTGTTGAATACAGAAATTGTCAAATCCAGACTGGGAGTATTACAGAAAAAGTGCCTGATGGATTTTCAAACTGCTTTAGTTTAGCAATCCCAGAAATTATTACCCACAAAAGATCATACATATTTATATTCTTCATGCTCTCATCTAACAATTCTGATGTAGTCTAGTTCTGTGCCAGTCTATAGCTATTTATCTATAGCTATTGAGATCTGTATTCCGCTTCCAGGGAATATATACGCCCTGAAACTTTCAGGTTTTCCCTGAAGGGAGAGTATAGTATCATCCACTCAGAGATAAATAAAACTAAGCAAAGTAAATTCTCAATATACCAATAGAAAAGTAAATAAATCATGGTAAACAAAAATAAATAATTTATAGATCAGATATTTATGTCTAAAAATTATAAATGCTGTCCTCTAATACTGATTTTTATTGATATGGTCTATTTTGGTATTATAAACTTATGTTCTAAGTACTTCTGGTAGCATTTGAAAGGTAACACTATGTTAGTTTTGGTGCCATGACAGTGACATGCACTTTGAAAAATATCCTAGCATATGAAGTCAGGAGAATACGTATTAAATTTTGTATTAAAGGGTTCCCCCCCACACCCCCCCAGTTAAAAGCTGGACTGCATAGTAATGTAAGATACTTTGTTTTCCATTTCAAACATTTAAGACAGCTTATATATACTAAAAAAAAAAATCATCTTTTGGGCAGAAATATCAATGTTATTTAGTCCATCTTAACTAAGAAAAGAACAGATAAGATTAATTTTTATTCTTTAAAATTATCGTTCACTATTACAGAATATGCTTATAAAAGATTTACTATTCGATTACCAGAAATTTAAGAAGTTTCTGATGAAGTATTTGGTCTGACAGACACTATTTACTGACAAACCAAGCAACCACAGATGAATAAAAATAGAAACTGATGAAAAAACTATACTAAGAATCTGATTGTCTAAACAAAAAATCCACAAGCAGGAAACTTTTACAAATGTTTGATGCCAAACTGTGAGAAAGTGTTTCTTCTGTAGCCACCAGGAAAAAGGAAATGCCTACTGAAAGCCAAGAAGTGGTTGGTATTTATTTACATGGCCTCCTACCCACATGCTGAGACAGGGCAGTTTCCAAGAAAGGGAAATCGTAAGGGTGCCTATGCTTGAAGCTAACAGAGACAGCATGTCACATACGAGAAATCAGACCTAAATACTGCTTAATTTCAGGAGAAAAGTATTACTGCAATATTAAAGCATGGCAGCAAAACCCACAGCAACTTCCCTCCCCTCCACTCCCCCAAAACAACAAGGGAAAAAATACATATAAATGGAGCATGAGCTAATTCAACAGCAGATGAGCCCAACATCATTTTAGCCTTAGCTCAATTAATATTATATTATGGCAGAGTGAAAAAAGCTCCAGCCAGGACTATCTGTGCATGTTTCCCATCCTGTGAGAGGCTGACAACGTAAGAAACAGGGAATGTATGAAGCCTGGGAGGAATGGGGCTAGGCACACTTCTACAAGTGATGACATGCACATAACTGTGGGTCCAGTTTGTCCCCCTCAGCATTTGTTCTTTTTTATTTATAGATTTTTATTTTTATAATGGAGCAGAGAATTTAAACGTGACATGAGGGGAAAAACCAGCACATGCTGATCTCATATAGAGACTTTGTCTCTCTTTTTCCTATACACATTAGAAGAGAAGGAAAAAGTGGGAGGCAGCATGGCCCACTCCTGTCTCTGTGACATGAAGAAAAAAAAAAATCCCCATAATGCACCTTAGAAAAACAAACCAAACCTGCTAGCCTGGGGAGGCCTTTCCACCCTTGAGACGATGTTTCACCACTCATGGGCATAAGTAGCACTCACATCCTTAATGGACTAGTTCTGTTCTCTGACAGGTGAGTAAGCTGCCAGGAACTGACAGCACGATGTAAATATGCCATATTACAACTGCCCCTTCCTTATGCAGTATTTAAATGTACTAAAAATAAATACTGCTGAAGTTCAAAATGGCACAAGGGATGCAAAAAATACAACAGCAGCTCCCCTCCCCCAGCAAGGTGTCAGCCAGCACTTCCAAACTAATGAACTTCATTTCATTTTCAGCCTAAGGCAGAAATCATTCTCTGCTTTTGGAACTTTGCAGGGCTCCATCAGAACAGCAGAAGAATAAACCCTGAACACAATGTCAGCTAACTGGATTATAAGGGGAACAGAAATCTTTTGCTACATAGAAAAGAGATTGTTAAATTATTTCAGCTTCTTCCATTTATCAAAGGTGATTCTCACTTTTATTTGTCACTTCAGGATGGCTGCTGTGCAACAGCAGCATGCAGAACAAACTCTACTCCATATTTTGTATGCTGAGGAACAGAAGCAAAATCCATGCAGGACAATTCACATATATGATGCTCAGATTCTGAAGGGCAAGTCTGACCCGGAGTGTTGGCCTATTCACACTTTTAGTTAAGCCACGAGGAATCCAGCCGGTCTGCTCACCACTTTGTTATGCTTTTTAGAACATCAGTTTCCAACCAGAGGGTCATGACACCAGCCCAAACGTGTCTATGTCAACTGTGGGGACCACAAGTTCAAGAAATCAAGCTCACAACTGGAAGCGCAGGCCACACTGGAGAAGTGGGAAAAAAGGCTGGTTTACAGGAAGATTCATTCTGTGCATCATTTGTACTGAAAGTACAACTCTCAAGAGTAATTACTGCACGCTGACAGCAAATATAAATAGCCATGAAATCACTCTTCTATTAGTATTACACATTAACAAGTATTGGGCATTAATGGGGCAAAATAGTGAACTATTTTTAAATCATAAATTGAGCAAGGACAGTTTGAATTAAAGTTTGGGAACAGCAAATAAAAAGAGTGGCATTTCTGCCTCTCAACTAGATTTCCAGACTGCCACTGTACTACTTACTCTCTGTATTTGTTTCCACATTGGTAACTCAGGCCTAATGCTTTCCTGACTCACAGGCATCATGCTAGACCTTGTCTCTGCAAGCAGCTAGTGATGGCAGGGTATCATTAAGGTATCCTGAATTCAGGGTATTAAAATGTGTAGGTGGAACACTAAAGCTGAGCAACTATTTGGCAAAGCAGTTAAGCAGTGGAGGCAGAAAACAATACCAAAGTGAAGATGTTCTACAGTACTGTACTATTTTAGATGGCTGGATCACTACCCTCATTTTAGAGACAGAAATAGACACAAGAAGCAGTGGCTTGTGAACATGCTGAGCTTGAGCAATCTGTATTAAAGAAAGCAAGAAGAGGGGAAAAAAAAAGAAGTGTACGGAAATGCTGGTGGTGAGCTGAAACTATGCCTGTTTACTCCTGAAAAGGAAAGGCTCGGATTTGTTTACACCTTGAAGCTAGTCTCACTGCCAGTACAGAATTCTGCCAGTGCAGAACAGGCTACTCTGTGGTGGCATTTGATGCAAATGCAATCTATTAAGATGCCTTATAGCAACTTTTATAGTATTTAAATCAATATCCAAAAGTTAACGATATTCTAACTTTAAACATACCCAAGAGAACTTTACTGTATTTCTATGTCAGTATATTTTTCATTCTCAGTTTAGAAAGCCACACGGCATCTTCACAATGGTCTCGGCTTTACCACACTTGATTTAAAGCATACTCTGAAGAATGAAGCATGAGATACTTACATATTACTGTAAACTTTTGAAGAAAAACAAAGCAAGTTATTTTGTTACAGACAAGCTAGCAATGTGGGATTCAGGCCTGAACATGCTCCTGGGTACAGCTGTGGAAAACGTAATTGTAAATTGTCTATAAAGTGAAAAAGGAGCTGCTTTAACAGAAAAACAAGGCATACATAAACATTTTAACATTTTTTATGAAAAGCATTGCAAAAGAATACTTAATAAGTTGCAGATGAGAAGACCATGTTTCTTCCACCTATGCACCTCTCCCTCCAGTATTCTACAATCAACTCCTACATAGCTTTAGCTGTTGATGAGAAAGCACTGAAGCCAAGCACTTTTCCAAGAATTTCTTTCATTTTACCTCTGAAACCAGATTCAAACCACCATAGATTCAGATTCTTCAATAAAGCCAGCCACACGGGCGTCAAGAAGCACTCTCACATGTACAGATGATTCTCTAGGTGTTCAAGTGAAAGTTTTCAGATAAAAACTTTGAGCAAACAATGAAAAAATATTGTCTCACTCCCTGAGACACTTCCACAGACAGGTGGATTACACCCCCATGTTGCACTATCATTCTCCTTCCTGCTTCATTCTCACCATGTGCCAGGAGAACTCTAGCTGTGCTATACCACAAAGGATGTACATTGCCTGGAGGCAGTTTTACTACATGTATCAATATCGACAAGAATAATTCAGTATGGCATACTAGAGAGCTGTCATAGATAGACAGATAGATAGATAGATAGATAATTAAATACCAACAAAGACACAGAAGAACCATTATGCAACATTTGAGAGAGAGAATTTTAGGAAAATGCTAAAGAACAAAATGAGAGCTCCAAATTGATAATCTCAATACAAAAATGTGACAATGAGCAGTAAGCCAGACCATTAGAAGAAAGGAGCACAACACAGAGGCCACAAATACCAAATCTTCAATAGAATCTGCAGCTGAAAAAGAGAGGTCTGATGAAATAATCAAGCTCTTCCAGGTTTGAGTTACATTTTTAGATTTTGCACTTGTAATACCTTTTCTATGCAGTTATGTGTACTCCTGCACTTCAAATTTTTTTTTTTTTTTCTGATCTTTTGGTAACTTTTCCCACAACATATTATTAAAAAAATTCAAATGGCTTGTTGTATCTCTGGTGTTTCTTCTGAATTCAACTGTGGGATTAAACCTGATGCTAATGTTAAATCAGTCCTTAGTCTAGTCTTGTCATTCATTTTAGTCTGTTATTCATTTCCCACAGTGTTTTTTTCATATAAGAACTAGATTTATATTCATTTCTGCATTTTCCTTCTGCACAAACTTCTTCAGGAATAGAACCACAAGGCTTCAAAACTCTGTATTTGAAATACTCCATCTTTTTGAGAAATGGTTACTGGTGGCTTTCTTAGAGTTTACTATCCTGCTACATTTCAAGACTTCACAGAAAGACATCAATACATGACAATGTAATATGTCTCTCCATCATTATTTTGTAGCACAGCTGTCCAGCTTTAATTGAGGGTTTACAGGGAGCTGAAGCTCTAGCTTGCATTCATACATCACACACCAAAGCAGAACCTCACAATCTACCTGCTCAGAGCTGGGCAGCCCTGAATACCACCTTCTGCTTGCCTGGAGGAGAGAATGGCCACAGCACACAACATTGGACAACCAGAATCCTTGGGAATGCTGAGTGATGAGCAACCAAGCTGGCCCTTAAGTGGGAGTTAACTAATGCCGCAAGCATTGTTGCTGCCTGCACAGCAGTCTCCATGTTACAGTACCTAGATAAACAGCTTTTCCAACATCCATTTCTCATTTCCCTCAATAATGAGAGGTAACTGTGCAGGCATCTTATTGTATTAGTGCAGAGCCTGAATGGCTAGATTAAAAATAAAATAAAAATCCAGTTATTTCACTGGAACTCCCTGTGCCTTTCATGATCAGTGTGTCAAACAGAAGTGTAATAGTTTCTGGAATATATAACAAATTCACCATGATTTAAGACTGCCCCTCTTCAAAAGAGGTGTTTATTATCACAAGTAGAAGGGCTGGTCTTTCATTGGTCTGTGCTGTGGGGATGTACTGTCAGTAAAAGGGTCAATCTGAAAAAGGGCCTGATGAAGAGGAAATCTCTGGTTAGCTCCTAATGGTTAGAACCTTGAAAGGTCATTTTGATTTTGGGAAATCTTGTCTGGGAAAGAAGCCAGCAATTCCTCTGAACTGAAGTGGTGCTGGCATTTAAAACTGAGAGAAACTCCCGACTGATGAACTAGTTGACAGTCTGGAAAACTTCTGCTGGATGCATCTAGTGGTTGCTCTGAAGGTAGAGGAGAAAAAGAAGAATCCTCTGACCTTTTATCCCTTGCAATGAAGCCTGCTTCTGACAGCTTGTTTTTCTCTACTGCTGGTCAAGTTTTTATTTGTCACTCTTCACCTACTACAGATCATCCAACAATCACAATGGTTTGTGGGAGCAATAGTGCAGGATGAAGGGCTTTGGTGTGGTATCTCTGTGCTTGCAGAGGGCTCAGAGTGACAATGACATACCAGTTCCTGGGAGATCTGGCTTTTCAGTTGGGTACAGCTTTTCATTCATACTGTTTATGATTTTGCTTATTTCATACGTGTATAAAAATACTGTTTTATGCATGTACACATTTTGGCAAAAAAACCCCAATAAGTTTAATTGTATTTTCAGCTTCCTGGACTCCCTTAACTTGCATATAAAAAGAAAGCCTCTCATTTATAAGCCTTCTGAAATTCCTTGGTAGATACATGAAGAAGATACACCTTTGCAATAGTACCCTTGTTTTCTGCTGGAAGGGCATTTCTTAAAACCCTTTTAGCTTTTGAATGCATTTCATTTTCTATAAAATGAACCCAAGAAAAGCTCAAACTCAGGAAGGCACTGGATACTTTTCTTTGGATACCTATTGAAGTATATGGAGAGACACTAGATCCTTTGTGTGTATGCATGCGTGTGGAAAAAAAAAATCCTTCTCACTAAAATCAAAATGATAAATATGCAATTACATAATTATGTAAAAAACATTAAGCAGGATTTTCCTGAGGCGACACATCTGTCTCTACAAGACTCCTGAAGATGCAACAAAATACACACACACAAATTAGTTCATGGCTTTTATGCTGCCCTACTTGCTTGTTATCATTAAAAGCTTTCAGACAGTAATCAATTTCACTGTGGTGGAGATTACTGCAAAATGCATTAAGAAGTTCACGCCTGTGGCAATGGTCACTGAAAATATTTTGGAAAGCATCCCAGAAGTATAAGACTTTTTCCAGACATCCGAGAGAAACTCTGCCATGACAGAGCTTCTGGTGTCAAGACTTCTCCCCTACCACCCCTCCTTTTTTTATAGCAGCATTTTTTGAAAGGTACATTTCAACTTTTTTTTTTTTTTTTTTTCTGCAATCCAAGAATCTTAGATCATGGAAAACATTAACTTCTGAGGCAACTGTCTGAAGATATCTCCCCCCTTGCTCAACATAAAATGTATAAATACACTCTGGCTTCCTAATTTCAAAGAAAATCTGTTGATTTATAACAAAAGAGTGAGAAAACCACCCACTTACTCTACCATAACAACATTTCGGGGGAAGGGGGAGGAGGGATGGTGTTTGTAAAATAAGTAGCCCTGGGGATGTCCCTATATTAAATAAAAAACAAAATTAAGTACACCTTAATCATCAAGCACTATTTCTACTTTATATCAAGGCTGTTAACTTCAAATGCTAAATAACATATGCCATCCAATGTTCAAGAGAGTGGGTTTTGAAATGTGCCTCAGAATTTGGCAAAAAATATCCTAAATTAATTATGGTGATGTGCAGGAAAACCTGCAACCCTCTGCCACTGGAAATTAATAGCTATTAGATTGATGCGTCCTTAGAAACATTCATCGGGGAGACTGTTCCCATGAAACTGTCAGAGATTGAAACACTTCTGAAGCTCTTAGCCAAAGTTGTTCCTCAGACTGACCTTAAATTGTCTCTAGACTGTAACCCTGTGAATACAGAAGCCACTTCTCAGTGTACATCATCTGCCCCAGTTAAGTACTTGAACACGAGTGGGGATGGAAGACTTGATCATAGAAAAACCTGAACAAGAATTGAACTGAGAAGGAACCTTTCAAACATGGACATGGGAATGTGGAGAAAAAAGTTAATAGAACATCCAAGTCATCATGAAACTATTAGCCTTGAGAACAGTCAAGAGCTAGGGGACAGTGACAAAAGATGCAACATCAAAGTATTATTTAAAGCTACTGTCATTTAAAAAAGTAACTGCAAGGTGCTAGGCAGTGTTAGTCTACTACTGAGTCCTACCTTTAGGAGTATGTGTGGAGAGAAGCATGTGTAGGAGAGCTGTCAAACATGGTAGTTTTCAATCTGCAAATGCTGTGTATTAAATGAAAACGTCCAAGTGTTGCTCACCAACAAGCAGCTCTTTCCTGATCATGGTATGTTGTTTTTTCACATTTGAATGCTTGAACCATGAAGGACATGCAACACATTGCTAGCTATTTCGATTGTTCTGCTCAGCCGTTCACTTGCAGTAGCATAAAGCAAACAGAGGTACTGTTCCAGTATCACCCTAAGGGGAAAGTATGTCAAGCTTACAGCATACCTTAACAACACGCAACTGAAACAAAGAGACTTTGTGACATGCTCCCTTTAAAATACCATGGCAGATGGTGAACTTAGACAGATGTCAACAGGAGGTACCACAGTTTGGAGAAGCATAGAGCAGTTCCTCTGGAAGGGAAGAGACATCCTCAAACAGAAATAACCACAACTGTTCAAGTGTCATCACTGCCATTTTGCGTGATGGCAGAACTTGATTAATGTATTGACAGATCACCTTTGCCAGTTCTATACTTGCTCACCTTTGTGTCCTTGCTGAATCAGAGTGACAGGGTAATACTCATACACCAAAGTTTTAGGGACTGTCAAATACTTGGCATTGAAGGCAGTTCTGCAGGCCCAGAGCTGACAATGCTTATGGCCAGTAACAGATTATCCAAAGCTATGTTTTGCGGCCAGCTAGAATAGGGCACATAGCTAAGAAACAGGCTAGGGAAAATATCTGCAAGCATAAACTTAAAGCAAATCTTCAGTCATGTGTTATTAGTTTCACTACATTGGAGGCAACAGCTAGAGACTTCTGCTAAGAGACAGATCATCACAACCAAGACCTACGAACAAAGCAGGACCGTCACTGTGCAGTGCCAGAGGCACTGGAGAGAAGTGGGGTGCTGAAGTTAGGAGACAACATCTGTGATGCTTCTGGCTGCCAGATTAGTTTCCACCAAGGCAGCCACAAAGGCTCAGTCAACCAGAGACTCCATCATCATTGCACACAGCAATGAGCACAAAAACTGGGCAATGAGAGTACCTCTAAAGAGTATCAGCACCTGGAAGAAGGAGGCATTTCCCTTGCTTCTGCGTGGTGGATGAGGTCTTTAGTAACTGCCAGATTAAGAATCTTTCAGTTCTGCTATCGCAAAATAACATCCTTACTAATAATTTAAAAAAATATATTTTTAATTGTTTTTCTACTTTTCTCTGTACCTCTTCCAATCCAAAGTAACGCCAAACCTTGTCTTTCATTGCCATGACATTTAAACACATGTCATTTCTCCTCTGTATAAAATAACATCATCTTTAAAGAATTCCAGTTCTCCCATGCCTGGATTCCTGCAATCAAATATTATTCTGATTCACACCTAACACCCTCTTTTATTCCATGCTGTGTGCTTAGGGAGGAAAATACAAATTGAATATACCATTGTGTAGACTAGAAGTTGTGTTAAGATGACAAACACCTGCATTCACTTAATCATCTCTGTTAAGATATTGTCAGTTGGACTCCCCAAGAACACAATTAGGGAAGGAGCTCTTTTTTAACTAGGAAAAAAAAGAAAAAAAATCCTCTAATCAATGATCAAGACAGCCATAAGAACTACCTTTATCATGTTCTAAAAATTTTCAACATGCAGCTTGGATAGCTATTGTTGGTGAAGTGATATTATGAAAATAGGATTTTAAAGAATCAATAAACATGATGTAAATTTTTGCTCCAGCAGAACTGTCTATACCTGCTCAACCTCAGCTGTTTCAAAGAACCTATGAAATGTACAATGTCTTAGAAATTTTCCAGGAGTTTCAGAAGTATAAACAAACAATGACAATGAAAGAGGTAGTGACATTATTGCAAACACAGAAAAGACAACAAAACAGGCATATTGAAACCTGAAAGTTGAAACATGCCTGCAAAAACACTCACTTTTATATTGTACAGTTGTATTACAGGAGAGAAAGATAACACCTCTGCTTCTCTGGCAGAATGTGAAATATTTGTTAGGAAACATAGCACTTCCTCAGGAATATATACTTTACCAATGCTGACTCAAAATACTACAGACTATCAATACACTGGCCCTAAACTTACAGGACACTATTATATTTGTAAAGAATCATTCCAAAGTACATACACTAATTCTACATAACAATGACATACGGCACTGAATTCCCAGACAGTCAGTCAAAGTTCTGGGCAGGAAACCAAATTCCATGCTTTTTTTTTTTTTTTCCCCCCTCCCTTTAAACACTATGTCAAAACACTTATTACTTGTTACTTGTGCTTTGAAAGATATACTCCATTACTCCTCAGTGTCTTATCCTTTACAGATACTGCAACCAAAAGGAACTGCTGCTGGAAAAAATGTATTACAACTGTTTTCTAACACTGACATATTGAGATTGTTTCAAAGTGAAAAAGGCATGGTGACAACAAAAATCCAAGTAAAAAGAAGATAGCTAACTTAAACTATAGGTACAAACTCAACTTTCAGAAATGAATCTATAATAGTGAAACAAGCTATCAAGTACTAAAACTCCCAAGTTTATCATTTACCACATATATATTCATTCTAGGATCAATTCTGAAAAGTGAATTTATATAACTATGCCTTACTGGTGTAAACTGTCTCATTAGTATTCAATGAGCTCATTTCACACACAGTTAATTCTAACATCAACAGAGATCATCTTTTAATGTGTTATAAAGTAATAAAGAATACGTTAGAGAAAAGCTTTTCCTCTCATTTTGTTTTCAAGACACTCAAAGATATAAAGCAGGGAGGACAGCATATTGCAAAGTTGTCTGTGCAACAAAATTTCAAAAAGTACAATACAAAACAAAGAAAATATTTTAGCTAGTTCACCCTCTGCCCTCCAAAAGCCTCACAAATACTGAAATAAAATGTTGAAATAAAATTTTCATAAAAAATATTCCAAGTCTGCCTAAGAGCTATTTAAACATTATATTCAGCAACTTGATTTTCTGTGATCTGTTTTTTACATTTACATTACCCAAACAGCATGTATATCTTAATTATTTTCTCAATTCATTTGTTTTGCTAAAATAATATTTTATTCCCCTTTGAGAAAATTTCCAAGGTTATAAAAATAAGATTGTCTAGCAGTTTAGATTTGTTTTAAATGTCTAATAATATTAATTGAATAGTTTCAAATAATGAGGGTTTTATACCAATGCGTTACCAAACTATATAATTACTATTAGGAAAAGTACATGGCTACAGACAAGGCTAAACACATGTATATTTGAATAAAATATATTACAGAACTATTGCCATTACTCAAAAAAAAAAAAAAAAGGGGGGGGGGGGGGAAAGAAAAAAGAAAAAAGAAAAAAAAAGAAAAAAGCCCCCAACACCAAAAAACCCACACCACCAAAAAGCTACCAAAACCAAATGTTATAAGCCTGGCAAATTTACCGTTAAAAGAAATTCACATTCCCTAATGGAAACAGAATACCTCAAATACATTTCAATCTGCCCTGAAATTGCACTTTAGAGGTGGGGAGGAGGAGAACATAATTCAGACACGGGAAAAAAAAAACAACACGTTAGTCTAAGAACACAAACCGTAAGATTTTAAAATCAAATTCATTTGACAGCTGCACAGAGCCTTGACAGGCAAGCCCCTATTCCCCTTGCACTCAGTGCCAGTTCCCCATTCAACTCTCACATCTCCTGCTGAGGACATTTGGTGAGAGAAGTGTTTTTAAAGATAGGAACTACTGAAATTCAAAGACAACTTTGGCCAGAAATTGTACATGGACAAAGACCACTACTTCTAGGGACTTTTTGCGAGAAGGTTACTTTTTGCAAAGAGACTGAAACCATATGTCACAGTCTTACAAAGTAAACAAACACTACCTCCTTCTTCAAGGTAAGTGAAGATGGGAACACAGTGGCCTCTGTTATTTTCAGCAGGCATAAGCAAAATCCCAGACCCTTTAGGAACACTAGGATACGAGATCATCTCAAAGAGAAACACATCATGGAATTTTCTTTTGCTCACTGAAAAGGAGGAAAAAATTATACGTACTAACAGGTGTGTGGCCCTTAATCTAAAATAATTATACTCTAATTACCATTGGTTTCTAAATTCTCTCATCTTAAGCAACACGGTTGAAAAGATCTTCGTTATTTCATTATTCGGATCATTTAGCACAAAATAGACTGACGTAAGGTGCTGAGTTTCATAAGAACACGTCTGATTAATTTGAATTAGGCTGTAAGTTCTCAATTTGCTCCACAGTCTAAGAAAATTCTCACTGCCCTCACACATGCACACAGAAAAAATACTGCTTAAAAAGAAAAAAAAATGTTAATTACAGAATCACAACACTTGATCCTTATTTACCCATATCCTAAAGGGGAGGTGGGAGTGTGGGGGAGAAGAATCTAGTGAGGAGGACTTTCAAGCAGTTCAGAGTATCTCAAAGATGAAAATGAGAACATAGAAAGACCTGGTAAGTGTAACACACAGTGACCTGGACAAGAGGCTGGAGAGGTGGGAGTAAAGTTCGCAAAGGGTTATGGAAGAAACTGCTGCACAGGTAAATAAAATGTTTGTGGACTGACTTACTAATGGCACAAAAAATAAACATGAAAAGCTAGAAATTTGCAGTACAGAATCAAAATTATTACTTAACTGATCTAACAGAGTGGAATAATTCACATAATCTGGAACACTGACATATCTTTATATTCTTGTCTAGGAAGTCAGACAGAAAATAATTGGGAAAGCATCATCCTTCATAACCAAAGCACATGTACTGATGTGGAGTTGACACCAAACAGGAAGATAGATGTTCTAAACGTTCCTGGAGGTAACTAAGGAACAAAGAAATGTTCATCACCATCACCAGGACTTTCAGTGATCACTATAATGATTCACAGTACAGGACTTGATGATAATGAGGTATTTTAACTAAAAGAAAGACACCGTAGAAAAGGCTGACCCATTGCTTGGTTGAGGGGGAAACATATTAACAGGCAGTTAATAGGTTTCTATGTTGAGAAAGCTCCAGTATTCAATCCATCTTTCACATTACTTTTCACTAAAAAGTCTAAGAAGCAGTAAAAATTATTACGGTTAGATATTAGGAAAAAAAAAGTTAAAGAAAATGAATCACTAATATAAGCTTTTAAGTTTATACTATATCCCCCTCATTCTTTCAGTTCTTTCGAGTGCCTCAGTTTTGAATCAACAGCTTAAAGTCATAAGAGTAAAAACTGCAACTAATATGTGTAAACCTCTTATCTAAATTATGTAGAGTGAACAGAAAAGCAAGCCTGACTTAAAAAGCATAAGAGTTCCTTGGAACTAAGCCCTACTCTTACCCTACTATTTACACCGTAGCTAGCATCTTTGCTAGCTACAAGACAGCACTCAATCTTCATTGAAAACACAGCCTAACTCAGAGATTCTCAAATGTTTTTCTATTTTAAGCACATTCTCTTTTCCTCTCTGCTCTACTCCAGTGCTGAAAATCTTGCATGGTCTAGGGCTGCATCCACTAGCTCTTTCTCTCCAGAACTGCTTTTTTAAAGTCCCAGCTCCCATGTCGTGCTCCTCAGGAAGGTGCTTGGAGTGATGTGTTAGATGCAGCTTGGCAGAAGCCCTTGAGACACAGGCATGACAAAGGCTTGAAGGACAGAACTAAAGAACTCAATTTACTAGAAAAGTTGCAACTACTTATCAGTGCAGGGCTGAAAGGCAACAGCACCCCATGCTTACCGAGCATGAGAACTGCTGGTCCGCAGAATAAGCTGTGAGTACAAACCAAACCCAAAGAAGAGGGGCATTGGCTTTCCACCACACAATGGCAAGTACAGCTCAGCAGGAGACTCAATCCATAGAAGCACTTTCATCTTATAGAGAAGAGGTCAACATTTGGTTCTGCTCCAAAAACAAAAGAGTCAAGGCTCTGGAAAATAATGTACCACACGTTCCTTTATTCCCTCATGGCTGGGAACCAGCCTCGCCGAGGAGCAGCTACTCATCTTTTCCATTCGGTAGGACAGGGTTTTGGTCCATCACCTCAGTGGCAAATAATGTGCAGAAAAGCATCATTTCACAAGTCTGACCTGAAGGCCATAGGAACATGTGCACCATACGCAGCAAAAAAGCTCACTAGGGAAATAATAGAGAACTTAGAAGTCCAGGTTTCATGTAACTTCTGCCAATAAGGTGTTGGTTATCCCCAAATTAAGCTTGTTTTATAAACTAAACTGTTGAGATAATTTTTTTGTCATAAGCAGGGAGCAATACAACTATAAGTGTTTGAAGTCCTTGTTCACATTTTTACCTCAGATGCCTGAAGGCACTTTTTCTGCTCCCACAGTGTGGAATGCCCTACCACAAAGCACCTGTGTGGAATCTTCAGAGGCTGTTTTTGAAAAGCATAATAAAAAGGCATTTCTTCTTAAAGTTTCTGTTGTTAGCAGCACAGCTTATTGACCACTTTTGTGGATGCACTTTCCAAAGCTTTTCATACAGATGGGATTTCTTATGTGTAGTTACCCATTACAAAAATATAACTGAAAACTTATAGTTTTCAACAATGAGACAAAGGAGGAAGCAGGCTTCTCTTTATGTAAGGATGTACCCATCTTCACAGTGAAAAAAAGAAATTATTTCCACAAGGTTTACTGCAAATTTACTACAGCAATTAAACTGTCCAGTGAATCTGTCTATATCAACTTTTTCCCAGATTTAAAACCAGATGTAAAAACCATCTTGCATTTAATTTAATTATTCCAACTTGGGTAGAATACGTAGAAACAGATATTTTGGCAATTGGTTGCTAATGAGCTTTCTTAACTCTTGAAAGCTGTTCTTGCAATGCTTTTCCTACAGTATTTACAATTAAAAGACACAATTAGAAAAAGGTTAAAATCCTTATTCCTCCTGCAGCAGAAAACACTAGATCTCTTTTCTAGATCTCATTGTGCAGGAAAGGTTTTTAAACAGGATTCATCAAACAAAGCTTCCTGAGAACCCACTTTCTTGCTGGCTGTTACCTCAGTCTTTTTGTATTTCAGCAATACAGTAAAGGGTTAGTAAACCTATCTACACTACAACGCCCATTGCCATACTCCACCCATCAGGGCTTCTAACTTTACCAAAAAATGCAGCATTTTTAACCCATTGTTGAGCACTGGCATTTAAATGCTTAGGCAACATTTATTTTTTGCCTTTATGCATTTCATAAGGGATCTAAGCACTCTCTATAAATATTAATTACTAAATTGAAATCTTAAAGGGAAGATGCACAGTGTTTTATGGGTTAGAGAGTCTGCAAACAAAGAGATATTAATTTGATGTTTTAATTTAAAACAAAACCAATACTGTATTCAGTACTGTAAGGTTCTAACTGTTCCTCGAAGCACCCAACTACCATTCTGTAGCTTTAAAATTAATTTTCTATGTTTGTGAATATTGTTTTCTCCAACTTAAACAGAAGATGAAATCAAACAAGTGACTGACTTTTGCATTTCCTCTGTGAAAGTTGATAAACAGAAGTTTCTTTAAACAAAGCACATACTTAAGCTATGACCTCCACTGATGCCAAGCATCCATGAGACTAAGAATTCAGTGCGATTCCAGGAATCCTTTCCTATGGATGCCCTCAGCTGCATCAGAAAAGAAAAAAATAACCCATGCAAGATAAATAATTTCATAAAGCTAGGGAGTGAGCCAACTGCTGCCAAACCGTCTGCTGTGGGGACCATAGTAGTCCATTAGATTTAGTTCCTCTAGCACCTGGCATTTGCTGCTTCCACAGTCACACTGATCTGCTTCAGGATAGGAATTGCTACCTTTCAAAATGCTGTCAAATACACAATGTCAAAAGCAGAGGGTTTTTTTTTCCTTAGCTTTCTCATTATGGTAAAGGTTTGTTTACATCTAACAGAAAACAAAAGTGTAGACTGAAGTCCAATCTTACTTTGACAATATCTCCTTACAGTGAGTTTAACAAGATAAACAGTAGAAACAGGAACCGAATCATAGCTTTTAACTTTTCATTTTATGTTATAGTTAACAAGACTATTCTTTCTTGTTTAAACCACTACATTGAGTTTACTTCTCACTTTTAAGCCTAGTAATAAAACTGAAATGGCAGTGCAAAAGTGGGAAACCAAAAGGAAAAAAATTTGATAAACAGCACATTAGAAACATGGATTAGCACATGGGATGTCTCTCGTAAAAGACGATGTATCACATAACAGCTACTCACTATATCAATAGGCAAGGATTGACTGGAAGTTATATGAAAACAAATAACAGAAGAGATATTGTACCAAGTCCTGTAATCTCATCTCATTTGCAGTGATTAATCCCACACTATTAAATCAAGCAAGAACATTCCTATTTGTACAACCCTCATTTTCAGACTGGAGTCATTGTCATCTCTTACACTGATGCTTTTCATCATCCTCAAATCATCCCCAGTCTTTGCTCATTAAGTGACTCCATGGATGGGAAAATGGCAAATTTCACTGCAACAGAACACAAGCATACACCAGCTCATACTTAAATTATTTCTTTCTATTCGTGTTTCAGTGTGTTAATTTTGTTGAGGCCCCACATTCTAGCAATCAGTAAAATAGATGTGTTCTAGCTAAGGCCCCATATGACAACACTTGCCTCGAAATACTTGTTTATCCCCATGGAAACCTTTCCTAACTGGAAAAGAAGGGCCATGGTCACTTACTCAGGATTCGCAGAAGCCAGATAGCCAAGTCAAAGCTCTTGCAGACAGACTGGAGGCACATCCGTACCAGCCTCCATCCACAGGACATACACAGGACATACACAGTGCTTCCCTGCACACATGTTCTGTGGTAGATATGAGACCAATGTTATGAGTTATGATGTGTGCACTCACTCTCTGCCTGGCTTTTCCCACTTAGACCTACAGGACCTTCAGCGAGGCCAGCCAGAGCACAATTACTACTCATGCTGAAAATGGCATCAAGTTTCGGAGACATAAGGCTTCAGGAATATTCTCATTCTATTCCAATTATATATGCCAAGATGCCATCATGACAAAATCCCCTGAGCTATGGCTTGTAACTGATGTATATTCACTCGCTTGAGAAGAGAGAACATTACCTCCAATGGTGATGACAACCATGTATACAGACAGACAGACAGCAAGACTTGAAATACAAGCAAGCTATTAGACGATTTAACAGCTCCATCTACTGCATGGGCAGATAGCAGTCTGTGCCCTTGTTAGTGGCAGATAAAGGACATTAATGCAAAAGAAAGAATGATGGTAATTCTTCCAAAATAAGCGTGTTCAAATATTAGTGCCTTCCATTTACCATTATAAAGAAAGAATGAATTCAAATACCATTTCTTTAGGGATCTGACCTATGAACAAGATAATCCCCAAATGAAAAGAGGAACTAATGAGTGCATCTACTATACAATTCCCCAGTGGCAGGTTATCTACAAATCGAAAATAGTAATGCCTTTTCTCTACAGACCAGGATAAAACTGCCTTCAAAGTTATGGGGTGGGGAGAGCTTCCGTGCAGAAGACAGAAATGTTCGTGACAACTATTGGCCTGATGTTTTCTGATCCCCTTCCTGATAGTTTTTGCTCTGGTACATATGTTGTGCTCTGGCTGCCAAGATAATAATTTTGTTGCCTCAGCTAATAGAAAATAGCTTCCAAAAATAAAGTTATTATTTAAAACTACTGGAAGATTTAATAGGCTTGCTCACTCACCCAAGCAACTAAAATGAGTAATTAACAAAATGTTTCAGCCAAAAAATACAATAGTTGTTAGGTCTGTTACTTGTGGTTTATAAAGAGAGATAGCTCAATAGAACTCAGTTGTATTCTGATCACTGGTAAAGATTTGCATTCAGATTTGTGGGTCTATGATGCAATAGGAGCAGAAGATGGTAGGCATGTCTGAGAAATGCAGATATTGTCAGTCTACTGCTAAATGCAAGACTAGCAACAGGCCCATTATTATCACTTGCATTGTGGGAGCATCTAGAGAATATTTCAAACTGGCCGTGTAAAAATATTTATAACATTTCTTGCCTCACAGGCTAACAATCCTCGTCACCTTGACTGAAAGCTTGGAGGTTATCTGGCAGGTCTCCAGTAACATGCTCTTTCCTCTGGTGTTGTAGCTAGACCCTATTCCAAAGGCTGCAAAACCATATTACATTAGGAAAATCGGGATTATTTACAAACTGATAACTGTTTTTTAAGACTTGCCTCCATGCAGCCTCCCTTAAATTAAGTATGAAGTATCAAGCTGTGCAAGTACACAACAAAACTGCATCAGCTAGGAACAAAGCAGTCCTTGGCCTAGATATTTAAAGTCTACTGTAAGGAAAGATTCCTCCCTCATCATTATTATTTCAGTTTCTTCTTCCTAGTCTTCAAAATCCACAAGCATCAAATATCCTTTGCTAGACTGGCCAGTACTGGGAAATTAAATACAGCATCACCTATGTTAAGGACAGAAGAGAACAAAACACAGGAAGCATTTTTGTCAGCATTGTATCATTCTGCACACAGCAACTCTGAACAGATACTGAGCACAAATCTGGAAGTAGGATAGATCTGGTTTCACCCAGGTTAGTGAGCCCTAACTTTTAATAAGGTTATCAACATAAGTACCTGTGCAGGTGTGGTAACGTGCTTTCAGTTCCAGAACAGCTGTAAGCTTGATGAGCAGCATAATCTGATACAGCACGACCCAACTGCCCTTACTCCAAGTGTGGCAGTTGAAGAAACTGTGCCCAAAGACACACCTTCAAGCCTCTCTTTGCCAACCAGGGCACTGAATGTGCAAGCCAGTTCACAGAAATATAGGTGAGCAGGAGAGATGCCTTTTGAACATCCTCTGATTCTGAAGAACAGCAGCAGCAAGGGACTACAACACTTAAGTACTCTATGAATAACTTTTACAAGATATTCCACAACTATATCAGCTCTTATGCACAAGAAATCATTTCATTCAGGTCTGTATGGCACACTTAAAACCAACTGAACTTACACAGACCGTGCGATCACTACAGAGCAGAAATGCTACCATACGTGCTGTGGACACAGCTTTGTAAAATAGTTCCACAACTCCACACTAGAGGCACCAAATCCCATGATTAAGAACATACAATGGGCCTTGAAAAAGCATTCAATAATCACTGTGGTATGCATGAACCCATGAGAGGATCCAACAGCACTGTAGAATCTGGGCCAACTCCAAGCTGTATGCAATAATTATTAACTAGTGCTTTGGGCAGCATCTCACAGGTTTGTTTTCTGGACATGGCAACTGAAGTCAGTTCTTTAAGTTACATGGGACTTGCTACTCTAACCAGGTGGTTGTGATTTGCAGGGTTTTCACAACATTTGCTGCTCTTGTTGCTTTCTTCCTCTCTGCTTAAGGTTGATACCACATTTTGTTCATGGGTTTGGTTATTTTTGTTTTTAAAAGTATTTTGTTTGTTTAAAAGTATGAAATAACCTACCACTGCTTTTTGCCCGCTTTCTGATTAAAGCCATCTAAATATCACAGTCCCAAAAAAAGACTCAAGGTGATATGAATCATTGTCAAAATTCACCATAAAGAAGTGAAATAATGGTGAAGGTAGGTGCAAAAAATTTACAAGACCAATCACTCCACCAAGACACATATTGTTAGTAAAGAAATTAATATAAGAGCCTTAAAGATCTTTTGGAGGCCGCTGGACTGGTAAAGTAATACAGCTGAAGTTCTCTAGTTGAATGTATGATGTACAGGGTGGGGCACACAAACAGATATACCTTGTGAATACTGTGGTTGGAAGTGATTATATATTCTATCAAATTAAACAGCTGTGGGAAGCACAAAGGATTGGAAAGCAAGCAATTGGAAAGAAAGTACAGTACCTAGGTGCCATCACAAAAGACAGAAACCTCAGTATTTGAATGCTTTAAGGGATTTTGCCCAAATCTGTAATGCAACTATAAAACCAGGCCAATTTCATGTTGTTGGGCTTTTTCTGCCAAGTTTTAATACATTTTTCTAAATTTCTCCTGCTTTTATTGCCCCAAAACAGTGAAAAAAGTAACTCTTGCTTGTAATAGAAGGTACTAAAAGGAGAGAAAATGCATTTACATACAGCAGTAACTCTGCATTGTGAGCATGAGCATAATTAATAACAACAGTTATGTAGAGACAGCTTAACTTCAGCAATTAAAAAGCCCCCCCAAATTAGGCATTTTTACACACACCACACCCCCCTTTCTTCAACAGTGTTCAGCAGCTGAGCTTTCTAGGCTCCAAGAAGGCTAAACTGGGTAAACTCAGCCAACCACAAGGTTGAAAACGTAGCAGACGTATCATAAAAATTTAGTAATGCTTTTAAACTACTTCTCACCTCAATGGTTTGATGGTGGTGTAGTACTGTTACACAATATGTGCTGTTGCCAAGGCAACTCGATCTCACCTCAACAGCTGCTGCAACTTCAGTGAATCAACATGACGAGCTGTGGCAATTCTGAACTTTATTTTATTTTATTTTTTCAAAGAGTCTTTCCAACTATAAAGCATTTTCAGCTGAACCTCTGGGGCTCTTTATGCAAGGACTATCGCAATTTCTCAAAAATATCTTTCACTGTATCCTAGTGGAAACATTGTGACACTAAGTTCAAAAACCTATTCTGTAAAATCAGATTTGTGTCTGGCAATTTTATACCTGGTGTAAGAACAGTATCGTGCCTCTGTGTTCATTCAGTTTAAGTGCAAGAATTTTACAACTCTGGCAACAATACAAGCCTGCCTGGACAGTTTAGCATGTCCTTTTCCATTGCGGGGGGAGTGGAAGTCTAACTCCTTGAAGCACAGAAAGCCTAAGTTCTAACCCATCCCTTCAACAGAAGCCAAACTATAATATTGCTTCAAGCCCATTTTAAGCAGAGCTAAAATAAAGATTGAAATCCAAAACAAGATTCTGTGAAAAAAAATCGGCACAGACTGCTTCTATGATAAAGGCTTTTGGGGAGGGAGGTGGCTAGAGTCTCGTGGTCCAAACCCCAAAGAATTTTTTTTATTTTCATGTCCTTGGCTTCAGGGACACTGCTGTGTGAGCAAGGACTAGAAAAAGAATCAGAACATTACAAGTCTTCCCCGCAGTAAGTATCAATTGCAGCTTTTAAGAAGATTCAGTGCTATTTCTTTCTTTTTTCTCAACCTATTTGGCTATAGAACCAAAGTAAACAGAAGACAGTAGAGCAAACTTGTGAGGATGTTTTGTGAAACTCAGCCAAGGTTCCTGCTCTTTTAATTTGGGGAGAAAATAAGTGTTAAAAAATGTCTAGGAAAACTTTGTGCTGAGATAGCACACAAGTATTTAAAGGTGGGAAATGCAATTTATTACAAAGAAAGAACATTAAAAGTGCATCAAAATAATTAGGGGAAGAGCAGATTGTTTTGTTTGTTTGTTTAATCAAAAAAGCAGTAAAGCAAAAGTTTACTTTTTTCCAGTCTAGACTTTCCTCCTTCCCGTCCCCTTTTCTTCTCTTCCCAACCCCGTTGTAATCGCAGATCTGTCAGAAAGTATGCCGTGATAGCTGAGAGGAAAGACACTGGCCATAACTGCATACACTGCAATGTTCCTCTTTCACTGAAAGTCACCAGTTTAACGAAATCTGTGTAAGAGCGTGTTTGTTATGTTCATTTCTATTCCAGTCTGCAAATGTGATGTAAGGAAGGGCCATTTCTTTTTCTTTGTTTTTCTTTTTCTTTTTTTTTTTCAGTTTAGCAGTCTCTCTATATAAAACCTTACATGCGTCCCTCTGCCTCTCAACTAGCCTTCACTACAAAAATATCTTGATAAACAACTTACAAGCACCCACTGCTACGCATAAAATTTTCAATGCACAACACATCACAATTCTTGTGGTTTTCCTTTTCTATCCTCTGCTCAAATAGGTGTAGCAAAAGGTCCAGACATAACACTGAAACTGCAATGAATCTGCTAAATTTAATGATACTTAAAAAGCTGAAAAACACAAAACAAAACCAAAACAACCAAGGAGCAAAGAATGTACCTAATTACCACTAATTCTGCCTATTAGATTTCATTCAGACACCACAACTTCTTTCAAATAACCCCAGTTTATTTTTGAAAAAATTCCTTTCTTGAGACAGGATATGGGGGAGGAGTCAATCAGTGATGTTTTACACATGCACATCTGGATACAGTCCAATTATTCCCCTTATACATTCCTCCAGTTGTTTTCATTTTGCTCCATGCTCTGGCATTCATAAATTTGTGAGATTAATTGTGTGTGAGCGTCTGCAGTCTTGGATCTGGGCACGGGTTTAGCTGCAACACAGCTAGAAGTCACCATTAAAGAGAGCTCCAGTTCAGAAAACACAATTTACATTTATACATCTTTGGTACAGTAAGGATTGAAGCAACCGTCATCCTTACCACATGCATCAAATTGGTAAGATTAACTCAATATCAACTCATTTTAATACTGCAGTTAGTTTGAGCCTCACGGAAAGTTATTCAGTGTACATTGCAAAGGAAGGAAATTTTTTTTTTCCCCCCTTTTCTTTTTTTGTGGGTTTTGTTTGGCTTGGTTTTATGGTTTTCAGTTTTGGGGCTGGTTTTTTTTGTTTGTTTTTTGGGGTTTTTTTAGTTTTTCTTGGTATGATTTCATTTGTCTTTGTGAATGATATAATATCACAAAGAACAGAAGCATTGTAAAACCTCAAAGGGGTCCAGATCATAAAGCAGATTATGACACTCTGGCCACTAACAGGGTCCATAGCATTGGCAAATCCAGCAACTTGGGAAATCCCCATATCGGAGGTATTCCCATGTGTAGCTCGGATTCCTTGCTGCTGTAACTTGCTATTTACAACCCTCAGCAAATGTGGACAGGAAGGTTGTGACTAGGCTTCTGCAGTGCTCTGGCTATTCTAGGCTGCTAGAATAGCCCCCTTTTGGGCCAAAGGCAAGTGAGCTTAAACCAATCACCAGAATAGGCAATGCAAGGGGGCTAAACACCGCTTCTCCTCTCCTGGGGCCAAGACTTCCATTTACTCATGTTTTGTATTTTATGTGCAATTTACTAACCAAAACCACCTGTTTCCTCAAGCTCTCTGCAATTTATTGTTTTGCAAAATCAGTTTCACATTACACTTCTGATCAGTATAGTTCCACATGAGAGCTACAGAATTGAGGTGATGTATTAAAAAGCAAGGGGTCGAAGGCCAAGAATCTGCTCACTTGACTGCAAGCTTTCTGACCCAAATACTGTGCTGGATGCACAAATCCCACTTGTGCTCCAGCAGCACACGCAATTCTACGGTTTGATGTATCTGTCAAGGCAGTGTGACAAAGTAGCTGAACTGTGCCCAGTTTACAAAGCTTCTCTGAAAGCAGTCACTTGCTGACAGGAATAGTTGGAGAGGTATAGGTAGTTTTGGGTTGGCTTGTTTTGTGCAAGATGGCTATTACATTTTTTAACAATTATCCATCAGATTTGATGAGCTATTTATGGAAGATAAATTGAACTGAAACCTTCTTAGAACCACCTACTCTTTTCCAAAAGTTGTCATGCTCTGTAAGATAGTCTATCTGGGCATACCATTTCAAATTTAGCAAATGATAGTAACCTAAATTACTTTAACTCCCTCACATTCCCCATTGTTAATCCATCTTGTGGATTAATCTTTGAACATCTTTCAAATCTGTGCAGTTTGTAGTAGGCTTTGTAGCGGGGGGGGGTGGGGTAGGGGTGGGGAACACAAACCAAAAAAAACCCTCCAAAACCAAAACAACAACAAGCAAACAAAAAAACCCAAAATGAAATAAAACCCCCCCACAAAAAACTCCTCAGGCCAGGAGTTTTTCTTTCCCCCCAATCCATGAAATTCTGCTCCACTTTTCTTTACCCAGAAGGAAAACAGATTGAGTTTGGCATTCCTCATGCTCACAATACCTGAATCTGATACAGAGACAATTTTGTTTTCCTACCAGACACCACTGCTAATCTCTCTATCTCCTCTGGCAATCATTTCTATTGCAATGCCAAAGGTAGAAGGACCAAAAGGCAGAGAGTGTGGTTACAGTTGCAGAAGGTTAATTACTGGAGCAAGCATAGCTCATGTCACTACACCACTCCAACCTAAAGTAGCTTATGCTGTGTTACTTGAGAATTGGACCAGCTATGAAGTTCAGGCCCTCACCATGAACTTCCATCCTTAGAGAGTTGCATCCAACTGTATCAGTTGCATAAAGTAGTTTAGGCTTTTCCTTTTTAAAGTTAGGAAATTGTACCTAAAACCAACAAATGTTGCAACTTAAATTCTTTCAACATCAGGTACCTGAGAGTCAGGGAACTTCAGATTTATGGTTGCACATACAACCTTAATTCTCCTCCATATGTTTATGCATTGTGATTAAGTATCTGATTACGTGATTGTGCACTATTTGTCTCTGGGACTCCTGCCTCATTCAGTGTCCAGAAAGCACATATCGGAGGAGAGAATTACATTTGCACAAACCACCATAAATCCAGTATTTCCTAGCTTCTGAGTACTTGACTTTGCAAACAATGTTCCTTTCATGCAGATTTTTATTGTAATATTTGTACACCATACACCTAGAAAACATTGAAATGACGTAAATCACAGTAATGTCTAAGAATACATAATCAATTTCTGAAAGCCCCTCATTTTATGGATGTAACATTTTAAAACCCTCTCATTTCATGGTTGCACTATCATACTTATAAAAGTCATATTTTCCACACAATAGAGGCAGCGTAAAAATCAAAACAAGCTGCACACCGATTGACTAAGTTGTCTGAATTATTCTCCTTCTTCCTAACAATGAACTGCGTTCTCTGAGCTCCAAGTAAACAATTAAGAAGGGTGGGGGTGGGAGTTGGAGGGCAACCTATAGCAAATAGTATTTTAATTGCACTCTTACAAAAGATGTAAGGAAAATAGTAACACATAAAATAAGCCCCATTTTCCCTTTAAAGCTACTGGAGGTCATGGTTCTGTTTTAGTAAAGCAGAAGTTGAGCTGCAGGACAAGGCACAAATCTTAGCCAACACAACTTGACAGAAAAACAAAGTACCTCTTACGAATTTCCAGAAACATGTCTTCGAAGGCAGTAGCTTTTATACCTAAGTTAGATTATCAGAGCATCAGCTGGTTCAACAATCAGAAAAGACAGAGTGCACAATGCAGTTGCTGGCTCAGCAGGTGGCACTGGATTAATACAGATGTGATACTTCCCCTCCATAGACCCAAGTGGATTTCTTGGGCAGCTAAAAGCACTGGTCAGTAAACTGTGGTTTCCCTTTGAAAAGTATACTACTGAAGGGTTCCGTATTATCAGGTCTGACTGATTCTACTTTGAGAACTCTCGGAATAAAACCTGCCACTCAGCTGGGGATCTCTATTGCATCTCCAAAAGTCATGTACATCCTGCAGTTTCAGGTACTCACCCAAATTTGGCTAAATTACCATGCTTTAGCAATGGCCTCAGTATGTAACCTCTATGCTGAAAAGTACAAACAGGGTCATTCGTTTTCAGAAATTATAAGAGATGATTGTAGGACAAAAAGCAGGATTTTTCCCCACATGCACACTAGAACAATATCTTTGATTAAAAATAAATATTGTTCAGAACAATATTAGCAAATCAGTTTGGATAGCAACTAATGAATATTCAGAAATAACTTCTTAAGGCTAACCTGCAATTGCCTAGTAAGAATGTTCAGGCAATGTACTTCTCATGCTCAAACTAGTTCAAGGTAAGCATCTTCAGGTACAACAGATACAAAGTGCTAATTTTGATGATTTGTGTTTCCACACAGAATAAGACAGAACTAGCTTTCATTACTAAGCAGCCACCTACCTAAGACTGAATACCAACATCTTCATTTCTTAATCAGCTAACAAGGTCTTCAAGCATACTTACTCTACCCTTTGGATGCTCTTTCAGGGTTTAACACCTGCATTTGTTCCACAAACTCTTGAAGAACTTAGTTCATATGAACAACTTTATTTTAATCACTAAACTTACAACGATCATATGAAGATTTCTGGGAGGCTGTGCATATTATTTGTGTTCCTTATGGTCTTCTGACACCATATACTAAGACTTGTAGCGCCACCTGTTCCACATGAGACAGTCTCCACTACAGAGTCTGCTCCCTCTCCAACTCTTCTCTCCCATGCTTGCTGTCCCCAATTCTGCAATCTCCTTCCATCTGATAGTATTTGCTTAGCATCCTTTCTGCTGTTTTCCTTTACTGTACTGACATAGGCTTTGCTTCTTTGCTTTCCCTTTCTTCAGAAACGTATCCCAAAGCCCACTGAAATAAGAACCTGGAGACTATCCACAAGATGAGACTAATTAAATAACATTTACTTTCCTAAGAAGCATTGAACAATTGTAGTTGCCTCCCCTTAGGATCCTCACTTCTTTTGACCCCACATCAGGTATATCACTATCATTGCAAATCAAGTCACAAATTATCTTGGGGAAGACAGGTCAAATGGGGTAAACAAATGTAATCAGTTATTATTTACCTATACCAAAGAGTTAAGATTAATCTCACCAAAAATCATGTAAGATGTCAGATAAATATGTTCAGATATACAATAAAAGATTACAAAATTCAGATAGTAGTAGAGCTACATTAAAAGAATGAGCCACCAACACCTTCATAAACATAAGGAATGGAGCATGGTGTAAAATATTAGAATCTGCACAGAAGACTATAAACTGGCCATGCATTTAATAGTTCTCCCTGATGTTCCAATACCATAAAGTAAGGCCTCATTTCTAACTTCCTGGCTCTAAAGAATGTTTTTCTTTAATTATATGCACATACCCTATGTAAAAGGAATTTACCTTTAGTTTTTTGGCCTTCAGCAGACATCTTTATTAGTTATTTTTAAATATTGAAAATATGATAGATAATGAAGATAAATGTAACCTCTATGTAAAAAGAAATTCTGTGGGAGGTTAGACTGCAGCTGCAATTAGGTGAATAAGCGGGACAGATTTCCACAGCTTCCTCACCTGGAGGATGTTCTTGCCAGTATGCAGCAGTATGGCAAAAGATGTGCTGTAAGGAGCTGACAGCAAAAACCACCTGGAAATGGTGAGTTGGAACTAGATGATCTTTAAGGTCCCTTCCAGCCTAAACTATTCTATGATTCTATGCTCTTTCCAAACTCAACCACATGCATATCAAAGTATAGCAAGGTCTCAGATTACGACAGACTGTTCACAAACTAACAGTTTTTATTCTGTATGATCAGTTGAGTGCAAAGAAACAAAACAACAGAATAATAAGAGAAATAATAAAAGACAGATCTCCAGCAGAATACTCAAGTCCATTGCAAGAAGACACACCACCATGTAGACTGGGGCCCTGAGAGAAATGTTCTTTGTTTAGAACAGTCATTCCTTATTGAAAACAATCTTTTGGTAACCCAATCTCATTGGGGGGGGGGGGGCGGGAAATTCCACACCTTTTTTTAATATTAGTAGTTATTTGCCTTTGAAATACAGAGTTGTAAGGACACATTAATATTTATGGTTGTGTTTATTTCTATGCACAGTGAGTGAACTGACTATTACCCCCATCAAACATATTGGAGAGATATCCATGGAGAGAGGAGAAAGAAGTTTGAAAAGATTTGGGGAGGTCGCCCTTGGAAACTGGAGTAATGTCACAGACAAGGAAGTTTTGGTGAAATGTTGGTGAAGGGTAACTAAAGCAGCAGGAGCTATATGCCACTAAAGTTTCTGATGCAATTGAAATATATTTGACATGAAGAAGACTGCAGAAATGGTAAAGTGGGACAAGACTGGTTCTGGGGAATAAAGGGAATCGGTGCAGAAAGAGTTGCAGTGTTATATCTTCTAGATGCCAGTTAATAGGAGACCGTGGCTTGCAGATATGACAGAGGAAGAGAGAAAGTCACTTCGGGGGGAGGAATTGAAGGTCCTGTAAGAAAGAGATTAATAAATGGTGATGGTAGTATGATGAGATAGCTGGAAGGGAAAGAATTACAGAGATCTGCAGGAAACCATTCTTCACCTCTTGGGCAAGGAAACACCTCTCTGGTTCAGTAATGGAACAAAGAGTTACCTTGGTAGAATCAGTTCAAGAGACTGAGAGATGCCACAGCTGATATGTTTTCAAAAACACAGATTCAAAAATATGACCTTTTGGCCACATGACAAAAGGAGATTCCACTGAAGTTCCAGACTGAATCCAGTTCACTGAAATGTAAAGTAGCCTTCGGCAAATTTTATAGCTTGAGGATCCAGAAGCACTAACTGACAAATTATATTCCAAAGACAGGCTCTATCCAAATATTATCTTTCTGTAAATCTGTTTTCCTAAGACTGGGTTAATATATTGCATAAAGAGGTTTTTTCCCCTCTAGCTGTTCAAATGCAGGACTTCTGAGAGTTATCATAAAGGGGACAGTGCAAGAGATCTGGTGGGACTGAATTCAATCTTAGAGCCTATAAAACATAACTATATACATCTCCTGTTGCATGCTTAGTTAAGCATACCTTGCATAACTTCAAACATTCCCTACTAGCTGGTTTTGTTACTATCTTACTCCAGCTCCAGAAAAGTACTTTGCATGGTCTTCTTCTGAAGGCTTTCCAGAAAAGAGAAAGAACCCAAAGCAGAAAGAATTTCCTCAAAGTCATACAAGTAGGTGACACAGAGAAAGGGAAAAATCTTGATTCAGTTTTCACTCCAATTATACTGCTTATTTAATTCCTCTAAATATTTCAAACACTGGTGAATTATGAAGTTTCCTTCCCTTCTGTCTTTCCTGAGCTAATGCTTTTCAGTATCTCCTCCTGTGGAAGGAATCATTATCATTGTGCCTTTAAATCCCCAAGTCTCGAATAACTTTAGGAGTATGAGGACAAACAAAACAGATCCTGCTGATTTCTTCATTATATGAAACGCTGTACATACACATCCATGTCTAGTCTCAGCCTCAGGAGGTTTATTCAGACCTCGCACAGGGCTACAGCCTCTCTTTGGAGTACCATCTGCAATCAGCTGATTTCTTCATTGATTTTCCAGCTTGCTTTAAGAACAAGCTGGTTTGCGGTGACGATGTGGTTGCTGGGAGGACAAGTGGCAGTGTAGCTACTGAGCGGTCATCCCTTTTCAAGTAATTAAATACTGCCTTTATACATTACTATCTCTCTCCTATCATTGAAATTTAAATATTTGTTTCTACTCCTAAGTTACAATTCTATTACAATTGCAAGAGATGTGTAGTTTTTAAAAAGGGAAAGCTAATGGTGTAATAAACAGATAATAAACTGTAGTCATGAAAAGAAATATTTGCATTACATGGAGATTTATACAAGCTTACTGTCTTGCACAGGAAATTTTCTATCAGCCCTTCTATGAATGAACAAAATGCTAACAGCCCTGAAATTGAATCCACAGTATCTTTAAATGTAACTGAGATTTTAAAAATAGCAGCATATTGACTTTACATAATTAAACGTCTGGTGAATCTCCAAAGTGAAGAAGAGAAGGACACCACCAAGAATGTTTTTTTAAAAGCCCGTGATTGTTTTTCCTAGTCAAGGCAACAGTCTGTCAATATCTCAGAGTATGCCAAATATGCAGTTTCAAAACAGCAGCTTGAATTATGAACGAAAGCTAAAAGAACACCACAAATATTTCTCAACAGGTGGAAAGTATATAAATAACATTTCAGATAATTCAAATACATTCAAAAAGCTAAATTTTCCACAGAAAAACATGTTTCTCTCTAGCTAACTGGAAAACTTCAGGCCAAAGAGAGCATTGTTATTTATTCAACCTGGAAAACAAAATAATTCCCATTCTCCAAAATTAAGGAACCTGAAAGAAAACTTCTAAAAACAAAAGAGATTTTGTGAAACAAAGCACAAGCCAAATGTTAATATTATTGGTAGCAAATAGTTTTGTTATAGAAGGATTCGGATGCCATAACTTAGATTCAACACCTTTTACACTGAGATTAGGTGCACGCAGAGATAATCAATATTTCAAAGTGTTTACAGTTTAAAGACACAAGCAGAGAGCATTGAATGGGAATGAGATACACCAGGCAAACATATTTTATAAGGATTAACATAATTTTGTTAGAGTTCTTTGTTTACTTTGGGATTTTTGAGGAGTTAAATATTTTTACAAATTATTCTATAGGAATCAAAATAAGATCTTAGATGCTCTATCACTAAGACACAAGGATACAATAATTACCTCTCCTGTCCAGTCAGCACTTTACCATTACATAAATAAAAGTATCCTTCACCACTCCTTCCCCCCTGCATAGTTTTCTATGAAGCTTTGGCTACACCATCCCCAAATTACACTGTAACTAGTCTCACAGTGTAGGGATCTCAATGCATTTTTAAAAAATAAGCAACTACAGGAATTAGGTATATCTCATTAACACCTTCTCAAAAAGAATGAAGTAGAAACAATTCTCTCCTATAATGTTAAAAAAAGCAGGAATTAAGAATTACATTCCATTCAATCACATTTATTTTCCTGCTCAGAATTCAAATGCCCTGAGAGATCATTTGAGTTGTGTGACACTGACAAAACAGCAGAAACATTCCATAGCTTCTCTGACTTGCTTTTCGGTTATATCCTTATGTGCCTTCAGGTCTTTGCATGTTAATTAAATCAAACCAGATTTCAACCAACCGTATGACAGCAGCGTCATCAGCATGCAATCTGCTGAGGCTTTCTGAAAGTCCCTCTAATTAGTTTTGTGAGTTTAGTGCCTCTTTGTGCAGTTCTTCACTGTGTACAGCATGTACGATCATTTGATCCATGCATTTCTAGTGCTCAGAAGCTACTTTAACATTCTTATAATAGTTATGTTAAAATACTGAAAGTCTCTTTAAAGAGATCTAGCAACTGAAACTGGTCTTTCAATCTTCCTTAATCTGTGCAGCTGACTGGAGGTGCAAAAACCCTTTTGACTGCCTGTAATGTTCCTTTATGAAAGTGTTGTTATTTTTCAAAAAGATTTAGATGACCTTATCCTTGGAAAACCGGATCTAGAGATCCATCTCCTTTGCTTAGTTTTCACTAGTACCCTGACCAAAGGAAAGAGATTTCTTACCACACAGTTTACATTGCTGGATAGCATGGCTTGAAATCACTGGACAAATGTAGGTGTTTACCATGCGCACACACATACTGCTGAGCACCTGGTAATTATCACTGAAGATCTTCATTGTGTACAGTCCACGAGGTAGAAGCTCTTCATGACTTCCCTTTCAAGCCAGTTAAATCCTTCATTCACAGACTGAACTTAAAAGTATAACATATCCAATACATTTAAAAGTTCAGCTTGTTTTTAAAAAAAGCACTATATTATATTTTATTTGTCCTGTGGCACTTCTTTTTCCAGGCTCTATGCAAAAACCAAGGAACTACCTCGGTGCTGAAGAGTCTCAGGGAACTTTTAAAAACTGAACTTCTGTTCAAAACTAGGAAAAGAAATCCAAACCCCGAGACTCTGAGTAAACCTACTGGACTGTTTTCAGAGCTGGTGAAATTTTCTACAACTCCACACAAGATCAAGGATTTTTTGAACAGTATTAGAAACTACTACATATTTTTGTTCTGCATGCAGAGTTCATCAAAACTTTTATGTTGTGGTGCCACTACTAGAATGGTACAACTCTATTAACTCAGCAACCTTGCAGTTCTGTTGATATCATGTCAATTCAATCCATTAAGACTTAAAATAACACATGTTCCAGCATATTATACATAAGTTGTCCTCTTTCTGTAGAATCCGAGGTGAAATTATAGTACTGATCAAATACCATTTTTCTTCAGTTAAAAAACAAAACCAAAAAGCCACCACACTGCCTTTTAAGTTCCATACTATTCATCTAGCAGTTTGTTCCTCTCTCTTCTACTAGCAGAAAATATAATACAGGAAAAGATTTAAATGAAAAACAGATCTGTGTAGTAAATTGCATATGGTTTCCATTTTCCTTCATGCAACGTTTCATAGACAGTCAACGAAGAAATCCCTCCCACAAATCCCGATCTGAAGCCACTTTCAGAATCTCATCAGTGCAGGAGTTAGAAGACAACTGTCTGTGCACAAAAATGCTGCAATACGTCTGTGCTCTATCTCATTAGGGTAAATAATTCCTAAAAAGTACCATTGGATCTAGCTAATAAATCAGTATATATATAATATGCACACTCAAATGGTGCTGGCTATGTCTCTGAGAACCTGCCAGAGTTTTCTGTTTTCAGGCATATCAAATTTGGTCCATGCCACACACTTTGTGGCATTTTATGCCCATTCACAACATACAGTTTTCCAGTGCTAACAACTTTATACCTAGTTGACATGCTCCATGCTGTAACTAAACCCAGCCAATAAATACTACTTCTGCCAAGAAGCCTCCATAGCTATTATATTCCACCAGCCTTCCTAGATGATTTAAACAATTATGTCCAAGGTCTTTCTGATTGTTTACATAAAATGCATCTTTTCATAAAACACATCTTCTCCTCCTATTTCTCATATCCTATACTTTTTTCTTTTTTTCCTCTCTTGCATTCTCAGCAGTTCCTAGTGACATAAAAACACCAAAGCAAGCATGTTATGTTTCTATCACACACCAAGGGAGGTTTACAAACCAGCAAGCTCCTTCTTTCCCTACACACTCTCAGAGGATTTAAATGTCATGGAAGAGAATGAATGATGAGCTGCTGTTTGTCAGATGCATTTGTTGCTTCCATGAGTTAACAATTGTTTGGATTTCCTCCTCTTTAGAGATCAGCTTTAAAGGGCACATGAGTGGGAAAAATTAAATAGCAGAAGAGTTGGAGCACCTTTCCTTTTTCCTCTTCAAGGTAAAAGTCCAAGTAGGAGGGGATGTGCATGGAGGAAAATGTTCTCAAGAAGCATTACTTGATTAGCACATCAGAATGACACAGTACTGATCCCTGTAAAGACAAGACACTGAAGTTTTGCACAGTTGCAAGGTCGATGCAAAGACTAAGTTTAGCAAAAGATACGAAAATCATATATGGCCATATCCCGTCTTTGAGAAAATGTGTGCAAGCATGGGATGAACACATCTTGCCTGATATATGCTCTCCTTTAAAAGGTACTCAGCACCTGTATATTTATGTGACTGTTCAAGAAAATCAAGAGCACAAAGGTTACCTGTTATGCAGGTCTATTTTTGATGGAGACTTGTGGACTGAGAATTCTTTGACATCTTAAAAGAAAAGGAAGTCTTTCTGATTCTATCTTTACATACGTGTAAAAAAATGAAAAATGTTACCTAAAGAAGCAGTCAGTAGAAAATTAGAAAAAATATTAAATATATTAATATAAGATATATATGATACATGTAGTTACTTTTTTTTTTTTTGTACTTATTAAACTGGCAAGCTAACTGTACAGCATCACATGCTTTAAAATCCATTAACAGACCTGGCATCCCCACAAATTCTATAGCTCAGTTCAACCTGGTACTTCAGATCCTAGCAGTCTTGAGTCCTGACCCTGAAACCCAGTCAGCTCAGGTTGCTGAAAAAGCAGCAAACATAGAAGGTGGTGTCCCAAGCCTTGTAATCCCAGAGTCTTCACATTAAATTCACTTCCAAACAAAGCCAAACTTGCATGAACAAACCTTTCCAACAGTTATTCCCTTCCACTCTCCTATAACTTTTTTCCGCCCATCTAATTAAGTTTTCCATTTCCCAAACTCTGAATTTGCTTTCAGAGGATTCTCAGATACCACTCTTTTCAGTTTGCTTGTTTTTAGTGTTAATTCTAGTGTCAAATATTTTCTTTTACCAGTGATCTCTACCTTCTAGAAAACATACGGGTCCACCTGTGGAGGGAAGCTGTGGGACACTGTAGTAAATCTCCGTAGTGTTTCTTAGTCCTTGTCTACGACACACACAGTCTGAAAACCTCCTTTCTCTGTGCACAAGTACATGACACAGGTGTTTGATACTCTGGTTTTGCTAAGATAATTTTTGGTTTGGAAAAGAATGCAAAAAGCTACACTTGCACAATGTGCTTTGGTTGCAACTTGGATGCTCAGTGCTGTAAGGCTCAATGGTGTTTTCAATGTAACTGTCTGACATATGGATAAAACACATTATAGGTCACCAAAAGCTGAAATTATTGAACCCATGGGATATACAAGTTACACAGAAGACTAACACATCTAGTAACAATTAAAAGTCTTGTTGAAATATTCCTGAACAGAGCATAGATAAGAAAACTACTGGAAAATAATATTGTACTATGAAGTGTACTTTTTATTTTTCTTTTTAAATACAGTCACCAGTTATGTGAGCTTCTTCAGCAGTAAAGATGCTCAGCTCAATGAGGCTTGTGAAACCCGCTTGGTTCAGAAATTCTCAGAAGTGTACACAGACATTATGTCTCTGGCATCTCTACTTATCACTTTCCTGTCTCAAATTTACCCACTTTACTGCTTTTTCAAATCTCACCCTACATGCATACCATTTATGAATGATATTGTAAGCAACACTAATATCCACAAAATATTGCTGCTGCTTCTGCATTTTCTGCATTCCCAACACAAGTCAATATTTTGGTTCAGTGTTCAACCAGAAATGCTTTCGTAAGGCTTTAGGAAAAGACAGATTTAATAAACAAGATTTACACCTTGTAGCTGAAGTAAAAAAAAGAGTGAAGGTCAGATGACAGATGGTCCATTAGGGAATCGAGAGCATAGCTGTCCACTTCATCCCTAAACTTTAGGCTATCTTCAGAATATACCAAGATTCACATATCAGATGCAAGTCTGTAAAGCAACAAAGGAAGCCACTGCAGATATGTGAAATGTGAGCAATGATACGGGCGAGTTGATCTTGGGTATCAGTTCATCAGTGTATTATAGTACTTGATCTATTACTACTATTACAGTAGTACTCAGAGAAGGCTGGGAAGGGGGGGTGGTGGTTAGTTGTTGGTTTGGGGAGTTTTGGTTTTGTTTGGGTTTGGTTTTAAATCATGATCAGATCCTCAAGAGGTTAACTGCCATACATAAAATACTTCAATAAAGTGTTTGCTACTTTAGGATGAAATACTCCACTGGACAGCAGAGGGGGTAATTCTGTACATCCAGGGAAAGGCCTTTCCATCAACCAAAGGACGGCCAGGAATGAAGCTGTGGAGACTGACATGAAAAGAACAGATCAATACACAGTGAAGGTTAATGTCAGTGAGAGATGAGAGAGCATAGATCAGCACAGCAAGAACATGAAAGGAGAGAGGAGAGTCATGAAAGATCCCACAGAAAAAGATATTGAAGCAGAAAGAGGGATTTAAAGAAGGAATACAATTCTTTTGGGGGTTCTATACTGCAAAGGTTAAGTTATTGCTATGATTTCAGACAATAATGGGGAGGGGGAAGAAATTTTTGACCTCTGAAGAGAGTGTAAACCAGAAAGCATCAACTGAGGTGTTTGTCATGACAGTTTTAAAGCATCCCATGATTAAGAAGATTCACATGGAAAGGGACCTAAAAAAACTAACCATTGAAAAGCTTTTCATAGTCTCTCTCGCACGGCTCCATCTCTAAAACTATCTCAGTAACTCGTTTAGTTTCTCTGGAACTTACACAAACATTTGAAAATGCTTAGTAATTAGAGAAATGGAAACTCTACCATGAATTCAACAGGCCTGAATAGAGTATATTTTACTAAGCTACCAGTTAGTAGCTGCAGTGAATTTAGACTGTTGGTGTTGTCAAACACTTAGAAATATCTACCTGACCAACACAATGGCTCTCAGCTTTCTAGAACACAACTTGCTTCAACTGCTAAGAGGACATTAGTGAAGCCACAATAAACACACTTTTTCTTGTATTGCATGTAAAGCAACAGCTAACGCAAAGCATTAAAACTTTTTTTTGTAATCAGGTGAAGTAAATAACAGAAAAAAATCTGTTAGCACCTCAGCTTCATCAGGATTTTAAACTGATAAATCATACCTTGGCTAACTGACTAACAACCACCAACACATACTGCCATGATAGCAGGACACAACTTCTTTTTTGGTTATGGAAACTCAAGTGACAAATAAAATTTCTTGTTCTTTTTAATTGGAAGATACAGGGGAGTGATAATGAGCCACTTAAAAACCTCTCTTCCTAGAAGACACTGATAAAAAGAGCAAGTATAAATATCAGAGGTATTATAATAAAAAATGATGACATTCTGTTAATTTATTAATTCCTCTGTTTCACACATTTTCCAGAAACAACCTCCCTACAAAGTCAAATATGTATGTTATGCCTGGGAGCACCAGCATTCACCAGTTCACATGAAAATTTTGCCAAAATTTGATCTCACGGGACACCTCAAAATCTTGCAGCAATCAAAATGCTTTTAAGTTGTCCCTTAATTCTAATTTGAATGTTTATGCCTACATACTGAAGTCAGATAGCAGCAGTAGGTGATTAAATCTTCAGAACCTACAGAAAATGCCCCACAAAATATTACTCACATGACTAGTCCTTGGATATCCCTTATTAATCTTTGGAAATGTGATTTAGAACTCAGGTGTAAAAATGAATGAATGGCTCTGTTACATGGGTATACTCAAAGTATTTCATGGAGCTGGGGCAATACAGCTCACTGAGGCTCTTTGATAGTCACCTCTTCTTAGAGCATACATCCTCTGCACAGCACAAATGACAGATTTCTATATTCAGCCTCAGGAAGGTAACTCTCAATTTCACATTCAAGAACCTGGCTCGTTATTGTTAAGTCTTTATCAAAAGCAAGTCACAGTCAACCTTTTAAAAAACTGTATTATGAACATAAGTTTTGGCAAGACAAGGACGACACTTCATGCAGCAGTTAGTATAAAGAGAGGATAATAGTTCTGCCAAAGACAATAAATACAAGAAGAAATGGCTTTTAGTTTTAGAGGCTGTGAGCAATATTGCTGGTGTTCATTTTAAGATCTGCTTCTACAACACAATTCTCTTGAGATTATTCTTAAATGTGAAAAGGATGGATGTTTTTGTTTTGGGATCATTCACAATGTTGGCATTGCAAACCACAGGCTTGAACTGAGGTGAGAGTTAACATCACTTTGCCACTAATTTATTTGAACTGCATCCTTCTTCTTGATCTCCCTTCCCCCTGCTAAAAAAAAAAAAAAAAATAAAAAAGTCTCTAGGCATCACTATCGAAAATATACTCAAATAATAAATCATGTATTTGCTCCCACGTGACTGGTATTCATTAGAGTCAAAGATCTCCAAGATCTGCCCCCAGAGTGTATTATGTTACTGAAACATAGAAATAGCTGCAACAAAAAATTTGCCAGAAAAAACCCCACTAAAGTAACAACAAACTGTCTCTCAGTTGGGTAGAAGAAAGAATGTTCATAAAAGTATGTTTGAGGGGTAAATCAAACCCCAAATTCTAATTAGACAAAAATCAGTAGTTTAAACCCAACAAGACACAAGATTTTTAACTGGAAAATTCTATAAAATATACATTTTTTTCTCACCCAGGCTTTTCTCCTTTCAAAGAGTGATTTTTTTGTTTTTGTTTTTTTTTTTGAAAGGAATGAAAAAAGAAATAAAACACACTGCAAGTTTATCCATAATATATCTTTGCTTTTGTTAAGCAGTAAACAACATGCTCCCACACTCAAATGCTTCAGCCCCTTTTATTGTCCAGTTACTTTGCTTTACTGAATACTACAGTCACTTTGTAGCAGAAGTGACATCTAGGACAGAAGCAATGATCTTCCAGTTATGCAGTAACCTGACTGAATCCTTTGAGTCTGAGTGTGGAAAAAGAGCACTTGATTCAGCTGCATATCTGGCTTTTATAAAGGGTCCAAAGCTTAACGCTAACATGCTTCAGGGCTAAAACAAAGTCAGAGGAGATCACAGTAGTCAAGAAAGAAGACAGTGTTAATCCAGGGCATATCATGCTCTTCACCACCACTCTGAATATTAACTTAGCTCAGCTAATTTTGCATCTCCACTAATTGTGTGTTATGTATGAGTAAGCAATGACTAAGGAAATGTCAAAGCTATTCCATATCCTGTCCTTTTCCTGAAGAAAAACATGACAGGCAGAGAGGATACCTCCCATTAGGCCACAACAATTCAACAGAGCAGCTATTTGTTTCAGCAGGAATGAAATAACTTCTATGCAGCCCAAACATTGCCAGTCACTATAATCACTTGTTACTAATGTGCTGAGCATACATGGCTCCCCAAAACCAACTTACTATCCAAAATCAGTTCAGATGTTCAAACACATGCATACAAAAAATTTAAGCTGGAAAATACACAATGAACGAAGTCACCTGTATATGAAAAATCTTGCTCTATAGTATTTCAGTTATTTTCCAACATTTCAAATTATACATTTGACCATTGTAAACTTTGACCATTGGCTAGAGAGGCAATAAAAAGACCTGAATGATACAGAACACAAAATGATGCACACATTACAACCACGATGAAAACAACCAGGCCACTAATGAGGTAAGAAAAAGTGTCATGGGTACTGAACCTCCTGTTCAGTTCTTCATATCTGCAGGGACAAAAATCAGCACTGGCTAACTATAGGAATCCACCTCAGGCACCAAGTTGTCCCTTGCTCACTGAATATAAAGGAAACACAGGCTCTTAAGCTTAGTTGTTATGAATTTCAACTCTGATAGATGCCCAAAATAGCTGGATTGACCCATTCCAGCTCTGCTTTCTCCCCATTCACATCTCTCCTGCAAACTCAACAAAGTGTGAGGCAAAGCACATGTGCAAAACAGAAAAGTGAGATGAGGGAGAGACAAGTTGCAGAGTAGATGGAAGAGTAAATATACTAAAGCATCCAAACTGTATGTCTGATGAGGAGGGAAATAAGGGGAGAGGGAGCAAGTGAAAAAGTATTAGCAGAAGGAAAAAGCACTGGCAACAGGGAACACAGTTTTCAGAGGCTCTAATTTTCACCTGTCCATTATATTTTACAGGAACTACACAACAGAAGGATATTAGGCTGGAACATCATCCAGCACATACAGAGCTGTACAAAAGTAATTTATGAAAGAGCAAATCACTGGCTGAAATAGTGAGGACAGACTGCTTGGAAAACTGTGCAGCACATAGATGTGGCTCTTAGCAGTCATATAGCCTTCATACAGGGGTTCCTACCAAAGGGGGCTTCAGTTAGCACTGATAAACTGCTGTCAGCCCATATTTTTTTCAGACATCATGAATAACTTTACAATCAATAGATGAGGATGATGGTACAAGCTCAAAATGAGCACCAGACTTCATCATGTGTTCTTATAACAGTGGGCACAGCTACTTAACAAGCACAGAACATTACCACATGCATTGGCCAGAAGTAACAAAATTACTAAGGGGCAAACTTTTTTTTCACTATTAAAATAAAAAAATTAGTCAGATTGCAGTGGAATACCAAGAAACAACAGGACTGCATGACTGCATTAGGCCTTGCCCAACCATCAGTGATACTCACTGATTAACAGAAATGTGACAAACTATAGAAGCAAGTATCGGATACTCTCACCTCAACATGTTGATGCTTCCTCCACCCTTACCTTTTCTCTCCCCATGTTATCCTTTACTTCTTTCTTGCATCCATACCCCAAGCATTCTGGATAAAAATGGACATGATTTCACAGTGTAACTCGGGGGATTTCTGCAGATTCAGACTACTCCTTTGCATTTGTTGACTCTTGTTGGCATTTAATTCCCTTCTCGCTTTGTTCCCTCAGCTATAAAATCAGACCCTGAAGGTAGTTTTGCATGGGGTTTTTGCTGTATTGGCAATGCCAGCCTATCTGTACTGTTCCACATACGCCTACTTGTTTCTAATCCTCTTAAATCAGTATTTAGCTTATTGAGCGCTGATAAAGGTTAACCTTTACTGCTGGATACCCAAAAAACCCTAGAAAAAATCATGGCAGATGACTTTCTGTGGCAGAATTTAAAGAAATAACTATATTCAATTCTATGCTACTATTTCAACTCATTTATCAGCTGCAGACATCCTGCTTACTGTTCTATCATTCCCTGGATTGCATCTAGAGCTTTTGAAAAATAGAGATACAAAATTTATAATTGTCCAGATGTTTTTTTCCAATAACTTTTTTTTAATGCAAAAAATGCTCATTAGCAGCAATTCAGCCACTTCACTAGTGTAAATGCAGCCTAGAATGTTCTACAAACCACAAAGAAGCATATAACTCCTGTCCTAGCCAAACACTTCATGACTGCTTCAAAGATGCTCACCCTGTTCACTATGAAGAATGGCCTGGCACTACACTGCTGTCTGCCAGGGGGAAAAAAAACAAAAACAAACCAAACCAAACCAACAACAAAAACTAATCTAGCAGAAATATAGCTATTTTATTTTTCATTATTTGAGGGTAGCCCTCCAAATAAGAGTTAATTAAGAAGTTGGACTTTTCAAAATCCTAGTTTCCTCCAAGCTAAAAAAAAAAAATTAAAAAAAAAAAATCATACAATATTTTAGGCTTACAGAAAATAATTTAATCATTGGGCTGAGTTTATAGGCATGACAGAAATGTCAGCATGATGATAAACTCCTGAAAAATAGAAGTTTATCACTACCTTTGGAAGACACTTAGGATAAGCTCTGGGTAACAATTTATTACTGATACTGACTCTCTGAGTCAAGGTTACCGCAGCCATGAAAGCAGCCTGCCATTCAACAGCTAAACAAGCGCCTCGGAAGTTGACCAGAAGCAGTTTTCAAACCCACAGTATAGCTGGGGAGCTATTTAGTGGAAGATTTCAAATGTTTCATGTATAGTCTGAACTTGGTATCAGAAGCAATAGAAATGTCAATTGCTTTTTGGGCCTATTTTTTTCATATAAGGGATCAAGTGGAAAAGGAGGGATTGGGTCTAAATGCCTAACACAGATAGACGTAACTAGCTGAGCAGCCCTTAGGAAAGAAAGAAAACATACATAAGAGGCCTGAATAGCTTTGTACTGTATTAGAGGTTCTCCCCAACAAAGCTTTAGCATCATTCTGGGCACCCAGAACAACCCAAAGCCCCTGTTTTTGTACTCCGTTCCTCTGAAGCTCTGCTTTTGCCAGGAAACAAAATTTACAGGGAATGAATTTCCAGGCCGCAATGTGGTGAGCTATTCTGGTTCTATTTAACCATCTCAGGGAAAAATTCACAGACTAATACCGCTGCACTCGACAGCAACATTCAAAACTTCACTTCCCTCAGCACCTAAGCCTGCTTGACTCATTAACACATTGCCTCCTGTTTCATTCAGCCTACCTCCCCTTCTGCTGGTATGTAAAGAAGATGCCTGGAACACTGTCTTTTCTTGACAACTTAATTTCCTGCTCTTTTTGGCACATGCAGCAATTAATCTCTGATGGTTCCTCACTGGGGAAAATGTGACACATTATACTGAGGGTCCCATGCACAAAAATGTCTCACTGCTCAAACTTTCCAAAATCATATTCTTCTTCCACAAGGAAAGTGCCAAGTGGGAATATAATTTAAAAAGCCAGCTTTTTTAGTGAAATGCAGATGAGGAACCCTCCTGATTTATTCGTGGTGTGGATACTTTCTCCATTACTTTCTTTCTCCATTTTAACAGCTTCATCTCCAAAAGCCCACCAACTCACTTTCTCTTACACACTGATGTGGTGCTGCTCCTTCTAAGAAAGCCAAACACACTGCACATTAAACCTCTTTCTATAGCTTCTTCAAACCTCTAACTTTGCTAATTAAGAAAGAAACCCCACCACTGCTTGGACACAAGCTAGCTCATGGTGATCCAAACAGTAGAATCAGATGCACAATCTGAAACAGACACACAGTGCATGGCCTTCAAACACCACAAAGCAGCCTGAAGGTCACTTTTCCTTTTCATTGGCCTGAGACTGTGATTCCAACTTCCCTGGCACCCAAGTTTATTGAAGTCATTCTCCCCGAAATTAGAGTTCTGCAACCTGCCCTGTGCATTTCCCTAAGAGGTATGGCTCTCAGAGAATCTGCCCTCACCAAGGAAGAACCAAATCATGCGGAAGTTATTTAGGACACCAGAGCTCACAGTACACAATCCTGTCCAGGAAGTTGGTGGAGATCTGCCTTTCAGAATATAACCCCAATACTGACATTTGCTTAAGATTTCTAGGCAGATAAAGAGCTACTGGCAACAATTCCATGCAATGTATTTACAGACCTATACACAGGTTTGATTTCAGAAGAGCTAACGCGATACGTTAGCTGTTGTTTTAGACCACGGGCTAAGGCAGATTAAAAAAAAAAACAGAACAAAACAAAAAACAAAACAAAACAAAACCAAACCCAAAAAACAACTTACAAGCAAATACTTAGATTCAAGATTCACAAAGTAAAGTTTACAGGAGAACAAGGACAGTTGCCTGTGAGGAGAATATCTTAAAATCTACGGTAAAGTCATACTTGGCAAAATTCAATAGATCTGGTAAACATCAAAGATAAAATTTAACAGAATAATTCCACCAAGCACCATTAAAAGAAAAATGGGACCAGCAGGGTTACCAGTGAAAAACAATGCCAGGCCTAATAGCACTGATCTACCAGAAGCAATTTATTATGACACCAGAAATAGCTATTTTCACAGTGGATGCTTGAAACGAAAACTTTAAAGCTTCTTTAAGTCTTGAGCTATGGCAAAGTATTCAACCAGCCAGCCAAAATAGCTGAAGGGAAATAGGAAGGCCACATGTGGAACTAATTACTCATGTAGAGGCTATGACAAAGAACATTTCTCCAGACTTTTCATGGGGGCTTCACTTTCAGGAAGTAACTCTAATTACTGTTCAAGTCTCGGCAGCCTGCATGCCGCTGACAGTTCCAAGAAAAAATGAACCTATTTGCCCTTTTCTTGGTCTGAAATGCCAAAATAGAAAAGCACAACTAGAGTCATTAAAAAGAAAGAAAATAAGCACTGGGTTATTGCATTAGCTTCCCGAGCAGAATCCTTTTAATAAATTCATTTTTTCAGCCTTCACAAAACAGCGAATTCTGCGTCTACATTAACTCGCTCTCCGTTGGCTGCAGTGAAACTGTACATCTTGACTTTTTACAGCTTTTCCATACTGGGGCCCACTTCCTGCCCAGTTGAAGAAAAAAATCTGGCCTGAAGATGAAATGACTGCTTAACATTACACTAAAACATCTGGTACCATTTTATACACAGACCCATGTCTGAGAGCAGGCAATTCTAGCGGTCTCACCAGCGGCACTGTGCATACCCAAACCTCCCCAGGGTGACATCATCCCATATATGGACTCTCAGGCCCAGCCCTCCCCCTTTTCCTGGTCCTAAATTCATTGCCAGATCCCCAGTCTGCTGCAAATGTGCCACGTCAAGACTGGAAATCACAGCACTTCAGTGTGTTTCAGTGAGTGCTGCAGAGTGTGAGGGAGAGCCGAGCACAACCCGTGATGCAGGAAGGCAGTTTTTCCCCGAGACTAAAAGAGGATTTAAAATAAATAAATAGACACGTCCGGAGATCCTGCTCCGTCGCCCCAGTGTTCAGACTACCTGTTCAGGACAATGCTGTTGTACAGTAGTCTGCACATTGGTTAGACTGGGCAAGGGAAAGCAGCGGCATGGACTATTGGGGACGCAAGTTGCTATTGCCAAGGAGAAGACAGTTATTACTCCTTTCAGATCTCATATACAGTATTTTTCTTCACAGGTTTTGCACACTAGGGAATAAGAAACGCTAAGGGACACTGTGAAAAAGGAGGACTTCAGAATAAAGCGGGGAAGACATTCTGGTAAGGCCTACTTTGGAAGAACACCTGGCCTATGACCTGGCGAACCTAGGTGACTCCCCTCCCCCCTTCCTCCAGTCATCACTGCAAGAAAGATGGAGCTCTGATGGTTTACTAAAACCTATGCAAGAAATGAGAGAGGTATATTGCCTAGAGGTATACTACCTAGAGAAGTGTACAAGAGTAGAGTTAAAGTCCGTCATTTCGTCTTTTTTTTTTTTAATTTAAAATAAAGCTTTTTTTCCCCCACAAACTAAAAAGGTAAATTTAATATATTTTTTTACTTGTAGCAATAATTATAAATATTTAAAGATTTTTTTTTAATGTAGAAAAAGCTTGCTAGATGTATGTATTCTCAATAGCTCCTGTTGTGAACTATGATCTGAAGATCAATTTTAAGAAATGATTTTATCTTAAAGTAATAAAATAATAGAAAAGAATGCATGAATATTATTTTAAAATATTGTAAAATACATTCTATCACCTTTGGGAGAACTGTACATAGATTTTTATATGCAACTGAAAATTCTTTGCAAGTAACTTATACTATATGTGCTGATGAAAACTGGGAGGGAAACCACAGGAAAACTATGGCTATTCCATGTTAGGCTTCTGCTGTGTAGAATACAAGTATCTTTGCTTGTCAGGAAAAATTATCTCTGAAAGTTCAGGATATGATGGGGAAAAAAAAGAAAAAAAAAACCAAACCAAAAAAAACCCCCAACCCCAATAAGTAAATAAAATGGAAAAAACAGCTTTGCATCCCGATACCTGACTGGCCATTGCAAATAAGTGATCAGCACCAACTGATTGTTGCTGTTCTTGTGTATACTTTGAATCGCTGATATTTCTTTTAACATTCAAAATGATAAGTTACTTCGTCCTGAATCCCGCTGATAAAAAAGGAATTTGTAAACGAATGCAGAAGTTTGCTTTGGTGAATTTCCAGCTGTCCTGGTAGGGGAAAAAAACCCTCAGGCTGAATGAAATCCCCATGGACAAAATAATACAAAAAGTCTGGGCTGCAATTTGATACCAGCCGAACTCCAGATTCAGCTCCCCTTAAGTTAACACTAGTAACAAACTACTGGCAACTGGAAAAAAAATCCCAGCTATATGGTGCTCATTATTACCAGGAAGGCTTTGAATAGATACAGTATAAAAAGAAATACAATAATATGCAGCCATTAGTATTATAACCACTCAATTTTGTAGAATGTGGGTTATATTTTAGACAGCCTCGCTGTATGATTTTTTTTAAAAATATGTATATTACCTTTTTCATTGCTCCTTTGATAATCAATAGAAGTCCTATTGGGGTGAGATGGCCGCGTAGCATTAGGGTGACTGTCCCTATACCGGCTGTCTTAAAGCTTACAAAGCAAGAACTAGCTCTGTCATTTCCCTCTGCCTCTCATCAAAGCTTACGTATTTTAACTAAAAGAATCCTTTTTTTAATGTACACACTTACAGCTTATCCACCCTCTCGTCCTTTATTTCGTGCAAGATTATTGTTAGAATTAAATTAGTGGGTTTTAATTTATTATACTATGAGTAGACGGAATTTTTATTCTCACTCTAATTTAAAGTGGAGTTATAGCACACAGTTAAATGTAGTTATTAATAGAAAATCTGAAGAGACAGGAAGAAGTTAGAAGAATGGAACCAAATTCAAACTCGCATTAATATTTCTTAATTTCTCTTTAAATACGATTGCTGTTTAGGCACAGCAAATCTGAAAAGTTTTATGACATAGATTTTGTTGAAGAGGTAGAAAAATGTTTTCAAATCTTATTAAAGAAACTTGCTCAGTTACATTTTTAAGGGGAATATGATCATTCGAAAATATTTTTTTCTATCTAGTGCTTACTTGCATATCTACTTTTTTTTTTTTTTTAATTCTGATCGAGAAATTAAGAAAGGAAGTATTGTTATCCAGTCAATATTAGGCTCTCAGTGAAAATACTGTTGAATATAGCCTGCATTAACTTTTGCCAAATAAGCAAGGACAATGAAAACATATGGAACTAGCATTTCTCTTATCTCTAGTCCACTATTTGCATTAATCTTTATTTTAAATGACCTTTCTGGATTTAGGAAGTGATTCCCCTCCCATACACCCATGACTCTTCGAAGTTACATTTTTAGACTGTAAGGCTGAGACCTAGGAGGCCCCCTTGGCATGGGGCTTGGAAAGGAGGCGGGGAGGGGGGGAAGAGGGGGAATGCTGTGTGCAAAGCAACAGATATGGAAAGAAAGCCTGTATTGTTAGGCATGAATAAGGAAGTCTATCTATTTCAGCTCAGTAATCAAAACATTTTCAAAGTGAATTAAGTGATTTCTGTGGTTCTTTAAACAGTGCTGGTTTAGTGAAACAAGTTCTAGTTGATCATAATCATATAGAAGAGACTTCTGGAGTTATAAAATGTTTTAAATATGCATGTCAACAAACAGAATAGCTGTATACAAATTCCAAGATACACACGCACACAAAAAAACCCAAAACCAAAACCAAAAAACAAATAAAAAACCCCAAACATTACTTTTTGAAATTACTGAAAAAAAAATTTAAAAAAAAAATTAAAAAAAAAATAGCAAGAAGCAATGATTACTAAATCATGGTGAGAGTTCTGCAAAACCAGGACAATAGCAATGCTTAAACCTGTTGTATGAACTAAATGATACAGTTCATATTACCATAAAAAGCACAAAATCAGGTAAAGCAAATTAAAGCCGTTATGAGCGTTTAAATAGGTGAGTGCTTCAATGTGATGGACTTTCATCTTTAAGAAGTGTAATCTTTTTTAGTCTACTCAAAATTAAATAGGGAAGAGGAATAAACTATTTCAAACTTTTTCCATATATTCCTGTAGTGTGTTTTTTCTTTAAAAAAAAAAAAAAAAAAAAAGAAAAAAAAAGGAAAAAAGCAAAGAAGGGTGAGGAACAGTCACTAACTTTACAGAAATAAATATAGATCAAAAAAGCATCCAACAAATGTGAAAAAAAGTAGTTATTTAAAAAACCAAACACGTCATTTGATATTTTTTTGCCTTGTCATTAAGTTGCATGTTGTCTTCTGTATTACCGTTACCAGTGCTACTTAATGCATCTGTATTTTCAGAAGACTAAAAGACACTGCTATCCTCTCCACGCTCCTTCCTCCCCTTCCTGTACTAGCACTGTGCATCCACAGACATTTTTGCAGACCACCCAAGAATCATTGCTATATAGAAAATATAAGCAAAATAGCAAAATACTTGCATAAAATTTCCAAACTTCTAAGTAGAATGTTAAATTATTATATTCTTTTAATCAAAATCTGTTAAGCAAATTGGAAAATAGAAAAATCTTACTGCATTGGGGTTTTAAAATAATATATTTTAATCAAGAGCATAGCTTTACTTGTACAAGGCTTTGCTTTCTCTACTGTACTTACTTTAAAAAAAAACCCCCCCCCAAAAAAACCCCAACCTAATTGAAATAATATTATGGGTACAAAAAGACAGGAAATGCCACATTTAAGAATGAAACTTTCCTGAATAATGCTACTGTACTTCTGTACTGCATTTTACGCTGCATTGTAAAACAGTGTCTAAAAATAACAACCTGCCCTTAAATAAAAAGTCCTGATCACAGTTGGAGAGAATACAATTCTCAACTCAATTGCCAAGCTACCAATATTTAAAGTCAGATCCTTCATACAGATTTCTGTAAAAATAATATTGGCAATCATGAGATTATTTTTTTTGTTATGAGTATTCTAAAATATTCTTGAGTCCTTTACTGACTCAATGAATCAACCAGATACAGCACACAAAATTGTTAAGCCCTTTTAGCACATCAGCTACATTTTCAAAGAATATCAGGTTTTAAGTAAGAATCAAGTGGAGATATCTAGTCATTACCAGTACTCAACGAATTAACTCAAGGCAAAATAAATCTGACTCAGTTCAAGATGTAAATTTCTTTCCTGATTCTTTGATGAATTCTTCTTGTGTGCAGTTACTAAAAAGACAGCACAATCTTTCCACTCACAACTTTTACTACCAGTACAACTTTCCTGATGGTTATTTAGAGAAAACATACTAATTAAAAAGCATATTTTTGTTCTTCCAATCTTTTTATTCTATAGATTGTCAATTAATTTTACTGTATGATTTTTTGCTATTTCAAGAAGGATCCACAACACAAAACTGAGACCTTTCTCTCAGATTAAAGATCTTAGATTTCTTTAACAACTAGATACAGCAGCTAAATTTGATGAAACCTATAAAGCGAGTGGTGGTTTATATTTATCTTTAAAGTACTTCTAATTTGCCACTTTTGTTTTTCTTTCAAATGGTCAAGCAAGTAGGAAGGCATGCCAACTTAAAATTTGCTGATACAATACACTGAAAATTTTACTTAGAGCTACAAAAGTTTCAGTAAGCATAAAGTCAGACTATTTAATGTCTTTGAATTAATTTTACATGTCTGAATTAGCTAGTCATGTTTTGTGCTTGATTAATTTCTTTTAAGATACCTTATTCCACCTTGTTAAGTTTAAGGAAAATTTTATTCATATAATGCACAAACTGAATTGGTACACTTCAACTTGTATATTAGCTAAAATATATCTTCTTTTGGCAAATAATTATTAGAGCTAGAACACCTAAATAATTGCATATTAATTTATAATTAGTCTAATTTAAAACCACAACACTACCCTAAACTTTAGCCTTTTGGTAAATTCGTCCCTTTTATAATCAGTTTTCAGGTTGGAAGTGTTGCTGCTATGTATGGGATATGTTTGAGAAGGGTTTGAAAGCATAAGCTTCTTGCTTACCTATGGTGGCACTAGCGAGCAACAGCTATTTAAGAACAGCATTATAAAACAGTCATTTAATCTGTATGGAAAAGCAATACAATTATTCTTTTCTCCTTTTCAGCTTCCAATTGTTTTATACCTTTTGAAACAACACCCCAGAGATGTTGCAAATGACATTGCAAAGCTGGATTACAGTCACTGTATTTTATATACAGGGAAGTTTAGCAAAGTAGCCCACTTTGTGATGTGAAATGATGCTATTTGTATGCTTTTGCTCTATAGCATAGTCTATGTTTAACTGAACATACTGAAGTTATACAAAGTTATTTTGTTTTCTTACAAAGTACAGAATTTGAGAGAAAGCTATATTTAAATAATATGCAAAGCAAAATAACAAAGAAATATCATAAGTGTATAGCTCTCGCATATTAGTAAAATTGATATAAAATGCAACCAGTTTTCTTTCCAGCACTTTCCCTTTAACAGGGTTAATGTGCAAGTGGTTGCCTTCATTTACACAGAAAGATTTTTATTTTTAACATGCCAGATTATTGTACTTATCTGCTCCTAGAAAATATGTACTATATAAACATATCCTTTATCTTGAACTTCAGTATTTCTGTGCTTCCAAGAAGAGTAAAAACATCTGGTTATATTACTATGTGTGAGTACAATATGCAGGGAAAACCCTGTATGAATTGCAGATAAAATAAACCATGGATTCAATCCTTTTTGGTTTTCCATATGTTCAGTGTGACCAGTCTGTTGAAATCGCATCTCTGATACATGTCAGCACAATGATAACTGATGTACCGAAATGATTCTTTTCTGAATAAAATCAAGTTCTGTTCTTGTTCTACAGCTCCCAATGTTTTAAAGTTTAATTCTGTTATGTGTGTTCCCCCCCAACAAAGCCCCCCAAACTGGAATGGTACAAACTGTTGCACACCAGCGGTGATGGCTCCAAGGGACTGGCTGGACGGAGTTGTCATGTGTCTGCCTGTCTACACTTGCTGTGCAGAACATCCTCTCACCTGTACAGCAGGCACAGACAGGCAGTCGCATGACAACCCAGCCTGAGGGACAGCCGCCAGTGGGAAACCGCTCTGACACACCAGAGCATCTTCACCATCAGCTCCAGCCAAGAGTCACTCTGGATCTCAGACGGCCGGTCAGTAACCAAGCCGCGTACTGCAACCCACCTAAAGTCAAACCAACACTGCCTATAAAATACAATAAAACCCACTGCTGAAATTTTTACTGTGCTTCCTATAGTACTCTTTTCCTAGTTGTCCTCATTAACTCACTAACAGTAAGTTTTATTTATACGCAGCTTTGCGGCACCATTGTATGTTTCATCCTCCTGTATACTTCTCAGGCATAACTTGAGCAACTTGCATTATTAGATTTTTGTCGGTATAAAAATCACTAACATTCCTACTGGCCACAGAAGCAGAGAGCAGCTTTTTGTGTGGCAAGTTAATTCTGTAAACATACATAATGTCAGACATTAGAGGAACTTCTCCCATTTCCACTCTCTCATCTCCTCACTTACTTTCATATCTCCCTCCAAATCACACAGAATTTTACAATAGGGAATAAACTGTGAAATTATAATACAAATATAATACTGGATGTTGACAATACTATCCTTTCCTATTCCTGAAACAGAATGGAAATATTTTATTTGGAAATAAGATTAGGGGGATTTTTCCAAACGTAAACTTCACATTTTTAGAAGTTCTTATCCTAGAGCCCAGCTTGGCATCCTTTGCTCACCGATAATTTATCCAGTGAAATCTCTGGATGCTTTGGAAGGAATAATAAAATCATATTCCCCAACCATGCCCTGTAAAAATGCTACACCACTTCACAAATGACGTCTTTTCATTTACAATAAAGAGCTTTTTTATTCACAAGATACGAGGGTGCTACACATTCCCAAAGTCCATTTTATCCTAATGTAGAGTGGCTAATTCACTAACTTCATATTTGCAGGTTGACTCTCAAATGAACCTTACAGCGTTTTGTGCTACTTAAAAAAACAGTAACAATTGAGAGCTAAAATGCTCAGATCTTTTGTGTGTAGCTATGCCTTACAATACTTTATCTAGCATTACATGGAATACTCTGTAAAAGAAATCTGTATTTGTGAGATCAATGAATGTGCTAATCTTGCACTTATTTACAGCAGCCTCAAAGTGGTACACAATATTTTTCTTGCTTCATTTTAAGGAAGAAGAAAAGCAAAGTCATGGTACTACTCGTGAAGCAAACTTATGAACACAAGCAACTGTATGCAAGTTCAGAAACTAATCTAGAATAGTATTCACAACAACTGATAGTGTAACGGCTTTAACCACAGTGTTCAAAAATAGACTTGATTATTTCAGTAATCACTGGACTAAAAACCATTCTTAGGCACTGATTCCCATATATCAGGGATAAAATCCTGCTGTGTGTTTGAGCAGCAACAAAACCATGTCAAGAAACCAGACTTTTCTTTGATAATACTGATATCATACAACAAATCTTGAAATCTTTTAACAAAGTAACTTGCTTCAAAATGCATTCCACCATGGATTCATCACTTATAAAACCTGCAGCTCAAAAATAATTTACATCCTTCCAATGGCACTAGCAAGCAACCACTTGCATTCAGATGGTGATTTTCATCTCAGAGTGAACTCCAGACTACAGAAAATGGACTCAGCTTGCATTAAAAGAGTACACAGCCCTAGAGGTCCTAGCAAGCACTGCAGGTTTATAAAGCACATTGTCAGAGCTCGCTGGTACACAAGCTGCTACAACATTCCTTACTCAGGGGCAGAGGCACAGGGGCAACAAACTGTTCACTGTGGCAAGAGAGCAAAGGTGAGACCTGACTTTCAGCGTCTTCCCAGCTGCAATGGACAGGCTCTTGCTGCTGCGCAAGGACTGCAGGAGTGACCAGCTCAAGTGGGAGGCACGAAGGATCTGAACCTCCTATGACCTCACAGTGTGCACAGCCAAGCTGGGGCTGGGCACAGTCCAGAGACATAAACATGGGTATCACTTCACACATCACTGAAGACTATGTATCTTACCAGGCTGGAAATACACCAGCATGCAGCCATTTCAATAATCATCTGAGAACAGGATGTGACAACTATCAAACCAAGCTGAAAGTGAGGAGAACATTTATGGGAGATAAAATGTAATTATAAAAATTGGAATTCAGCCAGGAGATCAAATATTTGCTTCTTTATTTTCAAAGCTAGTAGTTCTGTTTCTGAAACAAGTAGTTTCTTGACTAACCTAATGATCGAGCTGTGGCTTTGAACTTCTTCAGAAAGCATCTAAACCAGATTTTACTGGCTTTTTAAGTCGTACTGAGAAAGGCCCAGTAGTAAAAAAAAAAAAAAAAAAAAAAAATCCAAAATAACTTCGTGACATCTTTCCCAGGGCAGAATAACCACATTATACAGCAAATCTGTATTTAAGGAGGAACTTCTTCCACCAGCAAAGCATGGAATAGTACTACACTATTATCACTCTAAGAAATTCCTGAGTGATCTGCCATATTGGCCTGAATGACCTAGTTGTATTTTTATGACTCTTGAAACACAACTCTTTGGCAATTATGAGACATTGTTTTAAAATATGCATATGGAAATCGCTGAATCAGACAGCGGCCATCTCCCTCCGTGTTCTATTCTGATATTCCCAGGTGACTCTCCCTAGCAGACTGTCAAAACAAACTATTTTTAAATTTGCATAACAGAAGACATTCCCTAACTAACTTCAGGAATTCTTATATTTCACACTAAACAAAGATCAGACTCAAAAAAAGCAACAACAAGACTACTTTAAAAATTGCCACAGCGCATCTTGGATGCACCTCCAATTGCTTGAGAAAGAACATAGAAAGGGGTGTTAATCTCACTATGTCACTTCTTATACTAAGAGTTAACTGTACCCAATCTAAGATAAGAAGTTCTAGTAGCTTCAAGATAGATCACAGAAAAACAACAGCATCAAGTTTTCAAACCCATAAAGGCATTTTTGCATTTATTTTTAATTCATTTTTGTGTCATTGCAATATAATGCTTCAAGTTTTATTTCAGTAGTCCGAGAATAAAACTTTTCCTCTTGACACTTAGCTGCGCCCCTCTGACATGCACTCATTTTCCTGTTATGGTAAATACATTTGAACCCATTTAAAACTTAAATAAAAGGGCAAGGGGCAAAATCATTGAGATTGACTTGATTTGTCTATCTTAAGATCTATCCCAAAATGGTAACCAGCTCAGGTGAAAAAAAATCCACTACTGACCAACATAGTTTCCACCATCAGCACTATTACTGAAGTAGCTACCCATGTTAAGTTGGACTGTCATGGTTTAACCCCAGCTGGCAACTATCAGGAAGCCACTCACTCATTCCCCTACCCTAGCCCAAGGGATGTGGAGGAGAATCAGAAAAAAGAGCAACCACATTCTGGATTCACAGACTCAGCAGAGCTCTGGTTTATGTACATGCATTGTGGGACCTCTCCCTAGTGGTTCTAGAAAATTCACTGCAATAAAACACTAGGCTAATTTAAACAGAATATGAATTTTGTGCACAGTCCCCATCCACTAACTCCCTGTTTTGCTGCTGGGGTAAGCCATTGTTTTGATTATTACTTAGAATAAGATGGAAAGATTGAGTGATGTTTTAGAGCTCATTTAAAACTCTCTTTACCTGTGCCTCTTTTATCCAATGAACTGGTTCACCCTAAGAAAAACCACTAAATTTTTGCTGAACACATCTAACTCAGAAAAACTGGGCTACGTTTAAAAAAAAAAAAAAAAAAAAAATTGGTTACAAAACCCAACACAAACCTGAAAAAAAAAAAAAATAACCCCAAACCAAAAACCAAACCCAAACCAAAACCACAAGATCTTTACACTACAGCTGGCAGCACAGCACACATAATAATCCGATTATTCCACTTTAACCTTCAAAATTTAACAAGACTGAGTTTTGGATAGAGCATATCATTACCAACATTGTGGAAAAAAATTATTAAAGAGAACAGGCAAACTGCCTACCAACATACTAAATAAAGTGGGCAACTGATCAGCAGCAACATTTCTTACCAAGGTGTATTTTTTTTCAAATTTGAAAATCCATACCAACCAGCTACAGAACACAGCACCCAGGCTTTTCATCCTCTTAGCATAAGAGGCCAGAGAACAATTGTTGTCATTAAATCAATTGCTGTAGCTATGTTTAGAAGTAACTTTACCTAGACAATTTATGATCAACTTACAGTAGATGTGCAAGAGCAGTCCAAACAGGTATAGGACAATAACCAGAACATTCCAAAATAGGCTGCCTTCTCTCCCCATCCCAAAACCAATGTGTGGAAAAAATTAAAACCAAAAAACCAAACAAACGCACCCCATATAACACCCTGTATTTGTGTTACCGATATTTCAACAGAAGTCTTGGATGGATTCATTCTCCATGAATCAAACCCAGAAAATTTAAAGAACTCAGATAAAACCTTAAAACATTCTTTCAGTTTAAGTCTGTACAAGCTTTTATTTTAAGGTGATCTCAGAAGACTGAATAAATACTGCCCCCTCTCTTGACCCTCCCCCCCAAAGAAAAAAGTTCTTCATTCCTTACCTCATCATCTTTATACCAGGACAAGCTTTCTGCAGTTAGAACGAACCAGTATTCCTTGGATCCTCCTTTCATGATGCCAATATTGTTGATGGTCAGCCAGCCTTTCCGGATGACCTGTGCGGAGGTGCAGTCAGGCACAAGTTTAGTTCATTACGGACTTGACATAATTCTGCAGTTGCATTCATTAAACAAAGACTTGCTAACAACAAGTGCATTTTTTCAGTCTCTGGCAAATTCCAGAGTTTTTGCAGGTTCCTATCATTAAAAAAAAACCAAAACACAAACAAACAAAAACCACCAACCAACTGAAAAACAACATTAACAAAGTGAATATAGTGCTTGCAATCAAAAGCTTGGAAAAAGAAAGAAGCCTAAGTATTATTGTGTTGTACTTACAGCAAGTATGCGTGCATTAAGGATCATGTAAACTTGAAGATACTTATTTGCTGTATAATAACACATTGTAAAAGTCCATACAAGTTCATACATACAAGTCTGCTCTAGTCCAATTTTTAAGATCATTTGTAAAGTTGGATACTAGAAAAAGCACCTAGATTCTGGCAAAGTGAGTGGCTTCTGGGATGCACCAGGAATTTTCAGAAAGGGTTGAATCAAGTGACAAACTGGAGAGGTCTACTAATGGTAATTTGAAATTAAGATAGAAAGTGGTAAGGAGAGGTATACGAGAGCTGGTTTCCTCTTATATGGTAGAAGAGGAAATCAAAAGAAGGGAAAAAAAAAACCCAAACCCTAAGGTGGCAATATAAATTAGGGGGGAAATGGGTAAAGCAGAACCTTATAAAATAGATACAAGTCAAAGATGAAAAAAAATAGATGGAACAGCATACCTACAAATACTAAGGCCTGGAGGCTACATCATGTAAAGATTAAGAGGAACAAATGAGAACTTAAGAGTAATGAGACAACTCAAGAGGTGAAGAAGAGAGAATGGTCATGAAAACTGGTCTATGGATCATACAGAAGCTTTCAATTTTATTGGAACATTTACTGTTTTCTAATATAATTATAAGAAAGCAAGCTTTCTTTCCTATCATACTTTGAGCAAGACAACAGAACTCTCCCGAACACACATATGCAGGGAATCTCACCCATTCTGTTTCCCCCCACAGCTACACCCTTTACTTGCCTATGAAACATTAAGATGGAAAGAAGTGCTCAAAAAAAGCCCTTCAGAACTCCCTCAACAAGTCCCACAAGCATGAACTCATGAGATCAAACATGAATTTCCTTTTGCTTTTAGAGAAATATGCAAGACTATGACCTTCCTCTCATAAGATTTTATAAGTCTAGTAACTCCAATATCAACAAGTAACCAGAGAAAAACATTGCTCAATATCTATTCCTCGTCATCTATAAGTTTCAAAATCATGACTCACTACCATTCAGCATGCACATTCGTGTAAGCTCCCCAAAAAAAATCAGCTTTGGTATTGTACAGAACAAGGGACTAAGTTATACCTGACAACTAAACCAAAGAAAGAGATGAGAAGCTGCAACTGAAAAGCTGATAAAAAGTATTGGTAACGCACATAATCCAAGAGCATCAATTTAATTTCAAATAAGATGATCATGTTTTCCCCATTCACTACTAACCAGGCCAGCAATGTAAGAAAACCACTAAAGATCCAAAAGCAGTCTACAGGTTTTCTGCCTGTAAGAAAATCACCAAGAAAGCATTGATTGGGTTCTGAAGAGTCAGTAAGCTATGAAAGAACTGGACAGAACTCCCATAGAGAGACTCGAAGTTATAGTACAAGCAGAGCGAATGCAATAGCCTGTACCACAAAGGTTTCGGCAGAAGGTTGTCATTATTTCCGATATTCATGTTCATTGTGGGAGAGGTGGAGGGAAGTGGAGAGAGGACATTATTGAGTACAAATAGACATGGAATGCTTGTTTGAGTGCAAGTTGAGGGAAACATACTGATATGAACTTGATTACACATCAAAACCTCATTTTATTTTACGATGTTTATTGAAGTAAACTTTTAACAGGAAACAAGCAACATGTATATATAGCCAGTGTACTGGCCTCCAGGCAGCTGCCACAGAACAAGTTGTGGAACCAAGCTAATGTCTTTTTTTTTTTCTTCCAGCACCAAACTACGCAAATGCAAATGTAAGAGATTTTAGGAAAAAATCAAGGAAATTAAGGTTCCACAACCACTTGAACATAGCTCTGCAACAAGGTGAGCTATATTTGTACAGCAGACTAAATACTTTACAGCAAATGTGCAAAGGTGTTTGTTCCCATGTTATAAAGAAACTGAAATAAGATGGTGTGCTGTGCAAGAGGATGCTGTTGAACCATGCTCTCTGCAATTGAAAATGCTGTGAATATGAAGATGCTCCCTTATAAAGCACATCTCCATATACAGGAAAAACTGGCAGCAGGGCCAGCACACTACTGAAAACTGGTTTGGACACACATCTTACAGAGGGTAAAAAAATTTGAAGACAGATATTTTCACAGTGGGGATGAAGAGGTGGTTTCTAGAAGCAAACCAGTACGAAACACCTATGCTACACGAGTAGCATATTCAAGAACCTTGCAGGTGATGAACACTTAAAAAGGAAGGGAAGTAGGACACTTTGCTTATTCCATCCAGTGCTCTCCCTCACCATTACCACAGGTTTTGTAGCATGTTAATAGGAGTCAAATATTCTCAGTTTGAGGGGAGTGCATTTGTAGCAGAGGTCTCAGAACAGACCAAGCCACAGTTTTAAAATCTAAACTATACAACCCATTTAAGAAGTAATGAAACTTTTAATACTTCTAATGTAGGAACTGCGTTAGCTGCATAGCTCTAAAATACTGTCTTGCTCCAGTCCAACACATCTCCCCATAGATACATAATCATTGCTGGGTGTGGACAGAAACAAGCCAACTTGCTAATACAAACATTGGTCACTGTCTTGTAAAGAAAGGAATTTGCCAGTTGTTTCCTCAAAAACCCTGTGTGCTGAGGATTAGAACCAGCTGTTATTCCCACACAACACTGCATGAAAAGCAGGGCACCAAACTATGGTAGTATCTTGTTTTTCATGTGCAAATTCCTAGATCTGTTTATCTACACCCCTCTGAGAAAACAGGGTGCTATGTTCTCTCAAATATCCTGGACACTACAACAGATCTCAATTACCCAAAATATTTGAAAGCTGTTCCAGGGGACATCAAGAAAGAAGATGAGCTTAAGCCTCCTGTTCTTCTAATTTAATTGTTCCTGTTTCCCAAGCACATTTTGTTAACTACAGAAAGTGACACTTTCAAAATACTCAGTACCAGTGTTGGGGTCAGGAGGAGAGTCAGATCAAGGTGTAAATGCAAACAAAGTGAGATTAAGCAACATAATTTTATTTTCCGGAGAAGGTGAATTACACTTTAGACTCCAGCAAACTTCTCAAATAACTCAAGCTATATTTTAGAAAAAAAAATTGCCCTTCCATGGGCAATAAGCAAAGATTTTCTAAGAGACTTCTGAAATTAAAAAATTTCTGATGGGGGGGTGGTTGTTTTGTTGTGTTTTTCTTTTTTAGCTATTCTGTTAGCTATGCTGTACAGCACTTCAGCTTGAAAAATAAACGAAGTAGTGTGTTTCATTATTGTTTTCACTAGTTCATATTCTGGTTGGTTTGGATTTAAGAGATCCATTTCAATATTTTCTATCATATTTCTAAATGTCATTCTGCACAAACCGGATATTAGCAACATGATTTATGCACTTCGGAAAGTGAAATATATAGGCATTGCCAGAAGCTAGTGAAGACAATATTCTGACCGGTAGCTGGACTCCGTGTACAGGATGAACAAGAGATGACACAGTTCCTTCCTTCAGGGTCCTGATACCTAATCTGGGTGTCTGAAAAATGAAACTTAGGGGGTACAAATGCACATGAACAAGCCAGAAGGAAGTCATATTCTGATAGTTCAGCTGCACTAGACTCAAATCGTATCTGTTGTTCTTATTCTCCAGCACTTCACAGATAAACAGGAAAGCAGAATTTGACATAATTAAGTACATTTTATGTATTGCTGCATGACTTCTTAATTCCATTAAATAAAATAGGTATTTGTAAAAGAAATACATTAGAGAATCAAATTAAAAGAAGTATTTGAAAGATGATTTCAAGAAAAGAAAGAGATAAGTGAAATTGGCTGGATAGGCAGAACTATAAGCGTGAAAATCATGAGACTGGCTACTTCCACAACACAAGCAACAGCATTTGTTGAGCTAACATACCTCTCTATTAAAGTTGTGTTACATGACTCCATTGAAATAATTTTGAACACACAACTCACAGCACTACTGTATCTTCTAATCACAGTCATAACAACTTGTGTTACTGAATAGTAAGCACATTGAGAGAATAAAAAATGCACAAACTACTCTATGAGGCATCCTCACAAGCTATTGGTTGTTTGGGTTCATTTATTAAGATTCTTGCACTTCAGAGGCTAAAAAGGAACAACAGATTAGAAGAGAAACCTAATACACTATTTCACTTTAATTTGCCAAAGGTCACAGCGTAAATTGATCAGATCTGTTCCGATATGGAGCACAACCAAGACTGTGACATTGCCTCCCCCAAAAATCACTGCACAATATATCGCATAACTTAAAGATGACGACAGTGGCTTAAGTCCTAAAAACATGTCTACTTTAAAGAAAAATAGTCTGTACTGAAGCAAAGCACTTGGTAGTGAAAAATTGAAACACGCTTCCAAATGCAGTTACACAAAGATTAAGGTGATCAAGTCAATCATGAAGGAATCTTAACCTAAAATATAAGTATAGTTAAAGGCCATTTAGAGGAGCAATACTTCTCTAATCTTCATAAGGTGAAAACTCAAGAGCAGCATGTCTCATTCAAGGATATTTCAAAATTTACCATCACATGGTTGTCTGTGGGCACCACCTCTTTTACAGAGACACTTTCATTTCCTAACAAATCAGCCTTCTCATGATTTCTTATGACCAAGGCACAGGTTTCCATTCCCACCTACTTGCTAAAAAAAAAACCACCCAAATATTCTGTTCACGCAATTTTCCTGGGTCATGCAAGATACCAGGATTTAAGTGCATCTGAAGAAAAGAAGCAGTAAAGTATGCTACAAAGCAGGATTAAAAAGAAAAAAAGAAAAAGGGTTACTAAGGAAAAAGTTTTTAGCACTACAGTTTAGGCCAACTGATGGGGTCTGAATGCTACTTGTGTCCAGAACAAGTGAATCAGATTGCTGGTGTAACATTGTAGAAAAGGCAGATCAAAGACTTCAAATCCAAATCTCTGAATAACTTGGATGGTGACTTGAAACTCTTAATTCAGAGTAAGCCCTTTCTCCAATTTCAGGGGCTACTTCAGATTTTGCCACAGAAATAAAACACGAAAGAGAATTTCATATAAATTTTATATATTTCTCTGTAATTTGAGTATCTTGCATTCTCACACAGAGAGTATCAATTGGGCACATGGAGCAATGACACCTTCATCTTCAAAAGTTTATCACAATGGGGAGCTTTAAACACAATTTCAGTCATCAAAACAAATGTCAACACACAAAATATAGTTAAGAGTGTGTCAGCTTTCAGGAACCAGATCTTGCTAGCGTGCTGTGTAAAAACAAGCATTACACTGATTATTTCAAGCAAATTAGAAGACAGACTAACCTGTGGCTTAAAAAGAAACTTTGTGGAGTCAGGTCAAAACCTCAGGCGGTAGCAAAGAAAAGACAAACAAAAAAGGCCAAAGATTAAGCGTGAGAGGATAAATTAGTAGAGGAAAAAGAAGCAAGAACATGTTAAGAGGAATTGGCATCACACTTCTTCCAAAAATGCAATATTGCTGCACTCATCTGATTTCTGAGACACACAAACAGTTAATGGTTATCTGCATCATTCCAGTTTAAGGCAAGCTACAAAAAAAGGAAAGCAATGGATTGCAAATGAGCATCCCACTATTTTGGGAAAACAATGATCTTGATCTCCCAAGAGATTCAATTCAAGTGCTACTGAAATCAGTCCTGCCTTGTCCTTTTTCCTTCATTGAACAGAAGTTTAGTTTAAGTTTGTTTGAAGTTATAACTAACATAATTTGATAATGTGGCAACGAACTGGAAAATATGTTTTCATCATAGATATTACCAAACAATGCACATGATAGAGATTTACTTCTTACACCTAGCCATCAGTGAACCAAAAGTAACTTGTTATAAAATTAACTACTGTTTAGACAATTAATTCTAATTAGTAATATTAAAGGCATTCACATATTTATTTACTCATGAAGTGGAAGGGTTAGAAAAGAGTCCATCCATGACATATTGATCCTCCTGGTGCTATGAAAAGAATGCTAAAAAGGCTTTCTATATTCCTAAGTTTATTAATAAACTCACTTATTCTATCAGAAGCAATTCCTTTACATAAACAAAATACCAACATCAGTACCTGTACCCATAAACAGCACGTTTATTTATGTAAGAGCTAATGTTTCCTTTTGGTTACCAGAAACTTATTTGCCCACCTTTCAAAAAGAGATTTACTATGAATAGAGGCACTTACATCAGACAAAAACTTCTTTCTAGTTATATAATAAACAGGAATTAGTTGGTTTAGTTTGAGAAACTCAGTACATTATAAAAATATTAAATTTATTCAAAGTTTTCTATAACATTTTAAGTTATATTAGTTCATACTTGTAACAGCAGGTTAGTAGCAGTCAAGTGATGAACTGCAATTATACTTTGTTGACGAAGTGTTACAGACAAGACAGTTTAACATTAAATAATTAGGTAGCAAGTATTCACCAAACCAATGAGTTAGAGACAAACTTTGCCCTCTGAGAAGCTAAATGGAAAAGCAACAATAAAGCTTACAGAACTTAGCTCGTACAATTTGCCTTGAAGGCGGTAGATTGGTTCCCTGAAATAGCAAATTGCAGAAATGAAGTTTTATTTCAGAAACATTTTCTCATTCTTTTCAACTCCAAACAATTAACTTTCAAACATCTGTTTATTATCTTTAAAATAAAAGGTTCAGCAAAGTCCATTATGCCATAAATAATCAAGTTTCAACATTTAAAATGCCAAGCTTTTTCTCCACTTCTTTAGAGAGAGAACATTCACTTACTTAAAAAAATCATTCATTTTATTTGTGTATTTTTGAAGAGTCTGATAATTAGTTGATTTTCCTTTTATGGGACACTCCAGAGTGATGACGGTTTCTGTGTTTGACACATGTTCCGGTACAGCTAGATAAGAAGGAAGTCTCTCCTCAGAGGGGAGAGACTAGTCTTTGAAGTCATTTCAGTATTTAGACCCTTCAACTTTTTTCATTTTAGTCCAAACCAGATATTACATCAAAAATGCCAGTCATGCTGGTCAGGCTGTGGACGACCACTACATCCCTGAAGCCGAAGGATTATTTTGAATAACATCTCAAAAATAACTAGGAATTTCTTGGTAGAAGGAAGAGGTTGGATTTCTATCCCCCAAAGCGCTGAGTAAAATTTCAAAAAATGCTAGAACTCTCATCTCCAGCAGCAGAATAGGAGACTTCCTGCAATGCCAGGTTTACCACCTGAGGGATCTAAATTCAGTGGTCATATTCGAAAACCTTGACCTTTCACCTCGTGAGCATTGTTTGACCAAATTGCACATGAAAACATCAGGAAGATGTTCAATGCCAGTAATTATTTATACAAAATGTCATTGTCTTATTTTTGCTAGAATTTGTTAGCTCCTTTTAAAGTATGCAGTAATTCCATAGCATTTTCTTTCTGTTTAAGACTTTGCAAAACCCTCAAAGTGAGCAGAAACTGAAGGTGTAGCATTTTCATTATTTTCATCTCATATAAAAAAGAGGACTGATCCTGTGAAGTACTGAGCACTGCTGGCCCACACAAAAGCAAAGAAAGAAGCAAAGCTCAGGAGCACTTAACATGTTGCAGAATCAATCCCATATTCTTATATGATAAAAAGAAACAAACAACTAATTTCAGTAATGAATAAATGATAATTCATCAGAGACAATCAACCAATTATTCTCTGTTTACTTTGAGAAAGGCCTATGAATCATAGTCAAAATCTTTGTAAAGTCAACTGAAAGCTTTCAGAAGAGGTGAAGGCAAATTCGCTTTTGCTTGATGAATCGCCCCTTCACTGCTATTAAGCTGTGAACATGTAAGAACGAGTAAAATGACCATCAGAAACCACACACAAGCAAGTACTCACCAGCACTTTGGATTCTGAAATTCAGAAATTTGCAGTTAATGACAAAATACATTGATGTGTAACATGAAAGATTCAATGCACTAAATGGCATGGGAGGAGAGACACTAACCAGCAGTGTGAGCAATAGCAGAAATATTAAGCAATAAACAATGATAACAATGAAAGTCAGGTTGCTCTGAAAAATTCAGTAAAACAAGGCAGTGATTTGATGATACATTTTATGTTTGAAGCAGAAAAGGTGAATGATACACTTACAACAAATTAACGCAGCCAAGAAAACCAAATAGCTTGGATTAACTTGCACATGCCATTATCCATTCTCTGTTAGGTGCCTACCTGATTTCCCACTGCACTTTTGTTAACCTGACTGCTTCTTTGTTGGGCACTAAGGGAAGCAGAGGAAAAGAGTTATACTGAAGAAACTCAAACTAAACCAGTTCCTGAGGAACAGAATTTAGCAGTAACAGTTACTTCTGATTCCAGCACAGAAAGCTAGAGCAACATAGAAACACAGCAAAATTGTTGCATATTTGTGCATATTTCAACCACGTTTTCTTACAGCATAGGAATGCCTGCTTATATCTGCCTGCTTAGGACAAAACAGACATGCACAGCAGACAGCTCCTACTAATCGTTTCCTTTGCAACATCATCCTACTTGGATTGGTAAAGGTTACTAAAAGCACAGAGAAATTGTGGCTCGTGTGCTTAACTTTGGAAACATTAGCCTCTATAAATATTCAAAAGAGACAAAAAGTAAGCCATTTCTTTCACTTAGCACAATACAACAAAATCCTCCCCTGCGGGAGGCTCCTTAATGGCTTTGTCTTGACGGTTTGTTTTGGATATTATTCTAATATTTATATGCACTTTGAGGGTGTAAATATAACCATGGATGAAGCTGTCACAAAGCTAGTTCAAAAACCTGGAATCATATAGAACAAAACAGATTTAAAATTAAACCATATTTAAAATATTTTGCTCAATTCTTGAACTCTGGTAATCTCAGTTCCTGAAAAAAAGCACACTCCTGTCTCAAGAACATACAAGTTGCCACTAATTCTAAAAGCATTTACATTATGTGGTGGTTTGTAAGTGTTAGGCTACAACATTAAAACACTGCTTGAAAGTGGAAGAAGAGCATTCAGAAAGCAGGCTTTGGCTACTCAACCATCAGAGTGGCCACTGGTGCCAGAAAGTTTTGTTTGGATTAGATTATACCATTTCACCACACATTGATTAACTTAAGAAAAAAGCATACATATTAATCAGCTACAAACACTGCTCTGAAAGAGTAAGATGTCCTTGGATCACAGCCTATGGGCCAATCCTGCAACTGCTTTGTGTACAGCTGCTCTTCTAAAGAATTGCTGAAGCACCAAACTCCACCATGTCCCAATTATGATCCTGTCCTGCAGATCATACTTTATCAAACCAGCAGTCCACATGCTGTCCACGGGAAAATCCACAAGGATGTTTATTCCATATGCCTATTCACTGGGCTTAGCTCTCAATCATCCAGGCCTTTTGGCCAAATAACACTGCATGCCTCTGGTGCATCGTCCCGAGTTGCACAAGTTTTGGTGCATAAATTATGACTAAATAACAAGTACACAGAAAACACAGCATTAATCTCTCAGCAATTCCAATCTGTTCTTTAAAAAACACACAACATGGCTTCAGGAAATGTAATTGCCATTCTTCTGGTTTGTTTTTTGTTTGTCCATTTTGTTTCTTTTTTGTTGTTGTTTTGGTTTTGTTTGGTTGCAGCTTTTTTTATTTTGTCACCTTAGGGAAGCTAATTAGACCACTAACATCATACTTCAAATCCCAGGCCTTTCAAGACAACAATTTGTCCTCCATTTACTGTTCTAAATACAAATTACTCTTTATGTAGATTGAAGCATGTAGCTACGTCTGGGTTACACCAACTGGAACCAAACCTAATTCCAACATTTCACCACTTGCTCTGCTAAATGAGACAAACATTAATATTCCAATTTCACAATTTCAAAACTACGCAAGGTTGTTCTAAATACTGGCATTCTTAAGTCCTTCTCAAGTCAATTCACATCTCACTGTACCTGCCTTAGGCCCCGCAACACAGTTTGAAATGTCATGCTCTTATTCTTATGAGCAATGTTCACAGGACTTACACTTATAAAACATTGCAGTCACGTGAGACAACTGGCCAGAAGACTTAGCTAAAGAAAGGAAACACTAAGGAATCTGGGGAATCTATAGTCCAGGACGATTAGATACTGCAGAAGCCCATATGCTACCCCAAAATTATTTTATTTTCCCGTTTTAACACAATTGCTGTAACAGTAATATGGTTATAGTTTGAAATGTGTATTTTCTACTGTTTAGCTCATTCATTAGTATATTTTACATTTTACGTTGTTCTTAGTTACCCAAGTTTTCTCTTCTAACTGAGCACAAGTCAGCAAAGATACTTCCCTTCCAATCCCTACAGAAACACTTGCTTAAACTTATCAGTGAACTTAAGCAAAGACCCATTTGTTATCTGTTTATACCCCATTGACAGCAGCTGGGGATTTCTAGATCTCAACTGGCAAAAGCAGCAGCAGCGTTCCCAAAAGATTTATCTTGGGCATTGCAACTCCTTGGAAAAGACACAGCAGTGAGGACCGCAGACTGAACTATGGGCCCCAGCAGCAGCATCCATGAAGGGAATTTTTCCAGGGGAGAGATATAATGAAATAGCTCCAGATACACTTGGCTCTCCAGAATCCAAGACTATAATATATGGAAGGTTCCATCTTGACACAAGGAAAAGTCTTTTCACAGTGAGGAGAGATAAGCATTGAAGCAGGCTGCATAGAGAAGCTGAAGAATCTCTGATTTTGGAAGTTTTCCAGATCTGATTGGACAAAGCCCTCAGTAACAGGGTCTGAACTCAGCATTGACCTCATCTGAGCAGGAGGTTGGACTATGCGACCTGCCAAGGTCACAACACACACCATGAATATATATGGAGTGTTTTTAGCAGGCTTTTTCCTGTCAGAAAAGGATGAAGAGAAGTAAATAGTAGGCAGGTTGTTATCTTGACCTCTAGAAGGCCAGCTACCATTCCTACAACATCCTGTCATTTGTCAAGGAAACTGATAAAGATATCTAGGACCTGCAAACAATTCTAGAGAAAGTTGCTCAAACCAAACACATAAACAGTGCCTGGCTTTGCTTTCTCCCCCCTCAGCTTAGTGAACTCCACATTTTAAACCTTCAAGGCATACTGCCAAAGATGTAGACCTTCCTCCACAGTCCTAACTAGAATAGGCCATAGTATAACAGGTACGGTGGTGCCAAACTTTGTTGCCAGCATCCCACATGGATGAAACCTGTTATGATTCCAAACACTGTTATGGCAAATATGGCATGAACATCATTGAAGAACAATTATTCTTCAAAGAGTGAAGACATCTTTTAACATTTTTACTAATGTCAAAACGTTGGTATGAAGTCCCTTAGGCACAAATTGCTGGAAGCTGAGGGAGAACATTCTGGAAAATATTCTCACAGCCTTTTCAATTAAGGCTGCGAACGTCAAACCAGGCCCTGCAGGGCATTCTGCTACTATTATTCTCTACAGCCAAACAGCAGGCACGCATATAATTCAGTGACATCCATTACTCTGAGCAAAACCATTTCACACAGAATCACAGCTCCCAAAATATGCAATAGCAACAATGTGGAAAGGCCACCAATATTATACATTTCTGTGGTCCTAAAATGGATATAGTGAGGGCATCAGCTTGCCAAAGCTGCTTCCCAAGATGCATGTGATTCCAGACCAAGACATAAGCTTCAGCTTCAGTAAAACCAGGCTTGTGAACTGGGGTAAAGAGTCCCCTACAGGCGGGACAGATTTAAACAGGGTGTATATAGAGAAAGAGCATATTTGGGACTTGGGAGCTTACATCTTCACTGTCCCACTTCAGGAGTTGTGTTCCGAACATACTAAAAAAATAAAAAAATTTAAAAAAAGGGAAGAAACAAAACCAAAACAAACAACAACAACAAAAAAACCTGACGGTGTCCTTATAAGAAAATCTCTATATACATACTTTGCAAAACCAATGAAGTCTTCATGGTTGGTGTTGATGTAAGAAACCTGAATATCAATCAGCAGCAGCACCTATTAGGGAGACAGAAGAGCAAAAAAAGGATGAGTAAGGTGGAGGAGAGAGATTGAGGGAAAGTGAGGGAGAAAAACAACAGAACTTCTTGGGTTTTTGCATTGCTGAATATTACTTTCATAATCAACCAAGCCTAAAGCAACAATATTTTCTAAATCCCACTACTTCTGTTCATGTGCTTGTTTAATAAGCTAGACTACAAAAGAGCTATTCCTTCTTATTATTTTTTTTTCCTGACAGACTTCATTTTTCACTATCTTGGCACTTGTCCACTTCATTAAAATCAATCACACATGGCCAGAGAGATTTTAATAATATACAACATAGATTCTAGCTCTATGTTTTGCAAGTTAAGCAAAATTCTAATTCAACAAAGAAATTGCTAAAATGCTAGAGAAAGCTCAACTCCTACCCTTGAACAGCTTCTTGAACACGTATAAGACTGCACTTTCCCCCCATTTTTTTCAGACTTCCATTTATCAGGAAGGAGCAATGAAGAAATCTATTGCTACCAAACAGTAGCATTTAATCTCCTCTAAGTGTACAGAGTTAGTTCTGTACAACTCCTCAAACACTGCATCACTCCCATATTATTCACAATTTCTAGAAGGTATCAGGTGCCTCACCCAGAAGCAAAACACAGTGGGGATTTGGGTTTAGCTCTTAGCTCAGAAAATATCCTCACTAGTATTCTATTAACAATAACTGCTAACAGCATAAATAATGATGTGAATATTTCTCATTAACCTATTTGATCAACTCTTCGCATTTACAGAAAGCTGATACTTTCTACTTTGTTCTGGGAAATTGCCGGGTATGCGCACACAATGAAGAATGGCATAATAAATAAATAAATAAATGACTGAACTATTTTAAGTAACTTGCATATTCTTCCAAATTTAAAATAACTGAGTGTGCTAACTAGAATTTCCTGCGAGTACAAGCCCAGCGGATACAAGTCTTTAAAGTTACTTTTAAGTCTACATTCACAGCACAGATTAAACGAAAAGAAGAAGGACATGCTGCGTAGCTCCCTAGCTCACACAGGAACAGGACTAGAAAGCCAGGAGTCCAGAACAACTTAGGAGCCCTGCCTAGCCTTTCTTCCCCAAATTTTTCTGTTGTCACACTCTGCACTACCCAGACAATAATTTTTATTTCCACTTCCAGTGGATTTTCTTGCATGTAATCTAACCTTCGAAGTTTCCTGGATTTGGAGTGCTTAGCTGAGTGATGAATGTTGGGTTGGGGGGGGGTGTTAACCTTTTTTTAAACTTGAAGGAAAGCCTGTCACTCCTGCAAAAGTCCCAGTTACAATTGCTTGTGGGCCTCACTGTAATTAGAACATGGGATGGGTATGCTAAAAAAACCTGGAAACAAAATAGATATTGGAAATTAGGATTTCCTATAACAATTCTAGTCTCATCTGTCAAAGCTCAATATCAGAGAAGCAATTCCTCTCCTGTGCTAAAACGTGAAGCCAGCTGAAAATGAAAACAAACAAACAAAAAAAACACCAATAAAAATCTTCCACTGTCTTACTGTACTTTGTACATAAGAACTTTCCTTCTGTCATGGATTAAGCCAAAACCAGGACATCTCCTTCACACACTTCCCCAAACCGTTAGATCTAGTCTCACCTGATCCTTGGTCTTCTCTTCTCTTTCACGAATGTAGCCAGCAACAATTCTTTCTGTTTCCTCACACAATCTTGGGTATGTTGCCAACTGAAAAGCAAAACTAAGGTTCCAACTTGACACAAGGAAAATTCCTTTCAACAGTGAGGAAAGGCAAGCATTGGAATAAGCTACATAGAGAGGCTGGAGAATCTCTGATTTTGGAAGTTTTCCAGATCTGATTGGGCAACTGGAAATTTACACCTGCAGGGTGGCTTCAGTAGAATACAAACAGGGAAGCCTCCAGCTTTCCTCTTTGGAAGAAAGCAATATTATAAGTGTTTGGGCTAAAAGTTAACTACATTACAAAATAAGTCTTATTTGCTATTAATGGTCATTTTCCAGAGAAACCAGAGACACCTAAATCCTTGTATTGTTTCTATGCTTCTGCTCCACAGAACATTGAGGAAAACACATTTTGGACATGTGCATCACAATTCATCAGCCTCGGCATGAGGTTTCCCCATGCCTCTCTTTTCTACTGTGCCTAATTCCGGAGTAGCGCTTTAAATAATTTCCAGGTTTCTTGATCTTTGAAGGCTCCACCTTGTGGCAATATCTTTACATCTCAACAACAATACTTGAAAACGCAAACAGCAGAACGCAACAGTAAATTTAGCCAACAGCACTGGGAAAAGAATCTGCACAATCAAGTCAAGTGACATATCTTGCAAGCTTTGATAGAAGTGAAAAAACCTGGAAAGAGTGCTCAAAATATTGCAGAGAATCTGTCTATGACCTTAGTCAAAAAGATTGTCACCTTTTCCTGTTTAAAGAAATAGCTCATTTACCTAATCATTGGTACAAAGAAAAAAAATTGCATTATTCAGAAAAATGCAAAGGATGTGACAAGGCTATTTCTCAACAGCTTCAGCATACTTGTGTTCACATCCTAAAACTGGTCCTATATTTGCTACTGTTAGGGTACCCTGCACTCTGAGACAATGGGAAAGACAGATGAACAGAAGAAGAGACAATAAAAGTAGCTAGGTTAGCTAAGAAGTCTACAAGAAACAATGGGGTCTTCTACAATATCACAGAGTAATGTGAGAAAAGAGAATTGAAAATCAGCAACTGTTAAGTTGTCAATGCTCCAGACAAGCAAGTCTCAGTATTTGCAGATGACAGCTTTCTTATGAAGGTGAAAAGTGTGAGAGAAAAAAAAGCTTCATATTAATATGTCTGACATGCTTGCTTAGCCGCTTCTGTGGGGGTGTGAAGTTTGAGATTTTATTCTACAAGTATAGACCAACCCAAGCACACACTTCCTGAAAACCATTCTCAAAGACCCATAGTAATGCCATATTTAGTTCTGATAAAGGTTATTTCTTAACTTATTACACTCACAGGATCTCAAGTTAAAAGTTTAACTGCTGCACACAACTTTCACATCAGGAAGTTCAATGCTCAGCAGTTCTTTCCAGTAAAGTGTTCAACATTTCTGTGCAGCAAGCTCATTTGTCAACACTAACACAAGGATATACAAATACAAGGGACATGACGTCTTCCTAGCTTTCCACTTCTAACTTCTTGACAACTGGAGATCAGACATTTTGGGGTTGTACATGAAAAAAGCACAGGAAAATTTGTGGACCCATTACATTGCAAAGAACTGTGGTGCTGCCTAGTAAATTTTCAATATAGAAGGAGCATTTTTCTCTCCTTGACAGATGTCTCTGAACACATTTGAGGTCTTTGCTCTAGAGAAGTTTCGCTGTTTCTTCCTCTTATTAGCACTGGAAAAGAAAACTTGAAAGTACAATTTTTTTTTTTTGCTGATGTACACATCCATGGAATTGCTGCCTACATTCCACTTGCATTACCAATGAAACCATGGTTTTAAAGAGGAAACTGAGGGCAACTCTTGACTCAAAAAAAAAACCCCATCCAATCATAAGGTATACATATGTTCAAAACACAGGAATCAGAAAATTAACATTTCCAGTATTACATTGTTTTGAAAGTTTTGCAGAAGTTGTAATTAACTTAAGAGAGTCTTACTCTGTACATCCAGTGACTAGGTCAGAAACCTCTTAAAATACCTTAACATGAAAGACAGGCTTTGTTATCTACTATACCATTACATTATACTTACATTACCAGATCTATTTGCAAATTACCTTTTTAGTGCACTTTTTGACAGTGTTGATTAACTCTTGCATGACCAGATCCACACTTTTTAAGCAAGGTCCTTTCAGCTTGACTATCTGTTTTTTAACAATGGCTTCAAACGCCATATCTGGAGTGAACAAACCTGTTCTGTGAACATAAAAGAATATGTAAGACAGTAATAAAAACATTGTACAAGGCAGTTATTTCTACTGAATTGCTCATATCTTCATTTTCAGGGGCTTGCAGGCGAGTAATAACAATCCCTACACAAACAGATTTCCACAGAACTAAATTTGCTCCTTTCTCTAAAAAAGTGTCATTGTGAGTAAGAATATAAAAGTAGAAACATGCCCTACTTCTCAAAGGTGAGAACTCTAAAGAGTACTGATGAAATGCAGTAAAGCCTCTTTAGCAGTGCATCAAACTTCAGAGAAGGGATGAATGGCAGCTGCAGCACTCCATGCACGATCACTTGCATATCAATCCTGTAAGACCCCTATTGCTGCATTTTTTACTCACAACAGGAAATGTGGTTCTGTTACTCAGAGTCCTATATGGAGGATTTCACAGTGGTCACTGCATGTTATATGAACCTACATAACAGATACCAGACAGGACCAGTTCTAAACAAATAGGCCTTACTTCTCTTTCAAACGCTGCTTACAAGGGTCTGTCTTGGTAGATACATCATATAAAAAAAGTAGACTATCAGTTCACTACCATAAATTGCTCAACAAGACCTTTCCATCAATAAGGAAAACTCCAGAAAAGTTGTAATACTGCACCATGGCTACTAGAGTCAACCATCTGAGAATGCACTAAACAAGTAATGCAACGAACATTTTCCAAAACACTAACAACAACAAAGCTTGTAAGCAATGCTTTCAAAAGATATTATGTACTCACAAGATGGGGGTGAAGGGGGAGGAACAACCAAAAAATACCCTCCAAACCCCACAAAAACCCAAGCTTTTTGGAATCTGTTCTATTGTCAAAAGAATAGAACAGAAAAATGGGTATGCATCTGATGTAGTGTCACTCCAAAACAGACTGATCATTCTGAAGTGAGATAATCAGGTCATTCCAAACTAAAAAAACAAATACCTCCTCTTCCTAAACCTAATAATACACTGCAGACATATCTACAAAATGAAACCTCAACCAACTCACTTGCAAATCAGTCGTTTCAAGAAATGATTGAAAATAAAGAGGAGTAAGATAGTGCAAGGAGTCTGCCACAATACAGGCTGAAAAGTTTTTTCCATATCAAGACACGAGCTTTCTCTCTAAAATTTATGACTTTTCAGGAATACAGGCTTAACAGAACTGCAGACACTACCAGAAAAAAAAAGCTATTTTTTTTCTTTGTAAAATAATTTTCCAGCATTTCCCAGTAACTTAAACCTCTTTGGGCAAACCAACTGTTTGGCTCAAAATAGCTACCTGAAAAACAGAAGTGTAAAGGAATGGAAGAAAAAAAGTCAGCTGCTGGGAACAGCACATGACTAGCATAGTCTAGCAGTCAGCAGCCAGTGTGCCCTCAGGTTAGAAAGACCACAAGCCTCTATAATGTGACTGGGCTTGAAAACATGGGAGCACTTGCCTGATACCATGTATGTTCTTGATGGCATAACTTATTTCTCTCCGAAGTTCCTTCTCATTGAATTCCATCTAGAGGAACAAAAGCATATGAGATCATATTGGAGAGGTTTTCAATAAGATAGAAGTAAGATAGAAAATATTACCTCTCCCAATATAACTGGAAGACAGGTGAGTTCAACTGGCAAAATAGTCGTTTCTAATGCCTCTAAACAAAGCCTAAGTATTATCAAACATTTAAACACTAAGGCAGCAGTAAGGATTGTTGAAAATCATGCACCCTTCCATTCAAGATATATCAACAGTTGGAATGATTTTACAGAATTGATAGGATATGTCAGAAACAGGATTTGGGAGATGCAATTTTTTTTTAAGCTTGGTTTCCTAAAGTGGTGCAATTTCTGTGATTATGGTCAGTTTATCCTCCCCTTCCCATTCTCCTGTTTTTCAACCAAACTTGAGAGGAGTGGTCTCAGTTATGAAGTTATAAAGCTTTTATTTAAGTTTCTTGAAAGACAGCTAGGTGGAAGAGAAGTTAGTGTTGTCACAAACAAAAGGATCATTACTTAAACCCAACTGTCATCTGTTCTGTTGGACTGCTAGTTGACCTACCACATTTAATCCTTGGAACCAGCCACGACTCTGTCTGGTTCTTACCCAACTTAAAGTTAGGGGATGTCAAGGCTGAACATAAAACATGTCGAGAGGAATCTTAGGAAGAGTGTAAAAATATAAAAAATGTGGACTAGAGATACAGTAGAGTTCATAGTGAGGGGAAACTAAGGCAGGGGTGGGGAGAGAGAGGATCAAAGAATATGCAACAACATTCATAGGAAACCAGGTTTCTTTAGTTCACATCCCACTGGACTTCTGTTTATTCTGTTACCCAAAGGTAACAAGAAGAGATGTATCAAGAGGAGAAATATTATCTCAAAATGCCAAATTTGGTTCTGCTCGACCTACCACTATGAAAGCTGGCTTTGGTTTAATGCACTGAATAAAGGAAGTAGAAAACACAGGAAACAACTATTTTCTATAACTCTAATTTTAATAGGTACTACCTACTTGAACACAACTTAAATTTACCAATTGTAGTTGTTTGCCTGCCTCATCTAACCAGAAGAAAGATGCTATTTGTGATAAAATAATAAAAGAGCAAGGAAAATAGTAAGAACTGGGACTAATAATGATATTCTAATTCCTATATTTCAGAATTCTTAGCATGTCTCAGTATCCAAAGCCAGAAACAAAGCCAAATGTCTCCATTATACCTTCATGTAACTCCTTCCACAATTAAGAGTGTATTCTTCCCATCAGACCTTAATCTTGGCTTTACTTCTATCAGTATGAACATAGGAATATATAAATAAAAAACAAAGCACACCAGCAAGATGGATAAATACCTTTACTAGTTCAAAAGGAAAACGTTCATGGAAAATACGATTGATTTTGGCACCTCCTGAAAGTTCTAATGTATCAACCTGATCTCCTGATCCTTCGATTCTTTTTTCAAAGTCCACTGAAAACTGTTGTACCATCCTAAATTTCAAAGGTGGGGAGAGGAGAGAAAGGAAAAAAAGAAAAAAAAAAGTCATAGAAGAAATGTGACAACAATCATACAAGAGAGAAGTGCTAAGTGTATTTTAGATTTTTTTTCTTCCTTTAGATGCTTCCTCTTCGAAGAGGTAAATTTGAATCGCACATGAACATAGAAGCAAAAAAAAAAAAGGAGGGGGGGGAGGAGGGAGAGAGAAAATGGCAGACCTTTCAGGTGAAAAGGAACACAATATTGAGTATCAAGCATCCCTGCAAACAGGCCAAGGAAGGAAGCTGCATGAAGCATTGCCCTTCTTCCTTAGAGTTAAAACCACAGTAAAAGATTCCACTTCCACTTGATTCTAAGTCAGATGAACACTCATCTCTGTTCTATCACTTAACAATAACGTTATCAAAGCCTCAGCAGACACACATATTTTGTGGATGAGACCCAAACTGGACAGTGACTTTAGCAGTGCAATTCCTCCAACAAAGAACAATCATATTCAATCCATGACTCCTTGAGCCCAAAAGGGTCAACATCTGCCAGGTCAGTTTTAACACAAAGCACAGATGGCACATCACATCACATATTTTGCTGCTAGTGGTCAGAGGTATACTCAGAGAGGCAACCAGTAACAAAGAGGTTTTCACCCACCACAATAGACTCTCACTTAAACATTAAGAATGGCTGCACTAAAGCAAAACGAAGGCCATATCATGACAGTCACCAACAATAAGTTCCTATGAGAACAGAGCAAGCACACAGTAATACTTCTCCAGAAAACTCTCTTGGCCTCAAATTGCTGTTCATGATTCCATACAGGAATCTGTCCTTGTACTTACTAACCTTAAATGTCTTCCCCATCCCAAAAAATGTGCCTAGCTGCTTTTGGAAAGCACACAAAATTTTAGCATTCGTTCCTGCAGCAAAGAACAGTCTGTAGCTTAGCTGTGCATTAATCATAGATAGTAGCCCTTCATGTAATTTTGATCTTGCCATCTTTGAGGTCTGTGTTGCTGATCTTTCTACTTTTCCTGTTCCGCTTTCCCTCTTTTCTAGGATTACTATAATTAATTTAGGACAAACTCTGCTGAAGTTGTAGGATAAATTAAGTGTTCTGGAACATCAAGCACAGAATTCTTTGGAGTTTGCAGATAGAATCCTTAACCATATCCAAATCTTTAAATTTAAAGCCATTACAAAGCAAAAGAATTAAAAAAAAAAAAAAAAAAGAGAGGCAAAACAAACTTATACAAACTAGAAAAGCAGACAAAAGATCACTCACTGCAACAGGGCTTTCGTTTTTCTGGTTGGATCTTCTGGTCTGAAATTTTTGTATACCTCTACTTCATGTTCTATAGAAAGCAGCTGATTCTGAAGTTTGCTTCTGAAGGCTGGGAGGGTATCCCGAATATGATTGGTAAGTTGCTAAAAAGCAAATAAAAGTCCTTTTTACTGTTAATAAAGATGAAAGCTGGAGCACAACCGTCTCCTTCTGAGTGCCAAGCACATCATAGAATCATAGAATAGTTAGGGTTGGAAAGGACCTTAAGATCATCTAGTTCCATCACCTAGTCCCTGCCATGGGCAGGGACATCTCACACTAGACCATGTCACCCAAGGCTCTGTCCAACCTGACCTTGCACACTGCCAGGGACGGAGCATTTATCACTTCTTTGGGCAGTCTGTTCTAGTGCTTCATCACCCTCACAGTAAAGAACTTCTTCCTTATATCTAACCTGAACTTTCCCATGTTTTAGTTTAAACACGTTACCCCTGGTTCTATCACTACAGCCCCTAATGAAGAGTCCCTCTCCAGCATCCTTGCAGGCCCCCTTCAGATACTGGAAGGCTGCTATGAGGTCTCCACACAGCCTTCTCTTCTCCAGGCTGAACAGCCCCAACTTTCTCAGCCTGTCTTCATAAAGGAGGTGTTCAAGCCCCCCGATCATCCTCATGGCCCTCCTCTGGACTTGTTCCAACAGCTCCATGTCCTTCTTATGCTGAGGACACTAGAACTGCTCACAGTACCCCAAGTGGGGTCTCACAAGAGCAAAGTAGAGTCATCAGCCATGACCTGTGCTAGTTTGCCAGTATAGTTCCTTTTGATTTTTGAAGCAATGGAGACTGCTAAAGAGCAATACAATACCCCTTTTGCATACACATTATAAGGAGGCTTGAAAAATTCCTTTGTCCTCTCACTGAGTCCTGTTACTACATACTTGCTTAGTTACACACAAAAAAAGTTATACACATTACACATGTAATTTGAAAATCACCTGTCATCACTCAGCTCTCATGCCACCACTCCCATTTTGCTGGTTTTCCTAAGGGTGCTTCCCAATTCGCTATATACTTGTTCAGCATGACTCCTTTACTTCACAGCCACAAGACAAGGTCAGACAAGGAACAGATTCTGAGCATCCACAGCCCACTAAGAACAGACATTGAGGGAAGTGTAGACATACAGAGTACCTACTTGGCACTCTCCCCCCATTGGAAAAATCACTTCTACACGATTTCTGCTCCCTTGTACAAAGTATACTAAAGGAAATAGATTTTGCCCTCATATTACTGATTATAGAACTTCATCTTTTTTAAACACTTGATTTTTGGCTGAAAAGGTTCTACCACTCAAGACTAGCAGTTTTCATTTCTGAAAATCTTCCTAGAAGTATTGGAAAACACATTGAAGGAAAGTAGAAAACTGCCTACCAGATCTGTGCTTAACTTACCTCAATTACTTTTGCACATATATGTTGTAATGTCTTTGAACAGCACTATCAATGTTTTACCTGTGCCATAAATTTCTCATGCACTGTACCTGTTCCTTGATTAAACCAAAGCAGACTTCTTGCATTATGCTGCAAACCCTCTTCCCAAACCAAATCAGACAAGCTATAAATATTGTCAAATACCAAAATATGTAAACTCAAAATAAAAGTTGTTCAGCAGATCAACAGGCACAAAAATCAAAAGCTGGAGTTTCCCTGGAGCACCACCTTGTGGATGCAGAGAAATTGAAATATTACCTGAAACCACAAACACTAATAGGTCCCTAATATCTTAGGGGCAAAACTTCTATAGATCTTCCCATATATAATATTCTACACACAGTAACAGTAATAGAAGACCAACATAATGAAATAGGTAAATTTATATAACAGCTCACAAAAAATAAGTGAATAGTAAAGCAAAGCAAGCCAGGACAGATAAGATGATCCAAAGGCATATGCAGCTCATGCTTCAATCTCAAAACTAAGACATGTGGATTAAACTTTCAAGATATAAAAAGAGGCAAAACGTCCTAAACAGATAAAATCGCATGCTACAAGCAAGTTCTTGCATCCTGCTGAAGACTTTGGTTCTGAGGCACAAATAAATGGCAACAGCATTCTTTTTGGAAAAATCCAGAGCAGACCATAACTTTGCTGTCAAGTTACACCTGCAAAGTCACTGTAGCAAGAAATTAAGCAGGTCAGCCACTAGTTTCCTAACTTAATCAATAACTTTTCTGCTATTTCCAGCTGCTGTCCAAAATAGACAAAGCCAGGCTAACATGGTCTTTGTCTATTCCAGACCAAAGTCTGTAATTTGAAAGTGAACTGGAAAAAACACTATCAAATACTTGTAGGAATGCCAAGAACACTGGTCAGCTGATTAAAAAAAAAAAAAAAAAAAAAAAAAAAGAGAAAACAGCATCACCAGTAACTTTAGAGAGGCAGGCCCTCTTCAAACTTGCTGAGATGCATCATCATTAGGGTCACATGCTATTCAACCTAATGGATGGCATTATGAAATGAGTAATACCCAAAGACGAGAGAATTATATATTCTTCCAAAGCTGCTGTAGGCAGTGTCTTTATTAGGACAGTATACTATGGGTTTCTCCTCCAAGTAACTGGAAAATAGACCTCTATTTCTTGCTGAAGGAAGCTCTGTTCTGGCATAGTTTAGCATGAACTCATAGAAACAAACCAAAGGTTTGGGCAAAAATAAAGGTAGTGTGAAAAGTGTGTTCCAATTACTGATTTGTCATTTATATCGTTAGTACACAGTCACTGTTTCCTTCAAGAACTACAATAAAGTGTAGATTTTGAGGTTAAAGTACAATGAACCCTCGGAACACATGATTTCTAAAAATGTAAAAATGTCATTTTTTTTTTCCCCCCTACTTTCCAAATTTGAATTCTAAAAATCCAGCTAGAAGAAATGCGATAGGAATAGGATGGTATACTTCCAGAAGGGAGACAAATCTTATTTTTTGTGTCCATATTCAGTATTCAAGAGAACAGGGGAGTGCAGACCTGTCAGTAAACGTCAGAGACTACATCTCACAGTAAGTTTTTGTATGCTACATGTAATATACAGCTTTGCTAATTACATTGTGAAAATTAAAAAGCTTAAAAGCAGGACAGAATAAGTAAGGTTCACTGACCATCATTCATTTTAAAATAGATTTTATATTGGTCCTATCATTATAAAACTGCCTTTCACCACACGGCTTCAGGTTTTACCTGGTTTAGAACTTTTTGGAGATAGGGTGTTCCCATCCGATCTGCCATGTGCCTATATGCTGGGTGGGAAAGAAAGAATTTCCTTTCTGCTAGGAGAGCTGCCTTAATGTCCTTCTTCCCATCAATGTCTTTCTGGCTTCTGTTTACAACACCAATATAACCTAAAACAACACAAACCCAATGGGTAAGTCAATGCAGCTATTGCCTGAGCTACTGTATTCACATTAAATCGAACTAGACTACCTCAATTCAAACAAAGCTTTCCAATTTAGGCATTTCAGATATTGTTTACAAGTACTCAGCAACCTTAACAGTGTCTAAATTGTTCATCCTGTTTATGTATAACAAATATACTTCCTTTTAAATCACTGATTCAAATACAGAAATATCTGAAACTTTGATGTACCCCCCCCCAAAAAAACCCCACAAAACAAAAAACAAAACACCGACTCAGGTCTACATAGATAAATTACATGATATTAGCAAAATAGAGGAAAAAATTTTTCTCTTTTGCTGGAACAACATGCTCCATGGGAGGAGATAGTGTTCTCATCAGTAAATTATAGCTAGAACCAAAATTCTTGATATTGTTAACAGTATGAACAACTGTGGCAGTGGCTGCCAGAACAACCACATGAGAAATTTCTGAAAGGGTTCACAACTTGATTTACAGTGAGCTAACTAAAGCTCTGGTGCTTGCTTCAGTCATATGCAAAGGAAAAAAAAAAAAAAAAAAAGATTCTTTTGTTACAAGAAACAATCTGGCACAGGAGAGAAAATTGGCTAACAACCTGCGCTGACATTTCTTGCTTCCTCTGGAATATGCAGTGTATTTTCCACACCCATTTTAAAAACAGAAAAAAAGATTAAAAAATCACTTTATTTGTATCAAGTCCAGCACAACCTTTGATTCACCTCCAGGCCCCCAGACACCATCTTTATCCAAACCACTTTCCGGACTGCAAAGAAGATAAGCAACTGAACATTTGCACCTCTACGAAGAGGAAGCAGTTTGTTTTCTAGAATTTCTCTTGCATCTGTTCCATCATCCATCAGATCCAGTTTTGTGATCACACCGATAGTCCTAAGGCCTGCCCAGGATGAAGGCAGGGGAAAAAAAAAAAAAAGGAAAGAAAAAAAAAAAGATAGTGAAGAATCATTCATATTCAGGAAGAACAATTACATCTTACAATTATATAACATGTGACATTCTCAAAGTTTGTATCACACAATACCAGCTACAACTGCACATTATGAAATGTTTGGAAAAGAAGGGATCATCATTGACAGTGCTGAAACGTGTTTCTCAAATCTCTTACAAGGCTCAGCATTCCTGTGATATGACTGTATAAAATTTATAATGCAAGTATTATCTAGAATGCCCACCAGCACCATAGTCCATTTTTCTAGGTACCACAGAAATTTCTAGATAGGCATTGCTCCACTTGCTTATAAGACATAGTAATAAAATTTTAAAAACACATTTACAGCATCATTACTGGAATGACACCGAGCTAACAAACAGTTACTGTGATGTTGAAGCCTATATGAGAATGTACATATACACATCTACATTATAAATTATATTTTACACAAGGGCTGGCAATAATTATTACTTTCAATTATGTTACTACATTTGAGAATGAAAAGTGGTTACGTTCAATCGTGCTTACCTTGAGGGTCCACTTCCTTAGCTAACTTCAGTGCATCTGAGTTGGCCAGATCAGTGTTAGCTGGAGTCACTGCCAGTATCAGACAGTTTTCGCGAGAGATAAACTGCATTATCATGTCTCTGATCTGCTGCTCGATATCTGGAGGCTGATCCCCTACTGGCACTTTAGTGATTCCCGGCAAATCAATAAGGGTCAGGCTTAATACTATAAGGAAAACACAGGATGAAAGTGGTTAGCACACCAGACATGTCTAAAGAGGTCTACACACCTATGGCTGCAGACAAATTTTAGTCACATAAAATCTCACATAAATTACCTTTACAGGTACATAAATATTGTCAATGGTTCAAACAAAATGCCTGACAATCTGAAAAGTACACTTTTTTTCTGCTGGTCTTTCATCTCTAGGTTAATTAGTACTATTTAATATTTTAAACACTACAAGTGGCATAGGGAATGATACTTCTACTGAATATCCTCAAAGGCTCTTAGACAAATGAGCTATCTTTCTGAGCTTTGTTTTGTTCTGGTAATCAGTCCCTCTCTGACTATGCTTTTAACATTGTCTCAAATTGAGAAATTTTGGGGTATGTTGTTGTTTTGGGTTTGGTTTTATTTGGCGGGTTGATTTATTTGTTGTTTCGGGTTTGGTCTTTTTTACTCTGCAACTTCTGAAGTAAAGTAAGAAACGTGAAAAAGTTTATTCATTAATAAAATCTGGTTTGTTCTGACATGATTTCTCCAGTACAAGCCACAGTTTCAACTAGAAGCATCCTAGCTTGTTCAGCCTGTACTAGGGAAACAGGCTACCCTTCAGAAAAATGAGAAAAATGCAATTCCTAGAAAGGAAACACCAGAAGTATATTTGGGTTCTGGCTAATACAGAAAACAGTTGCTGAACTGATCCTCATTAAAAAAAGTAAGAGCATTAGGTAGGAAATTTTCATTTTCTCCTGGAGTCAGTATGTTCAAACAACAAGCTTTGAGGCAGGGCCTTTAATTCAGCTTCTCTCCAGTTGGCTATACCATAACTGTATAGCAGAGAAACGTTCAGAGGCATATGTTTAGAGCCAAGACTGCTCACAGTATATCAAAGGGAGGTTCAGCATCTCTTTAATTACCTCCTCTCTTATTTTAATCTTTCTGTCCTTTGACTCTCCATGAAGACATCAGATGAGGTGGTTAGAAAAATAAAGTGCTTCAGTCAACCATACCACTTTTCTCCTGTAGTCAAGACAGAGCCAATGCAAAACATTTTCTCTAGATTGCCTTCATTAAATTGGGCAGATGGCAACCAGAGGAACTAACTTTGATCTACACTGAGGGTCTACAACATAAAGCAGCTTCAAACACCATTATTGTCTAAATATATTTTTAATGACAGCAAACAATAAACATCCAATAGGGCAGGGAGACATAATGACTTCCTAGATCACTGATTGGGGAATCCATCTGGAAGGTGGCAAAAAGAAGTTTTGCCACTAAAGTCTCCCATCTCCTATCATTTGTCTTTACTAGTGAGTTACTATCTAACGGTATATGTACTGGAGGAGAGATTGGTTTCATCCTGATGCAGTGAGAATATTTTTAAATCATGAGAATATTAAATGGAACAGAGTCTGCATTCTGCCCAGCTCTAGTGGCAACAGCTTTCTACCGTAGAGTGGTTTTGTAACACAGAAGTTGAGGATTCTTCCAGATGCATATCCACTTTCGGTTCAACTCAGTCTCAGAAGTTTTTTTATCCCAGAAGACTTCTGACTGAGCAATGAGAACACATACAAAAGGAGACAGCTAGACAGAGCTACATAACCCACCACATAACAGAAATATAAAGTAGCATGATTTTACCTACCATGTGGAGAATATATTCTTAAGTTTATAGGAACTGAAGAAATGCCTTTGTTCACTCCTGTTACTCTATCTGTTTCTACTTCAATTTCCTGACGAACTTCATCAAAATCAGTAAATTTCCTCCCTTTGCAGTGTAGAAATTCAGCATACTCTGTGAAAAATATCAATAGCAATTCTGTATTTCACAGGCTTATAGACTTAGACATCCATTTTCAAGCCCCTAGTATTCTTCAGAAGCATATGTACAAAAGCATGTCATCATGAGTATCAGGAAAGCATTATATATGAGCACATGCTATAGATGTGATTGCACAGATGAAAACCAGCCTACAACAAGAAAGAGCTAGTTAAAAAGTCAAGTTGAATGAATCTGATTTACTGCTTTTAGCTTCAGCATGTCATCTTCTGGAACAACCTAAAAGATTCAAATAGATACCATTTACACTAATAGAACAAGGAACAGATTGTGAATCAGAATTGAGTTTTCATCTGATTTCATGTGCCTGCAATACATCGCTAAATTGAACAAAAGTCAAGCTCTGTATTATCAAAGATTATTAGCATTTGCTTTCAGAAACTAACAGCCCATGCTACATGATTTTAATAAAGGAGTTCTGTATATTTTTAGAAGTTCATAATGAAAATAAGATCACTTAAGAACATCATAATGTTTTTAACGCAACTCATTTCCCAAAAACTTCTTGTCATCTAAATCCAAACCATATATAAGAAGTTTGTAAAAGCTTTTATTGATATAGCTGTTATTTTGCTTAAGTGGGAGAACACAATTCTTAAGTCTTCAATTATCATAAAACTTGCCCTCTTACCTTTTGGGCATCAACCAGGAATCAAGGATAGATACAGTCTAATTTGTTAGACTCGAACTTGACACTATGTCCCTCCCTGTTTTGACTCCTGAATCCAAATATGGATACTAATTTCCTTCCCTAGAGGCGCAAAACCAAAAGCACATCTCAGGATTTTAGAACTGGGGTTTCTTCCTTTATAACAGAACACACAAGTTTATCTCACAATAGCAAGGCTGTAATCAGAAGTAATGACATAAATGGTAACAGACATAAGCTCATATCCTGATCCCACTCTAAGCAATAGGCCTGGAGAAAGGCTGAACAAAGTTCTGTATGTTCCAGTTAATTTCATCCTGCAATCAAGACCTGATCTCAAAAGTTCCATTTGGATGTTTCTTCCCCAGAAAACATTTCTTGGTAAACAGCCCTCAAACACCAGAGCAAAGAGCTTGCTTGGTACTCAGAGAAGGAACAGAAGCTCAGAAGATCTGATCCAGGAATACAAACTAATTGAGAGCCTTATGTATCAGTACTGAAATTTGTTCCCCAGAAGTTGCTTTATTACTATTGACAGAAGTGTTAAAAAAACAATAGTCAAAACCACACATGAAACCAATAGTTAAAGCAAACTGAGGGTAAAAAAAAAAAAAAAAAGGAGAGAGAGGAGGGGAAAACAACAAGTACCAACCTTTCTGTGCTACAATACCATAATTCCTCCAGATTCCAAGGCAGGGGACAGGAAAACCCACGCTTGTTAAGACAAAAATAATACATCTCATTTTAAAAATGAGAGCACCTAACAAAAACCTCCATCTCATTTCTGGTAACTTAAGAATTCCAGCATCTCTTATATACCTTTTTAGTTCTAGCAGCAAAATGACAATGAGTAGGAGTTCTGTATGTTTCATCCTCAATTATTTAAAAAAAAAAAAAAAAAAAAAGAGAGAGAGAAAAAAGGAATATTCAAATATTTTGAAGTGAAAGAGAACATGGCACACAAAATAAAATACTTCAGTTTCTCTAGCACATTTCAGAATTCACATATGTAAAATTTGTCATCTCAAGGTTGGGAAATAGCTACCTACTGAAAAAAGAATTGACAAGTGATTCTTATTTTGTCCCAATTCTTCATGCACTGCTCCTGTCATAAAATAAACATACTCTCCTTAGTCACTTTCCTCCCTCCCCAGTGGTTCATCAGACTCTCTCAGAAAAATATTTCACAATCCAATAATTAATACTTGGTGCCTAGTTGTAATCAGTTGAGTGACTCAGCTGATAGTCAAGGAAGCTTTTCTCTTTGTTCCACTAAATGCTCTGTAGTAATTGAAAGAGTCCTAATTGAAATGGCTTCAAGGTAATTCAAATGAAAACATTAACTAATTTTTAGATGTGTTAATATTTATCAATAGCTCATTCCAACCAGTGACATCTGTGGTCCCACTAGTTCTGAAGGAATAGACTTTACAACAGTTCATAACCTGTGGTGCCACGCACAGCCTTCAGAATAAAAATTCAAACGAACAACAAGCACTTTGTTTTGCTCCTTTCAGCTCTTAGCCTGTCCTTGGCAGTGCTGCCTTTATCCAGATTGGATAAGCACATGCTTTAATGCACTCTGCAGTTTTCAGCTTTCATACACAGAAGAATACTAGGAAAATATTTTATTTACATTTTTGTGGAAATAGACATGAAGCCACACAAGAAAAAGTAATCTTGCCTAAAGTCTAGTTTTCATATATGTATTTTTCAGATAAAGCTGAATTAAGAGAAAGAACAATTAGCTAGAAAATTAAAATATTGTCTTTGCATGAGTCCCTCCCCAGCATCCTTGTAGGCCCCCTTCAGATACTGGAAGGCTGCTACGAGGTCTCTGCACAGCTTCTCTTCTCCAGGCTGAACAGCCCCAATTTTCTCAGCCCGTCTTCATACGAGAGATTTCGGTGTTTTTTTTAAAAAAAACCTCCTTGACCCACATCAAGCTGAACCCAAGACCTTCTAAAGTCTGACAGAGCCCACAGATTTTACCCTATGCAGAATAATCTGCTACTAGAGGTCAAGAATTTACCAAGATGAGGCACCTGGACTCAGGACTCTTCCCCACGTGATTTCAAGCAGAGTTGTTCCAAGTCTGTGGTAGTATCCAGTCTAACATATTCAAGAGTTAAGTCTCCAGCTTGGAGTTTTTCGAAAAGGTGACTTATTAAATAGTGCTCCTATAGCAAAACAAATAAACATATAGCAAAGGGAGAATACATTCTATTACTTCATATTCTATCTGTCAGTCCCTTAGGGAGATGTCACACAAGCAACAAGAGTCTTGTTAGCTTCAATGAAGCATCCCACAAAGCGTCAGAATGCTTTTCAAAAGAGTAATTTCAAAAGAGTGATTTAAAAAACATGCAAATAAACAACATGAGCTTAAGTACATCACCTTTTCTTTGATGGTGGATCAGCTTTTTCTGAACAAAGTAAATGCAGTCAAATGAACCCATTTCAACCCTAGCAAATCATTCATTAGTTCTTCATTGAACGGAGAGGCAGTATCAAAAGCCCCTGTTGCCTTATCCAATCTATAATCTCTCTTCTAATTCTCCATTTCTCTAGCTCTTCTACCATGCTGAAGATCAAATACTCAGAACTCAGCCATCCCACTGCTAACCTTCAAGCAGCCAGGCTACAAGTACCCTGGTATTTTCTGAAGAAAAACCAGAATATCCTGTCAATGCAGAGGATGACAAGAATATTGTAGCATGAGAGATTTAAAAAAATTAAAGTAGTGTAGATCTGATGAAATAAGTAGCATAAAATACCAGGTCATGCTCTTAGGAACCAGTGAAATGCTTAATTGTAAGGGTAAACACTCATACCGGGGGGGGGGGGGGGGGGGGGGGGGGGAAGCATTCTTTTTGATCCAAGTCTTTCACATTCTTGAAAATGTTCTGAAGAAGAAATGTATCTCTCTTTTTTCGACCTTCCTTTACACATCACACATTCTAAACCTTCAATCACTCACACAGATATTCTCCAGGCATTTTTCTGAACGCTACAGAGGCAGAGCTCTCACCAAGATCTTTCCAAGACTGAAAAATGTAGAACTACTTTTAAGACTGAATTTCTGCTGATGCATATTTACTTCTGTATTTTACGACAGCATGACATCAGTGAATTGTGTTCTGTTAGAGGTCCGCTGCAATCACCAGGTTCTTTTCCAAAAACCAGCTATCTAAACACTAACCTTTCAGTACAGAAACAGCTCTCATTGTAGCTGAACCTCTTCCTACTTTTGAGGCATTTCTTTTCCTTTGCAAGCAATATAGATTCCAGTTCTGCCCTCCAGTGTATTTCATAGTCTTGTTCGTATTTGCCAAATATAAACTTATTAAACATGCTATGTTCTGTCAGCCTATCAGTAATACAACATACTGAACATGACCTGGAGGGATATCCCTTCCACTCTGTAAACAACTGTGCATCCATCTTACAGGAATCCTTTCCAGACCAGGTCTTCTGAGATTGCTTAATATAATAAAGAACCATGCAAAAGAATTTAAACACCCTTACTCTGCCTAAGATAAGGCACTTAGCACACCTTTATTTACAAGCCTGCTCTCCTGTAACAAAAAAATAAAATTATACTGATTATGACAAGGATATTTCTGTTCATGACTGTGTTGGCTGTTATGCATCTCAAGTATCTTTCAAATTGTTATTTAATAACTAATTACAGATTTCTTCTTTTCTAAAAGTGAACTTTGATTTTTCTGTCACTTTTCTCTATTATCTTTTTGAAGACTGGCAAACATAGAGCTATTTCCCAGTCTTTCAATAAGTGAATTCCATCTTTCCTGATGTCACTGAGCGAGCGCCAACCCAGGATCAAGGAAACAAAACTTTCCAGGAAAAAACACTTACAAAACCAAACATTTGAGGGTAAGATCAATTTTTCCAAACATGAGCTGAAGCCCATACACTGTTTGAGGGTGCCGATAGCAGAAATGACCTCAAATCCATGCTGCCAGACATCAGTAGTCACTGCTGATCAGCTCGGGTTACTCCAGACACCGTTACTAGTACACACACATAAACAGCAGCAGCAAGGAAGATTTGCAGTTTCTGCAATCTTACGCTAACAGCTTAAATTCAGGTTTCAGATCAGCAACGCTATCCCTTTTCCAGTTTATCAGTCCTGTTTGGGTGATGAGTATTTCACTGTCTAGGGAAGGGGTCACCAGTCACTACCACCTTTTCCCTATGGTGATGTCACTTTTTAGCTTTTCGGGTATGCAATTCCCATATCTTCACTGGTCTCTACAGTATCCCTGTTCATTATCTGAATGAGTAACTGCCAGAAAATGGGATCCATAAGCCAGCAGCCTTTTTTCCTTCCTTCCTTGCAAAGTGCCTTGTCTCTTTCCAACTACTGGCACTGTGGCACCTTTCTAGTTTTTGTCCTTCAAGACCTCCAAATGCCTTCCTGCTGCCGAAATCTCTAAGACCATCTGTGTTAGCCAAAATAACCAATCTAAAGCTCTTTTTACAAATTTTTCATTTTCTGTTAGAGGATTGGTTTTGCCACCAGATGGCAATAAAAGATGGGTATGCTTGAGGAGTAGTCTCAACAACAGACACTTGCTTTAAAGCTCAGCAACTTCATTAGAAGAGAGCATCAGCAAGACTTTAGGGGAAAAAAAAAAATCAGAATGACTTTTGAACCTCATGTGATTTACTTTCCATTTAAGTGCTCTAATTAACAGAACTGAAACAAAGTGGGTATTGTACATATGACTCATCTAAAAATGTCCACCCCAATGATTTTCAAAATCTGTAATCTGACACTTCTTTAGCAAAGAAACTGAAACAAGATCATGAAGAAAATCTAAAACCCCTCCAAAAGCAGTTATCAAGATGAGGAAAATAACCCTCCTAGAGCCAAGATACTTTAACACGTAAATAACAAATAACAGGCTTTATATAGTAGGCAATGTGTTTTTAACAAACAGAAGAACAAAAGCTTCAACTAAAACCCCAGTAAATTTTTTGTTGTCATTGCTGTTTAAAAAAAAAAAATACTACCCAATCTGAAGAAATCCACATAATTATCTCACTTCCACAGGCAGGAGAAAGCACAGCAAGAGGAAGAACAAGTTGCCTCAGTTAGATGGAATAGGTGGCAAAAAAAACAAACAAAACAAAAAAAACACAACAACAACAAAAAAAAAACCAAAACAAAACAAAAACCAAACCAAAAACGGGAGGGGGGGGGGGGGGGGCGGAAATGCAAAAAAATCAAAATATCCCACCTCTCAAGACCTTCTTAGGCATTTCAAGTCATTACTTTCCCAAACCTTACTCAATAGACAATTCTAAATGGTGCTACTAACACCTACAAAAAGTATTTAATATTACTGATGCATTAGATCACGGAATCACCAAGCGAGGATGTATATTGACAGTTGTGGAACAAAAACTTAGAATGTTTAAGAAATAGGGTTTAATATATAAATTAAGGCATACCCACTCAAAGGAAGCAAAAAACCACCAGCTTATTAACTCTCCTTTAAGAAATTATGGTAACACATGACAAACTACTACAGGTTAGCATGCTTACTGGCAAAACTTGCAGAGGGAAGACTGACTTGAAATGGAACTAACATACCTTACGCAGAATTCAGTTATGTTGCTTCAAGACTACTGAACACTAATGCAGCCTTAAAATTCTTGTCAGCTGTGTGCCAACACTTACATCTTAAAAACAAACAGGGAAAAATCCTTATAAAAGCATAACTACAGGAATATGTAATGCATTCCTCCACCTGAAAAGGAATGATCAGTAAGAAAGTGAAAGATCAGCCCTCTAGACTCACTGGTAACTGCTGAAATATCACAACAGGTTAGCATTTGAAACAAACACTGTCTACTGAGAAAGAATGAGCTCCCTGTATGTTACACAACAGCAGACAAATACTGAAAGAACCAGCATGGTTTTTACCTGAATTTAGACATCAGAGCCTCACAAAATAAAGTGCCCTCACATGTAACTTCTCATCCAGGAAAAGAACAGGTGAAATTCCTCCCATGTACAGCCTCAGAATGGCTAAGCTAATTCATCCCAGCTGTCTTGCCTGCCATGTAAAACCTGAAATTCTCCATCAGACAGCATCCTGGCTAACAGCACCCTGTCCACACCTGTGCCTTCTAAAAACTCACTGAATTGCTTCTTCCCAGGCAGGACTATTTTCTCCAGAACCATTATATACTCCGAGCTCCTTCAGAGACTAACAACAAAGGCACAAGACTCTTGTTAGACCTGACACTGGACATTCCCAACACTGTGGAATTGCTCAGGGCCAAATGCAGTGACCAGAAAGAATATCAAACTGCATGTGGGTTGCTTAGCATGCTTGGCAAGTCAGGTAAGACCCTTTTTTTCAGTTGTGACTTCTAGGCAGGAAACAAAGCTGCTTTACCAGAATTTAGGTATGTTTATTACAGAACAAACGCTGCATGCTTGTTTAGTTTAATTCTCTCTTCCAGCAAGAGACTGTATATAGCACTTTTCTACGGTAGAAGAGGAGCGACTGAATCAAAAACATGAGATGAAGAATAGGAATGAAAATTTGTGACCCTACCTACAGGTCTGCCAATGAACTACTTTGGGACAAGTAATGAGTATCAGCCTCTAGCTGCAAGAAGACACCTTGGAACCTCAAAATATTTACAAGACGGAGATTATTCCCCCCACCCCCTCCTCCTCTAGCCAATACGTTAATTTATTGGGTACAGGCCACATTTGCAATTTCATTTGAAATTGAATGCAATTGGGCAGTCCCAAAAAAGACTCAAAGTAGGATAGTCAAGGACAAGTCAGAGTCCTTCAGAGGACTGTAAATTATTTTTAACATCCATATTTTGACTTATTCTATGCTACTAGGTATTTCTCATATTATCACACTCAGAGGAAAATAGCCATAACTACTAAAGACTGACTTGTTAGTTGCAATATTTAATTAAAACCTTTGTCTTTGCCTCTAAGATTTCAGCAGAGTACAGTATGTGCATGGACGTGGAAGCACAAATGGGAAAAATCCATTCGGGAATTGTACTGGTGCCACCAAAATATGTTAGTGATCAAAGGAGGTCAACAGGTTGCTACGAAATAGCTTTGTACTAATTACACAGATTATTTTTTTTTTTAAGAGGAAGTAAAAAAAGTTCTAAAAAAAAAGTAAAATACTCCACATGTCATTAGATAAATTTCTTGGTAGTGAATTGTTTCATGTTACCCCTCCCATACTCACAGGAGTAACCACTCTTTACCTAGATGTGTCAGATCTTTCAGATGTTGGAGGGCCTCTGACAGCTCCTCAGGGGCTGCACCCTTCAGTGACATGTCCAACCCTAATAATGAGTGGTTAAGCTTTCCCTTACTTGAGCGTGCACAAATGCCTCAACTACCAATCTTTATCCCTTAATGCAATGACTCAAACTTAAATGAAGCTTTAACCTCCTCAGTCAATCAAATTCACATTCCAAAAATATTCTCAGCCAGTTGCAAAATGTTGCTAAAATATCTTGCAGTCATCTCTGCATTCCTATAGAGAAAGTGCCCCCTCCCTCCCAAGAAATAATCTTAAGAAGTTACTTTTAAAAGAGTCAAGAAAGATCATAGGATTACAGATCAGTTAAGCTTGTTAGAGCGGCAAGAAGCTGACACAGTCCTCTACTTTCTATAACATTTTAGGTAATTATGGACTTGATAAAAATCAGTCCATCATCTGCTTCCTGTAAAGGAACACTGTGCTTCTCTAAGTACTTTTCTTTCTTTTCCTTTTTTTGTCTTTAATTAGTTCAGAAAGATAAAGGTGGTTTAAAAGATAAAGTTATTTGGAATTTCACCACCAAAAACAGTAACAGTGGAACAGAGTTTAAAGAAAGTAACAAAATAATTAAAGCTTGCATTTTAAAGGTCTTGGCAGCTAATCCCAAACAGAAATATACAGCATTTCCCAAAGGGAGAAATTGTGTCTTGCCATTCAGGAAACACAAAATTAGGCTGAAGCTCAGTTCTCCAGAACTTTTAAAGTTTTTGTTGCGTTAAGCCATAATGAAGAACTACTTTTCAGCAGAGAAGGTACCTAGAGGCCTATCTAAATCTAGTAATACTATGTAAACATATTAATGGGCAAAATACCAGAAAGAGAGAAGCGCTTTCATTGCCCCCTTAACCAAGGCAAATGATGATGATTTTACAAAATAGGGCAGTACAGACCAGTTGAGGTAAATTTAGGATAGATGCCTAAGAATAAGTATTTAACCACTTGACATTAGAGTGTAAGAGCTTACTTACTAATTCATATGTCCCCACATGTCATTTTGTTAGTATTGCTATCACAGAGCTCAATTCTTCTTTTTCTTCTGCTTTTACATGGTGCTGGGAAAATTAGATGAAGATTCTCTATAGCTAGGCCTTATTGATGCATTTCTGCATTTTCTGTCAGAATAAAAGCCAGATATGCAGAAATGACAAGTGTTCATATCTCCAACTAAAATGAACTTCATCTTTTAATATAAAGTACCTTAAGCATATTACACACTTAAAAATCCTAACATTTCTAAGCTGAGCATACAGAAATACTGGATTCCAGTTTTTCCTTTCTCTTACACAGTATAAGCACTATGGAAAATTCCATAGAGGCATTGAAAGTATGAATTGGCTTTAGAAGCCAATGGAAAACCATAGCTGCTTTTACATATGTTGGGGAACTGAGCCACAAAACAGCACATTGTACTCAACCAAGGGGCAATTAAAGTGGTGAATTCTAATGAAAGATCTCAATATGCCACATAACTGAGTAGTATACACATACTGTATTTTTATTTTTGACCAGACAAATACACAGAAGTGTTGTTCTCCCCCAGCCTACCTTCTGCTCTACTTAGTGCAGTGAGCCCAACCAAAACAGACAAGTCATGAAAACAAGCTGTGTGGAATCAAATCTGTGTGCAGTGGAGCAAGAGTTAAAGGTAGAAGTACAGCAATTTTGGAGTGTTAACTAACATAACTGTAAAACTCATCAAGAAATGAATAAACCAAAGCTAACTTCTAAAACACTTTGTATGTAATAATGTTTCTCCACTGCTTCAAGTTTGATCTTGAATTAAATTTACTACGTGGTCTAGGATTTAGATTTTACTGTTTTCACAGATAAGACAACGAGATTAGTTGGTCAGGAGCACACAGTTTTGAAGCAGTGGTCCTTGGTTACAGGCACTCGAGTAGCACCTTTCTTGACACTGCTAAGTTTTCCTATAATTTTGCTTTTTTTGCTCCTGCTGAAGTGCATCAGAACTTTGTTCACGCATTGAACCAAAGAGAGAAAGAGGTTACCTGTTTTGGCAGTGATGAGTTGCAGGACCAATGGTCGTCTTGTTACAATTCCAGAACCTCGTGGAAGAAAATCCCTAGAAACGTTTAAAGAAAAAAAAAAAAAAAAAAGGGCAAAAAACAGTTACTACCCAGAAAGCACTGTTCAGTTACATAAGATGTTGGACTAATTTAGAACTTCCTCTATACCTTCAGCTGCAATGAAAATAGAAAGTTGGTGGGGATGGATTTAAATCAAACACTACTGTAAAGTAGGGCTGTTAATTTTGGTTAGATAATTTGTCTAATTGTCTAATTTGTCTAATTGTCATTAGATAAATATATATTAAAACTAAATTGCTAAGAATTAAATTGGGGTATTACCAATTCTCTTTCTTCATGACCATCACATAAAATGTCTCAAAATTCACCTTGCACAGTAAGAGTACCTGATGCCATGCCCATATTTATCGGCCTCTCTAAAATAGAAGCATCCACACCATACCCTTGATTTGAAGAGGGCATGGACATATGAATACACACACACACCACAACAAAGCTCTGGCCAAATCAAATTGCCAGCGCTCTGCACCTACTCTTTCACGTACTTCTGCCAGTTCAAATCCTCAAATAACTCTTCCAGCAAGCACATTCTCCCAGAAGTTTGAGTGAATGTTGAACACTAGAAATGTTCTGGGACAGCAGGAGGGAGTTTTCTTGTACCAGAAAGCAAACAATTAAGCAAAGACAGCAACTCTGTCATATTATTACGCATCCCCATGATCCTTTCCATGCCTCCAAAGACAAGGGGACTCCCTATGCAACCGAAACCCTAGAAAAACTTTGAACTGTTAGTTGCAAAATCAATGATCAGAAACCCAAAGCAAAATAATACTTCTTTTTTTTCTTTTTTCCTCTTCTCAGGACCTTCCCCATTTGCCATATCTATTAAACTCTTAAAAAATTTGAGATGAGGTTCAGTGATGCTGAATCACTTTCTTGCCTGCCTCAGGAGCATTGCTAACTCACCTCTCCGGCTCAGGTGAAAAGCAATGCAGCAAATGGTTAGGGCATAAATTTTCAGTCAAATCAGAGAGCTGATCTGGGTGACTGTGCTGCCACATGTGCTAGTGCCAGTACAAAGGGTGAGGCAGGAATGTGCACTGTGTTTGGGATGGGTGAGGAAAAGGACAAGAGCCAAAGGAAGAAAGACACAACCCTGTCAGCCCTTTAGACAGAACTGCTTAGATGGGTGTGCTCAAGCCTCTTGATAAACCACATCTTACCATAATCATTGTGTGTATTCATACCAACCTTGTACCACTTAATGGATGTCTGATTTGAGCAGTTCCTTTAAGGCAGCACACAAACTTACAAGGTTTAAAAGAAGCCTAGAGGGTACATATACATGTTTGAAAAATAAAACACACACATATTTCATTTCAGGATATTATTTGTGCAAATCAGAGGATATTAGGTCTTTGGAGTCCCAGCTCAAGACAGGCTTAGGAATTCAACAACAGTGAACCTACCTACCCAGTGCCAGCAAGGTAACAAAGCTCTGGCAGCCTGAAGAGAAATATGGCAACTCTACCCATGATACAAGCTCTAAGATATCCTTCCCAACTTAAGATGGGAGGGAGAGGGATTAAAAAAAAAAACCCAAAAAAAAAGTAGAAAAATCCCATGAGCAAGAAGTTCTAAGGCTCTGAGGAACAGAACTGGCTGTCAGCTGTGCCCCACACCACTTTAGAACTCCCCAGCATTTTGAATGAAACAATGTTAATTCCTAGCTAAATAAAAATCTCACTTTCTCAGTACCTGTTAATACGTGTTTCCAGTGCTATTAGTCTGCAAACTAAAGCTAAAGCGCACCACAAAAGGAGAGACAGTTCAAACACAAGCTAGCTCCTTCACTTCTATACTCAAACACAGATCTGCAGGTAAAAGTACAATTAATTAGGAATTGAAGTAATCTCTAAAACAAAGTTATTGCAAAAACATCATCCCTACTGATTTAAACCTGCTGCGATGTTTTACCACACTCGAGACAGCAACAGGATACAAGAACTAGCTTAAAGAGATGTCAAAAGCTTTCAAAACGTCTATCACAATTTCAATACCTACCAGTGGAGAGAAACCTGTGCCTCAGTGAAGTGCCATCTACTGACATTTTCTCAGGGGGAAGAGGAGAAAATTTTAATAGGAACATATCCCTATGTATGCACTGAAATTACAATAGCCCAGGATGTAGAAAATGACTGTTAAGATACAGTTTCATACACTGATTTTCAAGTACTTGATAGCTGATTTGAAATAAGTAATAAATAAATTTACCATCATGAAGCTACAAGGAATTGCCTGTCATTCAGGACAAACTGATCACACAAAACAAACTAGGGTCCTCTACAGTACCACATGAGGCAATAAAATCCTTCAGGGAGTCAAAAGCTGAAAAGACTTACTGATTTTCTGCTTCAGACTAAGCACATTCAGAGATAAAGAACACTGCATTAATGCAACTCCCAGTTATACAACACTGACCTTTCCACAACATCAAAATTACAAAGAAAACCAAGACAATTTTTCCTTCAGAACACCCTCTTAACATGCCCAAAGAAGATGGCATTTGATAACCCTCTCTAATAAGTTGAACTATCATTGGAAAGCCTACTGTCTGTTGAAACAAGCATCAGCAGAAAGATTCCTGCTCAGGAGAGGGTGAGCTGTGTTGATCACATAACCAACTAAACAGTACACAGCAGAAGGACATAGGTTTCTCCTTGAAATGCACAGCTTGAAGAGGAAAAGAAGACAATAAGTAAAGGAAACAAGGGGTTCATGGGGAGAGTTCAGGAGAAAACTCCACTCCACCCTCCCCCTTAACTGCTTAATGGGTATTCTACAAAGGAGACAACCACTTGAATTAATAAACCTGCCCCCACAGGGACAGGGAATTAAAAAAAACCAACAAAAAAACAAACAAAAAAAACCCCTAACCCCCCCCCCCCAAAAAAAACCCCAAATCTGAAGTTTCAGATTCAGCCACAAGGCGATGGCATCTGTGCACTTTCTCAGCACAACCCAAATCAGACGTCACAAATAAATACATAAACTCTACTTCTAGAAAAAGGCACTTCTTTAAACACACAAAGAAACGCAAGTCAAATCTGAGACATAACTGGCATTTGGGGGGGGGGGGGGGGAAGCAACATAGTGCCACATTATGATCCTAGCAGCAAGGGAACCCAATTAAATAGTGTACACTGCTGCTCAGAAATGCCTACTTTGACATCCACAAGGCAGGATGCAGGTCTTCTCCCCATCACCTTAGTATGGAAAGCATTCTACACAGGGTTTGCCAAAAAACCCAAACAAACCAACCAAAACAAAACAAAACCAAAAAAAACCCACAATGTATTAGGAATGGCCCCACCCCCTCATTTTTCCCCTTAAATTCCTACTTAAATAAAATGCTTCTTAAAGAAGAAAAAAAAGTAGCTTCAGCAGCAAGAAATATAATAGGATTGAACACGGTGGAGTCACAGGTTCCTTCTGACCAAAAGGATGATGCCCCTCAATGTCCTGGTGGCACACTCAATATTCTTTGAAGGACAGCTTCAAAACAGCTGCTTTTCCATACCTTTTGGTCAGTGTTTCATGAGAACTAGAAAGAAAATTAAAAAAAAATAACATCTGAGTTGAAGCAGCTGCAAAGAAATCCATCTAGAAAAAAAGTATATGCCTGAGAATTTGAGCACAAAGACACCACCACCAAAGGAGAGAAAAGGCTGTCTTCTGTGGTGGGGGGAGTGAGCCTGTGAGTACCTGTGTGCACAACTGCAAGAGTACTTCACAGTAACAAGGTGCGGGAAACAATAACAAGGTGCGGGAAACAAGAATGAAACACATTGTGCAAGAATGCATCTGGGAATGAAAGATATGCTCCTTTAAAAGACATGCATTCTGCATTAAGAATCAAACTACTTTTACATCTTCATTCTTACAGCATTTTCAGCAAAAGGCGCGCTGCTGACAGCAGCTATAGTAGCTCAGCAGCAATGCTACTGTGACATGACAGTTTGGAGACCAGCAGCAAAACCGGTCTGGTATTGCCTAGCCAGTACTGAATATATCAAATGCAAATAAGACGCAAGCAGCCAGGTCTTCCAGAACATCACTCCAATAACTCTTCAATCTTAGAATGTACTCATCTGTTAGAATACCATTAAATATTTTCAAGAGCAAAATATTTTCAGGGCCAAATAATTTTTACCCTAAAAGCTGTAAAATTACTCACATCTTACTGCTCAACATAAACTGTTCTGTCTTCACTCTCTAATACTGCTCATTTCCAGTATTAAAGATCTGGACAATTATATGTACTAAAATATTTGATCAAAGTGTAAAGGTAACAGATATTAGTTTGAATTTGACTTGCTAAACCCCAGGTCTCTAAAAACCGATGTCACAGGATGGTGAAATAAGTTATCAATTGCCATTCCAACACGTTAGCAATTTATAATAACAAGACCGGGAGAGGTCTGTCTGATCTTTGCTACAGTAGACAACTTTACCCTAAAGAAAATAAAGAAAAAAGAAACTAAGTTCATGTCTCTGTAGGTTCTTTACTTTATCATATTATCCACTCTGCCTGACAGTCAGAAAGCAAAGAAGCTGGAAAGGTAATTAGACAATTCATTAGTGGGAAGAGTCCGATGGAAGAGATGGGAACACCCTTTCAAATTTTAGAAAGGGCAGAAACCAAAGTGCTATGCTGAAAAACAAACTAGACAGGGTTCAGTGAGGTTGTCTAATTATAATACAGGACTATAGATTACAAAGAAAGAATACATATCAGATAAACAACATATATTGTGTATATTCCAGGTAGTGGAAAAGTTTTCATTTAGGATCTCTCTAGGACACTAGCAGTATTTATTATGTTATAAAAAGAAAAACAAAAAAAAAAAGGCACAAAAGAAGAAGCAAAGCAGAAGAATCCCCAGTTTGTGTGAAGAGCAATGACACATCACCACTTAAACATGGTTTCAAAAGAGTGTATCTTAAATCTGCTTTACTTTGCCATCTAGTATTACGTTCTGCACTTAGATCAGTTACATGGTCAGTATTATACAGAATAAATGATGACTAATTTACTTTAATACCAACATATTTAATTCATATAAAACACAGGGGGATCCAGGAAATCAAATAATGGAGGAAATGTCACTGATTACACAGTAACTGCATTAATTGAAGAGCTAGGAACAAATAAGACTGATAGTGATGATTTGTAAAAAAAAAAAAAAAAAAAAAAAAAAATAGAAGTCCCTCTAAAGCTTCCATGTTTTTCACAAAGGGTAGAAACAAGAAAACAAGACAGGCTCGGAACAAGAGCCATAATTGCCTTACAGAAGAGCACAAATGACCCATCTAAATCTGTATCATTCTGCCAAACAATAATGGTAATGTTAATTATAAAAGTTTTTCCACTAAACCAAAGTTTGTCCCAAGACCTTAACCTTCCCTCAATTACAGAAAGGCCATGTTCCATGAGCAGCTAATATGAACAAGACTGCTGCTGTAGCATTCCACACAGGCCTTTATTCCCAAGATTTGCCAAGGACTGCAATGCAGCTTCCATTAGAATAGGAAGCAACTATGTCCAAAGCCAACAGTTTTCCTGGGCCTTTTTCCAACGCAGTGTTTATTGTTCCATACAACTCCAGCCTGGCACACTGGGAGCACTTGTGGCTCACACCGGCTGATGAATGGCCATATCTTGTGCAACAGAATACACTGTTTCACAGTGAACACTTACACATGCCAATATAGCCAAGCATCTCCAAGTTCTGTGACAAATGTACACTGTACAGAACTACTACAAAAGGCTTTCCTTTTTCTTGCATTTATGATATTTAGTTTTAAAGCGAAGTGCTAAAAAAAGAAACAAAACCAAAAAACAAACCCACAAGAGGGAAAAGCATGGTCCAGTGTAAGCCTGCAGAAGAGGGACATTGATAACTTCTAACTTCTTTCCTCTACTTCATTTTTTAAAACCCACAAACCAAAACCAGTTAATTTGCAACCAAAGAACTCTTTATGAAAAAAAATATATATATGAAGACCTATTTTGGCAGATGTGTTCATTCTATCCCACCTGCTCTTGCTCCTGCACTCACCAACATCACAAAGACCCAGCAGCGGATCCTTCACGCGCTTTTGTTTCATACAAACCAGGGTATGTCCAAGTGGTAGAAAATGTACTTTGTGTTTAAACAGAGGTTTTCTTAGGCATTAAATTCGTAGCACTGACTGAAGTACTTTCTCAGAAGATGCTTGTCATCACTGACACTAGACCTCACCATATTTTTTCTTCCTTAGTTGCTTTGGAAGCACAATTCCTCTACCCTCCAAATGACAGGACAAAGATAACCCCAGGACATGTTTTCAAGAAGCCTCAAAAGCTTTAAAGCACTACCTCTGTGTTATGGTATGTAGTCTCAGCCACATACCTTTTTTTTCCCCATGCAATACAGTAGAATACATCACTTTCTACATCACACTGATATTTGGCTATATATGTTGTTCCTCATTAGCTCAAAGCAGAGAGACCAATTCTTGTTATTAGTCACCACTTGATCCCTCACCTCCCTTCTTTAGTTACAGAAGAGCAAATGTTTTTTGTTTTGGCATAATGTGTGTCAATCAAGAGTCTCCCACAGCTTTGTTCAATGGCTGCAAAATCTCAGCCTTACATAACGGGGCTTACATGAAGAAAATAATTAAACCTCTTTTTATTGAAGATCAACGATACCTATCTTCATTAGGCCTACTAGGCAAGCTAAATACATTAGGAGGTTGTGGATTTTTAGTGATATCGGATATATTAGCTCCTAAAGCTCAATACCAGTCTTTCCAGGATTTTTTGTAAGCCACAGAGCAGAGATGCTGGCATCTTTATCATGACACTGTAGTGCTTAGTTCAAGTTCTCTGATAAAGTTTGGTTCCAGTTTGCATTCTCCATTCTTTCAAGGAAAATCTTCCTTCAGTTAAGAGATCATTTTAATTAACCTGCTGAATCAAGATGCAGCCCGATGCCCAGCAGTAGTAACTACACATTGCAGCCCATGCAGTTTGGGTATGACTTAGGGGTGAGAAACTGAATATCCAGACATGCGAGGGCTGTTAATTATCTCTGGTTTTTTAAACAGGGTGGATAAACTTGGCATCTTTGAGAAGCCATTTTCCAAACCAGTGGCATCCTTCATCACCATTGCTGAACTGCTGGAATTCTACAGCCAAAGCACTAGAACTCCAATTATCCATCACTTTCAGGTAAGCACACAAGCAGAATCAAGATTTAAAAATCTTGAAACTCGTATATAGCACTATAACCTAGCAGCCTAAAATGTCTCCTTGGGTCTCCCTTCCTTCACTCCTTTATGGAGCTGAGATCAATTATACAAAAATCCAGAGGGAAATAGTACAAAAAAAGGATTTCGGTCACACTAACTGGGCACCTCCATAACAACTAAGTACAGTGACAACACTTCAGCACCATTAAGGCAAGAAAAGCTTGAGATATCCTCTTCATGCAAAAGCCTGGAGACAGAGCAGGTTTAGAAACCACTGCCATTATACTTCTCTTGTATCTGGAAGATGCTGCTTGTTGAGCAGAAATGCTGCTGCTACTTACAGGAAGCCAGAAATTAGTACATCTCCTCCATTAAAGTAAATATTATAGGGCTATGAGAAAATCAGGGCCAAAAACTACTTCAGTCCTAGTGGTGAAGTCTTGCACTAAACATGACTAGAGTCAAGAGGTTCTCCAAAATAGGGGACATTTGAACAGAACTCGAGAAGGCACAGACCATTATTAGCACCCCAAATCCTATTTTGACAGCAGTTCACATTGCATTTCTTTACAGAAAAACGCAAGCCCATTCACTGAAGCAAGGAAAGAAAATGCACTTCCTAGTATTAAAAAACATGGATTTTACATGATACAAAGCTTTAAAGTCTCAATAATTAATGTTTATAGGACTGAAAACTTGCCATACACAGCTATGAAAACTTGCCAGGCAAAAACATAGAAGTGGTAAGATGAACAGTGCTCTGTTTGCAGTGATTATGCTCGGGCTGTAGGTTTGCTGTATTAACAGATCGGGAAGCTGCCAACGTGCAGTCTCATCGGCAAGCCACTGTATGCAGGAGGCATCTGTCTTCCCTGGCAGGCATCCAAAACTTTGCTGCATCATCCTAATTCCATTTGTGAAAATGCCCCTTTTCCTCTTTCTCTTTTAAGATTTCACAAAAGCTTCTGCTATTTCCTGCTCAACAGTGTTCTCCATCAATTCCAAACAGGGAAGGAGGGTGAGAAACCACAAGACACAAGAAAAACCCACCCAACAATTCTCAGAATTTTTCTGTTGAAAAGAATAAAGCAGACTTTGCAGACAACTGTATTCTCCCTAATCAGATATGTTTGCTCTTAGAAAAGGACTAATTTGCATAGGATGTTGGTGCATGAAAGCCCATCCATTCTCAGGATGAATACTAATGCAGCAAGATTTTGTATCTCAATACAAGAAATGAAAAAAAAATTTTTTACTCACTTTAAATTGTTGTCAGTGCTCTAAATAGAAGTTGGTTTGGGTTTTTTTTTTTATCACAGCTGCCAAATACTATTAAAATGTTTCTGCAGAAAGTATTTCAGTAAAATGTTTTCCTCTAAAATATAATCAGATACAAACAGGAAAAAGAAAAAAAAAAATAATCTGATTGCAAGAATCAGAAAGAAAGCATGTCCCAGACACTGCAGGCACATCATGGCTACATGAACTTAGCTACTATATAGTTACTTGCATTTTAGCCAATAATTCACCTCTGGATACTCTGTCATGACAAAACCATTACATATTGCAAATTTCAGTGCTGTCATCAAAAACTCAGAAAAAATAAGCTTCTGCCCTTCTTCCCAAATCACACTGTTCTGAACTCAGATCCATCAATGCAGACTTTTTAAACAGTAATAATAGCATACATCAGCTACGCCACATCGTAACCAAGTCCAAAAAGTTTTGCCTTTTCAGAAGCACTGTGAAAATATATTTCTCTCTCACATGGTGCACAAGGTGTCAAACTGTACGGTTACCTTTCTTGGTACAATACAAGCCATTTCAGATTATTTCAGCACAGCTCAAATGTAACTGGATTCAATTATTCTGCTTCCCTCAGAATGTACACACAATGGGAACTGCAGTATAAAGACAGCCTGAATTTACAGACAGAAGGACAACTACACACGGAAGGCAGTTGTTTCCAAAACAAGTGGTCCAAGTCTCTCAAACCACTTCTCTAGCCATTTTATTCTTTTTTACCTGCCCATTTATCCTGCTTTGAGCTTGTAATATGTGCAAATGAATACGCTGTCCACGATAACGTAAAATCTGTTTAGCTAAATACTGAAATTTAATATCAGCCATGATCTCCCATCTCTCTGCTCAACAGAAACTGAATTATTACCATGAGAAACTTTTATACTAAAAGTCTGACCAAAAAAACATTTTATGCTGCTACTTCCCAGAGCACTAACAAAGTCATAATGCTGGAGGTCTCAGCACAGGCTTCTAATGCTTTCCAGCCTATTTCCCAGATCTGACAGACATTGGGGCTCTTCTGTCAACATTTGTTTAGAACCTGAACAAAATAACAGGTGAGCACGCAAGGGCACAACACTGCCTCTGATGGATTATGCTAAAATTTCTTCAGCAGCTTCTAGCTTGGCTGCTGAATAGATCTGGAACATAGCCCATTTCATCCACTGCTGCGCAGCAGAGCTAGAGATGTCTTACAGTTGTTGTGCTTGCCACGCAGAGCCCTGCCTATTCTCTGCAGGTGAGTTACAGAGACCATTTTAGAGCATCCTCTACAGCTAAGCATCTCCTAATATATGTGTACATTTTTAGGCATCTGCACTGTACATAGTAAACAAAATACCAAACACTTAAGGGTAATCTAGCTTTGATCATACCATCTACGAGGGTGGAAACCTAGCTGTATTACAGCAAATAAGTCATCTCCTGCCTACCCGAAGAATGATACCTTGGTGATTTTGCACAGGAACTAGGATGCAGAAATATCATGCTAGGTATTGAATTAAAAGCTTAACTAACTTCTACATATGAATTATAAAAGCTGACATTATCACTAGACACTTCGGTTGAAATCCTCTCTTATCTACAGCTACAGTATCCTTTGTATCCCAGAGGCTATCACAGACAACAGTACTTGGCAGTACATCAAAGCCCAGCGTGCAGTTAAATGGGATTTTGCTCCTCTCTAGTTCAATAATGCTGTCTTGTTCATCTCAGTGCAAGTTGCTGAAGAAAAAGATGCAAGGTCACAGTTAAATAACACTCATTTCCTGTTCTCAGCATATTTACACTACAGGCTTTACACTGCAGGCATACAGCATTAAAAGGATTCCCAGTAACCCGTTACACAGGAGCACGGCAAACAAGGTGAGTTCACAGGCTTGTGTTTACTAGAAAATGCAATGTTTTAAAAAAAAAAAGGGGGGGGGGGAGGAAAAATGGCTTCTGCCCCTCTGTGCTTGCATCTGGGCAGACATGTTTAAGAAGCCCATGAATACTTAAAGAATATCACCAATTTGATCACTGATCAACTCATAGATGGCAAACCACAAACACAATCCCTCTCTGACTAAGCTGTTAAAGGCACAACCTAAAACCAGCAAATTTTAAGATTACATGCTAACGTCTTTCTTTAGAAATAGGAGCAACTTAAAAATAAAGGAATAAAAATGTAAATCCTACACACAGTTAAGACAGTAAAGACTTTAGGTGTATACACGCGGATACAGATGCAGGTAATGTCTAAATAAGAGTTTGAGGTCATACGGTAACTCGGTGCAGAGAAGAGAGCAATGTTTATACTTCTATTTCTCTGCTGCAATCCACAGCAGCATCACTCCCTATGCTTATAGGTGAATGTCCAAACAATCATATTTATCTAAACTGGAAAGCCTTGGTTTCTACTTCATCTACAAAGAAAAATAACGTAAACTTGAAACATTTGCATGAGCAATGTCCATCAAGAAACTGCAAGACAGCAAAGGTGCTTGTTATTTGTTATTTCAATACTACAAAATCGGAAGAGTGGGTTCCTTCCTGAAGGCAGCGAGTATCAGGATATATAAACATTATAGCAGAGTTTGGAGAGTCAGACAATCTGAAGTGTCTTTATCTTAAGAATCAGGAAAGTTGAGATAAAGTGGATACATATGATCCGAATATAAATAAATAAATAAATAAATAAATAAATAAATAGAAAGACAGACCTCTCACTAGATGACTATTCACTTTTGAAAGGTGATAGGAGGTATGCAGTCACCTTCAGTACCCTTGATGGATTGAACTTCCAGTAACAACTGCCACCGAATTTGTAGCACTGATTTCTCAGAAGGCACTCAAGACTAGACTGGGGTTTTTTGCATATTTCTTTTTGCAGGGTTTTGAGGTTTTTCCGAAGTCTAGGTCTCAGACTTCAAACACCAAGCTTGTGTTCATTAAAGTAATAAAAATGTTTAGAAAAATGACTTAAAATCCACAATGGAGTTACATTTAAGGAAAAAACTAGGCCATCTATATCCCATCAAAATGGCCAGGTTTGTTCTGCAACTTCTAAATGCAAAAATGTATTTGGGGAAGAAACCTTAATGAGGCACTGTCTCATATGCTGCTGTTTCTATTTAATGGAATACCCAGAAACAATTCTTGCTTTCAGTGCACCAGAGTATTTTGATAACTACACTAATACACTCAATACTGCTGTACAAAGGCTTAATTAGTCAGGAAAAGGAGCGTCTGATTCTCATTTCCAGAAGATCCTTAAGATTAAAAGAATAGATAGCACCACATTTCATTTTGTGTCTCTGACTTAGCTTTTTCATGCCTGTTTCACAAAAGAGAATTCTCTGTAAAGAAGTTTTTCTGTCCGTAACTAGTAACTAAAATAACAAAATATCTACAACAATTTTAACTATATCTCCCCCAGGAAGCAGGCAATCTAAGCATGTGTCTACTTTCTTTGGAGAAATTCTCTGCCTCAGCAGCCAGATTTAAAGTCCTTTCTGTTCCCCTAATGATTCAACGCAGTCTTTTCACAACCGCCATCTCGAGCAAAAAAAGAATGAGCTGAGCACACAAGGAATCATAATTTGGGGAGGGGAAAAGTACATATGTCATAATAAATAGCTGTACAACAGGCAGCAGCCATAAAATTATCAAAAGCGCCTCAGATCAAAAACCTGCAAAGCTGTATTACAAAACCAGACCTCAGGCTCTTAAAACGAAAGTGCTTGTTTGATTGTGACTGACAGGCTCACAATCAAGAGTTCACGTCTCTTATAAAACAATTATTTGGCCACATGCAGTTTATATTATATTAAGCAGGGAAGGAAGTAAAGAGCTTTCAGCTTTGAAATCTAGTTATTAATTTCTCATTATTTGTAAGAATAAAATAGGGTTCTGATTCAAATCTAGAGAAAGAGGCCCTGACAAGGTAGCTTGCCATCTGTGCCTTTAGTTATCTTAAAAGCCCATTTGGATATATGAAATAATAGGAAATGCTTTCTCTACAAATACAGTTTCCAGGGATTGCTTGCTGCCATTCCTTTTCTTTTAAGTGACCCTATTATCATCAAAAGCAAGATGTTTAAAAAGTACAAACAACATCTAAGGGTCATGGTCCTGTACTCATCTGTAGCAAAAAAAGTAAACCCAGGCGAAGTGCCCATCTCCCACTGGCGATCTATTGGATTAGATGTTTGACTCCCCTTTGTGCTTTTGAATCTCTCTCCCACCAACTTCTACCAGAAGATTGCACTAGATCCTTTGCTTCAAACATTGGCTCAGTATCTTAAGAGCACATGTACTTCTATTACAAAGAGAAGCAAGCAAGAACACTTGCTCTCCAGACAATACCATTTCCTTAAATAAGTGTCATGAGCTCTAGTTAGGAACACATGAAGGTCTAACCCATAAATGGAAATTACTATTGTCCTCAGGTGCTCCCTGGAATCTCTTTTTCCATCTAAATATAACAAGAAACCTCAGAGGAAACCCTTCAAATACAGTCCTTGACTACCCAAAGAAGCAGGCTCCTTACATACAGAGGAGCAATAAGTGAAGAGCAAACTCTCCAAATGCCTCAGCAGATACTAACCCAAATAGTAACAATAATGGCTACACTGGGAAATTTGGCACTGCTCCACTCCAGCCTTGTTCCAAGCCAACCTACAATGACACAAACAGCTCTGGGTGTCACAATTCCCAGAGCAGGCAAACATTCACCCTCACACAACACCAGTGCTGATGCATATCAAACATGCAATCTAATCCCAACATATCCACTGACTGTTTTTAGTAATTAAGGATGCCATGTGCACCTAAACAAGGCTTAAGGCTTGATGCTACACTGGTGACAGTTATGGATGTGTGTCATTCAGCAGCTTTAAAAACAACAGGATGTGGATCCCACTTCCAGAACCATCTGCCAGCCCATAGAACTGTGCCAGAGCCAGATCCTTCACAACCCTTCTGATGCATTCATTAGATGGTGGGTAATACAATATATCCCAACATGTTTCCTGAGCAGCTAGGCTCCATAAACAAGCTCCAACTCTGATACCACCTGCAAGCTAGAAAATAGGTTTCCTGTGTCCGAAAAGAAGAAGTCATCCTTGCACAACCAAAGTCCTTGTGAAAGACTGAAAGAGGCACAATGGTCTAGTGGCTACAGGCAAAAGAGAATAACAATTGTATCCCAGAGTTAAGAACCTTATTAACCCCACTAGAGCTCCACTAACAAATACTCAGGTTATCAACCAACACCATCTTTGTAGGAAGACCCTGCCTTCCACATAGAGGATAGCATGCCTTTCTCTTACCAATTACAGCTGATCCTGAAGAAAGGAGATCTTGAATGTGTAAACTGGGGAGGGGAGAAGAAACCCCCCAAAAAAACCAAACCACAGAACTGAAAGCCTCAAATAAAAAGCCATAGGAATTAACACTCAAACCAGTACAATGGTAGCACTATTTTATTTTTATGTGAATTTCAAAGCTGTGTTACTATTGGTTAGTGTTCACCCTGTGGTTAATCATACATCATGCAATGTCCCACTACCAAAAAGAAATGAGCATAACATCTCTACAAGGCGCGCTACCTCTATAAGCTATACTAAGACAGAAGAAGTTGTAATAAACTTCTTGTTTGAGGAGAACAACTTCCTTATGCCGTAAAAACAGGAACATCCTATTGCTTACTAAAAAGAGCCATAGATAATTTTGCCTGCTGCTCTGACAAGCAAAATGCTCTTCAAATCTCATGGATATTTATTAATCTGGCTCTGAGGGTTCTCGCAGCTTAGCAAGTACACATCTGCTGACCACACATACTCAGTGTGGAGGAAAAGCACAAGTAAAACACAGTTGCTGAAATCTCATGGAATAGGTTTAAAGTAATGCATTCTAATGTCACATTTGCAATAGGCTCCAAGCTTGCAAGTAAGGAGATACTACAGATCTGTAGTATCTGTATCTCAAGAAGTTACTGCATGAAACAATAACGTAAACTCTGAGATAGGGTTGAAAGAATCCAAATTCCAGATCCTGTGTGTCCCGGTGCTTCACAGTACTCTGTAAGCTCTTCTCTGAAGAGACTCTTGCAGTGTCCACAGGCTGCATGGTGAATAACTACGTGGGTGAAAAAAGTCACTGCCCTTTGCTTTTCTTCATAATTCTTCCTAGAAATGTCCATGTCTCACTCATGCAGCTGGTTCCAGCTTCTTGTCCAAATAGGACAGATTAGTATAAACTGCTCATTTTCACCTTTCACTCAAGCCAGGCACATCCAGGTGGCAGATCAGATGGAGCAGATCCCTCTAGCAGGGGAGTAATAGCAAGCATCTGGGAGCACTACAGAACAACTGGATTTGGAGAATGACATTAGCCCACAGCCCCTGCTGTTGGATGCCACCCCAGACAAGGCTTTGTGACAGGAACCAAAATATCCTTATTGACAAGAAAGCTGAAGATGCCTTTCCTCCTTGGCACATGTGGTTTGCACAGCTTCATGGACACATAGATCAAAAAGCCAAAAAGCTACAAGAATACTTTTAAAAGACTTCTTTAAAGAAAAATGTAATAATTCAATAGCCAATAGTGATTTCTGAGAATCTTATTTGTGATTTCTAAACTTGAGAGATTGGCAGTACTGTTAATGTCAGTTTTTAACTAGAAAGAAGCTCAAGAACTGACATTTAACACAGCAAGAGTAAATTCTGAAGTGGAGATGAAAAACAACTGCATAGTATTTTTATACTGTGTTTCAAGAGCTGTTACAGTCTGACACATGGCTAGGCTGTGGGGAGACACAGCATTTAATATTACCTTCACTGAAGATCTCCAAGCATAGAAGTTCCCCAGTCACTGACATACAACAGCACTTTTTGATCCTATATGCCGACTAACGGCTGCAGCTACGCTCTGAAAACACCACCTCCCTCCGGCAGCCCGCACGCTCTTTGCGGCAAACGCAGCAGCAACTTTATGAAGCAGCACGTGAAGTTCATGTTTACGTCAGGAGATCTTCAGAGACAGTCTGTCCGTCGAAGGGACCACCTGAATCATCAGGCTTCCCCTTGATTTTTTGCGATTTTTAGAAGAGATGCCAATACCCATATGTGCGTTAGGACGGCACGAATTGTAAGCAGCGGTATGTGAACCATTAGCCGGCCAGACCCAGAACACCCACCGGAATTAGGATTTAGGGCTTTAAACACCTTTTTTTCCCCCAAACAGCGGTTAAGCCCCGCACCGGGCACACGGACGCGCTTACATCGGAGGTGCGCCGGCTTCCTCGCGCCGAGCCAGGACCCGCCTCACCCCTCCCCGCCTCTCGTGGCACTGGAGGGGCGTACCGCACACCCCCGGCCGGCGCGGAGCCAGGACCCCCCCCCCCGTCCGTCCTCGCTCGCAGCCAGCCTCCAACGGCCGCTACGGGGTCGCAGCGTTGCGACCGTTGGAGGGAGCGGGGTGGGACACACACACACGCACACAACAACCGCTGGGAACGGCGCGCGCGGCCGGCCGGGGGGGGGGCAGAGGGCGCCGCTGAGGGGGCGTCTCGCGCCCGCCGCCTCACCTGGAGACGCAGTTTTCCAGCACGGAGCTCTTGCCGGCGCTCTGCCCGCCCACCACAGCGATCTGCGGCAGGTCCAGCAGGCAGCTCTGGCCCAGCGCCGCGAAGGCGTCCTGCAGCCGGTTGACGAGCGGGATAAGCCCCTCCATCCCGCCGCGTCGCCTCTCCTCTGCCGCTGACAGGTAACGGGCAGCGCACTGCGCATGCGTGCCACCCCCGAGACGGGGGGCGGGGCCTCCGCGGGAGTGCCCCGCCCCCGCCCGGCGCGGGTCGGAGCGGCGGAGCCCGGGGCCGCTGTGGTGGGTGTGCTCTGCCCGTTCTGCGGTCCCGCAGCGGCAGAGGCCAGCAACTTGCAAGGAGCATCCCTGGGGTCCCGCCGGCAGGCTGGAGCCGCCGGTCCCCCGCTGCCCGCCCGAGTGGCTGGGTGCGCTCCTCCACGTGGGCAAGCTGGCCTTGGTGCTGGGACCCTTGGGCGCAAGGACCACGGTTCACCCATGTCCGCGTCCCGACCAGAGACCGCCACGCTGCTCCTCTCCCCAAAGCCCCGACCCCAGCCAGTCACCCTGTCCCCGGCACAGGGCCATGCCCGGCTATGCCATCCTCCAGCACCCAGCGGAGGTTTGCATGTACTCTTCCTTTACGAGTTTGGCACCAAACTAGGAACAGGGCCAAACCAGGAGCTCACAGAGGAGCTGGGTCCCACCTGCCGGCATGGGACATGGCAGACAGCTGGCTTCAGCACTTCGCAGTCTGCTGAGCAGGATATTTTGAAGCAGTCCCAATGGCTGAATTCCTCCCGGCTCCCGCCCACAATGGGAACGGAAGCAGGGGAGCCATGATCTCCCCCCAGCACTCGAGGGGCCCTGGCAAGCAGCACCAATGCTCATCCATGGGCAGGAGTGTGGCCAGGGTCAGACACATGGTCACCAGAACCATGCCAGGGCAGGCCTGAGAAGCTGGGTCCAGGAGGGCTGGTAGCAGGTGGATGGTTCAGGAACAGGCTGGGAAGAAATAGCAGGGCCTGAGCCACATCGTTGCAGTGGGTTCAATTAAAAATGCATACTGAGGCTGCGCTAAAAGCACAGGCGAACAACAGAGACTACATTTGTCTGTGATTACTGGCAGCAGTCACAACACAAAAATATCCAAAACAGAGGCTTTGGAGTCCTGCAGCGATAAAAGTTACCCTCTGTATTAAACCAGACAGCAGCCTCGCTCAGCATGAAAAGCAAAACAAAAGGGAACTGCAAACATCCCACAGACTGACAGATACTGACAATCTGGAGGATTTTCAAAACTTCTTGGCCAGAGCTCTGGATAAGTGTAAAAAACTACTCTTCACAACTGAATGACTTCTAACCCTGAAAACAAATGAACAGTTTCGTTTAGCTCTGGCTAAAATGTTTCTAATCGGCATAATGCAGAGAGCTTCTCTAGCAGTCATTTTGCCACTGAGGTTAGATCAACTTCCCAGCATCACAGCCTCTAGGAAAAGCCTTGCGATCATCTCTACCTAGAGGAGGCCTGGGGGTTATTGACATAATTATGCCAATTAGCAGCATGAGTATTTTTTTCCACACTCCTGAGCAAGCAGGCTATGCCAGGAGGCACTACACTAGCTGCCTGGCCTTCCTCCAGTTCATGGGTTTCTACAGAGGCTGGAAGCTGGGAACAACAGTATTATGTTCTGGCCAAATCCATCCCCTCTGACCAGTGGAGTACTTTGTGCTGCCCCAGTGAAATAATTAAGATCAGTAGAAGAGCAGCCAGCAATAGCATTGCTTCTCCACAAGAGAAACGAAGATTAAAAAAGGCACGATGCCTCGGGAGCAACACTATGCACACCTGCAAATTGATAACCCCAGGAACTGTCCTGTCCATTAGGTCTTTAAATTATATCTTTCTTTGCCTCGGTAATTAAGAAAAATAAAATAAAAATTTAAAACATCTATAAACATCTATGATTAGTAAAAGTTTGAGTTACGCCCCCAAGTCTGGGAAGTTTCCAAACCAAACTGCGGAAGCTGAGTTAAAGCTGCTTAGAGACCACACTTGCCCTGCAACTCCATCACTTACAAAAATCCACCCCCACCCCCCAGAAAAAAAGCCACAAGCAACCAAGTAAAGAAAAAACACAAACATTTTCATTATGCACGCCCATGTTATCAAGAGGGTGCTCACTTTTCCAACAATTTCAAGACAGCAGTGAAGAAGAGAGGAAGGGCACCTGAGCGTACTTTCAGGTCTCTGCTTTTTCTAACTGTCTTCTCCAGACAACTTGTTCCGAACCTCAATGCAGAACCCAGCCTGGCTTTCCAAATTTGTTGAGTCAGAGTGGATAAATTAAAGGAAAACAGATAGTACTAGCAGAGACCATTGCAAAGCTTCTTGCAATAACCTGAATAACCCTGAAAAAAAGACTCAAACCAGCATCAGAGGGCCATGCAAGGAAACTGTTTTCCTGGGGAGCACCAGGTGCAATTCCCAGGAACACAGAGCTGCACTGGCCACTGGTTAGCGCCTAAAGATGCTCTATTTTTATCCTGTGCTCAGTTTTGCTCCACGATATTTATCATTTCCTTTTGCCATGTGCCAGGCTTGGCAAGGAGGAATGACTTTCCCCAACCACATCTCCCCAGCATGGAGGGAACGGTGCCCTGCTCCCCAGGCTGGCAGACCAGCCCCACCAGCACCACTGCCTCTATCAGTGCGGTCTGTTCACTTCCAGATGTCACCAGCTCCTGCACAGCTTGCCAGGGACCCTCAGCCCTGCCAAAGCATCCAGTGCAATTCAGACCAAGCCTACAGACAGCAAGTTTGTCCTGTCCTGATTTCCCAAAAAATATATGGCAAAAATAGTCTGGCTTCAGGGTGCAGCTGTAGCATCTGAGCCCACAAACTTATACCCGCAGACACTTCTTCCTAACCAGGCAGTGTGATGTTAAAACTGAGGACATTTGGATCAGATCCCCAGGCTGCTTTATAAACACAAACCAGTGCAATTCCTCTCATGAAAAATAGGTTATATATAAACTACCAAAGTGGAGATTTGCAGATGCCTGCAGTGAAAAGCCAGGCATGCTCCCCTGCCAGGAGAGCAGGCAGGACCCCAGGGGAAGCAGAACACAGATGAGGCTGCATCCTCCCCCCAGGAAGTATTTAGAAGAGGCAGGCTCCTTCACACATTAATCTTCTCCCCAGGGACCTTCCTCACCTCCTTCTTGCTTCAGAGACAGATCCAGAGTCTTGCAGAGCTTTTCAGGCAGCTGATGGGTGCAAAGCAGGAGAAGGTGTGGTCAAGGAGCTCCCTATGCACAGGGGAGCTCCCAGGGTCTCAGCAGCACCTGGCTCTGTGGTGCTGGCATGAAGTTCCCAGTCTGCATAATGCCTGCATACCAGGAGAGCTCAGACCTTGAAGCTGCAAAAGACACAAAGCCAGAATGGCTGCAGCATTTCCCCCTGTAAAGAGGAGGCTCCTTCTGCCTCTCCCCTGCAGCCTGTGGCACTGCTGGCTCTCAGATCACAGGACTGTGACACCCCAATCCCTATTCTATCTGGCATGGTGGCCTCTTCCCTGGCCTCTGACCTTCAGCTGCATCCTTTAGTTGGGTGCATCCAGTTGCAGGGCAGAAAACAGCCACTGTGCTGCATTGCAGCCTGCAGAGATGTTTCCCTGCAGCCCTGGGTACCCCAGGAGAGAGCTGTACTCCCTTGCTGCAGCCTGGCAGCATGCCTGCTTCTTTGGTCACAAAGACAGGCAAGCCAAGTGCTTCCCCAAGGGAACATTTCATGCACAAAACATTTCCCAGATGCTTCCATCCTCTGGGATGTGGCTGTTGCAGCCCTTGCTGTGCTGTGACCCTGCCATGACCAGGCAGCAGCAGCATCCCTGGCCAGGCTCACCCCAGAAAAGCTCTTCCCAGCCGAAGGGGATGAGCCTCAGTGCTCAGTCCCTACACCTTTTATAATCGCAAAATCTCTCCCAACTGCTTGAAGTATTTTCAGCCAGTGCCAGTATGTCCCCATCCGCATCCACCATCTTCCTGAGAGTCCAGCCACTTCCAGTCCTTTTGCAGAGAGAGATCTGGGCTGTGACACCTGAGGAGTTATACCATACAGTCTGTATGTGTAGCACCCCACTAATGCCTGCCTCATGGAGTCTATCTTGCCAGCTGCCTGGCCACAGAGTCACCCTAAAAGATTAAAGCGCCTTCATGGCTGGGCACAACCAGCTGCATCCCTACACCCAAGATGACAAAACACAGGGCTGACCCATTAACTCCCAGTGCCTTGCTCACTGGAGCAGCAATGGGACACGGATGTGATGCTCCAAGAGGGATTCAGGCTGGACCAGACCAAAGCATCCCTAGCTGGCTACAGCCATAAGCCTTAGCTATGCAATGAGGTACGTGACCATCTCTTTTCGTGCTGGGAAATCCAGGAACGAAAAAAGTCTACATCTCAAAGCCAGCGGAGGTTGCTAAGTGACAGCAGAGCTTGTTTCCATCCCGTCGCTTACAGCATGCCTCCGCTGCAAAGGAAGGAAGTGAGGAGAGAGGGATGTAAACATGAGTATAATGCCAAAACACTCAACAGAGACACAGTTGCCAAACATATACACTAGCTGCATGTTTTGGCTGCCAATAGAGAAATATTTACTATACATCAATTACTCTAGCCTCGGAGCATTTCACCTGCAGAGAAGGATTTCAGGTATTTGCACCACTCATGAATTTGCCAATTTTCCAGCTGAAATGTATTTCCAGACCAAACTTGTAGGGCTGTCAGTAGCTGCAAGGACAGCTGCAGTGAACTGAGATTTCATCCTTTCGTTGTTTCTAATAGATGGCTTTTGTTTTCCCACCAGGATGTGGCCTTATGCAGCAATTAGGAAGCACAACAGAAAGGCAGGACTGGACAAGGGAGGGATGAACGCAGCCTTTGTATGAGCTCCTGGGGAGGAAAGGAGATGGTTTCGGTAAAATAAAGGGCACATACACAAACCTATGTTATTGGAATTATGTTGAGAATTAAAAACTAAGTTAAAAATAGACTAAATGCAACACTACTGATTCAGTTGAGAAATTTGCCATTGCTAAGTTGGATAGATAATAGGTAACTTTCAGAAGTGTGCTTATTGCAGATGAGCTTTAAAAGTAACTGCTTGGGGGCAAGCAGACTTCCACCCAGCTTGAGCTCCAGCCTTGTCTCTCCCATTACCCAGCACCCACGTGCTGCCCTGAACACACTACAATGAGAGGAGTGACTGGGTGATGAAGCAACATACAGAGGGCACGTGCCCACACTGCCATCCTTTATCTGAAGCAGGGAGCAGGCCAGCCATGCTCTCCACAGTCTGGGAACCATCAAAAGCACTTATTTAAAAAAGCATCTGCTCCCTCTGCATAGAAGTGGGCCAGCCAAGGGAGAAGTAGGGCACCAATTTGCCCCTCTGTGTGAAGGCAGGTAGCATTGGAGAAATGATCTGAACAGAGCAGTCTCCAAAGCAGAATCTGGTGGCAAAACAAAATATAGCCACCACAGTCACTGATCGGAAGGATGTGCTCACTGTCAGTATGGCCGATATAGCGCCTCCTGGGCACAAACCACCCCACCTCCTGCATTGACATGGTGGCCATAATCCCCACCAGTTCAGGGGGTGAGAGCCATTGGAGCGCCTTGGGGAACTGCAAACCCTCAGGCTCATGCACCCTCTCATTTGGTTTTCCAAACCCAGGAGGATTTTCTGCAGGTGAAGGAGAGCTGGTTCCTGCTGAGGAAGGAGAAGCTGATGAGCAGCAGCTCACCAACACCCCAGTGGGACACGGTGCACGAGCTGCAAAGCTGGTCAGATGGTTCTGTCAGTGATGCTGAGATGAGGCTGCTTTTGCCTCTGTGGCAACAGCTAGGTCAGATCCCTCCCTGAGCTGCTTCTGGTGTGTTGTTACCAGCCTGCAATGTGGAGAGGTGGCTGGGAAGGGTTTGCTTTGGGGAGCAGCTGTCTGAAAGATGCTCTTGCTCAGGTACCAGAGGCAGAAGAGAATGTGGGGTGAGGGTATCGGGTCAGTGTCAAAGCTTCACGGTGCCTGAGCAGGTTGTCACCTCGCTGTCTGCAAGCCACTCACTTTGGTACCACATCTGACCCATTTCGGTACCTGCTGTTGCAAGAGAGAAAGAAGAGCCCCCTCCCAAATGGCTTCTGATGAACACAGGAGCACCAGCATCAGCTGCTCTGTAACCAGCCAGGAGGCATGGGTCAGCTGTTCAGCTAAAACCTCACAGTGAAGGACCAGGCTTTGAAACCCTGGGGAAAGATAAAATAAGCCACCTGGGCAGAAATGGGATGCTGAAACCAGGACAGGGGACAGCAATGAACATCCTTTTCATCCTGTGAGAAGGCTGACCTGCACCAGCTGGCCAAGCAGTTTGGTGTGCCCAGTGGCCCAAACACAGGGCTGGGTCCCTGCTGGCCCAGGGGTGTGAAGAAGGGTTGGAAACCTAAGGGGTTACAGTTCACAGGAGCAATGGCTGAAGAGATTCAGAAGAGGGGCAGGCACACAGCAGGGTCCAGTTTGGGGAAGACAAGTGGGGAAGGGGCAGTGGGGTACAGTGGGCAGCTGGCTGCCCCCATAATGTGCCCTTGAGCAGTGCAGGTGACTGTACCTTCTCAGGGGTGCTGGGCACTCCGGAAATAGCAAAGCACTGCGGGCCTCGGAGCAGCCCTGAGCACTTTATTTTCACCATTCCCAGCGCACTCACACACATTAACCAGGCTTAGGACAGGGCTGGGGCTCTCAACAAACACCAGTGACCAGGGATGCTGGAGATGAGGCAAGGCAGCATCAGAGGGAGGGAGCTGTGCTGGAAGTGAAGGGGACAGTCAGAGAAACATTTTTCCCACAATGGAAAAGCAATAGGGATAGACCCAAACCCATAGTCCTGCAGCACGTTCCTCTCCTCACCACCCCACCACCACCCCTTGGGCCGCACAGCCTTCCATGGTCCTGGACCCCTTCCCAGGGAGCGCCTCCCCATGCCAGTCCCATCCTTCAGGCAGACCTAGGCCAGCACCAGGCCCTGGGGGCAGCAGTTCCAGACACGGGTACCCCTTTGCTGTGGGGCCACAGCACCCATGTGAGGATATCTCTCTCATCCAAGTGGCATCACGGCCCCTCTCAGAGTATCTTGACAGCCTGCAGCATGTCCGCCAGCACGTACGAGCTGTCCCAGTGGCGCCCAGGCTGCCGCAGGGCCCCCTCCAGCACCTGGGCACGTGCACCCAGCTCTGTGGGGTCCCGCTGGCACTCAGGGCTGAGCTGGCAGAACAGGATCTCGTTGACCTCCCCTTCAATGCGCCGCACGTAGAGCACTGGGAAGACCTCCCTGAGGGCGGCCAGAACTGACTCCTTCAGCCAGGCATCGCGGCACACCAAGTTGAGCACAAAGACTCCTGCAGCAGGGCGAGAGGATGGGAGTTCAGACCAGCCTGTGCACACTGCCCTGTTCCCCACCTCCCTGTGGGAATGCAGCTGAATTGATGCCAGTCTGCTGCAGACATCTCCCCCATGGCAGCACAAGGAGTACTGCCATTCCCGGAGTGCCCTTGGCTCAGCTTCCTGTCCTTGCTGCCACACAGGTTGTGGGTGGCCACAGGATCTGTTCCCAGGTACCGCCTGCACCATCCGCCTTCCCTCAACCTTTCCTGGCCCTCCAGGATGTCTCAGCCTGCCTGACCCAGCAGCACCACCCTGCTCTCTTCTGTCACAACACCCACTGAAACACCCGGATCCAGAACCTGCCAGGAGCGGGGGATGCCATGCAGCAATCCTGGACGCAGCCACTATTCTCCAGGATGAGAAATGGTGGCACAATCCCATTACTCAAACTCCACACAGCACTGGGCAGCCTGGCTGTAGGGACATGGCCAGATCTCCCCTCTTACCTTCTGGCTTGAGGATGGTTTTAACCTTCTGCAGAAAGTGTTTTTCCACAAAGGCTGGGGGTGGGCAGCTCATTCCCACCGTGATGTCTTTGCTGTCCACATCGAACATGATGGCATCATACTGGGCTGGGGCTGCGGGAGGGAGTGCAGAGACTTGTTAGCGCATAGGACAGAGATAAGCCACGCATGTTGGCGAGGCAATGAATGGGGTTGGTCAGGACACCCCTTCTGCCATGTTATGGCCACTTCTCTCCCTTGGAGTTTTGCTTTCGAAATGAAACCCAAGGCAGCAGCCCTCAATGCTGGGGCAGGCAGCAAATCGAAGTCCCCTGCACACATGAACTGCAGAGACCTGGTGAGGCTGGAGCTCATGGCACATAGCAGGAGATGGGCAGGGATGGGAAGCAGAGGGTGAAAACAGCTCCAGTCCCCAGCATGTCACCCATCAGACATGATGGGGCATGTGGGATGCACTGTGATACAGTACCTTCAGCCGCCAGCTTGGCCACATAGTCCAGGCCATCGGAGACATGCACCTGCATCCGGTCACCCTGGGAGAAGCCAAACCAATGTGTGGCCACCTCCAGCATGGAGGGGTCGATCTCCACCACGGCCACATGGGCCTGCGAGAAGTAGTCATGGATGAAGAGGGGCAGGCTGCCCCCTCCAAGCCCCACCACCAGCACCGCCAGCAGGGCTCCTGCCAATGGAGAGTGCCCAGTAAGCCATCAGGATGGCCACGCTCCCACTGCTCCTCCCACCTGCCCACCCCAAACCACTTTGGGAAGGGTGCATGGGGCACTTTGGCCAGGAAAGCCTTTCCATAAGGAGCTGGGGCATGGGGACATATGCATGCCTGCCCCTGGCACAGCCTTGTCACCTGGAAGGGGGTCAGGGCCCCCCAGCAGACAGAGCCCTGCAATCATGGCTTTGTGGTGCTCGCAGCACAGGTAGCTCTTGTCAATGGCTCCAAGCAGCTCAGCAGGGCTGGGTTTCTTCTTGTCCTTCCTCCGTTTCTTCTGGCCTGAATGACAGGAGGCATCAGCTGGTAAGTCATGATGGGAGACAGCGGTAGCCACCCCCAACCCCTGTCTCACCCACAAAGCAAGCAGCAGAGTGTAAAAGCGCTCCCCAGGCTGATCCAGGACAAGGCAGACATGTCTCAAGAGGGACTTTTCTCTTTCTCCTGTATCAATCTCACTCTCTGCCACCCCAAAAAGTCACCTTTGGCCCCTACCCCTTCCCACCTGCCCCACATACCTGGGAGAGGGGCGGGGGCCAGGAGCCGAGCCTCCGACTGGACCACGTTCCTGTTGCGGAGGAAGATGAGGCGACGGAAGTAGCAAGCGCCATCCCCCTTCACATCCTCCACAACATACTCCCCGCTCAGGGGGCTGGTGTCACGGTGCTGCACTGTCCGCACCCCAATGTCCCCTCCCACAGACAAAAAGGGCACCTGCAGGAAGAACAAGGGACTAGAGTGAGGAAAGGCTACAGGAACAGACCGTGGCATTGCTGGTGTCTTAAAGAGCAGGGATTAAGCAGACACAGTGTAGCAGCAATGGGAATTGCTGTAGGCATCCACAGGGCAGCTGGGGACACCAGCTTTCCTCCCATACACACACTGGGATACAGGGAGCAAACACTCCAAGACTACAACACTTTTTGTTTGCAAAAAGCAAACACTGCAAGAGCTCAGGTTTGAGGAGTTGGGGCAGGAAGGAGGAGACAGAAGAGACAGGAGAAGTTAAAGCCAGGATTAAGAAGGGGCCAGGTGCTCTCAGGGTTTCAGGATGCCTGGTTTTCTTGATATGTTGGTTTTTGGAGAGCAAGGACTTCATACTGAATCCTGCCATGCAGGCACCTCAAAATCCTGCCTCCAAGCAAAGGCATCCAGCTGGAGGGAAAACCGAGAGGAGCTACACCTGAGGCCAGTCTCCTCCCCACCAAGGCAGCCAGCTCATGCACTCCAGCTTGGTCTCCCTTGGAAAAGAGGGATGTGCCGCTCGCAAAGAGCCAACCTGTCCCCAGTTTTGGGGAAACCAAGTGAGGGGGGCCGGGCGGTGGGGCTCACCTGCTGCCGGGCAGGGAGGCTTGGCGGGGCCAGCTCCATCACCTTCCCCGATAGCTCCGACTGGATGCTGGCCATGCCCTCGTAGTGCTGCTCCCTGTGCAGGGCCACCGTAACGAGGCGCCCAAAGCCCGCGTTGGTGGCCAGCTGCCTCCGCCCTTCCTCTGTCCCAAAGAGCCACTCCGTTTCTCTGCCCTGTGGGACTGCAAAAGGGGCTGCCATCAGCCTGTGCCAGTCCTGCAGTTACCACCCCAGCCTCCAAGAGAGGAGCCACAGGGAACGGCAAGACATCACAAGGACGTAATGCTGCATGCCTAGAGCTGTGCTCTGCAGCCGTTAAGAGAGCAGGGACCTTCCCCATTTTGGGCAGGCTCATGCAGGAGGCTGGAAAAGCTATGTCTTTTAAGAAGGGGGTGTCCAACAGCCTCACGACCTGTCTCCAGGCTGTGCTCACCCCAGCTTTGCAGGCGCATGGGGAGGAGAGTGCTGCTGGCAGAACGTGACATGCCTCCAGGAGGTGCAAGTGCAGAAGCAAAGCACAGCCCCAGGCAGCCCGGCCCTGGCAAGTCAGGATGCCCACACAGACCAAAGAGGCTTTTTTGTCTGCATCTGCTGTGCTATGGATTTATGCAGCGATGTGCTACGGTGGCTGTCACCAGGATCAAGACAGGAATCACCACCCTGGAGGCAGGGCAGGCAGCATCCCTCTGCTGCCAGATGGGCATCTACTCAGCCAGGAAGCTCTACGCCAGATCTCTCCTTGCACCCAGGCAAACACATGTGCCACCACAAAGCCAGGACTAAACATCAACCGAACCCGGCACAGGCACGTTATTTCATTCTCCAGACCCAGTTTCAGCAGGGCCAGGATCACTGGCCATTTTGCAGCTCCTGGCCAGAGCACCACCTCATTGTAGGCAGGAGAGGGTGTACTCACTGATGAAGATGGCGAAGCAATTGTCCCGGGAAGGTTTCACTGAGGCGCTGTCAACCACATGCAGCGTGTAGCGAGGCCTCCCGCTCTCTTTGTCACACAGATCCAAGGAAACCTGCTCCCCACAAGGGGTTTTGCTCAGCTGGCTGCAGAGCAGGGCGTAATGCTGCCTGTCCTTCACTGCTGCCACCAGCCGCTCCACACTCTCCACCCGCATCGGCTTGTCCTGCTCCTCAGGGCAGATCTCCAGGATCTGTGGTGCCGAGCCAGTGATCTTCCTGAACTTTGTCATGACGTAGATGAAGACTGGTAGGACAAACTGCTGCTTGTCCCCGCTGCCAGCCACCTGATGGACACGCACGACCCAGCCTTCCTGGAAGAAGTATTCCACTGCTTTCTTCAGCACATGGGCTTGAGCCAAGGAAACACAGAGGTAGCGCCCTCCTACCTGCAAGACCCGGCTGATCTCACCAAACATCTTGTGCACCTTGTCTAGGGTGGCCTCCTCTTCATCGGTGAGGATGGCATCCAGTGTGCCTTTATCCAGGACCACCTGAAAGTGAGCAGCAGGGAAGTCCATCTGAAGCACATCCATCAATAGGTAGCTCATCTTCGGCCTCTTGCTCCTGCTCCGCTCTTGCATTTGATGGATCACTGTGTCATTGATGTCGATGTTCACAATGTCTTCGCACATCCCCACATCGTACATCTGCTCGCTCAGCTCCGAGTTCCCGCAGCCCACCACCAGAACCTGGGGAGCAGCACAAGAGCAGCGTGATGGTGAGAACGCCCTGGAAATGTGCCCCAAAGCATTTTACAAGCAAATATCAGCCACGGCCACGAGCCCTCTGTGAGAACCCCACCTGCAAACCCGTTCTCTGGGGCGCTAAGATAACATTTCCAGCCCTAACAATTCTGTGATTGTGATTTCCACACAGAAAAGTCACACAGGCACAAACCCGACGTATCTGCTGTATCTCGGCTGGGGACCATCTGGGTGTTTTAACCCCCTGAGCTCCCCATGCCAAAGCAGTTTAAGCCGGGCCACCGCGGCGCAGAACTCGCCGCGCAGGAGGTGCCCGGCTCATGGAAGGCTCGGCCCGGGCACACGGAGGTGGGTACAGGACGGGGCTCACCTTATCGCGTGGCCGGACATACTTGCGCAGGACGGGGCAGAGCTCCGGGAAGGCCCCGTACCACTCGAAGGGGCGCTGCCCGCGCTGCCGGAAGAACCGCTCCCAGTACCGGGCGGAGCCGAACTCCCCGGGGCTGCGGGGCAGCAGGTCCATGGCCCGCCGCGATCAGCTCCGCGGCCACTCCCGCCGCACGTGCCCCCTGCCCGCCGCGCCGCGCATGACGCCATCCGGGTGCGCAGCGCGCTCATTGGAAGCAGCAGATGCGCGAACCATTGGCTGCGGGTCCCACGTCCCGCCCCCCCCCGGAGCGGGTAGGCCCCGGCCCCGCCTCCCCGGGGCGCTGGCAGCCCCGGGGCGCGGTCCCCGGCGGCTTCTGCTGCTCCCCCGGCAGAAAGGGCGGCCGGGCAGGGCCGGGCATAGCCAGGGCTTACCCTGGCACCGCGCCCCTGCCAGCCTCCCCCCACCGCCGAGCACTGCTGAAGCAACGAAACCGGGCCGGGAAAAAGGTACCAGTGGCTCCAAAAGGAGCAGCTTTAATGGCAGCCCGCAGCCGAGCGGAGCTCTCCCAGGGCTGTGTGTGACACGGAGAGCCACGGGGCAACTGTGGAGGCTAGCTGGGGCCTGAGCGGGGCTCTGTCGAGTTGCTCTGATGAAAGAAGGCAGAGAGCTCGCTCAGCGCTCTGTAACGGTGCGAGATGGAGTTCTTCACTGCCTTGGGCAGTTCGGCGTAGCTGGAGGGGAAAGAAACCACAGATCTCAGCAGCAGAGACGCTACAGCAGGGGTCGTCATTGTCCTGTCCTGTTCCATCCCTCCCCATCACCAAGAGCTCCCCTTCTGCTCACCGCAGGTCACTCTGCCTGGCTGCAGCCTGTAGTGACAGGCTGGCAGAGCAACCCTGTCTGGATCCAGGAGTTCCCTGTAACCTGCCACGTTCAGATCCAGGAGGGCGTTTTCCCCCTGCCACCCTTCTTTGGAAGCAGGTTCCTCTTGACACAGAGCCTTGACCCTGGCTTTGTTTGCATAAAGAGCTGTAGGTGAAACAGCACTCACGTCTGGTTGTAGCCATCCGGTTGAAAGCAGGGATCCCAGCCAAAATCTCGAGGGCCTCTGGGCTCCACTATCAGCCCCTGCCACAAGAAAGTAAAAAAGCCCTGTAAGCCGTGGTTTTGCAGCTTTGCAGTTGCATTTCAAACACAGACTGAAGAGCTACATGCAGATACAGCTCACACTGTGGCCACTGCAGGCTTGCTGCATTGGTGCTGTCTCCTTCCCAGGATGCGAGCAAAATAAGCAGCTCCAAACTAAGCACTCCATCACGCTGCCCTGTGTTGACAGCACCTTTACCCCACAGTTAACAGAACTAACATCTGCACTCAAATACAATCCTGCCAGAGGGAGACAAGGGGGCTGAAGAGACTGTGGCAACATGCAGAATTTGGTGCAGACAGCTGTGCAAAAGGGCTGCAGCATTCCACACCCACCACCTGCCCTCTCCATCAGCCTGTTCCCAACACAGAGAAGCTCTGAGGGCATTGAGTGACCCAGGAGCCACTAAAATTGTCCTTAACAGAGTCAGTGCTGTCAGAGTATTTGCAGCTCTCCTCCCTCAGCACGTTCCCTCCGCCGGGCACACCACCTACGTGAGTCTGGCCTTTGAACAGCTTCACGGGCTCCTCTGGGTTTCCAGTGCTGAATGCGAAGGTGCAGAGAGCGTAGGCAGATTTGTCTTCAAACCCAGCCAGCAGCTTGTACAGGCCTGAGCGACACAGAAAGGATCCCGGCGTTACTGCCTCTCCCTTGGAGCACAACACACCCACCTAGAGAGGGATGGAGGGAGCATTCTACATTCACAAGACAGAGTTAAAACTATGGGAGGTGACAAAGCTCAGGCACGAGGATGCTCTTGGCTGGATCCCTCCTATGACTGATGCCAGAGCCTCAGATCTAACACAGAGTGAGCAGGGCCCCGCTATTAATATGAGTGGAAGCAAATGAGCACACAGCAGCAGAGAGGACTAAATCCCACTCTGAATCAGCGTAATTAACACTCGTGCTCATGACACCAGCATGGGATTTGCAGCCACACTCTTAACTGCAGGATCAAGAGCAGTCACTGCATGCCAAGGATGGTGAGCACTAGTGGAGAGGGGCCTTCGGAGGAAGTTCTCACATACCCTGCCACCATCCTGTGGAGGCAGGAGTCTGGGAATCCAGGGATGACACCGAAGCCACTGGGAGGAAAAACTTCCCATGAAGAAGGGCACAGAATAGGCTCAAAGGAGGAATGTGAAGGGACAGAGCTGGACAGATAAGAAAGGAACTGGCTGTGAAACAGACAGCGTGATGGGCAAGCACACCCAGCAGAACCCAGCATGGGCAGGGATCCATGTAGTTTGAAAAGGACCAAGTTACATGCAGAGCAGTAGCATGGGAGGCAGTACCTTCTGGTTTGAGTTTTTCCAGGAACCATTTTCTGAAGGGGAAGAAGAGAGAAAAAATTCATTTTTGCTGCTATTTTTCAGCAATACAGGCTGAGAAATACAGACATTGTTGCCTACATTTTCAAAGCCCTTTGAATCCCTCTTAAAGGTGCTGTCAAATCACCTGCTTCTGGACTATTCACCACTGATGACAGACCCAGCTCTTAAACTGAATGGGACACAGTGAAAACAGCAGCGGGGTATTTAATTTACTGCAGTACTGGGGTCTATGTAAATAACCCAATTCTCACTTGTGAGCACTGACATGCAAAAATACATTTCTCAACACAACTTGTTCACATCTTATACCCAGTTCTAGTGACAACTTCATCATATAAAGTTTTTCTGTCTCTGTTTAGCTCAGCAGAGATAGTTTGGAAGAATTAATCACGAAATAAGTTAATTCCAGAAGCTAAGGCAGTATTTTGTTAGTGGGGTTACACTGTAATCTAGTAATCTTGTAATCTGCTGGATTAAAGCAGTCCCTATGAGAACCTATAGGCCTCTCATCCCAGAGTCCTGCTGAAATATGTGGTGCCTTAACTAAAGAGAGCTCTGCTGTGGCACCACATTCCCAAGCTGGCTGCAAGAGCAGGCACTGTAGATCAGAAGCCAGAGCCAATGGTTCAGGTCTGTCTCTTGTCCTGCACAATGACTTGCAGCAGGGCTCAAGAAGTTAAGTCCAGCCCCTGGGATGCTGGATGAAGCTAAGGACACAGACAAGTAATCACCTCCCTGACCCTACTGGTCCTGGCACATGGAGAATCCCCTGTGAAGCACACCCTGCCAGCCTGCACTCTTAACTCCAGAGCACAAAAAGGTGAAGCAAGGTCCCTCCTACTTACATGTAGGGTCCTGGAAGCCCCCCCAGGGCATTGAAGCACAAGCAGGTATCCTCTACTATAACAGGTCCCTGAACCTACAGCGAAAGCCCAAGAATGGAAAAATTAGACCTAGAGGAAGGCACTGCCTCCAAATCCATTTTTTTGCTCTATCCTATTCTCACATGTCCTTAATAACAGCAATACCACAAAAATTCAGCAGTAGCTAGAGCTGTTTACCTCAAAGGCAATACACACCAGATAGACAGAATCAAACTCATGCTCTCCCGAGGCAGGCCAGAGCGGCTGAAGAACAGTAGGAAAGATCTCGCATGGAAAAAAGAGAGCAGAGCTGAACATCCCCTGTCCTCCTGGGGGCCAGGAATTCTGGGACAAGGAAAGGGAAAGCCTGTATCCTGGAGGAATGCCTGTGTTTTCCTTGAGTCCCAGTGCTCACTTGGTTCTTTTAAGACACCCACCACAGAGACAGCTCTGGAAGCTGATCCATCAGAAGCTCCAGCTGACAGAAAACTGTGTCCTGCTGCTGCTAGAGCTGGGCTGAAGGAACTGTCATGTCCTGCTGCCGCTCGAGGGACACATGAGGCCAAAGGAGCAACAGCAGGACTGCCAGAACACTGTCACCGACAAGAATTCACCATCACCTGAAGGCCAGCCCAGGCCCGGATGTGTCCCTGACTCTCCTCAGGCCGTCCCGGCTGCCCGAGTGCCCCCGGCTGCCTCCCGCCCCGCCGGGGCTGGGGTCCCCCCGCACCCCCACCACCGCCCCGACCGCCGGGAAAGGAGAAAACGAGCGACCTGCCGGGCGGCTTCGCGGCACTTCTGCACGGAGATCTCGTCTGGCTCTCCCTGGTACTCCGGCACTGGGAACACACAGACCGGTGGTGAGGGGACAGCCGGGCCGCACCGCCGCGTCCCGCCCAGACCCGCCGCCAACTTACGGTCAATCTTCTTCGCCACCAACGTGTATGGAAAGGAGTCCCCGAGGATCTGGGTGACCTGCGGAGGGAGAACGGAGGAAAACCCGCCCGTCAGACCCCGGCCAGGCCGCAGCCGCCGCGCGTTGCCAGGCGACCGCCCCCACCTCTTCCAGCTTTTTGGCGTTGCCCGTCACGAACACCACGCTCCGCCGCACCGGCGCCGCCATCCTCGCCCCGCGTCGCGCCTCCGCGCCCAGCGGCCAATCAGCGCCGGCTGATTGGCCAATCAGCACGGTGCCCCGGCACGCCCAGCCAATGGGGAAAGCTTCCGACCTTCCTGTCCTCCGAGGGCGGGCACTTGCCACTCGCCGGTGCGCACGCAGTCTCGCGAGAGGCGCTGTGGAGGCTGGGCCCGCAGGGGGCACCCGCACCGCCAGTGGGCGGCGGAGCCGTGTCCCGGCGGTCCCCTCGCTGCCTCCCTGTTTACTTCCCCAGCTCTGGCAGCCGCGGCGGGAGGAGCCCCCTCCCTGTGCTCCCTGAGGTGTAATCACACGCAGTTGGGGGAATCGGCCAGCGGATCGTGCTCCAAGCTCTGCTGTTGTTCACTCTCCGGCCGCTGGCGCGTCTTTGCACTCTGGCACCAGATTTCCTATGTAGGAGTGGTCGAGTTGCAATTACTGAAGGCAGATGCAGGGCCAGCTGTAGCAAAAACTCCTGGAGTCAAGACACGGTCCCTGCTGCCCTGTGGAGCCCTAGAGGAATGGGTCAGTGAAGCCCAGTGCTCCCCAGCCATATGGTGCAGGGCACTAGCAGGGGCCTGGGAGCTCTCCCAGGATGGTACCCAGTACCCCCAGAAGCTCCTGATTTGCAAGGGGACTCCCTCTGGGAGACTTCTTCCCCTCTGGTCAGCACCCAGAGCTGGGAGAGGGGAGGCCTCTCCCCACGTGCATCAGAGCTGCAGCCATCTATCCCTGCAGCCCCTGTGCCCTCAAGCATGGGGTCCCCAGGGTCTCACCACACGGGTCACACCAGCAAGCCTGGCAGGAGGAACTAGCCCTGCAGGAGGAATGCACAGCTCCAGCCAAAATATGACATTCCCTGTAAAAAAGCAATCATGTGGAAAAGAGCAGCTAATGAAGAGGCCTGTCTTCTGCACAAAGAAGGAATGGATAAAACAGACCCTACACACTTGGGTGACGGAATTGTTTTTGTTGTAAAGTCTCTTTCATAATGTTTCCTAAGTGAAAACCAACCCGAAAGCATGCACACACTGCTGGAAACAACAACCCTTTCCACTCACTATAGTTCGCCCTGCCACCAGTCCAGGGTGGGATGGCACAGGCTGCAATATAAAACCCACAGTATCTCAAAGGAACATAAGGAGGACTGCTCTGTAACATACCCAAAACGAAACACTGTAATGATCTTTTCAGCCTTGAAAACAAACAAACAAACAAATCTATAAAACTTGCTCAATAAATTCTATTACTGTGAAGTTACTGACCAGGATTGTTGATTTGCTGCTAGTGCATCTCACAGCCAGAGCTGGTCCCTGGAGAAGGACGACCCCGGCACTGAGTGACTTGAACCTAAAACTGATCAACACCTAATTCTGGCAACTCAAGGAGGTGTGCTGAAGGCTTTGGCAGCTTTTCCTGCCCTGCATCTCAGGTACAGCCATTTGCACCCCAGCCTCCTGGGAGGTGCTGCAGAAGCACTCTGGCAAGGCTGTGGAGGAAAACCAGCTCTTCCAGGGCAGGAGCCTGCTGCCTGTGCTGGTCATGGTCCAGTGCTGCTGGTACTGAAGGATGAGTCCGTGGTAGCAGGCAGGCACAACACACAAACAGTCTATGGTCAGGGGTGCTGACCCTGTCACCTCATTTTCTATGGATCCAGGTCAGCTGGAAAGCATTTGTGCCTTTCTGAAGTGCTGCAGTGCCAGGATGGTGCTAATGAAAACACTTTTGGGGGGTGGAGGGGGCTAATGCCAGTGCCTGCACTGATGAGAGTTCACTACCTGGAAACTCTCCCTGAAAGAGATGCTGCTGACAGAGATCTGCCAAACCCAGCAAGGACAGGATTCCAAGGGTGTAGCAGCAGCTCCAAAATTCAGCATCTATAAGCAGTTCTTTAATACAGCATGGTTGCCATGAAGTCTTCATCCTCCCAGTACCCATTTTCCAAGGCCCTCAGCCTAGCATTAAAGCCAGCCTTTGCCTCTAGCAAGCAACTACAAAACTAACTTCTCTTGCTCAGATCCGGTGCCAGCAGGGATCTGAAGTCCTCACACACTCTTGTGGCACCAAAGTTCTTCTGTGAGTGGCAGCAGCAGCACCAAGGCAAAGAGGGCTGGGAGAGAAAGCCAGAGGTACTGGCAGGACTCTCCAGCAGCAGGAGGAAAGCCTGCCCCAGCAAGCAGATCAGAGCAGGCACAGCACAGCCATTAAGGAAGCTCACAGTACTATTAACTCACTTCCCAGCTGGCAGGACAAGGTACCCCATAGTTCAGTAAAACCTGCAGTACTTCTGAAGACAGACACAGTCCCTCTTCATCCACCTTCTTGATCCCTTGCAGGTGGAGAGTACCCAAAGGCATAGGCAGGATGATTTTTGCCCCTTCCACTGAGTGCATGATCTTAAAACCAGGCTATACTTCAGGAGGGAAAACCCAGCTTGGCTTTCTGGCTCCCACCTGGAGAGACCAGGGCCCACAGAATGGAAAAGCCCTATTTATACTTCACCTGGGCAAGCAGCACTTGTAATCACAACCAACCCTCCAGCCTGCTGTGCTCACTTTTAATCCCCTTCTCTGCATGGGGCAGCACCACCACTCAGGTGGAAACTGTGTACAAGGTCCTGGGGGCAGGCTTAGAAGAGGAAGCTGGGGCATTGCACTGGGAATTCTGTGGGGCACCATTTCCCCTCTCCAACTTTACTTCAGGCATACACTAAGCAGGACAATGCTTCTCTCTTCAGAAAAGAGACGACAAAAAGAGAACCAGGAGAGCCTGACCTCAGCTCAGGAACAAGGGTCTGAAAAATAAAGGGCAGACGAAAATGCCACCGACACCTGAGACAAAGGTTGGAGACAGCCCAAACACAGCAGTACCACCCATGGATGGAGGAGCTCAGCTCCCGCTTAGTTCAGAACAGAGGCCCTTACATCTCTCCAAGCACCCCAGCACATGTATCTGGGAACAACCCCCACCCCGCCGGATCACAGGGAAGGAAAATGGGCTGACATTCAAAACCACCACATTAAGGTGAAGGGCTCTGAATATGACGTGGGCTTGTTCACTGTGGACTGGTTTCAGGAGAGTTGCTGTCCTGCTGCTGTGTCTTTTGTACCATTGAGCTAATAGCTGGGCTTTACACAGTGTTCTCGCTTTTGGTTAAGAAAACACTGAAACGGCCCTTTCCTCAGGACTCCCAGCAGTGGAGAGCCCTGAATGTCCTCCAGAACTTCATGAAGATATGCAAGAACTCCATATATACAGTCAAAAATATGTTTACTGGAATGTCTTTAGTCACAGCTGTAAGCAGCAATACTGAAAACACTGAGCTTGTGCATTCCCATGGCAGGACCAGAAAGTCTTCTGGATTGGAAAACCTATTAATTCCCCTCCCCCACCCCCTTTTTTTTTGAACAACAGAGAAAAAACACCCTTGCAGTTCTCCACAGAAGGGTCAGTTCCCTGTAACATAATGGTATGTTTCTCTTCAGACCTTTTTTCCCCTCCTTTGCTCCAATGAAGGGACAGTCCCCTTTGCCTTCCATAGCAGGCAGCAGGGAACTGCTCAAATGGTATTATTATTATTAATATTACAACTCAACCATATATACAGATAGACCGTAGTGGCAAGTAGCCAGTTCCAAACCAGAGACCCAGAATTCCACCAAACGGGCAGTTTGGGAACTGAATCTTCTGTTATACATAAAAGAAAAAGAAAAATAAATCTGACAGCAGGAGCAGGTACTAAACCAAAAAAGGGTCATTTGGCAGTTCTTAAAACACTGTTAGAACTGGCTACTTGCCGCTGCCTCCTCACTCCTTGGAGAAAAACAACTTCAAAGCTATATACAGATATCTCACTTAAATTACACAGCAGTTTGGTTATCCCAGAGCCAGCTCCACCAAAGCCTCCAGCTGCCCGGTCAGGTGTGGTACTTCAGGACTATGGGTACTGGAAAACAAAGAAACAAGCTCTCAGCCATACACCTTTGCGTGCAACACCCCTCCTTGCTAGAGATTCTCCCCCCCCCCATTCCTGTAGCAACAAACACCAAACAGCTGTGAGGGAAAGCGTGTTTCCAAGCTCAAGCTAATGCAATCTGTTGCCTACACACATGCTAGACAACATTTCCTGCCACCTTCATCTCCTTCCAGCTTCCCAAAATGAAACCAGATGGGATTTTCCATCAGTCTCTCACTCTACAACGCTCTGACACTGCTGCCAGCTCTGCCTCTCCTGCTGCAGGCTGTGTGTCAGCAGGACAAACAGGCCACAAGGGTTTGGCTGAAGTAACAAAAACAGTTACAGAGCTGCCCCCAGCTACAGTGGGTGAGAAGAAAACCCTCCAGACCCACTAGCACAGAAGAGCTGTGCTGCCATGCTGGGCTGCTTGGATCCCCACAGCACATCATCTGCAGGCAGAGGGCTGAACTACTTTTGCCTGGAAGAAACATGCTCTGGTTGTCATTACCTGTTTGGTAGGGAGAGCAGTGACATCTCCACTCTGGGGAGCTCCAGAGAGAACAGGAAAGGCAGAAGGCAGGGGAGGGGACCAATGTCAGACCCACAATGGTCTTGACCCACAGCTGTCAGACCCACAGCTACTTGCTGAAAATTAAGCAGCCCAGCAGCTTTGGGGTGGAGCATGTGCAGGGAGCAGACTCACTGCAAGTTGGCTGATAATATGTGGAGAGGCCTTTGGAAGCCATTGCTCTGGTCTAAAACCCTTCCATCTACTCCCACCAGCCTCAGGATCTATGGGTGCCAGCCCTGGATCAATACAATGTTGGTTGGGCAGCACTGGCTTGCTTTGGCCACAGTCAGCAGGACTTGGTTTGAGCCTGCCTCTCTGCATGCACATTTAAGCCTTGCAGAAGAAGAGCACAGAGTGGTCTACAGGCACCACTTACGACATGCTAAGGCAGAGTAGGGCCTGACAGAGTGACTCAGGTGGTCTCCCACAGGGACAGCAGCACCATGGTGGCACTCAGTATGGAGTGCCACAAGTATTTCTATGCCAGACATGGCTGAGGGGACCTGGAGCTACTCACCAATGATCACAAGCAGAAGAATGACTGCCACCAGTGCTATGATTGCCTTCATCTGCAAGAGGAGCACAGAGGCATGTTACACAGGGTGACACATATAGCTGCTCTGACCTGAAAGAAGGCCTTTGCCTTCCAGCATCTTTTGAGCTAGAAAGCAGAGCTTCTCCATCCCCTCTCTTCTACAAACCCACCCCTGCCTGTTCCTGTTGTTGCTCACCTTGCAGCCTCGCCACCACATCTGTCTCCGAAGCTGCTTGGCTCTGTTGCTAAAAGCTGTGGCATTGTCTGATAAACTTTCTATCAAAGGAAAGAAAAGAGGTGATTCAGTGGCACATACAGGGAGCCGGACCATCCACTCATTCTACTGACTCCACTGAGTTTTAAGCAATAAACTCTGCATTAGGGGAAAAGACCCAACCACAGCGTGATTCACCAAAGCCACAGCAGATGCCAATGTGACGCCCTTCGCTAGAGCACACACAGACCTACCAGAGTCCCACTGAGCCCCCTTTGTACTGGCTGTCATCCGCGGACAGGGCTTTGCTCTGCTAGCCAGCAGGGGAGCAGACAACAGAAGTGCTCCGGGCCATTGGGAAACAGATCAATCTACCTTTGCTTGAAGGACCAACTATATCACAGTACCCAAATGCCTCCAAACTAATGCCCCTATGCAGAGCAGCAGAAGGCAAAGGTGGAAGGAGAATGTCAGCAGAAAGTCAGATCTGCAGCCTAAGACTGTGAAACACCTCTCCCAGGAAGGGCAGAAATACAAGCCCAGGTCTGTCATTCTGAGCTGAAAACAGGTAACCTGGCCCAGCAGCAGTGAAGAAATGTGGGGAACAGGTCGGCAGAGCTGCATTTAGCATCGCACCTGATTTATCCTGCAGGTCATCCAGCCGCTCGCCTCTTTCAATCACCTTCGTGATATTCTCCTGCATAACGTCGATGACTTCATCCACCTGATTCTGGACACTAGAGCAGAGCAAAGGCAGCGTGAGGAGCAGAAGCAAACATCACCAGCTGTGCTCTGCAGTGCCAGCCCTTGCTCAGATCCGCGCAGGATGGTGGGATCCCAGAGCTCACTGACAAAAACCAAAGGGGACAACACTGGAGGGAGGTTGATAGGATGCCAGAAAGCAAGAGGCATGGCATCACCTGAGGTGGCTCTCTAGCAACCCCAGGAAGGGTGAGAGAACACAAGGGGCTCAGAGGGTACTGGGAAGTCAGTTAGACGCAGGGCACCCTCTGTAACACCTTTAACACACAAATGCAGTAGGAAAAGGCACGAGTTGCTGTTGGTGGGCACCTCTGCTGCAGAAGAGCTCACAAAGGGAAAAAAGGTATAAAAACTACACCTTATCTTTCCAGATTTCACAGAACCTTGCACTGTACCTTTGCTAAATAACTAGGGAAAAATCAAAGCAAGGTGCACTCATACTTCTGGGAACTGAGTTGCTAAATGAACCCCGCTCTGCCAGAGCCATCAAGAGGACAGTAAAGAAATGGCTGATATGAACTAAACCAAGTTATTATAATCCATCTTCTCACAGGTTACGCAACTCTGTGGGTAGCTGCTTCAGTGAACGGTAGCCTAAATCACACCCGCAGGGTTATTATAAATGCATTTATTCATTCCATAAAAAAAGCCATATTGGTAAGAGAGAAAAATTCTCCTGGTGGAAAAATACTGCTACATTCTGGTTTGTATATTGGAGCTAATACACTTTGATTTTCCTGGAGAAATTTCTTGGGGCCCTAGGGAGACAATACATTGTTGGAGACATACTGTTCCCAGAAAGTAAGTGGCAACAGCAATGTCTTGGAGGCAATGCGACACACACGCAGGGCAACAAACCAGAAATAGCTCCAGGCCACTCACTCTGCATATGTCTTGGGTTTGACAGGTGAGGTTGCCTCGATTAAAAACATTTAAGCACTTTAAACATATCAGAATGCATCCAGCATTTGCTAAATATGCAGCGCAAACAGGCCACTTTAGCAGCATTCCACATTACCATAAACACACACCTCCTCCTATTAACAGTGTGGCACTGGTGTCCTCAACAGAAAGGATTGCCAGCACCTTTTCTTTAGCACCTGCTTACCATCTACACTGTCGTGCTCCCCAAATTATCTAGTCACACCATCCTTTTCAGATCCGCACAAAACCCTCTCCTCCCCACTGCCATCTCACAGATGCAGAAGCTCAATGTTATTTGCCAAATCAGGGGTTTTACAGCAGCAACAGACCCAACTCCACCACATAGAGAGCCATCATCCAGCACCTAAGCTCAGAGCACTTGGTATGACGAGGACAGCATTATCCTCCACCATGGCCTGGGAAACCAGGGCCAAGAGAGACCCAGAGCAACTTGCCCAAGGCCAGTCAATGCGGCAGAATCGGGAGCAGGGCACCGTCCCAGCCACCATACCACTAATTAATTAACTAGAGACATAGGTTCACACTGACCTATTTCTCCTGTCTCCCTACCGCTACATGCCTCTCGCCACACAGATGCTCGCACCAAGCTGCATGTCATGAGCAGCTGCCACAAGCAGTAGTGGTCACAAAGGAAAAGCGCATGCCTTGCTCGCATTGACTTATCATTCCAAACACAGGCAAGGAATGTCATTAAAAGGCTTCTTTTTTTTTTTTTTCCTGCCCAAAAGCTCTAGAAAGAGCTCCAGATCTTTGAATATGAAGGGGCTTCCATCTTAGCATTTCAGGTCGGGCTCTGTAGCACCACTATAGCTTCCAGAGCTGGAACAGCCAGGCAATGCCTCTGAAGCCAATTTCCGATTTAACAGCCCTCATATGGCACATGCTGGATTCCAGCACTGAATGTGAAAATTTGCTTTATTTAGGACACCACAAGAAAGGAACCTGCCTTCCCTGTGTTGCATCGCTGTGCTGCTTCCCTGTGGGAGCAGCATCTCTCTGAATCCACCTACACTGTGTGGTGGCAGCTCCTGCCTTCCATATCGATGGCAGCCACCTGCCAGGAGTTTCTTATCCGGAGGGGAAAGGCACAGATAATCCCCAAATGCCTCTCAGCAGGAATGTGCCCCATGCCCACCACCCTGTTCTGATCCTCTTACAAGGTACAAGGCAAGTGGCAGAGCTGCCACCATTAAGAAAGTGCAGAAAGTGGCATTGAAGATGCAGGCAGATGCTGCCTGGGAAACATGTGGTGGTGCCCTGTGGAGCAAAGTGTCCACCCCACAGAGGACATGCACAGACCTGTGACCCTTCCCCGGAGCAGCAGGTGAAGACGTGAGGAGGAGGCATGCCCTGTGAAGGGGGTTTCCCTTACCTCAGCACAATGGACAAGTCCCAGCTCAGAGCTGCCAGCAATGCTGCTACAGCTTGGGGTGAGGGAGGAAATGCGGAAACATCTGCTATCCCAGATAAGCCAACTTGGCAAAAACTAGAAGGCTTTAAACATCAGTTTCACAGGCAGAAGACTACATTTGCAGTATGTAAATGTTTCTAGAATAGTTTACTGGCTGCAAAATAAAGAGATTTCCTCCCACAACAGATTTGTAACCAAGTTATCTTAGTACAACGAACAAGTGGGAGCACACAAGGTTACAATGCATCTAGGAATGTGCAGCACCACCTGGTACCCCTCCAGTACAGGTCAGCACCTGGAGAGATACTTCTGTAGTCCTGGGCCACCCCAAAGTGTTTGAGGCAAAGTGGGCAGGTATGTAACTTGAAGCTGCTCTGGTGCATCAAGCATTTGGGAGAGACCTATGGAGCACAGACCCTACTGCCCAAGCTGCATCTCAGCATCCCACCTGTTTTCACTTGAGCTGCTGACAAAAAACTGTGTGCCTTTGCTACCTGCTCATACCCTGGGCATGCTGTTAGCCATGCCCAAAAGAACAACGCATTTCACAGATGGAGAACGGAAGCATAGAGAAATCAAGGCTTTAACTCTTGCAAATATTGAGATGTTTAACTCCCATGGAACACAGACACATTTGAGCACCCCAATACTTTCTGGTGCTCAAATCAATCTGATGTAAAGAGAACCCTGGAAAATAGCCAGGAAGGAAGAGACCAAGCCAGGGAATGAAACTTTGTTCTCCACACAGTGCTTTAACCAGACCTTAAGCCAGCCCTTGCTTTCTGCTCTTTCCCATCCATCACTGCTGCAAGACATGTTTCTCGGGAGGGTCTGAAAGGTGCCCGGCCTATTCATTAGCCCTGCAGTTCCAGAACAAACTCAGAAATTCCCATGAGTTTGGCATGCTTAAGGTTGGAAACTCAAGTCACATCAAGAAGAAAACATTTTCTTGTTTTACTTGGCAAGAGAGAATGAATCCTCTAATACGAAGCGTATTTCCTGTTAGCGAGCTATTGGCTTTTGACACATGCATTTCATGTGCTTCACTCCTGCCAGATTTCCAAGAGAAATAAAGGAGAATACCTGCCAAGAAAGCGAGCAAGACAAAAGCATAAAATATGTCTCCCATGAGCCTCTTTCTTACTAATTACTGCATATATGATGCTTTTAATAAGGACAGCAAGTGTACACTGTCAAAGCAACAAGAGATCCAACAGCACTCAGCTTGGTTTAGACTCCTCTTTTCTTAGTGCTTTGCGGGGACCAGAGTGGGAGGAATAAGCCTTTCCATTTTGGCTACTCCAGGTTAGCTACTGAAAAACTCCCTGGGATGGTCACAGTGTTGGGCTAACAACAGTGGTGCATTCTTCAGACACAATAAACAGGCCATGCACGCACCATGGGATGCACTGCTCAAAGCTGCTTCTTGTCTCCAAGCTGGCTGTTTACAGCCAGCATGACACACTTATATTTTCCACCCCAGTGATATTAATAGCGCTGTGTATTTTGGTGCAAATTAAACCCAAACACCCCTCGTTGTGGCAGTAACCCAGGCAAGAGGGAACAGGATGGAGAGCCAAGCTGGATGGACAGTGCAAAGGCAGGAGGCCAGGAGAGCACAGTGTTCTCCGAGGCATGTCTCTCTGCAGAGAGGCCGCCCAGCAGAAAGCCCTGCTGTACTCAAAAATGGGCTGTCAGCACTGAACCATGCCACAGTTAACTGGGGGTTTTTTTTGCTGTTTCATCCCAGCTCTGAGGAAGACAGCAGTCAATGCCTCCCTGAAGCCTTTCAGTCCTTGAAAGGATTATACCCAACAACAATGCTTGACAACATGGTCTCAGTATTACCTTTGAATGAAAGCTTGGACTATGGCTGGGGTCCACTGCACAACCAGCAACCTGTGATAGACAGCCAGGCCCTGTGAAGCTGCTGTCAACTCTTGCCTTCAAACCATTCCCCAAACCCTCCTCCTCCTCTGGATGCAACTTGCAGCCAGACAGAACCATTGAGGCCGAGCCCCAGTGCTGGGGATACTGGCCACCCTCAGCAATACAATGGCAGAACCACATGCTCCTGGGAAACCATGGCAGCATGCTCAGCCTCATCGCCAGCACAAGCAGGGCCAGCAGCACCGTCACCTGAAAGCAGAAACATTGGTGGTGAAGGAAGTGAAGCAGCACAGAAAAGGGGGTGATTTTAGGAGTACTTTTGAAAATAGGACCTGTGATAAGAGGCTCCTGTTCTAAATAAAACAGGTGGAAGATGAACATCTCACCTTCCCCCAAAAAGGCACTAAGAGTTCTCATGACACACATTCAGTACTTCTCACATAGCCTGGAAGCAAAAGCAGAGAAGAGAAATCAGCTCTCCCTTACCTGTTCTTTATAACTCTTGGGAAAAGGATAGGAGCCTATTAAAAGCTGCCTTTCAGCTCCAGCCCTCCCCAGGGACAGGGAGGTCTCAGAGGGAGCCTAAGGAACCCCGCGCAGCCACTTAATTACCAGAGGAGTGTCTCCTCCAACCGAGCAGCTGTTGGGACAGAGCTTGAACTTCCAGACACATCAAGACAAAAAAGCAGCACAGAGGGGACTGTGACGCTTCCTCCTGCTGTTATTGCTGGCTCTAACTCACCTCTTTCCCCCATGTGGTTTGCAATGTTCCCCACCATCTCCTTCTGCAGCTGAGCCAGCCTTGAGGGTCTCTGCTGCCCAACTCACCACCTTGACTCAAGTCCCTTCGCTGCCAAGGACAACTACAAAAAGTTTCCAGTCTTGCCCCTCACGTTCAACATGTTCCACACCTTTCCTCCCATAATCCCATCAGTTTTTCCTCTACCCAATCCTGCATCCAGTTTCCTTTTACACCTATCTTCACACCTTGGTCCTCCAGACACAGCTAGTCTCTAGCTTTATCCAGCTATGTTTCAGCTCTCCAAATGCTCAAATTCCTCCTTCGAATGTCTTTTCCTTACAGTGTTTCAGCAGTAACTGAAATCCACCTTCCTTTTCCTCCCCTGTTGAAACGAGAGTGAACTGCATCATTCCTCTACCTAAGCCCCTCCTTTGGAAGACAAAGGTGTAGATGTCACCCCCTCTCCACCTTTTTAGGGGGCAGGACTCCACTCACAAAACCAAACCTCATCCCTCTCATCCACTCCTGATCAGCTTGGCCCTGACCTAGAGGGAGGCTTTATCCACACTGGCTTACTCTAAGGGCCAGAGTAATGCACCTCTACCAACAGCATCCTCACACCCTGGAGGGAACAGAGATCCTCTGAAAACACAGGGCACAGTGACCAACTCAGTGCTTCTTGTGCACCTCAAGTGCCCTTCACTCCTCAAGGTAACACGGTGAGCGGGCACACAAGCAAGCGCTAACACTGACACTGGCAATGAGTCGTCTCAGAGCTTGTGCTGACTTCTTCCTGGCATGAAAAACAATCCCTAATGAAGAGCAACACTCAGGCTGCACACAAGTCAACCCAGTCTGAGTAATGCCTGGTCATCAGTCCCCGCATACATCTCTCTTCTGGCTCTGTGGAGGTCAGCAAAGGAAAGAGTGCAACATAAATCAGGAGTCTGTGAATATCTCCCCTCTTTTCCATTAAATACCACCACTGCATCCCTCATAAGACAGGGCAGGACAAACTGGAACCCAGAACAAGCATCATCCAGGAAATGATTCGATGGGAGAAAGATCTAGAGTGTTCACTCCTTCCTTCTTGCCCTAGTAATCCTCCTCCAGCCATAATGGTTTCCTGTTTTCCAGCTGCTTTGACCTCACTGAGTCACTGCTCATCTTCAGGTGACCTATATCAAGTTTTTATCTTGAGAAGAAGAGGCCAGAAAACTAGCCGCTGACCAAAAAACACGGTCCTGGTGTGTTGCCGACCACTTGCTTTCTTGTAACATTGAGAAGGAAATTACAGGATGAAACAAAAAGCAATAAAGCAATAAAAAATGGTGTTAGCGAAGGTTAGAATTCAGGGTTAATGCTCTAGAGAGTGAGCCTCATAAAAGCATGAAACAGGTCATCACCAGAATACAGCAAGAGCTTTAGAAACTCCACTACACTACTGCAATACAATCCTATCCCTTTGCCTCTGTCAATGCACGATTTCTTGATAACTTGGATCAAATTTCAGATTTCCCTTAGCTGTGGGCACGTAGGGAAGGAAATGTCAGTTAGAAGAAAGCAAGCACAAGCCATGTTCATATTCCAAACTACACAGAAATACATAGTTAAGACAGCGCAGGAGCTCACAGTGCCAGAATAAAATATTATCTGTGTGGCACTGAGGAACAGCAACTTACTGCCTGATCTTGTCATTCCTGGGTCCAAATCTTGGTCCAGAAGGCCCTCTCCTGCAGGCAGAAAATTGCAATCAGGATGGAAGGTACAATGAAAACATGTTTTTAAACCAGACTCAAAAGATACGCAAGAGAGAATCAACACCTTGTGGACAGAGGAGTGTTCTCATACCTCCCATCAGTCCCTCCCAGGTCTTAGGATACGTGGGACACCCCACTTTTATAAAGGTCACACCTATTAAATCTAATTCATGCTCGATGCCAAGCCTCATCTCAAAGGAATCGAAGGTTTTGATTCCCAAGCCCCCCCTACAAGGCAGGGAGCAGCTTTTGGTATTCGACACCTGCAGTCTCAGAGCTTAGGCAGTTAAGACATTGCATTCCCTAGAGCAGCCATTCAGAAACTCACAAGAAAAAGTCTTCCTCTTCATCTGAATCTTCTTCCAGCAGGTTTCTCTGCAAACACAGAAAAGAGCCAAACCACATCAACAAGTAACCACCATTTCCCACGCACACTTCCAGCTCTTAAGACACAATCAGCATCCTCTGACTGCAGGTTACACGCAAGCCCTCCTCTGGAGGGGACTGACAGTACTCTTGTTTGGAGTCACTCCATTTCTCTCCCCTTGTGGGGAGAGAAGACACAATCTCTTGAGACACAATCAGCTCTTAAGACACAATCAGCATCCTCTGACTGCAGGTTACACGCAAGCCCTCCTCTGGAGGGGACTGACAGTACTCTTGTTTGGAGTCACTCCATTTCTCTCCCCTTGTGACCAAGGACTGAACTGGATGTCTCTGTGCTGGTATTATCACTGTGGCAGTGTTTGCTAACTCTGCAAAGCACAGCTCTGCAGCTCTGACTGGGGACAACTTGCACCTCTGCCACTGAGCCAAACTGGATTTATATCAATGGCCAGCTGCCTGCACAGGTTCAGATCCCAATTCCAGGGATCAGTACAACTCCCTGTGATGCAGAAGCAGCCAGTGTTAGCAGGCAGAAAGTGGAGTCTCTGCGCAGGCCTGCTGTGGAAGGAAGGGCGCCTCTGTTCAAGGGACAATCCCCAGTGCTGCAATCTGTCAATGGCAGCTGCTCAAAGACCATCAGCCACCCTGAAGTGTTCCATCCACATGGGAAGTCGGATCCACTCATCACAGTGTGAAGGACATGGTTTCTCCAGCCATCTGATGGCAGCGGGTGTAAGAAGGATGACTGCAAAGAAACACGCTGGGTTCTCTGTAAGGCATGTCCAGAGGGGTTGGCCCTTCCAAACCCTCAACTCAGGCAAAGTCCACAGCCGGGCTGGAAAGCAGAATGGTCTGGTAGCTCCTCTGCTTTGCACCAAAGGGCTCCTCCTGGGCTCAGATTTGCTGTTCCACTGCACTCCATCAGACAGTCCAAAGGCTGATTTTTAAGAGCAACCCCACAATCCCACTTAAGCCTGAAAGTTTCAGACAAACAGTACTAGAGTTCATTTCTCATATCAGGGCAGCACAAATTTTCCAACCAAGCCACAAGCTCCCTATAACATCTACTTAGGGTAAAAAAAAAAAAAAAAAAAAAAATCAAGAGTGGGAATGGCACACTAAACGTGTGGATCTATGAACAGACTGGGTTGTCCTTATGGTATCAAGAGCTGCTGCTCCCTCTGTGCGTAAATTGGGGCTTCCACCTGAAGCGCAGTGCTCTTATTTTGAAGCTCACCTACATTTCCATCCTTGTAACATTTGCTTAATCAACTTAAGCAAGAAACAAGAACACGAAATAATTTCAGCCATTGCCTCCCTCAAGGGCTGAGCAAACCACACTTGACAACACAGGATCCTCATCTTGCTGATGGCTGTCACGAACTGCAGCAACATTTTAGACTACAGTCTAAACTCAGTTCTAGCATAGTATGACCCCAGGACAAACATATGTTCAGTCCACTTTGTCTAAAACAGGCAACTGCACCACTCTGACTGTATTCAAAGCCTGAAACATCAGGGGAACTTGGTGACAGGGAAAAAAAACAACGACCTGTAAAGCACAGGGTAACTTCACAAGAGCCCTTCAGCCAGCAGCATGGGGAGGAGAGCTCTGATGGCCAGGCCTAGCTGTGCGCAGGGGCAGGAGACGGGAGCACACCAGGATCTCACAGCCTAAAGGAACTGAATCAGGTTCCCAAAACAGGAGGATATCCCAGTGAGGCTTGTTTTAAAACACACAGATCAGGTTTGCTGCACGGACAGTCCCCTCACTAACTAAATGTCATTATCGACAGCGACCCGGGCCCGGTGGCTGCAGGCCGCGGCAGCACCAGCCCCTTCGGCAAAGGGAGCTGCAGCCCACCTTGCCGCGGCCGGCCCAGCGGCTAACGGCACGGCGCAGTACCTGGCCCTGGGGCCCCCGAGGTGCGCCAACAACCACCTGCCCTCCGTGGGCACCTACCCCGGGCACCGCTTCTGAAGCAAGGGCCGGCTCCGGCACCGCAACGGCCCGCGGCACCGGAGGGACCGGCCGCGCCGCCACTCACCCGCTCGCTCTTCACCGAGCCCGTCACCTCGTCGTCGTTCAGGTGCCGCTTGAATTTCGGGGGCATGGTCTCTGCCTGCGGGAGAGGCGGCTTCGTGCCCGGGAGGAGAAGCCTGCGGAGAGGGTGCAGACACCGGCCGGGTCACCCCGCTGCTCGGCGTCCCAACCGCGCGGCCCGGGCCGCCCCTCGCCAGGCCCAGCAGGACGCGGCGGTGCCCGGGGAGCCCCGCACCGGTGTCCCCGGAGGGGTGAGAGGAGAAGGGGAAGGACGAAACAAGGGTGCAAGAGCCGCAGGGGAGGGGGGATGCAAGGGTAGCCGGTGCCCCACACCCACACTTCCACCCGGCCCCGCCGATTCCGGTCCAGCCCGCCGGTGCCACAGGGGCCGCCGGCGAGCAGAGCCGGTGCCCAGACAGAGGCACCCAACCCCCGCGACGACACAGGACCCCACCACGGCAGCCGCGCTCACCGGGCTCCGCTCCGGGCCGGGCCGGCGGGAAATGGCCGGTGCGGCGGCGGCGAGTCAGCTGTCCCATCGACCGCCTCGACGCTCCGCCCATCGCGCCGAGCGCCGAGCAATCGATTCACAGGGGTCGAGGGCGGGCCCGGGAGGTGGAACCTGGGCAGCGCCGGGGGCGGAGCTTCGCCGGGGGCGTGGCCTGGAGGCGGCGGGAGCGGCCGCGGCGCGGGGCGGCCCCAGCCCGGTACCACGGGAGCTGCTCCGGGACCCCGCGGCTGGCCCGGCCACACCTCCCTGCCAGCAGCGGGGGGGTCCGGCCGCCCCGGACCCCGGCATCGCCCCTGGCACACGGCCCCGGCAGCGAAGATGTTGGCGGCGGCCGCAGGCTGCCGGAGGCCGGCCAGCGGCCTCGGGGAGCCCGGGCGGGGGGGTGCCGGCTGCCGCTGGGCGAAAGCCGCCGCCGCCGCCACAGGCATCTGGAAGGTTCCAGCTCGTCCGTCCCCTCTCCGCCCTGACCCTCTCCCCGCCGCCCTCCTGCCCTATAAATGCGGGCGGCAGCACGGAGGCACTGACGGCACTGATAGCACGGGGCCATGCTGGGGGCTTGGCTGGTGGTCTTGGGGGGCCTCGCGCTGGGCTGCCAGGGCGAGACAGCCTTTCTAACGCGTGCGGATGACAGCACCGGGCGTTGCACCTACTCCTTCACGGTGGCCAGCCCCGTCGAGGCCGCCTGCCCCAATGTCGGCGGCGGGCCGGAGCTGCGGGCAGAGCTGGCCTCCCTCGCCGCCCGCCTGAGCCGGCTGGAGAGCCGCGAGCGGGGCGCGGGGGGCTCCGGGCCACGGGGGGTTGAGGGGGGAGGGGCACGGGACCCCCAGCAAGCGGCCCCGGCCGCTGGCCTGGAGGACGCCTATGGCGAACTGCTGCGGGCCAAGTCCCGGCTGGAGGAGGAGAAGAGGCGGCTGGAGCGGGAGAACGCAGAGCTGGGGAGGCGGCTGGAGAGCAGCACCCAGGAGATCGCCCGGCTGCGGGCCACCCGCTGCCCCCCCGGCGGAGAGGGGCCCGGCCGCGACGCCCCGCGTGCCCCCGGCAAAGGTAAGGGTCAGGGCCGGGAGCCTGTGAGCAGCCCTGGCACCGAGTCCCCGCAGAGCCTCTTCACTGCCGCCCATACAGTACACCCACTGCTGCCCCTTCTCGGGGCAGGGTGCTCACCTGCTGCAGGACTCAGCCCGACCGGGGGGTCGCAGCCCATTGCACCAAACCCCCTCCCCATCCTTAAATCAGAGCTGGCAGCCCGAGCCCCCCTTATCCCACTATCCACCTTGCAACAGAAGGGGGAATACAGGGGACTGTGCTCATCTGGGGGGATTAGGAGTTTCCCTGAAGGAACATTAAACCGCAGACCTGGGGGGCAACAGCACCAGCGGCTGCAGAGCAGCATCCCCATCAACGAGTCACAGATGTGTCCCACTGCAGCAGGAGCAGGCACAGGGCTCCTGACAGAGGTGTTGGCGTTGTGGGGGGCAACAGTCCATCGTGGAGCCCGCCGAGGGTGAGGAGGGCAGGCGCGGTGGTGAGGGGAGCTGGCTCAGCCCCTGCTCACGCTGCACCTTGCCCCACCACAGCCCCTCGCTGGGAGCCGCAGCCCCTCACCTACCAGGAGCTGCAGTCGGAGAGGACAGAGGTTCCCGCATCCCGGATGCTAGAGGAGACCGCTCTCGGCCGCCCGGGGACGGAGGACTCGGGTACTGCCACCGGCACAGCCGGCCGGCCCCACGGTTCGCTGCTAACAAACACCGCCTGGCCCTCCCGAGGGGCTCGCCAGGCGCAGCCGCTGCCGAGCAATAACCCCTTTCTCTTCACTCCTGTCCCTCAGCAGGCTGCGGCGAGCTGGTGTGGGTTGGGGAGCCCGTCGTCTTCGGCCGGGCAGACTCCATCGCCGGCAAGTACGGCGTTTGGATGAAGGACCCCGAGCCCGTGCCCCCCTTCACGCGGGAGACCACCTGGCGCGTGGACACGGTGGGCACGGAGGTGCGCCAGCTCTTCCAGTACGAGGCGGCCGAGCAGCTGGCCCGGGGCTACCCCGCCAAGGTGCACATCCTGCCGCGGCCCCTGGAGAGCAACGGCGCTGTCATCTACCGCGGCGGGCTCTTCTTCCAGCCCCGCCGCTCCCACGCCGTGGCCCGCTACGACCTGCAGACAGAGGCCATCACGGCCGAGAAGGAGATCCCCGGTGCCGGCTACCACGGGCAGTACCCCTATGCCTGGGGAGGCTACACCGACATCGATCTGGCTGTGGATGAGACGGGGCTCTGGGTGATCTACAGCACCGAGAAGGCCCGGGGAGCCATCATTCTCTCCAAGCTGGACCCCGAGACGCTGGAGATTCGGCAGACCTGGGAGACCAACATCCGGAAGCGGGGGGTGGCCAACTCCTTCATCATCTGTGGCACCCTCTACACCATCAGCAGCTACTCAGCACCCAACGCCACCATCAATTTTGCCTACAACACGACCACCGGCACCAGCCGGGCCCTCAGCATCCCCTTCGAGAACCGCTTCCGGTACCTCAGCATGGTGGACTACAACCCCACCGAGCGGCAGCTCTTTGCCTGGGACAGCTTCAATATGGTCACCTACCCTGTCCGCCTCTCCCAGGTGTGAGCTGGGGCCATGCTGGCTCAGCACCCTGCTTTGCTCCCCAGCTCTCCCTGGCATGGCCAGGAGTGCTGCCTCAACCAGCCCTAGGCAATGGTGGGGGCCACACGCTGCTCAGCCACACCACGATTGGGCCACCAACATCCCTGGTGGCACCTCCGGCAACAGCCCACTGTGCGTGAGTGCAGTAGAGGGAAATTAAGTGCTTCGCCAGAGCCTGGTCAAGCCACTGAAGCACCTGTCTGGGTTTTGAATGAACCACTCCCACATCCTCTGGGAGCAGCCATCCCGGCCCCCCCTGAATCTGAGGCAGGGAGGGCTCAGGGACAGCGAAGGCTGTGCAGGGCAGTGGTGGAGGTGGGGAGAGGCTTTCTGGGAGGATCCCATCTACAAATAAAAGCTTTCCCTGGTTGCAAGCAGTGATCTCCGCTTTGGGGCCGAGGTTTGTGTTTGCAGGCTCTGTCTGAGCACGAGCACCATTGCTGCCCTGCAGGCTCCCCTCAGCAGCAGCCTCCCCAGTTCAGGCCAGCCTTGCAGAGGAGAGCAGTGTTTACCACTGCCACCAGCAGCCCCACAGAACCGAGCTCCTCTGCTGAGAGCCTACAGTCCCTGCTGCATCCCACACTGCAGGTGCCCGGGGCATCCCGGAGCTCAGCCGCCTCCAAAAATCATCTGTCGGGATCAAATGCAGCAGGGAATATGGACCCTTACTGCACAAGTCTTGTTTTATTGGGGGGGGAGGGGGGAAGCCAAGAGAGCGGTGGTGAGGAATGCTGGCAGAGCATCCTGCAGCCGAGCAGCCTCTTGGTGTGTCCAGCCCCTCTCAGCCATATGCTTCAGGTTGACTGGCTGTGCCTGGCCACTGATGCATGCAGCTACTGTGGCCCTGCTCCCCATGCCAGGCCAAACCATGCTCTTCTAACTATTTATTATAGAAAGTTTGTAGGAGGCTTTTTCTCCCCCCGTCCCAGGTGTTCGGGCAGACAGGACAGCAGCGGCCCCGTCCCTGGGGAGTGCACAGGGTACCAGCCCAACAGATGTTGCCCACCACCACTGCTGCCCTGCACCTCATCTTTCTGAGCCTGGGTTTTCCTGGGGGTTTGGTGGGCCAGTGCCCCCCGTGTTGCACCAACAGGCTGAAGGTGGTGGTGGGGAACAGTAAAGCTTTGGCCAGGAAAATGCCACATTTGGGAGGCAGCTACTGCTGTGGCCAGCTCCAGGAGTGCCTTTATTTAGCATGTTGTGACATGACCACAACATTGAATCGGAATAAAAGTTAAAGCTTCAGCACTAACCCCAGAGATTTCCTGCATGGGAAAGATTAGTGAGCTGCAGGTGGCTGGTGCCGGGGGCAGTGTGGGGCGGGAGGGATGGGGACACTGAGGCAGCCCTGGGGGGTTTGGCTGCTCACCAAGGGGATGGGCCCCAGCTCAGAACTGACCCTGTTCTAGAAGGGCAGGAGACAAAGGGGTGCCGGGCAGGGGAAGGCAGCAGGTGCCAGCTGCAGGTACCCACACTCCTCCATTGTGAGGGCTTCCCTGGTGAGTCCAGTGGGGAGAACTGGGGGAGGGCCCTGCCAGACTACTGGGACAGGCTGGGGAGGGTGTGGGATGGGACACATCCCGTGGGGTCTCTGTTGTGTTTCAAACCCAGCTGGCAATTAAGTACTATGTGGAGTATAGCCACCATAGAAGAGAGAATATCCAATATTTTACAGCATCATACAGTTTAATTCAGTGGCTATTCTCACCCAAAATCAAATCTCCTTGATGTACTCACCAAACTTCCCCATCCTCCCACATTACCCACCAAGCGCACCCAGGTCCCTGAGCAAAAGCAATCCCATAAGTGAGTTTGCCTTTACCTGAGGCAGAAATAACCCAGACTGTTTTCCCCAGCAGAGTCTTTATGCGCACTACAGGAACTTTATCCCTCTCTATGGTATGTAAAAGCTGTGATTGTGCTGGGCCATCCCTGTTGGCAGATCCCCTCATGTTGACTAACCAGGTGGCCTTTGCTAAATGTGTATCCCAATGCTTGAAAGTCCCACCACCCATTTGTCTGGGTGGTCCCTTTTAAGTTTGATTTTCCCAGAGGCTGGTGCATGATAGGGGATGTGATACACCCACTCGATGCTGTGCTCTTTGGCCTAAGTGTCTATAAGGTTACTCCAGAAATGAGTCTCATATTGTCTGACTCAGCTTTTCCTGGTGTTTTCATCACCCCACGCGATGATGTCATCAATGTATTGCAGGTATTCTGGAGCCTGCCCCTGTTCCAGTGCAGTCTGGATCAGTCCATGGCAGATGGTAGGGCTGTGTTTCCACCCCTGGGGCAGTCAGTTCCAAGTGTACTGGACACCCCTCCAAGTAAAAGCAAACTGTGGCCTGCATTCTGCTGCCAAAGGGATTGAGAAAAATGCATTGGCAATATCAATTGTGGCATACCACTTGGCTGTCTTTGACTCCCGTTCATACTGAAGTTCTAGCATGTCTGGTACAGCAGCACTCAATGGTGGTGTGACTTCGTTCAGGCCACGATAGTCTACTGATAGTCTTCACTCTCCATTAGACTTTTACACTGGCCATATGGGGCTATTAAAGGGTGAGCCTGCTGATCACTCCTTGGCTCTCCAGTCTATGGATCAGCTTATGGATGGGAATCAGGGAGTCTCGGTGCAATATTGCTGCCGCTGCACTGTTGTGATCACAATCAGCACACACTGTTCTTCGACCTTCAGCAACCCCACAACAGAAGAGTCCTCTTTCACTACACAAGCTGACATTCATGTCCACTTCTTCTGTATAGGAGTGACTGATAGTGGCACTGATTGGTCCTTTCTTTCAGTTGCAGTGCCTGCTACTGGGGTTGGGGTGGCCGCATTGTGTTATTTGGGTTGGAGTAGCTTTGGTGTCTGTGGCTTTGTCATCAGATCCGGAGACCTTCTTTTGCCCTTGAGGGTACTGGATAGTGTTGAGCAGAGCTCTGTAGGCACGGGCCAGGCCCCAGCACGTTGTGGTGATTTGTGTCTCTCTGGTGTTGCCAGGAGACAGCATACTTTTTCCAAATGTTTTACTAGTCTTTCCAGATTCCACACTTGTTCAGGGATGAAGTTCCAAAGCACTGGAGGGGCCTCCTGGCCTGGGTACTTGCCCATATTATCCCACACACCCTGTCACTCATAAGTATCCAGCCTTGGGGAAGATCTCTTGGTATTCTTAGATAGTTGCTTAACCTTAAACAAGGCCTGAACCATACATGGCAACATACTGTTTTTTCTGGCAAAAGGAGCAGGTTGGTTTCAAGGGTACTCAAAGAATATTCAAAATCTTTAAAATTCTCAAATGCTGCTGTAAATAGCCTGGTGGGGGAGGAGAAGGTGTGGGAGAATGTCTCCTCCATAGGTTGGCCCTCCAAGGAGAAAAGGCAAAAGATATAATTATTAATAGTTCCCATTATGTGGCTGCAATGCTGAGGGCAGGTACCAGATCAGTTTCACAATCACCAATTCTATCATCTCAGAAGCCATTATTAAAAAGTACGACAAAGCGAGAGCCTTAGCTCGGGCCACATAGGTGACAAACATCACCGCAGGGAACACATACTGTGTTACACAAGGCAACTCTGAGAGCAAGTGCGACAACTCCAAGAGCAAATAAATCAACGTTGTGATGAGTGACTATTAATCCAAAACAATGAATGCTTATCACAGATTTTTTTGACACACTCTGCTCAGATCTGTCATTATCTCAACCCTTCGAGCCCCAGGTTGGGTGCCAAAATGGACTGTTGTGGTTTAAGCCCAGCCAGTAACTCAGAACCACACAGCTGCTCGCTCACTCCCCCCTTTCCCCGTGTGGGATGAGGAGGAGAATTGAAAGAATGTAAATCCCACAGATTGAGACAAGAACAGTCCAGTAACTAAGGTATAATATAATACTACTCCTAATGATAATAACAATAAGGGAAATAACAAGGAGATATAAAACTAAAAGGAGAAAAAAACCCCAACCCCAAACCAACAAATGCAAGCCATGCACAATACAATTGGTCACCACCCACTGACCAATACCCAGCCCAACCTGAGCAGTGATCAGCCCCTTACAGGTAACTCCCCCCAGTTTATGTACTGGGCATGATGTGCTGTGGTATGGAATACCCCTTTGGCCAGTTTGAGTCAGGTGTCCTGTCTCTGCTCCCTCCTGGCTCTGCGTGCACTACCTCACTGGCAGAGCATGAGAGACTGGAAAGCCCTTGGTCAGGGTAAGTGCTACTGAGCAACAACTAAAACATAATGCTACTGTCATCAGCATTAATATCAGACTAAACCCAAAACACTGCAAAGTACCAGCCATTAGGAAGAAAATTAACTCTATCCCGGCTGAAACCAGGACAGGGACCAACCTGGGGCTGCAGGTGGGATCCCAGCACATGGAGGCAAGATGCTGAAAGACCCTTTCTTGCTCCCTGGCAGGCCTAGTGCGGGGCTAGGACACTCACCACGTGCCAGCACCAGCAAAAGTGTCCCCCGGCCAGCGATGCACCCTCGCAGATGCCATGGGGCAGCCCAGCAGCCCCAGCAAGTCCCCGCTGCCCTGCCAGCTGCCCGCTCCTGCTCTATTTGTGCTGCACTAGCACTTGTGCCATCTCAGCCACAGTGCTTGAGCCATGTGGATCGGCACCACCTCCCGCCACCCGCCATCAGCCACGCCATGTTCTCCAGGGCCAGGGGCCCCGTGCCATGCCAGGAACGGGAGAGTGTCTGGAGCTGCATCACCTACACGCTGCAGCGGGTCGTGCGCTGCACAGTGGACCTCACAGGCTGTGGGATGCCACTCGCCATGCCCCGGCATGACTCTTTCTTCAGCTTCCTGACGGGTGGCAGCAGTGCCTCCACCATTGACCGCAGCCCCACACCCGCCGTCTCAGCCAGCTGGGCAATATACGAAGAGGACCCGGGTCTGCGCTGAGCAGGGTGCCCTGGCACCCCTGCGGGTAGAGGGTACCCGCTGCCACCAACCGCAGCTGCTGCAATAAACTCGTGGTGCATTACAGGCTCTCCTGGCCTCGGAAAACATGAGTGCATAGGCCACTGCAAAAACTCAGTTGGGGACAGGCAGTTACAGAGAAACAAGGCAAACAGCAGGGTAAGATCCAGGGCTGTAAAGCTAGGGGCAAAGGCAGCTATAGGGGTCACCCAGGAGCAGGCAGGGGCTGTTGTGTTCTCGCTATGGCTGAGAAGCACAAGGCATGCAGCAGGCAGCCCCTGCCAGCACAGCGCTGACCCAACCCAGCCAGGGGCAGGCAGTCAAGCTGCCACCCACCCAACACACAGAAACCCTGCTCCTGAGGATGGGAGAATGACATTTCTGTCCCAGAACAGGATGAGAGGTGAGGCTGGAGCCCCACTTTACCCCACAGCTCCCCAGAGGCATGACTCAAGCCCCAGCATGAAAGGGAGGGCTTGTTTCCCCAGGGAACAGCAGCACCAACAGCTTCTCCGCAAGTGGAGACACCACGGGCAGACAGCCCCAGCCCTTCTCCCCGTCCTGCTCTCTGCCAGCACTGGGGTCTTTTCAGGCTGGGAAGTCCATCGCTTAATTGACTAGGAGAAGCCAATGTACACAGGATTTGCAGAGAGCTGGGCTGGAGCTGAACAGTGCTGAATGCCTTGCTTTACTTAACAGGCTTTGCAAAACAAGCCTGGAGAGCCTCTCCCCTCCTGCACCGCAGCAAGAAGCCAGCCTGGGCCCAGGGGGTTGCTGGATTCTGGCCCAAGTCACATTTAACCCACCTCTGCTCTTGCCCTCGGGAAAAGTTACAGTCTTTTTACAAACTGAACATTATTAAGGGGGGAAAAAAGGTGAATTCTCTGAACAAAATAGTTCCCTAACTTATGGGAGGTTCAGCACAATTACTTGTGATGACCAGACCTCTAGGAAAGAGATTACACAGCAAGTCCCACTCAAAAAAAGAAGAACTATTTCAGTTTAAGTGGTCAGGAGCAAGTTATCTAGTTAATGGCATAAAAATATTCAATGAACCATGGTCAGTGACTGAAAGCTCAACCTGGCCTCAAAGGCAACCAGGGTGGTTCGGGGCTGTTTTAGAGGCCTCCATCAAAACCAAGTTATTCAGATGCAGAATATGACCAATCATTTGCTTTTAATGAAGTTTCTGCAAAAATATTATCCTTGTTCTGCTCAGCACAAGAAATAGTCAAAAGCTTGGTATGTTCCCACAGCCGACTGTGGGAAACTCGCCTGACTTTTCTAGTAGCTTTACTGGAGAATTTAAGATTAATCCTTTCAGTGGCATTTCCTTAAATGTAGAATAGTCTGGTGAAGGATTTCCCATTTTTAGGATGTCCTTCCAAGATGAACCAGGCTAAAGATAGCCTCAAACCAGGGAAACATCTAACTCAGTTACTTTTATAGCACATTTGTAGATCAAACCATCATCTACGTTCCCTCAGTTCCCTTCATCCTCCTCTCCCCAAAGCACTTTCTGTAGATGTGCTTATACAGTTCCTGTAAAAACAAAAAAGGTGCTTTACCTGTGTTGTCACCTACTCGGAGGTTACGTCTGCCCATCGCTCCATCTGTGGATTATGGCACCTTTATTTACTCTGTAGTGCTGCAGTTCTACCTGCTGACAGAATGAGCCTTGGCAGGACTCTCGCCCCTCTGGAGCCCCTGAACTCGGGTTCCCACCCAGCCAAGCACAGGCAACTCTGCGGGGCTGGCAGCAACACTCCTGACCAAAGGTGATCTGCATCACAACCAGCAGCCACCCCGGCTGCCTTCTCCTTCCTTTGCACTGGTCTGACATGCAGTGCTAGCTAGTACCTTCTCCCAAGGCAGGAATTACTTCCCAAACAGGAAGTGTTTCTGGTGTTTGGTACCAAGTTCCCTCTGGGGACCAACTGACAGCATTCTGCTGCTCCTAACCCTGCAAACCCAGGACAGGAACCTGGGATGCCCTCCCCCCTGCAACTGAAGGACTGGAGGATGCTCGGCCCTCATTCTGGCCCACTCTTAAGGGCTTTAGTCGGTAACTGTATGATCTGAACATGTAGTAGTGGGTGTGCATTGCTTGCATAGAGCTGAGAAGGCAGCAGTTCAGGAGCAGCACAAGAAGAAAGCCTCCCGCATCCTTGGGAAGCCTGTGATCAAGGCTCCCTCTTGCAGGAAACGTCTTGCCCCTTGCTGTGAGGGTGCAGCTGATGCCTGTTGTCAGCCACCAGCTAAAATGAGTAACCGGCTGTGCTCATCCTGGTCTCCTCTGATGAGTGGCTCTTCTCTAGGAAGCCGGCAGCTCACCAACATGCTGTAGAGGTAACATCTCGCAAACACAAACTGCAGGTCCTGTCCAGAGCTAGATGGAGGCCATGTCCCATGAGACCTTCACTGCAGAATGAGATCAAAAGTGCCAGAGGCAACAAAAATAAGCTGTTTCAAGCTGGTTTTCCTCATAAGTCTGTTCTCCCAAGCTGTGATGCGCACTCTTTGCTCAGCACACGGTGTTCAGGTGCTCTCTGTGCATCCTGCAGCACTGCGCTAATCACGAGATTACCCGGGTGCTTTATTTAGAGAATACTTTATTAGTTTCTGTAATCAAACCCATGTAAATAAGACCGTACATATTTAATACAGTGCGTTACCCCTGTACAAATGGAAAAAAAAATTAAGTTTAACATTTCTAGACCAATATGGCTGTTAATTTCTGTACAATGCCAACTCACACTACAAGTGGGATACTTTTTTCCAAAGTTGACATCACAGCTAAAGTTTCCAAAAATTCAAATTATATATATATTTATATAAAAAGATAACCAATAGCGATTCACTAGGCATCGATAGCAGCAACAGCCTTTCCAGCTTCTGCAGTCATTTGAACAAAATTATACACATTAGACTCTCAACTCTTCCTTCCAAAACATGTAAAAAAAAAACGAAAACAAAAAAAAATCCCAGAAAAAACCAGCAAATTCTGCTACTGATGTGGTACCTGGTGCTTTTTATTAGCTTTTTCAATCATTGTCTGGAAAAAAACCTCTAGAATAACATTATTAAAAACAGCTCCAGTATAGCACAGTCACTACTACATATCATAAGCAGGTACAGGGTATCTTACATTCACAGAAGTATCATACAGTACTGTCCTACAGCTATAATACTAGAGGATACAATTAAAAAGGCATTTATTTGACTTGATTCTACTTTCCAGCACACTGTGGGCAAGGAGGTGGTGCGACGCAGCTCTGATATAAAGAATGCACCTTGTAGATTCAACTCTCTTTAAGCCGATAAGGTTTCTTTTATTCTCGTGGCACAGTTCTAAGTGCTCTCTGCTGTATACAGACATAAACTGGAAACCGTTTAGAAATCACTCGCATCATATAAAGATAGCTGGACAGAGGTGAACAGAACAAATCTGACTATTGATGCAATGAACCTTTCAATTCCAGAGGTGAACAACTGAGGGGGCAGCGGGTGTAGAGAACACAGGTGGCCAAGTAGCATTTTCATACGGTGATCTAAATGCAATATATTGTCATCCAAGAAGCAGCAGCCAGCAAAGCACTGCCTTCAGAGGGAAACTCAACATCATCAGGATAAGTCTGTGTTACGTTAGGTCACACAGCAAAGGCAATTTTGCCAGCTATATGAATCCCTCTTTATTACAAGATAGAAGCTTCTTAAGTCACTAAAAACTTAACACACAGTACTTGGCCCAGCACCATCTTCAGATCTGCATGTTCTCATACTCATGGGTTTATAAAAAGATAAATAGCAGCTGAAGATCAGAGCCTGAAGAAAATATGAGTGTTCATCTTGTCAGCTAGGAACAAGCCTCCCTGACCACCTCCCCCGCCGTTACTACTGCTCATTTTTTTCGCTTTGGGAAACATACAGGTGTGTAAGCCAGTACATGCGCACACGTGTAGAACGTGCACACACCAAAAGCAGCCTCCATGCTGTTAGAGCAGACACAAGCCCAAAGGAGCCTTAGAAGCTCAGCTGGATACACAGGAGTTTGCATCCGTAACTGCTGAATGCTTCTATGTCACTTTACACTGTTCAGAGCCCTGCAGGGAGAGAAGACTGTCTCATCCTTTGGGCTAGAAATCCATGCTGCTGTCATCTCACCCACCCTCCCCTCTCCCCGCACCTGCATGGAAACACAGCCTCTAAGATTTTGTTTCTTCGGTTTTGATTGCCTGAGGTTTGATTGGTCCAGTTCTAACAGGTTTTGTTGCTGTAGCAGGCGCAGGGGTGGGCTTTTCCTCGTTTTTGTCCTGGCAGACTCCTGAAGAGTCAGCAATTGCCTCGGTGGGTTTGCTCCCGTTCTCGTCCACTTTCTGCGCTTTGCCTCCTATGGGTTTGCTCTGTTGCTGCTGCTGCTGCTCAGAAAAGAATCTCTGGGTAGATTGAAGTACCTCTGCTCTCTGCTTTGCCTTAAGAAAGGGAGAAAATATATTTACTGAAGAGAGGGCATTGGAATAAGAGTGACTTCATAAAAGTATCTCCTTAATGAAAGAGGAAGGACTGACTGCAGTGGCAAGACTTTTCTAGAAAGGCAATGCTCATCCAGTTGCTTCCTAGATGTCACCACATCTAGGAACTCTTGGCTCCTCAGTAGTAGCTTAACGTCATGCCTAGGCTTCCCTTGCTCTTCCTAATCCTCAACCCAGAAAAGAGGATCAATGACAACAGTTTGAAGCATTAGCTAACATCTTTTTATGACGCTATTATTGCAGTTTAAGAAGTGTAAGCACTACCTACAGTAGGCTCAAAACAAAGCTTCACTCCTCAGTGGAAGTCCGACATGACCAGAAGGCATGTGTGCATGCACGCTGCCCATGCCCCAACACTACTGTCAGCACTGAGGGCCATGCCAGCTGTCATTTCTCCTGCCGTGTGGTCTGGACTTCTTGAGTGCAGGAGCTGTATATCATAGCAGCATCTGCTCTCAGCACCCAAATTCCCTCCCCAACACATGTCTCTGGACACAAGACTTCAGAGTCTACAACAGGGATGCAAGTGAATCAGGTTCAAGGTTGTGTTCTAGGTAAGCTGGGGCCTTATCTGCTTCCCACTCAAAGTGGGCACTCATCCCAGGCAGCACAAACTACTGCCTGGCTTCTTTCAAATCCCTCCTCTGAATCCTGCCACTAACCTTGACTTACACCTGTGAAATTCAGCCTTTGTGACTATGTGTTTTAGTTGTAGGTTTTACACTGTGCAGACCAGAGGCTTCAGACCAAGCACTTGGCTTTCCTGTCCAGGCTTAAGCAAAGCAGGAGTTGCAGTAAGAGCTCAATCTTTTGGAAGCTGCACAATTAAGCCCAATGCAGTCAAATGCCTTTTTAAAATTAAAAAGGTGTATTTTAATACAAGGATCCTCCACTACAATACAGTCCCTAAGCTTCCACATACCTCTCTAAGTATTTTATGCTGTTTTATAGAAAACAGGGCAGAGGGGATGACACGCAATGGGGGGGGAAAAAGAGCAAAAGCCTGGAACAAGAAGTCTTGGCTTTCATACTGTGTAGTTGCTCCAAGTAACTCAACCAGCAACAGAACAGAAAACAAACTGTGAACTCTGGTGTGCAGGACTGCAGCAACAGTCTGCTTTTACTGGAGCCAGATGGACACCTGGAATCTTTTGCACACATTTCAGCCATGCCCTGAAGGCTAGAAGTCTGGAGGAACTGATCACAAGTAACCAAGCGTGACAAAATAACTCAGATTCTTCTGAGCAGTGTTTGCACGGAGATTCGGAAAACCAGGACTGTATAGTAGTGTTTGCTATGACTGTCTAAATTAAATTCGTAATATACTCAAGTCAATATACTAAGCATCACCTGGTAAGTGTACAGCTAACAAACTGGTGGTAGAAAACTAAACGGACTAAGTACCTAGAATTTAAGGAGTAATCAATTATCTGGGCTAATTGATTCTCCTACAAGCAGACATAACCAGGAAAAAAACCACACTCCTTTGCTTTTACACCTGAATGCATGGGTTGTGGCAAATGACAGTAGATGAAGGAGCTCCTTAGCACCATCTGTTTGTACGAGCAACTTATTCTGCAGCAAACATGCGAAGTGTACAGTGGTGTCCCTACACGGACACCCCATACGGCAGTCCTGCCTTGGTAAGAAGAGTCTGCCTCAACCTGAAGGGTCCCAAAGTGCTTTAACAAGTTAGATGACACTCATCACCTGCTAGTGAAATGCAGCCACCTCTTCTGTGGAGCATACCATGTTACTGCATTCTGCCACAGATAATTAATCACAGGCATTTCAAACCACTGGGAATTGAATCTCCAGAATCACCAAGGAATGAGGCTGGCTGGAACAGGCAGGTTCAATACTGGTGTTCAGAGCTGGGGAGGCAGATGTGAAAAGATAGCTAACAGCGAGGTTTGTAGGCTTCATCACTCACTCTGAAAATCCAGGCTCTTGAAATCTAATTGTCAGATTGCCTTTGACAGCAGTGGCAGCTTCACAACTGCTGACCACAAGACCACTGGAGAAAGGAAGCTCCCTACAATATTTTTAGTTTAAAGTTCTTATTAAAAAAAACCCAGGGCTTAGAGAAGGTCTGTGTTCAGTTATTAGAGGCCCAGCTATACCGGCTTTGGGTCCAGAGGCATTTTAATTATGACATGATTTGCAGACACATTCCTGCCCTACAAGCTGTCAAGACTGAACTGGTGTTAACAGCACCGCTGTCCAAATACTAACCTTCATGTCTCGTTCAGCCTTCATCGCAGCCTGGGCCTGATTGCCTCTGGCTCCAGATACTGATCCACAAAGACCTCTGGCCACACGCGGTAAACGAGGGTGGCTCATAAGGCCTGTGGTCATCTGAGACGGCATCTGACTATGCAGTACTACTGGCAGCCTCTGAACAGGCGCTGGGAAGGTGTTAGTATATGGGGCTCTTACCAATGGAGGGAGCAGGTTAGGCTGAGAGAGGATCTAAGTGGGGGAAAAAAAACAACAAAAAGAGACATTTTGCAATTAGAAAACTGCCAACTAGGTTGCACGTTGGCATTATTTTAAATGGGGAAAAAGGTGCTGCTCTGCTGTCACACTCATGTCAAGAAAATAGGCTTTTATGTTAAGAGAGGCCATGCTTGAACTCCAGAAAAAAACAGCCCTGTAGTGCCGCTGTACCTGAAAGTAGGACCAACTTCCACCCAGTGTGTAATAAAGGAGAAGACCCAGGCCAGGCAGTGGAGGACTCGCTAGTGAAAGGCAGCCCTGGAAAGGCGAAGTAGTTTCTGCTAGTGGCAATCCAAAAATCAAATCTCAAGTCCTACAATCAAACACTCCAAATGCTAAAGACAGACAGAAATATCCTACATTTTTACAGAGGCTGGATTTCCCTAGCAGCCTGGCTACAGTCACCTGTAACAGGGATGCACCACCCTTGTAAGCTGTGCTCCCTGGAATGCCAGAAGCAAATTAAACCTTTTGTAATCAGCCCTGCTTTGTTCGGACTCCAGAGATCCTTTCCAACCTGAACTGCTCCACCAATACTTCAGAAATGCATCTCAAACAAACAACTGCAAATCTGCTTTGTCTTTAAGCATTTAAAATATGCACTGGGACCCTTCTGAGACACAAAGCTGCTCCCCTTCCCCAACCAAATGATCTGTTTTTGCAGGATGAGGAGCATTACAGCTGCATGGGGAAGCCAGCGGAACAACAGTCTGTTCTACATGATTCACGAATTGTATTAAATTCCTCAGTGTGCAAGAACTCTCCAAATTAAACACCACAAAACCTGCACTACTAGTTAACAAGATCAGAGAGGGTTGGTCGTTGTTTTTTGTTTTTCCTTTCATCTTGAAATCATGCCATTTCATTTTAAGGATTTCATTTTGTACCTCCCCATGATAAGTCTGAGGGAGCACAGCCAAGTTAGAGTCACCAGGTCATACAGAGAAATGGATTTGTTTGTAAGAAGCCACCAGTCACCTACCTGTGGTGCAAATTGTGCAGGAAATGGCTGTGTCATTCTCACAGCAGCAGCTGCTGACTGGAACTGCTTCTGGTAGACGATGCTGTTCATTTTATTGGACTGATTGTTAGGACTTGTAGAACTGGCCCTAAAGAAAAACACATCAGTTAGAATCACACTGCTCTCATTCAGATGTTTTTGCCTTTAGTTACACCTTAACTAGAAATTCAGCATTGGACACAGAAAAAAAATAGTCTCTTAGAGAAGTTGGTATCAGATATCCTTCTGTATCTACCATTAATTTAAAATGTAAGCAAACTCAGAACTTAAGAATGCAAAGAAAAAACGATCAGACATGTAGGATATGGAAAGATCCTAGGGTATGAAAGAGACCCTTCCCAAAAGCATTCATAACACACACTAATGTTGTAAGTGTTCCCCTTCCCAGCCTTGCTACCTTATGTTCAGTCCTACCCCTCTAACACTGTTTGCTCTATTGTGTCAAGTTCAGAGCTTGTCACAACAGACATTAAGCATGTGCAGCAGAAGCTGCCACGTACAGCTGCTTCCACTCTGACCTGCTGTCTAACATTTCAAAATGCACTTGAAACATTTCAAGAATTCATGGAAAAGAGTCTCCTCCCATTTTATCTGGCTAAGAACATAACCCTCCACTAAAACTTAAGAGATGTTGAATCACCATGAATGATATAAAGCCTGAAAGGTTATCTGAGGAAAGGCACTGAACAGCCCTCAGAAAGAGAAGAGTGAGCAGCCTACTTTAGGAAATGGAGCTTGATTTGCAGAGTATATGGGTGATACTTGTAACGTAAAATGAGCAGCAGGGCTGCAGTGGCAAGGAAGCCAGCCATACTCAGTACACAACGTTTTAGAAGCTTAAAGTCTTTGTTTAGTTTTCACTTTGAGCTCTTGAGATCTACTGTGCTTCTGTCAATCTTCCCAGTACCTCTACACTTAAGCGCAAAAGCTTATGATAAGCCCTGCTTTGATTGCTAGGAGACATCGCATGTAGAATCTCTAAGATATATACTATCAAGACAATTGTCCTAAATGCTAACTTGCAAATTCAAGTGTCTTCTTCCTCATCCCTTCACTTTTTACTTAGGTAAAGTATTGGAAGCATGACTTCAGCACTGAGTTCAAAACCTCATTTCCACCTCACTAGAAAAGCATGAACGCTGTCAGTCTGCTACAGTGAAACCCACCAAGTATCATTACTATGCACAGGAGCACAGCTTTCAAGAACAGAACTATCTTGCAGCAAAGTTCCATTTTCAATTTCTTTCAGCCCATTAATAACTTCATCACAATCAGCCCAATAAGTTTACCATGAAGCGTATCTGTGTATGAGCAAGATTCTGTTAATTCTGTCAATTAACCATGCAAACCTGCAAAACAGCTTACTAGCTGCACTTGCGAGAAGCCTACAGATCTTGCAGTGATTCTTAGCTCTCTAAAAGAAATGTTGCCACAACTGCAGTGTAAGCCTTTAAGTGTTTTTTATCTTGAGCACTGCAATTAAGATAAACTGTCTTAGTTTTATACCAAACTACATCTTCCCTTCCATACCTATACTTTCCTGGTATAATCCCAGGTAATTTTACATGCCTTGTTTAGTGTCACTTACTAAAAAAAAAAAAAAAAAAAAATATTTTAAGTGTTTTATTTCAGAGCTATGTACTTTTGGCCAACTACAGCAGATCTGATGACCTACTGGAATGCTGCTTTTAAGCTAAGATTAAGCACTGCATTTTTGTATTAGTAGCCCCATACCTCATACCTTTCAGAACTGGCTGCTCAAGCATGACTAGGTACGTTTTCTAGCTCTGATTTCAAGGAATTTTGAGCTTAAGAGATTTACCGGAAGGGACTGGAGGTTGGAGTAGTACTTCTACCAGTAACTGGCGGTGTTCCAGGTTTAACATCAATGCCACCTCCAAAGGCCTTCAGGTCCATTTCTGATATCTGAAAAACAAAACAACCAACATGTTAATTCTAATTCAAAGAAATATTATGTTTACTAAGAAACTGTTAGCTTACCTCACATTTTTCTCAGTGAAAATAGGTCATTTAAGTGGAGGCGAAAGCCAGATTGTAAACCAGCTTATTCCTACTAGGACAACTCCAGCACTATGAGCACCTCTGTGTACAATTTTCCTGCACTATTTGGCACTTCCAGCAATGGTACTGGCCTTCTAACTTGATCTTCCTGCATAATGAAAAGGGATTTGTGACTCACTTATCTGGCCCTAAAAAAGTGCTTCAGGGTCAATACTTCCTTCCCCATCTCAGGTACCACATGAAAATTTTTAGATATAATCCTGAAAAATGCTGACATGACGAATGCCATAAAATAATCCAGTTCTATACAGAAATAAAAAGCACAGCAAAAATGGAGCTGTCATTTATGCAACAAAATCTCCAGACTAATTTGAGCAATAAATCTTGCATGTTATTTTTGCAGATACACTCAATAGAATAAGTTAGTCTCTGGAACCTTTCCACACACAGCCATGAACCGTAACAGCAACAATACTCAGATAAATGCAAGTGGCTGTTTTAAGCTGACTTTATTTAGCAGGAACACGATGGAACCCTTAACAGACAGGGAAGTCTCCTAAGGCCACCATCCCACTGCAGTTCTTTCTCACTTCTTGTTGAAATAAGTGTTAGTTTTCCAATGACAAGTAATAGTTTTTCAACTGTAGCAAGAAACATGCTGCTGCTTAGAAGATGGACTCATAAAAATGATAGAAGTGAAAAGATCTGGCCAGATCCTATGAAGCTAGAAAACTGCACGATGCAAAAATCACCATATACTCTGGTGGGTGACAGGATGAAAACTTCATTTAGGTGATCTGGAATTCTGGTTGCCATTACTGTTGAAGACATGGAATTAACACCCAACAGAGATTTTTCTTATCACAGCTGTAAACCATTGGGACAACAGGGTCATTTTATACTCAAAAGCACCCTGAAATTTAGGCCATGAGATACGAGGATTTCAGGCGCAGCTCGAGTTTATTCCCTGCACTTGTGAAAGACCTTGCTGTATCTGACAAGAAGCTTAGCTGTGTTCACGTCCACTGTTATCACCCACTGCTCACCTGAAAGTATGCTGCAACTGTGTTGTGCTGCACACTATCCGAAAATCCCAGGTGCCTGTAAATCTGTGATTCCATCTAAGACAAGAGACCTTGTGATTGGAAGCCAGCTCCACACATCCCCTCATGAACAATTACCACAGCAGCTCCAGATAAAGACCAGGACAGAATTCCCTCCTAGGTATTCAAGTTTCTTGCACTATTTCAGTGTTATCATCTTACTGGAGCTGTCACTCAAAAGGAGTTTTCTTCAGCTGTGAGACCAGCCTTTTACACATCAAAGGTCCTGCCTTTCATACGATGCTGTGTTCTCAATATGCACCTTGCTGTGCTATTCAGAAAAGCAGACCCCCAGCAACATTAGAAGAGTTTAATTCTAGTTTAAGGTCACAGCTGATACTGAGTCCATTGAAGCCCCTAAAACTCCAGTTCATTGCACTAGAAAGACTTTATCCCACACAACTCACTCCCTTACAAGACCAAAACAAAGTGATAAATACATGCACGACCAGAATCATAAACCAGCCCTAACAGTGTAATGTTGTTTGCCTGCTGCTCTAATAATGGCTCTGTACTATTTTCTACATGGTTTCTACATGAAATATCCTGCACAGAATCATTATCAAACTACATATTCCTGTAGTGCAAATGGACTACTATCAAGTTAGCTAAAAAACTCAGCTAAACCTTTACAAAATGCACAGATCCAGTCACTAAAGACCTAACCTTGACTGGCTTTTCTATCTTCTCCTCCCTACCTTTTAAAGTGAAGGCAGATTTTTAGATGCAATGTCAGCATGGGTTGCCATGCAGGTTCTATAAAACAGGATACAGCTGTGCTTTGTATTAATTTTTGTACTGTAGATACCAATATTGTTACCTTTCCAGTTGCAGCAATCATGCTGTGTTGAGTTCCTGCTGGGATTAACCCTCTGAAAGGCTGGGTTACTTGTGCAGGTCTGCTTAGATTTTGAGCCTGCGCTTGTGGTGGCGTGTGCTGTAGTGGTGGTTGTAAAGATTGGGGTAGGGCAATAAGCGGCTGTGCTGTGGATCCAAAGTTGGGCAAGGAAATTTGTGATCCTGGCAAAGGTACCGTCACCTTGAAGAAAGTACAAAACCAACAGTAACATATACACAAGGGCCATTATTTAACTTTCATTACTAGCTCTATAATTTCAGTTATATTCAAGGTAAATGGCTTAATGAGTTCATACATTTATCCAGAGAGCTGTAAGTGAATTTGTTTAGCCTGTCTTTATAATCAGTTTTAATGGCATTTGTGTCTTTGCTTTTTAGAAACAAAGTTGCATGCTAGTTCCTAACTCATCATTCAACATGATTTCATTGTATCAAGAAGTACATTTAATTCAACTCAGAAAATAAAGAAGGTAGAATGAAACAGCCAGTTGGGATGGTGGATGGGGTTATTAATTTACTTCAAATACTTTTAGTCATCATAAGGACACTGTTTTGAGATGAAAACTAGATTTTACTTTCCAGGACTCCCAACAACCAGCAGTCCCTGCTTAAAAAAAAGCCACCAAACTTCATGCTGTCCCTTGCTTGCATTAACAGGGAGTGCTGTGGGCTGAAAACACCACAGAATGGTAGTGACAAATGTGAAAATACCACAGCAGTGACCTGACTGACAGGAGTTACTGCATTTCCTAGTCTGATCATCAATCCACAGCCTGCAAAATTATATTCCGAGTGCAACTAGAAGAATTATATTCTCCAGATGTGAAAGACTTACGAGGGTTCTGAAGGATAAAAGATTAGAAGTATAGAGACAGACAAGCTTGAACACATTAAAGGCACTAACCCTTCTAAAACGTCTTTAAAATTTTATGCTAGATTTCCAACAGAAATTGGACTCTTCTAGATTTCTGTCTTGGCAACTTTTCATGCACATACATTATACTACACCAGCTCATCACAGAGCTTTTTTTTTTATTTTTAAGGCCACTTATATAAAAATTGAACCAGAAGATGGAAACCACTAGACAGCATCCTGTGAATATGACAGACTGCTTGCATGCATCAAATTAACAGTTCTTTCACAAAAGAATTAAAAAAAAAAAAATAATTTAAATTCACTGGAGTTTATTTTACGAACCTCCTGATGTAGGTTACTGGTTACTGACTTGGCTCTCTTGTTTGCATTTATGATCATCTATCTGCTGACTTCTTTTTTTTCCTGCGTATTTGGTATCGTTGCCGTATGTAGCAGCTCTAAAGTTTCACCTCAATCAGATTCAGTGTTAACAATTAGGCTGCACTAAGCACATGGAGTTTGTCTCTCTCTTTCTCTCTCTAGATGCCATCACTGATACCTGTCCTCATAAAGGCAGTATATGCCTCAGTTAGCAACATCACTGTGCCAGCTAAATCTTTGCCTGTCACTGGAAAATGAACTATTTAAGAGAAGGATGCCAGAGACAAATGATCAAGACCAACTTGCAGGCCATCCAACTTCTCAGCAATTCATTTTTTTAGTGCTGGTGTAGTAGCTCTCCTTAACTATCAATTTTGGAAGAATTAAAGATTGTCTCAGCCCCACCTCCACCTCCACCCCCATCCCACAAAACCCACCATCAACAGCATGCTTTTAAGAAGAATACAATTTAGGAAATTTACCATGCCATAGTTTACCTGCTGGAGAGCACTGGGAGACTGTGCAGTGTTGTAGAAATTGCTCTGGCCAGGCTGTTGAACTTGCCCAGAGTACAGATTTGAAGCTTGAGTGAGTGTAGCTCTCGCCTAGGAAGAGTGAGACACACCATAGATTAAGAACACTCAGGAGAGCAGTTCTGAGACAGCATGGCACATCATTCTGTATTTCAGCCAGTACAGCAGAAACTACAGGAAGCATACAACCTGAAGGTTTCAGCATGTGATAAAGCTTTCATTTGCAAATGGCAGAATTGCCTTTTAATCACCTATTGTAACAGAAATTAAACCCGAAGCTCCTGTTAGTAACTGAAGTGCAAGGAGCCCTGCAGTTTGGGGAATAATCCTCCATTCAGAGATTATGCTAATGTACCATTATGAAATTAAATGGACATTCTCTTCCAACCATCTTAAGTTTCCTGCCACCTTGCCTGTCATGTAATTACCAGAGTTGGGCTTATCCCAAGCTGAGCAATACTTGATTGATTATTGCATTATCTGTATCAAACCATTGCAGAAGTTTTGCATTTTGGAGCATTTCCTACCTGAAGAATGTGCGTATCAATCAGCTGAGAGCCTCCCAGTCCTGAAGCTTGACTAAGTTGATGTTCATATAAGATCGGAATAGGTTGTGTATTAGAAGTCTGCTGAAATGCCAGGCTTGACTGTGCCTTAGCAAGCTCCTGATGTTGTACTGCTGGGAAGTTGTGTAAGGCTGTACCAGACAGAACTACTGGTGATGGCTGAGACAAACCACTTTGCATAAAAGCTTGCTGAGATCTGCAGGAAATTGAAGTATTACACATAAAAATGCTGACAGAGCTCAACAATAAGCCACTAAAAATTAAAAACATAGGTTATATTCTTTAAATGGAATTAAACCACTTAGCTCTATTGAATAGATTTTCCCCTGAGAAAGGCAGTTTTTTTTCTATTTACTTTGCACACAACAAAATAATGGATGCTACTAAAGCCACAGGAAACAATGGCTAGGCTTTTATTTAAATCTTAAAGTACACTTGGCTATTTATATGTGCATGCTAAAATAATTCTTGCATAATTTAACAGTAACATACAGAAGCTACCAGTTCTTAGTGCCTGTGCTATAAGGTAGGACAGTGGGGAAGTACACATGAATAGTTCCACTTAGTCATAAAGTAAACTGCTTTGTTCTCTTAACTTTACAGATCTTGGTAGACCAGCTTTTAATATTTACAGGTTAAATCACTGGATGATGACAATTGCAGCTTCCAAATGAATGATTTAAAAATAGTGACACAGACAGACAATACAGCCTTTAATTTTAACCAGATATTCAATTCCCTTGTCACCAGCATGGGGAAGTTGCAATTTGTTTAAACCGCACCCCCCCACCCCCAGTACAGCAAAGCACCATAGACAGGTTTGGTTTAGTCCACCAGATGTATTTATCCAAACATTTCTGTCAAGAGCCTACTGAATAGCCACCTTCAAACTGAAGAATTAAGTTTTTAAATAAGCAGCTCTTGCAAAACTCTTCAGCTCAGAGGACAGTGTTTTTGATGGAGAAACACTTCTCAGTTTATCACTTACTCAATACGTACCAGCACAACACGGGTCCTGTTAATCTGCTAGAGGCTATGTATTTGCCCAACGGAACACTCAGGTTAGCTTTGTTCTGTACCTTTCCTTAATTGCAGAACAGTTGCACTCTGAGCACTGGAGAAACTTTTCCAGAACATACGCAGAGCCAAAAAGATTCTCAGAAGCTTTTTTTTTTTTTTTTTTAAAAATCCAGTAACCTATGTATCTCAAAGCTTATCCTCCTCTGCACCTTTAATGATGTAAGGAAGTATTCATACTCCTAAATAACACAACCCAAACCTCCATTAAATACTGCGTTTGTGTGTGACCAGATCAGCCGGCAGCATTTATTTAATCTGCACCACATGCCAGACTGATTGTATTTCTGTAACTAGTCAACTGTTTGCAACAACTTCTGTCAGCTGCGGCAGGACAAGCAATATTTAGTCCAAAGTCAGCCAAGCACAAAGTCAGGATATACATGTAGTCAGTTAAACCTTCTGTGGCTTCAGCGTTCTGCATTGCAACAAGCAGGTTTTTCTACAGCACACACAAAACCCTGTAATTATATCTTCAAAGAAACTTTCTCAAAGTAAAACTAACAAAATTTGTCAGAAGTACACCACTGTGAATCAGAATTGATAGGAACTGCAAGGAAGCTTTTGGAAAGGCCATTTGAGATACTAGTCTTCCTACTATCTTTTGTAGCAAACAGGAAACATTTATTCTAAAACATACCCTGCTATCCCCTACACATCTGAAATTAAGTTTCTACCACCTATGGGGTTCAAATTATCTTCTAATGAAACAAAATATTTGTTTGATTAGAAAATAACAAATTACTGAACTAAAGGGACAGACTCTTTTTTTTTTATTCTCTTAGTATGAAAGACTGATGCTTTCGGCTTTTTAGCCTGGTTTCCTAAAGATACAAAACATCATGCATAATTTTTGAACCAATGATTTCATAACTACATCTGCACATGCAGACTAGCCAGACAATCCACATACACAGTTCTCAGCCAGACAAACAGACAAAAAGTATTTTTAGGAAAACAGGAAGATAAGGCAGCTATTGAACACAGGTCTGCAGAGAAGTGAGCTCTATAAATTCTGCCACTCAAAACCCAAATAAATTTGCACATGCTACCTACCTATAAGGTTGTAAGGATGAGTTGAACAACTCTTGAGCTTGTGATACAGCTGGTGCTGCTCCTAAACTCAGCTGAGCTTGATGCTGTCCTTGTAGGGGTGCATAGATGGGGATGGGGATCTGCTGAACTGAAGCAGGCTGCATAAAAAAGAAACCATTAAATATCCCAAGGACAAAAGTCATGTAGACAAGCTACAGTTACATGTGTGCTAGGGTTTGCGTAACATTATACAAAGTAAACAGAAAACGTCAAATCTCAAAGCTGCAAGCAGAGCTGGTGTTGCTCCCATTCAGAAAGTTACTTTCTAGTTGGATTTTACACTTTTCCTTGCAAATAACCAGCAGAAACGGAATCAATAATTTAGATTTGTGTACAAAACAATTACACAAGATTGCATACAATTTTGTACTACAGAAGTTGAATAAGCCTGCACTAACACGGCCAGATAAACACCTCCTGTGAGTATGTACTTTTACATAAAATATATCTGTGAGTGAAAGCTTATTCTCTCAACTTTCACGACAAATGCTTTCATTCTCAGGAACAGTAGAGATCAAACACTGCCTGCATGCACCAAAATGAAATAGCAAATGTAAGCATAACCTCATTTTTCGCAGCCTTTAGTCCCAACTCTTCCCTGCCCCAATTAGCTCATCAGTAGAGCTTTAAATGCAATATGGACAAGGAGGGGGGAAAAAAAGAAACATGAAATTCCCAAATACCTGAGAAAGCCCTGGTTGAAAGCCTTGCTGTTGGGCCAGAGAAGGTGGTGCTAAACGTGCATGTTGAGTATTGAATAGATGACTTGTATCCATATAAAATGCTGGGATTTGAGCTGCAGTACCTCAGGAAGAGCAACAGAGTTAGTACCTGATTCCAAACATCTCCCTGATAGAGAGGTTTTCATCAAGAGTTAGTGATGCAGCCACTGTTGGCACTTCCCAGTGTGACAGGTACCAGACAGACTTGGAGAAGAAACAGAACTGAAGAGCTGGGCAGCTAACCAGCCTTGGTAACTTCTCAAATTCACCCCCAGGATCTATTGGTCTTGCATATGCATCTCCAGCCCCATGCAATTCTTGGGGGATGAGCACCAGCTCCTGGCCAAAACTGGCATTTGGGTGAAAGAATGGGAAGAACATGCTATACTGTCATGTAATTTAGATTAACTATATGTAGGGTTTTCTTTAAAGAAAAGAACCGTGATTCTAAATTATTGCACCACTTTAAGAAGTCAAGACTAAATCATTCTTGGTCTTAAACAGTGATTTACAATTCTGCAACAGAAAAATGATACATTAAGAGATTAAAACTTACTTTCCTCAACAAACTAACACCACAGCATTATCTTTATATTTACCAATAGAACTTGTATATTTAGGATAAGACACAATTAGTGAGTATTTGCTTACAGAATGCTGTCATTCTGTCTTAACTGCAGATAAAACTAGAAGTGAATTCAACTCTCAAGCTTCAAAACTCAAAAAAAGCAGACACACGGCTTCTTAGCCACAAACACTATTACCTGCTGCAGACTGAGACACATAGACCTGGGAACTTTGCTGTTGCTGGGCAATGAGGGATGGCATGCAGCTCAGCTGGGAAAAGTGACTGGCAGAAGCTAGGCTGCTTGTCTGCAACTGCTGTGGTTTCACTTTACATATATTAGGAGGGTCTGAGGTGCTTGCAGTCTTTGTACTCAGTGAAGAGGTTGTGTATGTTCCAGCTCCTAGGAGAAGACAAACAAAAAATCAACAATAAATTTTGATAAATCACAAACCAGCTAAAAACATTTCAAAGCCTTATCTTTCAGCAGTCAGCATCTTTTGTTTGCTGTGAAGAACTTGGGTGGAAACCAGAGCTGCTTGTGAATATCAGCTGGACATTTGCTCTGCCTGTTGCATAGGGGTTTTGATATGAGCTGGCGAAGCTTGGACTCCAAAAGCAAAAATGAAAGTAAGATTGCTATTATCTGGATATTAGAACTACCATCTGCTTGAAGAATCAACTTGCTTGCCTTCATTCAGCTGAAAAAAATGAAATGAATAAGGCAGCCAGCAGGAGAAGTTTACCTCCTGTTTCAAGTCCATATAAGTAGCATAGGTGGAGAGGTATCTTAATATTCTTTACAGCTGACTGAAACAGATGAATTATCTCCTTGTCACAAGATATTTGGGAAGCTGCTGTTCAGATCCAACATTTCATACTAGTGTAAAACTTCTGTTAGCTTTACACAGAACAAAATTCCAAAGGGAATCTAATCTCTTGAAAAACATAACCAAGGAACAGTGCAACAGGATACTATAATCTTGACTTCTGGTACCTGAAAGCGAAGTTGTCGGTGTAACTGAGGCCACAGGAATAGGAGGCATTGATGCACTAGAGAAAGAGCTGTAAGTACCACTGCTTGGCCCAGTGTTGCCGCTGCTGCTGCTGCTACTGCCGCTGCCACCAGCAATGGGAGATGCTGCTGAGGTCACTGGTGAACTCTTCTCCCCCATGTTTGGGGAATTCTCCCATGCTTTGCGTGCAGACTCCATCTGTTTAAAAGAAAATAAATTTCCTCATTTATTAGGAAGTTTCAAGTAGTCAAACAGTTGTCATCTTTTTAACAGTCCTTCTTAGTTTAAAAGGCAGTTCAGGCTTCATGCGAGCCTCTTTTTAAAAAGTCACCATGATCGTGCAACTCTGTTCATGCAAAAAGCATACAGCCTTAAGCTGGAGCTTCTTATCTGTCCCAACTGCACACGTGCACAGTTCATTGTCTTAACATTCAATGCTCAAAAGAGAATTCACTCACACTAATTTGGCTTGGTTTCGTTTGACATGAAGAGCAAAGGACACAGTCAGCAAAAGAAAGGTAAGAAACCTCTAAATATTTCCATTAAGTCCTTATTTACTAGTTATTTGGGCCATTTAAATGAAATAGCCCTTTGCTATCTTGGTAAATCATCCACTTTGAGTGACCATCAAAAATATCTAACACATTTCAGTAAACATGAGTAGTCAAGTTTAGATTTCCAAAGCATCTGCTTGTTCAAGAAGCAATCATGAGCTGACACAGCTTGTGCACGGTGCTTTACATGAATGCTAAAAATGCTTCATGCTCCTTATTTCTGCAATAATTCTCAGTTTAAGTCTTCAGTGACAAGGAAGATGAAACTTCAATTTAAGTATTTTATACACAATTATCTTCCACCAAAAGTGGAAGGAACTACTGGTTTACTGCAGCCAATAACCTAATTATTGCTACATTAGACAAGCAATGCCAAATCTGAACTGAGACAATGCTGAATGACTACTGAAAAGGAAATATTAATGTTCAGACTACACTCACTAATTTAAAGGCTCGAACACAGTCCACAGACTTCTCTACAACCTTCAGCTGCCCCCAGTTGAAGAAAAGGTTTTGCTAGCAGAGCTGAATGCCATAGGCTAAAATTGCTCATCTGGCAGACTATAAGACTCTCAAGGCAAGGCTCTGTCTTGAATGGTATACGTAAAGGGACAAATACATACTCACCAACAAATCTGACCTTGCTGCCTGGATCAACAGAGCCCCCTAACTGGGACTTGCAGTCTCTGAAAGTCATACTTTTAACCTACCCTGTTTTATATGAGTTAGGCACACGGACAGACCAAACATGACTTAGGTTATTTGTGTAGATGCTTCAGAAGTGATAAAAAAAAGTAAAGCTATCTCAAAAGAAGTGGGTAACAGGTGATCAGTACACTTTTCCATGCAGAAAGTGGAATTCTGTATTCCTCAAGAGAGTAAAGAGTAAGGAGGAAGACTTTGTTACACATCAAGTCAGTTTCCCCTCCACATCATCTTCCTCCAAATTGTTTCTGACTCTTGCAGACAGGACAAACTTCAGAATTTATTACTAATCTGCTGAATTTTGCTTAAGGTAGAGTACAGGCAAGACCACAAGCTCCTTTCTGAACACCACAGGCTCTGGCAAGACAGGATGAAGTGTTGTACTGCACTGGTATTAAGAGGAAGTGAAGAAATAGCTGTCAATGTATGCGTAGAGAAAAAGTGTAGATGCTTCCATTATGTTCAGTGAGTTTCATGATGTTCTGGAGAAATTATTCATAGTAAAAGTTAATCTACACACTGCCTTTTGTCTTCCATTTTCAAATTTTTATTAAAGAGCATATAAGATAGTTCTGAGTTTTCTAATAGCTTTGCTTTTAGAGAACTCCTTAACAACCTCTAACTTCTTGTGCCAGAAAAAAAGACGTAAAAGAGACTGGTACTCTAGGGGTGCCTATGCAGCACCATCTACAAAACAGATATGGAGTAAGAGGCTTTAAATTAAGTGAGGCTGAGGACAGTGGTGTAATTTCACTGTTTGCTTAGTTATGGGAAAAGAAGAGCACTAGTTGGAGATCACAGTTGCTTGAGGCTTCTCTTCACCATTGACCCAATGGGGCCTTCACATTGCAGTGATGGTCCAGTATGTATTACCCCAAAACTCAGCTGGAGACTAATACCAATGTGCACATCCTTAAGTATGACAAAGTTTAAGTGATAAGAAAAAGAAAGTAAAAATATGTCAGACTCTGGACCAGATGTGTATACAGGAATTTAAATGGAACCTCAGAATGTTGAAGAGAGCCAGCCTGCTCAGTTTAAGATTGCTTTGGATTTTCTTTTGCTCAGCTCCTTACCTACCAATAGACCTATCAGCTAAGTCCTTAACAGGATGTCTGCCTTGATAAAGGTGTCTTTAGCAAAGTTACTCCGAGGAAATAAGAGATCTCAACAAGCCTTCCCATATGAGTGCCTTATACCTATGTGCTGGCAGAATGATGCCAAGGAGTGGGAGCAGTTGTGGCTCAGCTGCCCTGCCAAGTCTCCTCACAAAGAACTTTCCATGATAGGGGAACTGAGGAAAAAGGAGGGGCAAGAATTATTCCTTTATGGAGGCAGAGCCTGGTTCTTTCAAGAGAATGATGGAAAACCTTTCCTCTCTGCTGCACCAGAAGTATTTTTTAAAAGAAGCAATCATTATATTGAAGAGGATGACACGAAGAGCAGCTCTGCTCTGTCTGGACCAGAAGGTAAGTCTTAGTGTGTGCTTCACAACAAGCTTGTTACCTTCAGTGTTTGCAAAAAGGAGGTAGAGCTCCAGTGGCTGGAATAGAGAAATTAGAGAAAAAGCTGCTTCCAAATGCCTTTCCATTCACATTTTGGTCAGTGTCCTTCAAGGTAGCCTCAAAACATGGATCTTTGACATACTTTGTTAGCACACATCCAAGGTCTATCATTGACTGAGAAGGCAATCAAATCATCGACACCAGAATGGCAGAAAAAGAAACTGTAGGATGAACGACACAAACACCACAGTTTGCTTTCTAACTGAGCAGTGTCACATTCTTTGCAGCATCATGCTATAGTAACATTCCTACCTGTATTACATGTGAATCAAATATCCAGCTGCTAGTTAGAAACTGCTATTTTCAAAAAATGCTTTCAGGCGCCAGAAAGTCAGATTATGGTAATTTCTTACACAAGAATGTAACAGAAAACCAGATTTTTGTTAAATTACTTGTCCCTCTCCAGCCCTCTCCCATTTTTGCTGGTCTGTTGTTTTAAAGTAACTGTTTTGTTTTTTTTCAGGAAACAAAGTGTTAACAAAAGAAAAGCAAAGATTCAACAAGAGATCATTAATAACTATCATCTGTACAGAACGCAAGCAAGCAGCTGTCAAACCATGCCAGTGAGACACAAGTCTCACTGGGATTGACAAGCAAGTTTCTCCAAAGTGTTAGTTCCGCATCCAATCCCTGGTTTCATTTCCTCTTTTCAAAAATTAGAGAAACTAAGTTCAAACATTACTCTTCCTTAATACTAGAAGCAGCAACAGTATTTCTACTGGTTCAGTCACCTGCAGTCACAATCACAAACAGATCTAGGAACCAAAACAAAAACAAAAAAAAAAAAAGGAGACCAAAACCTTCTAGAGATACAGTAGCAAAGCTAGAGCCCAACTCTATGTTAGTGAGTTATACAATGCACACAGTCCAAAATCCAACAAAATAGGAAAACCATTCAAAATATTCTACACACTTGCTCTATGCTGGAGAGCAGAAAATAATGTAACATAGCACAACAAAACACGTTCTGACCAACTGATCAAACTGCCCTTCATAGACACCAACACACCACCTACATCTCATTATTCAGAACTTTAGCCATTCAACTCAATACCACATTAACCCTGCACCAAAATCTTACAGCTAAAAGCAATCAAGTTCGGCTTACCAAGCAACTCCTTACAGCCTTCAATACTAAACCAGGCAACTTACTTTCAGCTAAACTCTCAAGAAACCTCAGTCAGATTCTGATGGTTTGTCATGAACACTATGGTACAATGCTAAAATAGTAGGATTTTTTTTTTTTCAGGGCATTTGGAGCCAAGATTGGTTGAGATGCCAAGTGTTAATGCAAAACGGGGTTAGAGATTTATAATTTAAATGCATTCTTTGACAGTCTTGTGTTCCAGCCATCCATTTATATGCAAAAGCAGTTCAGCAGAGGAAACAAAAGGAAGGCTCTTAAAAAAAAAAAAAAAAGGTTCACCAGCAAGTTCTCCATTAACTTTTTCCCCTGCATGCAAGAAAACGACCCTTAGAGGGATGTGGTACATACCTTGAGGGTGAGGTCGACGGTAGCGGGAGAAACTGGAGTTAGGCTGGAGCTCTGTTGTAGAGTCTCCCTCCTAGGGAGGGGAAGGGTGTGGGGCAGGGGCACCTGAAAGGCAGGCAACACACATCACATTCTAACTATGTCTACTACAAAAGCCCCAGAAAAGCAAAGCTCAAGCTTTATTAAGTGAGCTACAATTTCTTCAAGGCTTGAGCATTTTGCAGGGAGATTTTGAATAAAATAAGGTAAAAATTTGGTAGGTGGGGAAAGGCCATTCAGCAGGTGCTGAGATGCTTCTCATCTCTCTTTAAGAGGCTGAATGAAGACTTAGGTTCTAAAATATCCATTTCTTCTGCATAAACAAATACCAATTTTCTGCTTTGGGATTTAAAGTACAATTTCAGTTTACTGATATGAAAAATTCTTCAAGCCAGGTTTGTCCCCTTTTGTACAAATACAGTACATGGGGCTTCATGACCCTGAGTTCCAAGATGCAGTTTCTGAAAAGAGGAAGCTATAAACCTCCAAAGTCACAGGACCATGAAACAAACCAAAATGGATTTGCCATCCAATAACTGAATTCAGTTATCTTCTCTCCCAAAAAATGAAAGATGTGAAACTTAAGGAAATAAACCTGACATAATGCTATTGCTCTCTTTGCCTAAGAAAACAGACTGATTTCCTAGAAGTTTTAAATGAAGTGGATAAAAAGTACTCCAGTGGCCAGTCTGTTACTTCTAACCAATTCTTTCTCCATTCAGAGCACACATAATGGACTTCCACTGGCTGAGGTAAGGCTAATCCAAAAGACACAGAAACTGAAGCTTTGAAGCATGTGATAGCACAGATCGTTTGTGGCCAGAAGCCCCTATATTCTGTGTTGGAAATCCAACTCCAACACCCCATGGTGGAGCATACACTAACATCATCAACACAAAAGAATTCAGTCTTCCACACTAACCACCGAAGGCACAAACCACAACACCACCAGAAAACCCAGCAGAAAAGTTCAACCAGTATTGCTTCCAAATGGCTTTAAAGGATGCTGCAATAAGCTGAAAAGCATCTTCATAAAAACCTCAGATCCTACTGTATGATTCTTTCTTTCCCCAATCAACAAGTGACTCAACTCTGAGATGTAATTCTATTTCTGCTACTCAAAACAACAAAAATCACAAGATCCAAGCTCCCTGTCACCCCAGCACACTCCAGACAAACTTGATTTCACTGCAAGTCACAACCCAGCTGGTTCTCTCAATCGCTACACCACGCTCACAGTCAGGATCATTGGTTTTATGAGGACTGTGAACATCTCATCTCCATAGCAACTGAACAACTGAAAGCGTGATGTCTGCTTTCAGAAACCATGAAGCTGCTTCCTTTACATGCAGCTGCTGTGATTTCAGGCTACAGTTCAGAACTGCCCTGTCTGCAAAAGCCTTTCTTCAAACTCACCTACAGGGCTTTGCTACTGGTACCAGGTTCAAGTCCCAAGTGCTGCTGAGAGCACACTTCCTCATTAGGCCTACCTTTAGGGTGGGTTGTTTTTTTTTTTTTTTTTGTTTTTTCAGAACTGTCCTTAGAAACATCTCCATCTTCTGTGCTCTTTAGCTCATTCTGGCTGATCAAAAGACAAGAAAATACCTGAAGAATTCCAGAACAGATACTAATCAAACCAAATCCGCTTCAGAGTAAGATTACTGAGCAATGCAAATCTAGTTAACATGAAAGAAACCCTAGTGACTTGTTTACTGAAGGCACTATTTTGTGCTTTAAAGTGTGAAAATATTTTCTTGTCTTCAAAGTCAAGATGATCACTGCAATAGACTTACGTTCGTCACCAAAGTCTCCTCCATTTTTGTACTGCTAGTAGCCACTGTGTTAGGATGAGAAGAAGGTGTAGTGTAGTCTGTTACAGACTCCTGTGAAGAAAAATAATTCCATTAAAATATCTCCCTTACCTAAATTAGAGTTATATTTCTTGGACAGATGTCAGCCTTTCTACAGGAGGAGTTCACCAGGCAACAGAAGATTAGAATTTCACACCATATTTTTTTTTTCTTAGAAGGCATGTCCAGCAATTTTTATTGCTGAATTGCTACTGAGGTCAGAAGAATTCTTGGGAGATTATAGTTTGCCTCATGACCTCATAACGTACGTCCGGAGACAAGCCAAAATACAGTCTGTAAAGCAAGAATATACAGAGTGAAATACTGCCTGGGCACTAGACACTGAACTGTGGTAGTGTAACCAATTAGCCATCTGTAGGCATTTCTAGCCTATTCAAAAAGTAAAATGTATTAGCTGAAAGCTTTCTGTAGCTTTAAATAGAGAAATTTTTGGGGTAAACCTATGACAAGTAAGGCCCTCCAGATTAAGAACAACACACAGGAATGGTTGCAATTTGCAAAACAATTTTTCTTCCTTTAAGTCTTGTCTCTGAAAGTCGCAAGACACAGTTTCTCTGGATGGTGAAGTCTATCTTCTGATTTCTGCACTGGGCAGTGATTCCAAGGAAGAAAAGGACTGAAGTTTTCCATCTAACTGAAGTTTTCCATCTACCCAGAGGCTTTCCTTGAAGTTTATTTGTCACAGTTTAAGTAGACCTTAATGTGCTCAATGAACAAGGTCCAGTTTCATGGACCTATCTGTAGCCAGTGGCTATTTCAGTTGCAAGTATAAACTGCCTGATTGAAGTGTCTAATTGATAACACTGACAGCTATCTAGAGAATGACCTACAACAAACAAAAAGGCACTGGTACTTCTGCAAACTCATCTCAAGCACTGTTTTTTACTTCTTAACACTGGATATCTACTGAGCATATTCTGAACAGGCAAACAGGTGTTACCAGAACCCGACCCAGAAACTGTTAGACAAATGGTGTGACCCTGAACTAGCCAAGATCCACTCTCTAGAAGCACTGCAAACTCCAAATTTTTCCATGTCTGAAGCCCAGAAAAGGCTCCATCATTTTTACAGAATCAAACACCAAGAAGTAACTGAAGGACAAATTAGCAGCAGAACTGTTGATGAGTTGAGGACCTTCCAACACATGATTTTGAAGGCACAAACCACAAAATGCTTGTTTAATTACATCCAAGCAGTATAATGGTAAACCATTAAAAAAGAGCACACTCAATTTACTCCTCAAGACTATGCCAATGTCTCCTAAAACAGCAATTAAAGCAGTAAGATACTAACAAAGAATCTTCCTTAAAAGGATGAGCTCACTTTGGTAAAAGAATAGGACCAGCTAAACCATAATGGGGTGAGAGAGGACACAATGTGCACATTGGCTTATTTTTGTATTTGCAAAGGAAACAGAGACAAGTATTTTCTCCATTTAGTTATTTCCTTTACTTGTTAAACTGTTGAAATACCATATCTGCAATGTTTCCCATAATCTGAACAATCAAATTACAAGTTCCACATTTGTATTTGTTTCCAACAGGCAGCCTTAATTTAGGTAGAACAAGGCAAGCACATGAGGCTGCTTTAATCACAAGGTCCTTCTAATAAAGTAATGAACTGGGGTTTTTGTTTTGTTTTGGTTTGGTTTAAGATGCTTTACTGCATACGAAAGAGGAAGTTTTGAGTGTAACATTATTAAAATTTCTTCAAGGTTCAGATGTAATTTTTACAGTGTCTCAGCACCAAAATTCCTTACTAAAGAAATTAGATCAAACTATTGCTAACTTTCTCACTTTGGAAATGTACGGCACAAAATTGCTTTTTTAGTAGAATTAAAACCAAGCCACCATATCAACTCTGACACCTTTAGAAGTATTTGTACAATGCTGAACCATCCTACAAGAATTACTCACATGCTGAACATGCAGGTAAGACAATGGTTTAGCCACCAGAACTGTAGTTTAACCACAATCCTTCATTTACTAGTACATTATGTCTAGGAATCTTTGTTAGATATGGCTTATCACCATAAGCTTCTGTAATTCAATTAAAGTGATTCTCCTCTGTAACTGTTTTACTGAAGAAACCAACTGATTATTACAAACTAGTAACAGTAACACTAGCTAGAGCAAAAAAGCTGTACATGCTTTTTTGGGAGTTATCTGCAAGTTATTTATACCTGAAGAAAAAGAACAGGCAACCTTTTAGTAACTACCTACTTTGCCCCAGAAAAAGAGATCACAAAATCTGAAGCGACTTTATGAACAAAAGGACAAGGCAGACCTCAGAGCTGACCTTGCTATAAAGGATCAGGGTTCTATATGGGATTAATTAGCTATTTGATTTGTTCCTGATTGACATAAATCATCCAAGACACTCAAAGTTTATTCTCAAGTACAGCCTGTGTGCTTTTAGACATCATGTCTGTAACTGTTATGAACTACCTGTGAAACATTTCATTGCCATGTCTGTAACCAGGTATTGATTTTTCCTGTGATTTGAAAGATTCAGAACCTTCGGCATGGTAGGGTGGGAAAAGGAAAGGGGTAAAGTGTTTTACCCAATTCAAAGACTTACATATCACACTGCCTTTACTCCAAAACATTCTGCAAAACCCAAGAGACAGCTGCAACTGCTTTGGAGCATCATGCTTACGTTCTAAACTTAAACATTTCCCCAGTATGGGCTGATATACATTTATACAGTTTCTAAAGTAAAGCAGTTTTGTATGATTAAATGCACATGATTTTAAGATGTTTGTTCTGGGACGGATACAGTTCTCTTACAAAACTTCTGCTTCTCAATGAGGACAGCTGGCTTGACTTCTACAGACATTTAAATCACCTAATACATTAAAGAAAGTGTGCCTTCCTGAAAGCTGAGCAGCAGTCTCCGAAAAGAGTATTGAAGAATGTCAAAAGAGAAATCATTTAGGTTTGCTAAAACTTCAGCGCTTGATATTGGAACAGTAGGTTAAAGATGTCATCACTTTTTCCCTCATTAATGAACGCAATGGACAGAGTACAAAGACAAGAGAAAGCAGCTGTAATACAAATAATTACAGGAACTCCAAGGCCAGAACAGTATTTGAACCCATTTTAAAAGCCACTTTAAAAAGCAGCAAGACTGGTTTATTCCTGCAATATCTAGATGCAGCTTCTCTTATCCAATAAATCTGCAGGTTGTTGTGCAACTTCCACAGAATACAAAGTATGACCGACCACCTCTTTCCTAGAAAAATATCTTGCTAATGTCCCGGGAATTACTCATGACAAAGGAATTCAAAACCAAATCTGAAACTGTTGAGATAGGAATATTTAGGCCTATTATTAAGTGATTCTATTAGGAACCACCTAATGAAGAAATTATAGGGAATTTTCATACCCAGCACAAACTGGAAGGTTTCCTTTCGCTCTGGTCTTCCCTCCAGAAGACAGAAGCTTGGCACTTTGATACTGTGGTAGTTCTAAGGCCAGAAAGGCACAAAATCCAGACTTCCCTTTTGAAGATCTCATACTTCAAAAGTGTAACTGCAGAGCGGAAATTACGCTGATTTTAGTAGAGCTACTGTATATCAAGTTAGCTTGGAGTAATCAACAAAGATGTTTCCTATTCTGTACCTGGCTTAGAAGAAGCATCTCCTCTGATCTTGAGCTTTGGTAACAGGAGCTTGAAAGACAGTGAGAAAGCACATGACACCTACAAAGAGCCTCGTTACCAAATACTAGAGCAAAGTGGTACTGACAGCTCTACATTTCTGATTCTGCATGTAAGAGGGACACTTTATCTGTTTCTGGTACCAATATAAACCCTTCACATCTACTTACAAGACGGAAACTGCCAGGAAGGATGGGAAATCCCAGCACTGTACTTTTTACGTATTTGCCATTCAACTCAAAAATGAAGTTTGCAACTACCATGTTGGACACAAATACCTGCCTTAACACTTGCTCTGCAACACTCTGTTGAGATAGCATCTTCTGCTTGCATGACACCTTGGCAAAAAAAAAAAAAGCCAGGATTGTTTTCCCTCCCCCCCCACCTCCCAATGACAAAAATAAATTGCAAGTCATCTGCATTTCAGATTCTTTTAACAATAAATGCAACTTCTGCAGAGGATCATTTTTCCTAAATGGCATCAGAAAATTTCTGCTTAAGACTAGGAAAAGGAAGATTGAGATGGCATGTAGCAAACTCGAGCCTAAACTCACAAAACTGCTTTAAAAGCATACAAGAAGCATTTTGCCTTTACCAAAGCAGGTGTAACTATTAACTAGTAGCTACTCAAACTGCACAGTTTCTTTACATTCAAGAGATGACAGCCATAGTTCTTGCTCAAGACAATGCTGCCGCAGTGAAGACAGTCCCTGTACAGGTCCTTAAGCAAAAAGAAGAGCACCTCTGTGGATGTTTTTCAGCCAGTGCTATCAATGCACCACAGCTAAGAACTGAGCTGTAGAACAGTGAATTCTGACAGCAAGTCACCATCTCACTGTTGAGCAGTTACAGAAGACAGGGTAGTTCCATGCAGGCAACTATGATGAGTCCTCAAATCCTGAAAGAGTTCTGCAAGTGGTACCTTAATGTCCAAGCCAACAGGAGCTGACATACAGGCCCCTTAGGTAACCAAGCAAGCCTTATCCAACGCTTTAGGTTTAGAGATTTCTTTTTTCCACAGAACAGCAGTTAATTCACAGCTTCGATTCACCCATGCACTCAACCAATGATCGCACACACTACCTCAGTTCTGTGCTGAAAATCAAGCACTCATCTTGCATATATCACACACATCCTGAGTTTACAGAATCTGCCTATACCAGGCTCCAGCACTACTCTCTGCAGCAAGGCTCAGGACAGAGTTTCCACATTCATAAGGCAGCAAAAAAAAGTTTTAAAACCTTCCAAGCTGATCTTTGTACATGGACACAACAAACAGCATGTCTCTGTACCACTTCTGGCAAACTGTTTAATTCAAGCAGTACCACTATGTTTCACATCTGCTATTCAGTGGACTCTGCTGTCCAGGTAACTACCATGAGCAGGCAACCAAATGTAAATTACATCATTGTAGTAACACTTTACATATCGGACTCAGTAATTTGTCCATATGTTTCTTACCTTTGTGTTTGTTCCAAACTCTGGAGCAGACACAGATATCATCGTTCCTATTTCCGCGCTTAGTTCACTTGCTGCTTTGGTTTCCTTTGTAGTGACAGGTTCTGGACTTCTGACAGAGGTGGGAGATGGCTTCTCCTGTCCCTCAGGCTCTCCCTGTTGGGCATCCTTCACCTTCCTGTTCTTTAAAGAACGCTCTTTCCCAATAGGACCAGGTTTATATTCTTTGTTTTCTACTGGACTCAAGTCTGGAAGCTAAGTTAGTGTTAACTTGTCAGTTATTTCTTCCCCTCCGTGTCCTATTCCACAAGAATATTACAACATGCTCAAAATAATTTTGTTTAAATCTAACAAAACTTTCCTGAAGAGTAAGCATTTTCTAACAAATGAATCGTTTGAGGCTAAGTTAGCAATATGTACATGAAATGTGTTCATTTTGAACATTAGGAATCTAAACCATTGTTTTCAAACAATACAAGTTTCATGCGAAGTGGCAGACTTTGACTAAAGATCTAGTTAAAACCTACAGAAGCCAGCTTGACTCTCCTTAAAAGCACAACAAAGTATAGAAGCCACACCACTTCATATACATACAGGTTATTTAAATTTTCAGAGAATCAGGATTTTACAGGGCCCCAGCAAACTAGAACAGAAGACTCTACCTTCATTTGAAGGTATCTCGATGTATGGATGTTGGCAGCATTTTTCCCTAGGAACTGAGCTCTAAGGGGATAGCCAGAAAAAATAAAACACCTACACGCAAGCATTGCCTGATATTGCAGTCACTATGGCTGGAATAACTGCTGCAATTCAGTAGATCCTTTTTGTGCAGCTCAATTAAAGAAGAATGAAGGGCCTCAGGGAACCTGAATGCTCTGCTGTTTAAACAGACACATCCTTTCTGGCTGAGACTAGGCAGCCCTATTCACTGCAGAGCAGCCAAAAAATTCCTTAAGGCAGTCCTTAAAATCTTATTCGTTTCATAGTGGAAAGACAGAAGCTGCTGGTATTGTTTCTATAAATATGACCAGCTGTTTCAGGAGTTAGATGAAGACTCTTTACAATACAGTGTCTTTGGGCTTTTGGGAGGGTGGAGTTTGCCTGGAGGTATTTGGTATCCTAAGGAGGTCAGCAGAGACTAGCTTTCTGAGGGAAAGAAGAAACCAACAATAGAAGCAGACGCCTGAGCTCTGCAATGCAGCCATCAGGAACATTAGACCCACCTCAACCCAAGTATTTTTTGCTCTAACAGTTTACAGAGGCAGAAATTCCTCCAGACACTTAAAGGTCATAATTGGAAAGATAAATTGTTTTGTTTCAAGTATGGTCCTCTTACATTGCCTATATTAGTTCAACAATACTCCAGTCTGGAACATGAATTTGTATTTAGGCTTCATGGTGAACAATATCACAATGAGGGTGGTGGGTGTGTAGGAACTGTTTGTTGGGCTTTTTTCTTTTTTTGTCGGCAAGACAGTTAAAGGATTACAGCCCTGTCATTCAGAAGAGTGCACAGAAATATCTCCAATGAATTTACCATTTAGTTACACATTTGTCTTTCAAGAAAATCTACAGGAGTCTTGATATCTATAATGAAGGAGAAAAGAGGAACTTAGTATAAAGTAGACTCTCTATATATATTTAACTTTGGAGCTCAGCATCTTTAAGTGATTTCATGGGGGCAGTTTTAAGCATGTTGCTAGTATATCTGAGGTATGGGATTTTAATGTGCTGGGTTACTACAATTCACCAGCGGTATTAACTCCTGCCTATTTCTTTGCAGTATCGGTTTTGTATTTTGCAATAAAACCCATGAACTGCAATATGCCCACTGAGTGCCTCACGCAGTAGAAGTTAAATTCATTCTATGTGTGACTGCGCTTTCAGATAACAGCTTTTTTTTTTGGGAAAAAAACCCAAACCGACCCAAACACAACCAACACAAAGAAACACCCGGTCTTCTAGAAAGACTAAAGAAAGGGCTTTAATTACATCAGGACTGCTGCCAAATCTCAGATATCAAGAGGGATTGAAATAGCTAGTTCTTGAAGTCACCAGCCAAGTTCATCCGCTATAACCATCTCTTTCTGGGAGTAAGAAGCTGGTGCTGAGTACTAGCGATGCAGATAAATATGCACTAGAGGTGGAAATAATAGGAAAATACACTTCATTAACATGAAAGATCACCCTAATCTAAATGACAGGAGGATAAAGTATTACTCCTTATGCGTGTAATGGAAATACAAGATGGTGACGACGATTATCAAATGGAGTGCCTAAATCTCTGAAGGGCAAGTGACACTATTTTTTTTTAGGTTGAGATAAATTTGATTAACTATTTAGTTTTTCTAGATTAGCTGCAAAAAAAAAAAATTAATTATCCAGCCATCTGCATTAGAATTTGAGACTTCAAATTAGTGGCCCCCACATTCTTCCCTTTCCTTAAAACACTACTTTTCTTGTAACTTGATGTATTACTCATCTTGGTAACCTGGCTACAAAACTAAGCAGGGCCCCATGCATCATTTAGAGGGGGGTGAGGCAGGCATGGTGGCAGGAAGAAATAGAGAAAACTGTGGAGATGTAGCTAGCGCAGAAACAGGATACTTGTTTCAAAACAGCTCTCAAAGCCTGAGTGAAGTAAACTCAAGAGAACACCCAAAACCCCAAACTACAAACAAAACCATAACACTCCACCACATAGTCTCCCAACAAAACTATTGCACATCCATACTCCCATCCTTGCTATAGGCCACTTCCCTTGCTCCAAACACAGAATCAATTGACAAACTCTGCTGGGCTAGGATAGTGTTTATTTACACTTACTTCTTGAACTGAATTCCCCATCTTCTCTCCAAGAACCAACTTGTTGATTGTTTCAGCAAATATAAAAGGGGAATGCAATTTTTATTGGTCTAGTCCTAACTGAACGAGTACTCTATTCCATTATTTGTAACCTCTTTTTGGCTGAACTTCTTGAAGTTTAGGGGTTTGTACTGAAGATAGAACCTTTTACCTTTTGTGCTTTGATGGGTCCAGCCCGAGGCTGTTTCTGTCTTTGCTCTTTTGGCTCTGGTAGCTTATCAGTGGACTTCTCAGAAAGCACAGGGCCAACTTCGTTGTCGCTGCCACTGGAAGCTGGGGCTCCAAACTGAATAGTTTCTATACCAAGATCAACTCCACCTTCTTGCCCAGGCTTTGTTCCCTAGTTAAAAAGTAAACATTAAACAGATTTTAAAAGTTTTCTAGATCAGTATGATGCCAGTGGTTCAGAAAAGAGCACAAAATATGCCCAGCCAAAAATCACTAAAAGGGTATTTTTATCTTCTGCCAGCAAAAGTATTATTTGTAACTGCAACACATTTGTAAGAGTAAACAACCTATGAATGTACAATTCCTCCTCCTCAAGTTCTTACTGTTCATACAAGTTCAAAAGTAAGAAAAAAAAGCAGTGAAGAAATATGTAAACAAGATCAAGATAATGAACTGACAGAGAAAGGGGAGAGGGACAAATGCAATTTTAAAATGTCCAGATTCAGGTTCACAACATTCTCCTGAAAATTCAAGAATTAATGTTCAAGACGAACAGTAAGAAATTAAAGGTTTCCAGATCTCCTTATGCAGTTAAAATGGTCTCCCCTAAGAGTTATGTCACATTCTTACAGTCTAAAACAATAAAGTCATGACCAAAAAAGCCCAACAAAACCACAGGACTTCAAATGTAGAATTTTGGGCTATGCAAATTCCATGGGATAAGTAGGGCTAGTATAGAAAGAAAGGATCTACTGCTTCTTGTACCACTGATTTAAGAAGGGACATAAAAGCATTTAGTTCCTTGGAGACATCCTGTTTCTATCTACATTACTGAACTGAACACAAGTGTTCACATGAAAACTAAGCAATATTTTTACTTAAAAAATGCACTGAGTAACAGCTATCAAGAGAATGTGTGAACAGCTAAGTTTTCATTACAGAGAACTGGTTTTCCGTGGTGCAACCATAAAAGCACTAGCTTGTATCCTGCGTTTCTGTACTGTCTCCCAACTTCAGGGAATTCTACACATACTAGTTTAAGTAAGTGCACGTCTGAATAAATGGGTAAACTTTATATACAGCTACTCTTCCCTTCATTCTTACCTCTGGAGATGTAGCTGAACCAAAAGACGTCAAAGGCTTGTTCCAAGCACTGACCGAAGGTGGCTGAGGTGGGCTAATGGGTCCCACTGACAATTAAGAAAAAAGAGGGTTAACCCCACCCTCAATGTTGCTAAATGCATTCGACTAAAGTTATCAACTGACTGAGAATTAAATTACAGATGTCTTTATTAAATAAACTTTGGTGAAGAAACTGTTAACCTATTCAGCAGTTAAGAATATGCTACCTATTTAGCTGCTTTCAAGTGGGGCAATCATCATGCTTGGAAATATGACCCGGCCCAACAAAACACATATTCCCGAAGGCAGTGACAGCTGTTCATTCATTGTGAATGAAGAACTCAGTAAAACACTGAGTAATACCGTACTGCAAAAATCTCTTTTCAGAGGTATTCACAGGTTACAACACTGCACTTGGGAATGCTGCCCTCTATTCCCTGCACAAAATACAGGTATAAATGAGACATCAACAGAGAGAGCTGGCCATCAGCACTCTAACTACAGTGCTTGCTCCCTACCCCAAATCTGAAAGACAGCACTTACATTTTTTGGAGAGGTCATTTAGAACTGCTGAAGGAGGCACCTTGTTTTCCCATAATTCAGCTCCCAGACCATTGTGAGCCTGAGCGTTTTGCAGAACTTTGCCTGACACTGTGTACTCTGTGCTGGCTGTCCCTCCTGCAGCCTGGTTTGGTGGCTGAACAGAAGATGGCGGCTGACCCGGACTCTGCGTTGTACACGGAGGTTGTGCCTGAGCTTGTGCCTGAGCTTGTGCCTGCTGTGCAGCTGCAGCTGCTGCCTGTTGCTGCTTTTTGGCAAATCTGGGTGGGAGCTTGGAATTCTGACCTCGGCCTTTTTCACTTGATCCTTTCTTGGTCCACACCTGTAAGCAGAAGCTAATTTTATTCTTACAGCTGATAAGTCTGTATAGACACCAATTGTACATTGTATTGTAGCAAAAAGCAAACTAATTAACCCTGTCTTAAAGAAGTTTATTTTTTTAGGGGTATTTAACTACAGGAGCAATGATTTCTCATCCATTTTCCTCTTGGAACCAACCAATACAAAAGCAATAGAATAAATCTTTATCAGAGTATGAAAAATTGCGTTTTCAGTTTGCCAGTTCCACCTGCCTGGCAGTGCCCAATCAGGAAGCACAGAACATGAAGATGGCAAAGTAAAAATTAATGTTATTTACTAATTCTGAACAACTTCATATTAATACAAGTATCTAATTATAAGTTGAAAATACAGTTTCTTTGGAAGGAAGATTCTGCACACTTCACAACATTCCCAGTACTGCAAGGAGCTCTTCCCCACTATAAATGCTGGTCTTGTACCTGCACTGTTTGTTCTTCCTTCTTTCTACGCTCTTCATCTTGCAGACGTTTTTGTTGCTTCTTAGACACCACTTCTGTGAAACCATCATCATTCAAGTTAGATTGGGAGTCTTCAACTACTGTCACTTCAGGGTGATCATCAATGATCACAACACCTACAGAAATATAAGTAAAGGTATAGATGCTGCTGTTTTAACGGCTTCAGATGCAGCGCACCAAGCCAAAATCTGCTTTAGAGTGGAAGCTGTCTCCCCACAGACAGAGATATTGGTCCTTTAGAGGTAAGCTTCTGCTTGCCAGAATCCTTTGATGTTGAACTTGAAGATGAGGAGTTAATCTTTAAGAACTGAAAAATTGGAGGTTCCTGTACCAGACTCTCCAGGAAGTAAGAACTAAAACATAATAATGAACAGCCTTCCTTGCATATTAGGTATAAGTGATATCAGTGATATCCACTGCCTTTGTTTATGAAGGTTAAGCAAATTAAGAGTGTGGTGGAAAATGGTATGAATGATAGAGTTAAGATTAGGTGATAGAACAAAATTGTTCTTATCTTTATTGTTCATAAAAAATACACAATGAGATTTGCCACTTCAGAGGCACACACATTAATCAGGTATGACAAAGGAAGCAGTACTCAAGTACATAATTATTCTGGTATTTAAAAGAAATCACTTTCCTGTAAGTTTTCAAACATCTAGCTTTATATGCAGCAAATCTAGCAGGATTACACATTCTTCTTAGGATATTACCAATACATACTTGCGTAATTATTAAGATCAAATTGAGACAAGGCATCCACTTTTTCCTTAGGCTTCTTTGGACCAGCCTTAGGTTCTTCTCTCTTTTTGCTAGTTGCATCCTTGGTGCTCTTTTGGCCTGCAGCAGTAACACCTCCATCCTCCTGATGTAAAGAGTTGCTGTTGGTGGGATCAACACTAGGCACAGCTGCTGTCTGCTCTTCAAATGGCCTGTATTAGAAAAAATTTGAGAAAATTAATGACCAGCCACAGAGAACACTCAGGAAGGAGCTAACCATCTAATGCAGATCCTAGTGTAGGGTTGTGTCTACCATGCAATTTCTTAGTAGGTTCCAGTCTTTTTACTTTCAGCTCCTCAATGGGAAGCAGCTTAACAGCAAAAGCTGTTCTGGGGACATATCAAATGCCCTGCTGCCAAGAGAAATCACAGAAAAAAACCCAAACCGTGATTTTAAGGTCACCTCTGGCTTGGTCTATGTAATTAGAGGTACGAAATCTCAACAAGGATGTAGTTCAGTATATATACTTCAACTGCAGTAAATCCTTCCATGGAAAAAAAACCTAACCCAAAACCCCACCCAAACCAAACCAAGAAACAACAAAATAAAATCAAACCCCAAACAAACCAGAAGCATACAGTATGCAATGTGAGTAAATATAAACAAGGTACAATATACTCAATCCACAGGCTTACTTCCCAAAAACTATCTGAATCCATAAATCAGATTTGCAGCATTCTGTCTTTGCTGCGGAACCTGGAATACCCACTTTTTGCTTAAACATCATCATTAAGTGACTAGCCAAAGGAATTCTTAATAGATTTAATTTGGAGGTTAAAGCACTGATCACAAGTTTTTAAGGCCAGGCAAAACCTGAATTTAAGACTACAGCAACCTACAACCACAGGAGTCCTAGAGCACAGGGTAGACATTCAATGGAAAAAGTTCTTGTCCTGCCTCCCACTTACCAGACTACTGTGCAATGTGGCACAAAAACAGTGGGCAAATAGTAACATTAGGTAATTACCAAGTGTCAATCAAATTTAGCACACAGAGAAACAAAGTTTAGTCTCAATGGCAAGCATTTCTTAACATGCTTGTCTATGTTTAGTGGGTGATCTTAAATTCAATGCAGCAGTTTATGTATCCACTGCAAAACCACTCATATTAACATTCTAGCTTGCATCCACATCTTGAAAAACACAGCTCGACTCAAACGGCACTACAATGGTGATTTTTAATTAGGCATTTTTAACACTGTGCATACAAGTAAACACTCTTAGCTCCATGTTCCAAGTGTCTGTATACAAATAAGAGAAAAAAAAAAAAAAAGTATACAGACACAGATACATGCGTTTGTCTTACTCTCTTTTCTATCATTCTACTAATCTAAAATAACTACTTATGATTTTGGACCACAAGAGGACAACAGAAGACCATGACCACGTGTGCTTCCTAACAGAAGTTTGTACTCACCCTCTTTTTCCACTTCTGGGTGGAGGACCACTCCGCCTTTCACTCCTAGGCCCCGAGAAGTTCCTCCCTGGTTTAGCTGGTCCGTTGTTGCCACGTCGGTTTTGACGGTCTATTCCAGGCCGCTGACTAGAGAAGCTTCTCTTGGCTATTTCCCTTTTTGGAGCTCCAGCATTTTCTCCTGCCTTTGCAGCCACTTGTGCTGCTGCATCTGCTGTTTTCTTCTCATCCCTCTCCCGCCTCTCATTGAAGTCACTGCTTTCCGAGGCAGTTTCCCACTCTTCATTTGCCTGGTCTGAAGAATTCTGGTTGGACAAGTCTGGTGTCTTACTTTCTGACACATCCAGAGCAGTGGTGGCAGGCTCATTAACTGCATTACTAACTGTGGCACTTGTTGATGAGCTGGTTACCGCCTCGTTTATCTTTGATGCGGCCTCTCTTTCTTTTAGGCGCCTAAAGCGTGGTGGCTTATCTTGCCTTGGTGGCCGAGCGGGCCTTTGTCTTCGTGGTCTCTCTCTATTTGGATCAAACTTTCTCTCAAATTTTGGAGGTCTTTTATCAACTGGTATAGGGCCATAATGTTCATTTCTTCTTGGAGGCTCCCCATCTTCGGGTTTAATAATCTCTGTTTGCCTAGGGTTCCACTGATTGTCTCTGTAGGCTGGCCTCCTTATTGTGGATGGACGTGGAGGACGCCCACCAGGATCCCTACCGCCACGTCTATACATTCCCCCTCTGCCTCGTCTAGAAGGTTCTCCTTTAGGAAGAAATCCTGGTTTGGGTTTGTTCTCATCATCTCTAATGTATGTTTTTTCTAGGGATCTGTTGTCTACTCTGATACTGTTTTCAGGTTTGAACGACAGAGGCTTTGGAGGCTTCTTGCCATCAGCTCTGTCTTCTCTTTTTGGGTGCTTGCCTTTGATTAGACTGTCTTTGTCTGAAAGCAGTGTGTCACTTGCACTTTCATGAACTTCGCTGTCAGAATCCGTCTCTGAACCATGCTGTCGCCGCCGTTTTGGGATTACTTCAAAGTCAGAACTCTCACTGCGAGTTTCACTCTCTTCTCTTTGCCTAACAGGCCCCGAAGGCACATGGTCTGATCTAGGCTTAGGATCTCTGTAGTGTGGGTACTCTCTATTATGGCCTCTACTGCCCCGACCACGTCCTCCATAAGAACCCCTGTAGCTACGACCTCTAGAATAATACTCCCCACGACCTCTGCCTCTGTATCCCTGATCTGGGAACCAGTCTCTATCCCTAGCCTCTTTCCAGTATGTCCTAGGTGGTAAGCCAGGCTCTCTTTTTACTGGTCTGGTTTCTAAGCGTGGTTTCTCTACAACTTCCTTGCTAACCATTTTCTCAGTCTGCTTTTCTTCCTTCACTGCAGTAGCTGGCTGCTGAACATGTGGCTGCTGCTGTGCTGCTGGCTGAGCTGGTGGCTGCTGTGGTACTGCAGGGGGAAGCTGTGGAGCAGTAGGCTGGGCAGTCGGTAGCTGCTGCGGGACTGGAGGTGTGGGTGTCTGAACCAGCGTTTTAGCTGCAGTCTCAGTTTGACTGCTCTCCTGGCTTGCCAGGGTCAGAGCAGCATCCTGGGTTGTCTTCTTAGCCAGAGGAGTGCCGCTGGAGGCAGATGTCTCTGGCTCAGCCTGAGGCAGTGGCACTTGAGGTGCTTCCTTTTTGTCACTTTTTTCAGACTTGCTAGATTTCTCACTAGCTGTTTTTTCTCCTTCTTTCTCCTTCCTCTGCTCACGTTCTTCTCTTTGTTCACGCTCTTCCTTCATATCTCTAAGCACAGGTTTTTTAATAGGACCTGATCTTCTTACTGGCCTATCACCACCTTCATCTCTCCTGCCATAACCTGGCCTAGGACCCCATCTTGTTTCAGACTTAGGTTTGAAAGTTTTTTCTGGTTTTGGTCCTTCTAGTGTTCTACTATTGATGAGAATTTCTTTTTTTGGCTTAATCTCAAGTCTCTCAATTGTCTCCTTTGTCTCAAGAGGCCTGTTATTTAATTTAGGGATATTTGTTGCTGTCTCATTCCTCTGGTCCTCTGATTTTAGAGAGTGACTTGAACCATGGGAAATGCTTCTCTTTAGTGAAGAGTGACTTTCCCCTACAGGCACAAATTCTTCTGCAGAGCTATGTGTAACTTTCTCCTTCACTCCTTCAAAATTAACTGCAGTGTTAGGTGTGCCAGTTTGGAGAGGTTGTACATCTTCCAAAGGCCTGCTTGGGAACTTCTGTACCTCCATCTCTCCTGATTCTCTGAAAAAGTCTGTCTTTGGATGAGAGTCCAACTGGTTGTGTTCTACAGGATAAGCAGTGGCAGGGACAGCAACTCGTTCTTGCTCCAAGTGTGCCTCAGACCTAAGCAGCAAGCAATTAAGAACATTAGGGAGAAGGAAAAAATTTTCCTCATATCTACTAAAATAAATCTTCTGTTTCGATGAAGGATTAATGTCAGCTCTAGAAAATAACAGGTATTAATTTTCATAGTGGCTGCCACTTGTAGAGGTCAATTTTTTTCTATACTGATTAAGAGTTCAGTGTCAAATGCACAATTAGCTATAGGAGTCTCTTAGTCTTAATGTCCATACATGCAATTGTAAATGGAGCCCCAAAGTTAGCAGGCTCACAAGTATTCGCTTGTATTACTCAGACAGCAGTACAGCAAAAAAAAAATTCAGGGTACTTTAAAGATGCAGAGGAAGCCTTCCTGACCATTCATCATGCAGCAAAGGTCAAAAGTGACTGTCTTGCTTTATTTCACTTGTATTTAACACACCACTTTTGAAACTAATATACATCAGACAGAAGTTCTCTGGTATGGGGAGGATGGAGAGCAAATGGAGAACAGGAAAACACTGTAGCATTGTTCTACAAAACTGAAAATTCAAAATATCATGGAGTAAATTGTCTTTCTACACCCTACTACAGAGTGGGCACATCTTTTGTTTTATACAACAGTGCCAAGAACACTGCATCTCCAGTCATAACTGCTTTTAAAGTTTTGGGCCAAGAACAGCTATAACTCAGTCAGTTTAAACTGTGTTTTGCAACTTAAGTTACACAGCCAAGTGTGTAACTACATATGGGTTGGAGAAGTGACATTGAGGAGTACATAACTTAGGCTTACCTCAAATCGTCAGGCTCTTCTAACACTTTGGGAGGAGAGCTAGATTGCTGAGGTTCTGCATGGGGGTATGGGTCTGACCCCCACATCACGCGGGGCTCTGACAAAGGAACAGTGTGCTCTCTTGCTGAGCGAGCTATATGTTCAAATGAATCTGAACTAGTTGCTGATCCCTCTATCTGGTCTCTTCTCATCAGTGGTTTTGAAGGCATAATTCCTGTGAAAGATTTAAGTTCAACAATCAAAACACATTTAACATTAGCAAAGAAATCTACCTGAAGACAAACAAAGCATATCGAAAGGTACTGAAAAACATTATTCTCTCTCCTCCATCTTCTTTCCTTCCACTGTTGAAACAAAATGTCTATTCACTGCCAGGTGACTTCAGAATGACTAAATCATATTCACCACTAGTACCCTATGTGCCAACGAAAGGAAAAGCACTCTGCTTCCACTATAAGGGGAAGAACCAGGTCTGTAGACTTATACACTTACAGATGAAGTTTCTGCTGTAAAACCTGAATGGCAAAAGACAACAACAGTGTACACATGGGCGCTTTTTGTACTCTAGGCCCTTTTTTTTGAGGGGGTGGGGAGAGAGGAAGAAAGGGGGGTGTAGCATTTTAAAGAACTTCAACAATTTTCCACTGTCTTTGCTGCCATTTCCTCTGTTCGTTTCTTGCACTTATTCAGGATATCCCTTGCTCATTAGCTGGATAAGTATCTCCATTACATTACATGCCAGACTTGCATTATTTGTGCACAATAGCTTTTCTAACTCCCCAAGTTCAAAAGGATATTTAGTGCCAAGAATCTGAACAGGAAACTAGTAAGACTCTAAAGGTGCTAATAGATAATCAAATAACAAAATTTCATAGAGTTTTTTGTTTTGGTTTTTTTTTTTTTTTTTTTTTAGTACCTGGTGTAGTATCAAGTGGTAACATGCAAAGCAACACCAATGTTAAATACACTATTTTTCTCACTCCAACCTATCTCATGCCAGCTTTAATACCTGTAACACAGTAAGGCTTATGCTGACATTCTGAATACAATCTTAACTGTCACTAACATGCCTACATTGTGAAAGCAGCAATTTTACTTTCTAGTCAAAGATATACATTGACACATAACTATCATTTTTCCAGTACTAGTAAAATCTATTTTCTCTCCAGCAATAATGTAGTTTTCTTTTTAAGAAACCCATCCTCTCGCTGTGACTATACATAGTGTGGTTAGGGAAAGACTTCTATTTTAAAAGCAAGAAAGTCCAACAGTTAAAAATGCTGCCAGATTTTACCTGGATGAATAGGAGGCATATCCATTGCAGGTCTTCCTGACATCATTCGTGGGTCCATGTAAGACTGCATCATAAGCCACCGTGGATCAAAGCCCATTGAAGCTAAATGCTGAGGATGTGGCTGCATGGGCTGGTAAAGGGGTCTATGCTGGGGAGGTGGGACAGGGCCACTGGAAGGCTGTGAGGGAGCAGACTGGGGAAGGACACCTTGCTGTTGTTGCTGCCACTGCTGCTGTTTCATTTGCTCCTGTGTAACAGAAAGCAGTATTACGAGACTTTTAAAATGAAGACTTGAGCAAAATTCAAATAACCCCTGGAAACCACAAGTACAGTTATCTCCAGGACACTAAGCATTCCAAAAGTTAACTGCAAACATGCATCAGCATGAACTAGGAGAAAGGGGAGAAAAACCAGACTGGACAATTTAGAATAGCCACAGTTTTGCTGATGTTCAGCTGAGACACTGAACAACGTATACTTCATGCGTATCATTAATGCAAAGTGCTCTTCAGACCATAGGATCCAAGTCCAAATTATATTTGTGTTACAGCTTTTAAGGAAAAGCTGCAGAAACAGCAAACATCAGACCCCAGGTTCCACAGACAACCACATGGCAATGTTCCACCTCCAGCTACTGATGCAAAAAATGGCCAGTTTCAAAAGCCTCTCTTGCTTTCTGCTCACTTACATACTTTGCAAGTGACAAAAAGTGTTTCATGCAAAACAATTCCTGCCAATACCATATATGTTCCAGAAGCTGGAAACCCAACAGCTTAGGCTTTTTAAAACTCCTATGGTCATGTTCTTACTAAGAATGAGGCTGAAGACACCACTCTTGTAATGAGCTTCCTTCTTTTAATGAACTCGTTAGTTACCTGCTGCCTCTGAAACCTTGGTGGTAATGATTTCTGGAACTGTTTAGAATAGCCTGAGGAAACAGCAGGACGAGGCTGAGATCCTGAATCTGGCTCACTCTCATGAGCCACCTGTGAAATCTCTTTCTCATTCTGACTACTATCTTGTCGGGTAAAGACTGCTTGATCTTCTGAAAAACAAAAATCCAACAAACCCACATGTGGGAGACAAACATGAATCTTAAAACTATGACAATTTCACCAGAATGTTAGATAAAGGATGTTGTCCTAAAATAAAAACAGTCTGCCTTCTCTATCCTCACAGTCTTAGTTTCCAAAACTAATACAGGCAAAAAAAGCGTTGAGAACAACCCCTCAAAAAGAACAATTGCTGTTAGTACACCTCTCAGTGCCCCTTTTAAACTCAAACACACTGGGTAATCAAACATGAGCATTTAGGTTGTAACTGTTAAGTAATATAAGAAAAAAAAAAAAAAGTGCTGTATCAATATTTGAATTAACTTTTTTTTTTTAAATGAACCAAGGTTTGGTTTTACAATTGCTTTTATCTTAGAGGATAACACAACCTTAAGCACAGTCTAACAGTTCTCCTGTGAAATTCAAGTTCCACTACAAAGTTGCATCAAGTTTACCTGCTCTTTATGTCTACTTCTCTAGGCTTGCTGAAAGAACAGAACAGCTGAAGTAATTTGCACTGCTTTCTAGCAACATGAGTTGCTGACCCCTCCTTTATTAAGAAAAGAAAGCCTGCTTCTCTTTCTGTATTCCTCAAAGTCCAGCCTAAATCAATAAACCAAACTTTTCCTTTCACATTTTGATGAGTTGGGCAAATGGGTCTAGCTCAAAGGACAGTTAGCAGCTGTAATGTGCCAGGAAAATAAGCGATCTAGATGCATTCGGTTAATTAGATACGCGAATTAGACTCCCAGATTAAAACTATGCTCTGTGGCTCAGCTTTAAGACAGACAACTCCCACTTGTGTGCAAACATACCTTTTTCTTCCTTGTTATTCCTGTTTTCATTTTCTTGTTTTTCTACTACATGTGTTGCCACAGGTTCTACAGCCTCAGGAACCTCATGTGCTGGTTTCTCCTCTTCTTTCTCCTTCTCATTCTCCTTCTCTTCTTTCTCCATCTCCTTTTCTTTCTCTTTCTCTCCTTCTTGCTCTTTTGCCTTCTCCAGTTTTTCTTTTTCTTCTTTTTCCTTTTCCTTCTCCCTTTCACTCTCTTTTTCCTTTTCCTTCTCCCTCTCTTTTTCTCTCTCTCGTTCTCTCTCCCGTTCCCGCTCCTTTTCCCGCTCCCGCTCCCTTTCCCTCTCCCTCTCTCTTTCCCTTTCCCGTTCCCTTTCCCTCTCCCGCTCCTTCAGAGGGTCTTCCCGGGAGGGTTTTGTCACACAGCCGAATTTCTCATTTAACCGTTTTAGTTTTTCAGCACAAGCTGCTTTGCGCTGTTCTTCCATTCTTCTTTCTTCCTCTTCTCGCCGCTTACGGGCTCGTTCAACTGCAGCAGATATCTCTGACTGCTGTCGTCTCCTCTGTTTCCAAATTTCATCTTCATCTGGTACTGGTTTAGGGGGAAAGGGTCCCTGCCTTCCAGGTCCTACCTGGCGATCAGGGGGAGGAGGGTGCTGCAATATTAAAATCAGTTAAGTCAAGTTGAACATGTGTTACATAAACAGCCAGCTGAAATACTACGTTCTAACTATTTGACAGCACGTGTATTTGCATGACACTTTTTAAAAGTGAGATTTGGGAGAAAAAGCAAGCCCCCAGCTGCCTGCTCCAGTTCAGACTCATGCAATGAGCTCAGAAAAGAGAGGTAAAGATTCAGGTGGGGTCATGTCATTCCTCCCCATCACCAAGGCAAAGTGACAGCAAAGATAAACGCCTTTTAGATTTGCTTATAGGCTGCTCTAAATCACAGAAACTCAGGGCAGATCATCAACTAAAGGCCCCCAAGAAGCCAAAGACATTCCATGTAGCTCAGGATAAGAGATCTTAATAAGGACTGTTAAGAATTCTAAGAAGCTACTATGTACACATTTCATTTGGGACTTCATCTCCCCATCTGCCTCAGCAGACAGCCCTCCAGCACTGTTCCCAAGCTCCTGTCCTCTCTAGTTCCCAAAAGGGGTTGGATAACTGAAAGCTCTCATGCATTTCATATACCACTTACAAGATGGGGCTGCTTTACACAATTAGCAGCACAGCTGTGTTGGGGTCCCATTCTTACTGGCCAAGCACTACAATCATTTTACTTGCTAAAGAAAAGGCTTATCCCAATGCGAAGCATATTTTTATTTTTGTTAGTCTAAACCCCTCCAACACAGCATTAAAGAATTTAATTAAAGCAAATAAAACCAACTCTAATCTTTCTTACCGGTGGTAGAATAGATTTTTGATGAAGAGCAGGACCACCTCTTTCATGTACAGAAGGCTGTGCTGGACCCCGATCCTATTGGATCAAACACAGCACCAGGGTTAAGCAAGCTTGTAACAGTCAAGCTAACGAATTTTAGATTTACTGTTTTCCACTGCATTAAGGTACCACACCTAGTGAACTATCTGCACATGATAAAAATTATCATGCAAAACAAGGGCAAGAAAATTTCCACTTTATGTGCTGAGCACTAAACGATTACTTTAAAAATTCACACATCCAGAGTTTATGTTACTGCACTATTTTTCCTCAGACTGAGTGTAGCATCATGAAAGACATGTTCTTTATATAGAGAGAAAGCACAAGTAAAAACAGTTCAAGATACCCCATCTTTGTTATTGCTGGTGTCAAGAGAATACATTTCTGGGAAATTTTCAGATAAAGCCAATGGTAGCTTTTCCTGGGGGAAGGGAAATAAAACTAAAAGAGGACTGAAGCAGGCATAAGCTGAGGTGGTTGTCAATCTTCCTCTACCAGAGGGTATATCAAAAACCAAAACATTTGAGCTGATGAATTCTACATGGTCTGTATAAAAACCTATCTGCCTGAGACATCAGAAGTGAGCTGACACACTACTGCTAAGCTGCACTGAGGAAAGTGGGTCATGATACAAAAAAACAACTCCCCAAAAACCAAAAAAAACCACAAACCTTGGAAAAACATGTGGGACAACTGGATGCTATTTACTCTGTGCCACTATAAAGCATGATGGACACCAGAACGGCTTCATTCACAGTTACAGGGATGGACAGACAAAGGCCTTGAGTTACAGCTTGTCAGTTCAGTCACAGTAACTGACACAAGTGTTCTCACTCCCTCACAGCTGTGGACTAGAACACACTAGATAAAGACATGCTATTTTTATTTTGTGACCAGAACCAGCTAAGTTGACTTAGCAGCACCCGATCAGTTACCAGAACTCAGATAATGCTTTCAGTAGCTAATGCTTTCACTCATGTTCATAATCTTAATTGACCTGTTTGTAAAGACACCTGAGCTGGACCTTTCCTGATGAGGCTATTGCCAGAAGAGCTGAAGAGAAGAAAACACAAACCTGATCAAGCTGAGAACTTTTGCCGTATGACCCTTTGGCTGCTGCTGTGGAAACCTGGGTAGCAGACTTAGCACTTGTCTGTTCTTCTGCATCCTTCTGGCCATCAGGACTCTGTAAATCTTTTGATGGTGTTTGTTCATCACTATGTGCAGAGAAGAAAAATGGAATGGGTATTCCACATAGGTATTTGGTGATTTATCTTCGATCCTCAGTGCTTTTTAGCAAGAGCAAAAGCTACTCACAGCAAGGAACACTACTACACGCCCACCAGCTGACTGGAGCCTGCAGGCAGTTATGCAATTTAATACAGTATTCAATTACAGGAATGTTTTTGGAATGAGTACTTGCACTCATTTCATTCAACCTTTCCAAACACTAAGCTAGTTAAGTGGCATTCACACCCAACTGGCAACACAGACTCACCCACTTTCCTTCTCTTTTTGACTACTTCCTTGCTCATCATCATCACTGAAGTTCAACTGTTCAGTGTAATCCACTTCACTCTGAGCACCTGATGCATAAGCAAATATTCAATTAACCTTTCAGAAAGATTCAATGTACAAGTAAACAAAAATCATTAATCTGATGTTCTTACCTGCCCAGCCTTCATCAGCCTCAGCATCTAGATTATCAAATTTATCAAGTTCTTTAAGTTCACTAGCACTAAGAATGGATGGGCGCTCAATAGGTTCTGAACACCATGAAGGTGGTCCTCTTCCCCTTGGCCCTCTAAAAAAAGAGAGGGAAACAATGGCCACTGTCACTATTTATCCACAAAATGAGAAGATAAATGGTCAACTTGTATGACGATTATTTGAAGTATGCAGTACTGTTCTCTCAATACAGTATAAATGTCATCCACACGTGCGGCTGCTGTAGTTCCAGTAATTACTGCTACACCAGATGGTTATTTAAAGAAGAGAAAGATTAGATGCTATAGCCTTACTTGCACACTTCACCAACAAGCCAAACATCAGTTGATAGTAGAAAATTAAATGCCTTGTAGCTTTCAAACAACAAACTGCATAGATCTGGCGTCCCTCTTAACACCAATTAATCCACCTCAGAGATATTTCTACTTTTCATGCTTTCCCATTGCCAAAGATTCTGTACCTTCTCCCTACTCCTACACTCAAGTTCTCCCAGCCAACCCTCTCAGCCTTTCTGTCCTATTTCTGATCCCAACCAGTTTGTACCCTACTGTCTATAGCATCCCCTATTTCCTCATGCATATGCACAGTCATCCTCAACTATGGAGAAATGCACAGAAAGGAAGAAAACTAATTTTATCATGTATTAGAGTTCTTTAATTGGAAAGCAGTAGAGTTGAGAACCAGGAACTAACTACTCTCATGGCAACAATGGAAAAGTCCTTTTACAGGCAAAAATACTGGTTGAAGTTTCAAAGGTGTTCCCAAGTGACTCCTGCTCTTCCTGTAACATGCAGAATTCCCTCAAGTTTTATAGCTGAGTTGTCAAACACAAACCACTCCATAGCATTGCTCCACACAAGCCGAACTCGAGAGACTAACCAGTAGCAGTTCTTACACGATATGTGATCATAATCGAGATACCCAGTGCAAATTTTTTCTTCTATTCTTGAGTCACAGAGTTCATACCCACACATCAATAACACTTGTAAGGTTTCTTACCTGCTAGGCTCAGAACCGGGAAACCTTGTTGGACCTTGCATGGAAGGAGGATATGCCATTCTAGGATACTGATTAAACATCTAAGAAAGGTTTAAGAACAGGAACCATTTGTTAAAAAGTGTAACTGCACTAAGCATACTCAGGTCATCAAAAGAATCACAACTGCCGTAAAGCAAGACTCTTAAGACACATTTGCTTAGTATCTCAAGTGTGTGACATCAAGTCATCAAGGTGGAGTGATTACAAGTGTTAACCAACTCTTGACAAACTGAAACTCAGCATAGCAAGAGCGGCAACAGGTAGCTACATCCTTTGAGGAGTTGGTTGCAATCCCACCCTTCCAGCAGAACTGCTAAAGTGTTCCATGGAGAGAGGAGAAAGAGGCATGAGGAAATTACACTAGCCAATACTCAATCCCTGCTGCTTTAAAACCTTTCATGTAACTATCACTTACATAAGGTGGCATCATTGCTCTGTACTGAGAAGAGACAGGTGGTTGCTGCTGGCCATTCAGCTTGGGCTGAGGGACCTGTGGTAACCGCACATCTCTCTTCTCTGCTGCCTTCTGGCCATCATTTTGTTCTGCTGGTGTAGCATTAACATCTTCTTGTCCAAGGGCCTTAGCTTCTTGATCAGTTGGAGAACTGGGTGAGTTGCTCTTATTACCACCTTCTCTCCAACTAGTAGCATCTGCATGGACAGAATCAGTACGAGAAAAAAACAAGAACAGACTTTATTATTTCAGATTTACAGAGAGGCATGATGAAAAACACATTCTTTCCTACCCACTTTTCAGTAACACAGCAATCTGCGCAGACACGTTCGTATCTGGTACCAAAAGCAATGGCTGCTTGATAAAACAGAGGCTGTTTTCTATCCTCTTTAGCCCTACATTCAGCTGTGCTCCTGAAGTGTAAGAGTTAAATTTACAGACCACTCTAGCTGTCCTACTCTACCTTCCAAAACACAATGCAATTTAGGAAGGATACTGATAATAGCACAGGAGAGAAAACAGATTTAGCTGTGGTAAGTGGGCCACTGTTGACTCAGTGTGAAGATGCTGTCAAGGGAAAGATCGAGCTTCTTAAGCAGCAAAGGCCTCCCATGAAACTCTAAAGCAGCTCAAAATGACATATACCTGTGCATTATCTAAGTGAAGACAGATATCCAGAGTCTGGCTTGTATCTCTGTCTGATAAGGACGGAATAGAAGTGATGAGGGCTGTGTTTCTGGGTATGAATGTCTAGCAAAAAGTCCAGGAAAAGCAAGGGATTTTAATGACTTGTGCCAGGCAGTCCATTTTTATTTTTTAACTTTTTTTAGGAGTTTCTGCCTACACAGCATGCGTTAGGACAATAAAACCAGTAAACTTAACAGTGGTGCTCAGATCCATGGGGACCAAGAAAATTCAGACATGCTCTGTAATGACTGTTCTATTAGGGGCACAAACCCTTTAAACTACGCTCCTAAGTATCCATTACAGTTCTTCCACTTATCTTTGCTGGGGAGCACAGCTGCTAAAGGAGCAGTACTCACCAAGTTCATCAAGCTTTTTACTGTCAGACTTGTAAGAAGGGCTTAATACTGCATGTACAGTGCTGACCAATACCGTAACTGCCCATAGGAGGCTGGAAGAAACAAACGTAGCTATTTCCCCAATTTGGTGTTGGACATGTCCTGAATTTCTTGGCAACTTATTCTCTACATCAAAATCAAGTAAAGCCCTGAACAAGCACAGTGCCCATCTTGCCTATCACTGGCACAAGAAAGTGCTACCTACAGTGCAGGAAAAGATCCCTAGTCCACCAAACCTCATTGGAAATACTTTTGAGGAAGAAAGAAATCCTGTTTTTCACTGGAAACAAGCACAATCCCAAATGCTTTCCCATTAAAAGGATCTGGGGAAGCATATTTATTCACTGAGACATGTAAAAACAACACTGTTATGGTTATTTTCACTAGATCTAATCCCCCACAGCTGAAACAAATCCAGCTAGTCAGAGCACCTCAGCCATGAGATAAAGATGTGAATGTCTTTCAAATCACAGTCCATTCTTTTGGTATGCTGTAGATTTAACTTTCTATTTGGGATTTTTCTGGTTACTCTGAGTACTAACCATTTGGAAACAACTCTAATGATGATTTATATAATATTAGGAGAGTTCTTTAAATACATATTTTAGCTGTTGTAACATCTAGCAGCTGGATGTAAGAAAATGGCAGTGTTGTGCAACTAACAAATGTTCCTCAGAGTACAACTGAAGTACTGACTAGGTTGGGAAAATGGAAAGTGAACTGCAGGATCGGATTAAATACCTTGTTTTCCACACACCAGGAACACAGTAAAGCAGAAGAAAGTTCCAAAAATCTGTTTATTCAGTGTAGGAATGTGTTGATTAAAACAATCAATTAATCAATTTCTTTCGTATGGGACATGAGTATTCTTGTAATGAACAAGTTCCATGCAAACCCATGTGATTTCACAAAAATTTGTAGTATATACTTACTTTGTGGCCGCAAGTTGGGTCCTGATCCATGAAGTTCTTCAGGTGTATCTTTCTCCTTGCCTGATTTTTCCTGATCCCCAGCTGCCGGCAGACTGGGAAACTCTTGCTGGAAATAACTATTTACTTGAACAGGTGGACCTGCAGAATAAGATATTCACAAAGTCTCAGCTTTCTGTAGTCAAAAGAGTTCAGAAAGTGGTAAAAGCCTCATCATCCTTAAAAAGGGAATGTTAAAGCCACATTGTTAAAGCCACATTAATTTATTGGTAACATAATTCACATAAGCAAAGAGCAATCCATGTAAACCATTCCCATTTGCTACCAAAGTTGTTAAATTTAATAGGCCAATTATCTCGCCTGTTGGGGCTGAAAAATCCAGAAGCACCGGAGAGCAACGATGGACAATGGAACAAGACTTAACACGGGGATTACCTGAAGTTTCTCAGTTCTATTAATACTCCCCTCCCCGACATAGATTTCCCTTGTTTTTATTCTCCAACTACTGTCACCTCAAGAATAGGCAATAATGTTAACTGCAAAAGCCCTGAAGATTAATTACTCATTCTAATAACTAATAATTCTTCAGGACTTTAAAAGACCAAAGCTTTTATATTGTGAGAAAAGTATCAGAACTGTAGTATTCTTTGACTTCTAAAACCCTTGATGTCATAACTCAAGATTGGAATTTAAGACTTCTGCTGCATGTGGTAGATTACACAGAATACATAGATTGTGTTCTTATTTAGAAAGTTTTCTTAGCATATACTTTGAATCAATTTCTTACCACCACCACCCCTTCACCTAATGCCTACTGACGACAACGATATTCTACTACCAGATCACTGATAATCTTACTGAGGGAAGATTTCTATTCCAACAGCCTGAATAACACCCTGTTCTTATAACTGTCTTAACTACTGGCTACTAGAAGAGGCATTGTAATAGGCTACACGACTACAGGGCAAACTCACAATAAAGAATCTGAATATATGCTGCCCCAAACCTCCCAATCCCCATGATATACCTTTTGTTTTAAGCTAACAGCTAAACAGCTTGTTCTCTTTGATATGTGAAAGAATCCTTATAACAACAAAATACAGGATCCTGACTTTTTCTTTTTTTTTTTTTTTAAGATTAAGGGTCAAGCACAAGATAAACTACCTACTGTTTGTACTTTCTTTGTAAAGGCATGACAGCAAATACCATTACTTATGTATACTAAATACACAAATATTGTGCCTACAAATTGCCTTGAAATGTTACAATCTTCATTGTGACTTCATGTAGTACAGATCACATTAACTTGTTTTCTGTAAAGGGACACTGGATTCTGGGTGTTCCCACGCAGCTACATCCAACGACTTGCTTAAAGGGACTGAAAGTCGCAGTCACACTAACCAGATGGCCTGTTAGGCAAGGAAGCCTCTTCAGAGGTGCTGTGGCATGCAATGTTCATGAGTTTTATGAATCTTGAAAAATGTTTTCTGCTCAAGTCTACACAGTAACAGCAGCAATGTTTTAACTGCAAAGTAACAGCATCCTCAGTGATCAGTTTGACTGTGTTTAAGCTATTGATGTGAAATAGCCAGATTGTCAGCCAGCAGTTCAGAAAGAAGTTGAAGAATTCAAAGATGTTATGGTAGCAATTAACTTTTAGCCAGCGCATAACCTTAAAAAAAGATGCTGCCATTACATTTTAGAAGTCTTTCCTTTCTACATGGCCACCAACATCAGAGAAGGATTCAGTCTTGCCTTATCCAACTGAAGTCTTACAAGAGCATGAGGCAGCTAGCTGAACGACTGCTGGAATGAATACGAGGCATCTGGAGAAACTAAGAGTTCCACCAGCCCCAGCCAAGTGCAGATCGGGAAAGCATGAGCACAACAGGTGTATCCTGAGTTTCAAACTGAGAAGGATAGCAAGCAGTTGATGCCAACTCACATTCCATATTTCTTTTTCAAACAGCAAACCCACTACTGCATTAATTGAATGAAAAGAGGGCACCATCTGGGCTTGGCAAACAAGCTGCCACAGTAACTACAAAATAATTAGCTAAATGCATTTTGAAGCCACTGAGCTGAATCACTATTTCCTGTATCGTAGAGAATATCTTATCAGCTTATGGAGAAAGGCTGGTATGCAGATCACTGCATCAGTGTCAATTCCTTTTTCTTATTCTACAAAAATCCTATAAAAGCTTGAAGGAGGAGAGTTCCTATATTTGACAACAAAAGGAAATACTGAACAATAGAGAGGAGAGCAAGAAGTGGAGAATCTAGAATTGTCACTTCTAATATCTACTGAAGAAAAAAAAAAAGGCATAATCATTAGATATGTGATGTTAACAAATTCCATATAATGACATAGAAGTTACCTCCATGCAATTCAGATTTTACTATCCTAAGATCTCTACCCAGAAGATAGCTCACTTCAACCTGGAAGCCAAAACTCTATTTTATAGCCACAGAAAGCTTGCAAGTCTCAAATTTAAGGAATAAAACAGAATGTAATTTATTTTTTATAATGGAGATATAGGATAGGAATTATAAGTAACCTCTCACTCTACAAGCAATTTAAAAAAATCTGAAGATTTAGCTCTGATCTTATATCTGTAATGAACAGACCTGGGGGTGCCAATTGAAGGCCAGCTGAACATGAGCCAGCTTGCGCCCAGGCAGCCAAGGCAGCCAACAGCATCCTGGCGTGTATCAGCAATAGTGTGGGCAGCAGGGCCAGGGCAGTGATTATCCCCCTGTACTGGGCACTGGTGAGGCCACACCTCAAATCCTGTGCTCAGTTCCGAGCCCCTCACTACAACAGAGACACTAAGGTGCTGAAGCAGGTCCAGAGAAGGGCAATGAAGCTGGTGAAGGGTATGGAGCACAAGTCTTACAAGGAATGGCTGAGAGAACTGGGGGTGTTTAGTCTGGAGAGTCTCCCTTAGCTGGAAAGGTTGTAGCGAGGTGGGCGTTGGTCTCTTCTCCCAAGTAACGAGTGATAGGACAAGAGGTAATGGCCTCAAGCTGCACCAGTGCAGCTGCACCCACCATTAGACCGGGTATTAGGAAAAAATTCTTCACCAAAAGGGTGATCAGGCATTGGCACAGGCTGCTCAGGAAAGTGGTGGAATCACCATCCCTGCAAGTGTCCAAAACCATGTAGATGAGGTCCCTAGTGACACCATTTAGTGGTGGACTTGGCAGTCCTGGGGTAAAGGTTAGACTTGATGATATTAAAGGTCTTCTCCCACCTATTCGATTCTGTGATTCTATGAAAATACATCCACGCTTATGGAAATAGTACTCCATCCATACAGTTACGTAAAAACAAAAAACAAACAAACAAAAAAAAACCACCCCCCAAAAAAAAAACAAACCAAAAACCAAACCCAAAGCTCCACAACCACCACCACCAAAAAAACCCAACAAAAAAACCACAACCACACCTTTAATGCTTTTCCCAGAAAAAGCCCTATTTGAACACTATAACTTTGAAACCAAAATAACCAAGGAACCTATAAAATAAAGGGAAAAGTGCTGCCATAGCAGACATTCAAATAGAAGCAAGACTACACACATTTTGCACAAAATGATCCAAAATTATGATCAGAATGACCACTAACTGCTTATGGTTATCCCTTCCACATCAAAATTGTATGCATTATAACTACTGACTGCAATTTTCCCTCCTTATCGCAGCCATGTTGAAAATCTTACACTGTCACCACCACTTCGCTATCAAAACAAAAGAGCTGATGATACCAGCCCTTTAGAAGACAGTCAGACCTGCTGCTAAATGAAGCTGGAGCTCACTTGAGTGACAGGGGACCATCTCACCTTCCAGCCAAGAATGTCGCTTCCACAGAATTTGTAGTCCCAGTTGGCCCAGTCAAGATTCAAATGGTTGCTGAGTCTGAGGGTCTCACAGCAGCATTCACAGCCTGCTAGACCAGTGAAGAACCCCTCCAACCTAAACATCACTTACCATCTTGTCCACCTGGTTTGGTGTTGGCCCATGATTTGGCAACAGGAGCTGCTTCTGGAGGAGCAGGAACAGCAGGTTTTGGCTGGGTCTGCGGCACGTCTGGCTGTCTGGAATTAGAGGAAAAAACCCTTGTGAATACAAGAAGGTGAGCACAGACTAAGATCCTCAGGATTACTACTGCAAACAAGTGAATGAAACGAGGTAGCTATGCAGCTGAAGAACCAACAGCCACTTTTCTGCAGAAAAAGCACGTTCTTATATAAAATGAGTTGTTATAGTTACATTTAAAATTGGAATAAATTAGCCAATTCCTTCACGAGTAGATTTCCTAAAGTAGAGAGGAATGAATGAAAAATGGCTGGGCAGAAAATGCAGTCAGGCATGAACAGAATTTTAACTTTTTAGCTAGTGTATTAACAATTAAGAACCAATCAACTGACAACCATGGAAGGCAATAATTTGGAACAATGTTCTCTTGCCTCAGGAGTTAGAGGAAAGCACTTAAAAACCACCATGAACTGAGAGAAAGAAGGCAAATACATGTTAGAAGTTAGGAAGTAAAAGGAGCCAATATGGAAAGCTAAAGACACCATGAAGAAAATTGACGGGTGCTATGAACTGGAGTCCAGAAGCTTAAGCCTAGTAAGAACACTATCTCAATTTCTCTATTTTAACAATGAAGAGGCAGACAGAAGCACTCATTTTCTCTAACATAAAACCCAGTCATATTCTTGAAGATGACCTTAGTAGTCTACAGATTCAGTGACACTGTTTAGTTTCTTTCAAGTACAGCTATTTCCAAAATCTGCATATTCAGATAACTTAAGACTCCAAAGCATTAGCATCTACAAGTCAAGACCTCCAGCTCATTAGTAGTAATTTTTGATTAAACAGGAATTACAGGACAAATCCAGTAGTCCAGAATGACTTTATTATGCAAGCAAAGACATAACTAGTGCAATATCATGCCAGTTAACTTACATTAAACAATTGCAAATGGTTTAAATAGATCCTAAAGTAATCCTAAATTCTGAGGACTGCCACAGAGAGATCAGTTCCATTTAGGTTCTGCAGTAATCAACCCAAACCACTACGCAGTAGTCTCAAAACTGACACAGAAGGAACCATCACCAAAAAAACCCAAAACCCCTAAAAACCCCAAACCCTGAAAAAAAATTCTCATTTGTTTCCACAGATTACCAGAATGAAAATAAACAAACAAAATTCTCATCTTTTCCATTTCCACTTAGTTGTATCTTCTGGGGGTGTTGGTTGATGAGAAACTTAACATGAGCCAGCAGTGTGTGCTTGCAGCCCAGAAAGCCAACCACATCCTGGGCTGCATCAAAAGAAGTGTGACCAGCAGGTCAAAGGAGGTGATCCTGCCCCTCTGCTCTCGTGAGACCTCACTTGGAGTACTGTGTACAGTTCTGGTGTCCTCAACATAAAAAGGACATGGAGCTGTTGGAGCAAGTCCAGAGGAGGGCCACGAGGATGATCAGGGGGCTGGAGCACCTCCCGTATGAAGACAGGCTGAGAGAGTTGGGGCTGTTCAGCCTGGAGAAGAGAAGGCTGCGTGGAGACCTCATAGCAGCCTTCCAGTATCTGAAGGGGGCCTATAAGGATGATGGGGAGGGACTCTTCCTTAGGGACTGTAGTGGTAGGACAAGGGGTAATGGCTTCAAACTTAAACAGGGGAAGTTTAGATTAGATATAAGGAAGAAGTTCTTTACAGTGAGGGTGGTGAAGCACTGGAATGGGTTGCCCAGGGAGGTTGTGGATGCTCCATCCCTGGCGGTGTTCAAGGCCAGGTTGGATGGAGTCTTGGGTGACACGGTTTAGTGCGAGGTGTCCCTGCCCATGGCAGGGGCGTTGGAACTAGATGATTTTAAGGTCCTTTCCAACCCTTACTATTCTATGATTCTTACAGCTTATCATTTTCTAAGCAGACATCGAGGAAGTTGTAATTTACATGGCTGTACTTTGTCCCACACAAAGGGAAACAAGGAACAAGACTGTTAAAGAGTTTATTCCTTGCATTTCCACTCTGTTTCAAATTCTAAATGGGCTTGGCTTTGAGTTCTCCAAACACTGTCCTACAGATGTGGGTACTGATGTGGGAAAGAACTCAGCTAGTGCTGTATGAATTCATCAAATCAACACACATCAGGCCACACTATCCAGAAAAAAGGGATACCCATAGAAAGAGTAATAACTTGGAAAAGCAGCAGAAAAGAAATTCTGGAATTATGGGGAACAACTCACTCATGTGAACTCCAGTGCAGTGACACAAGAAAAAAACAAAAAACAAAAACCAAGGAACAATTAAACTGATATCAAGCAAGCTGATATCAAGTTGTTACCTTTATCCACAACACTTGTGAGAGGAATACCATTACACTTTACATGTAAACAGCAGCATTTATAAGCATGTTGGAGAAATACAGCAATAGTTACAATAATGGTCTGAATACTTGAGCAAATGCATTAGATGGTCTGAACTTAGACTTTATTTGTCACCTGGGCATACATACCTGTTCCCGGGCACAAATTCCCCCCCAGCTTTACCTGTATGTGGTCTGTGAGGCCTTTGTCAGAATAATGCATATGAAAATACAAAGGCAAACACCTTCCAGTTGCGGGCAAGGGATAGCTATTTATTCAACTTTTAAACATAACATCAACTACTGGGATATACTTTTAACGCAAGCATCAGGTTATGGAAAGGCAGATAGAAGTGTGTTTTAGTCAAACAAGCTAAAGGCTTAACTCAGATTTAACCAGACAAAGGCTAAGTGGCCTTGAAGTACAGGAAAACGTTTTTAAAGTATCATACAAAACACTGAGCAGAAAATTGTAAATTTGTAATTTCATGAGCTTAAAAAAAAAAAAGAAAAAAAACTAAACACAACACTACTCCTAAAGTTTAACAGCTTTTCAGAGACATGTCAAAAAATGACATTTACATGTAGTAAAGTATACAAGGAAAAATAAAGGGACAGCAAGAAAAAGGAAAAAAAAAAAACCCCCAACTTGAGTAATCTTTTGCTTTCACAAGTGCTAGTGACATACAATCAGTTCCTCTATCTGCAAGTGTTTTTCAGAACAACTGATACGTCAAAGAACAAACACTTAAAACCCACTTCTACTTTTACAGTGAGAATCATATCCCATTTTAAGCTTATATGGCAAGAAAATTGCTTTAAAATACTAACTAAATATTGAAAAGTTTTAGTCTCTCCTTTACCTGCCCTCCTGTACACGTGTGAAAAACTCAGCAGATGAAACTGTACTGAGCATGGGAAATCATACTATCCATAGTATACAGCACTGCATCAACATCACCATCACTTATATTTTGTTTATATCACATATTGGGGGAGTCTTGAACTACAGTAAAGTTTAAGATTTACAAAAATTCTTTTAAATCTGTAGAATTTATGGCATGCCAAACTAACAAAGCGCAAATATCAAGAACAAAGCAGAGACTCAAACAAATGCATACAAACTAAGAATATTTGAACTTTCTCTGTCATACATCGGCACAATCACACTAAACTGATTTTTGCATAGTCTCAAACTTGCAAGTTATAATTTAATTTAGCTGCTGTGTACCTAAGGGTTCCTCCAAGTTTAAAGGGAATTCTAAGGTGATTCCACTGATCTTACAAAAACGTGCTATAGTATTTCACTTAAGCAGCTATCAGAACGTACATAATCAGGTGGCTAAAGGTATCTGATACTCCTCATATGGAATTGATAAGCACACTGCTTCCAACTTAAGTATGTGTGTGTTTTGCTACCCATTTTGTTAACTATTGACCTAAGAGCAAGAATCTTCTTTATGAAAATTAACAGCAGTGCCTTTTCCTCCCTTTTTTTTCCCTGAGGACAGTCAAGTTCAGCCAATTTCTTCCCAGGCCCTGCCCACCCCTGGCTTTAGAAAGACTTAGGAGATACAGCACAGGAAAACTCAGATCTCATTGGTCACTTACTTTTCTTCTTCGTGCTGTTCTTGTTTGGAAGCCCATCCTGTGCCATCTTTAGGCACAATGTTCACATTAGGGTCATTGCCTTTGTTCTCTGCTTTAAGACTGGGGAGGTTAGCTGGCGGAGGCATCCTCCTTGAAATAGCAACTTTTCCAAGACTCTGTAATCCATGGCGTGCAGCAACTGCATGCCAAAACAGAAAGTGAAAGTTAACAATGCTGTCAGCAGGCAGCATTCATACAAAGCTACCTAAATCGACAAAAATGTTTCTTCAAGAAAAATTTAAGAGTGTAAGAATTAGAAATTCCAAGTTCTTTACAATTTACTTTTAAAAAACAGCATTAGAAATACTTGGTCTGAGACAACTTGTGTACCTTTTGAATAGCGAGTCACTACAGTTGGCCTATTCCAGAACTGAAAAAGGATATATTGCCCCAACTTTATACACACTGCTCAGTGACAGGAAGCTAGAGAAGTCATTTAAAATGTGACGTTGATATCCTAATACCCTTTAACACGTTGTCAAACATCATTCTCTTGCTCCTCTTGGAGTTTAATGTTCTTTGATGAGTCCAGGAATACCCACATGGGTCCAGCCCATTTCTTTTTTGCTGCCAGTTTCAGTTGGCAGATGCTGCTCTTGCAAAAACATTCCTACAAATTGCATTTACTCCAGACCACAAGTATGAAAAAGCAATATGAAGCTAATGCACTACGCAAGACGTTCAACCTACCAACTAATCAACTCAGGTGAACAAGTATGAGAAACTGCCCTAGACATGTATTATTACAAACAGCTCAGTTTCAGCCTTTAAAATACTTTCCCTCTTTCACCTCCTAATCTAGGCAAGTATGTCAAATCAAAGTCTAAGCCTTCAGAGTGTCATTCCTCCTGATTCTCAATCCAATTAATCATGAAAAAGGCCCGCAGTAAACTTACTTGAAAGGTCAGTGTCAGTTTCACCCAGTGTCTGTCTGCAAAACAGACAAAGCACCTGATATGAAAGTGAGCACTGCCTTCTTATTCATCAAACATCTCCACTACCGCAAATGTTAACATGGTAAAAAGCACAGCTGGGGAATGGCATGTCATATGCTGGTAACAAGTAGAGACTGCAGCTATAAAACAGTTTTTACTTACCTATATTCTACTTCCTACTAGACTGCAAATGCTGTCTGCCTGAACTGATACTCTTGTTTACAGATAATCACACACTGTAATCAACACTGCTTTCCAGAATTCTTCCACTTAACTGTTGTATCAAGCAGTTAAAAAGAAAATAAATCTTGCTGTGGTTAAGTGCTCATATACTTTGCACTCTTAATTAATACTACAGTAATGATGAAACTGAAAGAATGCAAAACTCAAATCTGATTACTCACCTGTGGTTTTCTGAGTTTCCAGTGACTTTCCCTTGTAAGTGTTAAACAGACTGAGTGTTGCATACTTCGTTTTTCCATCCTTTGCTTTTGTACTCTGGCCTGACTTTTCCGACATTTCGATGGAAACTCATCGAGTCTGGTACCTACTGCTCACCCCTCAAATTTTGCCTGAAAAGAACAACATAAAAGTAAAGCAATTTGAGTATAAACCAATATTTAAGAGACAGCATATTTAACACCATTAGCACTACTTCATTTAAGCATACTAGAGATGCCACAGGACACATTAGCTCCACGAACCCCCAGCTAATGTAACACTTGTGATTTTAGAGTATTTCCACCTCTACAATTTGTATGTCACAAGATCAGGAGTGTCAGCATTTAATTAATATCAAACCCTGTGGAAGTGATAAATACCATCCATGATTTCACTAAAAAGCAAAACAAAAACAAACCCCCAAACACCTAAACATCATCACCACAACAAAACACACACCCAAAAAACAAACATGCAAAGTTTCTACCAGCAGCTAGCTCCCTACTGGGGAAGCTTAACGACTTCACCCACTCCTGAAGCCAAGTGCTGAGATACCATTACCTGCAGTAGTATTTCTGGAATTTGGGTTTGTGTCCCCTTCCTCCTCTCCCCACCCCCTGAAGCTTTCTTTCCCAAAATTAGGAATACACAGTATGTTCAGACAGGGAAGGCAAGAATCCCTTAAACCAAGAGTTACACTATTCTTGCAGCAGTGAATAAAAGGGCTGTTAGAACAGGTCATTTCTCTCCTTCCCCCAGAATAGCAGGCCTTCAGAAAAAGAACCCAGTAATTACCACTGATATTTCATTAGAAGTACTTAGAAGGAACTTGCCAGAGTTGCTGCTCATCATCAGGCAGGAACACAAGTGAGCATTCAATAAGACAGAACATTATCACATAGATGATTTATCTTAACACTCAAAACCCCTCCTACCTTTCTTACAATATTTTTTAATGTATTTCCATATGAATTCCACAGTAGTTATGTATGCTCAAATACTCTCGTGTTTCATTCTAAAAGCAGAGAGCAAGAAGCACGACAACCTGTTTAAACCCTCTCGTGATCAACAAACTCCCTGGACAAACTCAGAGCCTCAGATGATCTTCTAACGGAACTCAATTCACATGAAAGGCACTCATGTATTAAGAAGAGTCTGCATGGACAAGCTGTATAAGGAATAAAGCATTTATTTGGTCATGACAGACATTAACCAATGTCAAAAGATCCGGGAAGTTTCATCTATGATAACATTCCCACCTTCCTCTGTCTTCTACCTCAATTTATAAGCTATGAATGGAAAACTTAAGAAATAAAGATGGCAAATAACCTTGGCATGGTCAGGCTGCAGCAAGGTTTTGGCCAGATGCCATTCTACTGCAATTCATGCAGACTGTTGCAAAGGGAACAACATTCAACTTCATTCAGGGCCACATACACGCCTAAGAAATACATCCTCCCATCTCACAAAGAGAAAGCAACTCCCAGATTTTTTGCCAGACTGGTCAGCATTTGGCTATTTCAGCAGCATGTGTTACACCAGAAGTCGTTCCTCAAATCATCCAAACCCACAAAATACAGGATGGAAGCAGGGTGAACCCAGCCCACTAAGCGGGCCATGTAACCAGGACACAGATTTCAGATATGGCTGTTAGGCCATTCCTTATCTGTCAAAAAACCCCTATATATTGAGGCTGCAAGCTTTCACTGGAAGCCACAGCTCACTACTCAAAACATCACTGCAGGCAAAGGAAAGAAAAAAATCAGCCAGAAACATGAATTCAGACAAGCTTATCTTTGGAGCTATCAGTCAAGGAGATTTCAAGCAACCCTTCACTGTTCCTGGCAGCCCTAATACTTATTTGCAATTCAACAACATGTCAAGCTTTGCCCATTAGTATTATTCATGGCCCACTTTCAGCCAGTCTGGAGATCTGAATCCAGGCAGACTAGTTTATCAAGCTGGAGTCTAAGTCAGACATCAGCTTCCTCTTCTATGAGGAAACTCAGTTTATCATAAGTTCTTCAGCAAAACATCTGTGAAAGAACCTGGAAGATTCTTTTCCTTCAATTCTCCAGTTACTCTCTGCTCCCAGACTTGTATTTATGATAGAGCGTCCACCACAATCATCCTGGAGCATTAAACAGAGAAGGTATTGGTCAGATAATTAGCAGGAGCACATGGGTGGCAAACAAGCTTTCAGGTGTGTATATAACCATATCTAGTAATACACTATAATTACTTGATACTTTGCTATGCTCACACACTCTTTCAAGTGAGAACAACTCATACACAGTTTTAATTTTCAGCCTAAGACCCATCCCAGCCCCAGATTTTGTAAACAAGAAGTAGCTTCACAATGGTGAATAATGCAAAAATTGGCTAACAAAGAAAAAATAGGGGGGGGGGAGGAAATGTGGAGGGAGAAAATTACTCAGGTAATTTCATACCTACTCTTTAATTTGTGCCTACAATAGGTTGGCAAGTAGTAGACTCACCAAGTGATTCTCAGTTTGCCCTATACTGAATCTTTCTTGTTACCAGTTAAGGTGATGTTAGTTTGAACTCTATTAGTCAAATCCTTAAAAGCAAAGTGCTGCTGTCCCCTAGGTTTAGACTCACTGTCATATGAGTAAGAACACAAGACAGCTGTAGACCTCTAAAGAGCAGCAACATATAAAAGATGTCAGAGCTACTTACCAAAGTTAATAACTACTATGATAGTGAGCAGAAGGACAGGCAACAGTACAAGCAGTAACAGCAGCGGCAGGGTTCACTGCACTATTAAGAAATATAAGCAAGTCAGCAGTTCATTTTGAATGATTACAGTTACTATTATGCGTAATTACAGAAGGTACAATGCTCCCAAAATTCTGGAGCAACGATTACCTTTCAGCAGCTCTATAACATTATCAAGTAAGTTAACTGACCTTCGCTATGGCCTTAAGATTTTAAGGTTAAAATTATTATTTTAATTTCTGTACCAGACTATTTTTTCAGACTGCAAGTGGTTGAGTTATATAGATGCTGCAATGAACTCAAGCATGTGTACAGAAATTAGCACAGTAGCTGCCACAAATTCTAGATATCCTGGTCTCTGTTAAGGAATATTTACTTGTACCTTCTTAGATACTTGCAGTTGGTAGAATTGCAAACAAAATGCAGTGTATCACAGACCGTAGAATCATATTTTTAAAATAATAAAACCCCAGCAAACAAAAAACCCAAGCCTCATACCTACCACACAGACCTTTTCCACTCAGCTCCTAGCTCTCATCATCATTTCAGAATTCCCCCAAATGACTTATCATTTAATGATACTAGTTCATATGTCTGTAAACTTTGCACAGGGTTCCATTAGGACCAACTGCAGACTAGAAAAGATCTTACTTCCACTTTGTAAAAAAGTTCTTGCATGATTAAATAAGGAAGAAATTATTATATATTTTGAGGTCACTTTTGAGGACTGGAGTCTTAAGAAGTTTAAAATATGTAACAACTCAGAGCAATTCCTGTCTGGTTTCTTCCCTTCTCTCCCACCATGGTCTTTGCAGTATTTTGTAGATTTATTATACACACGAAAAAAACAGTTTGACATACATGAGAGAACAGGACAGCATTATCTGTAAGCTACTATATTTTGTCTTTGTGAAGAAGTAGAGACAGGCATGGAAAAAGGGAAGAGAGCTGTGTAAAGGTTCAGGTAGGTAGTTGCTTTATCCACAGTTTTTGGCAGGGGCAGATCAACTCTCACTATTGCCATGAGAAATAACTATTCTCTGTTATGGTCTTCAAATTAATATGTTTCTGTATATCTTTGAAGCACAGCATACACCATCCCTCCCCTTTGGGAGAAAGATAACTATTCTCTGTATTCTTCAGACATCCCATGCTAGCTCATGTAAGCACAGATGACTGCACAGCAAACTCTAGATTGTATTTTATAAGCTGTATTTTTAAACCATCAGAAAAAAGAAGTCTTAATTTTTTTTATACAAGTGCAACCATGTCAAGAGACAGCAATATTTCAGTTACCTTTTATGCAGTCCTATCATCTTAAATCTCACATCCCATGCCTATTTAGCCTACAAGCACACAATCGGACAGGACAGGTAACCTGTTCTTTAGCTTCCTGGGACCTGAAGTCTTTAACAACAGTAAGTAAATACTAGAATAATTCCCACATTCCGTATCCAACACAGCTATCTAGTCCCTGCTACCTCCACTCTAAAGGCTGTATTTTGGCTAAATCTGGAGAAGGATGACCTGGAATGATTTAAGGCAATGCACACATTCAAGAATCAAACCTGATGAAGATTTCCTAGAGCCTTCAAATCTCAGTGTCTCAAAAGCCCATCTGTGAAGTGGGAAACATCATAAAAAAACACTATACAAAAGTTTATTCATAACTGGGACACATTAGCACCTCTCTCAAAACAGAAAACAAGAAATAAATCCAGAAAGATGCTTCATACACTATTTTAAGCACTCTGAAGAAAGTGGTTAAGGGACAAAAAGCATTATATACAAATTTGTCATTTGTAGCAAGCCATAACTCTGTTTTTCGTAAAATAGCTTTGTTCCTGGCATATTGAAGAACATGGTTCTACTAAGTTCTGGAACTAAATAATATAACTGGAAAAAAAAAACCACAAAAGAAAAACAAAAACAACTTTTTTTTTTTTTTTGCCACAAGCCTGATTAATGTTAGAGGCAGATATTTCTAAGTTCTGTGTTATTAATTTCAAAATACCACTGCGCTCAATACCCCAGATAAGTAACATGGTATTAAAGTTTCATCTAGAAAGGAAAGGTTTCATTTCAGCCGTAAGTTTGGCATATTTAGATTCTAGAATGTCACTGAGGAAGTTCCCTGCTAACTGTAAAACTGAGTATAATCTGCAGCTGGATATTAAATACTGAAAAACTGTGTGATCTTCAGGAAAAAAAAGACTAATTTAAATAATCTACATAAATATAAAGCAAATTAAAAACAAAGAAACATAGGATAGTGGATTCAATGTACTTGGAAGCCAAAAAAGCCTTCTTCATGCTTTATTAGCAAACCATTAACAAAGAACCCTGTTATTTTGAATGAACACTCAAAAATATTATGTACTTATTGAATCCATGGTTTTGCACAGAGAAGGTTGCACATAAAAAATTAACTGCAATTAAACATACTGACTTCACTTCTCTGACATGGATGTTTATAAACAATACATACTAACAATATTTTATTGATGAGCTTCTATTTAGAACTTTCTAGTGCCCAAAGCATCATTCTGGGACTGAGGTTTTCTGGATCAATTTTTCAAAACCACATTTTGGCCATTCATCCCACTACTGAGAATTCTTAACAGCTTCAGCACTAGTCAGCTTAATATAATATGAAACAAGCTTTGAAAACTTCCACACTTAAGTAGAAAAAGTCTCTAGCAAATCAAAGTATCTAATAAAAAAAAAAAAAAAAGAATCTAAGGTCAGGATTTCCCTCCTTTGCCAAGAGCAGTTTTGCAGCAGGATTCATTGTTAAGTAGGCTCTTACAAAGAAGTCTGAAAATTGCAGTGAAGATTTTGGGGACTTTTGAGCACCTCAGACATGGCTCTATTACCTGCAAGAATAAAAGCTCTCCAGATCTTCAGAGTGTTCCGGGTAGATCTCGCTACAACTCATTCCTGAATAAAATCTATACTAAGTTTTATCTATACTCAGAAAGCCAAGCCACTACACATTTCCATCTCCATTTTGCTTCCCCATCTCTAGATTTTGGGCTCACTAGTTTTGAGTAGAGATTGAAAGAGGGTACACAATGCAAAGATTGCATTGATTCTATAAATTCTGTGAAGGCAAGTGGCTGGGTAGGAAAAGAAAACCCTTTTAATCACCATCTCTTCAGCATCCATCACCTCAGCAGAAAAAACTGTAGCACAGGCAGATGATCCCTGAGACACCAGACAATCTACAGAGCATTGTTAACAGACACCAAAAGGAAAATCAAATTCAGTTTTGCTCCTCAGAACCAAAGCACTCTGTCATAAGATAAAGCTGCAGCAAAGAAGGCTTTGCTAGTTCAATCATTCTTCAAATTATTCCCCTTTAAAGCCTAAGAAAGTCTTTCCAAAACACTACCAAAACTAAATATGATGAGTTGAAAACAGATCATGACAGAAGAAAGCCGTTTCAGGTCATTATCCCACAGATGCATCTTCTAAAAATGCATTCCATGGATGCCAGAAACGAGCACCCACAAACACATCTGCATCAGTTCTGAGACACCTAACAGTCTAAATAGAGCTACTAAGCTAAGCAATGAAAAACAACCAAAATTAGCCACCTGCAAAAAGTCTACACAGACACTAACTGTACCACAAGGCATATGTTAGTTTAAACTAGCAATGTATAGAGCAAGCATATCTTTTGGTGCCTCAAAGAATGCAAGGCAGCTTGTTGAATTGTCTTCTGTGAGAAATACCAGCCATCTAGACTATTTCCTTCCAACAGGACAACCTGCAACAAACCGTATCATCTCAGGGAAGTTGTTAGGAGCGTCTCAAGTCTAACAAGGCACTAATAGCAGTGACTAACACTTTTTAAATAAACTTTAAAGATACATCCTGTGGCGGAAAAATATTAGCACAGATTAAAATAATCTGTCAGTTCTATTCATATTTTTCCAACGCATTCTTGAGAACAAAAGGAAAAATTACTTACGAGCATCTGGCTGAAGTGAAAAACCACAGATAAAAGGACAGCGACCATGCAAACATGAAATTTGTCTCTATCCACAGATTTCAATATAAGTTTAACTACACATGCATGATTATTTTATTTAACATGCACAGAAATCACATTCCTATGGAACAGCCCCTGCCAAAAGCAGCTTGATCCATAGGCTCAATCATTATCAGCATGTCTTTTTAAATCTGCCCATATAACAAGGGAACAAAGAGCCGCAGATAGGATAA